>NC_069371.1:29960000-31210000 GCF_021730395.1 Mercenaria mercenaria | reverse complement strand
GGTATCCAGCAATCGAAGAAGACATATGGAGGATTCAACCAATAATTCATCACAGTACCTTGAGACGTTTGAAGTTCATAGACTAAAGAAGAGTTGCAGAATTTCTACAAGGTTTCGAGCTATAGGGCCAGCGCATAGGAGTTTTACCTTTATGGTAGTTGAATGCTATAGACTATAGCAAATATAGGCTGAGAATCGGAAAGCGGAGACAGAGACACAGAGTTTGGTAATCTACTGAGAGTAGGAGAGTTCCAGCTTATAGACGGTTCAGCGTTATTGGCGAAGTACAGCCAAGGCATCGGGGCTATACCTATATGGTAGTTGAATGCTACACGTGATAGCATATAGGCGCTGAGCATCGAGGAGTCAGGGCAATTATATAGAGTTGCAATTTCAATTAAGAGGACAGCGGCCGAGTATCTATACGATAGGACTCGTATGTTGTTGATTCAAAGACATTGTCTGACGGAAACTTCAACAAAAAGACTAGTCAAGTATAGAGTCTCCAGCCTATAGGAGTTTGAGCTAATCATTATTAATTGAAGATTGTTAGTTTGAAACATTTAGTGATTTGCCTGATCCCTGAAATTATTTAGCTCATAATAGAAATCATTCACAAATCATTGGTACACGAATCATTTAGGCAAGGTAGCCAGAGGAAAATTCTATATTTGAGATATTTGGTCTCACCAGCTATATACGTTTTAACAAAGGACATTCTATTTCATTTGTCAGCTAGTCTAAGACATAGTCACCTTAGCGATTGGACCCATTTCATTGTTCAAGATACTAAAGGCGTAGACACTTCTCTGGGTCTTATAACTCGTATCCTGACATACCTCATGTTTACATCGTTTCCATGGCGAGACAAAACCGTTTCATGAAACTATTTCGATACACATCGAAATGCAGTCATTTTTGCAAAATTAATAATGAATAAATACTGTAAACGGAGTAAAAAGGTTCAATAAACAATCGGTGTTAGGGGTGTGAGGGGTGTTGCGTATTTCATTACCACTCATGAACAAATCGAGTCTGAAATTATGTTGTTTGTTACGTTCAATGTTTCCAAAAGATCTTTACACATATTTTGTTTACACTTTGTTTACATTACTGACCATTCAGAACGGACTAAACATTACCTTATTCCCTTGAATTTGTTGTCTGATCTATGTAAGTTTAAGATGGATAATTAATAAAAGATAATTAAGCGCATATACAGCACACACCCATCCGAAAAACATACAGGACTCGGCTATTGGCTAATCCAACATTTTTTCTTGCAATGGAAACTCGTGCAAACATATGACGTATTGTACAAGACAATGTTAAATAACGTAATCATATACTACTAGAATATGGTCAAATATATTGCTTAGTACTGCTTTAATTCTCTCATCGTTGTGGGTTCGAGCCCCGCTCGGGGCGTTGAATTCTTCATGTGAGGAAGCCATCTGCCCGACGTTAGCCAACAAAACAAAAATAAAATACTTTAATTGTACTTACATACTCGCTTTATTTTTAATTGAAAATCTCCTGCTTTTTTACAACTAAAACTAAATACAGAATTCACCAGTTTAGCCAAAGTTATCACAGTTTTGCGATAATGAAGTAGTATCAGTATGACGAAAGGGACACTTTAACAATACTTAAGCTTTATCAAACAATTTTAGATATAAACTGATAGTTTACAATTTAGATAAATCCAAACCCTCTTATCTGTATGAAATCAATAAATGTACAAAGTATGCGTGTGTTATCATTAACATTATGTCATGATGTTTATTTTACCTTATTAATAATCGCCACCGGTTACCCGGATGGCTTAGGAGGTATTAAATGCCACCGCTACAAATAACAATTTATAATATGTTTTTTATCAGCATGTCTAGCTTTTCACTTCGTTCACCCTTGTCTTGAAGGTCTGTCTTTAGAGAATAAAAAATACCAATAACCTATGGGGTCGACCATAATTCAACGAAGCCATGGTCACATGACTGAGATACGTGACACAACGCTAATGTTGCGTCTACTGAGTAGACATTAGAAAATACCTATTTTCACTTACATTTTACCATACAGCTTCGACATAACTATTACGGTGATAAAGCCTGGCTTATTGCGGTGCGGATATATATTTGGCTTTGTCTGTTCACCCGTCCGTCAGTACGTCAAAGAAAATTTGTGTAACACTTATCGCGACCAACAGAAATTGTATCTTGAAGGTCTGTCTTTAGGCAATCAAAAGTACCAAAAAATATGGAAGTGGCTGGTACCCGGTGTACTATGATCTACTGTATTACCGATGTATACGGCTATTGCTTGGGAAAAGTATTATCAGTTGTCGTAAAGTTGCCGTTAGTCACCGTTGTTCATTCAAGCAGTAAAACGAATTTAACAACGTATTAGCACCATTTAAGTGTAAAATACTAAAGAAAAGCATAAGTTTATTATCTTAATTCTTCAGTCCCAAGAAAAACGCGAATTTGATAAAAGCTTCCATTGCGACAAACAAAGTGCTAATTAGTAATAATAATTTACTGAGTTCACGGGGATTAAAGGATAATAAATTCTTCCGTTCCCTTTCACTTACAATAATACTTAAAATCAAGAGAAAAAAACAAAAACAAGAGCATTTTTTTCAATAATCTCCTGTATTTTTTATGGATAAATTATAGTCGCCTCTCATCAGATATCATAATCAGTATTCATTAGTCACCGGTAGAAACCGGCGACTATATTTGATACACTTTAGGATTCTTTAGCTGGTAGAAGAAAACAGTTAATGAAAGGCTTACATAAAGGAATTAGGAACTGAAAATTGCAAACAAATTTTTTTTTAAAAAGATAGCTTTTTTGAAAATAGGGAAAAATATATAAAGAATTTATCCCTGTCCTATTAAGCCATAAATAAATTAACGATGCTAGAAATTTCCAGAGGGCACTGATTGGCTGAGTCATTACCTGTGTCTACGTCATGCTGCGTATATTCAGAATATACTACTGCAGACGAAAAAAAGATGTAAGACAAAGAAGGTAGCACAGTCTAACAGCAAATTCTGTGACTGTCTATTGTCTGTAAGACAGGGGGAGTAACACAGTCTATATATCGCGGGATTAACGTAAAATAGTTGTACTCCTTCTTTATTTCATATAAGCCCGCGATATGAAAATCATTAAATTTCATGATTTTATTTACTTTATTGTCAAACTATGGGCTTTTCAGTCGAAATGTTTCGGTTACAAGAAATCTTTTGCATTAATTGTTTGAAAATGTGAAAAATAAACGCCGTTTTTCAGTCTTTTAACGGCATGCAATGTACTGCAATAACAGTTATTGCTTTGTTAGCATTTTTTCAATCCAATCTTAAAAATATTAGCCGACAGATCTCCGGCAACCTGATGCTCTGCATCAAAGTTTCACTTGTATTAATAACCAGACCTCCAGACAGCCCTACACGGATTCTCTAGAGGTCCGGTTATCGGACCGCTAGCCACTTCCATAAAATATGGATTGACCATAATGCCATAATCGTGTCATGCGTCATGTCTTTCCTCGTAGGCAGATCCTAATCAGTTGAAGCTGACGGCATCCTATATGATAAGGCAGTGGCTTAGGGCCTGATGTCTCATAAGGATCTGTCGTAAGATCCCACCACTTCTATTTTATATCTAAATGATATCCTTAATTGCTTCAGTTACGCCTCAGCTGCGCTAAGTCACTAAATGTTTAACAAGACAAGACTAATGAAACATGTAGAGACATTGGTGCATCTTATACTAAACTGTCCATTGTCTTCTGTTACTAGTACGAGAGATCCTACAAGATACACTTATAAGATACAAGAAACTTTATTTCACGTCAGATATATAGTATAACGAGAAATACATTAGTTCATGCAAACAAACAGCAATAAAAATTATAGGAATAAAGCGGCTAAAACGAAAGATAAGCAAATGATTAAAGCATATTATAACATTTAAGATACCATTTTAAACAGAATGTGCTAAACGCATTAGTGGCATACACGCGAAAACAGACGTTTAATTTCAAATTTGGCATACTCTACAAGGTATACCATCATCTAATAGCTGTCTTCTTTTTCCGAATATTAAGCATCCCCTACTAGGTTAATCAAACATAATAATTCACCCGGCTCGGTCTCAAGCTCGTGTCAGTTTAGGTTATTTTACGTATCAGCCCCCCCCCCCCCCCCCCTCACACACACACACACACCAGTATTGCAACACTGCCTGACATTGGGCTTATTAAGAAAGCAGTGTCACGGCTCAGGTACTTATTAATGCCAATTAATTTAATTCTATTTTTGCTTCATCTTATGCTAACAATTCAACAACATCTTTATGTTTCAGGCTTTCGCTGTCGCTGAAAAAATTATTTTTGTCAGTTTAAATTATGCTTTTATTTCCACTTACAGCCTACATACACCCTGCCAATTATGATAGTGAGAGGTGTGGACCAGTATGAAAATATAGATAGAATAAAGCTAGAAAGCAATAATTTTGTCTTTGACATGACTACAGGTTCTGGCAAAGTATACGAACCCCGGAAGATTCTGAACGGGTACTGGCATCAAGTTGCGGGAACTTGAAAATAGCAAAACTTTCTTTTGTCAACTATTTGTGTACGTATTGTTCTATTAGACATTTGCGAATTAAGACGAAGTTGACTGTGGATATCTAGGACGATCGATATTTTATGGGGGGCATCTCAACATTAAAATCATATTATGTGCAGACGATAATGCATGCCCATATTTACGATAAAGTCTGTCTTATTATCCTCTGCCGAAGGGGAAGGGATATTTTTTGGCGTTGCCCGTCCGGATGTTCGACCGTCCTTGCGTCCGTCCGTTTGAAATTGAAAATGCTTATGATTTAACAAGTGTTTAAGCTAGAATCACCAGACCTCAAATAATTATAAAGAAGCACACGACCTTTGCTCATTCGTAGAATCATTCCCATTGACCCAGAAGAAAACAGAGTTCTCCCCCTTGATTTGTTTGAAAAAAAAAAATCCCTTATAATTCAAAAAGTATTTCAGCTATAATAACCAAACCTCAAATAACCAAACCTCACATAACCAAAACTCACATAAAAACCAATTAGCACGTGACCCTTGCTCACACACAACATTATCCTCCTTGACCAAGTAAAAAGCAGATATTTTCCCCTCCATTTGTTTGCAATAAAGAAAGGAAAAGAAAGAAAAAATATACTCGAAATAAAAACAATGTGTGTTCTGAACTTGTGTTGCTCTTTTCAATTTTGAAATTAATACATTGAGCCTGTGTTTATAAAACAGGAGTTGCCGTCTGTCCGTTCATGGTTAGATTTTTTAGGCCTGGCTGTCCTGTTACACTATATTTTTCAATAAATTATTCAAAATGAACTGTAAAAATGACGTATTGAACGATTTTAATGTATCAATAAGGCATTCATAATTTATTCTAATATATCAAATATTTCCGCTCGATAAATGCTAAATACACACCTTGGTGTTTCTCAACAGTAGTTCAGTTACGTAAGGTAGAGCAGTTAACCTAACCAGTGTCCATGGATTCTGTTCCAGTACTAACTTCTCATCCGCAAGTAACAGAGGTGGATGACTAAATGACTTCAGACAAAATATATTTTTCATGAAATTGTAAAGGAGAACATACGCCTAGCCCAAGTATCTAGATCATGACCCAGCGATCTGTAGATCTGAGCTCGCAATATTGAGCTATTATTAGGCGGACAGGCTACACCACATGCAACATATGCATACTACTACTACTGCTACCACTACTACTACTACTAATAATAATAATAATAACAATAATAATAATGAAAATTATAACTTTATTTAAAGAGGATAACATATTTGGCCATGGCCAGTCTAACATATGGTTCTCTAACATAATAATGTAAATCAAATTCATCCTAAGTATGTAAAATAGATAGTGGAGTGAAAGACATAATTAGAGTAACGTATTATGAAGTAATTAATCCTTAGTGAATAAACAGTATGTAGTACAATGAAAACAGTTTGAAATCTAGACAATATCATTCATTGGTTATTTAAAAAAAGTAATTTTCTGTACCGAAAAGCTCGTCAGCAAATAGCCCAGTGCTTTACGGGTCTGCAATCGTAACTAACTATCAGATTTTACAGATTATGGCTAATGCAGATGCACTACGTAAAGTTGTTTATACAGTACATGAAATGCTGCTTTTTCACAATTGGCAGACAGTTCACTTCCTTATGCTAAATTTGACTGCAGGTAAAATGCACCAAAGACTTGTTGCCCAACACATATTGGTAAAATGCTTTCTCTTTATTACTAGATGAATATGAAAGTTATTTATTTTGATAATCTTAATAAATGTGAATAAAGTAGATATGAGTAATTTTAGGCATGTTAAAGGGTGTAATTATTTAAAACAAGAAGAGGTGTAAATCAATTTTACATTTAAAACCTTTCATAATTGATTAATCTTTAAAATGTAAATAAAATAGATATGTGTAATCTTAAGCATGATAGAATTAAATTATTTTAAACAAGAAAATATTAAAATTTTATTGTTGTGTAAAAAGTCATGCTTTTGAAAGAGTTACAATACCAATAACAATTTTGGTGCTCCTAAATTAAATGAACTTTGATTATTGAAAAAAAAATGTTTTCCATCTTAACTTTTGGTACATCAATCGATAAATATACAAAATTATAGGAAAATTTGTCGACTAGAAACAATTGTGAAAAACATCTTTTCTGGAGAAAGTTAATGATCAAAACACAGAGTGAAAACAATTGTTGGTGGCCAGTATATATATAATGCAGGTAAACTGTCCAGGCGGCTTATGGAATGTTGAAGGTTATATTCTGAAGTCTGTCAATGACAGAAACAATGCCAGAAACAATGCATGGAAGTGCACCTAGGGTCGTCCTCTACCATTAAATGCCACCATATGACCTACACTGTTTCTGGTAAAATTTCATATTATTCGTGTTTTCATCAAATACATCTCAAAGTATCTAGAAGCATGTCCATGTTTAACAGTTATGCCATAATATTTATTTGAGCTTTTTGAATTGCACAGAACGTCTGGCTACATAGATTGTGCCACTGTTACTAAGTAGAAAAAGAAATTGACATAATAAAGATAAGTTTGTGCTTTTGTAAATTAAATTAGTAAATCATAAGTAATATATTTTACAAGTATAAACTAGTAGTAGTTTTATTTTTTACTAAATGTTAAAGGTAGGCTTTGTTAATGGCAACCTTGATGTATTTGAAGTACTTTTCATTTAAACGATCTCTTAAAGTCAAACTAGCGACTTAATGATGTTATGATAAAAACATAAACTACTCTCATATTGCCTACAATAATGTAAACAACTAAAACATTTTGAAGGGTGTGAATGTTACAAAAAGTTCAGCATCTGTTATTCAGCAACTATAAATGCTGAAACAACTTCTGCAGGAAATTTACAATGTGGTAAAGGCTTGAATGTCTTTCAATTCTAGAACACAATTAAACATCTGGCACAGGTAATATGAAACTAATCTTGTTGCCGGCTATTGACAGGTGGTACTAATCGCTCTTCGTGAGGTTGTATCACATTGTTATAATCTGTTGAGATGAGCCAGTATGAGGAAAGAAATTAACATTATTACAGCTTATTTGATCTCAACAGATTTTGAAAGTCTACGTGATATAGAGATAGACCCTAAGGTTTTTAACGATAGAAATACATAAAATAAAGTATAGAAACTGATTTCTAAGTCGTTGAAATAACCAAAAAATGTGAAATTTACGATAGTTTTGGTACAATCAATAACAGAAGTTTTAAATTGTGATCTGCAAAGAATGACAACTCTTGCCTTAGGCCAGTACTATCTATTAGTTTACTTCCCTTGCAATTACAGAATTGAGTGGAAAATGAAAACGGTTTAAGACACAGTATCATACCTACGTGCACAACGAATACATGTAGGATTTATTCATATGTGTTTGATTAACCCTTAACAACCTACTTCGTAAGATTTTTTCAGCTTACTTATGGTAAAAAAAAAACCTTTTAACATGCCGATAATGAAATGAAATACCAATAAGTATTTTATAGTGAAGATAATACAGTTTTGCTTGTATCAAAATGTCAAAATAGAAGCACTTTTGTTATACAGAACAGGTAGGATTATTAAAGGTACAACTATATTGATCTCTATTTCTTATGCCTACGTGATACTGCACAATCAAAAACATTCGCAAATATTTGACTCAGGATGCAACTGAAACCTTAGTGCTATCGCTGGTTATTTCGCATTTAGACTACTGTAATGTTATTTTATACGGTATTTCTGATTGTGACATCGCAAAACTGCAACGCATTCAAAATATGTGTGCGAAGTTAGTTCTGAATCGTAGAAGAAGAGACAGTTCTAAGCAGGCACTCTACGATTTGCACTGGCTGCCGATCAAAGCCAGAATAAACATTAAGATCTTGACGTACATGTTCAATTGCCATGTTGGAAATGCGCCTGCATATTTGATTGAACTCTTAACACCGAAAATCCCCCAGCGCTCCCTCAGATCCTCGCAGTCGTCAGTTACACCGTCCCTTTCAACAAGCGAAAAACTTTTAGTGATAGAAGCTTTAGTACTATAGGGCCAAAGTTGTGGAACAATTTACCGCTGTTCTTCAATTGACTGCTTTAAGAAAAAGTTGAAAACGCATTTCTTCAGAGACTACTTTGCATTATTCTAAGTTTTGACTGAGTTTTAAAACAGTGATGCTAGTGACAGTGATAGAAATTTAATGTTTGTCTGTGATAATTATATGTTAGTAATATTTTAAAATATTGTATTATCATTAACTTTAAATTAATAATTGCTATTTTAATTCGTTTTAATTAATCTTATTTAAAATATTTTATATTTAATATTTTATTTCAACTTGTATTGTACAAAGCCATTGAATATGTTTTAAATGTAGAAATAGGCGCTTAAGCAAATAAACCAGTTTCAGTTTCAGTTTTTTTCACAAAATGTACAACCCTGATCAGGACAAATTTTATACATGTACCACAATCAATGTGACCCTGAGCTTGTTCTAAATGGTTAAAAAATACCCGTTGTTGACGAAGCAAAATTTCTTGGTGTTATCTTTGATAAAAAGCTTTCCTTTATGCCGCATATAAAATATTTGAAAGCCAAATGTCTGAAGTCATTGAATCCTTTAAAGGTAATTCCAAATACTGATTGGGGAGCCGATCGCAAGGTTTTATTAAGACTTACGTCCATGAAAAGGCTCAATCATACCGAGCCTGCAACATTTTCGTTTTTGTCGTGTTGAGCGACCTGTGAAGTTTCCACTTTTCTCTATTTTATAGGGCTTTAATTAGATCTAAGCTAGATTACGGTTGTATTGTTTATGGTTCAGCAAGAAAATCTTATTTACAAATGTTAGATACCATCCATAATCAAGGTCTTCGAATTGCTCTTGGTGCATTCCGAACATCGCCAGTTAAAAGCTTGTATGCTAAAGCAAACGAACCCTCTCTTTACACACGCCGAGAAAAACGTTCATTGCAATATGCTTTAAGAGTGGCTGCCAACAAATCCAATCCTGCTCATAAAATTATTTTTAAACCAAAGTACACCGATTTATATGAGAAAAAAACCAAAACAAATCAGACCGTTTGGATTTCGCATAAAATCTTCTATGAATGAAACTGACTTTGAATTCGATGGTATTAAAGAAAATTCGGTTCCAGATACACCACCATGGACCCTTCATGCCCCTACAGTTCTTTTCGATTTGAAAACAACTGCCTTTAGAAAGTCTGAAACAAACCCTGAAATATTCAAGTCCAAATATCATGAAATCAAGTCAACTTACAAGGACTATTTTGCAATTTACACAGACGGTTCTTTACATGAATCAAAGGTTGGCTGTGCTGCTGTCAGCCTCCTTCATCAGTCAAAATTACGTTTGTCAAATAATGCAACAATATTTTCAGCCGAAGCCAAACTATATCTATTGATTTAGCTCTAAATTTTATATAAAAAAAGTGAAGAAAAATTTGTTATCTTTTCCGACTCGCTTTCTGTTTTACAGTCAATTCATAACCGAAATATGGAAAATCCATTCATTCAATACATTCCTCTCAGAGTTCATGAACTATCTTTAAAAAAGTCTATCATATTTTGTTGGATTCCCAGTCATGTTGGTATTCGAGGATGCTGATACTGCAGCAAAGAAATCCCTTTCATTATCACAATCTAATTTGAAAATACCACATACCGATTTTAGGCCTAATATAAACAAATACATTTTATCTAAATGGCAATCGTCATGGAACAATGCTTCAATCAATAAACTTCATGATATCAAACCTACTCTATGGGGATGACACCAAGGGAACAGATCTATTCGCAGGGAGGAAGTTGTTCTTTCTCGCTGTCGAATAGGTCATATTCGTTTGACTCATTCTTAATTTTTGAATAAAGAAGATGAACCCAAATGTGTACCATGTCAAACACCGCTAACTATTAAACATATTTTAATCGACTGTGTGGACTTTGCTACACAACACAGTACATATGATGACGTTCAATCTTTGAAAGAGTTATTTGAAAACGTTTCAGTCGGAAATATTTTATCGTTTTTAAAGCAGATAGGAATATATAAAAAATCTAACATTTCATATTTTTATTTACATTCTGCAATATTATTATGTTTGCAACTGATATTTTAACACATACGTATATACTGATTTTAGATATGCTTTACATTTTTACATGGATGTTTTTAGATATGTTTTACATTATTCATAGTGTTCTTTACATTTTTACATGGATGGTTTTAGGTATGCTTTACATTTTTACATCCATGTTTATGCTTTACAGTTGGCGTTTGCACAATGACTTCTTCTCGGCGATATATGACCATTTTGTGTCGATTCGCCGTAAAACCCAACTCACTCACTCACTGTTCCAAGAGTTGAAAACAAGTAAAAGTTTGATTCCGAAATTGATTGAATACAAATTTGCAACAAAAAAGAGCTTGAACAAGATTTATTTGAGTATAAAATAATTTGCAAAATATGTATAACCAAGCTTTTATGAAATTCTTCACAATGAGTTGTTTTGTTTGGTTTAAGGGCTCCGAAAAAGCCTAATTTGATCATAATTATTAAACAAATCGACAAGAAATGACGTCATTCCAATATTAAATATGCTCAAACAAGACCATTTTAAACATTCAATAACTTCGACAATTCGAAATCTACGACGCTGAAACGCAAAATCTAGTGTGACGTAGACATAGAACTGAAGCATGCATATATCCGTCGAGTTCGAAATACAATAGAAACCCACTTACTTGTAAGCGATCGTGCGTTAATTTTAGCAAATATAAGAATGCTATTATTGAAAATGATATTCCAGTGCTGGATTAAGGGCGGTTGATGGCAGCTTTACATACTTCCTTCAGTTTATTTATTAGTTTTGTCAACGTTGAAATCTTTGTGACAAACTGCTTGTCCTTTTCCTTTAGACGGTTTATATCTAAATAGATTCCAGACCTAACTACTGTGTTACTGTCCCTAAACAAGGTTTTATTAATCATTGCGACATGTCTAGAATTATTCCAACGGGCAACTTTCTCATTTTTGAAAGCCTTTCTAATATTCATTAGGTGATTTTCTGTCGCTTTATGCAATCGTCTGATACGTTTTTTGTTTTTCTTCGCTAAATTTTTACTGCGTTTTATAAATTCTTCAAGTTGAAAACCAAGGTCACCAACATTTACTATCTTCTGAGTTGCTGCCGTCTGACATTCTTTGAGCTTTTGTTTCATCCAGTCGTTCTCTGCTTTCAGACTGTTAATTTGGTCAACAACAAAGCGATGGCGCCGATCCTGCTGCAGGAGTAACTCTCGTATATGATGGATGTCGTCTGTTGTTGGGAAAATAAGATTTAATAAAAAACTATGTAAATAGAGGATATTTGTTTTGTTAGAGTGTAAGGCTGAAATACATTTCACGAGTGAACACCAGATGTAATATTTTCATGAGTGGCATAACCAAAAGGGAAAATGTAAGATATGGTGTGTTTATGATTGAAAGATATTTTGATCTTTCATATAAAACAAACACTTTTTCTTTTTATTTCATGTCTTGACTAAATTTACCCGTGATGTATTTTCTTACCAGTAAAATTATATTTGATATTTTGCACTTTGAATTAACCAAATGTGTTTCACGCTAATATATAAATAATCACTGAAAAACATTTAATTAAAACGTATATTCTAAGAACTAAAGTTAAACTTTAAATAGTTATTTATCGTAAACCCGATCTGTAGGCCCTTTTGTACGAAAGACCTGGTAGGGACATTTCAACTTCATGAATTCACGACTGTGACTTCATGAATTCACGATTTCAACTTAATGAATTCACGATTTCAACTTCTTGAATTCACGATTTAAACTTCACGAATTCACGATTTAAACTTCACAAATTCACGATTTAAACTTCATAAATTCAACTTTATGAATTTCGACGATTTCGACTTCACGATTTCAACTTCACGAATTCACGAATTTACGATTTCAACTTCACGAATTCACACTTTCAACTTCTTGAATTCAAGTTTTGAACTTCACGATTTCAACTTAATGAATTCACGATTTCAACTTCATGAAAATCACGATTTTAACTTCATGAATTCAAGAATTATTTGCTACATGCTGTGACGTAATTTTCCGCCATTTTTGTTCATAATGTTTCTGGAACAAGCGTTCTCCCTGGTAAGTGCATTTTTATTCAATAATATCAGTTTGAATTATGTCTATTTTATTAACTTGTCAAAACAGTTGAAAAAAATATGGAACTACTCATCTGAAGAAATAAATTTTATGTTTATATCCAAGGAAGTTGGAACAGTTGCAATCATAAGACTATCCGTCAATTTGTTCCTCTGTCTGTTTGTCTATGGGCAACTTTATAAACCTCATAGACAGAAAAACACATAAATAAAAAAAGCTACACACGCTATAAAGCAAAATAATGATTCGTAATTATTGTTTACATACATCTTATTGCAGATGCTGACGTTATCTTTCCTCGCCGTACTAACGGCATTACCAGAACCAGCAATTGGAGTCAATATTGTCAATTGAGAAGCAATTTCAAATATTTTTCAGACTAGGACATGGCGATGGTCATACAGCGGACAAAAGCTTTGTTGTTGGCAAAAGCACATCTAATCAACGGATCGGAACGTTATGGAGTATGCTTCGACGTCAGTGCGTAGACCTTTGGATAAATCTGTTTATAGATATGAGAGCTTCAGGCTTATACAGTGATGGAAATAGTTTTCATAGACAATGTTTGCTTTACTGTTTCATGCCAGTTATTGTAATGTGATCTTCGTAAATTTGCCTCAGAGTGGAATTTACACGATATTTCAAATGGAAAGCCAAATGGAAAACCTGAAGAGAATTTCAGTATGCTGGAACTGCATAATTCGGTCAGCCAGCACCATAACGTTGATCTAGATGATGTGCGTATTTGTACTGAACTGTATTCACGTCCTTTGAATGAACGATATGCTTTACAGAATTTCTAAATTTATTTGATCTTATCGGTCAAAATACAAGAAGAGAAACTGACAGTGCAGAGGCTGCCTTTTAATCTGTATATCACATTTCAAATAGAGTAAATTGTATGGTATGTTCTAAACAGAACTTATTTGAAATCGTAATTACTTTTCCTGTTTTCTTTACATAAATATATCAATTCTAAGTGTTCCTAGTATGGTTATCTCTTTTACATTTATTTATCGGCTTAAAACGGACTATAAACTGGTGGAACGTTAACATTGTATGGTTTGTGTTATAAACAGAACTTATTTGAAATCGTATTTTTTCCCTGTTTTCCTTACATAAATTTATGAATTCTATTCACTATAATCCCCTATTGACCAGTCATATTCAGTATTTTGTCATTTTATCAGTCATGATCGCACAGGCAAGGGATTATATAGCTGTCTAATATGAAATAAGGCACTGACACAATCGGGAATCGATCCGACTTCAACTCATCCCATAACATTTGAAAAGAGCTGTATAATACAGCACACTAGACTATTTGAACACTACCACCTAATGCTGGCTTACAAACAAAAGCTCCTCGATAGCCTAGTGGCAGAGCGTCCGCTTCGAGTGCGGGAGGTCGTGGGTTCGATCCCCGGCCGCGTCATACCAAAGACTTGAATCTGACTTTTAGACCTTGCAATGACACAATTTGGTGAATTCATCACGAGGTTCACAAAAATATGTCCGAAGGTTTTCTTTTTAGCACTGGTGCCCCTGGTTTTATTCAGAAAACATTATCTTGACATGAAAGGTACGCATTGAAGCAGTTTATTCACAATTAGCCGACACAAAAAAAGCCAGAGGTATCTAATTCTGTCTATTTCTGGTCGGTCTTAATGTTGAACTTTTTTTTAAATTTTGCTTTAACTACTTTAGTCTTACCAACTAAAATTCAGTTAACACTCGATCTACATATGTCATCCCCAAAACCATTGAGTATCACAGCTGCTACCCCACTTTAAGACATCTTGCAATCCGAAAATTTCACTAGTATTTTGCCAGTATGTGAGTGCCACGGCATAGGACGGGGGGAGAAAATGTATATTAGCTCAGTCGTTAGAGGATCGGAACTGTACTCCGAGGCCCGGGTTCGAGTCCCGGTCTGAATGCATATTTTGTCTTACCCTGTGACATGAGCCTAAACTGGAACCTAGGGTAGGGCTGCTGCCCCATGGCCATACAGTTTTCTTTTGTTAATTGGAACATTTTTTGCCAACTGAAACACGTAACAAATTATAGTTTCAAGTCCAGCATAAAATATGCATTTTATCTAAAATTGTTTGCACTGCAAATAATGAAATAATGTTGAAAATGGCGTAAAACCAAAACCAAACCAAAGATGGTAATGTTTTTTCGTATTTTTTTTTTAAATTAATCTAGAAAATACACATTTAAAACTAAATAAAGAAACAAACCTCCAAACGACAATTTTTCCTCTTCTACGCACGTGACAAAGAAGAAATGTTTGTCGTCACATAACAAAGAAGAAATGAATTCAAGAAGTTGAAATCGTGAATTCGTGAAGTTGAAATCGTGAATTCGTGAAGTTCAAATTGTGAATTCGTGAAGTTGAAATCGTGAACTCGTAAAGTTGAAATCGTGAAGTTCAAAACGCGAATTCATGAAGTTGAATTAGTGAAGTTGAAATCGTGAATTTGTGAAGTTGAAATAGTGAATTCATGAAGTAAATTAGTGAAGTTCAAAACGTGAATTCATGAAATTGAAATCGTGAAGTTCAAAACGTGAACTCATGAAGTTGAAATCGTGAGTTTGTGAAGCTGAAATCGTGAATTCGTGAAGTTGAAAACGTGAATTCATGAAGTTGAAATCATGAATTCGTGAAGTTAAAATAGTGGATTCGTGAAGTTGAAATCGTGAATTCTGAATTCATGCAGTTGAAATCTTGAATTTATGAAGTTGAAATCGTGAATTCATGAAGATACAGTCGTGAATTCATGTAGCTGAAATGTCCCTACAGGTCTTTCGTACTTTTGCTATACGGATGCATCGTATTCAAATAAAGTTATATACAAAGTGACTCGAAAATTAATTTAACCCTGCTGTTTATTAACCTTCTTTGGCGCTTAAATGTTCTTGCCTATATCAGCTTTACATGCACGACAGATTTTCGGAATCAGCCGCGACTCATCCTATATTTTCTAGTAGAAAAATAAATACATCAGGACCAATGTATTAAATTCAGTCGGTGCAGAACGCACTGTTTATAACCATCGTCGAGATCAATATATTTCATTGCTGTAACTATAAAAGCAAAGATAAAAATATTAAAATACATACTATAACAGGAACAATCTTTATCTACTGCAAGTCCACTATGTATGTTTGCAATTTTGACTTTCTCAACATCTAATTCTGAACGTAAATCCAACAATTCGTTTTTTAGCAGATTCGCTTCACTTCCCAATGTTTTCTCGACAGCAGTTATCTTATCGTCTAAGATTCGAAACTTTGACTTGATTGCAATACATGGAGTTATCAATGTGACAATAGTCTGTAGAGTTAGTAGAGTTATTGAGAGCATTATTTTCGCTGATAGAATACTTACAAGTTTACTGCAATGAGGTTTTCTAATTCAGATATTTACCTAGAAAAGCTTTGTTCAGATGTATAAATCTATTTTCCAGCTTTAAAATCGTTAAAAAAAGAGAAACTAGTTTTAATGCCTTCTTTTGTACAATTGCATTGATCTAAAGAAGGAAGCCTTTACTAAGTGCACATAAAGATAAATGTAATACAACGCTCTTGAAGTATATGTTAACGATATTACTTTATTTATTGATTATATTAAAATTTAAAGCACTTTCACTTTTAGATCAAAACTTGTATTTCAATGTTATTTCATACATTATCCATCAGCAAGAATGAAAATGAAAGTTTGATTTTTACAAACGAAACTTACAGACGCATGTGGTTTTTAATAATACAAGAATCAAATTAGATTACACTTTATCTGACGACTCATGTTTCCGTCGATAATTAACCAGGCGCCACACTGCATGCTGAGTTCTTCTTCCTTTGTATACAGTCTTTCAACAGACTTGTATACAGTCTATCAGATTTTGAAGCCAAATTATAAATTCAGTTCATATAATATAATAATCAAACTCTGCACGTGTATTTGCCTATGTCTATCTAATCTAAAACAAAAAGAAAATTTGTAGGTCAGCATATTAGATTTGGCTTAAATTAAATTACAACGAGGTGGGGTGTGGCGTGCATTAATAGAACGCAGGTTGGTAGGACTACGAAATACGTGATCAATTTTTATTTCAAACAATGGCATATATTCAGCCAAAATCTCTGACAAATTCTGTTTTTGTGCACAGCTTAAGGCAAAAATAGTTAACAAGAAGATCAAATGACCCTAGGTCGCTCACCTGAGGAACATCTGGAATAAACTATGAAGAAACTGTTTTTTTTTCTGCATTTTTAAGGAAGAAACAGAGAGGAATCATTCAGGCTGCTGCATCCTTAACCTTTAACATGTTGATCTTAAAAGCAATATGGGTACTCTACTGCATTTGACCAATCACCCCACTAAGTTTGAAGGGTGCAGGTTAAAGGCTTCTCAACAAATGCTGCGGAAACTCTTTCAGTGTTTAGACATCAATGTGACCTAGAAATATATCAAATTATCAAACGGCAGATTTCTTAATAAGCGGGTTTTTACGTGTTTCTGAAGTATTTTGATGTCATAGATGTAGGTTTCAGCCATTTTCCCGAATACGGATGTGCGGTACGGGGATTAGGAACAACCAAATTGGCACGGTATTGGGGTAAATATCGACCCGTCCGAAAAAACTACCGCATGACACCAGATTTGTAATTTCTACCGTAGTTGTTCAAATTATTGCCCTAGGTTCAAAAAATGTGTGTGACATGTATATAATATAGGCTAACATAGAAGAAACCTAACTCTGTACTTATACAAACACACCTGAAGCCTTGTACACAGGTGAGAACTGTGTCTTTTCGCAAACATGACTAAGCGGTGAAAACTGAAGTAGTCTAAAACCATACAGATTAAACACTAATTGGTTCGGTCATAACGTAAGCACAGAAACTGGCGGCAAAGTTTCCTCTGAGATACCCATTTGGCAGATTAAATTATTTCAGATATATACTTACTATGTCATGTATAAATGTCCATAAATTCTTTACAATAGAAACTAAAATAATTGAAATATGTAAAGTCAGAAATGAAACAATTTTCATTTTCAATAAAATCCTCATATATCTTATCGATTTACATTTTGTTACCACATTTGTGTTCATGAAACACCCTCGAATTGATAATAGACTGTCATTAAACGCAAACACCCGTTGGACCGAAGCATTTAGTTGTTACCAATCGGTAGACTCCTTTACATCCTGCCTCTTGGATATATACTGCAACCCCGGCTTCATGTAGTAGATACGACTAGGAGGCAAAACCGAAAACAATATAAAGACTTGGAGCCGTAGCTCCAAGCCAAAAATACCTGGGAGTAAAATATGGAAGCCCATTATTAACATAATTTTATGCAGGACCCTCGTATAGAAATGTCTTAAATTTACAAGATACCAGTGGCTTTAACCTATCGTTGAAGCTGACGTATAATATGTAATACGAACATACGAGGAGTGTTCGAAAAGTATTGTGTATTGTGGTGACACGCCATTTCCACGAGGAATTTATACAGCTGATATAGTGGACGCAAGTTGACCCCGATGGTTGACCTTTGTATTATAATAGATAACGAGGCACAGCTTATTATTGAAAAGGAGTGTACGTAAAACATGAGCTGCACGAGAAAAGGGAAATATAAATTTGTGTAATTACAAGTTAGTGTATTGGAAAGTTTTAACTGATCAAATGTAAGTATATATACTTTGATACTGAACTGTATACAAACTAATTCCATATAAATATACACGGCTGCCCTAAGCACCCTTGATTTCTACAATGAAATAATCGATATGAATAATCTGCGTAAGGTCAACCATCGCGGTCAAGTTGCGACTACTATATCTCTGTTCAATATCTACACAATGGTATATACATGTATCCATTCAATAACCGTTTTACCGAGTTGTCGCTATTTCAATTAGGATAGTCGTTGAGCACTGTAGCAAAAATGGTTGAAAAACGAATAACAAATACTGAACAAATTCGGTCATATATAAAAGTTCGCAGCAAACTCGGTTGTCCTTTGAAAGAGCTTTTTGTCATAATAACCCGTGTTTATGGGTCTAGTAAGGTGTCTTATGAGACGATTCGCAGGTGGAAAAAGAAATTTGATTGTGGTGTGGAATCTGTTGAAAATGCCCCAAAATCAGGTCGGCTAAAGACAGCAACGTGTACCAAAATGTTTTGAAAATCACAGAAATTTTTCAAAATTATGCTTGATATACTGTGCGCGATATTGCACGCATTTTTGGCATTTCATTATCAACAGTTCATTTTATTTAAAAAAAATATTGAAAGAAAGATTTCTGCTAGGTGGGTATCCCATCTTTTTACTGACGACCAAAAAAGCTACGTGTGGAAACTGCCAAAAGATTTCTAAGACGACAACAAGTTTTTGCAAGTGTTGTTACATGTGATGAAACCTAGGTACATTATTTTGAACCTGTCAGAAAGGTTGGGAACAAAATATGGGTCACCAAACATGGCCTATATTAAATATCATTATCTTAAATAGATAAAACGTGAGAAATCAAATACAGTTACAAAGGAAGACAATTTTGAATAAAAAGCCATCAGAGTTATGGGACTTGTATTTTCAGCTTTCTCATGAGCAAACATTTTATGCGAAATTCAGACAAAATACCTCAGTTGTAATCAGAACTATTTCAGGATATCAGTTATTTTGCCAATAACCACCTTGAATCTGAAAGGGGGAATACTTTTTTCAGACAAAAACATACGGTTCATGCTAAATTTGACCCGAGATTTGTTTTATTGCATTATACATTATGATCTGACAATGTATTTTGTCGCACCGTCACAATTATAGGTCATATGGCGGCATCCCAGCTTTGATGGTGGAGGAAAAACAAAGGTGCCCCACCGTGCATTATTTCATCAGGAGCGGGTACATTGGTAGAATCACCGACCTTCCGTAAGTCAGCTGGATGAGATCTGACAATGTAAGAAGAAGCATGAGTGTTATAGCAATTAGTAATTTAAGACATTTTAGGTTTCAGAGCTGTTTAAGGAAACCCATAATGTTGCTAAAAGTCGTTTTGAATTTATTTATTTACTTTTTTGTTGGGTTTTACGTCGTGCCGACATAATTATAGGTCATGTGGCGACTTTCCAGCTTTTTATGGTGGAGGAAGACCCCAGGTGCCCCTCCGTGCATTATTTCATTACAAGTGGGCACAGCTGGATTGCTTCCTCACATGAAGAATTTACCCCCCGCCCCCTCCCTCCCGAGTGAGGCTCGAACCAACATCGATGATGTGCAAGTGATTTTAAGACAGCGAACTTAACCAGTTGAACACGGAGCTCCCCCTCCCCGCCCCCCGAAAAAACAAAAAACAACAACAACAACAACAAAAAAAAAAAACCTACAGTTTTGAAGGGTGCAATGGGGTGGTATTTTAACAAGAAGAACGTTTATACGGATCTTTAGCTGAAGTTTATATTATTACATTATTATTCAAAATCGTGTGAAGATGCGCAGATTTTATAATTAGGTGTAAATCAACTTTACCTTTCACAATTGATTAATCTTTAAAATGTAAATTAAATAGATATGAGTGTTTCTTTTTTTGGACCGTTTCCTCCAATTTGATTGACTATCAGATTTATTTTATGTGTTTAAAACAAATTTATTCGGTAAAGACTTTGCTTTCTTTCAACTCTAGAGAAAATTAAACATCTGGTACAGGTAATTTGAAACTAATCTTATTGCTGGCTATTGACAGGTGGTACTAATCACTCTTCTTGAGAGGTTATATCATCTTAGAATCGCATAAGTCTGTTGAGATAATCTATATGGTTATCTGAGAAAATATGAGAGCCAGTATGAAGAAAGATATTAACAATATTACAGCTTGTTTGATCTCAACAGATTTTGAAAGTCTATGTGATATAGAGGCAGAACCTAAAGTATTTAACGATAGAAATACATAAAATAAAGTATAGTTCTAACTGATTTCTAAGTCCTTTAAATAACCAGAACTGTGAATTTTACGATAGTTTTGGTAATATCAATAACAAAAGTTTAAAATTGTGATCCGCAAAGAATGACAACTCTTGCCTTAGGCCAGTACTGTCTATTAGTTTACTTTCCTTGCAATTACACAATCGAGTGGAATTATACCTATTTGGACAACAAATACATGTTGGAGTTATTCATACGTGCTTGATTTATTCTTATAAACTTACTTCTTAAGATTTTTTTCAGCTTACATATGGTAAAAAATAACTTTTAACAAGCCGATAATAAAATGAAACATCAGTAAGTATTTTATAGTGAAGATAATACAATTTTGCTTGTATCAAAATGTCAAAATAAAAGAACTTTTGTAATACAGAACAGGTAGGATTATTAGAGGCACAATCATATTGATCTGTATTTCCTATGCCTACGTGACACTGCACAAAATGTACAAAGCTGATCAGGACTAATTTTATACATGTAACACAATAAATATGTTCTAAGAGTTGAACACTATTTTGCAAGAAAAAGTTTGCGTCCGAAATTGTTTGAAGTACAAGTTTGCAACAAAAACAGCTCGAACAAGATTTATTTGAGTATAAAATAATTTGTGAAACATGTATAACCAAGCATTTATGAATTTTTTCACAATGAGCCGTTTTCTTTGGTTAAAAGCCCCCGAAAAAGCCTAATTTCATCATAATTATTAAAAAAAATCGACAAGAAATGACGTCATTCAATTATCAAAATATGCACATTCAAAAGTCTACGACGCTAAAACGCAAAACCTAGTGTGGCATAGACATAGAACTGAAGCATGCGCATATCCGTAGAGTTCGAAATACAATAGAAACCCAATTATTTGATGAAAAAACAAGCGGACGTGCGTTAATCTTAGCAAATATAAGAATGCTATTATTGAAAATGATATTTTAGTTCTAGATTAAGGGCGGTTGATGGCAGCTTTACATACTTTCTTCAGTTTCTTTATTTGTTGTGTCAACGTTGAAACCTTTGTGATAAACAGTTTATCTTTTTCCTTTAGACGGTCTATATCTACATAGATTCCAGGCCTAGCTACTGTGTTTCTGTCCCTAAACAAGGTCTTATTAATCATTGCGATATGTCTGGAATTATTCCAACGGGCAACTTTCTCATTTTTGAAAGCCTTTTTAATATCCAGTAGGTGATTTTCTGTCGCCTTCTGCAATCTTCCGATACGTTTTTTGTTTTTCTTTGCTAAATTTTTACTGCGTTGTATAAAGTCTTCAAGTTGAGAATCAAGGTCACCAACATTTACTGTCTTCTGAGTTGCTGCCGTTTGACGTTCTTTGAACTTTTGTTTCATCCGGTCGTTTTCTTCTCTAAGACTGTTAATTTGGTCAACAACAAAGCGATGACGCAGATCCTGTTGCAGGAGTAACTCTCGTATATGACGGATGTCGTCTGCTGTTGGGAAAATAAGATTTAGTAAGAATTATGTAAATTTAGGATATTTGTTTGTTAGAGTGTAAGGCTGAAATATCTTTCACGAGTGAACACCAGATGTAAAATGTTCATGAGTGGCATAGCCAAAAGGGAAAATGTAAGATATGGTGTGTTCATGATTGAAAGATATTTTTCACATAAAAAAACAACATTTTTTTCTTTTTATTTCATGCTTTGGCTAAATTTACCCGTGATGTATTTTCTTACCAGTAAAATTATATTTGATAGTTTGCACTTTGAATCAACCAGATGTAAATATAAAAATAATCACTGAAATTCATTTAATTAAAACGTATATTCTAAGAATTAAAGTTAAACTTTAAATCGTTATTGATCGTAATCCGATCCGTAGGCCCTTTTGTAAAAATGACCGGTAGAGACATTTCAACTTCATGATTTCACGACTGTAACTTCACGAATTCAACTTCATGAACTTACGATTTCAACTTCACGAATTCATAATTTCAGGTTCACGAATTGACGATTTCAACTTCATAAATTCACATTTTGAACTTCACGATTTCAATTTCATGAATTTTCTATTTCAGCTTCACGAATTCACAATTTTAATTCGTGAATTTAAGATTTATTTGCTACGAGACTGTGACGTCATTTGTCGCCATTATTTTTTTCAATATGTTACTGAAACGAGTGTTTTCTCTTGTAAGTGCTTCTTGCCCGGTAATATCAGTTTGAATTATGTCTTTTTTATTAATTTGTCAGAACAGTTGAAAAAAATATAGAACAATTCATTTGAAGAAATAAATTTTATGTTTATATCCAAAAAAGTTGGAACAGTTGCAGTCATAAGACTATCTGTCCATTTGTTCCTCTGTCTGTTTGTCTATGGGCAACTTTCATAGTCAGAAGAAATAATACTTACAACACATGAATAGAACGACAGCACAGGCTATAAAGCAAAATAATGATTCGTAATTATTGTTAACATACATCTTATTGGAGATGTTGATGCCATTTTAACGACATAACCAGAACGAGCAATGGGAGACTATATTGTCAATCGAAAAACAATGCGGAGTTTGATCGTTCAATATTTTACACTTGCTAGTCTTGTGTTAATTCGTGAAATAACACTTAGTTATAGGCAGCGAAAAGAATTATTAAGAGACAAAGTTTACACAAAAGAACACCCGCATCAGATACGGATGATATTACTTGTGCGATTCTTGCAGAACTATTATATCTGGAAGTGGAAAATGTATAGGGTATAATGTTATGTGAAGGAGAACTAAAATAAAGTATACTCTTACTGAACATCCGTCTATAGTGATCCCGTTAATGCGGATAGAAGATCCAAATTGAGTGGAAAGAAGGAAACGAAGGCGACTTCTTCGGTGGAAATATTCGTGTTTGGGTCCAAACTTCGCATGGCACATCGATGGATACGACATGATGGAGCCCTTTGGTTTTGTCATACATGGGGCTGTAGACGGATTCGGTCGGAAAATTCTTTGGCTTGAGGTTACAACCAGTAATAATGGCCCACATGTAATTGCTAAATATTTCTTGAAAGCCATAACTAGCTTAGGCGAGATTGAGCCAACAATAATTAAAAGTGATAATCGAACAGAAAATGTCACTGTCTGTCAATTGCAAATATTCTTCAAACTAGGATATGGCAATGGTCATGCAGCGGACAAAAATTTTGTTGTTGGCAAAAGCACATCTAATCAACGGATCGAATCGTTATGGAGTAAGCTTAGACGTCTGTTTAGAAATATGGGTGATACAGGATCGATGAATTAATAGAACGAAAAAAAAACTGGAAAAAAACAGACCTCCCCAACTCTAAATTTCTAGTTCAGTCAAAGCAAAACAAACAACACTTTAAGGGTGGCCATATAACACTTTAAGGGTGGCCATATAACACTTTAAGGGTGGCCATATTGGGATCATTCTTTGTCAGTCTTGTTATCATTTTTGCCTGAAATGAATCTCCACCACAAAAACATAAGCTAGCTTGATCTGTTAAGAAATTATTCCAAAGGGATTCGAGCAATGTCGAAGCATCTGTATGACCAACTCTGTTTGGTCTCACTGGTCAAGTGGTTTGTTACTTCCCTTCACCTCTATGGGTTAGAGTTCCACTAGGGGCACAAAGTTGTTCATGTGCCGAAGCCATCTAACTGTGCTTCAGAAGAAATGTTATTCCACACATGTGCCTGTTTTTTCTTAAATATTCCTCATGCTGTGCCGTTAAATAGGCAGGCCTTCAGATTAATGTAGAAAAATCAAAATTAAAAATAAGACACTCATCCCTTAGAAATTATAACTAAAAAAAAACAAAGTGATTCAGTGAGGTTTGGCAAGAATTTATTTGCAAAATCATTCATGTAGTCTTTAAAACATAATAGAAAAGCTATATACTGTGTTACCCACACTGTAAATGTTTGATTTCTGTGTTATTTCTAAAGAAATGTTAACTTCATGTATAATCATAACCGCCTCCTCAAGGGTCCAAGCTGGGAAAAAAATAAAAAAAGCCCGCTCGCTCCATGTAAAATCTACCCGCCTCTGAAAAATCAAAATTGAGAAAAAAAAAATAAAATAAAAATTTCGCTCGCCCGCTCCAATTTTTTTTGAAAATTTTCCGAAGAACTATTAATCAATATTTGGTATGGCCTTAGCATACAAGAAAAGAAATTGACAGTACAGAGGGTACCTTTTAATCTGTATATCACATCTCAAATAGAGTAAATTGTATGGTATGTACTAAACAGAACTTATTTGAAATCGTTATTATATTTTCCTGTTTGCCTTACATAAATGTATCAATTCTTAGTGTTCCTAGTATGATTATATCATTTAATTTATTTATCGGCTTAAAACGGACCGGACTTCATATTGGTGGAACGACAACATTATATCGTTTGTTAAAAACAGAACTTATTTGAAATCGTATTTTTCCCTCTGTTTTCCTTACAAAAATTTGTGAATTCTATTCACTATAACCGCCTATTGGCCAGTCATATTCAGTATTTTGTCAGTCATTATCATATAGGCAAGGAATTATATAGATGCCTAATATGAAATAAGGCACTGACTCAATCGGGAATCGATTCGACTTCAACTCATCCCATAACATTTGAAAAGAATTGTCAAATGACAGCATGTTAGAAAACTTGAAATATTTCCACCCAATGCTGGCTTACAAATAAAAGCTTCTCGATAGCCTAGTGGTAGAGTATCCGCTTCGAGTGCGGAAGGTCGTGGGTTCGATCCCCGGCCGCGTCGTACCAAAGACATGAAAAATGGTACCAGTAGCTCCCTTGCTTGGCGCTCAACATTAAAAGGGAAACTGGCCTCTTCTCTCATATTCTCGTGGCAATGGATTTCATCAGGAATGAGGAGTCGAGAGTAAATAATATAAGTTGTAGAACTTCTTTCACAATCAACCTAAAATAAATTATGCATAAACTAAACAGAAACTATGGTTGAAAAAGAGCATATCTTTGAAAAGGGCTAGCTGGCCTTGCTCTTACCCTAGATAGCATAGTATCCAGTTTGGCCTAGATTTCTTAGAGACAAACATTCTTACTTTGTTTATGTACATCAGGTTGATCATTAACCAAGTTTTTCAATAATTTGGCGTAATGACAAATATTTTGACCCCAAGTATCCCACTTTTAAACTTTATATCTTTAGATTCCCTACAGATAAACATTCTGACAAAAAACATGATGAGTTGAAAAACAACGGTCTCTACAGTATTAACGATTTGACCAAATGACTTCGTTCTTTCCCACGTGACCCAGTAATACATTTATACTAGATTTTAAACAGACAAACATTCAAACCATATCTCATCAAGATCATGCAGACAATATGGCCTTTTGAGTGTTAAGAATATATTTTTCTATGATCTGACCTGGCTTTTACAAACAGGTTTGAAGTTGGCCTAGACTTCATAGACAAACATTCTGACGAAGTATTAAGAAAATGTGGCCTTTAGAGTGTTCACAAAGTTTTTCATTAATGATCTGACCTAATGACCTAGATCCTGAACTCAGGCTGTCTAGTTCGACCTTGGCCAAGGTTTAGTAGAACCACAAGTTTGAAATTTTCTAAACAGATCGAATTGAATATGTGGCCTCTAAGAATGTTTACAAGGTTTTTATATGATTTAATCTAGTGATCTAGCTAGATTTCTGCTTCTGGTAATCTGGTTTTAAACTTGGCCTAGATTACAGAGAGACAAAAATTCTGACAATATCTTAGGAAAATCAAACAGAAAATGTGACTTCTAGAGTGTTGACAGGATTTTTCTTTGATTTGGACTTGAAAGACAAAAAGGTGCAAATATATTTGCATCACAGAAGATTCAGAGCATAGTCTAGAGACATATTAGCCTTGTTGTGCTGGCTTAATTTGTTTATCTGCCTTCATTGTATTTTTTAATTACTCACTTTTTGTTACTATACTTGGTAAATTAATTAAATCCAAATACTAACTTTGCTTTTATATAGACAAAAGGAAGGCCTTACACCAAAACTTTATTCACTGAATAACTTGGTTAGGATTTATCTATATACACGTGATTTATTATGATGACAGATAAGAATTTGTTTTGTCCATAATTCATGAAATACAGCTTATCTGTGAATAAAACTATAAGTTCAGTACTGGATGCTTTGGACAAAAATGAAATTTTAAGCTTGAAATAAGTATGTATCAAAACTAAAATAAAGAAAAGTGACTTGCTTTAATATGTATTTAACAATGTATCATTTTTTTCAACAAAAACAGATAGAAGTTTTTTCTGTAAGATTTCATGGAAAATATTACTAAAAATAAGTATGATAAAATAACATAATATAAACATATTTTATATTTCCAGTCGGTTAACTGATAATAGATCTAATCATCTGAAGATCATTTTTAAAAAGGCGACATGCAAATTAGGTAACAAACAAAACAACATTGTATTCCTTATAAATTCGCTTTTAAAGTTCCACAATACTTTCAATTGTACGTCAAAAATAAATAAAATAGCAATCCAAATAGAGAATATGCGTAATTGCAAGATTGTTCTACTTTCAATATTGCATATGAACTTTATGTGTAGAACAAAAATAAATAAATTTTCTCCTCTTCTACGCACGTGCCTCGGTAGACAGATTTGTCAGGTCACAGTTGTTTTGCGTCACATGACCAAGAAAAAATGAATTCATGAAGTTGAAATTGTGAATTCGTGACGTTGAAATCGAGAATTGGTGAAGTTGAAATCGTAAAGTTCAAAACGCGAATTCATGAAGTTGAATTAGTGAAGTTAAAATTGTGAATTCGTGAAGTTGAAATAGTGACTTCATGAAGTTGAAATTGTAAAGTTCAAAACGTGAATTCTTGAAGTGAAGTTGAAAGGTTGAATTCGTGAAGTTGAAATAGAGACTTCATGAAGTTGAAATTGTGAATTTGTAAAGTTGAAACAGAGAATTCGTGAAGTTGAAATCGTGAATATGTGAATTCATGAAGTTGTAATCGTGCATTTATGAAGTTAAAATCGTGAATTCATGAAGATCGTGAATTCATGAAGATGAATTGCCCCTACCGGTCTTTCGTACTTTGCTATACAGATGCATCGTATTCAAATAAAGTTATATACAAAGAAGACTTGAACAGTAATTTAACCCTGTTGTTTCTTAACATACTTCGGCGGCTACAATAACCTTATAAAATGTTGTTTTCTGTATTACTTTTACATGCACGAAAGATTTTAGGAATCAGTCGCGACTCGTTCTACATTTTCAAGCAGAAATATAAATACATCAGGACCAATGTTTTAAATTCAGTCGGTGCAGAACGCACTGTTTAAAAACAACACATGTTTTCGTTATCGTGATCAACATATTTCATTACTGTAACTTTAAAAGCAAAGAAAAAATATTGAGATACATACTATAACAGGAACAATCTTGATCTACTGCAGGTCCACTATGTATATTTGCAATTTTGTCTTTCTCAACTTCTAATTCTGAACGTAAATCCGACAATTCGTTTTTTATCAGATTCATTTCACTTCCCAGTGTTTTCTCAGCAACCGTTATCTTATCGTCCAAGATTCGAAACTTTGACTTGATTGCAACACATGGAGTTGTCAATATGACAATAGTCTGTAGAGTTATTGAGAGCATTATTTCCGCTGATAGAATACTTGCAAGTATGCAGCAATGAGGTTTTCTTATTCAAATAAAAAATACCTAGAAAAACTTTGTTCAGATGTATAAATTCATTTTCCACTTTAAAACCGTTAAGAAAAAAGAGAAACTAGTTTTAATGCCTTCTCCTGTACAATATGTTGCGTTGCTCTAAAGAAGGAAGCCTTTACTAAGTGCACATATAAATAAATTTTATACAACGCTCTTGAAGTATATGTAAACGATATCACTTTATTCATTGATTATATTAAAATTTAAAGAACATTCACCTTTAGATCAAAACTTGTATTTCAATGTTACTTCATACATTATCCGTTAATAAGAATGAAATGAAAGTTTGATTTCTTGACATCAAATTTTACAAACGAAACTTACAGACGCATCTGGTTTTTAATAATACAAGAATCAAAATTAGATTACACTTTATATGACGACTCATGTATCCGCCGATAATAAACCAGGCGCCGCACTGCATACTGGTATCTTCTTCTTTTGTATATAGTCTTACAACAGACTTGTGAATAGTCTATCAAATTTTGAATCCAATTTATAAATCAGTTCATACTGGCCGAGATGAACTTATTATGTTTATTACACATAGTTATTTCACATTGCTGGAAGTTCTATCACGATTTGGCGAAAATATGACCAAACTTATTCATCAAACTATTTAATAAAACACAGATCCGAAAGGGACACTTTACAACATTTAATTGTAAACGTTATCAAACAATCAATATCAACCGATAGTTTACAATTTAAATAGTTAAAACTTACCTATCTTTACGACATCTTATCATTTTCAGTATATCTAAGCTTATTAGATTTATAGCCGCCACCGAATACCCGTATGGGATTGACGGTATTAAATGCCACATCTACTATGTTCTATGTAATAATAACATTTTATTGTCTTGAAGGTCTGTCTTCAGGGAATAAAAATGCATAAAAACTAAGGGGTTGATCATAATTCAATGAAGCCATGGTCACATGACTTAGACACGTGACACAACGCTAGTGTTGCGTCTACTTGGCGATGTAACTCATTGCAGAGTTGGAGCGGTCTTCCGCGCATGCCATAAATTAATTATCAATTGTAGTGCACGGCAAAAATATGCATATTTTTGCTTGTCCGCACGCGTTTAGTGTATAATATGCATAATATACTGACTAAAGGTTACGGTTAGAATCACCATGGTTACAAAATATATACATTTAAGATATGTTTCGTTCAAATTTAGTTAATCCGGTATATACCGGAGTCTGTAATTTATATATAAAAACATTCTTAACTTTCTAGATGACATGTTTTCTTCATGAAAATTAGTCAGAACACTTCTAATTCTAAAGTGCAGAAACCATTAAAAATACGGTTATCTAGGATATAAAACTGGGTCACTCGGTCATGCCATAGAAAAACATTCTTAACACTGTTAAGGTCTATTTCTACCTCATCTACATAAAATTAATTTGTCTTTTCTGATTCAAGTTAAACACTCGGTTATCTTAGGTCAATAACTAGGTTTAAATGTTTAATAGAAAAGAAAACAACTTCTTAGCTATAGGTAGGCAATATTTTCTTGATTGATCTATATGCATTTTTTTTCAGAATATTTGTCTATATGAAGTCTAGGTCAATTTAAAATTTCATTGTCTGCGATTAAAAACTAGGTCACTTTGTCAAACCATATAAAATATTTCAACCATCTAAGAGACCTTGTGGCCTACTTTTAACCCAGTTTTAAACTCGTCCTACATTTTGTTAAAAACAACATTCTGACCAAGAATCACAAATTGTGATCTCTGGGATGTTTAAAGAGAAACTGTTTACGTCGGAAAACGGGCGACGGACACAGGGTGATCACACTAGCTCCCTCACCTTGACCACTTTGTTTTAGTTGCATAACTTCTAAATTAAATGTTGAAGAACATTTCGGTAAAGTGTAATTGAATGTAGGTCAAATACATTTGGCGATATGTATAACACAAATTTTCTATGATGGACGAACAAAACCAAATTTATATCCACCACCGCAAAGTGGTGGTCTTAACAGCTTTATGGGCAAGTTTTTCTTAACACACATTATCAATAAATTATATTGAGATGGTCTCCTTGAAATATTGATCGTTCTAGGTGGTGTTCATATTCCATTTCGATGACTATTATCTAAGGACCAGAATTATGAATCAAAAGAATAATAAGAAACACAAGCTCTGAAAGACAATCCTTTTAATTTCTCAAATTCGGACAAATATTTCATTATATATATCGCTTTAGAAATGTTGCCTTAAATTTACTAATGTGTGTAGGCATATCTAAACCGCGGTTGTTAGAATTTTCATTACAATTTCTTTCGTGGGTCGTTTTATGTGACAAAATTCTGGCTGGACATTCAGGCAGAAACATGCGCCCTTAAACTATCTGCGATCTCCATATTAAGCTACATGTACGCGGACAGGCTACAAAGTATGCACCTTATGCATTCATCGCTTATTTAGAAAAAGAAATTTCCTGTGCCGGCCGAAATAACATTCAAAGAATAAATGATTGTCAGCAAATAGCCTAGTGCTTTACGCTGCAATCGTAATCAACTGTCAGATTTTACAGGGTCTTGCTACTACAGATTCACTATTTAAAATTGTTTATACAGTAAATGAAACGTTTTTTTTTCAGGCAAAGTTTCAACAAATGGCAATTGGTTCACTTGACTGCCGATGGATTCATATAAAATTCTAAACTTGTTGCACTGTACTCATTGGTAATGTTATTTTAATAATTAATGTAACATTACTTACTTATATAGATAATTATCGGAACTGACATCAAACGTTCAAACATAAACAAAGAATATTTAGTAACAAGTTTCGTGTTTGTTCAAAAGCATTCCATGGTGGCATACATTTATAAAATATATTACTAACAGTGAAATATATATATAAGTGGAGAAGGTATGACATATTACATTTTGACATAATGATACAATTACAATTAAATATTATATATCAATAATTGCAAAGGGTGTATAATTATCTAAATTGTCGGACAATATTTCTTACTGCTGAGAATAAATCTAATAACGAAACGTACTGGTAAGCAAAAATTACTATAACAAACTTTTATTTAGTACTTAATGTTTTTTATTGAGAAAAAAAAAACAACATAAAAATATAAATAAAACAGCAATGTGTCACATTAAATGAACTTCATTTCTGGCAGTAGATAGGTACCATGATAGCTACCTTGGTTTGTATAGACTCAAGAACGGAAAACGGCCGCACTAACCTAGCCGAAACGAAATGCAAGGCAATAATGGTCTAATAAATTAAACTCTGTATAATACATAAAATGAAGGAGCCGCGTAGGACCAAGCTTACATACTAAGAAATAATTGTGTAAGATTGGTATCGCGGTCGTGCATGTATATATGATAGCATTTAGCTGTTTTTATTAAATGATCAAGTCTTTACGAATTGGGATTCAATATTTTAGTAGTCTGGTTTCATCTTGTTATCCACAAACATAATATTTAGATATTCGTGAAATTTGAAACAGGATATTGTTCTAAAAGATTACAAGTAATTAAATGCTCTTGACCAGTCTTCTAATCTGCTATGCCAGTTTTGTACGAAATTGTCTCTTAATCTTTGCATAACAATAACTAGAAACATATCAATATTACCAATATTTTGCTGTAGCCAAAGATCATAAAAACGCAATGAACATAATAACGTTTTTACTGAAGAACACAAATTAACTGTTTGAGGAGCATTATCAAAATAATTTTTCCACATTTTACATTTTTTTATAAACATATTTTCTATCATCACTATGCATCGATTTCAACCAATATTTTATTATGTTATAATGCTGCTTTGTTTGGAATGACATATTTTAGTATTCCGGTTTTAAGACGAAATACGCATGAAATATTGGTACCAAATTTAATCTAAAATGGTTCAAATGCTTTAAACACGGACACATCGCAACTTTTATTTTACTACAGTAATTCTAATAAATATATGCTAACCGCTTTAAATAATATACAATTTTGACAATTTGCATATTGCATTAAATATACCACACTGCCATCCTACACCTTTGAGTAAATCATATCAACTGTATTGAAACATGCTTAGCACTATGAGGTCGACAAGAATGCTTTTATTTAAAATGATATTCTAATCTTGTCGATAATTTTTTTGGTCATTTTCCTTTAGACGTCTCATATCTACATAGATTCCAGACCTCTCTATTGTATTTATGTCACTAAACAAAATTTTACTGATCATTTCGACTTGTTTAGAATCATTCCAACGGGCAGCCTTCTCATTTTTGAAAGCCTTTCTAATATCCATTAGGTGATTTTCTGTCGACTTTTGCAATCGTCTGATACGCTTTTTGTTTTCCTTTGCTAAATTTTCACTGCGTTGTATAAAGTCTTCATGTTGAAAACCAAGGTCGCCAACATTTACTGTCTTCCGAGTTGCTGCAGTTTGACGTTCTTTGAGCTTTTGTTTCATCCACTCGTTCTCTGCTTTCAGACTGTCAATTTTGTCAGCAACAGAGCGATGACGCAGATCCTTCTGCAGGAGTAACTCTCGCATATGACGGATGTCGTCTGCTGTTGGGAAAATAAGATTTGATAAGAACTAAGTAAATAGAGAATACTTGTTTGTTAGAATGTAAGATTGAAATATCTTTCACGAGTGAACACCAGATGTAATATGTTCACGAGTGGATAGTCACAAGTAAAATGTAAGGTATGGTATGTTTAGGAGTGAAAGATATTCAAATTTTGATCTTTCATATAGTACAAACAAATTTTCTTTTTATTTCATGTTTTAACTCAATATACCCATGTTGTATTTTCTTACCAGTAAAAATATATTTGACATTTTGCACTTTGAAACAACCAGACGTATGTCACTCTAATATATCAATAGTTCTCTTAAAACATGTAATAATGCATGCATTCTAAAAACTAGAGTTCAACTTTAAATCTTTTTTTATTGTAACCCGATCTCTAGATAACGAGATTATATGAAGTAATGTACTAGGCCCTTTTACTATACGGATGCTTCGTATTCAAATAAAGTTATATACAAAGAAGACTCGAACAGTAATTTCACCTCTTGTTTATTAACCTCCTTCGGCGGCTACAACAACCTTATAAAATGTTCTTGTCTATATTAGTTTTACATGCAGATATATCAGATATTAGAAATTAGCCGCGACTTATTCTATCTTTTGTAACCGAAAAATAAAAACACCAGGACCAATGTATTAAATTCAGTCGGTACAAAACGCACTGTTTAAAAACAACACACGTTTTCGTTACTGAGATCAATATATTTCATTGCTTAACTATACATAAAAATATTAAGATACATACTATAACAGGAACAATCTTTAGCTGCCACAAGTCCACCATGTATGTTTGCAATTTTGCCTTTCTCAACTTCTAATTCTGAACGTAAATTCGGCAATTCGTTTTTTATCAGATTCATTTCACTTCCCAATGTCTTCTCGACAGCAGTTATCTTATCGTCTAAGATTCGAAACTTTGACTTGATTGCAACACATGGAGTAATCAATATGACAATAGTTTGTAGAGTTAGTAGAGTTATTGAGAGCATTATTTCCACTGATAAAATACTTACAAGTATGCAGCATTAAGCTTTTCTAATTCAGAAATTTACCTAGAAAAGCTTTGTTCAGATTGTATAAATCTATTTTCCAGCTTTAAAATAGTTAAGAAAAAATAAAAGAAACTACTAGTAGCTTAAATGCCGCCTTTTAAATAATCGCGTTGATCTAAAGAAGGAATCCGTTACTTGTAATACAATGCTCTTGAAGTATATGTTAACGATATTACTTTATTTATTAATTATATTAAAATTTAAAGCACTTTCACTTTTAGATCAAAACTTGTATTTCAATATTACTTCATACATTATCCATCAGCAAGAATGAAAATAAAAACTTGATTTCTTGTTCATTTTAAATCACATTAAATGTTACAAACTTAACTTATATCTCCGACGCATCCGGTTTATTAATCGTACAGTCAGCAGAATCAGATTATTCCTTCTCCTTACGTATATGATTTATCAGCCGCTGTACTGCGTACTGGTTTCTTGTTCCTTTATAAATTATACAGTCTTTCAACATTTTTGCATACCAGGCGGGGATTTCCAGTGATGTCATCGGTTCTAGAAAATTCATCTCACAGCTGAGGGTTTAAGATGACTCTCTAAATCACGCACTAAATGACGTATAAAAAAATAAAACTGAAACTGATTATTTGATTAAACACCTGTTTCTATACAATAACACATTCAATGGCGTTGTACATTTAATTTAACGAACCCTGAAAATATAAATGATGAAATGTAAAAACTCACACAAAAATAAAAACTAACACCTGCATATAAAACAATTCTCAAAACATTTGAAATAATGTCAAGAATCTTTACTTTTAAGATAATGCTAACGGCAGTTCATTCTGCAGTTTTGAACCAATAGTACAGAAACTTCTATCATTAAATATGAACTAGGAACATACTCTATTCGCAGTTCTGTTAAATACCTAGATGCTCTGCAAGTGTGACCACTATGCATGAAAAAAGTATCTTAAACTCAATCTTTGATTTCACCGGCAACCAATGTAAGTCATGCAATGCTTGTCTGGAACTGTCAAATTTACTCCTGTTAAAGACAAGTTTTGCACACACGTTTTGGAAACGTTGCATCTTACGTACCTCATTGTTAGCTACAACATACAGTATGACATTGCAGTAATCCAGATGTAAAATAACTAGAGACAAAACGTAAATTTCAGTGGCTGCTCTGATTAAATATCTTCGGACGTTTGTAATTCAACATGGCTGTACAGTTGCGATTTACATGGCCTATAAAGTTCAAGGTTTCTTCAAGAAATACACCAAGATATCTAATTGTGCTTTCACGTTTGATATCATCAGCAGCAAAACTGTAGACTGATATGGATTTGGGAACGTCATCAAAAATAGTTCCAGCATACACGAACCAAGGCAACTGCCTTGTGACACACATCATTCAAGATGGCGGTCTGATGAATATGCATTGTTGATATTACCCTTAAAAGTAGGCCTTAAGTAGGGGTGTACCCGTTGAAGAGCTGTTTCACAGACACCATGTTGTGCTTTTAGGACTTTAGGGCTATCTCCAGGTTCGATGCCAAAAAATTAAAAATCGATCTATATATTCACATCAGGTTATTTTGTCCAGCAGGGTTATTGTCAATCGTACATCAGGATAGCCGGTATAGTATAGAATTATTTAAAATGAATAATTATTATAAAATTTTATTATCAATAATTAAAAGCATAGTAAACCAATTTGGGTGTTTACTGATGTACATATTTGTCATGACTGTAACAGTATCGTATTGTAGATGAAACAACTGTGTGGCTGTTATTCTGTTTGTTTCAGTACTTTGCCTTCAAGCACAATGTATTTGATCACTTGATAAGTTATCGGCTGTAACAATTTGTTTTCGAATATAAAACGACTTTGCTGCTTTGAAACTTACCGATACTTCTATCATTTAGAGAGTTGATTAATTAGAAAAAAAAATCAACCAAACGATTAGGTCCATATTTTGAAAAAAGGCAAACAACAGAAAATCATAGAAAGAAAACGTTTTTACATTAAAGCTGTACAGTGTGCAAAACAAGTGTATTACTCTACAAAACCGATATATACATAAAATTCACAAAAGGACTGCATAAAGGGCCACAACTTCGAATAGTCTTTAAAATTTCACCAAAAACAAATTTTCGTTTTGATGCATTTGCAAAAATGACCCAGAGCTGAAATATAGCATAGTATAGACTTACTTAATTGTTCAACAATATTGTTTATTCTTATTTATTTCTACGAGAAAAATTTAGAAATGTTTGAAACTATTACACGTACAAGCGCGATATTTCATGGACATCTACAGGTTTTCAAAAGCCATCTTCAATAACAGTTGGTTTTGTTATAGCTAATTGAGTTAGAAGCGTTTTAACCCACCCACTCGTATAATCTGTTATTTTATCGTAAGCATAGAGACTCCAGATAAGAAGAAAATTAGGTCATACATAAAGATGCGTAGATTTTATCAGCCGTGCAGATTCTGTGAAAATTAAGAACAACTTTTTACGGTGACTCATTTATATGTGGGTAAGGGTATCCAGTAAGAAGAATGTAGATCTAAGATCTACCACGTGTAGGGCGCACTGAAACGTTAGCATCCTCACATAACATTGCTGCTGAAGCAGTCATTGTAGCAGAAGGCTCGAAATACACGGTTTCCCAAATAGCTGAATCAGTGGGAATTTCATCGGTACGTGTTCATGGAATTCTGACATAATACTTGAAATAGAAACTGGAACTGATAAACTGAAACAGATTAATTTGATTAAACTCCTATTTCTATAGCATGACATATTTAATGGCGTTGTACATTTAACTTAACAATCCTTAAAAATATAAATGATGAAATGTAAAAACTCACAGAAATTAAAAACTAATACCTGTTGTTATCGCATATAAAACAAGTATTTAATCAATACAGTGTGGCAAGATTGTTTTGAATGTATCAAGTGATGCTAACAGTTGGACAAATAGTGCTGTACTACAAAAAACTTCTATCATTGAATGTTTTGCACTTGATGTATGGAACCGCATAACAACACTTTCTGACGATCTCAAACCTTGTCTATTAGAAACATACTATGTAAGCAGTTCTGTTAAATAAATAGGTGCTCTGCCAATGTGACAGCTATACAGGATCTTAAACTCAATCCTTGCTTTCTCCGGCAACTAATGTAAGTGATACAATGCTTGTTTGGAACTGTCAAATTTCCTCCTGTAAATTGTTTGTTTAATCTGTAAAGAGGGGCTTCTTCAATAGGTTTTGATGGAAATGATAAGCTACTCACACACGATAGTGGGAAAGCTCTACTTCAATACCTGTGTTTTTGTTGCTGCCGAAAGTACAAAGAAGTGTTAAAGAATGTCTCATTTTGATTGAAAGAGCAAACGCCTAAATGGTGCAATGCTGCAAAGAGCTAAAACTGTAAAACTGCTGCTGAAAGGAGGTTTAATAAGCTATTCACAGGGGATGAGACATAGAGAATCTGTCATTGGTCTTCGGTTAAGATCAGAAAATCCCAACCCTCAGGCGCACCGCTCAAGTCTTAAACGAGGCTGTGCCGAGTTTAAGACTTGAGCGGTGCGCCTGAGGGTTGAGATTTCGATCTTCACCGAACACCAATGATGGATTCCATTTCTCACTTACCACAACAGAAACAATAAAAACAAGCATGAAAATATGAAACTAACTAAAACGCGGGAAATTGACGTCCGTAAGCAGAAGCGACGTCATGACATTTCAGTGACGCACAATAACAAAGTTCCGCTTTAGTTTTATCGTTTGAAGCGTAATGGTACGTTCTTATCATAAAGTAATGAATTTTGAATCGAGAAATACACTATAAGGAACGGAGAGAAAAGATAAAGGTACCTGATTTTTAATTATTTTACATAAATAATATGTATATTCAGTGCAGGAAGTAGTCCGTCACAGGAGTGTGGGATAACCCATGTGAGATAAGATTTTTCTGTCCGATAAGTGAGAAAAGGGTATACTATTTCGAATCTTAAGGCGGATAAACAACAAACAATGGCTTAGGAAAGGACAAGAGCGACCTGTTATCGCAAAAATAATTCAAAGGTTCAAACCGGTTCTTTTCATAACTTTCATCAATTCAGCAAATACCCAAATGTACCCGGCAGATCTATTTCTGGAAAGATTATAGGGACAAAATTCTGACATCAGCTAGAGAATATTACGTTGAACTTCGCCCACAAAGTGGTTTAAAAGAAATCTGCCTTATTCACACAAGTGCAATTTTGTACAGCATTAGCCACAAGACCAGCATGTCAATCAATCGCCGCACACTCAATATTCGCCAGACCTAAGTTCCTCTGAAGTTTTCTTTTTCCTTAAATTGCTAAAGAAAAATGCAAAATTCCAGAAGCGCCCTTGGTAGCACAGTGTTCAAGTGACTGCATAGTATACCAAGGGCAGACTACTCTGCAGATTTAATGTCATGGATAGCCTGTATGGTAAAGTGTGCTTCTGTTAAGAGTGAATATGTTTCGGGACCTATGTAAGCAATATGCATAAATAAAGGTTTTGCTGTATGTTATATGGACAGTCTCAAAATGTTTGGAATTCTTCTCGTACAAAAGACATTCATATATAAAGGACGCGGCACCTTTTGGAAAACATTCTTAAAACTCAGTCGTACTGGCAGTACGGAAAAACATGTATTGGACAGGATGCTTGTTGATAAATATGTTGTTCGTTTACAAAATATTTTTCTGGTTTGGTGATGAAGGTCAGTTTTAAGTCCTTTTATAAATATTGCTTGTTTATTTTTCTCTAAACATGATCTACAGTAAAAAACAAATTTACTAAAAAGGATACAGATGGAAAATACAACACTGTTGATACATTAAAACAGGAAAGGTTCTTTCATCTAGATGGTAATATTACCACTTGTCGTGTTGGATCAGCTTTAACGGATTGTCCATCTAGATGTTCGTCACAGTATCTTACTTCTTAAAACACAATCTAGTAAATACTGAAACTCACACAGTCTGCAATATTTTGGCTCTTGCATTTAAAGCTTTTTTGTACAAAAGGCGTATTTTCATATTTTTACATTTTAGTGTTTTAGATTCAGCCACTGCATCATGCTATTTGCCTGAATGCATGTGATACTCTATTCTTGCGCATAAACAGTGTATAACTGAAAATTAATAAAGGAAAAATTAACCGTCATTTTGTTTTTTGCTTTCTAATAATTGATTTTTTCTTGAATAAATTTTGAGAATTTGGCATTTTGATGATAGGATAAATTGTTTTCTTTATAAACATTGAAATGTTTCGTATGTTTTAGACTTATAACTTTCAGTATCAGTTTGCAACAATTAAGTACATTGTCTTCTTTTTCCACTTTTAGCATTAGAATAAAGGCTTTAGGCTTTTATTAATACTGAAACAAATCCCATGCATGTATGGCAGCTCGACGATTCGTTTATAGGTTATGTGAAAACCCTCTCTAATCAATTTACAGTTCATTACTATAAAAACCCAACAGAACAATCGCCGCTGCTTGAACACGAGCAGCAAATTAAATGCATACATCAACCTAATGCTTTGATCCGCCTTATCCTCGCGAGTTACACCTTTAAAGATCCAGATATAAACTGTACTTCATTAGTAAGGTCTCTCAGTGTGAATGTATGTCATAAAATCAGGCAAATTTCCAATTTTACAAAAAGAATGTGTGTGTGTTTCGTTTTTTTTTTCTTTGTTTTTTTTTTCTTTTTCGTTTAAGAAATTTATCTTTTGTTTTGCAGGGAAATTTGTTTTGTGCTAACTAAGATATCCTTAAAGTTTTATAACAATCCGTTATCAAATAAAGTCAAAAACGATTTTTGAATATCTTTGGTAATATTTACCATGGAAAAAATCCTAACCAAAATGGTTTTTGGATATTAAATAAAAACTAATCGAGATATTTTCAAAAATTAAAAAGAAAGTTATAGAAGTCCAATTATTACCTCTTTGAATAATGTTGTTGTTTTGTTTTTTCAATAAAAAATTCAATACCTTGCACTGTCAACAACGACATAACTACCGTGATATTTACAATGTCCAACGCTCTGACAATTTGTGACGTCGTAAAATTACACATAAAGATACACGATTTTGTATGGGCGGCGGTTACTGCCAAAATTAGTAAATATACAATCCATTCATAAACAAGTCAGTCGGTGCAGTGCATTTCAACGCCGTCTAGTCTAAAATTCCATCCCGTCCAATATATTTGCATTCAACTCATTGCATTTTGAGACCATTTAATACAAAACTTCATTCCATCCATTTAAACATGGAACGATGCATTGAAAAACTTGTTGCGATGCACCGTAATATGAAATCACCCAACAAAACATGATACCATGCAGCTCAAGGTGAGACCGTTTAACACAACATGAGTACGTGAAATGTAAAGTGAAATGACTTATTACAACTTGACGCTGTCTAATGCCAACTGAAACCGCTTTTTGTAATTAAGAGCGGTGTATAAAAACTTGATGCCATGCAGTCCAATGTGAAGACGTTTAACGCAACATAAATTCGTGCAGTGTAAAATGAAACGATTCATCAAAGCTTGGCGCCGTCTAATGCATACTGAAACCGTGTTGTGTGATTTGGAGCGGCGTATAAAAATTTGATGCCATGCAGCCAAATGTGAGCCGTTTAACGAAACACGAGTACGTGCATTGTAAAAGGTTAATGAGACTATCAGTTCATAAGTTTGACCTGTTATAAATATAGATTCTGGATCAGTTTTACATGAGAATATCTTAAAATTTGTTCTAAAATCGACCTTGTGGTAAAATATTAACATTTAATTTTAAACATGTCCTGCGATTTATCTCAGTATTACAAGGGACCTTATTTTCGTGAAACATCTTTCTTCTTAGTTTAAGCTTTGTCTGAAGTATGCTTCGTGAAACAGACTCAGTAATTGAAATAATAATGAAAAAATTAACAAACACTAAAACATTCCAGAGTTAATTATTAATAATATAAAATCAATGTTAATATGGATTTCATACGACCTGTTAGGGGACTTGTCAGGGCCGGATCCAGAAATTTTAGACGGGGAGGGGGTGGGGGGGGGGGTGGTGTCACCAATCTTAAACGAAGACGTCACCGCCGAGGCGCATAGCAAGGTACTGGAGGGAGGGAGGGGGGTGCCTTTGCCAATGTTAGGGAATTCAGGGGGTCTTTCCCAGGATTCTTTTTTGAAAAACAGGTATGAAATGGTATCCTCAGGTGCATTTATTGGTGTATGTACTCCCCTCATAGTAATGGATCAGGGGGCTCTCCCCCTGGAAATTTTTTAAATACAGGCATGAAATGGTGGCCTATGGTGCCTTTTTAGGTCTAAATTTTTAGGTATTGTAGGGGTACGTTACTCCCCTCTTGATTGGGTGGTCAGGGCTCTCCCCCTGGAAAAGTTTTAAATACAGGTATGACATGGTGGCCTCTGTTGCGTTTCTGGGTCTAAAGTTTGAGAAAAACATATTCCTTTGCCAAAATAGTAGGGTGAATCTTGGATGAGTATAGGTCACTTCACAGCCAATTGGGGTGGGGGTGGGGGGCTCGGACCCCTCGGCCCGGCCCTGGATCCTGGCCTGTTTGTGAATAGAGCGAGAGTAGCAGATACTTGTGGAGATAAAGTTAATACTTCAATGAAATATTGTTTAAACCTACGGCATAAGATCTTCCCCACCACCCACCTCCGAAAGAAAGAAAGAAACAAACAAACAAACAATAACAAAACATTGTACAGTGAAGTATATATAATTTAGACATACTGTCTAGAAACATAAACATGTTAACATTGATTTTATATTATTAATGATTAACTGTAAGAAGAAAGATGTTTCGTTTCACAAACATAAGGTCCCTTTTAATACTGAGATAAATCGCAGGACATGTTTAAAATTAAATGTTAGAATTTTACCACAAGGTCGGTTTTAGGACAAATTTAAAGATATTTTTCTGTAAAGCTGATCCAGAATCTATATTTATAACAGATCAAACTTATGAACTGATAGTCTCATTTACCTTTTATAATGCACATACTCGTGTTTCGTTGAACGGCTCACACAAACGGCGCCAAATTACACAACACGGTTTCAGTATGCATACGCCATTAGACGGTGCCAAGCTTTAATGAATCGTTTCATTTTTCACTGCACGAACTCGTGATGCGTCAAACGTCTTCACATTGGACTGCATGGCATCAAGTTTTTATACACTGTCCTTAATTACACAAATCGGTTTCAATATATATTAATTAAACGGCGTCAAGTTGTAATAAATCATTTCACCTTACTAGCCAGGGAGCCAAAAATGCGAAAAGTGCCTAGAAACAGGATTTACCTGTCCGGTCATGCTATAGTCAGTTTCTATACATATTATGAAAGTACAAAGTCTCGCGGATCAGAAAAATTGGGCCTGCAAAACATAAGCTCTTGCAAAATTTGAGAATATTAAGGGGAGATAACTCTGTATATTTGCAGTTTTTTAAGATTCAAAACGCTTTTTTACTAACAAAACATGGCATCATGTTTCTAAAATCAGTTCAAATATATATATTTCAACATTGCTTTTACGCATAAGGCTTATGCTTGAAAAATACGCAAAGTGTACTCATTTTATTTACATTTTATTATAAGATTTGGCACCTAAAATACCAGAGAATAAAATAAAAATATTTAACCTAAAATTTACAGTATGAAGAAGTAACCTTTAAAATGGTCTTTTTTTTCAAAGTCATTTATTAATACCGCTGCGAAACAGTCTGTTAGAATAAAAAAATCATCTACATACTCTAGTTCAGGTTTGGCTAAGAAATACGCAAATCCGGGGTATTTTATGTACCCCACCCACTTTATATAATGCAAAAAATGTGTAATATAAATATTCGACCAACAACCAAGAAGATATATTCTTTTTATCACGTATACAATATAATCTATATTTTTGACCATATAAAGCTGGGTGAGGGGTATTTACAAGATTTTAAACAGAAAAAGGGGGTAGGAAAAGCTATGTATTTTACAACCGATAATTAGAATAAACAACCCGTTATTAAATAAGAGCAACACTAATGGAAGTCGACGAAAAATTTTCTTGCAAACTATTCATTTGGAAAGTAATTTATTTAAATACTCTTTTGTGCAATCTAGTTCGGTTTTGGCTAAGAAATACGCTAATACAGGGTATTTTATGTACCCCACCCACTTTATATAATGCAAAAAAATGTATAATAGAAATATGTGACAAGAATTAATGAGATATATTCTTTTTATCACGTTTACAAAATAATTTATGTTTTTGACAATATAAAGCTGGATGATGGGTATTTAAAAGATTTTAAGTAGAAAAAGGGGGTACCCCACCCACTTTATATATATTTGTATAATGCAAAAAACTCATAATAAAAATATTCGACCAAAATAAAGGAGATATATACTTTTTATCACGCATACAATGAAATGCATATTCTTGACTATTTAAAGATATATGAGGGGTAATTAAAAGATTTAAATAGAAAATAGGGGTATGAAAATGATGTCTTTTACAACCGATAATTAGTTAACAACCTGTTATTTACCATTTGATAAATACGAGCAAGACTAATGAAAGGGATGAAACCTTTACTTGCAAACTATTCATCTGAAAAGAAATTCATTTTAATACTCTTTCGTGCAATCTAGTGTAGGGCTGGCGACAAAAAGCGCAAATCCGTGGTATTTTATGCACCCCACCCACTTAATATAATGAAAAAAAATGTATAATAAAAATATTCGATCATCAATCAAGGAGAGATATTCTTTTTGTCACGTATACAATATAATCTATATTTTGACAACTTAAAGATGGATTCGGAGTATTTAAGAGATTTTAGATTAAAAACAGTAGCCAATAATTAGAATTGACAACCTGTTCGTTGTGATGTGATAAAATGAAAGCAACACTACCGAAAAGTACTGAAACCTTTACATTCAAACTTTTACTATCTCATTTGAATTATTAGTAACTTTCATTTGCAAGTTTGTCAAATCCAAAGAAACAGAAGTAATTTATTCACCAACCCACCTTGAATAATGCAAATGATTATACCATAGGGGCAAAAATAGCGAAAATGCACGGAAAACCATGTTGCTAGTCCGATGTTCTCTTCAGATGATTATAGTTAAATGCTGATTTATTTGGAAAGGTCGTGACTGCAAAACTTAACCAACTGCTAAATGAAAAGTCAAGGGCAGTTACTCTTCACTAATTTTAAAACATATCTTAGAATAATTATTAAGGTGATTTGCACTAAATATGAGCCGCGCCATAAGAAAACCAACATAGTGCATTTTCGAACAGCATCGATCCAGACCAGACTGCACAGTCTGGTCAGGACCCATGCTATTCGCTAACGGTTTCTCTAATTGCAATAGACTTTGAAAGCGAACAGCATGGGTCCTGACCAGACAGTGCAGATGCGCAGGCTGGTCTGGATCGATGTTGGTAGCAAATGCACTATGATTTTTTTTCTGGATCTATACTGGTCACAAATACACTACGTTTGTTTTCTCATGGTGCGGCTCATATAATGATGGAACTTATCTGAAGTTATATAAAATATGATATAAAGAAGGGGTGTTTGTAAAAAACATATGCCCCCATGATGGTTTGTTGAAGGCAAAGGGGAGTGTAAGTTCTAATTTTATAACATTGACCTTGACCTTATTAACATCAGGTGTCTTCTACAGACTATAAACATTACATTTTAAGGGGATCGACAGACAAAACTTTCCTTATTTACTGAGTGGTAATCATATTAGACTTGAACTAGGTAGTTGTGACCTTCTTCCTTGATCAATTGTCGCAAAAGAATATTGCTCATTTACTGACCGCAGAAAATAATTCTTTTAAATTCAATAAAAGCTGATTTTTAACGTCATTGAGCGGAAACCAGACTTTATTCTGTAAAGGCACGAATGGAAAATGCTTAAGATATTGTATCTGCGCCAAATCTAATATAAAATACACTGTATCCTGCTGGTGTAATGCAATGCCTCAGAAGTGTCGCAGAATAAAACACAGTCTGTTTGACACAGAATTAGATGAATTTGATTAATACTAGTGTATAAGTTGCGGAAAGGACATATTGAACTGTTGCAGTCTAAAATCACATATTTAAAGTTAATACAATATAACGTATTTCCATTTACACTGCCAGTACAAGTTATAGTACGAGATAAAATCATTTTTGTGGTGTAGCCGTTAAGTTTAAATTGATACAAATATTTCTATATACAGATTGGAAAAATAGTTACGCATGATATTACGAAGTCTGGTAACCTAGTTTTTGACCTCACATAATCCAGTTTCAAACTTGGCTTAAAGATTATCAAGTTTGCAAGTTTGTGTCCGATCAAAGCATAAATGAAACCTCTTTATGGCTAAAAGGTCAATCAAATCAGTTTTCGAACTGAACCGAGATCGTATCTTGACTTAAGTCGTAAGTGTGGATAAAGTCAAACGTAAAATGTCTTTTCTAGCTTGTTCATAATGTAACAATTAACAAATTTTGGCACTTTCGGGGTTCAAATAGGGGTCGTTATTCTGGAACCTATGATTTGATCTGATGAAGTCATCATGGAATGCAAGATTTATTGCTGTTAAAGACATTTCGCAGGTTTGTTTCAAATCAAACTATAAGTGAAGTGCCTGTGTGGCTACAAAAGCCAACATGGCAAATTTTGGCCACTCTAGAACACATTATGGGATCTCGTCAGTTTTTGACAGGAACCGATATATTATGACAATAGAAATTATGTGCAAGTTTGATTAAAATCAATTGCAAAATGTGATCTCTACCCTGTTCACAAGCCAAAACAGAAACTTTTGGCTCTTTAAGGGCCCTAACTCTGGAACCAATTATGGGATTTGGCCAGTTTTCAAAGCGAGATTTTATACCAGTACAAGTTGCTATGTTGTTTCTCATCAGTGTTAGGATTCCTCCCTTGCTCCTACCAAACCTGTCACAACGGAAGCACTGGTAGCCTCTTAACATTGAAGGATTTGTCCTCGCTAAGGTGAATCTCTCCGATGCAGCAGCCCTGAATGTCCTTATCAAACAATATGTTCTCTAATTCATTTTCTTATTGAGGAGTCCTTCAGCATTCCAATGCATAAACTTGAAAGGTTGCATTGACTTCTTTTTTTTTTGTTCCTGGTGGCAAGTAGATTTCCTCCTTCGTCTCCTAGCTCTTATACAAGTTGCGCGCAATTTTGATTAAAATCAATAGTAAATAGTGGTTTCTACCGTGTTCACAAGTAATTGTGGACGGACGTATGGACGGACGAAGGCGATCACAAAAGCTTACCTTGTGTCACTGCGTGACAGGTGAGCCAAAACTCTGATCGAATCTATTTGAATTATATATGTTTGGGGGATATAATTACGACGTTTTTGTACGATTTGTAAAATTTCTTGAATAGTAATATAATGAATTATCATTAAATTAATAAGTTTTAAAATCTTCTGAATAGTAAAGATTATTCAAAATGTGTCATTTTATAAACATTATAGTTACACATTATGTCAGATTTCTACATTACACTCAACATATTAGAACTACATTCCATCTATGTTTATCATGAGAAAGGAAAACTGTATTGATCGATCAATCACATTTTATACATAGTTTTAGATGGGTGGGGTAATGTTCATACCCCTACAATTTCACAATTTTGACAAAGTTGCACAAAAGAGTATTTAAATAATTTACTTTCAAATGAATAGTTAGCAAGTAAGGATTTCGTCACCTTTTATTATTGATGCTTGTATTTATTAAATGGTAAATAACGGGTTGTTTGTTCTAATTATCGGTTGTAAAATACATAGGTTTTCATACCCCATTTTTCTATTAAAAACCTTTTAAATACACCTCATCCATCTTTAAATTGTCATAAATATAAATTATATTGTATATGTGATAAAAAATATATATCTCATTGATTTTTCATCGAATATTTTTATTATACATTTTTGCATTATATAAAGTGGGTGGGGTACATAAAATACCCCGGTTTTACCTATTTCTTAGCCACGCCTGGAGTAGATTGCACGAAAGAGTATTTAATTAAATTACTTTCCAACTGAACAGTTTGTAAGTAAAGGTTTCATCGCCTTTCATTAGTGTTGCTCTTATTTAATAACGGATAGTTAATTCTAATTATCGGTTGTAAAATACATAGGTTTTCCTACCCCCTTTTTCTATTTAAAATCTTTTAAATACCCCTCATCCAGCTTTATATGGTCAAAAATATGGATTATATTGTATACGTGATAAAAAGAATATATCGTCTTGGTTGTTGGTCGAGTATTTTTTTTATTATTCATTTTTTGCATTATATAAAGTGGGTGGGGTACATAAAATACCCTGTAGTAGCGTATTTCGTAGCCAAAACCGAACTAGATTGCACGAAAGAGTATTTAAATAAATTACTTTCCAAATTAATAGTTTGCAAGAAAAGATTTCGTCGCCTTTCATTAGTGTTGCTCTTATTTAATAACAGGTTGTTAATTCTAATTATCGGTTGTAAAATACATAGTTTTTCCTACCCCCTTTTCTGTTTAAAATCTTGTAAATACCCCTCACCCAGCTTTATATGGTCAAAAATATAAATTATATTGTATACGTGATAAAAAGAATATATCTTCTTGGTTGTTGGTCGAATATTTTTATTATACATTTTTTGCATTATATAAAGTGGGTGGGGTACATAAAATACCCCGGATTTGCGTATTTCTTAGCCAAACCTGAACTAGTGTATCTAGATAATTTTCTATTCTAACAGACTATTTCGCAGCGGTATTGATAAATGACTTTGAGAAATAAAACCATTTTAAAGGTTACTTCTTCATACTGTAAATTTTAGGTTAAATATTTTTATTTTATTCTCCGATATTTTAGGTGCCAAATCTTATAATAAAATGTACATAAAATGAGTACATTTTGCTTATTTTTCAAGCATAAGCCTTATGCGTAAAAGCAATGTTAAAAGATATATATTTGAACGGATTTTAGAAACATGATGCCATGTTTTGTTAGTAAAAAACGATTTGAATCTTGAAAAACCGCAAATATACAGAGTTATCTCCCCTTGATATTCTCAAATTTTGCAAGAGCTTTTGTTTTGCAGGCCCGATTTTTCTGATCCGCGAGACTTTGTACTTTCATAATATGTATAGAAACTGACTATAGCATGACCGGACAGGTAAATCCATTTTTTCATGCCTTGGCTCCCCGGCTATACACTGCACGTACTCATGTTGTGTTAAACGGTCTCACCTTGAGCTGCATGGTATCATGTTTTGTTGGGTGATTTCATATTACGGTGCATCGCAACAAGTTTTTCAATGCATCGTTACATGTTTAGATATATGGAATGAAGTTTTGTATTAAATGGTCTCAAAATGCAATGCGTTGAATGCAAATATATTGGACGGGATGGAGTTTTAGACTAGACGGCGTTGAAATGCACTGCACTGACTGACTTGTTTATGAATGGATTGTATATTTACTAATTTTGGCGGTTACCGCCGCCCATAAGTTTGGCCTCGTTTGAACTACACTGGTCTATTCTGCGACCAGTGTAATGTATACCTTACTACGAATTGACATCAGGGATACCTTAAGGTAATATGACAATCCTTACTCTTTGTTATTTTCGGCGAAAGACTCCAACCCTAGCCCCCTTTGTTTGTTTCCGTCTACTCTATGAAATGTGAAAAGTATGCATTTAGCTCTCAGTGGTGCAGTTCACTATTCTAAAATGTTCTTAAACATATGCTTGTGTTTTATAATTTGTGGAATGGTCACTTCGTACTTTGACTTAGAGTTGTCGTATTTCTGCTACTTTTTGCATTAACTCGCAGCATGAAAGGACAGATCGATTATGCCATTATTTAGCTTGATAGAGTTCTATGATTCTAGTGGACCTTCTTATAAATGTTATTTTCCCTTATTGAAATGAGCACACAGTTCCTGATTATCTCTAATTTTTCTGACTTGTTTATGCTGCAGTAAGAAACTAAAGAATACCAAACTCAAGATAAACTTAGTAAAAGAGTTGTTCCGGATCTATGACTGTAATTCTGGAATCCGTCTGGTGTTTCCCGTCTGATCTAATGCTGTAGCTGATTTCATCAAAATGAAAGTACATCGTTTGATGAATATATGAGCCGCGCCATGAGAAAACCAACATAGTGCATTTGCGACCAGCATGGATCCAGACCAGCCTTCATATCCGCGCATTCTGGCTAGGATCTGTGCTGTTCGCTTTCAAAAGCCTATTGCAATTAGAGAAACCGTTAGCAATCAGCATGAATCCTTACCAGACTGCACGAATGTGCAGGCTTATCTGGATCTATTCTTGTCGCAAATGCAATCAGTTGGTTTTCTCATGGCGCGGCTCATATTATAATAACACACCGTCTGATAAAACTTTCAAATGTGATACCAGGTTATTGCCTGCCTTGTCTTGTTGTGTTTCAAATCTTTCCAGATGACAATCGTTGGGTTTTTTTTTCTTCTGTACTAAAAGGACATATATTAAGACGAATTCCACTACGTTGTAATGTGCCTCCTTATAATCAAAAATGATTGATAACTTAACCAAGCATTATAAGCTCATAGCATTAACAGATAAATACAAATTAGTGGTTAGCATCAAAGGTTTCAAGCTAAGAAACATTTACTCAATACGCTTAAGACATCACTTAAGCTTTGTTGTCTGTTTATATATGACTGACTGAAATATTTTTTAAACATTTGCGAATGTAATGTATTGACAATATGCTACATGCTTAATTTGAATAAAATATCATATATTTTTTTGTCTGTTTGTCATGATAAACATAAAAATATCACTTTAAAAAAAAACATTTTTTTTAAATGAATTTCTAAGATAATTAAATAGTTAATGTAACTATGTAAGTGCATGAAATTATTAGATTTTTTGTATGTTGTAGGAAATATTTTGAAACCGCGTTTTGCCTTTGATAAAGATATTATCGGTTCTCCTTAGATTGTATGCTTAACGGTAAAGGTATTTGTATCTTATATGAGATAACCGTCCATTAATGAAACAGTATCATTATGTCAATACTGTACCTTTGAGTATAGTGTGCACATGTTAAGTATTCTTACACGTATAATAGTTTTAATACGTACTTATATTTTAAAACCTTAGTCAGTTTTTGTAAACATTAAAATATCGTTAAAGTCGTTCTGAAATTAAACCGCAAACGCCATAGATTTGAAAATGTTTGTTGGTTTCAAAGTATATATGCATACTGAATGGAAGTACAGTCAAACCTGTCCATAAATACCATCCTTGGGAAGGCCAAAATGTGGTCTTTATTCGGAGGTAGTCTTTATTCACAGGTTAAAATACACTGTACTGACAGTAAATGTTAAAATGGGAAACAAAACATGTGGTCTTAAGAGCCAGGAGGTCTCTGTTCAGAGGTGGTCTTTAACACAGGTTTGGCTGTACATTGGTGGTGAGGTTATTAGCCAAAGGTTCAGTATCTATGATTTAATCATCTCCTTGCTTGAGTAATCAAAATAATCGCAGCTGTATAGTGCAGCTTAAACCTAGTAAACCAAAATCACAAAAATACTGTATAGAGGTTATTCTGCATGCGTTCAGTTATAAGGGAACTCGTGCGCTTGGAAAGAAAGTATCAGCAAAAATGACTTTGAACGTTCAGCAAAATTGTAAAGAGCACAGGAGGTTTAGACTTACGCCGGTTGTATATAATAAAACATATAGAGGGACAAATATATGGCATGTACACCAACGTACTCAATAATATATGACATGTACTATGTGTTGCTGCGATGTGCACATATATGATATAATATATAAATGACATTATTTTTCTTTTACGTATTTTGTAACTTACATCTTTTACGTATTTTGTAACTTACACCTCCAAAGTGTCCGAGGAGTGTATGGCATAGTTTAGAAGTTAAAGATTAACGCCAACACACACAGTCAATCTGATAGATATAAGATAATATACTTCAGATATTTTTATTGAGAGATTCGTTATTGTAAAATCATATGTGTACTACATGTATAAATAAATATTAGTATATCACACTTATATTATGTATTTTAATTGAGATAATTTATCATTTTAACATATAGAATTGAAATTGATTTATTACAGATCATATCGTATTGTATGGGATATGGTTCAAGTGAATGAAGTTCTTCATTATACGAAATAACTACATTTACATGTTACTACCGCAATAAGCAAATATATATAACACGTTATCGGTGAATTAACAAAATATTACAAATGGTGAAAACCATGACATCAAAAGTTTTTTTGTTTTACATTTGATATCAAAATATCATTCACATATGAAAATCAGATCTTACATTTTCACATATTTCGTCTTGTTTTCACACGATGCAAGACTTTTAAGCTACAGTCACACATACGGATATGTCCGTGCGTTGAGATACGGTGTGGATAGGATTAGTCTGTTGGTGTATAACTACGGAGCAGTACGTCTTAGTATGTGACAGGAAAGGCCGTACCGGCGACAGTAACCATCAGAACAAATCAACACCCTTTACAGTATTTACAAATTTATTTACAAAAGATGATTATTAACAATGAATAGATATGAAAAAAAAAAAAACTGATTATAAGAAAGAAAAAAAAAAAAAAAAAGATGTCAGTATCTCTAGATACAAAAGTTCTTATACTTCCATTCTATCTGACGTGACACAGGTCTTTAATGTAATATGTGAACTTTAAGTAGCACAAACAAAACAGATTTCTAAATTCAGTCCTTTAAACCGTGAATACGTTGATTCCGTGTTGGCTCCCTATGGTGGTAGGTGATTGCATCCCTGAGCTGACTTCAGAGATAACAAAAATCATCGTCTTTGCGTTTACGGCACAACCATGGGACGAAAGCTCTGCGCTGGGAATATCACATCCAGGCGAGTGAAGACAAGTGAACCTCGGCATTGTACTTCGGTTATGACATCACCAGGAAATCGTCTGGCGAAAGCTAAAATATATAACATATGGTAAGCACCCATAGCAAACAAAAATCAGGGCATAAAACTGCTCCTTTGGGTACACATACCTCCGTAGGCTCCCATAAATAATACGTGCTACTTATACAAATATATGTGCTACTAAGTTCAAACGTCACATGATTAAAATACGTCACTTATTACTTCCATTATTTACCAAAATTAATTATTACTTAAAAGACTAAAGTTAAAGTATGAAAAAGATATGAAAAGTATATGATGAAACATTATAGATACGGACATGATAAACTGCAGCCATTACTTACAACTACAAATTAACAAAATTCAATGTAAATCAAACGTTATATGATAGTTGGCATCCATATAATATCTAATGCCATACACTACAACGGACATTTATTAATGTGCTATAGACTGGCACACAATTACAAATTACAATAATATAACATGGTACTAGACTTGCCATATAATTTATACATAACAATACAATGCAGTAATGGCGTTCCATAATAACGAAATGTTTTGACATAAGTTTTTGAAACAAAGTACTTTATAAATATCATGTTACAAATTTCAGTATAAATCTAACATCTTATATAAACGAAACGTTTAGACTCCTCTTTTCGAAATAATTTACAAAAGTCTGAAAAAATTTAATAATTATCCTAACATACCGAAACTAGCTAAAATCACATGCCGAAAAGTAATGTTACAAATTCTGTAGAATGAACAAAAATTTACCAAATAAAAATCGTAATGCAAAAATCATACAAAAATCTAACAAATAAATTTCTTACCTCGATCGAGCATAAATTTCTAGCAAGAAAATAATTCAGACATAGATTCGTCTATAAAGTCGTAAGGTGGTGTGCGCAAGGCATATCTAGTCCAGTCTATTTAAAGGATAATGTCCGCCAAATACTAAATTTCATGGATTCACGGCTAAGCCGTGGACTCTTACTATTTCTATTTTCAAGGGATTCACGATATAGCCGGGGAATCTACTACTATTTGGCGCGGATTTAAATTGACTATTTGAGGCCCATTATAGTGTTTTGGGATAAAAACATAAATTACTGAAGTTTATAAAATATCAACTTTTCTTATTACTGAACCGAATTTAATGAAATTTACATGAAATTTAAGTTATGAAATACGAAAAACATGAGAGGTATTTTATGCGTGAAATCTGACATTTACCTCAATACTCAAAAATTTTACAAAAAGATGATGCATACCTGCATTTACACTACAGATAAAATAAGGCCCGTATGTCAATTTGTGACACACGTCCCCCCTTAAAAAGAAAATTTATAATTTTCTTAAATGAAAACAAATGACATACTGAAAATAGCAAACACAACAAAAAAAAAACACACTGTCACTATCTGTACACCATATAATATAGCCACCTGTCTACACTCTACTTAAATAATCTGCACTACATTTTTCCTACCAGGAATTGCTCTAATACTGATCCTATATGGCTGTAATGCCAATGCCCATCTCATCAGCCTGAATTGCTAAGTTTCGCTTTATTTCAAATAAAGTGAGCGCTGATTGATCTGTCTCTAATTTACAAAGTCTTACGAACAAATACCGTGAAACTTAGCTACTGCCCATACTATCGCTAAACACTCCCTCTATCACTGAGTACTTTTGTTCCCTAGGTAGCAATTTCTACTAGCATACGCTACAGGCAATTTCTCTCCATCACTTTCCTGAAGCAATACTGAGCCTAAACCTAAAATCTGAAGCATCTACTCTCAATATAAAAGTCTGATCTAAAATCTGGCAACTTCAAAATAGGCGGACCATTAAGCTAGCCTTCAAAGTCTGGAAAGCCTTTTCTTGACTTTCACCCCACTCTACAAGATTTGGCTGACCCTTTTTCGTCAAATCTGTGAGCGGAACTGCAATGGCGGCAAAATTTGGGATAAACTTTCTGTAAAAATCCAACTACACCTAAGAATGAACGTATTGCCTTCTTGGTTTTCGGTCTCTCGCATCCTGTATAGCCTGTACTTTATTTGGAACTGGTTCAAGGTCTGGACATCTCCTATCATGTGCCCTAAACATTCTAACCTCTGAAAACCTATAAAACACATTAGTCGTTTTGCTGTTAACTTAGCCTCTCTTAGTCTGGTTAACAACTCAGAAAGAGCTATTACATGTTCTGGCCATGTGATTGTATACACCAGGATATCATCTATGAAGCTGTCCGAGTGCCCTAGGTCCTTCAAAACCTTCCGCCATCAGTCTACAAACGTTGCAGGTGCGTTAACTAATCCAAAGGGCATCTTACGGAACTGGAACAAACCTTTTGGGGTTTCAAAAGCAGTCATGGGTTTAGCCTTTTCAGACAAAGGAACCTGCCAGTAACCTTTGCTCAAGTCTAGTTTAGAAAAATATCTATACTTAGATAGCTTTGAAAACATCTCCTCCATGTTTGGCATAGGTTCCGCATCGAAAACCGTCAGTTTGTTGACCTGGCGAAAATCTATACAGAACCTATACTGTTATCTTTTTTCCTTATGAGGACAATAGGGGAGGAAAATGGAGCATTTGATGGTTCGATTACTCCCAACTCCAACATTTTATCTACTTCCTCTTTCACTACTGGCTGTGAATGAAAAGGAATAGGATAACCCTTTACTCTTATCGGATCTGTAGTTGACAACTGAATATCATGTTCAACTAAGTTAGTATTTCCAGGAATATCTGTCAGTACATCTGAGAAATTTTCTAACAAGTCTACTACTTCCTGCTTACATTCTACTGGTAACTCCGGATTTATCTCTACATCTTTGTACGTTCTGTACCCTGCTTTATAGGACACAAAACTATATCCTTTTCTACTCTACTTCGAAAACTCATCACTACTTTCATCGGATCTAATCTATCATAATCTCTCTGATCCTCCTCTACAATAGCTGCTCCAACCTTACTTAAAATACCCTATCTGGTATAGACTTACTATCGTCCTTCCTTTCACAGTACTGTTTCAGCATGTTTGCGTGAAAAGTTTTTCAACTTTCCGTCTACATCTATCCTGTAATCTAGTCTATTTACTACCTCTACTACTACGTAAGGACCCTTCCAATGTAACAACAATTTATTATGTTTCGTAGGTAACAATACAAGTACCTTACTACCTGCCTTAAACCTCCTATCTCTAGCCTTCTTATTGTAATACTTCTTGTATCTAGCACTACTTTTTGCTAACTGTTGCTGAGCTATCTTACACGTATCTTCCAACTTTTCTTGCAAATCCATAACATACTGGTAAGTGGTTTTAACCTCATCATTCTCCGTCTTACCAGCCCATAACTCTCTTAGCACAGTTATCGGTCCACGGATTGTTCTACCGTAAAGTAACTCAAAGGGAAAAATCCCAAACTTTCTTGCGGAACTTCACGGAAGCAAACAACATAGCATTCAAATACCTATCCCAATCTCTAGGTCTCTCACTACACAATACGCTTCAACATTTGCTTCAAACTACCGTTAAACTTCTCTACTAAACCGTTACACATAGGGTGATACGGTGTTGTAGTTAACTGCCTTAATGACAATAACCTACTAACTTCTGCCATAAGTTCTGACGTAAACTGCGATCCACAATCGTAAGCATTTCCTCTGGCACTCCTAATCTACTGTACATATCTACTAATGCCTCTGCTACTCTCTCATTTCAATACTAGGTAGTGCTATAGCTCTGGATATCTAGTACATAATCTACCATAGTCAAAATGTACCTGTTTTTCCTATCAGTCATAGGTTCGATCGACCAACGATGTCGACACCACTCTCTTAAACGGAGTAATCAATCAAAGGCATTTTTCCTAACGGAACTTTACTTACTCTACCCTTAGCTATAGTACGTTGACAAATACTACATGACTGACAGTACCTCCTAACCTCTGCCATTACTCCTGGCCAGTAAAATTCGCCTAATACCCTATCACTAGTTTTCCTTATACCTAAATGGCTGACAGTAACGAATCATGTGCACTTTCATCACAGTTTCTCTAAGACATTTAGGTACAATCAGCTGTCTACTTTTGTCTAAATTCTGGGCGGTATACTCTCTAATATAACAATCTATTCCTTATCTCAAACCTAACTGAACCTTTACCTCTACACTGCTTAATCGTACCTTCCTCAGCCTTCTTTCTACACAATCTAAAGTGCTATCTTTCTGTTGCTTTTCTAAGAATTCCTCTCTAGATACATCTAAAATCTGAGACGGAACTTTAAGCTTTACTTGCTTCTTAACTTTGGCTTGCGCCCTAGTTTCTACTGCTGACGCTAAACTACTAAACTGAGGTTCTACAGCTCCCTCTACATTACCAATTATAACATCATTGGTAGGATTATCTACAACCAACGCCTCTACTGTACCCTTGAAATACGGACAATCAATATCTATTCTAGCTACATCTAGCCTATGTTCACTCCCATCTATGTACTTACATCTACGGGTTTTCTCTAAAAACTGACTTGCTTCTACTAAGTCCCGTTTCACTATCACACATGTACAACCTGTATCCCGCATAGCGATTACATCCCTACCATTACAAGTACCGGGTTTTGTAGGACATGTACTTACACTAAGCATACCTAACTCCTCTACATCACTTAGTTCTATATACATTTCCACTCTCTGACCTACTTGACTTACTCCTATCTCTATCTCTATTTCTTCCTCTACCTCTACTCCTAGATCGGTCACGGCCTCTACCTCTATTTCTATTTTCCTTACTATTTCTATTCTCCCCTTTACTACTTTCCTGTTCCTGCTCTACTTCTAACTCTGCTGCTGCATTAGCACTATTACCGTACTTTCCGCTCCTACAGTAATATGAGCTATGCCCTATACGACCACAATTAGTACACTTCAGTACACCAAAGGGTCGATAACCTCTACCTCTATTAGCAACATTGCTACTACCTCTATTACTAGTGCCTACATTACGACTAATAGGATACTGTCTCTGAGGTGTTTCATATGGTTTATAGCTCCGGTCCTTATTGGTTCGATTCACGACATACTTGGGACCTCCACGAGTCTTTGCAAACAAATCTGCATCTTCTGCTACATCCTTAGCTTTAACTAACTTCTTACTACTCAAATTCTGGTATAGTTCTCTATTACATACATCTAAAAATTGGTCCCTAAGTATAAAATCTAATAATCCTTCGTACGTTTTCTCTACCTTACTCAGTCTAAGCCAACCATCTAAATATCTACTTATTCTGGCTAGAAACATCACAAAGGTCTCATTATCACGAGGCCTCTCAGTTCTAAACTTTTTCTTATAGCCATCGTCAGTGAGTTCGAACTGACGCAGCAAAGCGGCTTTCAGTTTATCATAATCCTTCCTATCTTCCAACGGAAGCCTATCAAAAACCTCTCTTGCCGTACCCTTTAGAAGGAACGGTAAGTTAAGTGACCATATCTCTTTATCCCAATCCTGCGCAACAGCGTACGTTTCGTACACATTCAAGTACGCATCCATGGAATCAATTTTCTCATCAAAGGGAGACATCTTAACCTTTACCTTTTTCTTACTCATCTTTTCTAAGTCTGTCTTAAACTTATGCTCTGTTTCTAATTTCCTACTTTCTGCTTCCTCCTTCTCTGTTTCTAACTTCCTAGCTAACATTAACTTCTCCTTTTCCATTTCTAACTTATCCTTTTCTAACTGTACACCTAACTTAAGTTCAAATTCCATCTTTTCCTTCTGCAACCTAGATTCTAATTCTAATCTTTCCTTCTCTGTCTCTAAACTACTTTGTCGTTCATATTCTATCTTTTCTTTCTGCAACCTAGCTTCTAACTCTAACCTTTCCTTATCTGCTTCTAACCTATCTTTCTCTGCTTCTAATCTACTATGTCTTTCCTCACGTTCTCTAGCCTGCTCTTCCTTAACAAAGTTACGTAACTCCTCTCCTTCATAACCCAACTCCTTTCCTACCTTCGTCAGCTCTACTACACTAGTCATGTTTAAATGATTACACTACGTTAACACTATACAACACTACGTACAACAGCTACTATAACAACCCGAGACACTAAATAAACAATCGTGAGGGAATACTAGACTACACTAGTTTACACTAAGGCTCTAACAGTCACCACTGGAGCCAACACAAAATACTATACTCTACGTATATACTACACAAAACGTCCTCACTAAAATAATACACTAAGTTGCGCAACAGTACTATGTGTCAATCAAGGTTGCATAGGCAACAATCAACAAAGTACAGTGACAGTAGGCTGCAACAATACCCTAGCCTTATCAAATATCAATCAACTGTAACTAGTGTTAACACTTTAGTGTAACAAATAAAACAAATATAAATCAAAGTGTTTTATCCCAAGATCAAGTATAGGTATAACACAACTGTGTAGCACTAAAACTTAAAAGTAGGTAAAAGTATATGCAAGTAAACAATCTTGCTAACACACACAAAGTAAAATACTGTATCTAGTATGTGTACAGTACACTAATACATATTAGGATCACTGGGAGAAGTAGGGCGACGCACAAGTAAAAGTGAGTAGGATAACTCTCCTTGTCAAGGGCGGTCCACTCCAGCACAGATTAAAGGTGGCTTAATCATGGAGTGACACAAAATAAACCCAAAAGAAAATAAAAGGAACGAAACTCACCCCAGAATCCAAGTGTCGTAAACAACTGTCTATCAGTCTGTGACCACTAAAGCTGGTTAGCTGAAGCTATGGATCTGTCTATGTCTTGTCTGAGGTAAGACGTCACTCTGAAAAATGAATAAAACTATTATAATGTGTACCAATAGAACAAAACAAGAGGAATCTTTACAAATTATTGCTGCAGTTAAATGGGTGTTAATAATGTTCGAATAGCTACTGTGTCTGGTCGACCAATCCCACTTCGACACCATTGTGACAGAAAGGCCGTACCGGCGACAGTAACCATCAGAACAAATCAACACCTTTACAGTATTGTACAAATTTATTTACAAAAGATGATTATTAACAATGAATAGATATGAAAAGAAAAAAAAAACTGATTATAAGAAAGGAAAAAAAAAAAAAAAAGTTCAGTATCTCTAATACAAAAGTTCTTATACTTCCATTCAATCTGACGTGACACAGGTCTTAATGTAATTGTGAACTTTAAGTAGCACAAACAAAACAGATTTCTAAATTCAGTCCCCTTTAAACCGTGAATACGTTGATTCCGTGTTGGCTCCCTATGGTGGTAGGTGATTGCATCCCTGAGCTGACTTCAGAGGATAACAAAAATCATCGTCTTTGCGGTTTACGGCACAACCATGGGACGAAAGCTCTGCGCTGGGAATATCACATCCAGGCGAGTGAAGACAAGTGAACCTCGGGCATTGTACTTCCGGGTTATGACATCACCAGGAAAATCGTCTGGCGGAAGAAGCTAAAATATATAACATATGGTAAGCACCATAGCAAAACAAAAAATCAGGGCATAAAACTGCTCCTTTGGGTACACCATACCTCCGTAGGCTCCCATAAATAATACGTGCTACTTATACAAAATATATGTGCTACTAAGTTCAAACGTCACATGATTAAAATACGTCACTTATTACTTCCATTATTACCAAAATTAATTACTTACTTAAAAGACTAAAGTTAAAGTATGAAAAAGATATGAAAAGTATATGATGAAACATTATAGATACGGACATGATAAACTGCAGCCATTACTTACAACTACAAATTAACAAAATTCAATGTAAATCAAACGTTATATGATAGTTGGCATCCATATAATATCTAATGCCATACACTACAACGGACATTTATTAGATGTGCTATAGACTGGCACACAATTACAAATTACAATAATATATACATGGTACTAGACTTGCCATATAGATTTATACATAACAATACAATGCAGTAATGGCGTTCCATAATAACGAAATGTTTGACATAAGTTTTTGAAACAAAGTACTTTATAAATATCATGTTACAAATTTCAGTATAAATCTAACATCTTATATAAACGAAACGTTTAGACTCCTCTTTCGAAATAATTTACAAAAGTCTGAAAAATTAATAAATTATCCTAACATACCGAAACTAGCTAAAATCACATGCCGAAAAGTAAATGTTACAAAAATTCTGTAGAATGAACAAAAATTTAACCAAATAAAAATCGTAATGCAAAAATCATACAAAAATCTAACAAATAAATTCTTACCTCGATCGAGCATAAATTTCTAGCAAGAAAATAATTCAGACATAGATTCGTCTATAAAGTCGTAAGGTGGTGTGCGCAAGGCATATCTAGTCCAGTCTATTTAAAGGATAATGTCCCGCCAAATACTAAATTTCATGGGATTCACGGCTAAGCCGTGGACTCTTACTATTTCTATTTTCAAGGGATTCACGATATAGCCGGGGAATCTAACTACTTTGGCGCGGATTTAAATTGACAATTTGAGGCCCATTATAGTGGTTTTGGGGATAAAAACATAAATTACTGAAGTTTATAAAATATCAACTTTCTTATTACTGAACCGAATTTAATGAAATTTACATGGAAATTTAAGTTATGAAATACAGAAAAACATGAGAGGTATTTTATGCGTGAAATCTGACATTTACCTCAATAACTCAAAAATTTACAAAAAGATGATGCAATACCTGCATTTACACTACAGATAAAATAAGGCCCGTATGTCAATTTGTGACATAGTACGGGAAAAATGGTGAGAAACAGGAAACAAACAAAACAATACAGGACGCGAATAAGTACGGATAGGTACGAGGTACTGCGTTGAATTACGTTTTACTGCGCCTTGCAACTTGCTCAGCGCACGGAAGGGCCTGCGGTAAACTACGTTGAACTATGCTTAAGTACGAGCAGCCTCGGATAGCTACGTTCAGCTACGGCGAGGTACGTAACAGCACGGATAACTACGTTTAAGTACGTTTAAGTACGGATGAATAAGTTTCAGCCAAGTTTGACTAAAGTCACGCTCATATGGCTACGATTCGCTCAAACTTTTATACATGTTCAAAAGTTTGGGAAACTTGCACGTTTGGAATAAGTTTTGAATACGTTTTGACCACGTTTTGGTACGGATTAATACGAATGACTACTCTGAGGTACGGCTCAGGTACGGATCGATACGGATTACTACGTTTCTGTCCGTAGCTAGACGTAGATATCCGCGCCGTATGTGTGACTGGGGTATTACACTGAAGCAGATAAATACCCTCTAACTGTTAGTTATCTTCACAACCAATCTCCGCGTGATTTTGTCAAATTAAATGATGTGAAATATTAACTAACGATAAAAGAAACAGTCCAAATATGAGACACCAGAGAGGCCACAAAATGTGCTGTATTTGGTAAAAGCTATTGAAGAAAACGTGAAATAAAACAGAAAAATAAATGTGTTTTTATAATTATCCTAGATTACAATGTATCTTACAAATCAGCTAGAATACCTTACATTACACACTTGGTAAAAGTATTGGACTAAAAATGTATCATGCTCATATTGCAGTTTATAGCCACCGTGGAGAAAAATCTATCTCCAGTCTACTTAACTGTGATAGTTTTTATTGCATTTTAAGATAAATATGAGATAGTTATGCCACATGTAAAAGAAAATGCAGAGTTTAAATTCCACGGTGTCTCCATGCGAAAGTGGGTCGTTTTTAAAATGCACTCCATGGTATAAAATCAAAGGGCAAAATTTGTGATATATCTTATCAAGTTTAAAATACGGGTCATTTTATATGTGTCATTTAAAGAAAACGTGGCTTATGTTTTGACAAACAACTACCAAGACGTTGTCTTATTTTCGTTGAAATGTGTGACATAATTAATCTCGGTCGTCTCCCAAGTTCTTTTTTATATTTAAAATGTTTTAGGTCATAAAACAGAACAATCATTTAGTTCGTGTGTAAACGTGTAATAAAGGAAATAGGAAAAACAAACTTGATACTCCAATATCAATCCGTTAACGTATGTCTGAGTGGAAAGTAGACGTGAGAACATTACCTTTGGAAAACTAAAAATATGAAGGTGTACACAATTTCGGAAGAAAGTGACATGCACATTGACGATAAAAGTGTGACAGGAAAACATCTTGATTTCGGTGGTCATATCAAAATGAAACATTCCAAAACAGAAAATGATGAAACAAAAACGGTGTTGCAGAGCAATAAGGATGTTATGAAGCAATATTCCGGTTTCTTTCAAAGAAATATGCCGACAATAGTAACAGCAAGAAACTATGGTTTACTGATACTATATCTGGCTTTCTATAGCTATGCTATGTATTGTAATTTCGGGGATGAGGGATCTATTCGCCTCACGGTGTTCACGGGATTTGGAGTTCTGTATTTGGGTTGGAACAATCTGTTGTCACAAGATGGTATAAGAAAATCATGGAAATCCGCTACCAGTTTCATCTACATGTCGTATAAATATGGTTCCAGGCCAAAGGTTATAAGATGGTATGTTGATTCCACTCCTGGCATGTTTGTATTATAATTATTATTGTTTTTGACTTTTAACTTCTTTTCATGTAATAAACAAGAATCAATTACACGGAAAACACTTTAAAGGTATATCTTTGGAATATGCATGATTGTTTAGAATTCGTATGTTGCAGTCTTCTTAGATATTATTGAAAATTAAAATCCGCAGATATTGCCACACTATAATACAAAACGGTCTTAATGTTATGACACTATAGTACAAAGTGGTCTAAATGTTCTACTCTTTGGCGATGGCAGCCTCTCTGAACTTAATGTTCATGTCTCCAAAAGTATGTGATAGTTAATTCTAATACTTTTCTAAAACACGTTTTGATATATAAATAGCACAATATCTGCATGACAAAACAAGTATCTATTGTCACTTTTTCTGTTTTGATTGCAAAATATTAAAACTGAAACATACGAGTGATATTGCTCATTAAACCGTTTGCATTGAGCAATGTTTTAAATAATCAATGATAGTGGTTGTTAAAACTACAACGAGCAATTATATTTTTTGTTTTATAGATATGTAAGAACAATGCATTTTGCTTAATCTTGTAGGTGTTTGTATCTAGTATGGGCCGCTATAATGGTCTACTATCTCATCTCCAATGTCGCCTTAAAGGATCCAGGAAAGTTGAGATCTCTTGGTGGTTATATTGCATTTATTCTTATACTTGTCATCATCTCAAATAACAGAAGGAAGGTATGTAGAAAATTACTCTGTCCAGATAATAATTAGGTTTGATATATTTCAAACGAATGTTTTCAATAGCTAATAATATTGCTTATTGTGAGTGATGTGCACGTCTGCGTGCTGTGGGTTTCGTTTTGTAGAGGCTGTTTGGTACGTAGCATTCCCTGTTTGATATTTGTCTTTGTTTTTTTAGTTACTTCGATTTAACGTGAACATGCCAAATATCGATTTGCTTCATTAGATAACATATGATTTCCATTGTAAATGATATCACTTAATTACTTCGACTTACAGTCTACATGTTAAATATCGATTTGCTTCATTTAATAACATATGATTTCCATTGTAAATGATATCACTTAGTTACTTCGACTTACAGTCTACATGTCAAATATCGATTTGCTTCATTTAATAACATATGATTTCCATTGTAAATGATATCACTTAGTTACTTCGACTTACAGTCTACATGTCAAATATCGATTTGCTTCATTAGATAACATATGATTTCCATTGTAAATGATATCACTTAGTTACTTCGACTTACAGTCTTCATGTCAAATATCGATTTGCTTCATTAGATAACATATGATTTCCATTGTAAATGATATCACTTAGTTACTTCGGTTTACAGTTTACAGGTTAAATATCGATTTGCTTCATTTAATAACATATGATTTCCATTGTTAATAATATCACAAAATTTAATTTCTTCGACTTAAAGTGTTCATATCAAATATCGATTTGCTTCATTCAATAACATATGAATCGGTTTAATATGTTTAACTGTTTAATAGGAAAGCAAATTGCTTAATATTTGTATGCATGTAAGATTTATCGGTTAAGAAATTGGAAAATATCTTTGTCATTTTATTTTAGATCAACTGGCATTGTGTGGTTTGGGGATCAGCCATGCAGTGTTTGTTAGGCTACTTTATCATAAAAACAACAGCAGGTATATATTTATATACTGCAGCTAAACAAGTATAGGAATAAGGCCTAACGCCAAACTTTGAAACAAATAAAAATGAAACTATTCCTAAGAATCTACTGCCTAATATACCCATATATTAACTCAGATTGCAGGTGTGGGTGTTTTACAAAACGAGCGTATTAAAAACCATCATAAAAGATAGATGCTTAAAGTGATATTGCTTATGAAATAAGAGATATGTCAATATAACCTTTTAAAACATTTTACCCTTAGTCTGATTTCTTTAGAAATCAATTGTATATTATCTCTATGCTGAATGTAATACATAACAAAGTTCAAAAAGTAGAATATCATTTACTACAAATTTCAACGCCCATTCATGGTTGCTTTTTCACACATCAAGGCTTTATTTTGCAAAAAATTAGATACTTTCTAGTACATATTTCTAATGCTTATTGAGATTCAGAAAATCGAATGCTAAGCTGATGGTCCAGAAATTCCGTGACTTAATTTATAATCTGGCTGTTCATAACAGTAGTGGATTTTAAAGGTTAAGTGAAAGGTAGCTATGAAGAAACACAAGATGTAAAAAGTTTGTAGAAAAGTATGCAGAAAATACATTATTTTGAAAGATCAAAAAGTTTTTCCTTGATAAACTGCCATGTTAAGTGATTTCTGAACAAGTAGAGGAAGTCGCTCTTATGGGCCAGAGTTGAGAACTGGACAATAAAGACGCGACTGTAACAAGATTAAAAAGGCTACACTGACTCGAGGGCGGAGGAAAAAATGAAACAAGTACTGACCGTCAATTGTAACGTCATTGATTTTGACTTTATACATAATATAAGACTATATGCTAGCTGCTGCAGATTTTCGCAGTCCTTTCAACGAGTTATCTTTGGGTTCTTAAAAAGTAAAACAATATATGCATTTTATGAAGCCCTGTGAAAAGGTATAAAGTGGCACCAACCATGGGCTACGACCTCGGTCAATATCACTTTTTCCCACGTCAATAACTCACGAAAAGATAATAATCATGTATTTATTTGCAACACAACTACGCATTAGTCAATTATAATTAACAGAATCATGTGAGAGAAATTTTCTGAAATATAGAAAACAATACATGTCTTTTAGGTGCTACCGTTATTTTATGGCTGTCTGATCGCCTTATGGAATTCATGGATTATTCCCGAGTTGGAGCCAAGTTCGTATTTGGTGACTCTTATATGGATCATCGCTTTGCAATGCAGGTATATAAACATTCATTGTCTGCTAATTTATACATCCATATCATTCTTTGAAATCCATTAACTGTGAGTGATATAGTTTTGCTGATCTACTTTATCAGTTTTTAACTCTTCCTTAGTATTTTGATTCTTTTGTTAGCTTTAGGTCTGCTTATAGCTTTAAAAAGTCTTTATTTTATCCCAATGAACAGAACCTGAGAACGTATCTTAATATTTTAATGCGTTTAGCTTTGTTGAATAAAGTACACATTTTTCGGCATACTGAGCAGGACCTTCCGGCTTGAAAACGCCATCTTACACTACTCTCGTGCTGTAAATAACGTATAATGAGTTACACTTAATTATCGGTTCGTGCAGTAACAATCTGACGTAAAACCGCCGCTGCTGTTTTCTTAATAGATACTCCCTTATTCTTTTGGTATGTTTTTCAATTCAAAAAAAAAAAAATCACAAAGACTACAAAATATTACGCAGCAGAAGTTTAAACAAAACCAAAACTCAACGTTGTTTTTTGTATTTGATACGAAACGGTCTTGTATTCTTAAGGACATAAGCTTCTTATGCTTTGTTTAAATACGCTTATGTAATACACTAGTAATTTAGGAAAGTCAGTCGTTCGTTTATACTTTTTCTGTATTTTGTTGAATATGACATGCAAGGAAAATATTTTATCACTGGTAGTAGTTGTGGAAAGGAAATATCCGGATCTTGTGCAACTTTTTATCTCGTTACCGTCGAAACAGTTACCATAAAGACGGATTGTCCCACATACACCTACAGCCAGTGAAAAAAAAACACATAATGCCGGTATAATTGTTATACTTCATAAAACAATAATTTTTATTCATTGGCTTACGTAACATTTTCTCGCTGAAAGTATTTTAGGAAGTAAGTATTATAATATTTGAACTGGCAGGGATATATATAGACTAAATACATATAGAATAAACATAGTGTCTCAAATGTTACATTTCCAGGCAATGCCATCGGTTATAGTGTTTTTTGCCGCCATTCAAGTTCTGATTTATCTCGGGACTATTCAGTTTATAGTCAGAACTTTAGGAAAGTTCCTTGCAATCATTCTCGATGTTTCTGCACCGGAAGCGACCAATGCTTGCGCCAACATCTTCTTAGGTGGAGTGAGTATAGATCTCCTATTTATGCTTTCCAAACTGCTCTGAACAGCTAGTGTTTTCAAAAAAAGCAATGCAGTTATTAGACAAACTTATAGAAATTGGTGTCACAGTGTCAAAATCAAATAAGTTGCTACTTATAAACACTTTTTCAGGCAAGTTTGCGAACCAAACTTTGTATAATAATGATAATTAAAGTTATGTTAAAAGAACGGAATAAAATCATGTAACACGGGTGCATTTTCTTAAAAGAAGTAAATTTACATTTGATATCAATATAATTCACGTTCTACAGAAAATTGAGATATTGAGTACCTATTAGACAACCATATTGAACAAAATGTTATACTATAGTTACATTTTTATTTGCATTTGTATTACAAATAACTATTTATATATTTATTACAAATATCTAATAACATATCTATTACAGTTATCTATTTACATATTACATTTGTAATTATAAATACGTACTAGTCAATACAAGCTACCTATTTCAAATCAGTTTTATTTATTTGGGCGTTAAATCTGTGCACATTTACTTTGAAATTGTCTTTATTCATGCAATTCAGTTGGTTTGAACTGGTGATAAATATAATCTGTTTACACTCGTAAGAAGAGTTTGCAATTGCTCTTCACTTATCCATTGACTGTTTCAGATTGAATCTGCAATATTGGTGATAGAATATATTGACAGTATGCCTACATCTCGACTGTTTACGCTAATGACAAACTGGTTTGCATCATGTGGTGGTTCAGCTTTGATACAGTTCATTTCGTTCGGTGTAAGTCCATATGTATGTCAGTTTACCTGCTTTGAGAGATTGTTTTCATACTGGAGCCTCAATATAGGACGTTCGCTCTAAATTAGTACAAGTAAAGTGTAACGAACTGTTTCTTTCTTATTCGCTAGAGACTAAAACGATATACATATTCAAAACATGATTAGAATTTAGATACATTTAACTTTTTTTAAATGCTGTAAGAAAATTAAATACCATAATTGGCACTTTCTGACTGAAGACAATATGGTCTAAAATTGTCGCCATAAACATTGAATTTTAAAAGCGTTGTAAGAGATTCTTATCATTCCTTGGTTTTTACGTTAATTGTGTATAATAAATGTGTTTGGCATCTCTTTGTAAAGTACAGAGACTGCCTTTAAGAAATAACTTAAAATGGTGAAAATGTACTCACTGTCAGTGAAAACGTTATGATTTTTTATGCTATCTTTGAACGAGCATATTTGAAAATATTTCAGGTTCCAGCATCATATCTTTTGGCTGCATCCGCCATGTCCGCTCCGGCAGCGCTTGTTTGTGCAAAAATTACCTTTCCGATGTTGAGCAGACTGATTTCAAAACTAATATCGAAGATATTGATTTGGAAGTCATAACTAAAGGAAGCAAAAACAGTTCAGAGCAAAGTGGTCACACTAACTCTGACATTTTTAAAGAAGCTAGTGTTTCAACCGAAGACGTAGAAGAAACAGACAAAAATAAAAAGGAAACTTTCGAAGATAAGATACAAAATAAGAGAAAGCATGGGCCGTAGGTATTCTCCAACCATTTAAATACATTAAGAATAGTAGGTTACTGTCTTATTAATTAAATACAACTCAGGCGCGCCAAGAAAAATATACATGTGGAGTATAGACTGAAAATAGTTTCCAATCATTTGCATACAATGTTAATTACACAAATCTAGTGGACTTCATGTTGTTATATTTTTATGCTTTATGAGACGACATTACCCCATTGTCGCTATCAGAGTTTTAGTGTCCATTAATTGTTTATGTATGATAAAAGAGTTCCGCTGAAGTCGTTGATATGGTGCGTCATGGATTGTTTAGTTACCTTAATTTCATTGAGGCACTCCTCAAACTAATTCCGATATTATGTTGCTAGGTTACATTCTTTTCTATGATTTCGACGGATTTTCTTGTGGAATCTTTCTTACTTGATCCAACTTTAACGTGTAAAAATGAATCTGTCGTAGGAATTATTATACACTAATACTTTTTACATGAATTATGTTTTATACGCAAAAGTTCCGAGGGACCAAAAAGTATTGGCGAAGCGCTTGTTGTAGGCACAAAACAGGGCATAAAACTGGTCGCCAACATAATCGGAAATATGATTGTGGCGTTATCTATCATTGAATTTTTGGACAAAACTGTTGAATGGTTTGGGAACAGAGTAAATATTCATATAAGTTTAAAGGTATGCAATATATTTTGCTTTTTTACAATGCATAAAATATACTGGAAATATATAAATTTATTTTAAAGATACAAAACTTTGAATAAAGGCCTGACGTAGAAAAGAAATGAACACAGTCTTGAATATTGGAAAATTATTAGATCTTACCAGGCAAAATTACAAGAAAATAAAGTATCAGTTAATACCTTTATTTAGTTTAGAACAAATGTACCGGACTGTCTCGATCGTACACATTCGTCAGAATCACTTCATAATCATGCATTTTGCACTAATCATGATTTGCTCATCGAGAATATAAAAGTTCAACTTTTAAGGAAGACTAGTGTCTTACCATGTAAACGGGAACCTATATTTCAGCATGTAAAGAAAACTGATATTTCAGATTTTAATTTCAGCTTATGCTGTCATATGTGTCTTACCCATTCGTATATATAATGGGAGTTGATGAAGAAGACTGTCTCCGTGCAGGGGAAATGTTAGGAATCCGAACACTCTCTGTAGCAGGGATTCCATATCAGCAACTAGGAGATCTTATTGAAAACAGGAAAGTGTTAATGGCCTATATGGCAAAATTCAATGAAACTATCACAGACGACAGAGGCAATGACATTTTCTTACCACAGTGGAACCAAACATTAACTGGAGGAGTATTTTCGGTCAGAAATTAAAAACTTTGTAATATTATAAATCATTCTTGAAATTTTTGCAGTGTATGTATAAACTGGTTTCCTTAAGGCTTGTCTATAACTTGGGTCTATGCTCTTATATGGCGTAATGCTATACTGTGCCTGAAAGGGCGGATGGACCCTTATGAAATGTATACACTGCCTGATTGTCTTTTACTGTTAAATAACTCAATATTTACCAGATTAAATGCCTTAATTAGGCATTCATGAATTAATATGTTGTTACTGTACTCTGTATTCGCAATGAATATCCAGCTATCAACATTCTAAACGTGTATGCTTCACCTATTACGTTTAATAATTATTAAGGAAGTAACCAGTTTGGTTGCAAAATATTATCTCATTCTCTTATCTCAAATCTGTTAAATATGTAAGCAGGCATCTGCCAATTTCGTTGTCCCTTCTGTCGTCCCCGCCACAATGGCGAAGTAATATATAACTCTTTCCGTGTTTTGTCAATGTCTCGTTGTTTTGACCTGCCAGAATGCTATACTATCTTGCTGCTTTCGTTTTTTCTGCCAGAACGAGAACTGCTGCGCACGAATAATTCAACAGACGCTGTGTTAAAACGCCGTTGTTTCTTTTCATCAATTTGGCGATAGAAAGTGAACGAGACAAAAAGACTGCGAACTACCAACACCATATCGTTCCTTTTCTCTCGTCAAAACATTTTTTTATTTATCACTGAATTATGCTTTTTCCCTTGCCACAACGGCCAGACGATAATTTACAAATGTTCGTGGTGGTGCTGTGCGGTCCATTCGTTTTCGCCAGAACAATGTCTTATTACTTTTCGTACTTTCGTTGTTGCGAGGGCAAACGCATGGCGAAACGATAAAGACAAAGTTCTGTCGGTCGGACGACAGAAGTAACATTATTTTGCTTCTATTTCCACCCCTGCTACTGTTACAATATAAGGATCTGACCAAAGTTTCGGAGTGTGCATAAGTGTTTTCTATCCGTTCTTTGACGTTGTATTTCTTGTTGTGTGGCACTGAAGAGAGCGGCTAAATGAAAAAGTGAAACAACGGAAACACAGTAAAATATCCCATTATATTCTGAATTAATAACAAGATTAAACAGGTTCCAAGTAAATATCAGCCATCATAAGTTAAATTGACCTGTAGATATACTTTCACAAAACAAGGTAATGGATAACAAAAGGAAATAGGTTGGAAATGTAACGTGATATTGTATTGTAGACTAAAACTTTCATTTTGTCTTTTCACTTTAACTTTTCTTACTAATAAAATTACCGGACTTGTCAATCTACTATCCTTTAACTATAGCTATACAGGAAGTTCTGACAATAGTAAGTCAAATTTTCACATTTTACAGGAGAGTTCAGAATTGATTGTGTCATATGCATTGTGTGGATTCGCATCTATTCCGATGATTGGAATGACCCTTGGCGCATTGACCGTCATCATTCCTGACAGAGCACCGGAAGTAACGAAACTTTCCTTTAGAGCACTTGTAGCTGGGACTATAGCGAGCTATCTCACAGCATGTGTGGCAGGTTGGTGTTCAGGGCTTGCTTGTCATCTTTTCGTCCAAACCCTCGTAATGAAGGCAGAGAAGTTTTAACAAGTGCAGCGATTAAAAAGAGTTTAATATTTAACTTAACAAAGCACAGGATATTTAGATATTCTGTGAACCCGCCTTCATAAATTAGTCTTTTTCCACAAATGTAAGAAGATATATTTGTATTTGAATGACATATATCTTGGAAAAAGATAAAAAAAAAAATAATAGCAATGGGACGTACCATTCATCAAGGCTTTTTCAAAGTAATGAGGTATATTGGAATATCCTTTAGTAAGTCTACACGTTACGATCAATTTTATATTGAGATTTCTTAAAATTTATTTACATTCTGTTTCAGGTTTGGTATCTTAGAAAAGAATCACCGACCTCGCGTAAACCAGCTGAAGAATTCAACGCGCATCGGTGAGTGGTAAGTGATTCGAAGTCAGCGACCTTAACCACTCGGCCATGGAGACCCCTTCTAATATTAGTGATCAAATACTAGGTAGTACAAAATAAAACATAATTTTAAAGGGACAAATATGTGGCACGAGTATGCCACCATACTCATAATATATAACATAGACTATTTTATTTTACGGTATTTGTGTAGCTTTCACTTTTGGTAATTTTTACAAATATTTGATAAGTATTTCATTATGTTTATTTTCTTGTATTTTCTAAATTACGCTGGCAGTGTTCTGTGCAAAGCAAATCTTAAAAGAAGTTAAAGATGTAAATAAGCACAGGTAACCTAAAATGACAAATGATACAATATACATATTTTATTGACATATTAGTTGTAAGTTCATATGTTTTTATATGCATATATAAACATTAAAATTTAACAGTTCTATACATTGTTACGTATTTTATTTTTAGATTAAAGTTGAAAGTGATTAAATATAGAGATAATTATTTGCACTGCGTAGGATATTATTAAATTGTTCTTTATTACGAAATAACTACTTTTATTGTTACTCTCGTATAAGTGAACGTATTTATAACATATTAGTGAAATAATAAAATATAACAAATGGTAAACTTTTAGTCAAACCATTGTTACCATAGTTAAAGCATGTCATCAGAATTGTTTTATACAATGTATTTAAGATAAAAAAAAATCTTTCAACTGTTAGGATCAGCTGTTACATTTTTCCGAATTTCGTCTGGAAGACTCTTCAGTCTTAATACACCGAAATGGATAAATAACCGACATCCAACCACTAGTTATCCTCACAACTAAGCCCCGAGTGGTTGTTGTCAGACTTAATGATGTGAAAAGTTGATTAACGATAGAAGGAATAACCCAAATATGAGATAACAGACAGGCAACAAAATGTGCAATATATTTGGTGAAAACTATTGAGCAAGAATACCTCACATTACAGTCTCCGCATATATCATATCTGACATTCACTTTGTGAAAAAAAATGTACTAAACAAATATCATGTGCATATTGCGTTTAAAGTCACCGTAGAAAGAAGGCTAAACTCCAACCTACTTGATTATGACGGGGGCTTTTTGTACTATAAGGTAGATTCGAGATGGTTTCTCGTAATTTTCCAGGAAAAACTGGTTTTAAAAATTATACCATCAAAGTGTAACATTTGTGATATATTTTGCCAGTTTAAAAATGCGTAACGTTTTCTCTGGTGTATATTCTATAAGATATGGCTCACGTTTTAAACAAACAGCTGTTGTATATGTTGCCTTATCTAAATTGAAATGTGTCGCATGATTAATCTCGGTCATCTTCCGTATTTTAACATTTAAAATGTCCAATGTCATAAAACAGAACAATAATTTAGTTCGTGTGCTATATCATTGATGTAAACATGTTATAAATAGGAAGAATGCACTTGATACTCCAAAGTCAATCCGTGCATGACCTAGTCATCACGATATTTTTGTATGGAAAGTACAGGTAAGAACAATATCTTTGGACGACTTAAACTATGAAGGTATACACATTTTCGGAACAAAGTCCAATGTACACGACGATAAAGGTGTGAGAGAAGAACATCTTGATTTCGGTGATAAAATCAAAATGAAACATTCTGAAATAGAAAATGAAGATGGTATTGCACAACAATGAGGATGCTATGAACGCAAAGAAATGTTCCGGCTTCTTTCAAAAAATATGCTGACAATAGCAACAGCAAGAAACTATGGTTTACTGTATTATTGGACAAGCATGCTATTATTGTATTCGGATAGCTACGCCCACGGGTCAGGATTTGGTTCTGTATAAGTTGAAAAACTGTCGCAGATGGTAAATTCGTGAACCGCTACCTTCATCTACATGTCATATAAATATGGTTCCAGGCCAAAGGTTATAAAATGGTATGCAGCTTTTTGAACGTGTTTCCTAAAGTTTTTATTCCACCGAAGGCGTTTTCGTATTACAATTATTAATTTTATATATCTATAGTCCCATTAAGGGATGTGCATGCTATTGATAATGGATTAAAATTCGAAAACCTTAGAAAATCACATAACATACTCTACATCTAAAATCACATAACGTACTCTACATCTTACAAGTGTGCTTACCTTTATTTCATGATCTGTTCAACGACCGACTAAAACTGTCGTTCTTTTATCAATGTGGCGTGGGAAACTAAAACATTATCGTGCTTTTTCCCTTGCCACAACGGCCAAACGATATTTTTGAAAAATAAAATGTGATGTTGTGCTGTTTATTTGTTTCCGCCAGAACGACACAACGATGTCTAACCTTTCGTACTGTCCTTGTGGCGGGGGCAAATGAATGGCACATCGATATAGAAAAAGTAGTGTCGGTGGGACGACAAAATCAATGGTATTTTGCCACTCTTTCCACCCCTCCCACTGATACAACAGAAAAAGCAGCCAAAGTTTCGGAGTGTTTATAAGAGTCCACCGTTCGTTCTGTCACGTTGCATTTCTCTTTGTGAGGCTCTGGCGAGAGCACCACAACAAAATAATGAAACAACGGAAACACAGTAAAACATCGCTATTACATTCTGTCAGCGTCGAATAATAACAAGACAAAACCTGTAGAAAGTAGAAACCAGCCATCATAATTTAAATTAAGTTGTGGATATACTTACACAAAACAAGGTGAAGGATAACAAAAGGAAAATGGTTGGAAATGTAATATGATATTGTTTTGTAGAGTAAAACTTTCATTTTATTTTTTCGCCTTTCCTTTTTTTCTTTATAAAATAACTGGTTTCTATAACCTGTTTGTCAATTTACTATTCTTCAACTATAACTGAACAGAAAGTTCTGAAAATAGTAAACACGTCGCATTTTACATTTTATAGGAGAGGTCAGAATTGATTGTGTCGTATGCATTATGTGGGGCCGCATCAATTCCGGTGATTGGAATGACCTTTGGCGCATTGACCGTCATCATTCCTGACAGAGTACCGGAAGTAACGAAACTTTCCTTTAGAGCACTTCTATCTGGGACAATAGCGAGCTATCTCACAGCATGTGCGGCTGGTCGGTCTTCAATACTCACATGTGATCTTGTCTCCCAACCCTCGTAATGAAGGCAGAAAAGTTACAAATATTGAATTGCAGAGATCAAAACTTACTTACAAAACACATCATAATTAGATCTTCTGCAAGCCATCTTCATAAACTCAGTCTTTTTTCACAAATTTAAGAAGTATTCAGATGATAAATATCGTACAAAACTTAGCGAGGGAATATACCATTCATCAAAGGTGGGTTTTTTTCAAAGTATATGAGAATATTCTTTAACGAGTTGACAGTACTTGTGACTGCTTCTGTTATAAAGAAATCCCTTAAAATTTGTTTACTCTCTGTTTCAGGTTTGGCGTCTTAGAAAAGATTTAAAGGAAAATGCTCCGAATACAGTTGCCAACTGATAAAAAAATAATGGGGGAAGGGTAGATATCTCGGAAGCACAGAGCACCAAAAACACAGCCACAGAGCCACACATTTGCATAGTAGGCCCACAACAAAAAGAAGCTGAAAAATATTTCAGACGGGTTGCTTCAAACATACAACAAGTACATATTAATTTAGGCTAAAAATAGATGGAGGAGAGAGAAATGGTAAGGGGCAAAATTGGGCCGCGGGGTGGGGGTGGGGAAGGAACCCGGAGGTAAAAGTTGAACAAGGACGAATATACAAAAGGAATGCCACGTTCCTTAATAACAGTCACACTACAACGTACACCACGAAAATGCTTACAACAAACAAGAAAATTTACGCAACAGACAATACAAGACGGACAATACAAGACAGACAAAACAACCAGCTGAAAATAGTGACACCGCCTTGGAGCGGTCAGTAACCAATATAAAGGAAACTGGGGGTTTAAACGCGTTTAGAGCATGCCGACCTCGCACTTATCCTATCTTCAACAAGTTAGACAACACAATGAAAATAAAAATCTCTAGCAACAAACAAAACAACGTACGAAACACAAAATACAAGACAGACAGAAAACAAGTTGAAAATAGGGGCACCGCCTTGGAACGGTCAGTAACCTATAAAAAGGAAATTGGGGGCTTAAACCCGTTTTGGTCATGCCAACCTCGCACTTACCCTATTCAAAAACTTAGACAACACAATGTAAATAAAATCCCTGCTGAGAAAGGCTCTAACATTAGTGCAAAAATAACAGATAAATAAAGCAAAACATAAAATTAAGGTTAACCTAAGGTATTAAACACCAAAGTATTCAACAACTTGTCTGAAGTCAGAGCAACAAGAGTCTAACTTTTAAGGGCACGACTAAGAAAACTGTAAGACAAAAATCAACTCCCTCCGTCCATTGTATATAGGATATAGGAGAAAAGTATCATGGAGTCTTACACTTTATTAGTCATCGCACCATCAAAGCGTAGCAATTAACTGTTTACTAAAAGCTTTTCGTAGTTTATGATAACAGTAACCCTGTTGTAACAATTTCTTGGTGATATGAAGATTTCTGTCATTAAAATCATCTATCTTTGAGCAAGCTCTTGCAAAAAGAATAAGTTGTGAAATATAGACACCGTAAGATGTTGCTCCAGGGACATCTCCATCAAGATGAGAGAAGCTGACAATTTCAAAATTAAAATCGTCCCTTTTATCATATATTTTCGTTTCTAGATTATTATTCACAATTGTTAAATTTAAATCCAAAAATGACGCTTCTAATTCTGAGGTATTAGCCTTGTTAAGCTGTAACTCTTTTGGGTAAATATATTTCACAATAAAGAAGCCGGTGATGAAATCATCATCTTAAGATTTCAAGTATCCAATACCTTTACATCCATTCATATCTTTGTAACCAAAGAAATATCAACTTTTCATGTTTTAGTTTAGTCAAAACTAATCTAAGTGATTATTTACATGAAATAACTTTATAAATGACTTATGACGGTCACTTTACTTTATAGTGCAGATCAGAAATCCTTCACATTCAAATACTTTTTCTGGCCATTTTTGTTTCTTTAACTTTGTAAACATGGTAAAATGACATTGAAATATTTCTTATAAAATTAGCACAACTTAAACGTCCAATATTGTTAGTAAAACATATGATTAGGAGGCGAGGGGAGGCAAGGGGAGGCTAGGGAAGGGAATTACTGTAGCAACGTAGGGTCTCTGAGCAGAGATTGTTTCCTAAATTTTACCTACAGTCATATAAAGTTCTAAAATTGACCTACAGTCATATAAAGTTCATGCTGCGCTAGCTTTTGATGCATTGTCTGTGGTTCCTTAAAATTGTAAATTATACATTTCTGTTTTTGAATGTTTCACACATTATTGTTCGTTCTTTATGACATCAGTCTTAAATGACGCCCCAAAACCAGTTATAATTCCCGCTTCTTGTTGTAATGTCCGAGTCTAATTTTTTGACTTGAGTAAAGGATTCAGTCCTATGCAGTTTTATTATTATTTATAGTAATAATAAAGTTAAATATTTCTTTTAGTTTTCAAAGGTGTCTCAGTTAAATGATAACACATGATTTGGTCCGATCACGCAAATACAAATACCGCTTAAAACCTGGATATATAAAATAATTTTTCTCATCTGTTTTCCTGCAGCCGCTTTAAAAACGAAATAAAAGTATATTTATAAAATGGAGTTGTAAGTCAGTATGTGTAGAAAAAAAAAACAAGTTATAGATATAGATTTTTAATGTTCAGCCAACATGGAGCTTTATACCAGTCACAAAAATCACGATGACTCTAATTGAAGTACTAAATTAACATCTGATTTTGTGATACAAGGTTTGCTTAAAAACTCTACAGTTTATTGTCTTGATGTCGTTAGTTATAGAAATGGATAACATACGTTTACTTTTGTTTATTGTTAAATGTATCCTATAGTATTTGGTATAAGTGTGACGCTTAGCCTTGACATTGTGTTCAAATCAACACACGGTTGTAAGCTAAAGCATTTTTAATCTTGTTTATTCAGGGAGGAAGGTAACAGAAATAATTGATTTGTGTGTAATTATATCATTATATAATTATACATTAATGACGTAGTTTTGGTAGTTTAATGGAAACCGACATGGCATACAACATTTGGTTCATTTAAAGTATTGTTGAAAGAGTTGAGTCTATTTGAAAAGAGCAATAAAACTTCACGTATTTTGCTCTTAACAGTATCTTGATGCACACAATCTTATTAAATTATACCATGGTATAGTTTAATCCTTTCCTGTGATTTTGTTATGCTATAAAGCATGTATGTCTTCGTAAATGTGAAGAAAAAACATGTTAAAGCAAGGGACTGCACCACTGCTTAGTGTGTCAAATGCATTTGTTTCTGAAGACCTTTGAATGTACAAGGCCATAGACAGTGATCATCGTTTTCATGTAAGAAATATATCAAAATATGGTCTATCTTGAATAAAATCACCCTCGTTCTGATGCTTATTATCATATCGCTCAGAACTCCAAGCAATGATTTTATTACAACAAATTTACTGTTTGGGGTGTATTATTGCTAAACTATCAGTATGCCACTATCATTTGCAAAGAGTTTAAAATTGTGCGTACACCAAGCAAATATAGTTACATAGAATTTATCTCAATAAAATAAATAGATACACAGGGCTTGTTGAAAATTAAAAGTATAACTCTAGACACTGTAGACACATATAAATATATTAAGTATATTTGTTGATAAGTAACATTTCCATCGCCGTTTATTTATCCACATCCAGGTGTTGCTGTCCAGCACCTAGTATATTGGCGAGTCAAAGTCCGGCCAATACTGGTCTCTGATTCTGTCCAGATAATAAGTTACATTTGATCTTCTCCTCCTGAAAGAAGTGATACAACAAGTTTTCAACAGTTACAATTTTTCACATGAAATAAATAAGATATTAAGTCATATATAAAATCATAAATCACATTTTTACGACGCCGGAGTGAAATAAGCCATTATACAATTTAAGTTTCAGAAAAAACTTAATAAAATTTGACAACGACGTAGACAAGCTTTGGGCAAAAGAATTGATTTGGTCTATAAGAGGTAAAAAGAAAGAAAAAACTCCTTCAGAAGGTTGTCGTTATGACGTCAATGTTTTGATTAATAGAAAGGAATAACAACTAACTATATAACAATACCAAGTAAGAGCTGTGTCCCTTTGCAAACTGATGGTGTTTGCCATCTCATTTGTGAAAGAATTCCAAATGCAGCACAGTCCACAACGCTCATTTTGTCTCCCATAATAAAGTTTTTCTTACCTAGAAAAAAACATCAAGGGAAAAAGCATTTACATCTATGTACGAATAAATGAGTATGGTGGTTTATGCTATTTCGTTATTTCGTTCGGTCGCAGCAAATACAAAGACACACATCGTTATGTCTCCCCGTCAAACGTCGCCCTGTCGAATGTCGTCCCGTTAACAACGTCCCGCCTCGCCGCAACTACGTCGTTATGCGCGCCCGCCCCACTCGCAACGCCGCAACGTCCCCCGACAAACAGCGTCGCCCCGCGCCAAAACAACGGTTACTCAGCCAAGGAATGTGCTCACTCGCAACAAAGCCCCTCAAACCCCAATTTCGTCTACAATAGTGCCCGCACAAATCCCTGATTAGCTTACCATGAGTCGCTTGACAGAAGATCGACAAATGAGAGGGTGCCAACCGTCGTGTAATTTTTGTCCAACGAAAACTTTTGATCATTGAAATACTATATTATGATTTAGTAGGATCTCTTGAGCAGTATATGAAGGTTAAGAGATGAAATGCTAAAAGCACCAGTAATCCAAGCCCCAGACCCAGCTTTGCAAGTCTAACAAAATTGTTAAGGGGACAAATTTTAAAGTTGCTTAACATTCAACAAGACATTTTTATGCAAATATTGATGAGGAGGAAGGTAACGTTTCGTTGGTACGGACAATGTCTAATTTTGGTGGCAGGTATCTATAACTTATGCCCGTACATTTCTGAAAATATTATTTATGCTTCCTCAGTGAGTATCCAGCAATGCTCAAAGGTAGGGGATTTCTCGGGAAGCACAGCAGCACCAAAATCACGAGGCGACGCTTTTGCATAGTTCGGCCAGTAACGGAAAGAAGTTGGTTGGAATTTTCAGGCGGTTGCTCCAAATCGACAGTCGTTTATTCTGCACAAATATGTAATGTAGGGGACAGGAAATGTAAAATTCATAAGCTTGTAAGTAAACTTGTGATCGGTGGCGTATGCTATTATCGACGCAGTTATTATTTACAATACATGTCAGAGAAATCTTGGGTGTTGTCAGTCCATTTCGTGTCTACGCATAATCTTGCAAAGCCGGGGAGTTTGGAAAACTCACATCACATTCGCTCATGCAGTAATGTCGAGCGAGCGATCGTCTTTCACTTCGCGTCGAAGTTTACACCTTCGGGGGCCCATAGGTCATTTTCGTTCGTGCTCGCTCCAAAAGAAACAAAATGTTCACAATTAGCCACCACAAATTTACAAATGTATTTTTTAACACTTCAATTGTTAATGTGGATTGCAGATATCTAGTATGGATGTCTTAACTTGCAAACTCGTACGCAGTTATAAACCGTGCAAATACATGGGATATGTTGGTGTCTGCCGTACCTAACCGCTAGTCAATTCCCCATTATCTTCTTCACGTGTAAGATGTTTATAAACTCCACATAACTTATTCAATCTCTATCAAACATTACGTAGCGCACGATCAGGCCATTCATCTAACGTCAAGTTTCACGTGGCGATCAAAGGTACAAATTCACTCTACCTGTAGCCTGACTTCAATATTACAATCATAATGTTTCGTTCAGATAAATTAGCTAGTTGTCCACTTGCATTGTAAATCCCTTACCAAAACTCATATTTTCTTACAACAACATTGTCATTGTTTAATAGTTGGATCCAAGTATAATATAACTATAATGGTGTTCTCAACTTCGTTAAAACTCAGTACTTCAGTGAGCTTCAGATGTGCGTGCGAAAAAAAAAAGTTACATTTAGTGTGGATAACTTAACAGCATAGTCATTTACTTTTATAATACGGAGATTATCCTCACAGTGTATTATAGTCGTTTTATCAAACTCAATTATTAACATTTCAGTCATGTTTTTGACTGCAGGGAAAACAAAATAGGTAGGACATGGATAACATCTCTATCGTTGATATATCTGATTTACAGTTTAATCCAATCTTTAAAAGCGAACCATGAGAATTCTACCGTAACTTATGGTATGACGCTGATCTAATTTGCTAAACTTTAATGATTTACCATCAAGTATTTTATCTTAAAAGCATATTAACCTATACATTTTTAAATGTATTTTATATTCGTAACCAGATAAAAGCAAAAATTTATCGTACTTCTAATGACGGAAAAAAAAGCTTTACTCCACTGAATAGACCATAATGTCTTACCCTTCGTCAATATTAGAACAAGGATAACGTTGAATTAATGACTTCCCGTACCAATATATTAAACTGTGTAGGGAGTTCCATGCCCGAAGCAAACGTGTCACAGAATTATTACATATGTAGTAATTAGAGTGTTTTGTACCTAATAGTCAAACTGCGAAAGATCGTAAATTCGAAGCAAGTAATATCTTCAAAACTCTGACAAGGTTCCCTAATGAAGGGAATAGTGTATACATTGATAACGTTGCCTATTAGACTAAAGGCAACATGTAAAATAAATTTGAATTCTTAACTGGAAAGTCCACATTGCCTGCATATTCAAGGAAATCTACAATTTACCTCGATGGAGCATTTCGAAGAAAACCACAAAACATGTATATAGAGATAATGAAGTAAGAAGTGATAGTAAGAAGCCGGTTTCATTCTTAGTGACTTTGTAACTTGAAAAGGCATGAACAACCTAAATAGCTGGCCTTCTTTATTCTATGTAAAATTGACATTTTTTTCAATGGCTTCAGCACACACAGGACCCATTTTAAATTTCTGTAACAAACATTTTCTTGAAGAATATTGTCCGTGCTGAATAAAAATCAAAAGAAAAGTGGGGGTCACGTTTGATGCAAGAAAAATATTTCCAGTCAAACATCAGCTAAAAAATGAGACCCGAAATCGTAGTGGTGGTGTATGACCTAAGATTCCATCATGCTATCATTTCATTATGAAAATGCTTCCTAAATGTCAAGCTGTCATGTGATTTCAGCAAAAAATTGCAAAGAAAACAAGGAAAATACACTACACAGCAAAACCGAGGACTATTTGAAATCCGCCATCATGCGACTACGATTTTTTTCCGCACCAGTTTTCTATTTTGTGTAAGTATACCAAAAATGTACACTTATCTACATTTAAAAATCTTCTAAGGCACCGCTTTTTAGGTCCCAAAGGTCAAGGTCACATGGTGCGCATCGTTAATCGTTTTCGTCTTGAAGTCCATATTTACTCGCGAACCACTGCACCCAGGACTTCAACTTCACGTGCTGATAGTACTTATTGAGTACACATTCCTACTGACTTTGGGGTCCCAGGTCAAAGATCAAGGTCACAGGGGCCAATAACGTTTCATAACTTTTTGCAATGACCAGGCAATTTTACTCAAACGAACACCACCTTGCATCCAGGGAACTCATTGCATGAACATTCCCGAACCACTGATCAGATCTCAACTTCAGTATGACTTTTGTACACCACCCTACTGACTTTGGGGTCACCAGGTTAAAGGTCAAGGTCAAAGGGGCCAACATTAACTTTTTGCATGAAGGCACTTTACTCGCGAACCACTTCACCCAGGACCTTCAAACTTCACATTCTGATAGTACTTATTGAGTACACCATTTCTACTGACTTTGGGGTCACCAGGTCAAAGGTCAAGGTCGCAGGGGCCAACGTTAACTTTTTGCATCAAGGCACTTTACTCGCGAACCACTTTACCCAGGACCTTCAAACTTTACATGCTGATAGTACACCAACCTACTGACTTTGGGGTCACCAGGTCAAAGTTCAAGGTCACAGGGGCCAACGTTAACTTTTTGCATGAAGGCACTTTACATGCGAACCACTTCAACCAGGACCTTCAAACTTCACATGCTGATAGTACTTATTGAGTACACCACCCCTACTGACTTTGGGGTCACCAGGTCAAAGGTCATGGTGCTGCGGGGGCATTTGTCACCATTAGTGACAGCTCTTGTTTTTACTTGTACATTAACATCATTACTTTTATTGGCGACCATTTTTTTGTGGATTTCACGGTTGACTCAGTTCGTGAAATTAAATACCAAGGAACAAGTAAACTTCTCACTCTTTTTATGTTTAAAGGTCAAAATCTGAATAAATGTATTAATGTCCCAAAGAAATAGCCATTTTTGCCTAAATATTGAAATTTCATGCTCACGAAATTAAATGATTTGGCAGTATCTAATCACTTACTTAGAGTACGATAAGGACAGTTTACTGCAATAATTAATGTATTATTACCATAATGGATCTTCAGGAACGTTAGTAGGTAAAAATTCAGTAAACGAGTTTTATTCATTCTATGACCTCATCTAACTTCAATATCAACGAGTAAATCAAAGTAAAGAGGTAGAATCTTCTCACATATATTATAAAATATCTAACATCACGCTTTTTAATTTTATTTGATAACCGTCGTTATAGTTGTGGTAATCTGGCACAATACAAATACAAAGCTATATTTCAACAAACAAAATTCTATTACCTAAAATCTCTGAAAAATAACGTAAGTTGTCCACAACCATACCCTGTACCTTTTCCTTGGTGTGACGACCAATCCAAACAGTGTAAGTCATTCCACTTACCCATTGGCAGATGAAAGATTTCTGCTCCATTGGAAAAGGCGGAATCTTGAAACATTTCGTCAACATACAGAACCCATCTTGTGTGCACGTTGATCCTACAACATAGTATTATTAACGCTGCGTATCAAATCTTTTTACGTTCAACCTCTTAGAGACTGCCAGCAACAATAAGCCATTTTAAGTGATACGCCTTTAACAGTTTGTCGGATAACGGAACCGAGGATGTTAACATAATTAGTCAATTGTATTTATGAACGTTCTGTAAATGAAACACCGTTTTATTTGCTTCACCTGTTTTACAATCAACAAAACATGTGACTTTTAAAGCAGCCTAAAACACTTACTAGTACGAAAGTTGCTGCATGATCCAGCAAAAGAAAACTCCACGCCAAACAAAGCAGTGTAGAACAGGAAGTGATATAACATACTGGTGTTTGGTTGTATACCCTACTAAACAGCTGACGGGTTTCATGATGTTTGAGAAAAAAACTTACTTTTGTGGGTTTAAGCGGATTTTTATGGGCTGTTTTGGGGCCCTACTTTTGACTGATCATAATCCTATGCAAAAACCCCTTGATAAATTTTTTCAAAAGTTTGGTTTATTGAATGAAATGTATTTTGTACAAAAGGTTGTTCTAAATTCTCTTGTGCGTAGTTATTCATCGGAAATGACTGAGTTTCAAACTTAGCTAAGATGTTTTCAAGACCATTATTTACTAATCGTTGAGCTAATTGCAAATTGCTTATTACGCAAATGGTAACTAATACAACACACCGGACAAAATATTTGGATATGCTAACATTTAAAAATAATACTGGTAAGCCATCATTTGGCTTGGAAATGCACATTCACGTTTTAGGTTTATGGCAAACCATCTAAAAACATTCCTTTTTGGCGAATTGTAAAACTAAAAAGGAAAGGTTTTTTCACGTGTGTCCAAAAACTGTTTTTATTTGCTTTTTGTTTCTTTCCTGCTTTTTTAATCTTATGGAACTTTTTTTTCTGGTTTGTGTTTTTTTAATTCTGTGTCATTACTAGGGGGCCAGGTCAGACATAAAAAATAAATAATTGACTTTTTTGCAATCAAAAAGGAAAAAATCGTCATTTACGAATACATTGCCTCCAAAAAGCCATCACAAATACTTTTTTTTTTTTTTTTTTAACACTAACCCGAAATTTTGCTTATAATTAAAAATTGTTTAATACATAACTCGATTTAGAAACCAAAAAATTTTAAACTTAGTAACCAAAAATTTCAATTTTAAAAATGTAACATTTCGAGTTAAAAAAACTTCAAAAGTATCATAGATTAATGGGTCCGGGTAGGGGGTAATACTAGAAAAGGGGAGAGATCGAAAGGTGAGGGGAAATTTTTTTTAAATTAAATTTTTTCATTTTTTTGACCGTCCGGAAGGTTTCAAACCCCCCGGTTCGAGCCCCACCCCCGGAAAATAAAATTTTGAAAATTTAGATTTATATCCTGATACTGAAAACTGTGTAGCTTTAGAGGTAATGGGCCATACCTAATGTATGCATTTGGTTCGGGTCCTTTTCCTCTAGGTAAAAAGAATGATATAAAAACCCTTTTCTATTACATTAAGAGTACATAAAAAAATTAAGTCCATGCTTTTTTGGGAGAAGCAGCCTAAAAAAGGTTTGGCCTTTGACGGACAAAAAGACAATGATTTTTTGTTAATAGAGACAACACACCAAGTCGAAATAACTAAGTCTAAAGTTAACGAAAGTGCGAGCTACAATTTAAAATTCCGAACTAGTATCTTTCGAACTTTCAAATTAATAAAAGCATACACCTGACACTGATGGTCTTCCGAGCAATTTAGATTTGAAATATTTATTTGGAAAAAGACAAGTAAAAAAATCAAAACAGCTTGAAAAATATCCCCAGCGAAAATGAAGTCACAATTTTAGAGTACCCCCTAGCAATGATTTCAATACCTCAAATTTCGTCGATATTTTATAGCAAAAAATTTGACAAACAAAAAAAAGGACACTCGCGGGAAGGAGTAAAGCTTGACTTTCTGATCAGGAGGTCGCGGTTGAACCCCAATAAAAAAGGAAAATTTGATTTGTATTCTCCATAAAAAGCAATTCTTCCCAAAAGGGAAAACTGTCATAAAGATCATCAAAAAGTTGTAATTATTTTTTCTGCATCATATAAACTTAAAATTTTGTTTCTCTGTCGCCAAACTTGCCTGCTGGGGAAAGTGATTCTCCCTTTGCGACCAGTCCCAGCCAAGTTCAGCCTGCACATCTTGCAGTTGATCAGGTCTGCACTTTTCCCCTTTCGCAGTAAACTTTTGATAAACATCCTTTTAAAATTTAAATGTACTGTCCAAATTAAAAGATGGCAAGTTCATTATAGAATTTTAGCCGGGTTTAGGGTTAATTAAATAAAACAGGTTGGTATCCCAATACACAAATCCTCTACCCATTTCCCCTTTTTTGTGAGATGTGTTCATGCCCCCCTTAAATTCTTTTTTTAGAAATTCTATAATCAGGGGAATCCCCCAAGTTTTTCCCTTTGATTAAAACGGGGCGTTTCTTTTTGGAACCAACTTATAGTTGTCTTCATTTTTCAACTGTTTAATAAACACAAAAAAACGTTAAATCTAAAAAATTTCTTACCGGAAACATCAAATTTTTTGTAAATTTGCCGAATTGCTTTTTCCCCTACTAAAGATTATTTCATATATTCTTATTTTTTCTCATTCAATTTAAAAACTTAAAACCTTTCCTTCTAAAAGATGTCCATTTTGTCAATTATTTTTGAAATATTTTTTGGCTAAAATTTTAAAGTAACAACTAATTTATCATAAATTAAAAGTGGGTTTTAATAATTTTGTGTAAAAGAAGGTTTTCTTTTAAAGGGCAATATCATCTATAAGGGCAGGTGTGATATTGGCTTTTCACTAAAATATGGAAAAATACAAACAGAGTAAACTTTTTCCCAGTATGAATCATAAAGAAGTTTTTTTTGTTTTCATGCCTTAAACAAAATTTCTCGTTTCAAAATTCAAGCATGTAAGTGTTGTTTTTGGGTTTAAATTTTTAAAATTGGTTGGGGAATGATAATTAAAATGATATATAATGTCAACCGTTTTGGTGATATTTCATTTTTCAATCTTTATGCACCTTGGGTAAAAAAGAAGATATTTAAAAGTCTTGCGGGGGCTTTGAGTGTGTTTTTTTCGTTTAATCCCTGTTGAATGTAGAAAATGTGACAAGCTACAGGACCGATCTTTTTTATATTCAATAGTTCATTTTAGGGTAACGAATGCTTTCTGTATATACAAAACGGTTTTGGGTTTCCCCAAAGTGTAAAATTATGCCCCATGATCTTTTAGTCTTAATAAAAAACACTTTCAATAAATACGTAACGTGTTTCTATTTTGCATCTAATTAATTCATCATCTTACATTTTGCCTAACGTACACATATATGTAGATGAGATTATTTTACCTGATAAGGTATCTTGTTAACTCTAAGGTATTGTCTGTAGCTTCACATCACAATGTCAAATACCTGGGCCTGTCTTTCCTCCGGCAAATCTATGTACAATATCAACATCCTTAGGGTAATCTACGCCACAAATTCTGTAAATGAATACACCAAAGCTAGATTTAAAAGCTTTCAAAGGACTTGAAAGAAAAATTTGAAATTAGGAAATGATACGAAATTTAGATGGTTAAAAAAGGTTTTTAAAAGACTTTTAAAAGATAAAACAGAACGCTTTTGTTTGATAAGATGTGTTGCCTACTTTGACACTTCACAAAATGTTCCTTTTTCATAAATTTCTAATCCCTTTTTTAAAAGTACACATTGACTGAGAATAAATATATTGAAAGTTTCAGAAATGAATACCTTTTCTTTTTTTTTTTAAATTATATTTTGAAGTCGTTTAAATCCAGCTGTCAAGTACGTTCTTTTCTATCCAAAAATATAGCTGATAACTAGATAGTTTCAATGAGCGAATGTAGTTCAAATATATATGTATTTACATGCCTTATATATATGACACTTATGATCACAGGTTAAAAATAAGAAAACGATTAATGACTTTGCATTAGGTCTTTCCCACTGGGATTTTTTCCCCATCTTTTGCATAACTGCAAAATTTTTCTTGTACATGGACGGTCGGGGGGGTTAAATTTACCACGGTCTGATGGTTTTAAAATAACACTTTTGAAAAGCGGTTTCCCGATATTGATCATCAGACGCGCTTGTTCTACCTGACTAAACGGTAATATCTTACAACTAGATCAAATAAAATTCTATGAGCATTCTATCATTTCCGTTCCCTGTGTTCTTGCCATTTATTCTCACATTTATTTCAAAATGTATTTTGTTTACTTATACGCATCTTTTATATTTCATATATTTGTATTTTAGATAGATTAATGCAATTTATCTTTTTATGCATATTCTTTCCGTCAAATCAAATATTCATATTCAGCTTGAAATACATGTACCATTCAACCATATCCGTTTCGCACATTTCTTCATCGGGTCTGCTGTTTTAAAAATCGTAAACGTCACTGTAGAAAATTAATTTCTATCAAGAGAAATATCTTATTTGAAATAGAAAAAAACTTCAAGCTAGTACAAATGTGCATGTTTACAAAACATACGTATAAAGATAACTGGTTTTGCACAGTTTCGAACCCACGCTCAGCTGAAAACTATCCAATATATCTTACCTATCCGCTATTTCTGCATTTATTCATATGATTCTGAATCTAAATGTTTACCTTTCCTTTGTTACATCTATGCCTTTAAATCTTCTCCAGAAGTAAATGCTTGCTCCTACAACCGCCGATAATCCGGCTGCCACACACACTTTATTTCTTGCAAAACATTCAGTTAATTTTTCCATCACATACATTTCAAAGTACCTGCAGTTACTGTACACAGTACTTATAAATGCATATACGAGGGTTGTCCAATAAAATCGTGGACTAACTACTTTGTTCCTATTATAAGCAATTTAAGTATAACTGTAGCCAATATATTCAATAACATATCCGCTATTAATAGTACTTACTAAAATAATTATGAATAACGCACAAGTACATTGATATAATTCGTTACCTAGTTAGTTTGGGACTCCCATTTTTAAATACAATTACATAAATGTTTTGCAATGAATATCACCAAATCCTTGAATTATTTATGAGTTTAAGTGAGATCCCCTTTAAAATTTTAACCTTGTTTGGTCAAATGATCCAAAAAATTTTTTTTAGGAGTCTACGTGACCGACTTAACATTTCTTGCTACAAAAGAACAAATAAAATTTTTACTTCAATAGCGAAAACACTAAAAGAGATTTTTAACCTTTAGCCTGCTGAGGGGCAAGTGGTTTTCCCTTTTGTGACCTGAGACCAAGATCACCCTGCACTATGGTCTGCATGTTCCTATTCAGTCAGTAAATTTTCAGTGAACGCCCCTTCAAATTTAATTCATGGTTTTCCCTAAATTTGAATGTTGTCTAGTCCATTTTAGAAATTTAGCAGGCTAAAGGTTAAATACCGTAGATGTAGTTGACTTAATAAATGTGTTGAAAGAGAGTTTAATCATCAATGAGCAATACTTTTAATAACTTGATGAGGCATAATTCACTTATAAATACATTCAAACCTGTGTTAAAGACCACCTCTGAACAGAGACCACCTGGTCTAAAGAAAAACATGTTTGTTTCCATTTTAACTTTACGTGTTTTTTAACCCTGGAATAAAAACCCCCTCCCAATAAAGCCCACTTTTTGGGCTCTCCCATTGGTGGTCTTTGTAGAGGTTTGACTGTACAAGAGAAAAAAATTACAAAAAAGTCTTATTTTTTCAGTTAAATGTATTTTGACGTTAACAGAGATTGATTTCTTATTGTAAATCAATTTTATTTTTCAAAGGATACGCTCGTTTTTAATGAGAACAGTAGTCCAGTATTTGTATAGATAAACAAGAAATTTTAAAAAAATGAGGGTCGGCGAATTGTAAAAAGGAAAAAGTTTTGAATTTTATCTAACATTCCTTTCATCAAAACATTTTTAAAATTGCAAAATAAACCCGCACTTTAAAAATTTTAAAATGGTTCTTTTTTAAATTTTTTCGCAAAGGTTTCGTAGGGTTCAATTTTGTTTTTTTATATTAGCAAAAATTACAGCAGTTTTGAAAATTTTTTCATGAAGGGGTTCAGAGAAGGGGGTCTTTTAAAACGGTTTATTTTTTAGCAAAATTGGTCCATCCCCTTTGAAACAAAATGCAGGAGACTTACGATTTTGTTACACACCGTTTGAAAAAAAACCCTTTTCATTTTAGTGTTAATGCAAAAAAAAGGCAATTCTTTTAGCTAAGTGGTCCTTTTTAGGGCCCCCAAAAGTCCTAATAAAAAATTGGAAGAGGCCCTTAAAATGATGCCCCCCAGCCAAGTGACAAAGATCCACCAAGTGTTCAGGGGAACGCTGTAAAAAGGCATTTCTTTTTAGCTCTAGCACCCCCAAAAAAGGGGTTTTAAATGCCCCAGCTAAAAAGTTAGCTGGGGCCCCTTAAAGATGCCAATCAATTTTAAATGAAACATGAAAAAAATCCTTTAAAAGGATTTTTTTTTTTATCATTTTTTTTTTTTTCAAAAAATCAACTGTCCGCTTTAACAAATGATATTCGCTTTTTCGAATCTTTGGACAATGACGTCACCCCTATAAAAAAGTAAGGGTCAAGCAAAATTCAATTGAAATTATTTCAAAAAATTCTGTTTCAAAGAAAAGTTTGCCCGTATTCATATCCATAGATAAATGTGGGCGCGTACTTCTTTCAGTTTAATGAGATCAGTCATTATATAGTATATTATAATAAAACGATTTCAACTGAGTTAAATTTTTTGCATACTACAAAAGAAAAAAATTCATAAAAATAAATCATTAAATATTATAACAAAATATATCAAAGCAAAAATTCTTTTTAAATAGCAATCTGAATAATACAAAAGCAAAAAACCTTTTTTTTCGACCAATTGTAAAAAGGGAAAAATTTTTTTTAAAAAGCATTTTCTCTAATAAAAGTTTTTTCACACCCTTATTCAGTGTATGCAGCCCGTTTTCGCTTTTTTTTAATTGATTTTTTGGGTATTTGAAAGGTTTTTACTTTTTAAAAACTTACTTTCATTTGAGTATATCAAATTCTTGCTAAATTACTGAGCCCAAAGTTAGTTTTAAAAAACTTTGAACAGCGTCTTTTGGGGATAACGTTTGTCTCATTTCACTCGCGTCACAATAACGAGTGAAAAGAAATTGACACTCTCGCCCCAATCAGGGGTGTTTATAAATCTTCCTTTTTGATAAATTATTATAATGCTTATAAAGGGAGTTTGTTTTGAAAACTAAAAGTCCGGGGCATGGAAACGAAAACGATTTAGACGGCGTTCCCCGAAAAAGTGGACAAAAAATGTCGTAACAAAAAGCTGGCTTATAAGCGTCGCTAATAGCCGGGAAGCGTCCCATTACTTAAAAAAGATCCAAACATATAAAAAAAAGGAAACAATTTCAGATTTATCTTTTCATAAAAAGAAGATACATTATTTTTTCTTACTAAAATTTGGGACGTCTGTTTTTTTTTTTGGCTATTTTGGGGTATGTATAGTCTAATTTTTGTGACGCCCCTTGATTGTTAAACACCCCCTTCGCCCGCTTAACAAATTTTTTTAGTTAGGAATACATCGAAAAGAGTGATATCATTATTTTTTTTCTTTTTGCTAAAATAATAGTTGCACGCCTGAAAAAGATTAGTCAATAAAACGATCTTAGCATGAACATTAAAATTTATTTCATCTGTGTTTGTTTAAATGATGTACACACATGCTTTCTTTAATAATGCTGAAATAATTGATTCACGGGTGATAATGTAATTTTGTATAAGGGAAATGCACAGGCGGCCAAACATTGTTATTACTAAAAAAACCAAAAAGGTAAAACCCCAAAGAAACAATGTTAATTTGACTGTAGTTAAAAACTTTGCTTATTTTTTTACTCCACTGATACCGTATGTTCGTGAATAAAGATTTGCAATAAAAACTGCGGGGTGTGAGGGGACATGTCATACTACGTCAAGCATATAAAACTATTTTTGGGAAATTGAAAAAAGTGGTTTTTTTTTGGAAAGGGGTTTCTAACACAGGTAAGATAAAACGGATAAAAAAAACCCTTTTTAGCCATTTTTTATAGAGTGGTCGTTATCTGGGGGGTAGTCTTACATAGATTTTATTGGGTTTTTAAAATGAAAAGAAATTTATTTTGCGTATAACAAAATTATTTACGAATGAATCATTTCAAATAAAAGATAATAATTTTGACATATTATTGTAACTTACATATTGAATGACACTTTATTTTGGCGACAACTGTTTTAGTTTTCTAATATTTCATTGTAAATATATTTGTTTAATTTTGACTGAAAAATGTCATGTCAAGACACTTTTTGACATAAATATTAAGCAACGATTTCATAAATTTTTTGTTCTTTTTCAAATAATTTTTAACAGTTCAAAACTAATAAAGACTTTTTCCCCAAAATAATTTTCAGGGGTAACTTTTCATACCCAAAAGCAGTTCACAACTCAGTGCATGTTATTTAAATCATTCGTGTGCGTTGCAGTAGTAACTCATTTAATATATGCCCTTACGATTGATTTTGGCAAGCGTTTTTAAACTTTCAAGTATGAATTGAAAAAAAATTTACTCTTTTTTATTCCCTATCACAACAACAATTTTAAGCCCTTTTTTGGCGGCTCCTCCTTAGACTAAGTGCTATTATACTTTCTGTTCCCTAGAGATTATGAAGAATATTCAGTTTTACTTTAATATAGCCGTTGCTGCCGAGCATGACGAGTATTGCATAATTCATTACGTCTCATGAACAGATAAAATGAAACTGAGTATGCTATTATGTTACTTTCATGCATTTTATGACATAGATATTAAGCAAGGGTTTCAGTAAATGTTTTTGGCTATGTCTTTGTTTGGGGTGCTCTGTGCTTCAGGGAAATTTACCCTTACCTTTTATCTTTCAAAGGGTCTTTACACAGATTTTATTACTGATGAATTATTGCAAAATTATGTGACAATATAAGTTTTAATAATGACTTTGGATCGCTATATTTTTGATACAAAGGCCATTTACCTGTTGGGTATATAAAGATCCCTTTTTTATCTCCAAACATTAACTTTCCTCCTCATTTACTTTTTTCCGGAGGTCGAATGCCGGGAAAGCCCCCATGTCCTTGGAAAAGGTTTTAGGTTGAGAGTTGCCCCAAATTGATCCGGTTGAAAAAATATAAATTTAAAAGATCAACCCCTAAGAAAAGTCTCTTTTGTCACCCCTTTTTTATAACACCATTTCCCTTTTTTGGGCCTAAAAATATTTGGAGTTTTTCTTTTAGCATTTTTAAAAAAAAAAACCTTTTAAATGAATTTCAATACTCACTATGGAAAAGTCTTTAAGAAAGAAGTTTTTTTTAAAAACAAAAATTCCCCGCAAAGGAAAGGGGGAAAATATAACTAAAAGGGTTTCCCTTTCCCTTTTATCATCTATTTTTTTAAGCTTTTTTAAAGGGCTTTATGTGCCTTTTCCTATGGCATTTTACAGCACCTTAATTGGACTATGACCCCATGCAGCAGATCCCATATTTATTGTGAACTCGAGACTTTTTCTAAATATGTATAACGCAATGTTAAACGGACGACTGTTGCGATATGTAGCCAAGTTATTGTACATTAGTCAGTATTGTTTACATTAAAATATTTCTGTCTCAATACTGTTTCAATACTCTTACAAAATGTATATTTGCCGTGTAATCATGTAACAGAATATCTATAATGCTTTCATTTTTCAATTAATACATTAATGCAATGAATGATAACTCTTTTTTACTTGAATCCAAGGTTGATCAAGAGTTTATCATCTTTAGGTCTAGCCTATGTCAGTTTTATAAAGAATTTTTTTTTTGATTTTGTTTTCTTTGACAAAAAATTTGAATGAAAGAATTATTTTGCTTTGTTGCATTTTCGTTTCCAAAGGATCTTCCAAGTAAACGTTTTTCAAAACTTGTTTTGATTGACAGGTATGAGATTGGACTATCAAAAACAGAAGCAATTCCCCGCATAAAATTTCAAAATAGTGATTAAATGTAAGAATTATAAATACCCAAAAAACAGAATTTAAATGTTTTGCTGGATAAAAATTTTACAAATTAACAAATAGATTAAAAAGAGCAGACATCAAAAGCGACTGCACGGACGGAAAGCTGCCTTTTCCCTCGGAATTCTTTTGTTTTAAGGACCTTTTAGGACAATTGACTTAAAAGGTGGAAATCTATAACAAATTGCCCTAAAAAACGTATCCAGCTTTTTGGTAGAGAATCATTCGTTGAATATTTTATTAAAATTAATTTAACAACTGGCCTGCATATTTATAGGAGACTTTCCCATATAACCTGACAGGACAAAATAGCAGCACCCTGGCAAACTTGTTCTTTGACAAATCAAAATGACTTTGACAGATTTGGAAAAGTTTCACTAAGTGATACTTCTTCATAAGACGCCGTTTGAAGAGTTTTCTTTCTTTTAGCTAGGGCGGCCATGTAGTTTGACTAACTGGAGTTTGACTAAAATACTGAATGCTAACACTAACTACATTTCAAGTCAGTGCATTCATTATTAGAGAAGTCGTTTAAGCAATGATAAACTTAAGTTTTACGTAATATGAATGAAGCAATGGTAGACTTCAAATGGGAAAGATTACCCTGTCAATTAGCAATTGGAACTTGGTAGGAACAGAGACAGGGAGTTTACGCATAGCTCCCCAGTGGTATTTTTGTCACTGACCGTTCGTATGTGGCGCATATTATATTTCGAAAAACATTTAACGATTCTGAATAGATGCAAGGAGTATGAGTAGGAGTGTAAAATGACAACAAAAAAAAACAAAAAAACCCACACACCAAATGTCATTCAAGACTAGGTATTTATTTTCTTTCTAATTCATTTTTGTTTCATTACAATACCAAACAACACATACTTATGATTTTTATTTGCTCTAATTTCAAAAACAGTGAGAAAACGATAAACCCTTTTGCTTTATCCAAATTTGATTATGACTTAAATTTCTTAGCCGAAATTCTTACAATATAGTTTTAGAAATGTCGGCTCATTTACTTCTTTACTGTTATATTAAAAGATTTCCCCGAAAAATTGTTTTAAGGGTTTGCGAAATCACAAAACAACAGAAATTATTAGTAAAGAAAAATCTTGACAAAAACTTATCTGTCCAATACATGTTTTACTGTTCTGTCCCCGTTTTTAAACTTAAAAATTCTAAAGAATTGTTCCCCTTTAAAAAGGAATGTCTTTTTTAAATAATAAATGAACAATTGTCAAAACGGTTTTATGTTTTGTTAAAATTTTAAAACTTTGGTACATTGTTGCAATTTCATCAAAATTGTGAGTGTTTAAAGGCGCTGAAAATGTCCAAGGTGTGGCCCATTACGTCCCTTTCCCCGGGAATTTAATATGTTTGAGTAAATTGACAAGGTTTTGTAGAATAATTAATGTTTTATAGTGTTTAATTTCATGTAAAACAATCTTTCTTTTTTTTATTTGGTGATGTTCAAACTTTTTTCCGAAAAGGCCCCAAATCTTAACCGACAGGTGACGCATCATTCGAAGGCATGCGTGGTGACCCGTCAGCCGGTAGAAGTGTTGCCAATGCTTGCCCCATCCGTTTTTTCCCCCCCTTTCGTAATAGGTTTTTTTATGGGGGTCAAATCTACCCAAACATTTTTTTCTAAGTGTAAAGTTTAAAGGCTGTAATTTGTGTGCAGCTTCAAAGTTGATTTTTCAGCCTGTACGGTTTCCCGAATTCATATCCCCTGGTTAAATAATCTTTTGATCCGGGCGCTTTTTTTTGAAAAATTGGGTTTTAAGCGTTTTTTTCTGAAATCGAATCGCAAGGTACATCACAAAAGTTGAAAAGGCCCCCCATAAAGAAGGGGGACTGACAGCACGAAGGGGAATACCGTGTGAGCGTTCCAAATGCATAGCAGGTCATCCCCCAAGGAATTTCCCCTTATACCTAAATTATTGGTTTCAATCTTCTTAAAGAGAGTTTGGGTTTTCAAACGGGGGTGCTTCTTTCTCTAAGAAATCTAATGTGTTGTCACCAAGTCCACCAACAATTGATCTTTTCCCACAGCCGTCTTCAAGATGTCGGGTAAAACCCCGTTCGGTTATGATAAAGTCTACGGGGGATAATCCCTTACAAAATCTGCAAATGCCATTTATACAGCTAAAAACGGTCAACAGTTTGTGTCAACAGATCTACCCTTTCTTTTCCATCATTTTTGTAATCACCAAAACCTATCAATGCATATTCTTCTGATATAGCATTAGGATAAAATTGGACCTTCAAAATTTTTCTTAAAAAATTAGCAAATTAAGACTTTGATCGAAAACGAAAAATTTTGGGTTGTTTTATAACTATTTTCCTAAAATCGGGGGCTGTAGAGTGTTAATTTTTTTCATTGCCCATGTGTCGAATTTTTACAAAGCTACTTACGACTCCTTTTGTTCGTAAAACCATGGTTGAAGTGACCAGGCTTTAACGTAAAAATACGAAGATGATTTTGAATTTGGGGAATTAATAACGAAAAAACACCAAGCATATTTTCGCGATCGTCGCAGTATACGGTACTGAAATTTTTTTTCAGGGGGTGGCTTGTTTAAAAAGCTGACATGAAAACCGGGTTTGGGTGATCTTTGTGACGTTTACCTCCCATGTTCATCCCGGGATTTGAAGTTTTTTGCTTTTTATCCATAGTAGTCCCAGTCCATTTCCCCGATGAAAATGAGGGGCGTCCATGATTCATTAAAGAAAAATGTATTTGTCAGATTGTGCTATTTTATCAGCAAAACTTAACATCTAATATTGACTAAAAATAAACTGGGGGAATAATCACTTTGGGTTTATCTATTACATTTGACAAAACCCAAAAAAAAAAACTACGATAATTGGGGGACTAATCGTTTTAATTTTGTTTAAAACTTAAATAGTGGGGATAGTTATATCGTCAGTCAATGGATTTATCTGACGTTTCAAATTTATATCAATGTGATCTTTCTCTTTTATATATATTAAGTATTTTATTTAATTATGTATTTAATACAATCCTACCTTTAAAATGTTTCCCGGGGATTTTACTCTGACGTAAAGTCAGTTTTCTCTTTGATTTTGTTGACTTGACTTAAAAATGAATTTTTGTAAAAAATCCCAAAGCGCCATCCGGGAATTTGCCTCTGAATATTCTACACGGGGCCTCCCGACTTACAAACGACAAAAACACAACGAAAATAAATGACATGCCTTTTCTGATAATCTTTAAGTACAATCCAGTGGAATTATAAAGCGTCAATGGAAATAATTGCCAATATAATTTGTACTTATAAATATAATTCAACCTATTATTTTCCAAAACTTTGCATTCCAGTATTACCTATGACTTCTTATGAATTAGCTAAATCTGCAGACAGGAATGACACGTTTAGCAACATTTTATGCGCTACCCGACCAATGTTTATCTTAATTTTTTATCATACCCCAATCGGCGGCTCGCTAAATTTTTATATCGTTCCCCAAGGAAAAAAATTCAGACATTGACGAATTAAAATTGTAAAATCGTATCGTAACTTGTCCATGTTTTAATATAACATACACGCGATCAACCTTCATTCAGATTTAATTTATGAGTTTTATTTCTTACAGGGATGTCGCCCCTACGTAAGTTTGGTTTTTCCACACACATTACACAAGCCGACTTCTTAGTGGATGATCGTGGAAATACTGAATAGGAACTATTCTCTTTTATTGGGAAAGTTCGGTATTATATTTTTCCCTTAAAAATCCAAAATTTTCCATCAAACTTCTTTTTCCTTTTGGTTTTTTCCTTCAGCACGAATGAATATTTTTTACTTTTTTGTTTTAATCGGGAAAGGCTCATTCTTTCCCCACAGACAAATGACCCCCCGCCTCCCCAATGTACATAATATAATTTTGACTTTTGCATCTGCTACAAGTCAAACCCCATTCCGTTTGGTATTTAGTTTTGGGTCAAACCCGGCTTTTACATCCTGTTTTTTGTGATTGTGACGAAAATTTCTGGTATTTTTTTAGAAAGTGTTTCTATTTCAAATCGTTAATTCTTGGGAAAAGACAGAAGATACATACATTTGTTTACATATGTACATTTGATATATTCCAAAGAAACTTCAGACATTGAGATAAAGTTTGAAAGCTTGAGTAAATTGAATTTATATATTTGTTTGATTGAACAGTCGTGACCTTTTTTTAACCCATTTTTGCAACTTCAAAATTAATGGGGGAAAAGTGTTGTAACAAACTTTACGGAGCCTATCATAATTTTAAACTGTTTTATTTTTATCACCTTGAGCTATAAAGGAAATATATTATCAACAAGTTTGACTGTCGATGCTGTAACATTAGATTTAACATTCAAGCTCACTTTCTAGGTTTTGGGCACTAGATCAACATTCGATGTTGAGCGTATCTTCAGGTATTCTGGTCAAGTATTAAAAGGGTGGGGTGCTTAATGACTGGAGGAACATTGACCTAAACAATTGGCGTTTGCATTGACTGTAATATTTTTAAACGGTTACCAACACTTCGGCCCCAAATTTTTTTGTAGATCCCCGAAAAATTTATACATGTATTAATTTTAAAGCTTTTAGGGAAGTACATATTATATATTTAGATATATTTGTGGATCATTTTGTTACAAACCCACAACACATGCGTAAATTAAAATAGACATCACACATGTTTATGTTATGTTATGTTGTTACGTACGTACGTATGTATTATGTATGTATGTACGTATGCTTTCGTTATTAGTTAGTTGAAATATGTTCTCCTGTATTTTGTGCGTTGAATTGCAATGTTTTTCATTCTTAAGACAAGAGAACACACCAAAATAATATGGCAGTAGTAGGCGTCATTGTCTATCATTTAAATGAAGTTGTTTTGTATTTTAGCCTCGGCTTTTATGTAGCTATTCTTGTCCATTACATACTTTGAACTTCCCTGACATCGTTAAGTATATAACTTGTCGCCTTATACCTTTCCTCTCATATTCCAATTCATGATTATAATAAGTGTTACATTTGCCACGCTATTTTAGTAGAATTTGTAATACGTGAAAAATACTCACCGGCTATTCATTTTTATGTTTGTTAGTTACTACCAAAAGAAGCAGGCGCTCTTACTCCCCACCAATTTTTAATAAATCCCTTTCTCTTCTTTGTTTAAAATTCTGGTTGGGGCCTTATGTGGGCACTGCTGCACTTTTAAAATCCTCGGTGGGGAAGCGCAGAATGCATCGTCATCCAAAACCAATGCAAATGAGTTGTCCACACGGAAGTTAACGCCTCTTTTGTAACTTTGTGACAAAGAGCATAATATCGAACTGACTCGTAATTCAATCTTAAGTAAAAATTAGACTTTTTTTCAGTTTTCGATACGTTTCAAAATTGGCTCTGAGATCGAAATTTGACTCTTTGAAAAATTTGATTTCGATCTCATGACTTTTTAAAATGTTTAATTTTCGATCTTCGAGCTGGGTCGAATTTCAAGTAAGATAAATTCAAAATGTTGTAGAATTGTTTTAATTCACTAATACCGTAATAAAAGTATTAGTTTACACAAATTTTGGGAAAAACATTTTATGTAACGTCTTTTCCCCAAAAGATATTTTTTTTCCCGGTTTTCCAAGGGAAAAAAGTGACTGAAATAAAGATGCTTTTTTAGAAAAGGATGTCTCCCCCCAGATGTCCCCCTTAGGTAAGAAGTCAATAGGGGCAGGGGCGAAAATCAAAGAGACCTGAGGTTGGTGCAATAAGGATCATCTATGGCATTCCAAAAATCCCCCTAAGTTTCAATTCTGGGATATTTTGGGTTTTCAGGTTTTAATTGGAAACAGTTTCCATGTTCAGGCCCCGTGACCTTTTAAACCGTGGGGGCTTATCGCCCGACCCAAACATCCTATGAAGTTTAACTTCTGGGTCAAGTGTTTTCAAGTTATTGAAGGAATGGTTTTCCATATTCGGTCCCCGTACCTTGACCTTTTTGGGGACCCCCAAAAATAATAGATGTCATCTACTCTGTAAGTTTCCCTTCAAATTTCAGGTTTTAAAATTCTAGGTCAAGGGTTTTCAAGTTATTGCCGAAATTTGGGTTTTTCCATTTTCGTCCCCCGTGACCTTTACCTTTACCAAAGTGACCCCCCAAAATTTAAAAGGGGGTCATTCACTCTGCATGTCTAATCATCCCGGAAGTTTCAAAAATTTGGGGGAAGTAGTTTCAAGTTATTGACGAAATGGTTTCCTGTTCAGGCCCCTGTGACATTGACCTTTCATGAGTGATCTCAAAAAACAACAGGAATCATTTACTTTGCTGACCAAATCAGCCAAAGAGTTTCAACATTCTGGGTCAAGTGTTTTTAAGTTATGACCAAAAAGGATTTTTTATTTCCCGTTCGCTTTTACCTTTACCTTTAAAAGAGTGACCCCAAATCTAGGGGTTCCCTTACTTTGATGTCCTTACCTATGAGTTTCAACTTTCGTGTCAAGTTTTTCTCAAGTTATGATCGGAAAAGGTTTTACAGTTTGGCCCTGGGACCTTGCCTTTAAAAAGAGGATCCAAATCAATGGGTTATTCCTAGCATGATCAATCATCCATGGAGTTTTTCAAAACATTCTGGGTCATGTGGGTTCTCAAGTTTTTTGTCAGGGAAAATAGTTTTTCAGGCCCCCCGTGAAACCTTGAGTTTGATCGTGTGACCCCGAAAACAATAGGAGTTCGTCTACTCCTAAGCCCCTGCCCCTTATGTGGGTTTGAGATTCTAGGTCCCCCAATGGTTCTCCAGTATTGATCGTAAATGGGAAGTGTACGACGGACGGACAGGGAAAAACGTTTTTTTTCCCCCAGTGGGGGGGGGAAAAGAATAACAATACTTTAATAAACCAAAAACACCACTGCGTTATTAGAGTATAAGTAGAATATCTTCGTTTAGCTTATTATAGTATATCTCCTTGCTGATTTCCATTTTTTTTTTAACCCAATGATAGCTTTATACCGCAGTCAGCATAGAGCATCTGTAATACCTGACAAATTAAAAATTAAGTGGCCCCGCCCCGGGGAAAATACGGTGTTCCGTTTGGGGCCCGCGCCTGCCCTATAAAGGGGAAAAGGGAGAGTGTACGAGCGACAATACAAAGGCGATAACACGACAGTCCGATGGCGAAGCGCGACAGTATGATGGTGAAAGTCCATCGTTAAATGTCGCGCTTCGCTATCGCATCTTGTTCTTTACCGCGTTTGATTTCCTTCCCGCAATCTGACGAACACGGGGGAACGTACTTTATTTTCTATTAATCTTGTGTCGTAAATTTCAAGAAAAAACCAATTTTTTGAAAGGAAATGAAAATACTTTATTAAGGAACCGATAACCCCTCGTTCAGATTTCGAAAAAAAACAAAATGTTTTCGGACCTATCAAAATTTTTTACAAAAATTTCACAAATGCTTTTTATATAAGCAAAAAATTAAAAAAAGAGTGCATTGTTTTTTATTTTAAGCTGGTAAAAAATAGTTTTTGTTTTTTTACGAGCAAGTAAACAATTTGTTTTTTTTTATGAATAACACTCTGTTGGTGATATTCGTTTGAAATTTGTTTCACGTTTGATACACAATGATTTTGCAAGGGGGACTTTTGGGTAATCAATGTTAAAAATTTAAAGGGGATGTCACTTTTGAATTTTTCGGGAAAACAAAAATAAACAAGAATATTCATTTTTTCCCAAAAACCCTTATGCTATGATTCAACCAAAAATTTCCTTTGTCTCCCGAAAGGGAAAAAACTTATATCTTAAACTGAAATTTGGTACCTTCATAACAGACAATAAAAAAAAAACAATAGAAATTTACGTGACTTCGGTGAATCAAAAAAGCAATTTTAAAACAAATTTTTGTGGAATGTAAGTAAGTTTCATACACAATATCCCACCAAGTACTTACAAAAACAGATTGCAGAACAAGAGATAAAAATAACCTTTCGCTCGTGAAACAATGCAAATTTTGCAGGTATTGATGACTAGACCTAATTTAAATGTTTTCTTTATTTCTAATTCCCGTTTGTTTTCATAAAAGGGTATTTTATATTGTAGCTTACAATTCATAAATTAAACCAATAAAAGAATATATTCTTTCCTCACTGTCGTTTTGTCTATCCATGTCACGTACGAATTCCTATTGTTTCAGTCATTTGTCACTAATTAGAGCAACTCACAGTGTTGCAATCATGCAAAACACAACCCTAATTTTCACACAGATATTGAGAATTTATCTAATGAGCACATGTATTTCAAACACAATTTCAATACCGATTGTGTATTGTAATAATGCTAAACTATCTCAGCCGTGACGTGTCCTTAACCAGGCATTCATCGATCCTCAAAGAGCATTATGTGCTCAGGTGAGTTTAGTAACTATTCTTTTTGTGAGCCTACATAGCTCACTTTACCTTTTGTGACATATTTCCGTTTAACAGGCTGTTTTAAAAACCTTTAAAATAGAGAAAAGTGGAAACTTCACAGGTCGCTCAACACGACAAAAACGAGAATGTTGCAGGCTCGGTTTGATTGAGCTGTTCATGGACGGTAGTGGAAATGCATGCTACCGTCCACGCCCTCTAGCCCCGGGTTGAGCAGAACTCAACATTTACACATGCTAAAAGTACAAAAAGCAATTTAGAGACATCCGCAGATGTATTCAAACGGCGGTGAACATGGAACCTTCAATGATACGCGTGTTGAGGCGTGTAATTCCATGAAGAGCGGCGTTTGGTCCCCAGATAAAGTAAAGGCTTTGCCCCAAACGAGAAAATGATGGACAGAACTAAACAAACTGGAATTTAGGAAGGGGATCTGAGGTTATGGAAGGCGTGTGTATTTCTAACAGATATTATAGACACCTTTAACAAAGTCCAAGATTAAATTTACAACAAACCTCTATTAAACTGTTAAAACGTAATATATATAAACAGATAAAATAAATCGTACCTACATTACAAAATGACATATCCAGCAACGGAGCTCCGATGCCTCAATGTCAACAGTAAGGGATGGTACTAAGACGTCTAGGATTTCGTCTTGTTCGTTCGTTTCCTCGTCAGAAAAGCGTCTGTCATTTTTAACAACTTGTATATCATGTATTGATGTATACCAGTGTGTACAAACATATGTACTGCCACCCGTTTGAATTTTGAATGCACGAAAATTTCGGGTAATACCACTAGCTGATACAATATATTTAGAAAGGCACACGATAATAATTTAATGTTTATCTTTAAAAAAAGTCCATTTATTTATTTATTTACATGTATTTATTCATTCATTAATATATTCATTACACTTATAGACGTATAAGTCAGATACAGTTACTTGTTTTTCTTCAAAAGTGTCCCCTTACAGACGCCTCGGACAATATTGGTGTATGTCCTAGCGAAACGGCTTCTTACGTCTGTAAGAGGACACTTTTGAAGAAAAACTCGTACTGTATCTATTACCTATATTTGCATAGAATGACCCATACTACCGACACACTAATGATTCCTGTCAGGTTTCTATTCTATTCATGCACTTCTTCTGTTAGTTTGGTTGAGAAACGATAGGATCGTAGCATCAATCTTTAAACAGTTTTCTAGATTTATTAATATAAGTTTTACAACTTAAATAATTGTTTTCGTTATCTGCCTAAGGATATAGAACGGTAAGATTTGTTTAGTATTTATTTAGAATTGATATTATTCATGGAAAGATACTTAGAATGATGTATTATTTTACTTTGATGAGACAATTATTAATTGATTTTATTGCTTTTAACTGTTTAGACCTCTTTTCCTACAATTAGATCAGTAAACCTCATCGTGCCGTGCGCTTACTTATTCTTTAAAGTACGTCCCCAGTTACATTAAGGAAATATTACATGTTGAATAACTGTTAAACATAAAAATGTATTTAAAGAATTGCCTGTATGCTACTACAATCAGGCGTAGCTTTACCGTTATGTTATAATTTAAGCGGTTCATATACAAAACGAATGAATCAGCTTGCTATAGATTTTCAAGAAATTAAATTTTGTCTCTGTAGTAACTACACATCATTATTCATTTTCATTCTTCTTGTCATTTTATGAAATTTGAATAAATTCATAAAGAAAAAGCTTTTACACAGAAACTATCGATATTCAAAATGCAAGTAATGCAAGTACCCCCTCTGGACCTTTGCAAAATTCTTTATATTAGTCATTACATTAAGGGCATTAACCTGAGATTGTACAAAAGAAATGTTTTGGTATCAGAAAGTTATTGTTTTATATTTTTAAGATGGCTTTGAAACTTAGTAATTGACATATTATAAGTTATGGAAACACATAAGAATTAGTTGTAATTACTAATATTTCCATTCACAATTGAAAAGCGTTTGTAACTGGGTACCAGAGGTAAACTGCCTCAATCATAAAGCTTTATATTTAGTGACCGTTAAAGACGTGCCACAGAATAACTGTATTCTTTTATATTTTGTATTTCCATGTTGGCAATTATAAACGATTTGCATGAAAAACTTGAGAAATAGAAGTTACTACCTAAACATTGACTGTGACGTATATTAGGCCAAAACAATGTGTTTAATATCTAAACATTTTATGGAATGAATTTAGCGTTTTGCATTAAGCTGAGTTTAGACAACACTTGTTTCTACAGGGTAAGACAGTTATTTATCTATATTTTTAAAACTACATTGTATACAGAATAAGTTTACAGATTAAATTGCGAAAACACATTAATTTGGAGATGGCCTAAATTGCCCACCTGTCATCTTGTATTATACCAGTTTTATCAAAATGTTTTTCATGAAGTTCACGAAAGAGGAAAAAGTAGATAACTAGGTTTTGGTGGGTCTTTAAGTACGTATTCCTCTGCGGTGTTTTTATTGCCGTCGCGGCCTGGTTTTTTTCTTGATTTTGGCATTTTAAGAAAGTTTAAAACAAAACTTCATGTTCTAATATTCATAATATAAATAAAATACACACGGGAGTCCGGAATGGCGAAATACTACTCCTAAAGCATTTAGTGGAAGTGTAGAATAAAGAACAATAAGCATGTTTTGGAGTCAGTAGCAAGTGTTGTTGCAAAGAGGGAATTGTTATTCAGAGAGCCTCTATAGAGAGGGAGCACTGTATACCAATGAATGAACAAGTGCAATGAATCAGTTCATTTGTATTGATTTGATATTTTCTAAATATTAACGACAAAAATCTCTTAAGTCTAGAAAATGCAAATTTATCAAATTGACTTGTGTATTTACTTTACTGTCAGCGTATTATCAAACTTTTATTTTTGAACGATTGAATGTTTGAAAACAAAAAGCTAGAAAGTCCATTCTTTAAACAATGTTATGTCCAAAAAGCGCTTAGATTTTATTATTTTTTGTGCCATATCTCTTTAAGATCCATCCAGGAATAATAAAATGGTCAAAAGTCAGACATTGTCCTGTCCCATAAAAGTCACGAAATCGACTCTAAAAATGTAACAGACATGTGCCTGTTCAATACAAGTCACGAAATTGTCTCTTTAATATGTTATACTAGATCCTTAAATATAATTTATAGTGTATAGTTTATTATTCAATGTACAAAATGTATTATTTTATTATCTTTCACAAATATTATATAATAATAAACATCAATCATCAAAGGGGAGGTTTCACAATACATTTCTTGGTACTGTCAACTTAATATGTAAATGGAAATTCAAGCTCGTTGGTTAGTGAAAACCTTGTCCATAATTAAGTATCATATCGGCTTTTATCATTGTTTCCGGGTTCAACATAATATTATGCTGAATTTTCAAATACTTAGAAGGTATAAAGGTTCGATGATAATTTGGGGGCTATCACTCAATGAAGGGAAAATGTCGACAATAAATTTAATCCATATGTAGGTAATACTAAATATCTTACTGGACAAATACTATACAAAAATTTGTTAGTCCTATTTAAGCGAATTTCAAACACGTATTTCCAACTTTTTCCGTTTATTTTATAATCATAGTTGTCCCGTTACATAAACAACAGTGTATGTAATAATACTAAGCAAAGGTACATAAATGGTATTTTAATTTCAGTAAAAATAGTTTACCTTTCACAGTTTTAACAATTTATGTTTTGATACTGTGGGGACCACCGTGGCTTCACTTCTTTAGGTTCGAGTCATGCCATACAGCAGGCGCACGGAAGGTGTGTGTTTCTACCAAGGTACCCGTTTGTGCCTGATAATATAACCGTAGGTTACATCGGGCCATCAACCTTCTTTAAAACTATAAAGAAGTGTGCACCTAACTGATAACTATAAAACATAATATGAAGTAGTAGCACAGACGGTTTGGGATGCAACAAACCATAAAAAAGCGGCATAGATATTTGAAATACGTTTATTGATTATCATAGTTCAATCATACACGAAATTTACTCTCTAAAATGCAGTTGAATATATTTTTATAAACAGTAGAATTAATTCATACACTAAATTATATGTGTTGCTTATGAAAAGTTTAACTAACGAATAAACTCATATTTTATTATACTTACGTAAATTGTGTATTTATTAATCTTTAATCTGAAGAATTAATAATCTAAGCACGTATGTTTCCTTATAGGCTATGTACTGAAATGTAAATTATGATAAATGAAAAATCTTTAATAATAATCTCCGTATAAATAATGTGAACATTGTGTCTTATCATATCACTCAATTTGCCATCGGATTTGGTGTGGACAGGTATATATGCTTTATTAACATTCCTTCACTAAAATTAGTTTATGTTCGTTTTAATAAACATAGCCTGTAATTACTTAATTTTGAAAATGGATTATCATATAGTCTTTAAAATAAATGTCTATAGTCTTTACAGTAGATCGTGCATTGTTAAATTGAAAATTATTTAGTTTATTAATCGTAAATTACTTTATGAATGGAGTATTACTGCAAATATACTTTAAAGCAGACTGTTTACACTTTGATGAAAAATAATCTAGGTAATAATTGTTTTTATTAAAACTCGTCACTGGAAAAGGTATAACTTCAGTGTATATATATATACAGTACCGTTAAGCCTTTATGTAAACGCGAGGAAATAGTAACAAATACATGCATATTAGGCAATGCCAATGATACTTCTTTGCTGAGACTCATTCTCAGTTTTCTTTTTTCAAAGAAATCACCTATTAATGTAGATTAACAAACAAATATTTATTGTACGATGGCAAAATTTCGGATGGCTAGTATTTAGCCTTCGGATCCGTCGCCGGATTTTTCAAGTCTCTGGTCTAGAATCACATCTGAGGGCTACACACCCCTCTCCCACATAGTGCTTAGACATGTTACAAGTGAAGATGCCCTCCGTCTTGTTTGTCGTGAGTTAGTGACTTCATTCAGACACGTGTTCATGACTCGGCAATTCAGTGATAAATCGAGTACATTTAAAAAATACGCATAAACGCACATCGGCATCCAGCAGAAATCCTGCCTTGCTCATATTGTACAGATGCGGAAAAAATAAAACATAAACATTCATGAGTTTGTCGCCCTTACAGTCTGTTACTTATCTGTGTCATGTACTTTTATCAACATATATACCTACTTCGTAAAAAGTCATAAATTACATGCAAGTTAAGCAGTTAATATTGCGTAAATATGAAATTTGAAGGGAAACAATTTACATCATGCATTTACGTTACGTTTTCGGTAACAATGAATAAGATTTCTATTTGCTTTCGTTTCTGTTGATACTTATTACTCCATATCGCTTCTTCTTACAGATTGTTAAACAGACATGCACCAGTTTTTTTTTTCATTTTGTGTTTGTCGGTTTAAAATCTGGTAGATGCCTGTGTAGGTTACACGGAATATACACTAAATGACGGAAAAGTGAGGATGTGTTACAACAAAACATGTCAAGGAAAAGTCGACGATGCTCAAAGAGAGAATTTGACATTCACAATCGTGGTGAAATATCCGGAGTCTGTTTTATGGGTATGATTTTTTTCATAGATTTTGATAAATTTAAACAGTAACACTAAAAAGACCTCAGTCAATTATTATTTTACAATCCTCAAAAAGCGAGACAAATGTTGTCTAAGTACTTCGGTTCATCCTATAAAATTTATTCAATTATCTATTCTATCTATTTGTTTCTGGAAAGCAACACAGAATGTCACTCATAAAATGCTTTCTTAGTCGTTCCATCAAATCACGGAACGCTTGTCTGTGCTCGGTTGCTGAATGACCAAAACAATTAATACACTTTGATGTTGTTTGAAATTTTGCATTCGAAAAAATCCCCGTCGGCCTTTGCAAACTTTACATTTACATATTTAGTATTAAACCTAAGGTATAATATCAAAAATTATCTATTACAGAACCACGGAAGAACAACATTATACATTCGGGGCAATGGCCTCTGTCTAAAATGGAACAAGGGTAAACGTCTCTCAAAGATTGGTTATGATACATGGGGGATAAACATCACATATAAATCGGTTGTAACCAAATACCAATGTCAAACACGTTCAAAACCCGTCTACCTTTCCTGGCAATAAGCTTCAGTATCGTGTACTGGCCGACGACTGCGGCGATATGGTGGGTGCTAACTTCTCCATTAATTTTCCAATATCTAAAACATCTCTGTACTTTGTGGAGAAACCTGTTTTCGTTTCATAACCATGGTTTTATCAGAAAACAGGTGTCATAAGTAGTTTTTTGATACATTCTACGAACATCGGCAAAGAGAGAAATGTAACGATGTATACACCTCCTAGTTTTAATGAAATTACATATAAAACTTATCCCGTGATATTCGTTCTGGATCTCAGTCTACATTTTGCTAAATACTTCAAGAACAAGAGCTGTCTCCATAGAATGACACATGCCCCCGATGGCACTTTGAATGTATAGTTATGGCTGATGTTAGAGTTTAGGACCTTTGACCTATGGACCTGGCTCTTGCGCGCGACACGTCGTCTTACTGTGCCACATATTCTTGCGTAGTTATTTTAAAACCCATGCATGAATGACAAAGATATGGACCGGACATGCCCATCATTGCACTATCATGAAATATGACCTTTAACGTCTAAGTGTGACCTTGACCTTTGAGCTACGGACCTGAGTCTTGCGCGCGACACGTCGTCTTACTGTGGTACACATTCATGCCAAGTTATTTGAAAATCCATCCATGGATGACAAAGATATGGACCGGACACGAATGCACTATCATGAAAAATGACATTTAACGTCTAAGTGTGACCTTGACCTTTGAGCTACGGACCTGGGTCTTGCGCGCGACAGGTCGTCTTACTGTGGTATACATTCATGCCAAGTTATTTGAAAATCCATTCATGGATGACAAAGATATGGACCGGACACGAAAATTGCGGACAGACCGACAGACCGACAGACAGACGGTTCAAAAACTATATGCCTCCGAAGGTCCAATTTATCCCCATGCAGTGTCAAAAGAGTATTCAATAATAGGGTTTGGTGATTACAGAAATGGTGGAAAAGAAAGGTATGATCTGCTGACACCAATTGTTAGTCCATTTATATTTTGTATAAATGGCACGTTTGCAGATTATTGTGATGGTTGTATATCAGAAAATGCAACATACCCCAATGATTTTATCCCATATCTTTTGGATTTCTGTAGAAGGAGAGTCAATATTGGTGGACTAACTGATAACACGTTAGATTTCTTAGAGAAAGAAGCTCTCCCATTTGCCAACAAGCTGGCTTTAACGCGATTGCAAACTGATAAGGCATAATGGGATATTCGCTCGGAGGACTCGTGTCTTGCTACGCCGTTTGGACGCGCCCACATGTGTTATCCTCCGCTGTCTGTCAGTCGTCCTCATTCTGGTGGCCAATAGGCAATTCATCCTTTTTCGAAGTTTATTTTCATTTCATTAACAAGACGCTTAAAAACCCTTTGTTTCATAACAATCGCCCCGAACAAAAGATCTACTTAGATGTAGGAGGAAGCGAACTCCCGATAGCCCCATGGTATATGGCGCAAGCTACTCTTGAGACTGCAAGTATCATCACAGATTGTGTACACTACAAGTTAGACAGAAATGTCTGGGTGCCTGGTCATCCATTCAAAAATAATTCTTACACCAATTGGGGTGAAAGGATGGGTCAAGCATTAGCAACACTTCTCCCGGCTGGCGGAACACAAACGATACCATCACGCATAGCTGCGCCTGCCAGTGGAAGAGAAAAAATGCTAAGTGGATTAACAATAGGTCAAATGTTAACCATATAGGCAAAATCACGTAAATGCTGGAAAGCTTGAGCTTTTTAAATAATATTCTATGTGTCATTACTATGCCAGACATAATGTCAAGGTTTGTTTTTCTCCATATTCACTGTTTCACATACAATTAAACGCTGTTAAGATACAAAATAATTCTGAATGCTAGTAAAAAAAAATTACCAAAGATTGCAAGTGTATAGTGAAACAAGCACAAGTGATGTTGAGGATTGCTTCCAGTACAAAAAAATCTCTTTACATAATTTTGTACATGGAAACAGCAGCCGCATTATTTTGCGAAAAGCCATAGTGATAACAGTTAATAACTAAACCATGAACATGTGACATTAGCCATGATATAATGTTCAGCTTAAAAATTGTGTGTGCTTTAAGTACTACAAAATCACATCATATATTTTATCAATTTTAATAGGACGTTTTATGACAGACTGATAAAAATGACATAAAGGTTATTTATGTTGTTAAAAGACCGGTTTAAAACCTGCACTGTGTTATCTTATTTCTGTGTTCTACATTTTATTTCTAAAATGGGATTCCAGTGATATAAGTTAAATGATCAATATCAAACTAAAATGTAGGTGAAACGCTCAATTTGTGTGTTATAAATATCTGTACCATAACTTAAACAACTTATTCCGTTTTAGTCAAATGAACCTAATTTATAGCTAAAGTCCATGATATACAATCATTAACACGGTTAGTGACAATGGTGTTGAAATTGATACAATCAACCAAAATGCAACATAAAGTTGGTCTCCATGCAATCTACAGATGTACAATGTTTGTTCGCAATCCCTCATATGTAGTGAAAACATTTTTTCTGTTAGTATTAATAAACTTCATCAAAGCAATGCAACACAACCAAACACCAACCACACCATAGGATTTAAAGTCCCCGTTCGCGTTATTTTTGTATTAAGTTTGGTGTACACATCTCATACTAAACCGAAGTAATTGAGTGAAATCCATCTTTTCCTGTTCTAACTAACGGTTACCTTGGAATTATCCATGGTGACATTTTGTTTTAGCAATCAGTCAGTATAAAATACAGATAAATGATCTAATTTGACCGTAACAAAGAAAAGTGGTAAAGAGTGTCCTAATATTTTGATAGCTGCAATAATTGGAATTAAAATACTTTCTCCTTAAAATTAGAATACATTTCAAATATTTTTTCGTGTGTTTATGACGTATGTTATACATATACACTTTGTTCTTAATGACAGTACACGGTTCGCAGCTAGAATGGTATGTTATTCGGTTTTATACATACACGTTTTCAAAGTTGAATGTTGAAAACAGTACCTTTTGTAAACTCATGAAATAAAATTTGATATGAAATGCAATACATGTGATACAGAAATTAGGCTATGGAAAATCATTGTTTATCCCAGAAGCCGACGAAGAGAAATTATGCTTAGAAAGTAAATAAAAGGCAGGCTTCAAAGCCCAAAAGCCATCATACGGGCAAAGTAAAACTAAGATATATTGAGGATTCTGACAGTAGGAACAAGCGCTTACTAATAGACGTCCTACAGTTCTGAAAAATGTAAAAATATATATATCACCGCTCATCTGTATTCAGCCTTATAACATTCGGTATGTAATATTTTAACAAAAGAGACAAATATGTTGTATATTCGATTTAGATTTATGAAAATAAAAAAAGTATCTACTTCTTTTAAAAATGGATGAATTGTCTAATTTGAATAAAGCCGAGTTAATGGTTAACTGGAAAACAAAGTCAGGCAGTGTTGCTACTCATAAGACGGATAGATATTTAAGTGGTAGGTGCGTCTCTTTTATTTTTAAACTGTCAAGAGTTTTAATAGCGCACACATTTCTAATGGAGTAAACGTCCATGAACCATCCACAAGATACAGTATCATTAAAGAATGAGAGGAAAAGGAAGAAGGAAATGAAACGTCAACTATGCAACCTATTTTTCCTGCGCCATCACAAGCTGGATCATCAAAAGAAACAGGTAGTAGCATTAAAAGTAGAAAGAAGAAAATGTGAAATTTGATTAAAAAGATGTGTTACCAAACAAAGACTTATAATTGAACTGTGAGTACACGATAGGGTGTGGCTACTGGAATCATGGTTTCTACATAGTCATTTTAGCAAAGAATGGAGACTTTCTAGATGATAAATATTTGTGTCGTCCGGAGTATAGACGCAATTTCAAGATGTAACGGACTTTTTATATAACTTCATGATATCATATCATAACTTTACTTTTAATTACTTTCCATTTTTAAGTAAATCCAATACAACATGTCACAATCAACAACAACAACAACAACATTTTATACAGCATTAAACACCTGAAAGGTCTGTAGCCAATAATTTACAAACATATACAATTGTGAACTTGAAATGATGCATTAACACCATAAAATATAAAACAAATATAAATCATACTATCCATCCTTTAAATTCCTGAATTATTTGCGAAGTATATAAATTTTGCTAAATTATTTACAGTACTTCTATTATGTTCGGACGTAAGGTTTTCAAATTTAAACATATTTGGCCACAATCATTGTCAGTATTATGTTACGTAAAGTTGAGTTATCTTTATTGAATATCTCCTATGAATAAACAGGGAATATCAACAAAAACACGATGTAGAATATATTAAGATATAGTTCGTTTTTGAGGTCAAGGATGTTTTTGTACTTTTAATAATGGAATGGTCCTTTATTTAGGTAATATTATTCAATACGATAGCGGTTTTCACCTAAATAAGGCTAAGTGAATCTTGTCGATTTCCCTAATCGGCAGACGAGTCGATAAATTGAACTCTTTAACGTTAAACGTCAAAAGCAAACTATAATATGCGCAACATACCGGTTTTCAACGGACTGTTACGGAATTTTCACAAATAAAAGTTGAAGATATTTCCGGCAGACATTTTTTCAGTTCTCTGTTATTCTCCATTTAGCAGCTGTAAATCTTCAAACATGACCACTAACGTCAAATTTTCAGCAGAGCGCAATATGATATACTTGACAGTTTTTTTAAGTAGCGTTTTTATAAACATCAAAACACGGCAAAAATTCTTTATTTTCAAGTTTCTGTTAAAATTATCTCTCCAATGATATATATTTTTTCAAGTTAATTTCGACGTCACATCGGAGGAAAACGATTTATTAACGCAAAACACGCAAAACTAACCTGAGTATCACCCAAAACTTTTCGTTAACGTGACTGGTAGATAGCTTTTTAAATAAATTTGAACAAGCGTCGCTATCGATTCCTTAAAGGAAAAAATGGGGTCACCGTTTTAGATTTAGCTCTATTTACCGTGGCGTTTCCTCTACACCCAGTAAACATACCAATGTTTTTATTCTTATTCCTTTTATACTAATGGTGCCAACACGGATGCTTTCGTCTAATAGTAGTTCGTAGTAGTACGAGCTCTTGGTAAAAATTCATATCAAAGCGTAATCAACTTGGCATGCATTTATGTAAGCTTGGTTGTTTCTTCGGACACCACGTCGGAATATAAAAAGGGGCAAAATGGTATGTATCAAAAGTGACATCACACATCAATCTGATTATTCTGTTAATGTATTGGTAAAGGTAATGGAGTGCTGGGTCTGTGTTTGAAGTAAGATAAAATCATGTTATGAGGACTTCATCCAAGGTTGAAGGAATATGGTCGAAATCATCCATGACATTCACTTATGATTATCATAACAAAATCAACAACACATTAAACCTCTGTGAGTACGAAACCCTAATATTTTAGCTATGTCTTTGAAATATGGCTCTAACAAAAGTTTGAAGCATGTGTTTATTGCGTTGATTTATGTATGTCCTAAATCTGGTAGTAGAAGCATATTCTGCAGACTGCGATTGTCTTAAACCAGTTGATTGTCGAGAAGATACGGCTAGCCATTATAGCCCGCAGTTGTCCATACTCTCCCACTGCCAACATTTCTTTGATTTTGTATATGCTTAAAAATATATAACAAGTAAGTATTGTATCATATTCATTCAATGTCTGATGAAACCTTTGTTTATGATGTGGTTGTCGTAGTTTACATAAGATTTTAAAATTTCTTGTAAAACCCTATTTCTGATAAAAAAAAAACAACATTATGTGGTAGGCATCCAAATTTTATATCGACACATTTCAGTCCGATTACCATGATTACATATCATATCGATTTTGTTTAAATATTTGAACGGGGTAAGAGAGAAAGCAATCGGACTGTTTGCATTAATACCGATACACCCAATACATCCTAATTAAATACACTTGTGAACCCTTTATGAACAGACTCAATGAAATCTAGTTTGCTAATACACGTATGTTGCTTGTCTGCTTTATTGCTTCCAAGGGCCTCCGTGGCCGGGTGGTTAAGGTCGCTGACTTCAAATCACTTGCCCCTCATCGATGTGGGTTCGAGCCTCACTCGGGGCGTTGAATTCTTCATGTGAGGAAGCCATCCAGCTGGCTTACGGAAGGTCGGTGGTTCTACCCAGGTGCCCGCTCGTGTTGAAATAATGCACGGAGGGGCACCTGGGGTCTTCCTCCACCATTAAAGCTGGAAAGTCGCCATATGACCTGTCATGTGTCGGTGCGACGTTAAATCCAACAAAACAAAACAAAAAATTGCTTCCAAACGGCTTTCTATTCAATTTAACGCATGACATTGTCGCATGATTCCAGCTATAGATATAACAACATTATTGTATAAACTATATAAAATTTAACATTTTCAGCCAGAAATTTACTATAATAATACAGTATTATTTTCTTACTCGTCGACAAAATCATTGAGCCCTTTTGCAGTGATACCAGTTGGCTAATAACGTTTTTCAGTCTACGCTCTATATAGTGATTCTTCATTTTGATATAATTATAATACCAGCAGCCTGTTTGTCATTATTTAGTTGAGTTACAAGTTTACTACCATTGAAGTAATATGAGAGTGCTTCTAAAAGTTTTGTTACTGATACGCTACATGGTTTCATGTTTTATTCCTACATTTATGTAAATAAATATTAAATACCGTAACAAAACTGAAAAGCTCGTGGAAAGTCAGAAAGAAATAAAAAAGTGAAATACGTGTCTATATCAAAGACACTTAAAATTCAAGCGAAACGAATGTTTAACAAGCAAATTAAATGAATTGGTATTCCCCGCCGAATGGGTTTGTGTTGAGGAATATATCCGGCAAAAAGTTTAGGATGCTTCTAAGAAGGAAATTATCTCATTACTTTTGAACTTAAAAGAACCGAAGTTCTTTAGACAGCACACTCAAGTAAGAAATCTGCAACGTGGATGATGACGTGGTGGTTTACAACTTCAAATGATGATAAATACTCATGAAAGCTTTGAAAAATAAAAAAAAAAGAATGAAACAAAATTTTTATGGGAGCTGGAGGCGGGGGCGGTGACCGGGTGACGTTACAGAACTTCGCATGTTGATAATAACATATTGATGTAATAATAAAAAAATAAAAAAGAAATGTTGGAAGGGGACGCATGATCGGGGTAGTGGGGGTGACTGGGTGGAGTAGCGAGGTGGGGGAAGGGTCCAACTTTGCATGTTGATAAATATTAATAGAAGGTTTAAGATCTAAAAGCGAAAAATATGTCAAGTTATCAAGCAGAAACCGCCATTATTATAGTACCCTATATAGTAAACACTAGAAACTACTTAGGGAAATAGCTCTGGTGTTACTCGGGCAATCTGACTGAAACGCGATAGACCGCATTTCCCTATAGAGGTGAACTTGTATATGAAGTTTTATTTAAATATTCCAAACCACATCCTAGATATGGCTCCGGACGGACGGACGGACGGAAAGACGGACAGACGCAAAAACTATATCCCCCCGCTTCGACGGGGAATGATAAACTGGATATTATACATGGTCATTCTAACATATGACGGTTTGCTTGTAAATAAAGAAATTTAAGGTTGATTTTAATGACTCTGAAGATGCTTGTCGACCTAAAAAGGATATATATCCAACAGAGAAATCCACGTTCCAAAACAGCCTCGCTAAACCGCAAACCACAGCATCCGGACGTGCACACGGCCAACACTCGCATACACACTCAAACCAAACACACAAGCACAGATCGAACAAATAAAGGAACACAATGGGCACCGCCTTGGAATGTGCTAGGTTGATTTCTAATTTATTGACACCTGATCAGAAGAAGGTTAGATTACAAGGTTCCATAAAAAAGCCTGCTTAAACAATTAAAACATTTCTACGGTAGATCTCTAACTTATAAACCGGAAATGAAACTTTGGTGTATATGTCTGAATCCAAATGAAGATCTTACAGCTAAACAATTGAGGAGAAAAAACACAAACGTCCGGTAATAGAAAAGCGTCAAAAAGCTTTGAATACAATTTTCTTTAATTCTTTAATTCATCTGGCCCACTTGAGCAGCTCCCTTATCAAACTGTTAGCAGTTTCTACATGGACACAGTACTTAAATCAAGACATTCTATAATGAAGCCACTGAGTACTGGTTTGAAAAGAATTTTCCTCTTCATGACAATGCTGACTCTTATAACAGAAGTATAACCACCTTATTTTCAAGTTAAAAGTCCATGCAACGTTTCTTTTTCCTTGCCGTTAGAAAATGTTGTCTTGGTGGCGATATGACAGTAAAAGTACTCTTGGAAGCACAAGGACAAAGTACTCTGGCTCTTTTAGACAAAGGATATCGTATCTATAGAAATGCATTTCTGTTAAGGGGGAATACCTTATCACTCCGGGAGAGGTAAGTTCCAACGTAAGTAAAGTCTCAACGATGTCATGTTACAAACCATCACCGACAATTTTATCACGTGACATCTGCAGCTGATTTACACAGGAAAGTGTACTGAATTACGTGAAGGATAAGTATGCTTTACGGTAAAGACAGATTTTATAAGGAAATTTGAAAAAAAAAAAACTGTATGAATTATTAAGACTGCATAGCGAAAACAATACCCTATACTACCTGCTTAAACTGAAACCGAAAGTAAGATTTAGGCAGATATATATTAATTTCACATTGATGAGCAATTACATCCATGTACAATCAATCAAATGTTGTTAGTTGTATATGCTTTTCTGAATCTACATTTGTATTTACAAAATCTTGTCATATCCACTCATTTAGCATATAAATGTACATGTTTCATTTTGATGCAAACTCTACACGATTGTTAAAACGTCTTACCGAAAACTAAAACAGTGTTACTGTTTCTCACTTACTGTGTTACTAAGTATCAACGACGGAGATTTCATCTGAGGAAGATGAAAGTGTATGCGTGGAACACAGGATATGTGCAGAGACAATCATTTACTAGGCAAGAGATAATAAAAACAGGAATTTCATTGTATAACACGCAAGTAATTAACAGTATATAGGAAATATTCATATAGACATAAACATGTTCATGACTAAATAGCTGTGAAATGTTGCAAATGCAAGAAGTCATTTTCAGATGTGAACGACCTTAGACAACACACATTGTCAATTCATTAAGGTTTGAAAATGTTATGTGAATTTTGTAGCTAGCACTATAACAACAGATTTACACTGTGAAGATATGTTTTAACAGAGCATTCAAAACTATAAATATGAAATATATCGACAAGTTTTATGAAAAGCTTTGCTATTGAAGGCACAAATATACATACCTAGATTCAAGACCTTATATGTGTAATGCATGTAGTAAAAGTTTCGGTTATAAAACGCACATTGAAGCATTTTACGGAGAAAAAAAACATTTAAGTATCATATATGACACATGCGAAGCATATTTAACTGTTCAAACTGCTTTAAATGACCCTACTAAATGGAAATGTGGTCCAAAGACATTGGTAAGAGGTTGTGGCAAAGTGTATTTATGTCGACAGTCTTTGATCGTCCATAAGGCATCCTTGATGCAGTTTTATTGTCGAAGCTTCTTTATTCGTATCATTCCGTATCGACATCTGCATTTAAAATCCTTTATTTCGCATAAATGAGCCCCTCTTGCTTAGTTCAGACTCCGCACGTAAGAGTTTAAGTTTTGTAATAAATATTTATTGTATTGCCTTCACATATTTAAAGCTTGGAATTTTTATATAACCTGATACTGAGCTAGAAGCATCTATTTTTCTACCCTTTGCCCATTCTACCTAGATTATTCGAAGAATAAAGATGCTGTTGTATTTACCCTGTCGTCGCGTTGGCATCGATGCCGCCAGCTTATCAACTTCACTATAATTATCTCTTAACCACTGCCGTTATAAATATAAAACTTCACATATGGGCCTAGGAAAGGAGTAGATATCTGGTAATTTAGGGTCACATATCCTAAAGGTCAAGGTCACTGGGGTCAAATATTTTAACAGTTCCGGCTAAAGTGTTTTGGGAAGCTTCTTAATTTCACTATCATCTTTTTAAGTGTTGTACCTATCATTATCAAACGGTCTTGTTCCCTATAGAAAATCCAGGCGGGATCCCAGTGGAATCCCAGTGGAATTCACTGGGATTCCACCGGGATGTCGAAATCCCGCCGGGAATTCATTCATTCACCGGGATTATTTTGCAAAGAACCGGGATATTAGTGGGATTCCTGTTTGGCATAGCGGAATTCCCGGTACAGTTCCGGGATAATCAGAAAATAAATACCAGGCTGGGATTTTTATGCTGAGACCGGGATATCGGAAATATGTAATTCCGACACATCTATAATAAAAGAAGTAAATGTAACGTTATACTATTCTAAATACGCTCGACTATATCTATTTATATTTGTAAAATGAGACATATTAGAGGAAACTAGAGCAATAATTGAAATGTGATCAATACAACAAACTTAGAAACGGTTTAGGTTTAGGTCAAATCCTTTTACTATTGACGTGCATCGAACCTTTATCCCGAAATTCAAAGTAAAAATGGAACAAAATGCATCACCTTTTAGTTTTATATATCTTAAACTATGTAAATGATAATGTATGACACGTATTTTAAGTTCATATAAAACCCGTCTTGCAGAGACAACACATCAAAACGTTATTCTGAAACTCTAAATAAAAGAGTGGACAATCCATAAAATATCTGTGTGAGACGTATGATCCATTTGTCATAAGATGTTGTTGATGATGACTGACAAATCAATCGAGTAAAAACGGATATTAAGTGAAAAAGCACTAAAACATTATCCAAAGTACGGAGGCAGACGTCGACGCCTGGGAGAGTAGTAGTTCGTATATTCTACAAAAAAATACATATTTTTTTATGAAATAGTAAGAGAACAAGTCATTTTAATCCGCGTCATGCTTTTCCTTTGTTTACAATAATTATTTTCTATCAATTTTTGTTGATTAAACGATTACGATAATTCGGTACATGTATTAGAGCAACACATTATCTATAATAAAGGGAAGTAAATGTGCCGCTACTATTCTAAATAAAAATAAAAACTAATTGATTATCTCCCATTCTTTCCGGCCTCTTTCTATTTCAGTCAGAACACTGGGAGAGATGCGTGTTGTTTAATGTGTGCCCTCAAAATATCGGTCGATTTACGTGCTTAGTGTTATAGACAAGAACTTAGTAGCATAATTTATGTTAATCAACCAATGTGTATATAAATAAATAGGATTTCACAAAAAAAAACATGCAATTAACTGCCTTAAGATTTTTATACGTGTTTTAGTTTTGCTATAAATATTTTGTGATCTATGAAATAAATTATCAAAAATAGTATTTCATAAAATATGACCAGAATGAAAAACCATTTTACTAGTATTATGTACATTTGAGCTATCATTGATAACAGTTAACAAGAGATGAAACTAAGCGGAAAATTAACACTTTTGCGTATGGTTTTCCACATGTCATTTCTTAAGTAAATGATGAGAAGTAAATGATAAGTATGGCTACTGCGTCGCTAAACGTCATATAATTTGTGTTTGCAAATAAATAAAATAATTTTAATGAATGTAAAAACAACCCATTTGCGGTATTCTTTTTCGAAGCAAAGTGATTGTTAAGTGTGCGTATTTATAAGTGCCAGAGCGGGCGAGAGAATCTAGCACTGAGACCTCAAGTTGCTCAAATTGTGTAATGGGGTATTGGGGGAGTTGGGGATGTTAGGGGCTGGAGCACCCAAATTTAGTCATCCACACTGGGAATACGCCATTATAGGTAGTCCTGGACTATCTTTCTCTTTGCTTCTTAAAACGAAATTATTGTATATTAGTGTTTTTCAGTGTTTAGAATGTAAGTCATCGTGGTAAAAAGAATCTGCGTTGCTAAATATCGTTTTATTTATGTGTAAAGTTAAAAATCAGTTTTAAAAACATCTGAATCTCCTTGACTTGTTATACCTTGTTTTTGTTTTTGTTTCATGTAAATTATCAATATGGTCAACCGGAAATATTTATATTTAAAAATTAAACGACCGCAACCAGTATTCTACTTCTTTTTGACATACGTTAACTCCTGTGGGCCATTTAAATAAGTTGCCCTTAGTTCTAATTTCAAATTTAGTGTAAATCATAGTTTGAATTTTGTACACTGAGCTTTCAATGCAGTTTATTGAAACCTTCTTTACTAGGTGACTTGCAACCCAGTTGTTTCATGTATGCATACATGTATACTTTTATTTGTATATCATGACATACCGTTTACAGACCTAAGACTGGACTGGAACATGAATTGAACGTGAATAGATATGCTGATCCAAGCTCCTAAGAATATAAAATATTCAGCCTGTTTAACAGTTTTTAAGTAATTAAATTATCGATCTCGATCGGAAACCTCTAGTACTACCCAATTACCCACATCCAGCCCCTATCCCCACTCCCTAAATTTCATAGATATTGAATGAGTTGCGAAAACGGATGGCACCTAATCAGATGACACCCCTATCAGACCTTTTCTACTTGATTCAGATTAGACTATATTCCTATTTGATTATTCAAAAAGTAAAAACAATACACTTTTCTATGAAAAGTGTTTATTGGTATAAAAATATTCCTCTTTAAGTGCTTTTTTTCTGAAAATACACTCCTATTTGAAAATGTTTTACTTGTCTTTGAAAAAACAATTTATCTTCCTCTTTTATCTAAAAATACATTCCTCTTTGATAATGTTTTATTTGCTGTAAAATATATCCCTTTGTATTTTTTTTAAAGTGCACATCTCTCTGAAAATGTTTTATTTGTTATTAGAAAAAAATCTTCACTCCTAAAACGTTTCGATTTTTAAGGGATAAATTGTACTTAACTCTCTCTCAATATTTTCATTTAGACATCATTCAAACAACTATGTGTAATATTATCGCAGTTATAAAATATTTGGAACAGAACAGAATTTATCTTTGAGCTGATCAGCTGATCAATTCATATAAATATCAAGGTCAAAACTTATTACGGTGTTTCGTATGTTTATTGTATCCTAAACCGCGATATACGATGGTTCGATGACGAAAACGCGATGTTGCGATGGCACGATGATAAAGCAACGATGGCACGATGGTGAAAATGCAATGACACGATGATGAAATCGCGATGGTACTATGCTACATGTTGAAATGTCAATGTAATACCGCGTTTTCACCATCGTACCATCACGTTTTCACCATCGTATAATCGTACATGTAATATCGCGTTTTCACGATCGTACAATCACGTTTTTACCATAGCATCATCGTACATGTACCATTGCGTTCTAACCATCGCACCATCGCAATTTCACAATCTTGCCATCGTGTTTTCATCATCGTACCATCGCATTATCACCATCGTACCATCGGGTTTTCACCAACGTATCATCGCGTTTTTACCATCGTGTCATTGCGTTTTAACCATCCTACCATCGCCGTCTGAAGGTCAGGCGCAGTGGTACAGTATATTTGTCAGAAATACAGCCTTTATAAATCTTATTTTCATATTGCACTATGTATGTACCTTCCACCTCCTGAGGTTGAAATATCATTTGACTATTTCATCCAGCCTTTTATTTACTTTCATGCATACAGGAAATACAAAGGACGAGGCCTGGAAGTTTAAATGAGCTGAGCATTGAACATTGTGTAAAACACTTTGCAAAACAGCAGAATCTAAATGGTAAATAATATTAAATTTGCAAAAAAATTTCGAGATAATTCATCTATTGCTGACAAAAATTCAAGTGTACAGAACAACGCGTTTCTTACCGGAATGCGATGGTATGATTGTGAAAACGCGATGGTACGATGGTGAAACCGCGATAGTACGATGGTGGTAACGCGATGGCACAATGGTTAAAACGCGATGCTATGATAGTGATAACGCGATGGCACGATGGTAAAAACGCGATGCTACGATGGTGAAAACGCGATGGTACGATGATAAAAACGCGATATTACATCAGCATTTCGGCATCGTACCATCGCAACATCAGGATTTCATCATTGTGCCATAGCGTTTTCGCCATCGTATAATCGTTGTTTCATCATCGTGCCATCACGCCATCGCCACACCACTAAAAGATAAAATATAATGTATTTTGTACAAGAATAGAAATATGTTTGCTGTTTAACAATTTATCATAATCCTCTTAGATTATATCTGATAGGTTCAATTTAGAGCTATTAAGGGGGAATAGCACTTTGTACTTTTAAGCAACCTGCGTATGATTTTGTTATCATATTACTGTAGAAGTTACCCCCGGCATGAGTGTAAACTGTTTTCTTGGTTTTAAATGAAGGATTCTAGCTGCGACGTCGCAAACATTGCCATGTTTTTGGCGCCACGTTAATAAGAGATAAAAATCGGTTTATTTTCTCTCATTTGTTTAATTTTGATTCAAGCAATATGATATGAATTATATAAAGGACTATGGCGCTAGACAGTATTTGTCACTTTTATTTCCTAATTCGCTACGCTCAAACGTAAATAAATTATTTATCCCATAATCAAAGTAAATCGAGGGAAGAAAGGAGAACAAATACATAAATGCATTTTAGGATTTGCAGTCTGCATTGTCATGTATCGAGCAACAAAGAAGGAAAGGGATTATATTATAATTTTAATGTAAGATGCAACTATTGTTACACTTCTGATAACTTTTAATCGTTTCTAAACCTAAATCGACCTCTTCACTATCACTGAACAATTGATATTCTATACAGTAAATATCGACTTCATAGCCGTCATTATATTCATAAAATATATCAGAATGTCCTAAAAGTACAAAACACGTATATTTCCTAATGTTAGTAAAACTGAGATGTTCAAGAAAAACTTAAGTTGTTGGAATGCATTATTGATACACATGCAAATGATGTTAAGAAAAGTCAGTGTCAGAAATTGTATACAGACGTAACATTTTGAATGACTTTTGCTCTTTGCATGCATGACTGACTACCTTTGAACACTGAACAAAGATTTAACAAATAGCCAATTTACTGACTGCATGAAGTGCAGAACAAATACCCTTATGCATCTTTATGAAATGATACAAGTGTTATTTTGTGTTCAATTATCTTAATAGATAGTATATGCGAGGCCTTTTAGAAGATATCGTGATTATAAGAAGCCATTGTGCTAATCAAGTATATTCAATATTCAAAAGATACCCAGATAAATGATATAATGATGGAAATATTGATGCAACTGAAAATCTAAATAATACGTGTGTGAAAATATCTGAACAAGGGAGATAACCCCACTATCAAACAGACTATGACATTGTCTGATACGTTGAAAATAATATGATTTAGAAAAAAATGTGTTTGCATAAAAACGTATTTCTTTGCTATATCATAATCTTATAAACACAGATAGTGTAATTGCGATAAACATTGACAAAATAACTATAGAACCCTTAAATATAGCCCTTGCCCATCGGCTTGCCGTAATACAACTATAAATCTCGGGCCTTGGCGCTTGTTCTTGCCCATCGTCTGGGCGAAATACAACTTTGTATTTGCTAAATCATAATCTTATAAATATGGACCGTACAATTGAGATAAAAATTGACAGAATAACAATAGGACCATAAATCGCGCCCTTGCCTATCGGCTTGGCGTAATACAACAATAAATCTTGCCCATTGGCGTTCGCCCTTGCCCTCAGCTTGGCGTAATACAACTATATATTTGCTAAATGATAATCTTATAAATATGGGTAGTGCAATTGCGATAAAAATTCACAAAATAACTATAGAACCATAAAACTCGCCCTTGCCCATCGGCTTGGCGTAATACAACAATAAATCTCGCCCATTGGCGTTCGCCCTTGCCCTCGGCTTGGCGTAATACAACTATATATTTGCTAAATCATATAGTACAATTGCGATAAAAATTGAAAAAATAACTATAGAACCATGAATCACACCATTGTCCATTGGCTTGACGTAATACAACAATAAATCTCGCCCATCGTCGCTTACCCTTACCCTCGGCTTGGCATAATACAACCATGAATCCCGCCCATCGGCACTCACCTTGCCCTCGGCTGGCGTAATACAACTTATATTTGCTAAATCATAATCTTATAAATATGGATAGCGTAATTGCGATAAAATTGACAAATAACATAGGACCATAATCTCACCCTTGCAAATCGGCTTGGCGTAATACAACAATAAATCTCGCCCATCGGCGCTTACCCTTACCCTCGGCTTGGCGTAATACAACTATTTATTGCTAAATCATATAGTACAATTGCGATAAAAATTGACAAAATAACTATAGAACCATGAATCACACCCTTGCCCATCAGCTTGACGTAATACAACATAAATCTCGTCCATTGGCGTTGCTCTTGTCCTCGGCTTGGCGTCATACAACTATATATTTGCTAAATCATAAATTGATAAATACGGATAGTGAACTGCGATAAATCATTGCCAATAACTATAGAACTAAAGCTCGCCCTTGGTCCATCAGCTTGCGTAATACAAAAATAATCTCCGCCCATTGGAATTCCCTTGCCCTCGCTTGCGTATACATATTTGCTTAATCATAATCTATAAATATGGGTAGTGCAAATGCGATAAAAATTGACAAATAACTACAAACCATAAATCTCACCCTTGCTATCGGCTTGACGTAATACAAACAATAATCTCGCCCATTGGAGGCTTACCTTGCCCTCGACTTGCGTCATCCAACTATATATTTGCTAAATCATATCTTATTAATATGATACTGAATTGCGATACAAATTGACAAATAACTATAGAACCATAAAACCTCGTCTTGCCATCGGTTGACGTAATACAACAATAAATATCGCCCATTGGAGGTTTCCCTTGTCCTCGCTTGGCGTCATACAACTATATATTTGCTAAATCATAGTCTTATAAATATGGGTACTGCAACTGCGATAAAATTGACAAAATAACTATAGAACCATAAATCTCGCCCTTTCCCATCGGCTTAACTAATAAAACTTTAAATCTCGGCCATTGGCGTTTGCCCTTGCCCTCGGCTGGGCGTCATACAATATAACTATATACTTGCTAAAAATCATAATCCTATAAATATGGATAGTGCAATTGCGATAACATTTTACAAAATAACTATAGAACCATAAATCTCACTATTTCCCATCGGTTTGGCATAATACAACTATAAATATCAACCCTAAGCATACGCCGCTCTTCATTGACGTCGGGCTGCTTAGTCTAATCGCATCTTAAACTTAAATTACATAATCGTAAAAACAATACTCATCTTTTACATAACGTTAAGCCTCTCTCTGAACCATATGGATAAATTTGTCGTCGGTCGGCCTATGTCTCCTTACTCTCTGTTTAGACGGTGTCCGACACTTGACTCGCCGTAAATTATTTCTCATCTTCTCATCCTTGACTATCATACTGATGTACCGAGTTCTTGTCTACTGATTTCATCAGCAATTTCGACAAGTTTACCACTGTGACAGTCTTTGTTACAACTTTGGGTAGATCAAACTCTAAAAAATGCAATTTTTCACAAACATCTAGTTGATATGTAAATGTTGACGAGCATTAGCTGTCATTCAATTTCTTGAGAATGTTCACTGAAGCTGGTTAAACCCTTTCACCGGAATCAAAGTTCTTTCGGCTCCACTACAACTAAATTTGCTACCGAATTCCCATGTGGTCGTTTGTTCACCAGCCATTATAATCCAATTTGTATACATGTAAGTTGTGTGTGTTGTGTTAAGCAATGCAGACAACCTCGAATGGTTTAACTGACTATTCAACTCAGCTATATACCAACTGAAATTTGCACGAAATAATCGTGCAACCAACACTTCAATAACTTTTCAATACAGTAAAATCTCGATTACTTTAAACCTAGAATAAATACATTTATTTTCAAAATGATAGAAAAATAAAAGAAAAACGACATTCTCAATTTCATTCTAAAAATTGCACACTCGTTTAATTAACGGAAATACGGCTCAATTTTTTTAAACTAACGATTGATAGAAAATTAAAAGAATAAGTACTTTTACCACCCAGTTATTTTTTTTTTTTACTAAATGATTTATTAAATCTATTCGTCAGTAAAAAGTGACGTTTGATTGACGTTGCTTCAATAGAATATTCTAACATGGCCCGATTTGATTTCAAGTTAAACAATGAAGAAAATCAAGCTCTGTATATTCTGCGATAAACAATGGTCGACGCGCGGACCGGTAAGAGATCATTATGACGTCAAATATGATGTCAAATTGCCGCATGACGTCCGATACATTACTCCTCGGGTAAATGAAGTTCAGCATGATATTTAAAACTTCAAATATTCACCACTACAGGGAAATGCCGCCCATCAACTTTCAGTCAGATTTCAGAAGAAACACTTGAGTTATTGCCCTTAGTAGCTTCTAGTGTTAACTATGTAGGGCACAATAATTATAGCAGTGTCTTCTTCATAACATTTGATGTATTTGACCTAGAACTATGAAACTTACAATGGTATTAGATCACCATATGGGGTAGTGCACATGGGGTCGTAAGGATCGAACATTTATTATCTTCAAGTTGTGCACCCACACCCAGCCACCCATGCTCATACACCCTCCCCATCCTTTTTTATGGAAGGCCTGGCTTCATGCCAATTGCCAAGTGCTAATTATTTTTTTTTATGCCAAATGTTAATTACTTACGCTAAATGCCAAAAAACTTAATGCTTAATGCTACATACCAAATGCTATGTTCCATAATTATATTGAATGCTAAATGCCAAATGCTCAATGCTTAATACATCAAATCGCTAATGATAAGTGCTCATGGTCAAATTCTTTTTGAATTATGATCTATATCTTTAAACTGATAAACACTCCTTTGAGTTATGTGAAAAATATAATGTTCTATCAGTCTGATTTGAAGCCATGAGAACGTAGGACTGAATCTGTTTACTCTGAAATGTCTAGAAAATAGGTTTTTAAAAGGAACAAAATTATGTAACAAGGGCCAATGAATATTTGAGGTTAAACTCATTAGCCCTTTAACTGAAAGGAGCACTTAGCAATTAGCATTTGGCATTTATTGGTTAACACTTCGCAATTCACGATAAGCATATATCATTTGATAATTTCAATGTGACAGTCAATATTTGACAATAAACATTTAGCACAAAGCATTTTGAGCTTTCTGTTTGTCATTAGCATTTAATTTGGACATTTAGCATAGCGCACCGGCCTTCCATACACATCATGTTAAATTCTTGACGAACTTCTATCACGAGGGCTTCAGGCGATCAAGGAATTGTTCCTGTGCATTTAGTGGAAGACCCGTGCACCATGCTAATTGCCAAATGCTAAACAACAATTTTTAATGCTAAAGACCCAAGACTAAATTCTCAAATTAATGAAAATTAATAAACTTTATTTATTACTTATAATTTTCAACTAATGAAAATAACTTTTGCTGATTTAAAAAAATAAAAATGTTATACCAGTCTTAGTTGGAACAATAACATGCTGCATCAGTTATAAGAACACGGAAAAGTATGTATTTGCTGTAAACTGTTCACTAAAATATTTAACAGAGCGAATTTCAGTTAACACTTAGTAATGAATATTTGGCATTTATTGTTTTAACAATAAGCATTTATTATTGACAATTACCATTTTGCAGTCAATATTTGATAAGCATTTGATGAATAGCATTTTACATGAACGATTTGCCATTTAGAATTTGACAATTAGCATGGCGCATCGGCCACCCATAGGCATATAGCATTTGATATGCTGCATTAAGAATTAAGTACTTGGTATGTTTGCATGACATAATTGGCATTTAGTATTCGCTATTCTTGCATAGAAAAGCATTACCCGACGATTAAATGTATTGTTTTCATATGTGATGACTTTATGATTCCGGTACGTTTTTTATTTTCCATTCCGTTGTCCTTGGAAACGATAAACATGATTTAAATAACCATAACCAGGGCCAAGAAATCGACAACATTACTAAAAGCACATACTCAAGATGTTTAAACGATTTTAAATCTCTCGTTATTACAAACGTGAAATTACCAAAAATGTTCATATATCTTCAACATTTGGTAAACAGGAGCACAATTTCAAGAATAATAACTTTACATTCGAGTTATTTTGAGTCCGGGCACTTTTTGAGTACGGATGAGTACGAACGTAGTTTCAAGATTTCAAGCTGTTTATATGAATTCGTCCAGAAATAGATAAAAAAAAAATCATACCGACTGATACTTACTAAAATCATGAATATGCTTCCTAAAACCAAATAATCGCACAAGTTACACGCTGTTCATTCACGGTTGTCTACAAAAACTGAAACGACGCTGAGTTCTAAAAGGGGAGTAAAGAAGGGAAGAAGCGAGTACAAACATTGTTTGAGGCAGCGCATTTGGCGTTTGTAACTGATACAGCAAAGCATTCTATGGTTTAGATTGCATCTTTTATGCTACAAGAAGAGGCTTTTATGAAAGAAACAAGACGCAGATACCAGATGTCAATCTGCGCAGAAATACAAATACGTCCCTGGGAAAGCATTTCAAAAATAAAAATCGGGTATTAACAGCACGTGAATTGCCTTGTTTGCACACGAATTTTCTCCCGTAAATGCATGGGCGAATCCAGTGAAAAAAGTAGTTTTTATGCAAAAATACATGTTCATTAACAGATAAACATAAAATATCATTAAAAATAATCGTACGATACAACAGTCAGCCATAATTTTACCGTTATGTTATTTTAAGGAGGTAGGTTACCTTGTTACCAGGGTAAATTCAAATTAGTTGAACCGCAGTGATTTTTTGTATTTTGTGTAATTAAATGTTTTAGCTGCTACAATCTCAGTTCCGTTTATCTCTGTCCCTTCAAGTACAGTTTTTATCCAGGTTTGAAGTACATGACCCTCTTAGGGTATTTTATATAGAAAGAAGAAGGAAAATGCGGATATTTAACACTTTTCAGTGTATTTTGGTTTCATTGTTATCCGTAGAAGTCTGCATAATTAATAGTTTTACTAGTATGCGCATTAGCTTTCTAATAAAAGCTTAAAATGTATATGTCGCGGGGCTCGTGTTTCCATGGTAACGCATTTTCTCTCATTTTTTTCAAGAATTATGTATGAAAACGGGGTTTTCGACGGCTTCAGTGCCATTCTGTTATTGACCAACATGGAATATTTGGGTAATATGATTAGCAAAATACCAAGAACTTTACATGGTACTGTGTTTTTCTTAAAGTTTAGAGTAACCATGGCAACAGAGATGTTTAAAATAGCTTATATTTTGCTTTTTATCGTATTAAGGTTATTTTTCTTGTTAATGTAGCTTTAAAAATTTCTTATTTCTAACGTTAGCAATATTTTCGTATGAATTGCAGTTAATTTAACAAATTTCACAGCTTAAAATACTTACAGCAGTGCCCGTCGTCTGACATTTTTATTGAAAAATCGTTCTGCATGCTGCTATTATTCTCATGGATATTGTTGAAATGAAAATAAAAAGCCGAAGCTGTGTTCCTTAAATAGACCAGTGTCAACGCTTTTGAATTTTACAATTAGACATATAGGTCACGGGCTTCGTTTCCATGGTAACATCAATTTAATTCAAGACACCACAATTTTATACTGAAATTTGAACAATTTTAGAGCTTAGTTTTAGTATTTAAGTAACAAATTATCAACGGAAATTGGGAAATAGGTATAACAAATCAAACCCCCAATTTTTATTTGTAAATGACCGTAATAAGTTACCTTTCAGCCAACTATATTCCCAATCACAGCAGTTACTATCACACATTTTCTTACATTCCGCATAACATTTCAATATAATTACATAAAAGAAGCAAAATATTGATCATTTTTCAGAGCAAAAGACTAATAAAAAGTATTTCAGCAAATAATGACTGTTTAAAAATAGTTCAAATAAAGAAAAAGCACAGAATAACGTACTTTCAAAATAAAAGCCATTAATTTTGCGCGGTAACTGACACGTAACGTCATGACGTCAATGACGTCATTTTAAGGCAACAATGTTTTGAAGCGTTTCTGCGGCAATTCATTCATTATTTCTGCATTATTAAACCATTAAACATAAGATTGGAGGCAGGTTCAAGATTTATTTCCAGAAGAATGGATATACAAACACATTTAGTTTGTCGTAAACATCGTCGTAAATCGTCACGTTAGCTTCCGGTTGGACATGCGCACTTACAAATATCAAGGTAACCTACCTCCTTAAGCAGTTCATAAGAAATCGAATAATTCACCTTACTGCTTTTAATTTTCAAGAAATGAGCCGTGCCATGAGAAAACCAACATAGTGGGTTTGCGACCAGCATGGATCCAGACCAGCCTGCGCATCCGCGCAGTCTGGTCAGGCTCCATGCTGTTCGCTTTTAAAGCCTACTGGAATTGGAGAAACTGTTAGCGAACAGCATGGAGCCTGACCAGACTGCGCGGATGCGCAGGCTGGTCTGGATCCATGCTGGTCGCAAAGCCACTATGTTGGTTTTCCCATGGCGCGGCTCATATCATTTTTGTCTCACAGCATTAACTTTTTACTTTGATGTTGTAAATAAATTCATAAATATTTTACAAAGAAACAGTCGAAGCTCAAAATTTACAAGTAAAATACCTCTCTAAATCTGTGGACCTACGCAGACGGCTTTAAAATAGTTAATAAAGTTAATTTACTTTTTCAGATACGAAGATTTGTTTTTCATGGTATCAAAAAAGTGTAAAGTATGTTATTAGATATATAGCATTTTTAATTTTTAGTAAGTTCATCATGTTTAACGACAGATAACAATCCTGATGAATGTTTCAGAGGTCATAATCATCAACATGAATGTACTCAAATCTAAGGCCGACAATGTTACAAAATGGGCGCCACAATAAAGTCTGTGTTTTTAACTTTCATATAGCTATCCACATTATGCTGCTTGGAAGAAATCGCACTAAATCTTTAAGGACTGTATTTCGCCATTCCGGTTTCTTTTGTTTACTTACCGAAGAATTGGTAAATTAGAGTCACGTTTGGTTTTAACGTCATAAACGACACTACTATGTCAATGAATGAAAACTGTAATGAATTAGTACATTTTAATCGCTTCGGTATTGCCTAAACCTTAACGACAAGTTCTTTTCTTGGAAAGATTTGTAAAGTCCAGAAAATACAAAATTTATCCTACTGACCTGTGTATTTACTTTACTGTCAGCGTATAATTAAACTTTTTAAGTTTTAATGTTTAAAAAAAAGCTAAAAGTTCATTCATAAAACTTTGTTATGTCCGAAAAGCGCTTGCAATTTATTCTTTCCTATGTCATATCTCTTAAAAATCTATTCAGGAATAATGAAATTGGTAATAATCAGAAATGATATTGCCCCAGAAAAAGCCACAAAATTGACTCTAAAATAGTAAAAGACGTGGTCCCGTACCAATAAAGTTACGTTGGATAACAACTTTAAATAAAATAAATCTACAAACACAGTACGTGTCTTTCCATTCGGTCGGGAGTAGTCGGGCCAGTTAAACACGTGCACACTCGAACATTATGATATACTAGATCCTTAAACATTGTTTATAGTATATAGTTGTTTATTGTTCAGAGTATTATTATTTCCTTATCAATTTACAAAAATGTATCATGATAAATATTAATGATCATTTCTCAAATGGATTTCTTTGAACTGTCAAGTTAATATGAAAATGACATTTCAAGCTCGTTGATGGATGACAACCAAGTCAATAACATAATATCATCATTGTTTCCGGGTTTTCATATGATGACATTGCAACTTCTCAGTACACATAAAGGTAAGATTTTACTTTTGGCGGTTATCGGCGAATTAAGGGGCAATGTCTACAATAGGGTTAAGTAGGTAATAATTGGATAACTTACTATAACAGCCACCAGGATATCTTTGCAAAACCAGGATTTTGGCAAACTTCACTACCATTTCTGAGTGACTTAGACGCTTCTGTTTTAGCTTGGATGGTAGTTTAGGGGCCAAGGAGCAATAAATGATATAGTTTTGCATTATTATTAATTTCCTTATGTACAAAAAAGTTGATTTAAAAAATTTGGCCAATTGGATTTTTCCAATTTCCAATCGGATATATGGCGTCCGATTGGAATTTTTGAAAATCCAAACGGACATTTTTCCAATATTTTGACGGGCTGGATTTTTTTCCGGGCGGAAAACAATAATTTTTTTATAACAAATTTAAAGGCATATCTGTGTTACTTTTGTGTTTTACTATCTTTTTGTCTTGGTTTGAGATCCATACTATGGTAAATAAAAAAATCCCATTTAAAAAGCTGGAAAAAAATCCGATTGGATATTTTCAGAAAAAAATTCCGATTTATTGTAAACGCTTATAAACAGGATCAATGAACACCCTTAAACATAAGTAGTGAATAACGATGATTTTAGTCAGTTTAAAATGGTTTTAAAAAAATCTAAATCCAATTGGATTTTTTTCCAATTTTAGGAGTTGGATTTTTTTCCAGCTTATAAAGTTGGAAATTTTTCCAGCTTTAAAAGTTGGAATTTTTTCCAGCTTTAAAAAGTTGGAAAAATATCCAGCTTAAAATGGGACTTTTTTCCAAATGTGAATGAGTGTGATCATTTTAAAGCTAAAATACTTCTTTTCTAATCATTTCTGAACTGCATTGATATAAATTTACTGACGTGTGAGCCATAGAATACGGTCTGTTATTTGATACCTATCTATAAATTATTATGAGTTCCAATGGAATCTGAAACGTCAATATTTTTCTAATATAATGTTGACGTCCAAATAAATATCATATAGGGCGTGCGACGTCATTTGTGACACCAGTTTCATGTCTGCCATTGCGTTTAAAAGTTTTTATAAACAGGAATTTATACCATTAAAATAGAAATAATATACTTTTGTAAATGTAACAAAATGTTTGTATTGCATCTAGAAATGGGCACTCTATATTTCTCGGAATAATATTCTACCCATTACGTCGCCGAATATCTGAAGCATATTTCCAGCGTATTTTCTCAATTCTTATACAAATCTAATAACCAATAATTATTCCAATATAGAGACTAAATATAACTTTCTTCCGTTTTATGCTATAGCGCAACAATTGTTTATCATGCTATATAAAGAAATAAATTTTGTTGTTGCGCTTCAACATGTGACATTTTTAGCCTGCCGAACGCATTTTGTTGTTTCTATGATAAAAAAGAGTGAAACACCAGTTTCAAGACACTAAATTTTGAGATATAAATGGTCCAAAATACAATCCTTGTGCGACCTGTACCTTATTATCTGCAAATGACTGGTCTAAAACATATGTATTTTTATAAAGCGTGCGACCATATTTGTAACCATGCTCTTTTTCCACAAATTTAAGCTAAACCTGGATGGATGGATGACCATTTCCATTTTATCTGAGTTCCGGTATCTTAGGTAAGATTTTAGACCAGACCATCTACATGAAGCTTCAAGCATTAGTTTATTTTACACAGTAATTACTCATACGCAGGAGTCCTTCATTCTATAATTATTATTAGTAACCATTTGAATATAAATGCCTTTACAGATCTACCTGTTGTAGTGAAAAAAAATCGTACTAGACCATAATACGAAACAGGCCCCTGCCACTTAACTTAGCGCAGGTTTTAATTCACACAAAGCGATAACACGTATATTCGTCAAATCCTGACCATAGTATTTACAGAAATATGAGGAAATGGTCTTAATGTCAATCATTTTGCAGAATACTACTTAACTTAAATATTTCTTTAAGAAATTCACCGATTTGTAACTGAATGACAAGTCATGGACATAACCGAATTGTTTGTTTTTATTTCTTTATTCCATTTTGGCGCATTTAATTTATCTAGAAACATTAATAAGATGTCAGTATCTACTCGGAAAGCAGGAGTGAAAAGGCTTTTTGCGGTTACGGTTGTATTAATAAAACCCGACCCGGCCCAAACCGCGGAAATAGCCGATTTCGATTGTACGGAACCCACCAGAAACTTACGGATGGAAGGCTTATATTATTACGAATGATATCGTGTCGATATCAAGTTACATTCTGTCACATATATATTTAGAAGTTAAAGTCATTTGTTTATCTTAATATTCATAGCTTTATAGTCACGTTCTCTTGTAGACCAATAGCCAAAGTTTCTAATTTAACTGGCATTTATCAAGATCAACGATTTTCACCTGCTTAAAAATTGTAGGACAGTTCTTATTTATATTTCCCCCACGCACCCACCCACCCACCTGCCAGTTTGTGAAACAGTAGGACGAAAAACACATGCAGGCGACTGTACCGACACAGTAAAGGCCCCTTCGCCGTAGTACAAAACCCAGTGTCACACAGTAGTTGTGAAAGTAGTTCGTAATGACGTAACATTAACTAGTCTGTCAAGTTCTGTTGAAAATGTCCAGCCATGTGTTATTTCATGTCTGCCCGTTACACAAAATGACATGTTGATTGCCGAGCTCCATTGAGTTTAATTGAAACACCTAAACTATCTCGTTATTTTAGGTATTTGCTTATGTCAAGTGAAATACCTCATTGAACATACGTTTCATCAATATTAAATACTTATCTTGTAGTTCTGTAATGATGAAGTAAATTACACATTTGCATTGACTAAGATGATGGTATAACCATTCGTAATTATATTAGCCTTCCGTCCGTAAGTTGCCGGTGGTTTCCGTATACATATGTAATCGGTATCGGTTATTTCCGTTGTTTGTGCCGGGTCGGGCCGGGTTTTATTAATAAACCCCTTTTTCCTGGTCATAACCTCTGATTTTCCCTACCTTCCCGCTAGTAGGTTTTATACCAGTTTATCAATACAAAAACACAAGTCTTATTTATCTTAATTTTTCCTCTTAATTTTCATTTTCTTATTTTAATAATTATATTTAACGAAGATACAAGACTTATATAAATAATAGATACAGTTTTCCAAAAAATAATTCAGATACATCATTGATTAATTACCTCCCATTATTATTTTTAATAAGAGTTGTCTTGTAGAAACCTTTCTTTAAGTAGCGGATGTTTTTTTTTAAGTATAGAGTATGTAACCCAAATTTGGCGGGTCTACGTCGATTGTATTGTTCACGTAAACGTCACTTCCGTGATTCCATATAAGGTTACTTATCATGTATTTGTTAGCCAGAATAACTGCAAAATATGTAATCTAAGAATTGTGCATGTGACTTGATAAAGGCACTGGGCCGGAACGTTGTCGCAGTTAGTGATAATAAAAGTTAAAAATACATAATTTCTAACGATATTTATTAAATATGTACTTCAGTACTGGTATATAACTTTATATACAGTCTTAATAAAGTTAACACAATAAAAAGGTTTGAAAATTAGCATAAATTAACTTTAAAAAGCAGTATCCGGAATTTCGTTGGAATAAAAGGTCTATACCCCCTATCATTGACAATCATCCAACTGAAAACGAAATGAATTTCCAAAGTGGTGTCCGACACAAATTGCTTTCTTTTCAGCACTTTGATTTCTTTCATGCTTCTTTATTCTAGTGAAACTTATTTTTCTCGTTTGTATTGTTTAATCTGAGTCCATTTTTATTGTCCAGACCAGACATCTAAAATAAATATTTGAAATTTTGCAAATCAAAAGGAAAATATCTTCATTTACGACATACACTGCCCGCTGCACTCACATAAAGCCATCACAAATACTCCGCGCGAAGAATTATTCAAGTTAAACTAATGGGAAATTTGCATTGGACGTTTATGTGAGGTATAATTAAGAAATGAAATGATTTGTTTCGGTGTTCATGCGAAATGAACGACAGAATAGGATCGGCAAATCCATGAATCGCGCTAGCGATTCATGTTTAATTTGCGGATCCTATTCGGATCCTACAACTGCGACGTCATCTAAGGAACGTTCTCCCTGACTATACGCGGACGTCGTCAAAACAGCAATCAGTTATCACTAAGCAGCGATGACGTAACTTTCGCGCCTTTCCTTTTGCTGTTCATACGAAATGAACGTCAAAAGTTTCAATGGAAAAGAATAGGGCGAGTGTAAATATTAATATATATTTGTGAATATGCATACTAGTAATACTTAGTCACCATACCAGTGTATATACAATTTTGCAAAAAGAACTATACCCTTTTACTACGATATTGTTACAATGTATTTATATACATTCTTTCTTTATGATACTTTTGAGGCTTTTTATATATGATAAAAGTTGAAAAATAAATTAATAAAGTGCATATCCTTTCCGCTATGGTAACGTAACGTAGTAAAACATATTAGCGTCTGATGACCCTTTTACGCTTCTGTAGAATCAGTATTTATTACTTGAAAATATTTATAAAATTTCTAGGTCTGCAGCTCAAATACGGAAATACCTTACAACCGGGGCATATATAGAGAATATTAGGTTACTGTCTTCTAAAAATGAGTAAACGCCAAATAAACAAAGCCACGGTCGATTCACACAGTCTTTAAAAAACCGTCACAGTACCATTCCGTACGGAGGTTTACTAGGATAGAGTGAACCAACTTTTTTAAAAAATTCAACCGTGGCCGTCCTCATTAAATGATGAAATGTTTGAGCTTCGAACACAGCCCAGTTTACATCGCCTATAGCACATATACTTGAAAAAGTAGTCCGTCAGTTGCATGCATCGACTGTGTAAAGCTCAAGTTTACACGGCAGACAGATATCGGCCTGGAAAATGCATAGTGGTAGGATAAAATGACACTTTCAGACAGCATAAGAAATGACCTTTGAACGATTTGACGAAGTTTAAAAAATCTCCATGAAACCTTACTCCGTGACTGTTTGTGGTTTTGTCTGAGTTCAGATATTTTTTCGTAGATGTAAAGCTGATATGTCGTGCTTATAAGCCCAGGTGTTTTTTACGGTGTTCCGTTAGGGCCAGCGCCTGCTCCCTGTGAACTCTAGTATATATAGAAATATACCAGCATTTTATAATTTGAAATCCTACTTTTACTTTCACATGCCAAGGTACGACGGCACGATGGTGAAGCGCGACAGTACGATGGTGATAACACAACAGTACGATGGCGAAGCGCGACAGTACGATGACAGTTTTTAGGTAACTAATGTGAACACATTACCAAGACAACACATTCTTTCTAGTTTCAACTTTTATCTCTTCATCAGAAATGGTACGATGGTGCGATGGCACGATGATGAAACAACGATGGTACGATGGTGAAAACGCGATGGCGCGATGATTTAATCGCGATGGTACGATGGTGAAATGTCGATGTAATATCGTGTTTTCATCATCGTACCATTGTGTTTTCACCATCGCACAATCGTACCATCGCGTTTTCACTATCGTGCCATCGCGTTATTATCATCGTACCATCGTGGTTTCACCATCGTACCATCGCGTTTTCAACATCGTACCATCGCCTTCTGGTTAGAAATGCGTAGTCCCGTACACTTGTATTTTTGTCAAAAATAGATGAATGTATCTCAATGTATTTTGTGAGAAGAAATTTACCATTTAGATTCTGCTGTTTTGCAAAATATTTTACAGAATGTTCAGTGCTCAGTTCATTAAAACTATAAAATCTTCAAGGCCACGTTCTTTGTATTTTATGTATGCATGAAATTAACTAAAAAGCTTGGTGTAATAGTCACATGGTATTATTCAAACTCAGCTTATTCTTGTAAGGATGTAGAAGGTACATAGTGCAATGTGAAAATGAGATTGCATCAAGCCTGTATTTTACTGACACATATACTGTACCACTGCGCATGCCTACCGGAAGGTGATGGTACGATGGTGAAAATGCGATGGTGCGATGGTGAAAACGCGATGACACGAGGGTGAAAACGCGATGGTACGATGATGAAAACGCGATGGTACGACGATCTACGATGGTGAGATGATGAACACGCGATATTATATCGACATTTCACCATCGTACCATCGCGATTTCATCATCATGTCATCGCGTTTTCACCATCGTACCATCGTTGTTCTATCATCGTGCCATCGCGCCATCGCGTTTTGGTAATCGTACCATCGTGCATCGCGGTTTAGTATTAAATAAAAAGTCACGATTGTCCTAACAGAACACCGTAAGAAACGGACAACATCGTTGTTTTTGGAATTCGTCAATGTACAAACTTAAATTTAATGCAGACTGGACATTATCAAATGTCGTTTATGTCGCAGTATCGGCATTTCAGTCTTTTATCAACTGTGTTTTTTCTTATGTAACTGAAAAACTATGACACGAAATCTAGAATTTCACCGGTTAGATATCGTGCATTTTACTTGCGATGAACTAAGTAACGACACTGTAATTTTAATATATACCAACCTGTTTACAAAATTTCTGTAGCTTTAATGTCATGATTGTATATTATCATTTCCTGTTTATATTCTGACTTTAAATTATAATTGATATTTTGTGATAAAATATAATTTATATAAGCTGTAATATTTCTTATTTGAATAATTTATTTCTATTTTATTAGCTCCCTTTATTGTTGTTCTAGTTTTTTTTAATGATTTTCGATCGTAGCCTATTGTCATTTTTTTCTATTATATTATGACCTTCATACAAATAACACATTTAAACTCTTGAATATGTACTCCCAGTCATAGTTATCGACTGTTGGAAGTACCATGTAGATGTAGATGTTCGATTTTACCACTGACAGCTAGAAATTAGCAATCTTTAGACTACGTACGGATATGCAGCTCGTAAATAAAATACACCGAAAACATTGAAAATGTGATATTTTTGTTTTGCAATAAATTTGTCATTTTTATCAAATTCTAATCAAAGTAGCCCATTTCCAACTTTGCATTCCAGGATTCAGATATTTTTTATTAGAGAAACAAATTAACGAAAAAAGCATCATCGTCGAGGCATGTAGCGTAGAGAGTGGATGTAGGCTACATTAGACTGGCTCCCGTCCCTATGTTTGTTCTTATTATCATTTATCTGTTTTCTTCATTAAGAGGGAAAGTAACTCCAGCAGGTTGTTTCTACATTGATATTTTTATTGCCCCTGGCTCCAAACAGATAAAATTGTGCTATTTTAGAGGCTTAAAATTTTCTTATAAAATGTTTTCAGTATTTATATAAAACAATAGCCATGCAGCCAGGGGCCAGGCTATGTGTACTTGTACGAAAGGCGGTATCCTGGACAGTTTTAAATATTATTATGTTAATGACGGCGTCGGTGCATTTTGGGACTAGATTCAGAGCACCCACTATTACATTTTACTGGTCAACACTATTTTCCATCGTTAGTCTGGTCTGGACACGTTCGACGAAATGATTGCGTTTACTTATTTAAAAAGATTTGCCTAGCTTTCTCTTATTTTCGTAACACGTCAGACTTACTGAAAATATCAATTATAAAGAAGTATGCAAAAAGAATTCCCGTCGGATTGGCAGCGCCGTATTTCATATAAGTTGAAAACAACAAAACTGGTAAAATTAGTAAAACACAAAATAAATAAATAAAAAATTTGTATTTTAAATGTAAGATCAAAACACCTTTATCCGAGTGAACAGCATATCAAAATAATTTCGCAAGGGAATACGGACGACCCCGCCCCGCCCCCACCACACACCTCCCCCACCCCACCCCCACTTCCTCAAACAACCCCCAACCCCCACGCCTGCCGCCCCTCGCAATTTGAGCGCCTTTAATTTTTTAATTGTATCTAAATTTTCATTTCATTCCGTTTAAAAATCTATGTTGATCATATTATTTTTTTAGGTTTACAATAATCTTTTTCAGAGATTTTTTTGAACAGAATCAAAGCGGGGATTTTGCACGTCTTGATAAAATTGTACATGGCATGGGATTTTGTCCGAGGGGGGGGTTGGGGGGGGGGGGGGAAACAGTCATTCTTTCGCGAATGGCAATAGTGAACAAACTCGATTAATGTAATTTTGGACACTGAAGGTTATTTACTTTCTCTATAGACTGTAAAATCCGATTTTTTTTTAGATACGAAATTATAGTGATCACAACGAGTGATGTTGTTTTTTTTTTCGCCGTATGTGTAGCTAAATGCACCAAAATTTTTTTGAAAAAAAAAATAAAAATAAAAATAAATAAAAGATCAAAATACGTTTAGATACATTTCTGAATATTCAGAAACCGATTTGCGAAAATATTGAAAATTGCTAGATTACTGGATCAATTAAAATGCAAACATAAATGTAACTGTTGATTTTTTTACACGACGACAAGACTGTCTTCTTTCGCAGTAGGTGGTAAGATAAGATAGATCTTCGTAGAACACCGACAATCTGTCACCGGAAATTCTACGTGGCTGGAGGCGGTAAAATTCTTTTTTAGTTAGTCCTAGGGCATGTCATGCCGAGAGTATAGAGGGCAATAAGTTATTCTTGTCTTCGATTTCGAATCCTTTGAAACTTCCGCAAAACCAAGTGCATATGTCAGTGAAAAGTTGTTTTAGTAAAAGCGAGAAAAACGTTTTGGAATGTGTTACAGAAATGTATGGCTTTTTTTAAAAGAATCATATAAACTTTATATAACCTGGTGTTTCTCAATAATGTAAATATGTAAACATAAATTAATACATTACTTAGTTCGCTAGCTAATTAAAGAAGAAAGACAGAGAGATAAATCTCACTCGATCTTTAATTTGCCTATGCATAGTAATTGGGAAAATAATTATGAGTTTGTTAAAGTGTCATGTATTAGACGCGTTAATTGATATTGCTCGTAGTAATTTGTTATCTAATATTTTAACATTTAGCCTTCTGGACGTAAGTGATTCTACATTTGCCACCAATGCAGATCAAGATCTGCCTGCACATCCATGCAGTTTGTTCATGATCTGCACTGTTCGTCTTTCAGTCAGTATCTTTTTATTAAGCACTATGTTACATCATTTTATGACTTCACGTTTTCGTTGCTAAATGGTCAATTTAATTAATTATTAATCAGGGTGCCAAAGATTTGTTCTAATCTACCGGTATTAAAGTTTGGCTGATATAAAAGAAAAATAACGGATGAGGGTTCTGAAATATGAAATTCTTCATGTTCAAAGTTTAATCTTAATACATCAAACTTCTTTTAGCTTATACATGGGTTTTAAATATATAATGACAACTTTTAAAATGAATCACAGGGCAATAGTTTTGACAACAAACTTGACCTTTTAGTAAGTGCATAGTATTTCATAAATTCTAATAAATACATTACGCTATAAAGCCCATGAGACTGTGTGCATCTCTTCATGTTATCATTTAAATTAAATTAAAGACCTTAAATAAGTTGTTAATATCAGTATTGATTCATCTTGGTATTATCAGGAAGGTCTAATACGTATCAATTGAAAACCCGATCATTCGGTTTTATTGAAATACAATACCTGAAATTATCCTAATAATGAAAACGGTATTACCAGTTAAAAGTTATCATTTATATACATTTTATTGCAAAAAAGGTAAATGATAAATGTCATAAACATGCAGTCTTTGTTACAAGAATTTAACATAATGAGAAAGAATCAACAATATCTATATATGGATTTTTTGTTTCATAAAGTAATGCTCCATTTTATAATACTAAAATGCACACGGCTTGTTCTGTCTAAAATGTAAATATTACATTATTCTGAAAGCAGTAAAACAATTAGGGTTGTAAATGTCACGTTTCTTTTCAAAATTCAATTTCAGTTTGCGCACATCTCAAGCAAATGATCAACCATGAGATTATGATATACATTCAACCCCAATAAAATTGACAAGACAAGTATTTCGTGTAATATGAAGTTTTAACTGCTACAATCTCAATTTCGTTTGTCTCTGTCCCTTCAAGTTCATTTTTTATCCAGGTTTGAAGAACATGACCCTCCAAAGGTATTTCATATTGAAAGAAGAAGGAAAATACGGATATTTAACACTTTTCAGTGTATTTTAATTTCATTGATATCCGTAGAAGTCTGCATAATTGATAAATTTACTAATATGTACGTTAGCTTTCTAATAAAAGCTTAAAATGTATATGTCGCGGGGCTTGTGTTTCCATGGTAACGCATTTTCTCTCATTTTTAAACAACTATGCATAAAAATAGGGGTTTTCGACGGCTTCAGTGCCATTCTGATAATGACCAACATGGAATGTTTGGGTAATATTATTAGCAAAATACCAAGCACTTTACATGGTACCCTATTTTTCTTAAAGTTTAAAGTAACCATGGCAACAGAGATGTTTAAAATAGCTTATATCTTGCTTTTTGTCGTAATTTCTTATAAAAAGTATTGAATAAGATTATCTTTCTAGTTGATGTAGCTTTAAAACATATTATTTCTAACGTAAGTTATATTTTCGTGTTATTTGCATTTATTCAAACAAATTTCACAACTTAAAATACTTACAGCAGTACCCCTCGTCTGGAATTTTTCATGGAAAAATCGTTCAGCATGCTGCTATTATTCTCATGGATATTGTTGAAATGAAAATAAAAAGCCGAAGCTGTGTTTCTTAAATAGACCAGTGTCAACGCTTTTAAATTTTACATTTAGATACATAGGTCACGGGCTTCGTTTCCATGGTAACATCAATTCAATTCAAGAAACCACAATTTTCTACTGAAATTTGAACAATTTTAGATCTTAGTTTTAGTACATAAGTAACAAATTATCAACGGAACCTTAAAAATAGGTATTACAAATCAAACTGCTAGATTTTCTATTTGAAAATGGCTGTAACAAGTAACCTTTCACCCAACTATATTCCAAATAAATTACTTATCATCACCCATTTTCTTACATTCCGCATAACATTTCAATATAACTAAATAAAAGAAGCAAAATATTGATTATTATTCAGAGCAAAAGGCTCATAAAAAATATTTCAGCAAATAATGGTTATTTGAAAATAGTTAAAATAAAGAAAATGCACAGAATTGCATACTTTCAAGATAAAAGCTATTAATTTTGCGCGGTAACTGACACGTAACGTCATGACGTCAATGACGTCATTTTAAGGCAACATTGTTTTGAAGCGTTTCTGTGGCAATTTATTCATTATTTCTGCATTATTAAACCATAAAGCATCAGATCGAAGACAGGTTCATGATTTGTTTTCAGAAGAATGAATATACAAACACATTTAGTTTGTCGTAAACGTCGTCGTAAATCGTCACGTTAGCTTCCGGTTGGACATGCGCACATACAAATATGAAGGTAACCTACCTCCTTAATTACTGCACGAGAATCGACGATAATATATGTGGATATCCTTGCTGAAATAAACGCCAAATTATAACAATATTGTCTTTCATACTTAATGTGTAGGATATGGATTAAAAACAGAATACTTGTATTTATTAAGAGTGAAGCGAACGAATGTTTTAATATTCTAGGATATTCTTACTTGTTGCCAGATTATAACATTTTTATTGCAAACTGACCTTGGCTAGGAGGCAGTAGTGCATCTTTTAAAAGAACTGCAATATTCATTGAGAGAAAAGCGAGTAAAATGTCTTATGAGATTTTAGAATATTTCCTGACTGAGACAAGAATACTAATATGATATTAAGATGAATGTTGCAACCGGAGTACATAATCGTTTATTTACTTTTCTGACAGCCTCGCCCCTGATTTTCTAGTGGTCATCGCTTTAATATTGATATGAATAGTTTGATGGCCCCAAGTTTCTTATGAAATATGGTTATGATTCCAAAGTTATGTTAACATTTCACACTAGGCGACAAAGTTATGTTAACATTTCACACTAGGCGACAGAACTATAGAGCGGAAATTAGAGTAGGCAAATATATTCTATCATTGTGGAATTATTCTATTTGCTTAGAATATTTCAATATTCATACTGGCGATATGCATGGGTATTTATCTTTTATATATACCCGCTTACAAAGAAACTATTCGCCACTCAAAAGAAAATGAAACTTCGCTCGAAACTGTAGTTTACATTTAGTGTCAATAGATTTACCCACGGCGCAAAGCGCCGGTGATTAAAATCCCCGAGACGGTAACATCCGTTGTCCACATACACTAAAGAATTGTTTCCATGTTTTTAATATTAAGCAATCCTTATTTGCATAAAAAATATTTGATGCTATTGTATTAAGCGTTGAACAATTTTAAGCTGCCGCATGTAGCAGAATTAAAGTTGTCACCCTCTCCGTAACATGGTAAGAGTTTTTAACGCTAGTATTATTTTTAGAAAAATTAGTTTTTAATAAGCATTTTTTTTTTATACCAGTTTTACCGACACAAGCATACAGGTTTCTTTTATCTTACTTTTTCCTGTAACTTTTGCTTTTCCTATTATAATTATTATATTTAATAATATTTAAGATGTTTCCAAATAAATTGAATTAGGTCAAATAAATAATCAATATACATCATTGATTTATTACCTCCCTTTATTTAATTTTTGAATTTTTTCTCAAGTTTTCTCGTGGAAACCTTTAGCTTTCTGTAAGTGGCGCGGTTCTTTTTAAATAGAAAGTATGTACACATATTTTGGCGGGTGTACGTCGATTGTAAGCCTTTTGTTTACGTTGACGTCACCTCCGTGATTCCATACAAACAAGGTAGCAGTGCCAAAGCAAGGAAGGCGCCGAGATACTATTATATGATTCACATGTATATTTTTTATGATTTTAGATTACAACAGTATGTAGTTTGTGTGTAATTGGTCCTCAATACCATACTGAGAATGTTAAATTACATTTTTTTTTTTTTGGTTTTGTGGGGTGTATTACAAGCCCTCCAGTACATTTTGGTTCGATCGTGTAACCTAGTCGTCATTTTGGCATACAAGTAATCAATGTAGATAATTGTAGATACCAACTTTTTCATTAGAAAAAGAATCGGGCGAATGTAAATATTGCTACTTTAACCCTAAACGGGTTGAGTTTATTTATACGTAGGCCTACGATTGAAAGGGAGTATTTTAAAACTGATGTGAAAATATCTCTGAGCCAAAACCATATTTCAATTTATGTTTGTAAAATATGAAACATTACATAACATTGATTCAAAAGTTCAAAGATAAGCACTTATCGAAAATTACGTTAAGTACCGAGTAATTTTGTGGCATCCATCAGGGGCATTTTGCTGCCACACAACTAGACAGTTGAAGGGATGATTGATTGGATCAGAAGTTGACAGCTCTTAAAAATTCTCTGTATTTGGGTTCGGAGTTGTTGACTTACGCTTTTTCATACGCGAACATCTACGTTAAATAAAAGAAGTACAAAAACACATGTTTATAACTTATTACGGACATACAGTAAATGTATAATTTGACTTCGTTCTAATTTAATATAGAAATAACGCGGACAAAATTTCGCCCCCTTAATGCAAAAAGGTACCAAGTGCCTTCTTTATTCATATGCTCATGGTACCTTTTTGCATTAAGGGGACGAAATGGTTTAAAATATTTGAACGCTGGCTAAAAATTCTAAATATGGTTTGAAAATCAACCATTAAAAATGTTCATCATCAAAATAGTACGTTCTGCCGTCATTAAGATTAAAATTAAGGTTCGCAAATTTATTGTAAAATTTATATAGATTCATGTTTCGCACCAGGTTTTCTATGTACGCAAATAAAGGGAAAACGAGTCTGAGCGAAATCTGCCGGCTCCTCTTATTTTCTAGTAGCCGTACGTCTACCAATTATTGAATCTTAACAGAACTACCACCAGCAGTGTTTTAATTTCCCGTTTGTCGAAGACCCGTGAGGCATGCGATATCCGTCGTCCGTCGGACCTTCACCGTGAATAACTGTCGTTTTCAGTTCCTTTTACTGTTCTCATAAAAATCAAATAAACCATGGTATAAATTATCAACATCAAGTTTCTTTAGACAACAACGAATAACGTACCATTAGTTAATATTACTAAGTCTCATAGGCATGGCACATGTGAGTTTGACCACCCGAGGAAGATCTGATCTTACTTATCGCACTGTTGGTTCGTGCAAGACTTTTAATTACCTACGTTCCTGTCTTGACTATATATTTTTTCCTGCTGAATTATTCGTTAAAATCACTGCTATTCAAAATGTGTCCAGTGCTTTGAGAAACCCCCTAGAAATTGGTCAAAATACGTATACATGTACGTAGTCGTGTACATTTCTATTTACGCCGAAAAGGTCTACTATTTGACGTCACCGGAGTGCACGCTGTTTTAGACAAGGCTTTTTTTCCTAGGGAAAGACAGGAATATCTATCCCTGGCATGTGCTTGGACAAAGGTATACTTTCCCCGATAGGTAGACAAGAATTACATCATCAGCATTTAATTGAAATCTGAATGGAAAAATGCACATATTAACTATAGGGTACGGAATCCGGTTAGTGCCACACTGAATGTCATGTGTCGCCCTTTGAGGGCAGGACGCACGACATTGCGACGCGACGGACGACAATGTGCAACGACACACGACATTTTTACATTTGAATGTCTAATTGTCGCGCTAGGTTTTGGCAAAAAATATTGTAGCAAAAATTGAGTGTCGTTGTTCATTGTCGAGTGTCATGTCGTGTGTTGCGTAGAATGTCGTGTGTCGTGTCGTGTGTCGCGTTGAGTTGTCGTGTGTCACACTTAGAACGCGACACACGACATTCAACGCAAGTGTCGCGGAATTATTGCATGTCGAGGTAATTTATTTAGGGCGACACATGACAATCAACGCGACACACAACACGACGCACGACATTGCAACGTGACGGATGACAATGTACAACGACACACAGCGTTTTAACATTTGAATGTGTCATTGTCACTTTAGGTTTTGACAAAAAATGTGGCAGTAAAAATTGCATGCCGTTGTTCATTGTCGAGTATCGTGTCTTGTGTCGTGTTGAATGTTGTGTGTCATGTCGTGTGTCGCGTTGATTGTCGTGTGTCACCCTAAAAACATGACACACGACATTCAACGAGACACACGACAATGTACAACGACACTCGACATCATATCGCGCTGATGTCGTGAAATTCTGACTGTCGACTTAAATTGCTTAACCATGACACACGACATTCAACGCGACACACGACAACGAGCAATGACACACGACAGTCTATCGCGCAAATATCGCGGAATTGTCGCATGTCGAGGTAATTTAGGTCAAATGCTGTTGATATATGTTTTTTTCAAAAATCAGTCATTTTCAATGAAATATTACACAAAGGTACATTAAGATATCGTAATAAAAGCTACAGACATTTGTAGAACTAATCAAGAGCTATTTCATAAAGGTATAGTGCAAGGCTCAAACCCGACCCTTAGGGTCGCCTCAGGCTTCAATATGGGTGCCAAGATGTCAAAAAGGGGAAAAAATGCACGAAAATACACCTTGTTTTTCTTTCTAAAAATATTTTACATCAACTTAGGCTCTAAAGTAACACGCTTTGGTGAATATCAATTATTTCTATTTTTGTCCGTCTGTACCATCTGTAGACTAGCTATAGGGACCGTAAAGCGCTAATCTTGGTCGCATTTTTTCGAAAAATTCACCAATTATATTTTACTATAAAAGCGTTAAAAGTAAGATATCAAACTGAAATTTCTTTTCGATGTTTCTCATTACAGAGCTGATGCAGCCATTTTGCGCATGCCTGGAATGATTATCAATAGGAGCGCACGGCAAAATTGCGCAATTTTTTTTGCATGTCCGCACGCATTAGTGTATAATTTTCATACATTTAAGATATTTTTCGTTCATATTTAGTTAATCCGGCATATACCAGAGTCTGTAATATATCACGGGCGCACCAGCTCTGTTTTTAGTCACAGTCATTTCTTTTAATTAGTAGTTGGAAATATTGTCTAATCGAATATAAAAAACCGTTTTCTTCATCGACGGGAACATTTTGCTGAACTTTGCCATTTTTGGCCTAAAATAAAAGCTGTAAAGTAAGGAAAAAGACTAATTAGTGCTTATAAAATATTTACTTTGGGTAAATAACAGCAAATAAAAACTTATTATGATAGAAAATGACAAACTCTGAAAATTTGTGACAAAAAGACAACACTTATTCATCCGTCAGTATGAAATCTAGGATAAAAACTGTATTTCCGTACTTTTCTGTACGGAAAAAGTCCGTGTTTTTCATTAACCTCAAATAATTGTAGAATGTTCGAAATACAAGACATTTTAATGAAATAACTTTTATAAATTAAATCTTAATATTGTCTAAACAGATATTTAGTTTGTGTATTTTTACCACCGACAGTTTCGTCGGAGGACCGTCTCAAAATATATCATTTTTTCGTGAAAAATGCAGTCTTCATATATCAAATAGAGGGATGGGCCTTGTCGGAGGAGTCATATTTTCATAACCTTAGGTCCGATTTTAAAAAATGACACCTTGTTGTAACTGGCAAGCCAGTACCTTGAGAAAATAGGCCACGTCAGGTTCGAACCCGGTCGGCTAGGGGGTCAAGGTCATAGGTCAAAATCCGGTAATACTCTCAATATATGAAATATTCAGAGCAGTCAAGACAGTCCTGAAAACTCAAGCACTACCTTCACTGAGTCCAATGATACCATTGGAGCAATTCTCACGGCTCACCGGGTCGGGCCAGCTACTGCATATAACAAGTTAGGTCAATTTCTGATACCTGTCATGAACTCTGATGGCACTATATGGACTTGTAAGTAGCTTAAATGTAATGCTAAGACATCTACAAACATATTTTTATATGGTATAGGTACCTGGGGTGTAGAGACTCGAACAAGGGTCAAAATCTTACATAGTGTCATTATCAGCTGAAATTCAGTATTTATAAATTACAGTACCGTACCTCCATGTATTAACTGCCCTGACACCTATGGCTCACCCAGCTTTATGAACATGGTCTTAATCTGTAGCCAGGACCCGTACCTTGTCGACCACGTGTAAAAGCGGTACAAGTTTAGGTCAGAATGGACCCAACTGGGTCGAAAACCTTCCAGACATGGTCAAAACAGCCGTTTCGAACCCTACCTTGTAGCCGTATATGACCTGCCCTGACCTCAAGGGCTTCTCCGAGATACTTTAACATGGTCTCAATCAATAGCCAAGACCCCCACCTACATGAAAATGTATGATATAGGTATATCAATTTGGAATAGGGGCTCGAACCCTGTCGAAAACCTATTAGATATTGTCAAAATAGGAACTTAGAAGACCAAATGGTAAATTTACATGTCCCGCCCTGACCCCCACGGGCATCCAATGTACTTGGACGTGATCTCAATTGAAAGCTGGGACGAGTATCTACACGGCCATGCATAATACGGGTATATATGTATATACATGTGGGGAAGTTAGCAGTTACTTGCGGAGAACAGATTTATTAAAAGAAGATAGATATTAATAGATTTCCTAAAGTTTTTTTAGTCTATAGATTGTTTATAATATAGTTCGTAAAATTAAAGGGAGGTAATTACATTTACAGTACTGTATAATTTTTATCTTAAGATTGATTTAATAATTTCAGAATAGTAAATTATTTTAAATAAAACAACAGTTTTAACAATTTTACACAGACTGTAATATATTATCTTAATTTTTAACCTTATAGATTGTAAGGTGGAGCCTAATATATAAAGGAAAACTGTCACATTTGGGGTCTATACTCTACATAGCGAAAGCTATACTGTGCCTGAAATGGCGGATGGTCGGATCCTTATTAAACTTAAATATGGAATGGAGGTTAGCACATTTTGATTCACGTGCGGGGCGTATGTTCCCGTGACTATTTAATTAACGACATTGTGTCTGAAATCAATAGTCCTTCACCTCTGATTCATGTGGGGAAGTTGGCAGTTACTTGCGCAGAAGAGGTGTATACTGGGACAGAATCCAGGAACATTGGTTAGGTTAACTGTTCGCCGTTACATGACTGAAATACTGTTGGAAAACGGCGTTAAACCCAAGAGAAGAAGAACTTTAAAATCAATCGACTTTGAATTAATGATCTTTATCACATGTTTAACGTCGCGGGAGTGTAATAAAGCCATTAAATAAAAATGATAATACACTAGTGTAATAAAGCTTTGACGTCGACGTCATTTATAGTATAGGAGATATTGATCAAACTGACTTGTTTATATAGTAAAAGAAAGTCGAATTTTTAATGTTTCGACAAGAAAGGCTAACATGTGATAAAAAGAATATTACCTTTGTGACATTCCACATTGAATTTATTAAACTCGTTGAATAAAATTAATAAAATGCTCGGCACAGCCTCGCATTTTCTTATTTTATTCAACTCGTTTAATAAATTCAATATGAAAAGACACTCATATAATATCCTCTATGTATTTATGATAGTCAACGTTTATTTGACGCCCTATAGTTAGTATAACGCTATGGTAACGTAATGTTATATATGACGTAAAAGCTGAAACGTTGTAAAACAGAGGGGTTTTTTTATTATTAATTGAACTGTAATGTAGTCTAGTATTTAGAGCCATTTACCAAAGTAGTGAAGGCATATGTTAGCTTCCATCGATGCTTGGCTATTTCGAAGAATTCTAAGTAATTATCCCCCGCCGATGAAATCGGGAGGGGGTATTGAAATGGCGTTGTCCGTCCGTCACGTCCGTGCGTGCGTGCCTCCGTCCGCAGCCATTTCTCAGTACCTAGCTGGTAGAATTTCATGAAACTTGAAATAAACATGAACCAACATACTGCGATGATGCCCGTCAAGTTTTTTTCTTTTTGATTGGTCAATTTACCGTAGAGTTATTGCCCTTGATTTAATGAAAAATGCCCAAAAATGTCCGTCCGCAACCATTTCTCAGTAACTATCAGGTAGAATTTCATAAAACTTGAAATAAACATGCACCAACATACTGAAATGATGCCCGTCAAGTTTTTTTTTTTTTGATTGGTCAATTTCCCTTAGAGTTATTGCTCTTGATTTAATGAAAAATCCACGTCTGCAGCCATTTCTCAGTAACAAGCTGGTAGAATTTCATGAAACTTGAAATAAATATGAACCAACATACTTCCATGATGCCTGTCTTTTTTTCTAATTGGTCAGTTTTCCTTAGAGTTATTTCCCTTTAAATGTTTAAAAATCTACAGATTTGTACATAACAAACCAACCAATTGGTAGAATTTCATTAAACTTCTTTCATTCTTTTCCATGAACATTTTTTAGCAACATGTGAAGTTATGTACCCACACCTGGTCACCACATGCACATGGTCACACCCCCTCCCCATCAATATTTATAATCAACATGTGATGTTTTGTACCCTCACCCGGTCAGCCCCGCTGCACCTGCACCCCCCCCCCCCCCCCCCCCCACCCCCCGAATTTTGCTTGTTTAATTTGCTTCCAAGCTTACGCCTGAAATGTTGTGTAATTTAAATTTGTATTAAATTTTCCTGATACAAGATAGTCTGTGTGTATACGTTCGTTATGCATTGCCACTAACTACATCATGTTTAAATTCAAACTATCATGCTATGTATGTTAAATATACGCACTTTGGAGACCATGAAGGTAGGTAAAGGTAAATAAAACAATATATACTTCATACCTATTGAATTCCGGAGACTTAGGGTGATATGAAAAATATGTGATAGGAAGGTAGGGTTTAAGGGTGCACTTATACGTCCTTTCTATTAAGCTAGCTTTTATAGCAATGCGATAGTATTCACCTTAATTGTCTGCAACCACCTTTTGGATCTCTGTCGTTTATGCTCTCATTAGTCATGATAGTGACCCACTTATTTGGACTTTTTGGCTGATATTTTACGGAAACTGTGTACAGGTAAATTTTCTTCACCACAAATTTCCAAAATTATCTTCAACTGTATGTCTGGCGACATACCGGGGGTCCAATGCTATACTGCCCCTGAAAGGGCGAATGGACCCTTTTTAAACTTAAACACTGACTGACCGTCCGCCTTAGGTTTGATAGGTCCCATCAGACATTAATGTTTCAGCATGTTGCAAATATTCATCTCGAGATATAGGAATACATAATAAATTAATATGAATCAAATATGAATCCAGTCCTCTCCTGGAGTCATAGTCAAATACATGTAATTGTCTTGGTGCTGTGTGTTTGTGTCTTAGATTTCTGTGTCGTTATTCACCCCGTCCCCCACCCATACCAAACCCCCACAAACATACAACATCATTACCAAATCGTATTTAGTTAGAAGAAACCTCAGAATATTTCTGTTCTAAAACACTTGCCCTATTACAAAATAATAAATATTTTTCTTGCGTGACTGTTCAAGCAAGGTGTGGAACTCAGGTGAGTGATCTAGGGCCAACAAGGCCCGCTTGTTGCTATACGTACAGCACTTATCATTAAGATAATTATTTGTAAATAAAACTACATAAACCTGTTAACTTTTCTTCACTCAAAAAAGTAAATATACACAAGGAATCGATAGTCACAGTGTCAAATAGAAAGTGCGACATTTAGCGTTGGTGTTGCGACATATAACGGTTGGCAATTTTTTGCGACATTTAACGTTAAAGCTGCGACATTTAGCGGCGACGATTTTGCGACATTTAGCGGTGGTTGCAACATTTAACGTCAACCTTGCGACGTTTAACGGTGGTTGCGACATTTAGAGGCGTTGCGACATTTAACGTTGCCACACAGTTTATCGTAGTTTTAGCCTTAAAGGTTCGGTAGCAGATTGCGTTGCTGAGTATCTAATTATTTAGTATTTATATTAGCTTTCTAAAATGAATGCAGCTACACATGGACCACTTCATTTCACTTCGCTGACAAGTCTGATTAGGTGGTAGTCTGATTTCTCGGCACTGTCCTGTTCTTTCCGGCGTACAGTGATTTTCACTGGACTACGCTACAAATAATATACCAGTATTTTCGCGATATAAATTCGGATAAACCTTTGAAATTTTGTGTTTATCAACAATGAAGGAAGAAATATAATTCAAGAAATATTTGCTTTCTAATCTAAACAGGACAGAATAGGAATCAGTAAAGGTTAAAAGTTTTGTTTTTTAAAGCTCACGGAGCATTCGTTGTTTTAAAGACCGGTGAGGTTTTTTTCTCTTGTCGTTCGTGCAAATTGAACCAAAGAGAATGGGCGTATTCGACGGCTATAGCTCCAGAGCTCATTTTTCATTTGTCTTTTAAATCAACAGATATCGGAGCTTATAAACAGCAGTCATCCTCGTCTAACTTTTTATCGAAATATAATGTAGTATGCATGAAATTTTAATCAACACACGTACCGCTGTGAAATATAGTTAAAATGTTGAAAATGTGTTCCTTAAATAGACCAGTAGATGAGGGATTAGTTCAAGATTCGTTCAAGATGGCAGTATTTGGTATTGAAATAGAAACTAAATTTGTACATTCAACAGTAATAAAATATAATTATACCAAATGACAGGAAGAGGTCTTACTTAATGTGCTACTCCGTTTCTACTTGAAAAAAAACAACAACAAAAAACAAAAACAAAAAAAAAAACGTGATAATTAACTTAGTATCTGCATATTTTCCAAATGAAATCAGGCGGTTATATTCCGCATGTCATTTTATTACAAATGCATAAAAGCCAAAAATTTCCAGAGTTTAATCACAACTAATGAAAAATAAGACGGCAAATAGTGACTGTTTGAAGTCGTTTAAATAAAATAAATACTCGGAATCACCTACTTTGAAGATACAAGGTATTGATTTAACAGGGTTACTGTCACGTAACGTCATGAGTTTCTGTTTTAATTGTTAATTATTTTGGCCTTGTTTAACAATTAAGTGTCAAATCACAGACAGGTTTACGTAATTGTCCATAAAGTGTAAAAAACCAACCCTATAGTTGTTGTTAATGTTGTTATACACCAAGTTCCGTTTCTGAATAGACATGAGAACATTAGAGTCTTATGACACACTACACAATTAACTGGATTGCATGATACCTGGAGATTTGTTATAGACATCGTTGAATATATTGTTTGATAGACATCGTCGTCTAATTTAATTTGAACGATGATAATTTAATTTATAAGATTAACATTCAGGATAATATCAAAATAAGATAATAAACAGAAATAAAAGAATACGAGGGTTGTCCAAGAAAATAGCGACTTTTTATTATTACAGTTAGCGCTAATCGGCGCACACTTAATTTTACACATAATTCCTTTTAAATTCATGTAACTTTCCCGACATGCACCCACACAATTAAAATTTATATCGTCGTTAAACACTGACTGCAGTCAATTATTTAAAGAATACTCAAATAATATGAGAGGTATTCAATTATATATATATATATAGAGAGAGAGAGAGAGAGAGTCCTGTCGAGTATGAAATACCAACAGTTAAAATGATAAAATAATTATTTCATGCGTCGCTTACTTTCGAACTAATAAGAAAAGTTCGCGATTTGCTGGGATAATCCTCGTATAATTATTATTTGTCGCCACACACCACGATTTTGTTATACGAACAAAAAACAACATTAATAGTAATAATAATTAAAAAAACGTTTTCAATAAAAAAAACTCCAATTGGACCTTTTTCCAATTTTTTAGATTGGAAAAAAAAAACAACTGGAATTTTTTCCAATCGGAAATTCGTCCGGGCGGATATTTTTCCATTAATAAATGTTGGAAAAAAATCCCATTGGATTTTTGAAAAGTTCTCAGGAGACCGCTCTTTGATACAAATTACGTTCTTATATACACTATATACAATAACCAATTGTTTTTACACACCTCGAACAAAAAAATGTTTTCCGCCCGGAAAAAAATCCAGCACGCCAAAATATGGGAAATAAATCCGATTGGATTTTCAAAAATTCCAATCGGACGCCATATATCCGATTGGAAACTGGAAAAATCCAATTGGACAAATTTTTTTAATCAACTTTTTTGTACATAAGAAAATTAAAAATAATGCGAAACTATATCATTTATTGCTCATTGGCGCCTAAACTACCATCCAAGCCAAAACAGAAGTTTCTAAGTCACTCAGAAATGGTAGTGAAGTTTGCCAAAATCCTGGTTTTGCAAAAATATCCTGGTGGCTGTTCTATATAAATACTTTTATTAGTTCTATTTAAATAAATATCACACACCATTCTGTACTCTTTTTCTGTTTAATTTACTGTTATAATTTTTCTGTTACATAAATAACTAAATGTTATTTAATGTTAAAAGAAAAAAAAATAACTAAATGTGATAATTCATTGGGTTTTTTAGATACTAAGCAAACATATATAAAAAGTATTTCAATAGTTCCCCTTTCATTTACCAATTTATAAATCTGCTCTAATATTTAACTTTGAATTGGGCATTATCGAAATATAAGACTAGTGAAATAAAGGATAGTTACATCCAGCGTGTAGGTTGTCTTATAGCCTTTATACATTTTAATAACAATTTGTACATATCGCAAGTGTGAATCTTACTTTCTGCATTCAATTGTGTTCAGTTTAAATTTCATGCTTTCTCATCTCTTCCTTAACATTTATGTCTTGTGTGTGTTGACATTTTGCTACTATATGAAACAGATACTTTCCATGAATTGGAAACGGGAACACAATGGCTAGCTAACTCCGAATCCCTTATTCCACACCTCTATGGGTTCGAGTCATGCCATACAGCAGGCTTACGGAAGGTCGGTGAACCTACCAAAGTACCCGGCTGTACCAATTATGATAACCGTAGGTTACATGGATTCTTCAGGCTACAACTAGAAAGTTGCTATATGACTGAAGTGTCTCTGCCTGACTAATATTTAAAATAAACGAAGTAGTAGGACAGATGGATTGGGAGGAAACAAACCCAAGGAAAGTGGCAGAGATATGTAAAGTAATACAGTTGAAACTCGATATCTTGAACTCGCTCATCTAAAAATAGAAATATTGTTTAAACGTAATTAATTATATTTTCATAAACAATAGAGTTAATTTATACACGGAATTATCTCTGGTGCTTATGAGAATTTAAACGAATAAACTCATAATTGATTATAGTGGCAAATATTGTGCATTTATCAATCTAAAATATAAATAATCTAAGCGTTTAGTTTTTTCATTAGACGAAGTCATAAAATATAAATGATGATAAATGAGATATCTTAACTTTTCTACTACGTCGGTGATATCCTCCGCATAGTAATGTAACGTTGTGTCTTATCATATTATTCATTTCTGTCAGTGGATCTATTGTAGACAGGTATATATGCTTTATTAACAGGTTTTCACTAATTTTAGAATAGTTTTATGCTAGTTTTAATACATATACCCAGTAATTACATTTACATATTTTCGATGATGGAATATAGTCTTTATTATCAATGTTTCTACAACTGTGCATTGTTATAATTATGCGTACATTAATATTCAATTAATTAAATAACCGTAAATTACTTTATGGCTGGTGACAAAAATGAGGTAAATTATTGCTCGTCGCTGGAAATTGTATAACTTGTGTATATATACAATATATACTTATATTAATCTCGTATTCCTGTAAAACAGTAATTCATTTTCATAAAAGTAGTAAAGCATATGTGATGCTAATGAATTAGTACTGTGAAGTCCAGTTTCCTTTATATAGGTTACTACCGTTCCAATGCGGTGCCTCTATTTTCAACTGGTTTTCTGTCTCTCTTGTATTGTCTTTTGCGTATGTTGCCTTTTTTGTGGTAAGCGTTTTTTCCTCCTTCTCCTTACTCCCCAAATCGCCTCCTCATTTCCCCTTGCATTTGCGCTCCTTTTTACATCCCCTCCCCCTTTACTTTGAGTAAGTTTTCGTGCCCCACATTTTTTGACTGCCGGAATCCTAAGGCGGTACACGATTGTTTCTTTTTCCTGTTTATAGAGGTGCGTTTCTGTGCTTGTGAGTCTAAAGCGGTGCCCTACTGTGTTCTTGTATCTTGCTTGTCTGTTTTTCTATGTTAGTTAGTTGGGTGTGGTTGTGTGTTTTTCTTTGGTACATGAATGTCTGCGCTATTGTGGTTTAAGTTGTAGTGTAACTGTGATTAAGGAACGTAGCATTCCCTATGTATATTCATCCTTGTTCTACTTTCCCCTTCAACTTCCTTCCCCACTCCCTTTTTACATCTTCACCCCCAACCCCCCCCCCCCCCCCCCCCTCCCCCCACCCGACATCTATATTTGGCATAAAGTTATAGGTACTTGTCTTGACTTCATTCGGGATCCTTCGTGTCTTACATATTGGCCTTATAGACATCAGGGATAGAATAGCCATCTACAATTATACATGAATGCACATCGACACCAAGCAGCAGTTATGCCTAGCTCAAATTGTATGGATATATACTAAAAATAAGCATAAAGATTCGTGGGTATGTTGCCCTTATAGTCTATTACTTAACTGTGTCAATCTTATCTACATACAGATCACCTCACGCGGAAAACCCACTGTATATATATTATTGCTACCCCGCATGTCTCAGAGTCTGTACTAAACAGTTAAAAGGTAATATCAAGTGTCGCGAGATGATTTCATGAAACTTCGAGGCAATATGTCTTTACCTGTATGGAAGTTTTATATATTTAACTTGTTTTTTTTTTTACCTTTAAATATCAGTTAAATATGATTTTGAAATAGTTTCGTAAAAAGTCATTAATTATACAGAACGTTAGCAGTTAATATTGGGTAAACTCTAAATTTTATGTAAAATAATTTACATCAAGCATTTACGTTACTGTTTCAGCAAAACTGAAACAAGATGTTTACTTATTATGCCATATGGCCTGTTCTTACAGATTGTTAAACAGACATGCACCAGTTTGCTTTCGTTGTGTGTCTCTCGGTTTTAAATCTGGTAGGTGCCTGTGTAGATTACACGGAATGCACTCTACCTGATGGAAAGGTGGGGATGTGTTACAACGAGATGTGTGTAGGACAAGTCGACGATGCTGTAAGAGAGAATCTGACATTCACAATCATAGTGAAATATCCGGAGTCCATTTTACGGGTAGGATTATTTTCATAGATTTTGATAACTTAAAGATTAAACAGAGGTGACAGAACAGTAGCGCTAAAATACTTCAGTGAATATTCAAGAATTATATCTCCATTAGTTAATAGGCTTATCAGGACATTTATGCTATAATTGTCAAAAAAAAACAACAAGAAATGTTTATGATATACGCTCTAAATCACATCATCACGGGCTGAATTGTAAAAGCAAATTTAACATTGAATTAAAAGCGTCGATTAAACATACATTGAAACGCAAAAACGCACACTTTTTGAGGTTCTGTCAAAGTATATTGGTAAAATTTTGAATGGAATGTTTGATAACATTTTTTTTAAACCGATTGCATGTAATGTCTTACGTTTACTTCCATCCATGCGTGAACATGAATTGCAAAATTTAAAGAGATGGTCACTTTTCCCTGTCTGTTATGAATCTTCAGCAATACGTGATAAACAAATGATATAAGATTCTTTCACTGGTTGTAGGTGTAGATGGGAATTTCCGGTCTCGAGGGTAACTGTTTAGGCGGTAACGAGGCTCCCTGCCGAGTTACCGCCTAAACAGTTACCTGAAATCCGGATATTCCCATCTGCACCTATAACCAGTGACAGAATCTTTTTCTTCAAAATAATAATAAAAATAAAACCAATCGGACGGTTTCTTTTGAGAACTATTTCTGATAGCAGCGTATTTAAACAAAGCGCGGGAAAGCAACGTCCGTAAACGGGAAAGACGTCATGACGTTTCAAAGACACATAACAATGTTTAGTTCCGGTTTTGTTTTTCAGTTGCACCGTAACGTTATGAATTTTTGATAAAATAACGTGTTTTGAATCGAGAAATATAGTATCAGAAACAAAGAGGAACTGTCAAGGTATTGGATTTTTATACCTTTTTTGAAATAAAATATAAATAACTGTATAAATCTTCTACGTATATGTAGTTCGTAATACGTCATTTAAAGCACGAGAGTCATCTTACACCCCAGGGTGTAAGATGGATTTTTCCAGCACCGGTAAAAAATACCGGAAATCCCCGTCTTGTATGCAAGAATAAAAATCTCTTCCTGTACAACTGACTGGCAGGAAAACGGACGCTTTAATAACGGAAATAGTTTTTGGAATGGTGTCATTATTCAAAACTAATGCATTCAAGCGGTGAATTTACAACGCTATTAGAAATTTCGAAATTTTTATTCGAAAAGATTGATTTTATCATTCAATAAGTTTTTGTTATATCTTTCTAAATTCCTGTAATTCTAGCAGCATTCTAAAACATATAAAAAAAAAGGCTTAATAAAGCTCTGTGATTGGTTAAAATGTACAAATACAGACTGCAAAACACGTCCTGCTAAACCTTGTTTAACGTTTTGAAAAGTACGTTAGGAACGTTAACGATATAAATCTATGCAAATTGTATTGCTCAAAACCTAAGAAGAGTTGGAAAATAAGAATGGAATACTTATGTTAGTCTATGCGCAAAAATGTAAGCGCATGTTATCTAGGTAAAATTTTAATGTGACACATTCTTTTGAGTTCTTATAAGCGTCTACTCTGTCGCTTGATCAACTAAATGGAACGCTTTAAATTATTAGAAGGTTATAGACACAAATAACACAAAGAGTGTTACTCATAAAACGTTTGCTCAGTCAATCAAATCATTGAGACGCTTGTTTTTGTGATGTTTCAGAACCAAATCACACCCGGTCGGGTAATATCTAATTTAAAACAATTGTTACACTTTTTAATTAATGTTGTTTGATATTCTGTGTTCAAAATAAATACTTGTTGTTCTATGGAATCATAATATTTAGACATTTAGTGTTAACCTGAGGTATAATATTATCAATTATATTTAATTACAGAACCATGGACGAACAACATTATACATCAGAGGCAATGGGCTCTGTCTAAAATGGAACAAGGGTAAACGTCTTTCAAAGATTGGTTATGATACATGGGGGATAAACATCACATATAAATCAGTTGTAACCAAATATCAATCTCAAACACGTTCAAAACCCATCTATCTTCCTGGCAATAAGCTTCAGTATCGTGTACTGGCGGACGACTACGACGATATGGTGGGTGCTAACTTTTACATTAACTTTCCAGTATCTAAAACTTCTCTGTACTTTTTGGAGAAACCTGTCTTCATTTCATACCCATGGTTTTACCAGAAAACAGGCGCCATCAGTAGTTTTTTGATAAATTCTACATACATTGGCAAAGAGAGAAATGTAACGATGTATACACCTCCTAGTTTCAATGAAAATACATATAAAACTTATCCTGTGGTATTCGTTCTGGATCTCAATCTACATTTTGCTAAATACTTCAAGAAAAATTTAGAAGGTCCAATTTATCCGCATGCAGTGTCAGAAGAGTATACAATAATAGGGTTTGGTGATTACAGAAATGGCGGAAAAGAAAGGTTTGATCTCCTGACACCAATCTGACTAAAGTACATCTCCTATTGCGCTACGCATAGGATCTGACAACGAGCTATTGATGGCCTCGTTCTGACAACCCTTCCGCTAGCCAATCAAAAGTTAACTTACAACATTCTGCAAGCTTTAAAAAGCCTTGGTATTTGATATCAACAATTTTTATGTCGTAAGATGTCAGATAGCCGGTTAGCTCAATCGGTAGCGCACTTGCTCTGTAAGCGAGAGGTCCCGGGTTCGAGCCCTGGATTAACTGCAAATTTTTCTTACTCTTTGACATTCGAACAAGTTGTCTGATTGGTTCAAACAAAAATAGATTTGCGAAAATAAAAATAGCAATCTTGGAAATCCAAAATATACAGAAGACGAATGTGAATGGGTCGTTCTCAGATCTTCGTTTAGAAGATCAAGTACTTTAGTCAGATTGTCCTGACACCAACTGTTGGTCCATTTTTGTTTTGTATAAATGGCACGTTTGCAGATAACTGTGGTGGCTGTATGCCGGAGAATATAACAGACCCAGTTGAGTTTATGCAGTATCTTTTGGATTTCTGTGGAAGAAGAGTCAATATCGGTGGACTAGCTGATAACATGTTAGATTTCTTAGAGAAAGAAGCTCTCCCATTTGCCAACAAGTTCGCTTTAACGCGATTGCGAACTGATAACTTAGGCATAATGGGATATTCGCTCGGAGGACTCATGTCTTGCTACGCCATTTGGACACGCCCACATGTGTTTTCCTTCGCTGCCTGTCAGTCGCCCTCGTTCTGGTGGCCAATAAACAATTCATCGTTTTTCGAAGTTGATTTCCATTTCATTAACAAGACGCTTAAAAACCCTTTGTTTCATAACAATCGCCCTGAACAAAATATCTACTTAGACGTAGGAGGTGCCGAAACCAGTGCCCCATGGAATTTGGCACAAGCTACTGTTGAAACTACAAGTATCATCATAGATTTTATGCACTACAATTTAGACAAAAATGTCTGGGTGCATGTTCACGCATTCAAAAGTCATACTTACTTTGAATGGGGTAAAAGGATGGGTCAAGCATTAGCAACACTTCTCCCGGCTGGTGGAACACAAAGAATACCATCACCCGTAGCTGCACCTGCCCGTGAAAGAGAAACGATGCTAAGTGGATTGGAAATAATTCAAATGTTAACTATATAGATGACGCATAAGAGCGTAAAGGCTGGAAAGCTTACGCTTTCTAAATAATACTCTATGTGTAAATACTATGCCAGGCATAAATGAAGTGTTTGTTTTTCTCCATAGTGGTACATGTTTAATGTATAATTAAATGTTGTTAAGATCCCAAATTATTCTATTTAGATATTTACAAAAAAATGTTGTTAAGGACTGCTTCCAATACAAAAAAAATCTCTTTACATAATTTTGTACAGGAAAACAGCAGCCAAATTATTTTGCGAGGAGTCATAGTGACAACAGTTAATAACTAAACCATGAATATGTGAAATTAGCCATGCTGTAATGTTTAGCTTAAATAAATTGCTTTGAGTACTAAAAATAAATATTTTAACTGTTGCATTGTTTTGCCTGAGAAACGGCTTAATTGATGAACATGTTTTTGAACTTCGAGACATCGTATGAAAAATATTATAAATATTATATGTAAGATAGTGTAATTAAGTAGTATACCATGAAATTAGAACGTTTGCAAGGCTATGATGTTTACAGAAACGTTCAAATGAGACCAAATTCAATATTTATCCGAAAAGCGCACGCGTTCCAAATATAACTAAGTATAAATGTCTGTCTCCGGTTTTCCGACCAATGGCCAAAATCGGCTCTCGTTTGAGATTTTTTAAAAATATTTTTGAAAATTACTAAAACTATACCAAACTAAATAAATCATCTAAGCCGATAAGTTTCGAAAGAAATTTCTTGTGTCGAAAATAACGATACTATAGCTTCCATTGTGATCTTTGATCTCAGTTAATACAACTGCAAATTAATTGATTTCTTTTGATACATCAAAGAAAAGTTTTGAAATGGATGAATGGTCTAATTTGACTAAAACCGAGTTTATAGCTTACTTACAAATAGAGGCCGGCAGCGTTGCTACTCATAAGACGGATAGATATTTAAGGCGTAGGTGCGTGTCTTTAATTTTTTAACTGTCAAGAGAGTTTTATACCACACACATTTTTAATGGAGTAAGCGTTCAGGAACCATCCACTAGATACAGTATCATAAAAGAAGGATAGGAAAAGGAAGAAGGAAATGAAACGTCATCTATGCAACCTATTTTTCCTGCGCCTCCACAAGCTGGATCATCAAAAGAAACAGGTAGTAGCACTAAAAGTAGAAAGAAGAAAATGTGAAATTTGTTTAAAAAGATGTGTTACAAAACAAAGAATTATAATTGAACTGTGAGTACAGGATAGGGTGTGCCTACTTGTGTCATGGTTTCTGTATAGTCATTTTAGCAAAGAATGGACTTTTTAGACGATAAATATTTCTGTCCGGAGCATAGACGCAATTTCAAGATATAACGAACTTTTCTATATCTTCATGATATCATATCATAACTTTACTTTTTATTACTTTACATTTTAAGTCAATCCAATACAACATGTCACATGTCATCTCAATCATTGTCAGTATTATGTCACCAAAAGTTGAGTTATCTTTTTTTGAATATCTCCTACGAATAAGCAGGGAATATCAACAAAAACACGATGTAGAATAGATTAAGGTATGGTTCGTTTTCGAGTTCAGTGATGTTTTTGTATTTTTATGCCCCCGAAGGGAGGCATATAGTTTTTGAACCGTCTGTCTGTCGGTCTGTCGGTCTGTCAGTCTGTCGGTCTGTCCGCATTTTTCGTGTCCGATCCATATCTTTGTCATCGATGGATGGATTTTCAAATCACTTGGCATGAATGTGTACCACAGTAAGACGACGTGTCGCGCGCAAGACCCAGGTCCGTAGCTCAAAGGTCAAGGTCACACTTAGACATTAAAGGTTATTGCATTGATGGGCGTTTCCGGTCCATATCTTTGTCATCGATGGATGGATTTTCAAATAACTTGGTATGAATGTGTACCACAGTAAGACGACGTGTCGCGTGCAAGACCCAGGTCCGTACCTCAAAGGTCAAGGTCACACTTAGACATTAAGGGATAGTGCATTAATGGGCGTGTCCGGTCCATATCTTTGTCATCGATGGATGGATTTTCAAATAACTTGGCATGAATGTGTACCACAGTAAGACGACGTGTCGCGTGCAAGACCCAGGTCCGTATCTCAAAGGTCAAGGTCACACTTAGACATTAAGGGATAGTGCATTGATGGGCGTGTCCGGTCCATATCTTTGTCATCGATGGATGGATTTCCAAATAACTTGGCATGAATGTGTACCACAGTAAGACGATGTGTCATGCGCAAGACCCAGGTCCGTAGCTCAAAGGTCAAGGTCACACTTAGATGTTAAAGGTCTTTTTTCATGATAGTGCATTGATGGGCGTGTCCGGTCCATATCTTTGTCATTCATGCATGGATTTTAAAATAACTACGCATAAATGTGTGACACAGTAAGACGACGTGTCGCGCGCAAGACCCAGCTCCGTAGGTCAAAGGTCCTAAACTCGAACATCGGCCATAACTATTCATTTAAAGTGCCATCGGGGGCATGTGTCATCCTATGGAGACAGCTCTTGTTAATAATGGAACGATCCGTTATTTAGGTAATATTATTCAGTACGATAGCGGTTTTTACCTAAAAAAGGCAAAGCAAATCATGTCGATTTCCCTAGTCGGCAGACGAGTCGATAAATTGAACTCTCAAACGTAAAAATCAAATTTTAATATGCGCCACATACCGGTTTTCAACGGACTGTTATGGAATTTTCACAAATTAAAGTTGACGATATTTCCGGCAGACTTTTTTTCAGGTCTCTGTTATTCTCCATTTAGCAGCTTTAAACCTTCAAACATGACCACTAACGTCAAATTTTCAGCAGAGCGCAAAATAACTTACTTCTTACTTACATTTTTTAAGTAGCGTTTTTATAAACAACTAAAACACGGCAAAAATTCTTTATTTTCAAGTTTCTTTTAAAATTATCTCTCCAATGATATATAATTTTTACAAGTTAATTTCGACGTCACATCGGAGGAAAACGATTTATGAACGCAAAACACGTAAAACTGATCTCGAGTTTCACCAAAAACTTTGCGTAAAAGCGACTGCTAGATAGTTTTAGATTTTGCTCTATTTACAGTGGCGTTTCCTCTACGTACACCCAGTAAACATACCAACGATTTTATTCTTATGGTGCTAACACGGATGCTTTCATCTAATAGTAGTTCGTAGTAGTACGAGTTCTTGGTAAAAATTCATATGAAAGCGTAAAACAACTTGGCATTTATTTATGTGAGTTTGGTTGTTTCTTCGGACACCGCGTTTATGATGTGGCTGTCGTAGTTTACATAAGATTTTATAATTTCTTGTAAAACCCTATTTCTGATAAAAGAAAATCATTATGTGGTAGGCATCCACATTTTATATTAACACATTTCAGTCCCATTACATATCATATCGATTTTTTTTAAATATTTGAACGATGTAAGAGAGAAAGCAATCGGACTGTTTGCAATGATAACGTTACACCCAATACATCCTAATTAAATACACTTGAACATTATGAACAGACTCAATGAAATCTAGTTTGCTAATACCCGTATGTTCCTTGTCTGCTTTATTGTTTCCAAACGACATTCTATTCAATTTAACGCATGACATTGTCGCATGATTCCAGCTATAGATATAACTACATTATTGTATAAACTATATAAAATTTAATATTTTCAGCCAGAAATTTACTATAATAATAAAGTATTATGTTTTTTACCTCTTACTTGTCCACAAAGTCATTGAGCCCTTTTGCAGTGATACCAGTTGGCTAATAACGTTTTTCCGTCTACGCTCTATATAGTGATTCCTCATTTTGATATAATTATAATACCAGCAACCTGTTTGTCATTATTTAGTTGAGTTACAAGTTTGCTACCACTGAAGTAATACGAGGGTGCTTCAAAACGTTTTGTAACTGATGCGCTACATGACTTATATGTTTTATTCCTACATTCATGTAAAGAAATATTTAATACCGTAACAAAACTGAAAAGCTCGTGGAAATTCAGAAAGAAATGAAAAAGTTACACGCATTTGAAAAAGTGAAATATCAAAGTCTATATCTAGACACATAAAATTCAAGCGAAACGAATGTTTAACAAGCAAATTAAATGAATTGGTATTTCCCGCCGAATGGGTTTGTGTTGAGGAATGGCAAAGGAATATATCCGGCAAAAAGTTTAGGATGCTGCTAAGGAAAAAATTTCATTACATTTAAACTTAAAAGAACCGAAGTTCTTTAGACAGCACAATCAAGTAAGAAAATCTGGAACGTGGATGGTGACGTGGTGGTTTACAACTTCGAATGATGATAAATATTCATGAAAGCTTTGAAAAATTAAAAAAGGAATGATACAAAATTTTATGGGAGGTAGGGTGGGGAGGGCGAGGGGCGGTGACCGGGTGACCGGGTGAGGGTACAGAATTACACAAGTTGATAATAAATATTGATGTAAAGATAAAAAATGAAAAAGAAATATTGGTGGGGGCGCATGAGCGGGGTAGTGGGGTGATTGGGTGGAGTAGCGAGGTGTGGGAAGGGTACAACTTTGCATATTGATAAATATTAATGGAAGGTTTCAGATGAAAAAGCGAAAAATATGTCAAGTTATGAAGCAGAAATTGTCATTATTATAGTACCCTATATTAGTAAACACTAGAAACTACTTAGGGAAATAACTCTGGTGTTACTTGGACAATCTGACTGAAACGCGATAGGCCGCATTTCTCTATAGTGGTGAACTTGTATATGAAGTTTATTTAAATATTCCAAACCAGATCCTAGATATGGCTCTGGACGGACGGATGGAAAGACGGACGGACGCCAGAACTATAACTCCCGCCTTCGGCGTGGGATAATAAACTAAACAATATACATGGTCTTCCAAACATATGACGGTTTGCTTGTAAATATAGAAATTTAAGGTTCATTTTCATGGCTCTGAACATGCTAGTCGACCTAAAAAGGAAAGATATCCTACAGAGAAATCCACGTTCCAAAACAGCCTCGCCAAACCGCAAATCACAGCATCCGGACGTGCACACGGCCAACACAAACACTCGTATACACACTCAAAACAAGCACACAAGCACAAATCGAACAAATAAAGGAACACAATGGGCACCGCCTTGGAATGTTAGAATGCATAGCGTTCCCTGAAGGACAGAAATCGATAAAATTATTGATTGAATGTACGGGAAGACGTTTGTTATCAAAATCAAACAAGGAAAGGTACGTTCCAAATACGCAGTCTCCCCAAACCGCAACAAATTAAGGCATCCTTGACCTCTAAGAATCACGATGCTGTCAAATATTTTGCCGCAGAAGGTGGCAGGTAAAGAAATAGCTGGAAGAAACAGTTCACGCTTTCTGACAAAGCATTTTGGTCTTAAATTACAAGGTTCCAGAAAAAACCTGCTTAAACAACTAAAGCATTTCTACGGTAGAAAATGATCTCTAACTTACAAACCGGAAATGAAACTTTGGTATATATGTCTGAACTCAAATGACGATCTTACAGCAAAACAATTGAGGAGAAAAAAACACAAACGTCCGGTAAAAGAAAAGCGTAAAAAAGCTTTCAATACAATTTTCTTTATTTCATCTGGCCCATTTGAGCAGCTCCCTTCTCAAACTGGTAGCAGTTTCTACAAGCACACAGTACTTAAATCAAGACATTCTATAAGGAAAAGCCCCCGAGTACTGATTTAAAAAGAATTTTCCTCTTCATAACAATGCTAGAACTTATAACAGTAGTATAACCACCTTATTCTCAAGTCCATGCAACTTTTCTTTTTCCTCGCCGTAAGAAAATGTTGTCTTGGCGGCGATATGACAGTAAAAGTACCCTTGGAAGTGTAATCCATTAGTGCCTGAAACAAATTCCAAGGACAAAGTACTCTGACTCTTTTAGACAAAGGATATCGTATCTACAGGAATGCATTTCTGTGAAGGGGGGAATACCTTATCACTCCGGGAGAGATAAGTTCCAATGTAAGTCAAGTCTCAACGATGTCATGTTACAAACTATCACCGACAATTTTATCACGTGACCTATCTCCGCAGCTGATTTGCACAGGAAAATGTACTGGATTACGCGAAGGATAAGTATGCTTTACGGGAAAGACATATTTTATAACGAAATTTAAAAAAAAAATCTGTATGAATTATAAAACATTACCCTATACTACCTGCTTAAACTGAAACCGAAAGTAAGGTTTAGGCAGATATATTAATTTCACATTGATGAGCAATTACATCCATGTACAATCAATCAAATGTTGTTAGTTGTATATGCTTTTCTGAATCTACATTAGTATTTACAAAATTTTGTCATATCCACTCGTTTAGCATATAAATGTGCTTGTTTCATTTTGATGCAAACTTTACACGATTTTTACAACGTCTCATCGAAAACTAAAACAGTGTTACTGTTTCTCACTTACTGTGTTACTTAGTATCAACGACCTGAGGAAGACGAAAGTGTATGCGTGGAACAAAGGATATGTGCAGAGACAATCATTTACTAGGCAAGAGATAATAAAAACAGAAATTTCGTTGTATAAAGCGCAAGTATAAAACATTATATAGGAAATATTTATATAGACATAATAGCTGTGAAATGTTGCAAATGCAAGAAGTCATTTTCAGATGTGTACGACCTTAGACAACACGCATGGTCAATTCATTAAGGTTTGAAAATGTTATGTGAATTTTGTGGCTAGCTCTATAACAACAGATTTACACTGTGAAGATATGTTTTAACAGGGCATTCAAAACTACAAATATGAAATATATCGACAAGTTTTATGAAAAGCTTTGCTATTGAAGGGACAAAGATATATACGTAGATTCAAGACCTTATGGGTGTAATACATGTAGTGAAAGTTTCGGTTATAAAACGCACATTGAAGCATTATACGGAAAAATCCCATTTAAGTATATCACAAAGTGAAGCATATTTAACTGTTTAAACTGCTTTAAATGACATACCAAATGGAAATGTGGTCGAAAGACATTGGTAAGAGGTTGTGGCAAAGCGTATTTATATCGACAGTCTTTGATCCGCCATCCTAAGACATCCTTGATGCAAGTTTATTGTGGAAGCTTCTTTATTTGTACCATTCAGTATCGGCATCTGCATTTAAAATCCTTTATTTCGCATAAATGAGCCCCTCATGCTTAATTCAGACTCCGCACGTAAGAGTTTAAGTTTTGTAATAAATATTTGTTGTATCGCCTTCACATTTTTAAAGCTTGGAATTTTTATATAACCTGATACTGAGCTAGAAGCATCTTTTTGTGTACCCTTTGCCCATTCTACCTCGATTATTCGAAGAATAAGGATGCTATTGTATTTGCCCTGTTGGCATTGATGTCGCCGTTGTTTATTGAGAGCTTATCAATTTCACTATTATATCTTCTTAACCACTGTCTATATTAATATAAAACTTCACGTATGGTCTAGGAATGGAGTAATCACATCTTATCCGAATTCTAAGTATCTCTCATACCCCTCAGCGCTCACCCCTCTCTATCCCTCACTCTCACACCACCTGCTATCCCCTTTCTTATTTGTTTTTACATTTATCACACTAACTTATACGTAATATACTTAGATTGTTTCTCATTCCCTTATACTTACCTCCCCCTTCCTAACTGACACTTCCCCTACGACCCAAAGACGCGCTTGCACTAAAAGTGCTTGTGTTTTTCATCTCCCGCACTTGCTTTGTTTGTATCATATCAAATTGATATCTTGATTCAGATGTTCGTTTATTTGAGCGGGCAGTCCGATAAGAATAATTACTTTATCTCTTGAGTTTATTAATTGATCTTTATCGTTGTAATTTTAAACGATATAGATGTCTCTTAGTTAGAACTTTTTGTTATTTTTCAAATTCAGAAATTTTACAAGTACTACTACTTTAAATGATAAGTTGTCAATTACAGAATATGTTCATTTAGATAGTACATATCATGCATATAGCTGTATTTCATATTATGCATAAAATTAATTTGATTGTTTTTTTTTTAATATTTATTGTACGAAGTAAATTGTTAGAAAACAGAATTAGTCCTAAGGTCTTAACGATATGTTCATTCCTAAATATGTAGTCACGTCATATAGTATGGATGTAAAATAGAACATTTTATATATGTAGAAACGCATTTAACATCAGACTTTAAATTGCTCCAATGTCCGTACGATTCGTGAATTTCTAAAGAATAACTTACGAGGTAGAGTTGGTGTGTAAAATAGAAATGCTTTGCTTTTCCCCGGGCGAGCCGCATGTTCTCCATGACAATTTGATAAAAGACATTGTGTCTAAAATCATTCGTCCTCCACCTCTGATTCGTGTGTTGAAGTTGGAAGTTACTTGCAGAGAGCAGATTAATAGCTCTACTGGTAAAGAATCCAACAGCACTGGTTAGGTTGACTGTCCGCCGTTATGTAACAAAACTGCTGTTGAAAAACGGCGTTAAACCATTTAAGTCAAAAAGCTGATGTCTTGCCCTTTACAGAAGGCAACATGCTCGGCGCATTGCAGGAAACATGTTTACTGTAAGTCATGCTTACTTTCACTTTCCCGTGCACAGGATACAGTGCAAATAGTTGAAATTCTTCAACTTAGCGAATTTGTTAAAATATGATACATAAGAACATACGTTGTATGTAATTTGCTTTTTATTGTTTTATCAAAATCAAACAACACAGTACTTTCAACAAACTTAGGGTAAACAAATATGACACAGTCTGTACATAAATTAATAAAACAAAAGTGTTTGACAATGTCTAAATCATTGCATTGTGTATTTTACCAAAGACCAGTAATTAGAGCAACATTAGAGGGACTAAACTGATATACGTTACCGAACATGTTTCCAAAGTTAGTTCATCCTACTTTTAAACTTTCAAATGCTTCTTGTTTCTGAATGCCATAATAAGGTAATATACTTTTAAAGTAAATTTGAAATAAGACTTTTTGCAGTCTTCGAGACGGTGATCCTAGAGAACGAAATTTGACTGTTTAAAAGACTGAATTTCGATTAGCACGAAGTTCAGAATGTCTTTAATATAGTTTAATCCACATACATAAACATGATAAAAAATCATGAAATATGCACAAACATGAAGCGTGCAGGACCGTGCTACAATTTGAATTATGTTGAATTTTGTTCTTCGATCTTGTTCGAAAATCAAAGCGTCTTCGAAAATTAATTTTGATGTCACTGCGAACCTCTCATTGCTGAACATTAGGCAGATAACGCCTTTCGGAGTAAAGGAAAGAGAGACACTGAAAATTCTTAAAAGGGCTTTTGCCTATTACTTTGCGATAAACGCTCTATTCTCCACCAAAAAAGGTATATTCCAGTTGCCCAGGCAAATAGTGACTGAAATTAAACTTTATTAGCACCAACAGCAGCAATGAAAAGTATCTACTACAGTTGTTAGCGTATAAGTAGTTTATAGTTTCTTTTTAACCCGGTAGAAGCTTCTCCACTCACACGTCATAAAAAACGAATATTGCAATAGTTTGTAATATCAATGTTTAAATACAATAAAAATATTTTTTCTCTTTTTCTTAATAGATCCAGATCATATTTATGCTATACGATGTATGTCAATGTTAAGTTTTACCCATTATGAATGTAATGCGGTTCTCTAAACTTCATAACTACGGTACTTGTATTATTTTCTCTTTGTAAATATTATGTGAATATGTCATTTAAATGTTAAAATTATGCTTGGAGAGACAGTATATATTTTATCGCATGTTACGACTTACTAAACTGTACATTTACATAGAATGGCCCATACTACCGACAACCAACAATTCCCGTCAGGTTTCTTTTCTATTTTGGGCACTTCTCTTAGTTCGGTTGAGAAAGGATAGGATCGTAGGATCCATCATCATACCGTTTTCTAGATTTATCATATAAACTTTAAAAAACTTAAATATTTGTTTTCTTTTTCTATCTGCGGATATAAATTCCGGTAAGTTTTGTTTAGTATATTTTATTCATTGAATGATATTTGGGGGAATTATGTATTATTTTACTTTCAGGTAAAAATATTATTTGATGTTAAGTATTTGTTTGTGATGCATATGCTTCTTTTCCTACGATTACTTCGTAAAACAGTTAAACATAAAAATATGACAATTGATTGTACGATACAACTGTCAGCAGCAGTTTTACCGTTATGTTATTTTAACCGGTCAATAAAACGTCGAATAATTCAGATTGCTTTAAGAAATCCTCTTTGTCTCCGGAGTAGCTACACAGCATGAACTATTTACTTTGACTTTTTGGTCTTTCTGTATATAAATAAATTCATAAATATTTGTCATAGAAACAAACGAAGCTCGCTCAAAATTTGCAAGTAAAATATCCCTCTAAATCCGTGGACCTGTGCAGAGGGCTTTAGAGTAGTGATTATATTAAATTACTTTTCGTGGTTTAAAGAAAGTGCAAAATATGTTATTAAATATATAGCATTTTCAGTAAGTTCATTGTGTTTCACATCACGAAACAATCCTGATGTATGTTTTAGAGGTCATTCTCTTCAACATGAATGTATTGAAATCTAAGGCCGACACGTATTCGAAAATGAGCACAACAATACAGTTTGTGTTCAAAACTTTCATGCTGCTTGGAAAAAATCGCACTAAACCTTTAATGATTTATATTTCGCCATTTTGGCCTCTTTTGTGTACTTACTGACGAATTGGTTAGTGATAGACTCTTGTTTGGTTTAAAGCTCCATAAGGCTAAAACCAGATAAAGAAACTGTCCATTTAGATGAAATACATAATTACATGAACAGAAAATCACTACTTTCAATATTACACATGAACCTTATCCGTTAAAGAAGTAAAAGGAAGTAATCATGAATAATGTATTCGCTAATATGTTCCACTATGTTTACTGATATTCAAATATTTGAAACTACATCAGAAAACAATTATCTAAAATACAATTTAAAAAAGAAATAAGCATATTTTATGGTCATAACCAAAAATGTTGCAGCCACATTATAAACAAAGGCATTATGAGCCTTTTACGTCACAATGACACTAATATGCCAATGAATGAAAATTGTAATGAATAAGTACATTTTTATAGCTTCGATATTCCTTAAACCTTAACGACAAAATCTCTTCTAGGAAAGATTTGTAAAGTCAAGAAAAGGCAAAATTATTAAATAGAGGTGTGTATTTTGTTTACTTCCAGTGCAAAATTTTTATTTTTGAATGTTTGAAAAAGCTAGAAGGTCCATTCATAAAACTATTTTATGTCCGAAAAGCGCTTACATTTTATTTTTCTGTGTCATATCTCTTAAAAATCCATTCAGGAATTAATGAAATTGGCAATAATCGAGTGCGGGAGCTTGTGGGTTCGATCCCCGGCCGCGTCATACCAAAGACGTGAAAAGTGGTACCAGCAGCTCCCTTCCTTGGCGCTCAGCATTAAAAGTGAAACTGGCCTCTTCTCTCATAACCTCATGGCGAAATTAGTATAAACTTAATCAAATAACTACAGTCCCTGGCTCGCGGATTTTGCTTTGTCCACGTTACCACCAGCACAAATATTTACCCTGCGTGAAAAATCTCGATGTTTTTTTCACATTGAACCACTACTGAAGAGGGTGATCAATCGCAATGATTTTGTCAGACCCCACGACATATCTTCCCGATTCATTCATATTTACAATCATCAGTGTTGATATTTTTTGTACAGGTGAAACTCAATAATCTGATTTTATCCTGCTGTGTTATATTTCAATAACCGTGATTGCACGTTAATGATAAATTCATTTAACCATTCTTTTGTATTTTTTATATAGATAAAAATAATAATATCAATTACATTGATATATGCTTTTCATTATTTTATCATTATGTTATTGACAAAAATATTGAGTCTTCACTATATATGTATATATATACTTTTTACATAATACAGCCACATTATAAAACAAAACATAATAGAAATGGCAAGACAAAGAATGCCTTATTTCATATAAAGATAGATGTTACCAAATTTTGTCAGTAGATGAATTTTACGTTACGACAATACGTATAACTGAAAGGATTAATGCAAAATGTATTTGAAATTATTATTAAAAATGGTAAAAAGCCATAAACTTCATTTTTAAATGTTGAAATTCCAGTCAGTTTATATGCATTATACACTGTATGTAGCATTTATATCGTTTTTCCCTTACTTGTAAATCGCGGCGATCCACCGCAATTCACCGCGAACCATCGCCTTTTGGTGATGCAGGAAAAAACAAGCATGCCCGCGGCTCATAAAATTGTCCGCGCTAGGGTCCAGTCGCGGGGAAGCACGAACTTTGAAAAATCCGCGAGCCAGGGACTGTAAATATGATAATTCGTTGTTTTTTTGTTTGTTTTTTTTTTGTTTTTTTTTTTAGATATTATTTTTGGGGGGTTGGGTTTAACGTCGCACCGACACATTTTAGGTCATATGGCGACTTTCCAGCTTTGATGGTGGAGGAAGACCCCAGGTGCCCCTCCGGGCATTATTTCATCACGAGCGGTCACCTGGGTAGAACCACTGACCTTCCGTAAGCCAGCTGGATGGCTTCCTCACATGAAGAATTCAGATTTTAAGCAAAAATACATAAAGAGTATTTCAATATATTGCATATGTGAACCTTACATTCTGCATTCGATTGTGTTCAGTTTAAGCTGTTCAAGCTTTCTCTCGTCCCTGCCTTATCATTTATGTTTTGTGTGTGTTTGCGTTTTACTACTATATGAAACAGATACTTTCCATGAATTGGAAAGGGAACACCATCGCTCGCTAACTCCGAATCCCTTATCCCACACCTCTATGGGTTTGAGGCATGCCATAGCAGGCTTACAGAAGATCGGTGAACCTACCAAGGTACCCAACTGGACCTATTAAGATAACTGTAGGTTACATGGATTCTTCAGGCTACAACTAGAAAGTTGCAATATGACCGAAGTGTCTCTGTCTGACTAATAGTAAATTAAAAATAAACGAAGTAGTAGGACAGATCGTTTGGAACGAAACAAACCCAAGCAAAGTGGCAGAGACATTTAAAGAAATACAGTTGAAACTCGATAACTTGAACTCGCTCATCTAAAAATAGAAAGATTGTTTAAATCTTTTAAACGTAATTAATTATATTTTCATAAACAATAGAGTTAATTCATAAACTGAATTATCTCTGATGCTTATGAAAATTTAAACGAATCAACTCATAATTGGATATACTGGCAAATATTGTGCATTTATCAATCTAAAATATAAATAATCTAAGCGCTTAGTTTTCTCATTAGACGAGGTCATAAAATATAAATGATGATAAATGAGAAATCTTAACTTTTGTACTACGTCCGTGATATCCTCCGCATAATAATGTAACGTTGTGTCTTATCATATTATTCATTTCTGTCAGTGGATCTATTGTAGACAGGTATATATGCTTTATTAACAGGTTTTCACTAATTTTAGAATAGTTTTATGCTAGTTTTAATACATATACCCAGTAATTACATTTACATATTTTCGATGATGGAATATAGTGTTTATTATCAATATTTTTACAACTGTGCATTGTTATAATTATGCGTACATTAATATTCAATTAATTAAATAACCGTAAATTACTGTAAATGGCTGGTGACAAAAATGAGGTAAATTATTGCTCGTCGCTGGAAATTGTATAACTTTTGTATATATACAATATATACCAATTATATTATTCTCGTATTCCTGTAAAACAGTAATTCATTGTCATAAAAGTAGTAAAGCATATGTGATGCTAATGAATTAGTACTGTTAAGCCCAGTTTCCTTTATATAGGTTACTATCGTTCCAATGCGGTGCCTCTATTTTCACTGGTTTTCTGTTTGCCTTGTATTGTCTTTTGCGTATGTTGTCTTGTTTGTTGTAAGCGTTTTTCCTCCTTCTCCTTACTCCCCAAATCACCTCCTCATTTCCCCTTGCATTTGCGTTCCTTTTTACATCCCCTCCCCCTTTACATTGAGTAAGTTTTCGTGCCCCACATTTATTTGGCTGCCGGAATCCTAAGGCGGTACACGAGTGTCTTTTTTCCTGCTTATAGGGGTGCGTTTGTGTGCTTTGTGAGTCTAAAGCGGTGCCCTACTGAGTTCTTGTATCTTGCTTGTTTTTTCTATGTTAGTTAGTTGGATGTGAACGTGTGTTTATCTTGGGTACATGAATGTCTGCGCTATGATGGTTTACGTTGTAGTGTAACTTTGTTTAAGGAACGTAGCATTCTCTATGTATATTCATCCTTGTTCTACTTTCCCCTTCAATTTCCTTCCCCACCCCCTTTTTACCTCTTCTGTCTGGTCAGGATCCATGCTGTTCGCTTTCATAGCCTATTGGAATTAGAGAAACTGTTAGTGAACAGCATGGATCCTGACCGGACTGCGCGGATGCACAGGCTGGTCTGGATCCATGCTGGTCGCAAACCCGGTTTTCTCATGGCGCAGCTCATTATTACATATGTGTACTTTTCAGAATATGGATCATTGTTATTCCAAGCAAAAACAGCAACAAAAAGAGAGAATTCCATCAGTATTTGGCACCACTGATCATAGCTACAACAAAATATGTGACAATACTTCTAGAACTCCAACAAACAATCGTAAGAGAGAAAGAAGTACACCAACTGGGAAAACTCCTCAACAGCCTTCAAAAATTGGAACTGCAGTTTTATCTGTAAGTTGTGCTGTAAAAACAAATTAATACTGTATGAATGCTAGTGCATATATATACAGAAAATACTTTAAAATACATTAGATTGAGTGAAATCAAACCATTTTTGTATTTTTAATAATAGTTCACAAATTATAAAGAAAATATTTGCATCTTTTTCATACTTAAAGTTCAACTTAGATGTTCAAAACATACTCCTCCTCCATGTTCCCGTGATATCTGTGTGGTGATTATTTGTCTTTATTTTATTTAATGCAGGGCCAGAAGCGCAATACTCCTTGGACAGATCCAGAGAAAGAATATTTCATACAATATGTCAAGCACACACCACGAAGTGAAACACTTACAGATTACTGGCAGAAATGTGCTTCTGCCATGAATGCCAAATTTCCATCTGGGATGCGTAATGGTATGTTTAGACTGATCTATTGTGATTAAATTTGGTCTGGCGTACATCTGTATGTCTGTCAACAACTTCCTCATAATCGCCTTAGACCACTTTTTCAATTTAAAGTTTGTAAAGTTTGGTCGGAATCTTTCTCAAATGAGTGATTTAGTGACAATTTTTTCCCCAGTTTTTTCCTAACAATCTAGACTAGCTCCTAGACTATGTTATATTTTTTTATTATTTTTTGTTTTTAGTTTGATTGTAGCCAGTCTATTTCGTATGTCCAATAAATAGTTTATTGCTATCTAAGAACATTATCAATCAATGTCAAATCTGACTGCAGCCAAAGTGATAAAGATCAGTGGTTTACATATCAATGGCTAGCTATATAACTTTAAAGTCTGTGACTAAATACAGAGTTGGTGCGCCCGTGGCTGCTGCATGCAGTTGATTGCTAAAGCAGGGTTTACTGTATGTATCATTTCGTATGTATAATAACAATGTTCCTAACTCATAAGTAACTGGATTATTCCATTTCTTTAGGGCATGCATGCAAGAGTTTGGCACAAAGGCTATATATTATCCCGAGTACTCGTTTAAGCACATCTGATTCTGAAACAGTAACTGTACCAGGCTGCTGTTTATTACCATCAACTGTAGATGTTAGTACGCAGACTACATTAACACTCCCTGTAAACACTGATTGGTAAGTTATCACTTTATTATGTAATACTAAAATTTAGGAGGTATACTATATATACTATATATTTTTTTATGTTTTAGCACTTTTATGGTCATTATATTACTGTACATCATGGTATTTTTTTTTCAAATTTTAAGTTTGTTTATAAGGTACATTGTTGTTTATTATGTATATGGTTAGGAAGGCATTCTACACATCTCTTTCCAAAAAAAATATATATATACATGTACATGTACAATGTTCAACTTAATCAATACAGTGTGGTTTTTACTTACCGGTATATCACATGAAGGAGTACTGATTAATATTGATTTGTCTATGCTGTCTATAAAAAACAATTAATGGTAAATATGTTTTCTTCAGGGCTGAGGATTGTAAATCTGGTGACTGGGTGTTTATAGAGCCTAAAAAGCAACTTCAGGTATAATGACATTTATATGCTTGATTATTTCACTTTGTCTTTTTTTTATATACATTGCCTGCAATTTAACATGACCAGGTCACTGACTGAAACGTATGAATGAAATTTAGATTTCTTACTAAAAATAAAATATCAATATTATGTCGTATACAAATTGTCTTCAAACTTACGCAATAATATGACATAACTAGAAGTTCAGCAAGCATATTTGACTGCGTATTGTTGTACAATATTTAGTTACTTGCTTTACAGGAAAATGCAAGCATTGCTGCAGATGTACTGAATAAAACAGCACTAAAGCGCTTAAGACATTACCCCAACATGACTCCCAAGGAGAAAGCAGGCTTAATTGACTTACTATGTATGTTTTTTTTAGTTTCTATGTTCAACAATTTTTATTTTGAAGGAAGGGTACTATTTGCAGATTTGTTCGTACTCTGTTTTGGTACATTCCTTCAATCCAAAGTTCTTGTTCCGCTCACCAGGAAATAGACTCCAAAGCATTTGCATAAGCTCTTCACTTTCACCATAATTAAGTTCAAATATCTAGGTTTAAAACCAGAGTTATATTGTCTCTTCACTGCAGACTTTGCACCTGAGTGACCAGTGTAGATCAAGATCAGAATACATGGATGGGCAGAAAAAAGGTCTACACTGCTCACTAGGAGTGCTAAAGACTTTTCTCTGTGGTAAGATTCTAAGCAAATTGTATGAATGTGCATAATCTGTGTCTTTTCTATTAATGCATAGGTCAAAGCTGTTTTTGTGGAGTAAGAGTAAAGAATTACTTTAAATAATAACTGTTCAGCTATAATATTAGGAAGTCATGCTTTCTCCAACGGAAAAGTTATTTTTAAGTATGTGACATTTGTCATTGACACATTGTAGGTACTGGAACATCACGCCAGGTAGCCAGGGCTATTATGTCATCATCACTTGCTAATGAAATCAATACACTGATAATATACGACACTGAGATGGATGCTCGTGAGTGTTCGACAAAAGGCAGTACTCTGCGCAGTAAACAGTATCAAAGTCTAGGAAACTTTAATTGGACAGATATTATTAACGAACTTGTGGTAAAACAAAGCTTCCTTGCTGAAGTGCTGCTTGCAGTGGCACTGCCATCAGGAAAAATAGGAAACACCAAGGCAACAGAAGGGCTGGTTCCTGTCATTGGAACTGTATATGGAATGTTGATGAAACAAAGATTTCATGAACTTTCTGCTATCCAGAAAGTCATATCGATTTCTCTAGCTAATGAACAGGCCCACCAAAAGGTATGATGGTCTTTTTTTTTGTTTTTGTGTGTGTGTGTGATTTTTGCTTGCCTGTTGTTTTCATAAAATGTTACTGTTTTGGAGTTTTAGTTTCATATGTTTCCAAATCTAGAGTATACACAATATAAATATAGAACAGTTTTAAAAGAATTCTAATAGAAATATAATATGATATATATCATTTATTCTAACATGACTCGGTTTGGTTTCCAGTTAAACAAACAAGGAAATCAAGCTCTGTATATTCTGCGATAAACAACGGTTGACGATAAGAGAGCATTATGACGTCAAATTGCCACATGACGTTTGATAATTACTCCTCGGTAAAATGAAGTCCAGCATAATATTTATTAAAATATGTCAATAAGCATGTCAGAATGAAAACAATCAATGCCTTCTTATGATTTATACTCTAATTTACCACGGTTCATCGTTCAGATGCTTCAGTATTTAACCACTCGGGCTAACGCCCTCGTGGTTAAATTCCTACGCATCAGAACTCTGAACCGTGGTAAATCAGACGATAAACCACTCGAAGGCCTTGATTATTTGTTAAATATAATATAATATGTTGAACGCATTTATCTTTAATTTATATATTTTACAATATCCATTCCTTTGTTGCATGTTTCAGATGTTAGAGTTCCAGTTTGGTACATTGTTGTTTTGTTATGAAGTTCATTTCACAACAAATTTTTCAAATTCAGGTAATTACATAACCCGTTTTAAATGTTCTGTGTTCAGTTACTTCCAGTTGACGGAACTCCAGACTATTTTCTCTCTAGATGTATAAGAAAAATCTGCAGTGATAAGAAAGTCAGTCAAGCTGACATATGTAATGGGAGATTCTTACAAGTATATATTTCAAAATAACACAATATTTTGGATATTTTAATTAAATAAATGTGTCACTGTTAAATTTTATTTATGTTTAACTGAGATTAATTATCTTCTAGAGGTTAATCATTAGTATAAACAAACGAAAATATAGTCTATGTAACTTAAAAAATATTTGAACACTTCTTTCAACATACGGTAATCATCATCGTTAATCCCCCGCCCTGGCGGAGGGATTATAGGAATGGTCTGCATCTGTCCTTCCGTCCGTAACAAAATCGTGTCAAATGATCACCTCATCAAGATGATGTGCAGAACCCATGAGTCAACCTTGTCGGTTCAAGGTCAAGGTCACAACTCAAGGTCAAAGGTTTGAGACTGCCATTTTGTGTCCGCTCTCTATCTCATAAACCCCTTGAAGGAATTCATAAAACTTTGGTCAAATGATCACCTCATCAAGACGATGTGCAGAACCCATGAGTCAGCCATGCCGGCTCAAGGTCAAGGTTACAACTTAGGGTCAAAGGTTTTGAGCCTTCCATTTTGTGTCTGCTCTATATCTTCTAAACTCCTTGAAGGATTTTCATGAAACTTGGGTCAAATGATCACCTCATCAAGACGATGTGCAGAACCCATGGGTCAGCCTTGTCGGCTCAAGGTCAAGGTCACAACTTAGGGTCAAAGGTTTGAGCCTTCCATTTTGTGTCCGCTCTATATCTCCTAAACCCCTTGAAGGAATTTTATCGAACTTGGGTCAAATGATCACCTCATCAAGACGATGTGCAGAACCCATGAGTCAGTCATGCCGGCTCAAGGTCAAGGTCACAACTTAGGGTCAAAGGTTTGAGCTTTCCATTTTGTATCCGCTCTATATCTCCTAAACTCCTCAAGGTCAAGGTCACAGCTAAAATTAAAGGTTTACCCTTTCACTATCTATAGCAGTGGCGGGGGATTTAGCTGTCTTTCAGACTGCCTTGTTCACTGTGTTCTAAAAAGGGATCATACCATAAGTGTCCTATATAGAAATATATTTATCTTTAATCACAAGTTTTGAATCAGAGAAATAATAATTGTTTAAAAATTCTTTCAAGATTACAACATAATCTTTTCATAAAACATTTTTTATAACATGTTTATGACCGACTACAGCCACTTGGTGTGTCATTGAGTCACCAAGGAATGTTAGAGACCATGTCAGCAATCTCCAACAGCTTCAATACAGAACTAACAGAGCGTGTTAAACAGGGAAAGAAGTTCCGTATAGTAGGGGACAATGTTAATTTTCACATGGGAGTAGCTCAAGCGCGAAAAAATACTGGGAAAGTGAGCCAGATGGAACCCTGGTTTGGCTCGGCTGCAATTGTTCAAAATGTATCATTTCCTGATTTACCAGGAACACATCCACAACATGACCTTCGGTATTTACCTGCAGCAACTTTCATGCTTGATGAACAGGAATGGAATGGCATCATGTTTAAGTTTTCTTTAATCATGACTAGGATTCTAGTTGATTTCTTCCCATGGCTGAAGTTTGCCAAGTCTGCAGTCAGTCAAGTCATTGATGACATACCTGAGGGGCTAAAAGAACCAAACCTAGTTATACCTCTCCCCATTTTACATAAAAATGAACAGAAGTACGCTGAAATTGTGGATATCTTAGACTCATACCAGGAATTGTGTGAGACAACATATGAAGCTGCTGAAAAGCCATTACAGGAAGTCCACATAGGTGGTGTCCAACTCACACGAGAGCGTTTTTCTGGAGCTAAGCGGCTTAGAGCTGCAGCTCTTTCAGAAACGGAGCGATTTGAGAGTCTTTTTCCAATTACATTTGAATTGTTTCATTTGCAAATGACTGTTTTGACTACCTTCTATCAGATATTGTATGATACACAAAACACAGAATCTTTCACACTACACAGTCAAAAGATTCGTTTGTTAAGGAAGGATGCAGATGGGAATGATGTGAAAAACCACTATGACAGCTGTAGAGAATTAGCAGTTTCTGTAATAAAAGCTTATGTAATAGAAGCAGCATGTGAGCAGTTTGGACTTCCAGACACTGAAGTAGTACCAGAAAACATTCCAGAATACCAGAACATGTTCAATGAGGAGATTAAGCTTTGGCTAGTGAGTCAAGTCAGTCCAGTCATTATCAATATTTGTTCAGTCAGTAGGGATGTAATGAATGGGAATTACGTTGAAAACACCAATACAGATTAAATAAACAGCTATGGCAAAACTGTGATAAAATTAGGCTTAGTTTACATGGAATTATGTGACATTGTAAAGGCACCAAGTCGTGACCGTCTGTTATGTTTGATGAAGTGCCTTTTGCTGATATTAAAAGGACACAACAATAAATCAAAATATGCACTAGAACGTCTTCGGTTTTTAAGTCAACAATTGGCACTTTTAAGTGAACGAGCAGCAAATGAGGTCTGTTATGGACTTTTTGTTAACACTGGAAAATCTATTATTCCAGCTGATATGCAAATGGAACATTTGGTAAGGTTGACAAAATGCCATTTACGAACAATGTGCTCTAATGAAACTGACTCTTCTCTAGCTAAACGAAGCAGTGCTTTCTTTGGAATGGACGAGATATCCAAAAACATTGATAAAGAAACATCTTCAATTAAGCGTTCACAAAAGCATAAAAGGCTTTCTTCTATAGAGGACGAACAGAAAATTATCAAAGAGCTTAGGGTAGTAAGACCCTTTTTAAATATACCGGGTCGACATACTGAAACCTTGAAAATGACAAAGAACCCTATAACAAAATTAAATATGGAGGCTTTGATCGAATGGGTTGAACATTATAAATTGAAATTCTATTATGAGCTGTAGAGTGAAATTGTTATACAGAAGTAAGTGACGGGTATGTTTTGCATGTGAAAATGATACAAAGTCTAGATTTCTCATAATATCTGACTGGCATGGTGTGGAATACACTCGTCATGCTCATTTTGTGACATTATATAAATATCATACGGCAGCGTGTGACATTGATATTGTCAACCGAGGGCAGAATGTCACCTGAGGCGAAAGCACAGTGGTGACATTCTGTTTCAAGGGTTGACAATATCAATGTCGCACACGCTGTTGTATGATATTTCTTTTATTATACCGTATCACCTGTGTACACATTGAATAGTGACGTCTTCACAATATGACATTGTGTACAAGGAAGGCAATCATATGTCAAAAAAATTGAAGCAGTTATTTGCCCTTATATGACATTCAAAATATCAGCGCAGTCTCATGACCAAAAAGGTTGAAAATGTTTCTGACAGACAAAACATCTCTTTTTCGGGTAATGTGATTTTACCATTGTAGACAAAAGTGAGGTATAATAAAATTTATTAGGTGATAATATTTTCAGAACAGGATATTTCAGTGATTAAATATTGAGACAGTTTTAATTAGTCTTCTCATTGGACATGATCTGGTATAGTAAGTAATAAAAATTATCACCTCGTGCATTAAAATAAAGGCTTTTTCATACTTACCAACCTGTTTAAGATACCACTTGTATGAAGAAACCGCTTGCATTAAGGTGTCCTATTTTTCAGTGCAAACAAAGATTAAGAAACAAAACATGTTCAACACACTGTTTTATTATGATATCATATTTTAAACCCCAGTGTCTCTTTAGACTGTACATTATGCAATTGATAGTTTATCAAAGTCCCATTCCAGCCCATGCTCGGGTTGACACCTGTTGCAGCAAACAGAAGGTTTTTGAACTGCTTTGAAGCCAAAGTATTCATTGATCAGTTCTCTATAGCACCTTTCACCCCTGCAGTATACTTTCATTTCATTTCGCATGTGTTGAGCCGCCAGATCATTATTATTAGAATACAGGATAGCTTGAGCAGAGGTACCTGACCTCCCTGATCTTCCTATCTCTTGAACATAGGCTGCAATATTTAATGCATGTATTTGTAATTTTGTGGCTTTTTCAAATTAAGTTACATTACGATAGTCAAAAAAGGTTTTCATCATTTTACACTAAATACAATAGAAAACTAACAAAGACTTGCATATTTTTTAGTAATCTTCTTGTTTTAAGGATTAAAAACATCTTATAAATATTTACTAAAAATTGTGATGGTCACTTACAGCAGTAATATAACTTTAAGTGTAGCTACAAGAAAGTGTGTATACTGACATATTTATCTGTAACACTATTATTGTAGTCAAAACATGTTCCTATGTTGTAAGAAATTTGTTTCTTTTTTATTAGTCCAATACAAAAGGTTGAGTATTTAACCCTTCTCTTGCTACATTTCTAAAATGGACTTCTCCATCTTATAATTTGGACAGTACCATTTAGAGTTCATAGTGGTCATGAAAAATTTAATGACTGCATTATTGTACTGAATAGCAAACAGTGCAGATCATGATCAGACTGCATGAATGTGCAGGCTGATTTTGATCTGCACTGGTTGCAAAGGCAATTACAATTGCACTTAGCAAGGGAAGGGTTAAACACTTTTTTTATTAATTACAACTTACTTTAAAAACATGTCCAAACATGTTCCTATATTTGTAAGAAATTGTATTGTTTCTTTTTCATTAGGTCACACTAAAAAGGTGGAGTATTTAACCCTTCTCTTGCTACATTTCTATAATGTAATGCTCCATCTTTCAATTTGTACAATAGCAGTTATAATTCATTGGGATATTCATGAAAAATTTATTGACTGTTTTATTGTATTGAATAGCAAACAGTGCAGATCATGATCAGACTGCATGGATGTGCAGGCTGATCTTGATCTGCACTGGTCGCAAAGGCAAAAACAATTGCACTTAGCAAGGGAAGTGTTAAACACTTTATTAATTACAACTTACTTTCCAGTGTAGTCGGTGGGCCTGCATGTATGACACGTCTTACATATTTTAAGTCTGCCCCCATTCTCAGTGCCACTGATGAAATAATGAGGCGGATACAACTGTCTGCCTTTTGTAAACTTGAAATAATCATGTCTTTCAGCTGTGTATAATGGAATACAGAAAACAATAAATTAAGGTTGTTTCAGTATAATAAATATATTGAATCTATATGTTTGTTTCTTATCTTATGTTACGTTAACTGAGTTTTATTCCCCCGGTAGCATATAGTAATTGCACTGTCCACCAGTTAATTAGTCCGTTAGTTAGTTAGTCTGTTTGTCCGCTTAATAACTTTTGAATGGAATGATAGATTGGATTTATTTTTGGTGCATGAGTATATATCCAAAAAGTACACGTCAAGTTGTTTCTTCAGGTCCAGTAATTTTGATTGAGATATGGCAAATTTGACAAAAATGCCTTGTCTGCCCAGTAACTTTTGATAGGATTCATGGATTGAATTCATAATAGAGTAATATAAATAAAAAACATATTCTAAATGTACAGTGAAAGGATTACCTGTCCTGAACCTTTTTCCATTGAAGAGTGAAACATGACCACTCGTGCATTCTATTGTGTCTTATCACCTGCATAAAAGTTGTCTGCTAGAAGTTGTCTCGCCATTTCGTAGCCATATCCAATCCACTGCATTGACTTGCAATAAACCACAGTAAGAGGAAATGCATCAAGTTGACAATTCAGCTCTGTGATAACATGACTAAAAATGAAGTCATATGGGCTACTAGCTGTGTTTCCTTTAGCATTTGGACTTGGTCTTTTCTTTACAATGAGTTCAATGTTGTCTTTGGCAGGACTGGCACATATTATCTGACAGTTTTTCATTAAAAGGTTTGAAATGATCTGTTTCTGCCCAGACTCTGTGACTGTTGCTGACAATGCTAATACCTGGCATTTGAAAACTGATCTTAAATTTGACAAATTTCTGTATTCTGGTCTGAACTCGTCTCCCCATTGATGAATACAGTGTGCCTCGTCAACCACCAAATAGATTTTCCTTGTATTTAATCTGTCGGATGTAAAGGCATCATTCAGTTCTCTGCTCTGTAATATTTCTTCGGGATGACTGAAAACATAACTAATCTCACCACTTTTAAGTCTAGAAATGTCATTCACTCCAGAAAAACACATTGCCATACCACAAAGTTTTTGTACTTGTTGCTTTATTATTGCATTTAGTGGAGCAATTACAATGACTAAGCAACCATGATCTATAAAAGGAAGCAGTTCATATATCAATGATTTTCCATATCCAGTTGGGAGGGAACATATACAATCCTTTCCACTGATTAAAACTGTTATTGCTTTTTCCTGTAACTCTTTCAAACTTTTCAAGTCTGATCTGAAGATTTTGTTGTATTCAGATATAGCAGCTGAGTAATTTCTATTCTGAAAACAGAAGGTCACCCACATGTTTTGAAACAAAATGTATAAAGTATATAGACTGTAACAGGTCCAGGAAAGTCGCAAATTAGCTATATAGCTAAATCTAGCTATATATAGCTAGAAATAGCTATAAAATCAATAACGACTTGTTCAAAAATATGTGAAAACCAAATATAAAATAGTTATTATCCCATTTAAATGGTTTATGAGACAAAAACACAATCACAAAGAATGTAGATTTATGCAGTTTCAGTTTCAATACATGTTGCGAGTTTTTGCGATAAGTCATTTTTAAATTTGTCTTATACTACGATGATTATCATAAGTGAAAAATTCAGTGATGATTTTTCGCAAAATATTGCGGCAATTATTGAAAATGTGAATACAAAGATCTTGGTTTTGTGTTATTGTCTTTCAACTTATAAACCTTTTGGGCGTGATTATGGCCATTTTGCATCTTATAAACCTTTTGGGCGTGATTATGACCATTTTGCATTATATTGGTATTGGTATTGGTTTTATAGCTACTTCTAGCTATATAGTGCTTGATTTAGCTATATAGCTAATTTGTGACTCTTCTGAGACCTGTGTATGGCTAATACTGACAAATGTCCTGGGTATCTGGTCCCCCTTCATGCTTAGACAATGAATGAAAATGCGTAATTGCATTTTAAACCTTGCACTAAGCACAAAGTATTATCTGCTTAATTGCAGGGGTATCATTGGATCCCATCCAACTCATTGTCGCCAGATTTTGGACGAAATATTAGATTAACAAATTAGATTCTACATTCTCCTTCATATATTCTTCCTTAACTTTTCAGATAATCGACATTCTTAACTGCAGTGTATGCCTTTAGAACGATTTGTGTTGTGTATTTTGATATCCGAAATGTTTATGGAAAAATAACATGTCCGAAAACTATCCACTTACTATCAAAGCATTTTCTGTATATTCGAACATGATCATAACAAAATGAACTTACAGGGCATTATACACAATGTAAATATATTAAATTATCAAGTTTGATCGACGTGAGCTGTGTTAAATCATTATTTCTTAATACCTGACAACAGTCAATGGGCGCCGCCATGTTTCGTCCTTGCCTGACGTACTGTTTGCAGTACGACGGGAACCAGACTAATGAGTGCTCTACGAATGTTATTATGTATGTAAGTTTGATTAATAAATCAGATGCCATTCGCCATAACTTTTACAATTAAAATGTGTGTGTGTGTGTTCCGCATAACTAAAGTCAGCATCATTGTCTTGAACATATTAAAGATTTAGAGGGGCTCACTCAAGTCGGCTATGAAAAACACAGTCAGATTTCAGATTTTCGGTTACGTTTCTATTAACTTTTCTGGACTTCGCGCTTTGCATTCATTAGATCATATAATTAGTTTTAACTGGTTTCTCTTTCAAAAACTGTAGGTGTCCAATGTTCAGACTGTTTTTATATTGAAAACACATGCTACAGTGTCATTGAATTTGTTCTATGTTTTGCTGATTTGAAACTAATCAATTTCAGCGCATTTAACCTAAATAGACACGAATGTGTACGACATTGTAACACGTATTTAGGTACAAAAGAAAACTAGAAAACCTGTCGATTGAAATGAACTTTAATCAAAACGAACTGCAAACATGTTATCTATAATTCTGACTGTGAATCGCGAATACAATAATATTCCATTGTATTGCAGCGAAACGAAAATAATTATAAAAGGTACTGTTAATGATATGATTTAACATTGATGACTACTTTTGGGCCTTTAAAAGTACAAGACAGAACTTTTTTCTGTAAATGAAACAAAAGAAAATAAATAAATCATCAGATTATTCAAACTGGCGTAACAAACCCTCTGTTTTATCAAAATTAGAGCGGCTATTTATATTTACGCTGTTACATTGTTATACTATTAGGTTTCATACTTATATATCTATACAATAGTTTTGTATTGTTAGCGCCAATTCAAGCAAGCCGCCTATGTATTTTGCAAGAAATTTTACCACTGATACTAGTATTAATATTGACATCTTCAAGAATTTAAAACTAGAATTATAAGATCTGGAAAATGCGGAACATTATACAACTGTGGTTCATGACATATCTGTTGCGTATCAAGTCACGCTATTACATAATGAAACTGAGTATTGGAAATGAAATGTTTTAAACTTGAATTCAATGTAACTTATAAGATATTGAAAATGCATGTGAAAACACATTTAACATAAATGAACTAAACACTCTACGAAAGAAGCATCAATGGAATAGTTCGAGTATCCATAAACTGTCTATGAGCTTAACGTTAGCTAGAAAAGTAATTAGCATTAACTAGGTAAACTAGTTTCAAAATCAACATGATGCATTAAGGTCAGTTACGCTTATTAAAACTCGTTACATCATTCTCGTCCTTGCACAAGGTGCATTATGAATGTTTAAGTGTGTCATAGAATGGGTGATAGTCTTTGGGGATGACAGCCTTCATCTGCTGTAACTGCTCATATTTAAATTTTTTATTTGTAGCGGTCCTGTGTACAATGGCGGTATCACTTCGCGCCCAGTTGGCACCGTTGCATTTCTACGTTTAGGTAGATCTATGTAGTCGTCGGCATAAGAAACCTTGTACTGTATAATCCCGTCGGGCTTGTACTTGAGACTACGAATGTCGGTAACCACCGGGTCACCAACCTTTATACCTGGGCGTATCGTGTCATAGAATTTTAAGCAAGTGTAGTCCTTGAAAAACGTGTGGTCCACGTACTCGATAACATAAGGGTGTGCTTCCCGGACACTTTTCATGACTTCAACATAGTTTGTAGGAGCATAGATAGGTCTTGTTTTGAGACGACGTTCTATTGTGCTGTGAGTGGAGTCCACCTCCATTTGTGTATGCCCTTTCTCCAAAAAGTTTTGTGATATCACAATATTATAATGCACGGCTAGTCTAAGTAACGTATTTGCTAAAGTAGCGTTACGGTTCTGATAACCGCATCCGTCGCTAAACAGAATGATTTCCTCAACACTTGGCTTGATTAATGTTCTTGTTAGATGATCGTTAATACAACTAGCAAACGAATTTGCCGTCAGTCCTCCTTTACCCTCATGCCAGAAAGAGCATTTGACACCTTTGGTCCCTAAATCGTACAACGTAAAATTATGGCAGTCTAATTTCGTTTTGTAATAAACTGCACTCGCTTCGATTCTTGGTGAAAGTAAAACAGCTTGAACATCCATTGTAATGACTTTAACTTTATCCGAAGCTCTCTGTTTCTCATTTTCTTTATGAGTCCGGGCATCATTTTTGCGTTTTATATGAATATTGTAATTTTCATCACTTTTATGTCCATGACTGTGTCCAACACAGACATCACATTGATCTTTTTTAGGTTTGAATAAAGAAAAGTTCTTTTGGTCAAATATTCTGTTTAAACTCATTCTTCCGACAGATTTATATCCGTTGTCGCGACAATATTTTTCATAAACACGCATCAAATCTGCGAATGAGACAAAACACTGGTTCAAGATATATTTTAGAGGTGGTGGCCCTGCAATAGTGCGATGGCATTTTTGGTAAAGAATCCAAGAAAGCCTCGGCATTCTTCCATTCTGTGCTCACTCTTGTAAGAGGTGGAGCACGTTTACTTGCAGCTTTTGGTCGAGGTAATCCATTAGAGTCAGTTTTATTATCCAACCAGTCATATACCATATGTTCACTGATTCCAAGAGTCGATAAGAAGAATTCTTTGCATACCCGAACTTTTCTCTCTCCAATTCGAAAGTGATAGATATATGTGTATTTTCTTCTCCCTTTCGTTGTCTTCTTCTCGAAACTACTTGTACCAGGCTCAATAATTTCCTCTTCGTTTGGGTTTCCTCTTGTACTATAAGTACTTGTATCAGGCTCAATATCTTTCTCTCCATTTACATCAGAATCAATACTTACTTCTTCGTTTTTTCTTTTCCTAGCTTTGCCACTGCTAGGTTTAACTTCGATCCTACACACTAAACTAGCGACAAACATTCTCTTATGACTCCAGTCCATGTTATACCAAAATGTGTCAAACATTTCCTTTCTTAATGTGTCACTTATTTCAAAACAGCCTCTTACCCTCTCGCACCTTTTCCCACAACTCCGTTCTCCTTGTATTCTCGCCTTCTTGTCTACAGAGTATGACTTTTTATCGTCAATTTCTTTAAGGCCTTAAAATGCCTTACCTTTCATTCTGAGAATTTTATTTTTGTTTTTCTTCCAATTGCTAGGACTTCCCATACCTTTCTTTGATTTCGGATGCTTCCGTTTTCCATCGGATGGACCAGTCTCTTCAGTTGTTATTTCTACTTCACGCGCAATATTTAATGTTTCGGTATTGATCACACTTTCTTTTTCATTTTCTTGTTCAGTTGCTATCATTCTCACTGCACGTGACGTTTCATTATCAATTAGTTGATCTTCACCTTGATCTATCATTCGATAAGCAACGAATGTTTCACTCTCATCTGCTAAATCTTCTGTCTTTCTAAAATCATTGTTTTGCAATTCTTGGCTTTCACCGTTGCTCTCATTAGATTGGTTTTGGCAATTCTGTGTTCGCATTCGCTTGAAACTTTTATTAGGCTTGTTTGAAATACTAATATCAGAATCGTAATCAGATGATTCTGTACATTTATTTCGTTTTCTGTATGTCTCTTCTTTCCAATCTGGATCTTTAATTGAATCGTCTGAGTCAAATTTGAGCTTATTTCGCTTTCACTCATATAAATGTTATCAGTTTCATTGTCGTGGAGTAACCTATCATCAGGCTCTTTTTCATGATTAGAATCCTTATTCTCATCATGTTCATTACAGCTTGATACACTTTTTATATCAGTTATTGACGTCCCTTGAATTATGTACGTTTCCAAACTGGATACCTTTCTTTGCTCGAGGGTGACATTTGTACTATTTTTGTCGATTTTAAATTCTGTGCTGTTGTCGGTAGCACACTGCCTCCGAATTCCTCATCAGAAAATTCTACGTCGGTATTGTTGTTCTGATCTACAGTGACAATCTTTTCCGTTACACGGTTTCTCGCTAACGCTAACTGCACTAATTGTTTTCCCCTGGAGCTCATTTTCAGTTGTTCTGTACAGTTACAAGACGTTTAATTGAACAGTCCCTATGCATATAAGTCAGTTATTTAAGTTCATCTTCTATTTCGCTCACTTTAAAAGTTACTTGTAAATAGATCATACATGACTTTATAATTGTGTCACACTGTTCTACAGTCACTTCTATACCCGACAAGTCCAACACATTCAGTTCCTAAGCCGAACATATATTTACCACAGTTGCTGGTTCAACGTTTGTGTAAGATAAATGTAATTGATCTAAGCTTTTGCATTTGGATATAACATGAAAGTCAGCATCGACCAAATTTTTACATTGCGAAATGTTTAAAATATGAAGGTTTGGCTAAAACTGCAGGAAACACAGTGTTGAAATGTTACTTTCTGTAATGTCCAGCCAGTATAACTTTTTGGCATTTTGTAAATAAGTAACAAATAGGAGGTCAGTTTCAAACGTTGCACATGAAACTTGAACACACGTTATTATGAGTTGTTCAAATCCCGAAGAATGTTTTAAAACTCGTTTGAGAACGTCAAAATTTGCTACAAATTCAATTTCAAAACCTATGTCCCTCCATAACACACTATTTCGTTCCACTATTTCATTTAATAGTTTACACGTTCTATTCACAGACTTAAGAAGATGAGTGGTTGGTATGTCTAAAAGTATTTTGACAATGATTTCAGTAGGCAACGAAAGCAAACTGTGCTCCATTCCATCTGTCAAATGGCATTTCTTGTATCTGTAAGAGACAGAAAAGTCTTAGAAACTTATTATCATGCATCTAAAATTTTCTGATAATCAATGCAATAGGAAAGCAGCATTTTATCAGGCCTATCGGCACTATGATTCTTCTGACTGTGTGGCAAAATTGTACAACAAATTAGCCTTGACATTTCAAAAAATATCCTGTCCTTGCATTAAATCATGATTACTTAACAAATTATTATATTCGAAAACCGCGTATATTTTGACATGAGCAACACCAAATTCAGTTAACGAAATCGCGTATAAATATATTCAAATTTTAAAGCTTCAAATCCCTGTTCATTCAACATAAACCGTATTAGATTCAACAGTGTATCGATTTTACAATGACTCTTTATTAAATTAAGCACGTTATATCATTTTCCCGAGGAAAAATGCGAATAAAAACATAACAAACATTGTTTCTTTCGAAAATTATGTTGTTTTAGGAAATTATGCATGTAAATACATCAATTAACATTAATGCATAAACATTTATATTAAATTAGTTGTATAAACTAAAGAAATAACTTACATCTTTCATTAAAATCCTTTAAAACTGTTCCATACAAACACCACTCTGACTTAAACAATTATACGCGGTTTTAGCTGAAAAAATATCAACCAATGAATATACAGGATTTTGTCACATGGTGGGTAAAACAACTTTCGGATTGGCTAAAATGTCCAGGATTTTCGCAGAATACGTAGCGTGTACCCCCCTTTCCAATCGTAGAAAATAGTTTTCGCGCCAAAATTGACTTACGCGGTTTTCGTAGAGCAGCGACGTTATTTTTTATGAAAACACGCGGCAATAGTAACAAATACTTGCAGATTAGGCAATCCCATTGATAATTCTTTGCTGAGAATTCTTGGATAAGATTTAGCATTTACAAATATACTACCATTATTTGATACCTTTATTCGTAGCTTTTTTTTACCAAGTAAACATCTTTTAATGTTGGCTCACACACCTAAATATTTATTGTATGACGGCAAAATTGCGGATGGCTTTGACTGGGGATCCGTCGCCAGATTGTTACAGACGCCGTCTTAGAATCACTATCAACTCATTTTGAGGGCTAGAACCCTCCTCTCACTCTTAATGGAAGCCCTTTATCTTGTTTGCGGTAGGTTGGTGACTTCATTCGGGATCGTTCGTGTCTTACATACTGGCCTTATAGGCATCAGGGATAGAATAGCCATCTATCATTATACATGAATGCATCTCGACACCAAGCAGCAGTTATGCCTAGCTCAAATTGTATGGATATATACTAAAAATAAGCATAAAGATTCGTGGGTATGTTGCCCTTAAAGTCTATTACTTATCTGTGGCAATCTTATCTACATACAGATCACCTCACGCGGAAAACCCACTATATATATATTATTGCTACCCCGCATGTCTCAGAGTCTGTACTAAACAGTTAAAAGGTCATATCAAGTGTCGCGAGATGATTTCATGAAACTTCGACGCAATATGTCTTTACCTGCATGGAAGTTTTATATATTTAACTTTTTCTTACCTTTAAATGTCAGTTAAATATGATATTAAGATAGTTTCGTAAAAAGCCATTAATTATACAGAAGATTAGCAGTTAATATTGGGTAATCACGAAATTTTACCTTTTACGGGTAGGATTATTTTCATAGATTTTGATAAAATTAAACAGAGGTGACAGAACAGTAGCACTAAAATACTTCAGTGAATATTCAAGAATTATATCTCCATTAGTTAATAGGCTTATCAGGACATTTATGCTATAATTGTCAAAAAAAAAACAACAAGAAATGTTTATGATATACGGTCTAAATCACGTCATCACTGGCTGAATTGTAAAAGCAAATTTAACATTGAATTAAAAGCGTCGATTAAACATACATTGAAACGCAAAACCGCACACTTTTTGAGGTTCTGTCAAAGCATATTGGTAAAATTTTGAATAGAATGTTTGATAACAAATATTTTTTTAAACCGATTGCATGTAATGTCTTACGTTTACTTCCATCCATGCGTGAACATGAATTGCAAAATTTAAAGAGATGGTCATTTTTCCCTGTCTGTTATGAATCTTCAGCAATACGTGATAAAGAAATGATATAAGATTCTTTCACTGGTTGTAGGTGTAGATGGGAATTTCCGGTCTCGAGGGTAACTGTTTAGGCGGTAACGAGGCTCCCTGCCGAGTTACCGCCTAAACAGTTACCCGAAATCCGGATATTCCCATCTGCACCTATAACCAGTGACAGAATCTTTTTCTTCAAAATAATAATAAAAATAAAACCAATCGGACGGTTTCTTTTTAGAACTATTTCTGATAGCAGCGTATTTAAACAAAGCGCGGGAAAGCAACGTCCGTAAACGGGAAAGACGTCATGACGTTTCAAAGACAAATAACAATGTTTAATTCCGGTTTTGTTTTATCAGTTGCAGCGTAACGTTATGAATTTTTGATAAAATAACGTGTTTTGAATCGAGAAATATAGTATCAGAAACAAAGAGGAACTGTCAAGGTATTGGATTTTTATACCTTTTTTGAAATAAAATATAAATAACTGTATAAATCTTCTACGTATATGTAGTTCGTAATACGTCATTTAAAGCACGAGAGTCATCTTACTTCCCCCGGGGTGTAAGATGGATTTTTCCAGCACCGGTAAAAAATACCGGAAATCCCCGTCTTGTATGCAAGAATAAAAATCTCTTCCTGTACAACTGACTGGCAGGAAAACGGACGCTTTAATAACGGAAATAGTTTTTGGAATGGTGTCATTATTCAAAACTAATGCATTCAAGCGGTGAATTTACAACGCTATTAAAAATTTCGAAATTTTTATTCGAAAAGATTGATTTTATCATTCAATAAGTTTTTGTTATATCTTTCTAAATTCCTGTAATTCTAGCCTCATTCTAAAAACATATAACAAAACAGGTTTAAAAAAGCTCTGTGATTTGTTAAAATGTACAAATACAGACTGCAAAACACGTCCTGCTACACCTTTGTTTAACGTTTTGAAAAGTACGTTAGGAACGTTAACGATATAAATGTATGCAAATTGTATTGCTACGAATTTTAAAACCTAAGAAAAGTTGGAAAATAAGAATGGAATACTTATGTTAGTCTATGCGCAAAAATGTAAGCGCATGTTATCTAGGTTAAATTTTAATGTGACACATTCTTTTGAGTTCTTATAAGCGTCTACTCTGTCGCTTGATCAACTAAATGGAACGCCTTAAATTATTACAAGGTTTTAGACACAAATAACACAAAGAGTGTTACTCATAAAACGTTTTCTCAGTCAATCAAATCATTGGGACGCTTGTTTTTGTGATGTTTCAGAACCAAATCACACCCGGTCGGGTAATATCTAATTTAAAACAATTGTTTTAAATTAATGTTTTTTTGATATTTTGTGTTCAAAATTAATACTTGTTGTTCTATGGAATCATAATATTTAGACATTTAATGTTAACCTGAGTTATAATATTATCAATTATATTTAATTACAGAACCATGGACGAACAACATTATACATCAGAGGCAATGGGCTCTGTCTAAAATGGAACAAGGGTAAACGTCTTTCAAAGATTGGTTACGATACATGGGGGATAAACATCACATATAAATCAATTGTAACCAAATATCAATCTCAAACACGTTCAAAACCCATCTACCTTCCTGGCAATAAGCTTCAGAGCGTGTACTGGCGGACGACTACGACGATATGGTGGGTGCTAACTTTTACATTATTTTTCCAGTATCTAAAACTTCTCTGTACTTTTTGGAGAAACCTGTCTTCATTTCATACCCATGGTTTTACCAGAAAACAGGCGCCATCAGTAGTTTTTTGATAAATTCTACATACATTGGCAAAGAGAGAAATGTAACGATCTATACACCTCCTAGTTTCAATGAAAATACATATAAAACTTATCCTGTGGTATTCGTTCTGGATCTCAATCTACATTTTGCTAAATACTTCAAGAAAAATCTGGAAGGTCCAATTTATCCGCATGCAGTGTCAGAAGAGTATGCAATGATAGGGTTTGGTGATTACAGAAATGGCGGAAAAGAAAGGTTTGATCTCCTGACACCACGTGTTGGTCCATTTTTGTTTTGTATAAATGGCACGTTTGCAGATAACTGTGGTGGCTGTATGCCGGATAATATAACAGACCCAGTTGAGTTTACCCAGTATCTTTTGGATTTCTGTGGAAGGAGAGTCAATATCGGTGGACTAGCTGATAACATGTTAGATTTCTTAGAGAAAGAAGCTCTCCCATTTGCCAACAAGCTCACTTTAACGCGATTGCAAACTGATAACTTTGGCATAATGGGATACTCGCTCGGAGGATTCATGTCTTGCTACGCCATTTGGACACGCCCACATGTGTTTTCCTTCGCTGCCTGTCAGTCGCCCTCATTCTGGTGGCCAATAAACAATTCATCCTTTTTCGAAGTTGATTTCCATTTCATTAACAAGACACTTAAAAACCCTTTGTTTTATAACAATCGCCCTGAACAAAATATCTACTTAGACGTAGGAGGAGGCGAAATCGGTGCCCCATGGCATATGGTACAAGCTACTCTTGAGACTGCAAGTATCATCACAGATTTTATACACTAGACTTTAGACAAAAATGTCTGGGTGCATGTTCACGCATTCAAAAGTCATACTTATTTTAAATGGGGTAAAAGGATTGGTCAAGTATTAGCAACACTTCTCCCGGCTGGTGAAACACAAAGAATACCATCACACATAGCTGCACCTGCCCGTGAAAGAGAAACGGCGCTAAGTGGATCAGAAATAGTTCAAATGGTAACTATATAGGTAAAACACGTAAAGGCTAGAAAGCTTGAGCTTTCTAAATAATATTCTATGTATTATCAATATGTCAGGCATAAATCAAGTGTTTGTTTTTCTCCATATTGATACATGTTTAATGTATAATTAACCGTTGTTTAGATACCAAATTATTCTATTTATTGTTCTAAGTTGTTGAGGATTGCTTCCAATACAAAAAAAACCTCTTTACATAATTTTGTAAGGAAAACAGCAGCCAAATTATTTTGCGATGAGCCATAGTGACAACAGTTAATACCTAAACCATGAATATGTGACATTAGCCATGCTGTAGTGTTTAGCTTAAATATATTGCTTTAAGTACTACAAATAAATATTTTAACTGTTACATTGTGTTGCCCGAGAAACGGCTTAATGGATGAAGATGTTGTGCAACTTCAAGACATCGTATGAAAACTATTATCAATATTATATGTATGACAGTGTAATTAAGTAGTATACAATGAAATTAGAACGTTTACATGTCTAACCGATCTTTGATATTTACAGAAACGTTCAAATGAGACCAAATTCAATATTTATCCGAAAAGCGCATGCGATCCAAATATAACTACATATAAATGTCTGTCTCCGGTTTTCTGACCAACGTCCAAAATCAGCTCTCGTCAAAAGACTAAAATAAATATTAGAAATTGCAGAAGTGTTGCTTATTCACTTTTAAATGTTTTACACCTGTCCGACTACGTTTCTGTCACACACTGACAAACGGACCTCAAAGTATCTGTAGTATAAAGACAGGTATAACATCATCTTTTTGTAAATTTTTAAGTTATTGAGGTAAATGTCAGATTTTTCGCAATGAATACCTTTAATGTTTTTCTGCATTCATAATTTAGATTTCCATGTAAATTCCATTAAAATCTGTTCAGTAATAAAGCAATCTTGACTAAAGTACATGTACATGTACAATTAACGCTATGCACATTAGATCTGAAGACGTGCTATTGATATGACGTGCTATTGACCCTTCAGCTAGCCATTCAGAGACTTACTTATAACATTTTGTATGTGAAAGTAGAAGAAAAACAAGGAAGAATATCCAACAGGGAAAGCCACATTCCAAAACCGCAGCCTCCCCAAAGGCACACACACACATACACACACACACGAACAAAAAAAAACAAATACAGGAACAGTGTGGGGCACCGCCTTGGAACGGTCAATGGCAAAACCAGCACTTGGGTGATTAAACCGGCTTATGGTGCACCTTACCTCACTCTTACCCTCCATCATGTTCCAAAGTCACAAGACAGCGTAAATAAAAGTTATCCCCGCCAGGTAAAAACCTAACATACGTAAAGGCAACAGAAGGCATGTAATGTGAAACACAAAAATGCTCTTATATATATATATATATATTATATGAAGACGGAAATCATAATAGCTCAGTCCTTGTGGGATTTAAGAACTACTAATCATAGAGTCCTCCACCTGTTCCGTCAGACACAATCAAAGAGGAAAGCGTAGCTTCCAACTGTAAAAGGGCTGAATACCAAACATGCGGTGTGTCTCAAAACAGTTGGGTTATAACCTCTTTTCATAAAACGTTTAATGACTTTACTAAATACAATTGGAAAATTGCCATGACTCAATATCTTACGAAGTTTTTAAACCACATCCCCATAAAAAAAGCGGGTTTTGATATGCCTTCTCGCAGAAGTGTCTTTAGATTGCTATTGTATTTCAAAATTAAATCTGAATTACGATAGTAAAATTTGGAAAAGTACTTACGTAATTTATAATAACGGTAGCCCTGTTGAAGAAGCTTATTTGTAATATATAAGTTACGTTCATTAAAATCCTCAACATGACTACACGCTCTTGCAAACCGAATTAACTGAGAAATATATACCCCATAAGATGTAGCCTGGGATACATCCCCATCCAAATGGAGGAAATTTACAATGCTGAAATTAAAATCACCCCTCTTGTCATACATTTTGGTATGTATAAAACTGTCGTAAATAGAGAGATGTAAATCTAGAAATGAAGCAGTATTCTCCGAGTTGTTAGTTTTATTTAACTGCAGCTCCCTGTGATAAATATTTTCCACTAACTGATCAAACAACGGATTATCCATATTAAGTATGTCATCCAGAAGTCTAAAAAATCTATATTTAGCCTGGGTTTTTCATATTTACAGTTCTTATGAAGACCACATCGCGACTATGCCCTGGTGTTTTGAGAGAAATCATGTCATGGTACGGATATGGTCACGTAAGGTGTCAAACAGCCGGTTAGCTCAGTCGGTAGGGCACTCACCCTGTAAGCGAGGGGTCCCGGGTTCGAGCCCCGGGTTGACTGTACATTTTCCCCACCCTTTGACAGTCGACGCTATTTTGATGGTTCAGCCAAGTGCTTGTCGAAACAAGTCGTCAGATTGGTTCAAAATAAAATAGATTTGCGAAAATAAAAATAGCAATATCGGTAATCCAAAATATACTTTCCCGCGGAAATAGTGCGAGTTCATGGCTATGTCGTGACGCCCGTGCAAAATTCAGTATTTGGCGGGGCATAACCATACAGACCAGATATGTTTAGCGCACACCACATTACCGACTGACAGAATGTTATTCTATTCTATTCTTTGTAGCAATTAAATTTGCTCCACCGAGGTAAGGAGTTTATTTGTTAGATTTTTGTATAATTTTTAAATTATGATTTTATTTAGTAAATTTTTGTTCATTCTAAAGAATTTTGTAAAAAGTTTACTTCTCGGCAAGATATTAGTTCGTTTCGAGTTGTCAGGCTATTTTTTTTCTTTTTTTTTTTTACTTTTGTAAATTATTTATTTCGAAAGAGGAGTCTAGATGTTTCATTTTGTATTTGTTGTATTTATATTGAAAATTGTGTAACGTGATATTTAGCAAAATTTTTCCTCATAAACCGTATTTTTCATTTTTTTTTCGTTGGAAATTATGGAACGCCGGTACTGCATTGTATTGTATTCTATGTTATACTACAAAGGTATGGTCTGACAAGTGTAGTACAAAAAGATACATTTGGTGCCGGTGTATTGCATAATTATAAAGTGTCCGTTTTGTTACTTATTTGTCCATAATACAGAGTTATCGTTCATACCAGCTATTGTATTACGTTTAATTTGTATTGCATTATGTTAATGTGTGGTTGACAATAATAGCTGCAGTTAATCATTCTCTTATCTATAAATTTTATTTATGGGAGCCTGTAGAGGTATGGTGTACCCAACTTAGCAGTTTGTGCTTTTATTTGTATTTGCTATGGTACTTACCATATGTTATATATTTTAGCTACATCCACTAGACGACATTTTTTCCTGGTGATGTTACGACCCGGAGGTGATATACCCATGGTTTTCTTTTCTCGTCTGGATGTGATTTTCCAGCGCTGAGAGTCTACGTCCCATTGTTGTGCCTTAACCGCCAAGCTGATCTTTGTAAACGATTGAGATAGCTCAGAGATACAAACACCGGATATGGGGAGCCACAATGGGGTCAACTTCTTCGCAATTTGATGGGACAGTATTTTAAATCGTGTTAAATCTTTAGCGTGCTACTCTAGTTAATTGGAATTGAAACATCTGATAAACGTCACTATGAAAATGTATTAGAAATTTCGGACTCGAACAGCTTTTTCTACAAACCATTATTGACATGGGGCTCAACTTTTTCCATCCTTCTACATTGTATTTATTAAATACTTACTTTTATTCTTTTAATTAACTTGTTTTTGTCCCCGGTTGTACCATCCTGTCACAGTTTCTCATTCAAAATTGAAAAGTATGGCCTCTAGAGAGGTCACAAGGGTTTTTTATTTTTAGACCTACTGACCTAGTTTTGGACCGCACGTGACCCAGTTTCGAACTTGACTTAGATAACATCGAGATAAAAGACCAACTTTCATAAAGATCCCATGAAAAATGTGACCTCTAGAGTGGTCACAAGCAAAAGTTTACGGACGCACGGACGCTAGGACGGACGGACGACGGATGCCACGCGATCACAAAAGCTCACCTTCTCACTTTGTGACAGTTGAGCTAAAAACGCAACCAAGCACAATGATAGCAAATTCGAGTTTATTCATTAAAGGTAATAAACGTACACATGATCTATGAACGTTTATAGAACCTCAATATCACAGAAGTGTCCACATAGCCCTGATGCAAATTTTGTCATCATTTATACCACCAAAAAGCAATCTGAATCATTCTGTTTTAAAATGAAATAAACATGTATCCAGTCTCTGAAATATTTCCAGTGTTAAGATATCCTAATGGCATTCATTTCAAATACTCAAGTTTTTAAGTGCTCAATTGGATAGTTAACCAACGTTTTCGGAACTATTAAGCTCGTTTCTGCAATAGGAAGAAGCGATTAATGCAATATTCTACTTATAGATTGGTCATTTGCGTGTCATTTAGCTTTTTTCGTTCATTAAGATGGCCGCGGCTTAGTAGGGCACTATGACTTTTGTAAGCCAGCTTTCGATTGGTCACTTTTCATAAACGAACCGACATTTTGTTTTAGGTTGCTGGGAAAAAAGTCGGAGCCAGTAATTGGATATGTTCGGCGTTTCAGGTAGTTTTCATAGTAAATTCCTATCGTAACACTGTCTCGCCGAAGCAGTGCCTTGTGATTTTTGTATAATATTAACCTCGTATTTAAACTCGGAGTTGTTCGGGATGATATGACGGAGTCCATCCAGTGTCCTTCGTGAATTGAGTTCAGATTATGCATATGTTTAACTTTTATGAAAAGAGAGACAAAATCAGTAAATCTATAAGAAGATTATTTGTAAAACACTGGGTGCAACCAAGCAAAACTGTTACTACAGTGAACCGGTTTTGCTACTTGTATTGTTTATTATTCCAAATATTTCCATATAGTGTTGATTAATGCACTGTAACTACAACACCGGACTGTGAAATAAAACGTCGCCCATAAGATTTGATAGAAAACAAAGAGCATATCTGCTTAGATGATTTAATGGTTATATATATAGGTATTATAGTTAACAGCATTAGATATTGATCAAAAGATGAAACAAAACGTAACACTGTACCATTTGCGCTTTGTGTAGGTTGTAACATACTATATAAATGAATTATTTTCAGCCTTTTCAAAGATAATCATCGGTCAAGTTGGATCACCTATTGCATAGTATAGTAAACAAAAACCAGGAAGTGTTTCTGCACATGTACGTGATTCACCGAACTTAATATACTACAAAAGTCACATGTTGCCAATACATTTTAATATACATCACAAGCATAGTTTTAAAATAAACTAGAAAGTGGCTCGCTTAGCTCGTGTTAGCTCTAGTTATGAGAGGGCAGGGATGGAGTCCAAAGTGATATGCCATTGAGAGAAATGATATTGTATAGAATCCATATACAAGGGTATGTCAAAGGCTCAATGACTCATTTTTACTCTTTTCATTGCTATATAATAGGATATGATAAAGGCTCCATGATACACTTTCACTCTATTCATTGCTATATAAAAGGATACGATAAAGGCTTCATGATGCACTTTCACTCTATTCATTGCTATATAAAAGGATATGATAAAGGCTCCATGATACACTTTCACTCTATTCATTGCTATATAAAAGGATATGATAAAGGCTTCATGATGCACTTTCACTCTATTCATTGCTTTATAAAAGGATATGATAAAGGCTCCATGATACACTTTCACTCTATTCATTGCTATATAAAAGGGTATGATAAAGGCTCCACGATACACTTACACTCTATTCATTGCTATATAAAAGTTACAAATAGCGTGTTGGCTGGCTGTTTTGTTTAGCATAATTGAGCCGCGCCATGAGAAAACCAACATAGTGGCTTTGCGACCAGCATGGACCCAGACCAGCCTGCGCATTCGCGCAGTCTGGTCAGGATCCATGCTGTTCGCTTTCAAAGCCTATTGCAATTAGAGAAACCGTAAGCGAACAGCATGGATCCTGGCCAGACTGCGCGGATGCGCAGGTTGGTCTGGATCCATGCTGGTCGCAAAGCCACTATGTTGGTTTTCTCATGGCGCGGCTCATATATCCTAATCACGATACCTTTTCACTCATTATGTAACTACTTTATTTTTTTTAAATGTATCTCATTCTACAGAACACACATCTACAGAACACACTTCAAGTGTTTTGACAGCTTTTTGGATTGAATCATTCAAAAACGTATTTACTCGTTTTCGATTCTGTGTTACCATAAGGAATTGAAATGCGTAATTGCTTGTTCTATAATGCGTGACAATTATAGAACAAGCAAGTTACACGTTCGCTTCAATGTATGCATTGACCCCCGTCTGGGCATTGAAATTTCTCCCTCTAATATAGTAGAGTCTAGGCAATGAAATACCTCTCTCTTATATAATAGAGTCTAGGATTTAAAATGTGTCTCTTTCTCTTAGATTGTACAGTCTATGCATTGAAATAGTCTTACAGAGTCTAGGCAATGGAATGCATCTCTTTATATAATATAGTTTATGCGTTGACATATCTCAATCTAAGAAAGTAGAAACTAGGTATTAGATTATTATTATTATTATTATCATTATTATTATACCACCTTTATATAGCACTCTTTTCATGCACATGTACACGTTTAAAAGTGCTTTACGGAATAAACTGCTGTTGTCTAAGCTTGGTGTACAGGGAAAAATTTGGACCCTACTCGTTGATGCCCATACAAATATGTCAAGCTGCGTGGCGGCAAACGGTTTAAAGTCAAATTTCTTCAAAGTTCAACAAGGAATTCGACAGGGAGGAGTAATTTCCTCCTGGATATATAACTTATATATTGATGGCCTTCTCGAAGAACTAGAGAAAAGTGGTATCGGCACATTTATCCTAGATACCATAATAGAAACACCACATTAGCAGACAATATTGCCCTGTCAGCAATACACCCTGTAAACTTGCAGGGTATGCTTGACATTACATATAAGTATACATGTATGTATAGATACATAATTAACCCATCTAAAAGTTATGTGGTTACCTTTGGAGATCGTTCAAGAATTAGAACTTCAAGTTTGGTTCTGATAAAATTGAGGTTGCTCAGAATGTCAAACATGTCGGTATTTACCTGAATAGCAAAATGACTGTCAGAGATAAGGTTAACAATGCTCGTCAAAAAGCCAAATCGTCACTTTTCTCCTTATTGTCCCTTAAAATTGACCCGTCGTATTAAATCCAGTCATACCGGCTGAGCTTATCCAAATGCTTATTGTTTGGTTGTGAGTTGTGGAACAGCCTTAAAAACTGTGATTTTGAACTCCTTTACAAATTTCTGAATTTAGCAGCTAAAAAGATTCAAAGGTTTTAACATGAGAACACGTACTGATATCTGCTTAAGCATGCTAGGCTGGAAAAACGCTCTTTCTCAGATAGAAGCTAGAAAGCTGGGCTTTTTGGCTAGATTATTTAACATGCCTACTACTATGTTATCCAGGCGAATTTTTTACGCGCGCCTTTCTTTGTATCTATGTAGAAACTATGAGCAACAAAACAATCAATAGTCTTCGAATTATTCGAATACATAGTAAATTATATGCAATTAGGTAATTTCCTTTCTAAAGAAAGGTGAAAATTGATATGTAAAAATGTATCAATAATTCGTAAGTGTATAAATGGAAGGAAAGAATGAATACCGACAATGACTTTGTTAGATTTCGTCTCTTGCAGAGCCATTTTATGGGACTGTGCACTAGGTTCAGAGTCATTATTAAATGCATTTCAAATAAGTAAATTATGGTCTGACACAAGCCACGAAGAAATATTTCTCTGTGATTCTTGTGGAATTTTATGTAATAACAAGCTAGTGCCTATAGCAATTGACAGTGATAAAAATGAAACCTAAATGAGATTAATTCTTTTGTAATTATAGAGGCTTTAGTTTTGGCGATAATGTATTGCATGAATTATTGAACGACGACAACGACACAAAATTTCAGAAGCTTATTGGTAGACGCTTGATATCAGTTGCTTGTAAAAACGTTCATAAGCATTTTCTAAGAATAGCCATTCGATATGTTGTTTCATGTATGCATTTTTCTTGCAAAGATGATTAATTTATAAGATAATTCAATTAGTAAGTGGCCAAATGCAATTATTGCATCATGCAATGTATGCTGTAATGAATCGTGACCATGTTTGATATAAGTTTTACACCTTTTTCTCTATATATGTATATAAATAAGATAATCTTGATTAAAGCGAAAACCTTAATACATGTACTTCTATTACAATTGAAATTGTTTATGTACATTTGTTTGCTACATTGTTATATTCATTCTCATCTGTAATTTATGTGGTATTTGAAATGTATATCACTGAAAAGTGGAAATATATATATATACAAATGTAGACGAACATACATACATTTTTAAAAGTATTTAAGTGACCCTAGGATAAAATACTGTTCTACGATGTTTTATGAAAAGAAAAACAATGTATCGGTCAGTTAACGAAATGTTGTACAAAGAAGTGGGTTTTAGCAGGCTTTTAAAAGCAGCTAGCGTGTGAACTTCCCTTCTCATCACGGGAAGGGAGTTCCAAAGCTTTGGAGCACTGATCGAAAAGCTGCGATTGCCATACATCATTTCTTTTTTGAATACATCTTTATTTTCCCCGTCCATAGGTGTGCGTGGATCGGGGCACTCCACGGGAACACACCGTACAAAGAGTGCAATATATACAAAATATGAAAGACACATAATAAAAGACACTAGTTAATCTGTATCTAACAAGCAATATAATGTTGATGTATTGTACCTTATATGTTAGGAGATAAACATTCAAATGAAAAGTCATATTACATTCTAGCAAGACAAGTATAACTTAAGACCTTAAGACACTGGTACACTGGTATAGAAGAAGTAAAGTTCTGTACAGCTTACTAACACTTCTTATAATAAAAACAAAATAAATACAAACTCATTCACATATTCTTTTTAACAAAGACCAATTTTCCTTTTTATCTTCTGATATTTTTGTTTCTTTAACAATTGACAAGGCTAACTTTAGACTTCCCTTCAATCCATTTAGGGATGGAATACAACCTTTTCTTTTGCACATATAAATATATCTTTTTACTTCCAGGCAAAAAATGTTATAATGTTCAAAGTTCTTTTTAGAATTTCCTAAAATGAAGATTTTGCAATCAATCTGAAAGTCTCGATCAAAAGTTATAACATAATTCTTGGTTTCTAATATAAACTTTTCTATTATTGGACATTCCCAAAACAGGTGGATTAAAGTTTCAGTATCGGTCTTACAAAAAGAACAATTAGAATCTGGTGTAATGTTCATCTTGTGTAATAATATATTTGTAGCTAATATTCTGTGTATCAATCTGGTTTGGAACCACTGTAGATATGTATCTTTTGTAAGAATAAACACCCAGCTATGTAAGTATTTCCATTCTATTGGTTCAATTTTAAAATTATCGTTCCACCTGTCTTGGATTGCCATACACCATGGTTTTAGTTCTTGGCATAACCAGTTACAGCGTGTCTTATGATCTTAGGTTTCTGACCGGTTTACACATTTCCATCATATCCCTAATATAGGCAGGGGACTGATTGTGTAAAGGTCAGAACCTTTTACTGCACCCTGTATCCCTTCCTCTTATATAGTAGAGTCTAGGCATATTAAATCCACTTTTCTTAGGAATTCACTGTCTTAGTCAGTTTATACAATAAGCCATTGTATAATCTATACCAAACCATTCAACAGAACAAAAAACAAAATACTTGTAAATATTATGGGCATAGAATAGTAACAGATAAAGATTCGAAACCATATCAACATTATTACAGCACAGTTTCATTTTGTATGCCTGCCAGTATAAACTGCAAAATAAAAATTGCAAAATATAATTATATTCTATCTATAAGCCAACATTTCTTAACATTGTTACGGCCTTTCAGTCATAGAAAAATTTATTGATTAAAGGCATGAAGTTGATATTATTTTTTGTTTGTTTGTTTGTTTGGTTTGTTTTTGTTATTGTTAATTTGTCTACATCAAAATTGGGTCTTTTCATCACAAGAAGTGGGTTATCGTTAAAACTTTAGTAGGAGGAATATTTTTCCAGGTACAAAACATTTTCTATTGCCTTACATGAAGCTGGTTCACAAACAAACATTAATTATATATCTCTACATTTCTTTACGTTGCATTTCTGCCATCTTATATTTGGGTCAGTGGTATAGCACCAGGTATAACCTGACCAGCTAGGATCCCGGCAATAGTTTTCCGCTTCGCTTACTGTGGCCTCTGGAAATTTCATTGGCATGTTGCCATATTTGTGAGTATGTGGAGACTGTGAGTCCCATCGTTGACATTCCAAACCATCCTGAGTTCTCGTAGCAAATCCTCGATACTTCCAAGACTTGTCATCATGACAAAAGTCAAATGTACCTGAAATATTCGTGCAGTTTTGCAGTTTCTATACTTTTATTTCATGTTCTTCAGTAAATAAAATACTGAAATTTATCAGTGAAATAAATTTGATATTTTCACTGTTTCAAACAGTGAAAGTATCATTTTTATTTTTCACTGGTACGGAACTGCACTTGAATGCGAAAGAATATGAAGTATAAATAACAGAAAAGTCCTTGCTATATATACTTCAGTAAAGGTATAGAAATATAACAGGATCATAAATATATACATTCTTTATAATAAAATGTAAAAGAAATCTAGAAACGTAATAGAATTATTTACAGTTTTTCTACAAAGATATTTTGACGTCACGACATTATGACGTCATGATGCGATGTATGCGACGTTGCGCGGACAAACTAGATATAATTTTGTTAAAACCATTAAAGGTGGTCAATCACATTTAAACAACATTTAATGACATTTTTTACTTTTTGTATATTCTAGTAGAGAATTATTTAAGGAACATAAAGACCAATTACATAGAGTTAGATTCCTATTTGAAATGTATATTTTATTATTTTTATAAAATTTTGTAATTACTCCCCTTTAATATGAAAGTATATAAAAAGCTGGGTATTTCTTTTTATTTCGATACAATGTCTAGTTTTACATTTGCATTTGATAGACATATCAACTATTGAACAATCTGAACCAAAATGCAAGTTTAAAAGCTGTGTGTAGCTTCTGAATTCATTTATTTCCAATCGCGCAACCAAGATAGGCAAAGGGAGGTAATAATAATTTTTCAAACTTGCGTTTCTACTGCATTCCATCTAAATACATAATTTTTAATGCAAATATTTTACAAATATATTACAATATGTCTAATATTTATACATTTCCTTAGGCAAAGTATGTTTATCAAATTTATACTTATGATAAAATAACTCTATCTTGGTTGGGCAACCAGGATAGGAAAATGAAATTTTAAAAATACCTCCAGTGAAAATCTAATATGTATTAAGTGTTAAGTGAACATAAATGAGTGTAAATGATCAGATGCTAAAGTTTCGAACAAATCCGTTACATGGCCAAAATCTGATTATCCACCTTTAAAAATGCATAAAAGGAATAGCAAATTTGTTTGTTGTTTCAGTGTAAGATACTTTTACCGATCCAAGATATAGACATTTTGTAAGACCGTGTACATTTGTATTTTAAGTTTCTGATAACGGATCCGTAATGAGAATTCGCAATTTCCGTTCCATTACGAATCTTCCGTATGCGATTTTGGCATCCTTCGGCCATAACAGAAAAACCGGAAAATGACGAAATGGCATACCGGGAATACGTAAACGAACGGAAAATGCCGATTGTCATTACGGGTCCATTATCATAATATAGAATGTACTTGTATACTAGACAGGTGTTTTTAGTGTTTCACCGGTGCTGGAAACTCCGTCTTACACCAAAGGTTGTAGGATGACGTACTCTTTTCCTGTCAATTACGTATCATGAAGAAATAAAGTCAAAAAAGTTAGTTTCGTTCAACTGCAGGTAATAAACTTCTCGCCATAATGTCATTTTTGTAGATGTTTCGTGCTTCTTATACATACAATAGATTTGCTTTAAGAAGACGTGCTTTCAAGAATGTCATTTGCTATATATTATTAACTCGTTTTGTTTTCGAATTCGGTATACAAGAATCTATCACCAAAAGTATATGAGCCGCGTCATGAGAAAACCAACATAGTGGCTTTGCGACCAGCATGGATCCAGACCAGCCTGCGCATCCGCGCAGTCTGGTCAGGATCCATGCTGTTCGCTTCCAAAGCCTATTGCAATTAGAGAAACTGTTAGCGAACAGCATTGATCCTGACTGGTCTGGATCCATGCTGGTCGCAAAGCCACTATGTTGGTTTTCTCATGGCGCGGCTCATATGCAGATTAGAATATCATACTACCACCACTTGGGATACCTTAACCTTTAGCCTGCTAAATTTATAAAATGGACTGATCCATCATTCAATTTGGGCAGTACCATGTATTATTCGAAGGGGTTTTCATTGAAAATTTACTGACTCATTAGCGAACAGTGCAAAGGCAGAACCATTGGGCTAAAGGTTAAAATGATGAATAACTTTAAAATTGACCTTAAAAAATAAAACTGAACTTCTGGAAAACCTTTTCCGGATCAGGTGGATCAAACAATAAATTAGGCATTGTTATTCATATAATTATGCAAAATGAGAAAATATAAAATAGAGATCTATATCATTAGTTGCTCTGCATGTATGATATCAAAGCCTTCCTAATAATGAAAACGCTTACATATTTCAACGTCACAATAGTCCCATCTCTTGCTTCCGGTTGTATAGCACCAAGGTCTTGATCCTTCAGGGCTGCGACAGTAGTTACTTGCGTCGGCGAGAGACGCATCCGGGTAGTCATCCGGGTTTGTGTACTTGTGCTTGTGTGGACTCTGTGCATCCCACCGTTGGCATTGCACATTGTCTTTCGTCACACGTTTAAACCCTTTATATTGCTTAACGAAACCGTACTTGTAACAGTCGTCTTGCTTCGTACCTTCAATAAATATATCTTTTTATGAATTTTCAATTTATTAGTATATAAACAATACGACAAAAGCATACAGTAATACCGACTATGAAATAGTGACAAATAGATATGCTTTTACATACATTTACATTTAACATCACATGCGCTACAGTGCTATTTTGGTTTTCTTCCAATATGATATTACTTTTCTTATTTCTCATTGGCTGATATACTTTCGCATTGAGTTAAAGACTGATACGATCAAAGTTGTCGGGGAGCTGATATGTTATAGGATTAGATTATTTTTTCTAGTGTTCATGGATGTGTCAACCCTGCCGATTTTCCTTTTTTTCTAACGAGAAAGAAACTTAGCGCCTTTTTGCTGCTGTCTGTTTAGGTAAAACACAACTCTGAAATTCGCGCATATTAATAAAAATGTAAACAAGGGGCTTATCGATACGAGAACATCTCGGCTTAAGCAAGCAGATAGCATGAAACCAAAGTCTTACAGCAAATTCGCCACAGTGTTCTATGGTGATGACTGTCTTTTTTATTTTATTGGGCATTGATAATCTACTGATTATTTCAATAGATAATTTAACTCATCATGTTGATTGTTCCGACTTTATTTTCTTAATTCTTAAGTTAGTATGTTTTCGGTGTAACAAAATAAATGTTGCATTCCTGAGAGGCTGATGCGTCGGTCGATATTCATATATCTCGAGGTGAACATTTTTCATATCACCCTCTCACGAATGCAATATTTACATAATATCACACGGAATTCGACGATATATCTAGCACTTACACTCTGGGACATCGCAGTAGTCCCATCGGTCATTGGGATCAGTCGTATAGCACCAGGGTCTGCCCTCTTTATGTGGGTCCCGGCAGTAGTTCTTTGCTTCTTGGATCGTATTGTCGGGAAAATTGTCTGCACGCAAATTCGACGGTTTATGTGGTGTTTGTGAGTCCCAGCGCTGACATATTTTACCGTTTATCGTCTTGGTCTGATACCCTTTGTATATGTGTGCAAATCCCACGTCAAAACACTTTCTTTGTTTCCCTATATTGAATAATCATGAAAACTCGTGATTCACAATTGACTTATAGTAAATAAGTGAATAGGATCTTATATCAAAATTGTGTAAGTAATGTTTTGGATTTCGATTGATTCTGCCTTTGCGACCAGTGCAAATCATGATCATCCATGCAGTCTGATCAAGATCTGCACTGGTCGCCATTCAGTCAGTATCTTTTTGATAAGCACCCCCTTTAAACAGTAAATGGTACTGTCCAAATTGAAAGATGGACAAATTCATTACAGAAATTTAGCAGGGTAAGGGTTAAGTGATGCACGTTTCGTACAAATTACAATTTTATAACATTCATTTCAAAATATACACTCATGTAGTTTAATAAGTACATTGTTTACCGCATATCCATGTATTATTTATCTGCGCACAATCATCGGGAAATACGAGTCTCTTGAACAGAGCAGCTGAATATTCTCAGCAACGAAATTTCATAAGTTAGATTATGAGGGAATGTACTCTGTCAGTCAGTTCAGCCTCAAATTAAAACAATGCTTCCTACATACTCGCAAAGAGTTGTTACGAAAACTAACAGTAAATGACAGAAAATCAACATGCGATATAGTTATCAATTGTAATTTCAAATTTTGACACTCTTTAAGAGTTTGTAAATATATTAGTTCAAGTTTGTCTTATCTTTAGGTATAGTATCACCCATTCTCATCCATCAGATGTCCGTCAAAATCCCGAGACGTTCATCCGGGGAACCACGGTAGACCTCTGGTATGCGAGAATGAGTATCACCATGTTCAATCGTTACACCAGTAAGTATACAGGATCAAATCGGGCGACTTTTGATGATTTTGGGTAAGAAAATTGTTTTTCCAGCTACTAATTCTTAGAAATTATTTTCAAGGATGACATACTGCATAAGATAGGCTCCCGGCATTGCGTAATACTTGGTTGCTATTCATGTTCCTATAACTCTGGGCACTTTTCTGAATTACTTCGCAAAATTGTACCCAGAATTACCAAACCTGCCCGATTTGATTCTAGGTCATAAGTTACTTATCCGGTTTCTCAGGGTAACGATTGGACACGGTTAGTTACATAGTAGTACTTACTGGTACGCAGACATTCGGAAAGGCCGTCAGAGACTTCACAACAGCGAAATCCTGGAGGACAGCGCTGCAGAATAGAAAAAGGTCCATGATGGCTATGAAGCTCATTTGACACTAAAAGGTACAGCGACCTTGTTCAAAGTGCTAGACTAGTTGTCTTTATAAAACTCGCTTTACACCAAGTTAAAATATGGCATTTCGAACTCAGCTTATTGGCCAGTATCTTTCTTTCTTTATTTTTAGTAATAGTAATTTTATTGTAGTAACATTAACCTATACAAATAAAAAGTTGGGACAGTGTTGTCTGTTTTCATTTACATTTTTCTTTTTGTATGTCTAAGTAAAGCAAATAACACCAAGAACATGGCTAATTTTGTCCCAAAAAGCATGGTATAACCAAACGTTGAAGATAATTATATGACAAGCTATATACAAATATGTAAGCTAAAACATTACAGTTTAAGATTACAACATTATAAATTGAGATTTCCTGTATATGTCAATGTATAACAGGTCAACCCCAAAGCAAGGGAAATTTTGACACCAGGAGCACGACTTCAATACGCCAAATATCTAAGCTCTAGGCATTGAGGGTATTTTTTGTATTTAAGACCATATAAAACAAGTAAACACCATTGACAGCGCTAAGTTTGGTCATGACTTGAACGATATTGATAAAGGACCATTACACAATGCTTATATGCCAATAGTATCTTCGCACAGTGCGTAGGGTTTTATGGCTTTTGAGGGCGCGTGAATGGTGTTGCACTTTCCATCACTCCCATGAACAGACTCAGTCACACCGAGTCTGCTATTTGTCTGCTTGGTAGCATTCTATGTCCTATGCTTCCTTCGTCTAATGATTTTTAATTGTATGTACCTAATGCCTATTTAAATCATTGTAACAGTTGTATCTAATGACATTTTATGTCAGATACGGTTATTCGTGTAATTGTCGTATATAATGATTATTTATATCATTGTCGTATCTAATAACTATTAAAGTCGTTGTTGTATTTAGTAACTATTCATAACATTTTCGTATCTAGTGACAATTCATGTCATTGTCGTACCTCATGTTTATACATAACACTGTCAATTACAAAAAAGGAGAGGACAACTGTAAGCTAATATAGCTTTCTGTCCAATTCCTGGAATGTTGTATTGTAAATAGTTCATGCATTTCGGAATAAAAATATGTTTAAACTAATTACAAAAAAGGTGCATTACCATAAAGTAAATTTTGATCTGGCTATGAAAGGTACAGCTCATCTTTAAACATACTATAGACACTCTCTAAAAGATATGAGTTATATGTAGTCTTGTTTGCCGCACCAAAGAAATCAAAACCATAACATATTAAGGTATATTTTATTTGCATTATGTTAATTGCAGTGGGCCGCAGCATGAATCATTTTCAAGTCCATACAAAAGGTAAGTAGCATTCACTCCTTTCATAAAATAAATTTACGGCGCCTTTATGCATAGACTCGACACTTGAATCTTATAAAACGAATCAACAAAGACTAATGGTTTTTGTTATGTAATGAATACCCGAACGCCCCGCGTTTATAATATATGGTTTATTTAATCTTGCAAGTGTCTTTTATGATAGTGCTGCTGCAAAACTATTTTGTCACATGATATTTGAGCCGTGCCATGAGAAAACCAACATAGTGGCTTTGCGACCAGCATGGCTCCAGACCAGCCTGCGCATCCGCGCAGTCTGGTCAGGCTCAATGCTGTTCGCTAACAGTTTCTCCAATTCCAATAGGCTTTAAAAGCGAACAGCATGGAGCCTGACCAGACTGCGCGGATGTGCAGGCTGGTCTGGATCCATGCTGGTCGCAAACCCACTATGTTGGTTTTCTCATGGCACGGCTCATTTCAAACTCTGATCTCAAAATAATTTCTTTACATCACTGAAGATGAAATCTTGATGAATAAGTATTGTGATTTTTGTATGCAAATTTGTAGTTAAAATTCTTTTGTATACCTCAAATGTTATAAAATTTTATAAGTGGTTTTGTCGTAATAAAATGTAAGGCGTAAATAGAGGCCATATAAAGAAAAGTGATGATTTATTATCTGATGAATAACTTTGATAACTGACTGAATATTTCATTTTACTCTTTCTTATGAAGGTTTTATCATTTGCTATTTCATTTTTTTTAAATTAATATATATTAAAACTACGGAAGCATGGAGGGGACATCGGAGGCCACGAGTTATAACTAAGAAAAAAAAAGAAAAACAAAAAATATTTCGTGGCCACGAGATATAACTAAGATAAAAAAAACAAAAACAATTTCTTAATTCGTGGCCACGAAATATAACTAAGAAAAAAACGAAAAACGATTTTTGCTAATTCGTGGCCACGAAATATAACTAAGAAAAAAACAAAAAACAATTTTTGCTAATTCGTGGCCACGAAATATAAGTAAGAAAAAAACAAAAAACGATTTTTGCTAATTCGTGGCCACGAAATATAACTAAGAAGAAAACAAAAAACGATTTTTTTGCTAATTCGTGGCCACGAAATATAACTAAGAAAAAAACAAAAAACGATTTTTGCTAATTCGTAACCATGAAATATAAGTAAGAAAAAAAACGAAAAACGAAATACTCTTTTATATTTCGTGGCCACGAATTAGCAAAAAATCGTTTTTCGTTTTTTTTTCTTAGTTATATCTCGTGGCCACGAAATAGCAAAAAATCGTTTTTTGTTTTTTTTCTTACTTATATTTCGTGGCCACGAATTAGCAAAAATCGTTTTTTGTTGTGTTTTTTTACTTATATTTCGTGGCCATGAATTAAGAAATTGTTTTTTGTTTTTTTTCTTAGTTATATCTCGTGGCCACGAGATAACATTTTTTGCTTTTCGTTTTTTTTTTCTTAGTTATAACTCGTGGCCACGAGATAAATTAAAATAAAAAATCCGATGTTCTCTCCATGCTTCCGTAATATACTATGCGCATCTGTCTCTAAAATATTTTATCATTAAAACGTGGAAAATTCTCAGCAGGTGTATTTCATCTTGGCTAAATATATTGTAAACCTGCATTCACAATAAATTGTGATGTAGTAGCAGTCAACTGTTTAAAAAACTGACAGTAGTACAAATTCATACTGTAACTAGTTGTACATTTATAAAGTGTGCACTATTTTTAAACTAACAAACAATACTGTGCATACACTCAGAAATGCTCACTCTGTGTTGACAAATATTAAAGGTCATAATCTTACATTAACTGTTAGTTAGCAAGAAAAAAGCACACACAAAAATGTATCAATATTTTTCTAAAATGAAGTATTTAAGTATTTTTACCAAAAAGTGAGTACGACTAAAGTTCTACTAAGAATCAAAATGACCATACTGGCTACATCTTGCTAGCATCAAAACAATATCCAACTTATTTGTGTGTGTGCCTATTTCTTTTATGTTAGGTATGTAACAATGTTCATTAATGACTCTCGATACCTCAATTGTAAAAGTATCCATAGACACGATGGTAATAACTGATGACGGCTTCCTTTAGTAATGCTGAGAAATAGTTTAAAGAAAAGACACAATATTTTTGCAAAATTTAACACAAGTATTTTTACCACAAATTCAGAATTGAGATTCCAAATGATCCTATTTGATACACTTTACTACACTGAAACGATATAAAACATTATCGAGGGGTTAATGCCAGAAGGTAGTAAGTTCCTTCTTTATTTATATGTAATTGTGACATTATTTCTTTTATATCAGTTGTGTAAAAGGTATCCGTCGACACGATGGTAGTAAGTGATGACGGTTTTCCTTTAGTAATGTTGAGCGTCAAGCAAGAAAGATAGTGGACGATTTTGGTGTAAAACAAATTAACAAAGTTATGAGAAACGACTTTACCGTAGTCCTGTCAGACCTGCATGGAAAAACAGTTGCCTGCTTCTTTTGTTTGTTTTCATATCCGCATAGTATTTCTGTGATCGACGCCAGTAAGACCTAGAAAGAATGAAAACAATTTATCACTACACAACGAGCCGAGGCTTACATATTATTAATTAAGTTAAAGGTACCAAATAAAGACAAATAAAAAAGCATAAATCTTAAAAAAACTACACATTTTGAAATATACATCTAAACATTACGATAGCCGTGCAATATTCCCACAAGTCAAAACATGTGCAGAGAAACGAATGATTTTTTTTTTTTTTTTTTTTTTTTTTTTTTGTATTTTCTTAGACTGACATAGGTGGTCATTTTGTCCTACTTCCGTGTTTATCGTTTTTCCGTAACTGATCGGAAATTCTTCGGGATCACGTAATTTTATAATAATTCAAACGAATGTCCGTTAAAGACGCGCCACAAAATAACTGCATTTTTTGTATGATAGTAGTTATACATGATTTGCATGAAAAATATGAAATATACAAGCTTTGAGTTTTAAATTGACAGTGACATATATTAGGCCAAGACAATGTGTTTAATGTATTTTTTTTTTATTGAATTAATGTAGCAATATGTACATAAATCAGTGTATGTAGGTAAATTTCAATAACATTTTGTTTCTAGTGTGTAAGATTATGTATTCATCTATATTCTTCAAACTATTCTTAAGAGAGATTGACTAAATAAATTTGCAGATCAGGTTGTGAAAACACATTTATTCAGGAAGGGCCTAAATTGTCCACCCGACAACTTGTAGTATAGCTGTATATTACCTGTATTATAAGAATGATTTTCATGAAGTTTTTGTGAGTTACAAAATGTTGAATTTCCTATGCTATGTTTGTAAACATCGCGTTATCTTTGGATCTATTTATAAATCATAGCCTCGTTTCGGAGCATTCATCCGAAAAAAATCCGAAGATGCGCGGCGGGTCGTAGGCAGTCGGAAAACATACTTTCGGTCTGAAATAGGCAGAAGGTTTTTGTTTATTTGTTGGTTATTCTTGAACATATTCACGACTATTTGGTCAGATCCGAAACAGTGGGTCATATTTTCAGTAAATATGAAGTCTTAGCTACACACTCTGGTTTTTATATAATACTCGTTCGGGTTTTAGTAGTGGACCTTTAAGTTATTGGACCCATTATTGACAATCAGCAATTTCCCAATTTCCGTCTCTTATTTTCGGCATCCCTCGGCTACTAATGAAACTCGTAAGAGCAATGGTTTCGTTAAAACCGGAGAATGCCGAAATATCGTATTTCACGAGAGGACGTAATCGAATGAAAATTACTGGTGCAATGTCTTAAACTTAAGTTTTCACCAATCAAGTCCCATAACATCTGAAAAGGTTTGAAATACTTTTATTCTAAAATGAAAAATAATGTTTATTTGCAATATTGCATGCTATGGTGGAGTCATTTCGTACTTCGTAAGAGGAACAAAAATACTGCTACTATTATATATCTAAGAGCTTCTAAGTATATATATATATATATATATATATATATATATATATATATATATATATATATATTCCAACGAAATCACATTTCTACCAAAACAATTGCATGCAATAATTTGTTGCGACTGAATAATATGTTCGGTCAATGACAGAACAGAACAGAATTTATTACACATAAACTATACTGTTTGAAATGTTCAGTGTTGTTATATTTTCTGGTCCTTTGGGATCATGGAGTCCATTCATTATATGTGTATTAGAGTTCCGCTTAAGCCGGTACTAGGGGGCGTGAGAGGTGTTGAACATTTCATTACCTCTCATGAACGGAATCAATCAGACCGAGTCTGCTATTATTCTGCTTGGTTGTATTCTTTGCTTCCAAAGGATCTTTTTTACAGATTTTATTAACTATCACAATAGATATCTTCAAGTACCGTGTGGCGGCTGTAAAAGGCTCACAGTACTTAGATTGAGTGTTATTATATTTTCTGGTCCTTTGGGATCATGGAATCCATTCAATATATGTTAATAGAGTTCTGCTTAAGCCGGTGCCTAGGGGGCGTGAAAAGTGTTGCACATTTCATTACCTCTCATGAACAGACTCAACCAAACCGAGTCTGCTATTATTCTGCTTGGTTGTATTCTTTGCTTCCAAATGATCTTTTTTTACAGATTTTATTACATCATAAAATTTAAACACAATAGAAACATGACATAATATGGTGATAATACATGTATATACAGAAAATATTAAATTTACATTACATAGTTGTGCGGATGAACTAACGAATCTTTAAGGTGAATTTCAATAATCTAAATTAATATCACTTCTGACGAAGTGTAGAAAATATTAAATTTACCTTACAAAGTTATGTGGATGAACTAACGGTCTTTTGGGTGAATTTTAATCATCTAAATTATTATAACTTCTGACGAAGTGTAGAAAATATTAAATTTACTTTATACCCCAGTCACACATACGGCGCGGATAGCTACGTCTAGCCACGGACAGAAACGTAGTAATCCGTATCGATCCGTATCGATGCGTACCTGAGCCGTACCTTAAAGTAGTAACCCGTATCAATCCGTACGGCTCAGGTACGGATCGATACGGATAACTACGTTTTTATCCGTAGCTAGACGTAGCTACCTGCGCCATATGTGTGACTGTGGTATTACAAAGTTATGTGGATGAACAAACGATCTTTTGAATGAATTTCAATTATCTAAATTAATATAACTTCTGACGAAGTGTAGAAAATATTAAATTTACTTTACAAAGTTATGTGGATGAACTAACAATCTTTTATGTGAATTTCAATAATCTAAATAAGTATATACTTTCTGACGAAGTGTTGAATCAAGTTTTGTTTTCTTGGTTAATAAGCTGAAACAATCAGAAGTGCTTTTCCTTTTTTTTCTTTTTTTTTTTTTCAAGTGCTTTCCCTAAAACAGTTAGTTATAAATTACAGATTCACAGTCCATTTCCATTTTAATTGATTTTGCTATTATATTTAAGATTTGAATACACTTACCATAGTCAATATCCAGATATAAAGTCCTGCCATCTTCGAATATCCCCGGGTATGACTGAGAGCTGAACGAAGACTGGGATATATGATCATGCAATGTTGCAAAAAAGTAAGATAAATGCCTCTTAAATACGAAGGATAAATTTACTTAAAGCTGCTCGCTTATAGATGAAGTAAAATTTGCAATTAACTCATAACTGCACCAAGTTCTTAATCCAAATCATGCGATCTAGTACTTTTAAACGGCTTATGATACTCAGGGAAACAGCAGATAATACTAGGTTCTTTAAAATAATGTGTATCATATAAAACAGCTTCAAATGCTTACACGTGTACAAACAACAGATATGATTCCTCAGCTCTAATGTTAAAATAGCTTCAATAAAAAAAAAAAAAAAACAATAAATATTTTTCTTTAAATACTCACTCTTAAAACATAATGTATTGGGCTCTAAAAATATTAAATTCATTTGCAACAGTTTCAAATTCTCATACAATCAACGTAAAATATGTTCTTGACGATATATAGTGCAATATAAAACAGCATCAAATTCTCATACAGACAACATAATAATTTCTATCATATTAAAATAGGTTAAAATTCTCATGCAGACAGTATATGCTTCGTGTTTTGAAGATATATGTAGTATATATGTATAAGCGTCAAATGCTCATACCATGTTCGTAAAGTTTTAAGTGCCATATAAAGCAGCTTCAGATAGTCATATTCGATCACAGAATTATCATGTTTTTTCAAATGTGCAGAGGCACTTCTCCTTCGTATCTGATCAGTCTCGTCCCGCCAGTCGTTAATTCAGTTTCCAACTACAGCCTTCGCAATTCCGGTGATCTCCGCTGGGTGGCTTCTCGCACTTCACAATACTTCAATTCCTTTCTTCCTTTGACTGTGCGCGAATGGAACGATCTTTCGGATGACATCAAAAATGCACCGCCGCTTAGTGTGTTAAAGAGGCGTCTTAAGGCCGACCAGCGTCAAACTCCCTCTTATTATTACTGTGGAAGTAGAAAAGCACAAATTCTTCATGCTAGACTTCGTATGAAATGCAGTGGTCTTAATTATCATTTGTTCTTACGTAATATTGTTAACTCTCCGCTTTGTCATTGCGGACAACCCGAGACCAGCTCACATTTTTTTGCTTGAATGTAGACTTTATTACCTTCCTCGGCATGTAATGTTAATTTCTGTTGGTAATTTCACCCAGTCTATCACTGTTAACACCTTACTTTATGGTGATACTTCTCTGTCTGATACTGACAACAGACAAATCTTCACAGCTATCCAACAATTTATCCTTGGAAGCCATAGGTTCGCTTGACTTGTGATCTGACCCCTATACTGTTTCACACTGTCATTATCTCCAGACAACAAGACTGTTAAGTTATAAAGCTAGGAGTGGTTTGGGGCAGCTGAACATTTTCTCTACATATTTTCTTCCTTCCTTTTTCATTCTAGTGAATATAGTTCTTCTATGTACTATTTCATACTTTAACCATTATGGTTACCTAATTTTGCTAAAATATTCTAAATACTAAAAAGGCGATGTACTCATACTTTTATTTCATCTTTACCTTTCATTTCTGAGCATTTTGTTGTTTTTCCTTTTTTTTTTTTTTTTTTTGTTTTTCATTTTTCTTTTTTTTCCTTTTCATGAATAACTAAGAATGTGTTACACATTAGTTTAACAGCCATCCATAGTATTGTAAATATTATCTTTCCGGAGGTTGACTCGATAAGTATTTCAATACTTCCGTCAATATCCTATTGCTTGTGTTGTTATGTCTGTCTGTATGTGTATGAATGTATCTTGTGTAACATTTGCAATAAAATATTCTTAAACTAAATAGTCATATTGTTCAGTGTTCTTGAAGATATATAGTACCATATAAAACAGCTTCAAATTCTCATACAGACAACAGATACGTAGCTCTTGATAACATATAGTACCTTGTTAAACAGGTTCATCTGACAACACATACTATGTCCTTGAAGATATAAAGTACTATATAAAACAGCTTCAAATGGATGTACAGACATAAATACTTTGTTCTTGAAGATATATAGTACTATATAAAACAGCTTCAAATGGATTACAGACATATATACTTTGTTCTTGAAGATATATAGTACTATATAAAACAGCTTCAAATGGATGTACAGACATATATACTTTGTTCTTGAAGATATATAGTACTATATAAAACAGCTTCAAATGGATGTACAGACATATATACTTTGTTCTTGAAGATATATAGTACTATATAAAACAGCTTCAAATGGATGTACAGACATATATACTTTGTTCTTGAAGATATATAGTACTATATAAAACAGCTTCAGATGGATGTACAGACATATATACTTTGTTCTTGAAGATAAAAAGTACTATATAAAACAGCTTCAGATGGATGTACAGACACATATACTTTGTTCTTGAAGATATATAGTACTATATAAAACAGCTTCAGATGCATATACAGACACATATACTTTGTTCTTGAAGATATATAGTACTATATAAAACAGCTTCAGATGCATATACAGACACATATACTTTGTTCTTGAAGATATAAGTACTATATAAACAGCTTCAAATGGATGTATCGACACATATACTTTGTTCTTGAAGATATATAGTACTAATATAAAACAGCTTCAAATGGATGTACAGACATATATACTTTGTTCTTGAAGATATATGGATGTACAGACATATATACTTTGTTCTTGAAGATATAAAGTACTATATAAAACAGCTTCAGATGCATGTACAGACACATATACTTTGTTTTTGAAGATATATAGTACTATATAAAACAGCTTCAAATGGATGTACAGACAATATACTTTGTTCTTGAAGATATATAGTACTATATAAAACAGCTTCAAATGGATGTACAGACATATATACTTTGTTCTTGAAGATATATAGTACTATATAAAACAGCTTCAAATGGATGTACAGACATATATACTTTGTTCTTGAAGATATAAAGTACTATATAAAACAGCTTCAAATGGATGTACAGACATATATACTTTGTTCTTGAAGATATAAAGTACTATATAAAACAGCTTCAGATGTATGTACAGACACATATACTTTGTTCTTGAAGATATAAAGTACTATATAAAACAGCTTCAGATGTATGTACAGACACATATACTTTGTTGTTGAAGATATAAAGTACTATATAAAACAGCTTCAGATGTATGTACAGACACATATACTTTGTTGTTGAAGATATAAAGTACTATATAAAACAGCTTCAGATGTATGTACAGACACATATACTTTGTTGTTGAAGATATAAAGTACTATATAAAACAGCTTCAGATGTATGTACAGACACATATACTTTGTTGTTGAGGATATATAGTACCATACAAAACAGCTTCAGATGCATGTACAGACACATATACTTTGTTCTTGAGGATATATAGTACCATACAAAACAGCTTCAAATGGATGTACAGACACATATACTTTGTTCTTGAGGATATATAGTACTATACAAAACAGCTTCAAATGGATGTACAGACACATATACTTTGTTCTTGAGGATATATAGTACTATACAAAACAGCTTCAAATGGATGTACAGACACATATACTTTGTTCTTGAAGATATATAGTACTATATAAAACAGCTTCAAATGGATGTCAACCCATATACTTTGTTCTTGAAGATATATAGTACTATATAAAACAGCTTCAAATGGATGTACAGACATATATACTTTGTTCTTGAAGATATATAGTACTATATAAAACAGCTTCAAATGGATGTACAGACATATATACTTTGTTCTTGAAGATATATAGTACTATATTAAACAGCTTCAAATGGATGTACAGACATATATACTTTGTTTTTGAAGATATATAGTACTATATAAAACAGCTTCAAATGGATGTACAGACATATATACTTTGTTTTTGAAGATATATAGTACTATATAAAACAGCTTCAGATGTATGTACAGACACATATACTTTGTTTTTGAAGATATAAAGTACTATGTAAAACAGCTTCAGATGGATGTACAGACACATATACTTTGTTTTTGAAGATATATAGTACTATATAAAACAGCTTCAGATGGATGTACAGACACATATACTTTGTTTTTGAAGATATAAAGTACTATATAAAACAGCTTCAGATGTATGTACAGACACATATACTTTGTTTTTGAAGATATATAGTACTATATAAAACAGCTTCAAATGGATGTACAGACACATATACTTTGTTTTTGAAGATATATAGTACTATATAAAACAGCTTCAAATGTATGTCCAGACACATATACTTTGTTTTTGAAGATATATAGTACTATATAAAACAGCTTCAAATGTATGTCCAGACACATATACTTTGTTTTTGAAGATATATAGTACTATATAAAACAGCTTCAAATGTATGTCCAGACACATATACTTTGTTTTGAAGATATATAGTACTATATAAAACAGCTTCAAATGTATGTCCAGACACATATACTTTGTTTTTGAAGATATATAGTACTATATAAAACAGCTTCAAATGTATGTCCAGACACATATACTTTGTTCTTGAAGATATATAGTACTATATAAAACAGCTTCAAATGTATGTCCAGACACATATACTTTGTTCTTGAAGATATATAGTACTATATAAAACAGCTTCAAATGTATGTCCAGACATATATACTTTGTTCTTGAAGATATGTAGTACTATATAAAACAGCTTCAAATGTATGTCCAGACATATATACTTTGTTCTTGAAGATATATAGTACTATATAAAACAGCTTCAAATGTATGTCCAGACATATGTACTTTGTTCTTGAAGATATATAGTACTATATAAAACAGCTTCAAATGGATGTGCAGACATATATACTTTGTTCTTGAAGATATATAGTACTATATAAAACAGCTTCAAATGGATGTGCAGACATATATACTTTGTTCTTGAAGATATATAGTACTATATAAAACAGCTTCAAATGTATGTACAGACACATATACTTTGTTTTTGAAGATATATAGTACTATATAAAACAGCTTCAGATGCATATACAGACACATATACTTTGTTTTTGAAGATATATAGTACTATATAAAACAGCTTCAAATGGATGTACAGACACATATACTTTGTTCTTGAAGATATATAGTACTATATAAAACAGCTTCAAATGGATGTACAGACACATATACTTTGTTCTTGAAGATATATAGTACTATATAAAACAGCTTCAAATGGATGTACAGACACATATACTTTGTTCTTGAAGATATATAGTACTATATAAAACAGCTTCAAATGGATGTACAGACACATATACTTTGTTTTTGAAGATATATAGTACTATATAAAACAGCTTCAAATGGATGTACAGACACATATACTTTGTTTTTGAAGATATATAGTACTATATAAAACAGCTTCAAATGGATGTACAGACACATATACTTTGTTCTTGAGGATATATAGTACTATATAAAACAGCTTCAAATGGATGTACAGACACATATACTTTGTTCTTGAGGATATATAGTACTATATAAAACAGCTTCAAATGGATGTACAGACATATATACTTTGTTCTTGAAGATATATAGTACTATATAAAACAGCTTCAAATGTATGTGCAGACACATATACTTTGTTAATACCTATACAGAGAGCATATATTATGTTCTTAAGATATATATTACCGTTCAAAATAATTTCAAATGCTCATACAAACAACAGATCAAATGTTCTTGATTTTTTATACCATTTAAAATATGTTCAAAAAAGACAACAAATGCAGTGACATCGAATAGATGCAATAAGAATTAAATAAGCCCACAATTCTTACATAAACAACAGATTTCATTTTTAAACATTCTTAAAAAAAAAAAACGATATTTTGTCATTAGATAGATTTTGTTCTTCCAATGTTTATGAGAACATAAGATATAGTGACGTGTCCTTCCGTGCTGTCATTGGACAGTTCTTTTCAAATCTTATGGGATGAGTTGAAGTTGAATCGTTTCCCGATTGAGGCAGTGCCTTATTTCATATTAGTATAAATTTAAAAGAATATCTTTAAATCTGCTAGCGAGTCGCTTTAAAGCAGGCGATTGAGAATGACTTTCAAATTTTGCAGATTGTTTAGTATTTTCTCAAGCTTTTCATTACCAGCTACCCGGAACTGCGGTAGGCGGTATCCGCAAACATAAGCAAAAAACTGCATCCGGGATTGCATTATGAAATGTGAAAAATACCTACACAATTACTATCTGGAAATCTAACTCTGAAATTTAATGTGTCAACAAGTCAGTTTGTTTATGAATAAAACTTGAATTAAGTTATGAAATAAATACGTTCATACGACGGGTCGTTCAAAAAGGAAACTTAGTGTCTGTACTTAATAAATGAACTGTAGAGTGTCAGAGTTATATTTTTACGTTGAATTGAATGAATAAAGACTGTCCATTATATTAATATATATTTTAATGATCAGCTACGATTGCATGTTTGTTAAACCCTCATCAAGATTTTACACATACTACAATGAAATATAATATGTAGACGGAGCTTAGAGAGTCTGGCCAGATTGACAGATAAACACACTACTACAGTATATGAGCCGCGCCATGAGAAAACCAACATAGTGCGTTTGTGACCAGCGCCTGCGCATCCGCGCAGTCTGGTCAGGATCCATGCTGTTCGCTAACAGTTTCTCTAATTCCAATAGGCTTTGAAAGCGAACAGCATGGATCCTGACCAGACTGCGCGGATGCGCAGGCTGGTCTGGATTCATGCTGGTCGCAAAACCACTATGTTGGTTTTCTCATGGCGCGGCTCATTTCTTAAAAAGACAGCCTTACAGAGGACGTAGAAACAAAACTTCTAACACTGGTTTGACTGTTCTCACCAGTATAAACAAAATCATAGAAAGGTTTGGTAAGCAACTTGTTATGTCTCTACCACAAATGACAGATTTTGAGGTAAGTTTTTCATAATTGTTGTGCTTTTTTTTTTCTTAAAAAAATACTGGAGAAAAATACCTTGATATGAACCTGCTACATACTTTTCGGATCATTCAAGTCTTTGCGCTACGCAAAAACTTTTGTAGTTTTCAAGGAATGCTGCTTACGGGATTTGAATCGAGGAAAACAATATAAAAACTCCCCTTTTCGTATAGTGCGACCATCTTTGTTGTTTGATTAAGGTAGAGTGTGACACCCCCTCCCCCATCCCCCTCTCTGCCCCTTTGGTTTTTAAAAGTGAACATTATAAGAAAAATATCTCGTAGTACATGTAAAAGGTCGCCATATCTCAAAAAGTAGGCAAAGTAAATAAGGAATTCCAATCGCTCGACTGTTTTAAAAATCTTCCGAAGAACTATTTATCAATTTCGTGTAGCCTTAACCATGTCTGCGCATATTTAAATTTGCCAAATCCGCTAAAAAATCATTCAGGTTTGTATATTGAAAACAAAATAGTTTAATGTTTTTTTTTCTTTTTTTTTTTTTTCTTTGTTTTTTTTTAGTTTGAACCTTTAAGTCTTACATCCGGCTTATTCAGATTTTATATAAAGATTTACAACCGGCTTCACATGTTACAAAAATAGTTAATAGCTTTTTAGTTTCTATGGACAATTTTACTTGTCCCTGATATAATGTGTTTTAATAACGTCATCTGCAAACTTATCCAGTCAATCTAAACCCAACACAGGAGGAAGAATACTACCTCTTTATTTCGATACAATGAACGTTTTGATGGGATAATTGGTGATAATTGGTGAAAAGCTGAAAATTATTGTGTCACACTATATAAAACGTACACTAAAATAAACTCGCAATAGATGTACTTTTCTTCAAGCGGATCATTGTAAAATGGTGAACGCAGTTATTCAAGATGGAAATATATGAAAACATAATTTGGAGATATCTGAAAATTACTTACTTAGTTATGAGCCTCTCACAGAAATTCCGATGCAGCCAAATTCGAAAAAAAACTTAAATTTATGGAAACTGGAGGACAAAATGTCAAAATTATATATTATGCTTTGTGATATTTACACTTCCAGTTTTAAGCTCGCCTCAGCACAAAGTGCTGAAGATGAAATATTGTGATAACCCCGAGTCCGTTGTGCATCGTCAATAAATTTCCTGTTAACCCTGTACAGATCGTAATTTTGATTAAATCTTTATGAAACTTAAATCAAATAAATTAAGTCAAAATTTAATTCCTCAACAAAATCTCCTAGGATTTGTTACTGGGTCATCTGAGGTAAAAAATTAAGTCATCAGGTCAAGTAATAGGAAAATTTTGTTAACGTTTAAGAGAACACTTTTTTCCCAATCTTCCTAACATTTTGTCAGCGTATTTGTGTCTATAAAACTTAGGACAAGCATGAAATTGTGTAACTTGAATTCAAAATTAAGGTCACCATGTCAATCAATACGGTAACCTTGTTAAAACTAAACATGAAAATATTTCATCATGATCATCATAAATTCATGTCAGGATATATGGCTCAATGAAACTTAGGTCAGATTTTAAAGATTATTACCTGAAATGAAAAACAGTTTATATGTCAAATAATAGAAAACCTTAACATTTAACATTGTGGATGTCATATCTTCTTTGTAATCCTCCTAAAACATCGTGACGATTTTCGAAGTCTAGCTCAAGTTCAAAACTTGGTCAATGAGGTCAAAATAGCTCACAAGGTCAAATGATAGAAAAACCTTATTAGCTAGGGATGCCGCATTTTCCGTTTGATTATCGTGCATTTAAATTTATAAAGACTAGGTCAACTTCAAAACTGGGTTATCTGAGTTAATACACTAGGTCACTAGGTCAAATTACTTTTAAAATTTGTTTTTAACTTTCTAGTGGCAACATTCATCAATCTGTGTTTAAATGTTTGTCTCTGTGAGATCTAGATCAAGTTCATTTTTTTAGAGTCGCCTCAATCAGGAAAGAATCATTTTAACTTCAGAGGTTATTTTTTAAGGTCATGGAGTTTGATTGGCCAGCTTATAATGACAACAGTTTGCGAGGTCAGTTGCTCAGTCAAGTGTGACTTACCAATTCTAAGTGTTCCTTCTCAAGAGAAGGAATAACAAATAAACATTAATGGGTATATTTGTGCATTCGCCTGTTTCGTGTTTTTTTCCTGACAATTCAGATATGTTTTCATACTCTTCTAAACGTCATACGAGATTAAGTAAGGACTCGAAACCCAAACATCTGTAACATATCATCCCATGATAGCCAAAATTTAATGTTGTTGTTCAAGGTGTACAATATTTCCCATTCAGATGTACGTACATGCATGTACTAAACCACCAAGCACAGTTCTAATCATAGCCATGGGTACTAAATGCTGCATTATTATTAAATGACAACCCATCCGCTGTTCTGTCACCTGTAGAACACAATTATAAATTATTTACATTATAAATCACATAAAGTATCTTTAAAACAGAATATCGTTCCTAAACAAATAGGCATATCGTCAGGCGTTTGCCTGCCGGTAAATAAAATATATTTGTACATCAGCGTGACAAAATAACCGTTCATGCTGTATGTTTTTTTTTAGAATTTAGGCACGTGTAAAACCAAAATGCAAAGAAATAACATATTTGTACAACATATATGACGTGCATTTAGTTTGTAGGCAAACGTTTACCCAAAATGCAAAAGGAATATGCTGTTGAAAACCCGATAAATATAAAGAATATAAACTGCCGTTATTTTACTCCCAAGGTGGAATGCATTCAAAATGTATTGAAACGTTACTGTTTTACGGGGGCTATTTCTTTGCAGGTATTAGTTAACTAAGAGGTTTCTGTAACCTATGGGTCGTTGTAGAGATGTTGTTGTTATACAAAGGTATCATTAAGAATAATATTCAACATAAAACAATAAGACAAAGAAGTTCAAAAACATCATTGTGATTAAGAAGTTTGTTAATTATCCGTATATCAATTCTATGAATGTTTTCGGGACGGAAATAACATTATTAAGGTTAAATAAGCTGCGGGTATTTGACTTCTGAAGTTGGTGAGTTTTGAGTCACTCTCGTATGTTTCTCAAATTCTACAATGTATATTGTATTTCCGTATGTTTCTTAAATTCTAATCTCAAATTCTATACTGTATATTCGTATGTTCTCAAATTCTATACTTCTAAATTTTTGATATCATTTATTTCTTTATTTTAGATTTACTTACGTTAATTCATTCGATGTACAAACGGCTTCTCTTTCGTGGCTATTAAACTGAAATTTACGACTTGCAACTTAATACCGGCATAAATATCTTAACAAGTTTTATTTATAGGGGTATGTATGGGCACCCGAACAGTCACTGGTATTTCAGTGGGATTCACACGGGTCCTGTGCCCAATTTGGGGATTCTGTGCGATTTCACTACTAAGCCAATTGTTTTTTAAATTCTTCAACATTTCAACCTTCATCTATATTTGAAAGTCTTAGTGGTATTTATTATATCAATAAAAGTTTTTAAATGCTTAAAAGCTTAAAGCTTCATTATTTCTTGTACAGGTAGAGCAGTACTTTAACGTTTTTCGAGAGAGAAAAAAAAAAAACACTAAATTTCTGACGAATAAAAGGTTGTCGGCCCAATCAGTTCTTCTTTTTTTGGCCATATAACGCTACTGATTGAATAATACTTGTTCATTCACAAAATCAGTACTTTAGATGTCTCTGCATCTGTAGTTCTTAGTTTTTCCGAAATGGTACTGAATGCTGTATCGACATCTTCATGTGTATGGCCAACATATAAGAAAGACAGATGAACTGTATTTAAATATTTTCTCATAACAAGATGTCTTAAACACTGCAAGTTGATCGTTCAATACAAGCAGGCAAAATCTGACAAGCATACAAAATTAAACTGGCTAATTTATTTGGTTGCAACAAGAAGTCTATATCATGTAACGGAGATTGCTTCATACGCAATCATTGCTTACTTCTTATTTTGTTTAAAGTACAGTAAACTGAAGTAATAGCAAACTGTCTTATATAATTGGTTGATTTAACGTGCATTGACATCCACCAATAATTGTCTTTGTAGTTTTATAACAATTTAGGTACAGTCATTATCTTACTATTTCATTGCTTTTTTTTGTAATAATCCTGATCATGTGAAATATTACATACATACGCCGTCTACGCTAACAGTTTAAAAAAAAAGAGTCAAATTTCTATAATGAAATTATAACACAATGTCAAAAATTGATAAACTGTTGGTTGAGAAATCGGCAAAGAGACATTGTCAAGGCTAAAAGCTTTTGAATAGGACAATTTGTATATTTCTACAGACGTAATTTGTCAGATATTATAGCTATATCTTATAATTGTACTTAAATATATGAAATTATCAATTATTCCATGGTTCCAATGTTGTAGAAAATAAAATATTAAAGAAATCAAATAATTACACCTAGTTAAATCCTACGCGTATTGCCAAGGTTTGACACCGGTACAAGTCATACGATATTACAGTATCTGATAACCAATTCACAGTGAGATAAATATGTTCTTTATAATTGGTGATTAGTTTTTTTCAATGGCCTTATAGGTAACTAAATTATACGTATTATATGTCAGAAGACCTTAAACAACATTCTAAAAACTTGTTCAATCAAGATTGTTGTGTAATACTTGGTTTTAGATGTCGTTGAGATATATCAACAATCACGCTATGTTTTGAACATTTTTTATGATTCAATATTGTTGGTAAAATGTCTACCTAATGTTAATGTTAAAGCCTGAAATTTTCGTTTTTTCGCACTTCGCTATTGTGATCTCGCGCTTCTCCATCATGAGCAGGCGATGCGCGAAGCGCGGAATCATAATGGCAAAGCGCGAAATCATGATGGCAAAGCGCGAGATCATGATGACGAAGCGTGAAATCGAGAATTTTCGCATGTGCGAAATCACAATGGCAAAGCACGAAATTGCCAAAGTTTCGCGATCTTGCCATTCGCCATCGTTATCTAGCGCTTCGCATATCGTTAGAGAAAGCGATGCATGAAGCGCGAAGCGCGAGCTCACGATGGCGAAACCGCGAAATAATCTAAAAGGTGTAAGAGACATTTTGCAGAATACTGTTTTAGTTAAAAGAAAAGATAAGGGAAATACCTATAACGAAGATGACGTAATGAAGACCGGCTATACCGGAATGCTTTCCCTATGCAAGGTATCAGTTTCAGATTTGGTACATTTGTATCAGTATCATGAAACTTAGCATGTCTTTGTTGACTAGTCTAGTATTCAGTTTGGAGTCATGGCAAATTCCTTGTAACAACTATCGTATATATACTTACAGACATATCTCTTGAATGATATACTCAATCATAATTATGATATTTTCAAAGTGTGTCACCACGAACCATTTCTTTTGAATTAATACTTGCACAGTCATATAAAACATTAATCACTAAACCACAGCTTGCACGTGCAATATTATGTACATACCTAGTGAAATAAACATTTTATATAAACAATTAACAAAGAATAAGGTTTTCGTGCAATGTTTTTGCTTCAAACACACGCTAAAATGCACCATTTGCCGTTCTCACATTGATAAATAATCAAGGGGAGGATACACCGACCCCCCACCCCCAATTACGTCTGCGTACTATGAAAAATGCCCTAGCTACGCGCCTGACAAGTCATTTTATCTTTGCTTATTTGAACCTCACTCCAATATTAAAGAAGTAATTGCATGGCAAAACAGGGTCAATACTTATTATCTCAACTGCTGCATAGTAGACTATAATATAATATCATAATGTCAAATGTTTGTGTATGAACACTACAATTATTAATTGCTTCTTAATATTCTAAAATAAAAACACTATTTAATACAACTTCAATTATCACATTGCTGAGACAATATAGAAAAAATGTAACAATGTAACAAATTACTTATCATTTCAAAGGAAAACTTATTCTGATAAAAAAAAACAAGAGGTGTCGAGGGACAACAATTCGTGACTATTCAACAACATCCTTGACACTAAAGAAAGTTAAATGAATGAATACAATTGTCGAAAAAGGGACATAATTTTGTAACAATGCAACACAAGGTTATAAAATTGTACAATGCATGTCATCTCACCACAGTGAACAAGTATTCAATCCATTGCTCCTAGTGGGTACTGAGATACCAACTGATATAAAAAAAAACTAAAACAAAAAAGTTGCTTAGTCAAACACTGGGGCATGACAGAGGACAAGTGTGTGAAGTTTCAATCCATTCCCATAATTAGGTACTGACATACCAGCTTTCATACAATAATTAACCAAAAATTGTCAAGTCAATTTTTTTTGTAAAACAAGAGGGCCATGACGGCCCTATATCGCTCACCTGAGTTTAGTTGCTTGCTTGAACAAATTTCTTTGATAAAGCTTCAAAAACAAAATAATCTTGTTGGCGGGAGGGGGTGGGGGTTCATGATCGGTGTGGTTCTGGGTGACTGGGTGGAGGAGCGATGTGGGGGAATACAACTTTGCATATTGATTAATATTCATGGAAGGTTTATGGTTTAAAAAAAAAAAGAAAATATAAAAACAAAATGTGTGTGGAGGGGAGGGGGTGAGCACTTTGTGCCCAGGTGAGTTAAAACTGAAAAGGACAGTTACGGAACCTGTGACCTGCATGTCAGATCACCACAGTGAACAGGTATGTGAAGTTCAATCCATTCACATAAGTGGACACTGAGATACCAGCTTACATACATAAACTTAACCAAAATTGCTAAGTTAAAAAGGGGACATAATTTCATAACAAAAGGGTCGTGATGACCCTGGATCGCTCATCTGATTAATTGGGCCTACAGCCTCAAGAGTGTTAACAGGCTTTTCTTTTCATTGACCGGGTGACCTAGTTTTTTATCCCACATGACCCAAATTCAAACATGGCGTAGAGATCGTCAAGATAAACATTCTGGCCAAGTGACCTAGTTTTTAACCCCACATGACCCAGATTCGAATATGACCTAGGGATCAACAAGATAAACATTCTGATCAACTTTCATGAAGACAGGATCATAAATGTGGCCTCTAGAATGTTAAAAAGCGTTCCTTGGATTTGAGTGGGTGACCTAGTTTTTTATCCCAGATAAACCAGTTTCAAACTTGTCCTAGGGATCATCACGATAAATATTCTGGCCAAGTTTCATGAAGATAAGGTCATAAATATGGCCCCTAGAGTGTAAACAAGCTTTTCCTTTGATTTGAGCGAGTGACCAAGTTTTTGAATCCACATCACCCAGATTCAAACTCGGCCGTGGAATCATCAGCATAAACATTCTAAACCAAGGTTCATAAACATAGGGTCAAACATGTGACCTCTACAGTGTTGACAAGCTTTTCCCTTGATTTGAGTGGTGACCTAGTTTTTGACCCCTCACGACGCAATTGTTTCATACATGACCTAGGATCCATCAAGATAAACATTTTGACCCCACATGACCCAGTTTCGGATTTGGCCTAGAGATCATCATTATAAACATTCTGTGCAATTTTGTATTAAATTAAAAGTTTGCCCCTTTCGGGAACAGTAACTCTAGAACCCATGATGGAATCTAGCCGGTTTTCGAATGGAACCAAGATCTTATTGTGACTTAAGTTGTGTATAAGCGTGGTTAAAATCGAATGTAAAATGTCATTTCTATCATGTTCACGAGGTCAAAATCAACATATTTTGGCTCTTTCAGGGGTCAATCAGGGGTTGTAACTCCGGAACCTATGATTGGATCTGACCGATTCATCATGGAATCCAATATTTGTTGTTGTTAAAGATATTTTGCAAGACTTAGTTTGTATTAAATATCAAACCATAAAAAGTCTCTATATGGCTGTAAAAGCCAAAATATTCAATTTTGACCCTTTAAGGGGCCATACCTCTGTAACCCATGATGGGATCTGATCAGTGATCGAAAGGAACCAAGATATTATGCCAATACAAGTTGTGTGCATGTTTGGTTAAAATCAAATCACAATGAAACTCAGGATGAAGCCATTAACATTTTCTAGTCAGTGTGAATTCCAATTTATTAATTCCCGCCACGAGTGGTGGGGGCGTATAAGTATGATCTTCGTCCGTCCGTCCGTCCGCCCGTCCTTCTGTCCGTCCGTAACAATTGTGTCTGCTCAATATAACTTAAACCCCTTGAAGAATTTTCATGAAACATGGGTCAAATGATCACCTCATCAAGACGATGTGCAGAACTCATGAGTCAGCCATGACGGCTCAAGGTCAAGGTCACAACTCAATGTCAAAGGTTTGAGCCTTCCATTTTGTGTTCGCTCTGTATCTCCTAAACTCATTAAAGGATTTTCATGAAACTTTGGTTAAATGATCAACACATCAGGACGATGTGCAGAACTTATGAGTCAGCCATGTCGGCTCAAGGTCACGGTCACAACTCAATACCAATGTTTTGAGCCTTCCATTTTGTGTCCGCTCTGTATCCCCTACACCCCTTGAGGGATTTTAATATGACTTGGCTGTAAAATCTGGTAAATAAGCGTATACGCTTATAATAATTTTAGTGGCACTTTTATATGCCTATTTTTGATATGCGCTTATACTTAAGCTAAAACTATGCGCTTATAGAGAAGCCGTGTGCGCCTATTTTTGATATGCATTTTTTTGTGTTTTTGTAAATTTATTATTTACCACACATGTACCTGATTAGTTGTCATTGTTGTAAATTAAATATGTAAATATTTGCATCAGGGAAGACCCGTTACTAATGTTGCGAGAACTTGTGGGTCGACCCTTTTGCCTATTATATGTACAATTGACGTAGTTATCTGTTTATATATGTATATATTGGCAATAAAATATGTTTAAACTAAACTTTGTGTTTGAAAAAATGACAGTGCTTACTTTGGTTGAGAAAACGGAAGTAAAACACGGACATGGATACTTCCTTTTATTGCATACAATATTTATACATAATGAAAGCAAAATGATCATATTGGAAATAATGTTCCATCTCTCGGACCATTCATTCACTGTTTAACACTAAGATTGTAGCGTTCAACTTCCATATTCACATGTATACTTGTACAAGTATTTACATTTATTCTGCACTTGCACTGCGTGTGAGGAGAGAGACTAACGGGACGTATAAAAGTGAACACATTCAAATTTCTTTCCCTAGAATAGGATTTGCGTGGCATTTTATCCATAATTATTGTTTTCACAGATTTACACAAGAATGACAAACTGTAATGATAACGCAAACAACTTTTCTGGTATTTAACCTTTTATTTTCATTTACTGAGAACATTTACTATTCAAAAAGCATGATTATCGTAAACGATTAACGTTTTACCAGACAGTAGATGTTCAAATCTTTTAACACCCATCGGCTATTCAACGGGTAAGAACACTTGTCATCTTTTTTTCATGATAAACAATTATCACGGTATAATACCGTTAATTACTTCTTTTTGCTGCATCTGTTGTTTGATCAGATATGGGCCTACTTTCGAGACAAAATACGGTAAGGGCAAGACATGCGCTTATTATCCCATACGGAATAACGGTAAGGCCGTATCCGTTTACTTTTGATATGCGCTTATATACAAATATGCGCTTATTTACCAGATTTTAAGTATTCCCCTTATCAAGACGATGCGCAGAACTCAAAATTCACTCATACCAGCTCAAGGTCAAGGTCACAACTCAAATGTTTGGGCCTTCAATTTCTTGTCCCTTCCTTTTCTGCTTAACCACTTAAAGGATTGTCTTGAAACTTGGGTCAAGTGTTCACCTTATACCGCAGTAATACATACGGCGCGGAACGCTACGTCTAGCTACGGATAGAAACGTAGTCATACGTATCGATCCGTACCTGAGCCGTACCCTAAAGTAGTAATCCGTATCAATTCGTACCAATCCGTACGGCTCAGGTACGGATCGATACGGATTACTACGTTTCTATCCGTAGCTAGACGTAGCTATCCGCGCCGTATGTGTGACTGGGGTTTTACTGAGATGTTTTGCAAAACCCATGAGTAAACCATGAAGGCTCAAGGTCATGTCACTATAAAATATACTTAACAACGTCAATGCTTCCAACCAATACCATCAAACCTTTCACTATCCATAACAGCGGCGGGAGATAAAGCTGTCTTCCAGACTACCTGGTTTGTAATATTTTAGTGCTTGAAATAATACTTTTTTGTCACTACTCATTTAATGATACAGGCAACATTATCACCAGTTTATTGATAACAATTTATTTTATCGTGTTGTCTAGTGAATGTTATATTTTGTTTCCTTAGAAGTGCGTTTTAGCATCGGTCTGTTTTCTTATTTATTCTTAAAGAGCTGACTTACTTTGCTTGGTTGCATTGTATGCTTCCAAAGGTTTAAATTAAGAAATAATAAGTTCCCAAACGTGGTTTATAGTAGAATAACCCGAGTCTTTCGTTCTTATCCGAAACAATATATCATTCAGGCCTATCGCCTTCGTGATATATTCTTACGCATAAGAACTCTGGTTATTCTATGATAAATCACACTTGGGAACTTATTATTTCGATTCTAACACAGCATACTAGTATCAACAGTGTTAGAAAAAAATGGTAACTACTTTTTACGACCGCGCTACTCACCTGGATCGGATGACGTCATTGCACGTGAGTGGTATATTGCAGAATAACCCGAGATAGATTTTGCTCTACATGTATGTAGGTTATTTGCTGGTCGTGTTAGAATTATCTATTAACCTGCACAACAGCAGTTTTTGAATACCTTGTGTAAAATGTCTCTCCGTAATAAGGCTCAATGTTGGTATAGGTTTCATGAAGTCCATTCAATTTTACTTTTAACGGTTTAATCGGTGCTACTAATGGGAGTGTTGCACATTTTAGTATCCCTCTTGAACAGACTCAATAAAACCGAGTCTGTATAACTTTGAAGTGTCATGTTCTTTGCTTCCAAAAGATCTTTCTTTATAGATTTGATTAATGTCAAAGTAAAATGTTTTGCTTGTGAGTCAACGTAATTATTCTAACTGGATTTAAGGACATTAAACACTATTAAAATACCTCTTTAGTTCTTTGGGAGCATGCAGTTTACTCAATATCTATGTAATAAAATTCTGCTTAAGCCGGTGCTAGGGGGCGTTAGACGTGTTGCACCTTCCATAACCTCTAATGAACAGACTCAGTCATACCGAGTCTGCAAGTATTTTGCTAAGTTGCATTTTATGCTTCCAGAAGGTCTTTTTACACGTAATATCAGGTATCAAGAAGGCAAAATAAGTCAGAACAAAAATGGAGATGTTACATTGTTAGAACAATTTCATAAGATGACATTGCCTCTGGAAAACTTATAATAGCCACGCCTAAGAATTAGGAAATAGAATAAATTATCATTTTTTTAATGTATAACCAGAAAAATAATCTTGTAATAATACAGTTGTAAATAAACATGCACTACCTGTAGATTATTATTTTCTGAAACCAAACTATCAGAAACAATGTCATTATCACATGCCTACTTAAAAGTGTAAACATATTAGTTATAATGGAAACGTGTTTTGAAAATAAGCCAGTAAGAGTTCAATGCAATATTGAATGTAGCCTTTATAAAATGTGTTTAAAATTTAAGATTATAATAGTAGTCTATAAGAACACATAATTTTTTATCAGTTTATGAATATCATTTAGTATCTATTAATTTCTACAGACAGTCCAATAGAAGAATATCCAGTTATTATTGAAGATGAGAAACGTAATTTGCTTTGGTTTATTCGTCTATCTGCTGAACTGTTGTACGTACTTTAGTACATTCACTTATTTGGGTCGTTTTCATTTCTTTACATTTCGTATTATAGCAGACCTCCTCAAAAATTATATTTATAACGTTGATAAGACATTGTTGTGTTTGCGGCCACTTAAAGCACAATGCATACTGAACTTTATAGATGTATACGTAATGGATGATTAAAAGATAATCTAATGTATACCTCAGGAAAATTTGTTTCTGTCTTGGTCTAAATTGTAGCTGAATGCTAAACGAAGAACGTGGTATCAGCAAATGATAATTATTACATGTATGTCATTTTAGACAGATACCAAACAAAAGAATATCCAGAGTGTTTTCTTTTATCTGAGAACAAAATTTACACTTTGTGAAATAAAAGATACTAACATTACTCTTTTCAAACCTTTTAATACGTGTTCAATTATTCGAAAAGTAAAATAGAGTTTTTAAACCAACTGGAACATGAAAATCGTTACAAGATGAAAAGCCTTTGTCAAACGTTTGCCAAATGCGTTGTGTACGCTTTTGAATGTTTGTAGATTGTCTACATTGAGCAGGAAATTGCAACTAAATCGAGCGACAAGCATGAAAATATTTTCAGTTTAGCTTCAGATATTTGTGAGTGTGGCCATTCAAATATTAAAAGTTTCAGCTTTGCTTTAGCTCATTTTAGAACTTAGAGATGTGGAATTGATTGCCCTCAATTAAGATGGAACCGCTATTTATTATGCCCCCACATTTATGCGGGGGCGTAAAACGTTGCTGCTGTCCGTACGTCCTGAAATCTTGTGTATCTAACTTTCACAGATAGATGAACAAGCTTGATGTGCAGATGACCAAAAAGGGAGGAAATTTTGCTGTGACTATTTTTACCGCAGTTGTGACCCTTTGATAGTTTTGCTATACAGAATGAAGAGAAAAATATTGTGTGTCCAACTCTTCAAACGCTATTGAAAGGATATGCTTGAAAGCTTCACAGGACCTTGATGTGAAGATGACCATAAATAATGGATTTTTTCTGTGGCTATTTTGTTTCGAATTATAATCCTTTCTTAATGTCACAAAATATGCCATGGTGTAGAAATTTGGTGTGTTCAATTTCTCATACACTTTTTGAAGAAATGGATTCAAAAATGCTCAGATGCACAGACTTATCTGAATACAATTTGCTTCAAACTTTTAGTTGTTTAGTTGAACATTCTTCGTGTGGTGTGAAGATAGTCTGTACTAAAAGCTTTGCTATTTAGAGTCTGGCGCAGTAAGTGGGGACATCCGTGTCCTATGAAAACAATTCTAGTATTGTTACAACTCAGTAAAGCCTTTGTTTTTTTCATTTACAGCACAATCAACGTGGTCTGTGTGTGCCCCTACCACCAAGAATTGTTTGATATGCCTTTGCCCGCGTTACAGTAACTTGGTTCAATAATTTTAAAAACAACTTTGTCAATTTAAAGCGTATCACAACATCAACATATTTAAGAAATAATTTATAGCAAAAGAGTGTTTTAACACTTAATTATGCACGATGGGCGGTTATAAGTCGGGCGTAATAATTTCACGAGGGCGCAGCCCGAATGAAATTATTTGTACGACGTATTACCGCCTGAGTGTATAAATAGTGTTAAAATACGGTTTGGGTATAAATTATTTCGATTCTAATATGCCCTTAATCTGAAACAGTAGATGAAATATAGTAGCGCTCTTTCTTGGTGGCAACAAAAACATTGACGTCACCGCACGTTAACGTGATGTCATTCTAGCGTAAGAGTGTTTTAACAGAGGAAAGCATGTTAGAATTGTTGTTAATGGCGACCGTGACGTGCAATATTAAAACCAACGCGCTACAACTCATTCGAATGTTTATATTAAATAAATATTACAGACAAAGTCATTTGTATATGCAACATTACAGTATAGGACATGATAACGTATCTGCAAAAAAATCTTTCGTGAGGTCAAACAGAATCGCGAGCAATTATCTTCCTCTTAGTTTAATGAGCTGGCGTTGGCATTGCGCTGTATATAGACTTACTGGTACAAATTTAGTCGTAATGCCAAGCAAGACATCACGACCACAAACATTCAGTTCGTTCTTATCTGACACAGAGAAAGCGAGTGCATAAAAATTTCAAAAAACTTTGTTATATTGTAGTAATTTAAAGCTGTCATTCCGAACGTATATTTTTCACTTGTCAAGGATTTATCAGCTCATTTCATGGCGTGCAAAGTCTAACCTCTCTAAATGAAAAAGCTATAAGTAGACTCAGTACTAATACGTCGCCTTCCACGTTTGACATGACAACGTGAACGTTCTGCAGTACGTCAACGTCATACTTTGACGTTATACCAACGTGAAAAACAACTTTATATTTAGAAAAAAATGTCAATATATTTATCTTTGAAAGATGTAACGGCTTAAATGGATATTCGATATTTTTTTTCCGTCGACGATAATCGAATATCTGTACACCCGAATAAAAATACTCCAAATATGAGCTTCGTACACATTATGAATCGTGTTCACATTACATTATCTTTCCTATTTTAAAGACTGATATCATGCGTTCGCTTGAATTCAAGGCCACGGAAATACACGATTAATTTCAGGCTATACAAAATTGAATCTATGTTTAATGTTCTATGAAGAGTTTTGTTGCGAAAACAAGTATACATATTTCTTTTTCAATAATAATGACAATATTATTTAGATGACTGAAGCTAAGTTAATGTTGTTTTATACATTGTATTGCTGTTTGAGTTATGTTGATAATATACCGATTAAATGTACAGTAATTTCCATTTGACAAACACTACATATGCTTAAGATACCTACATCAGGAGGTAAATGCTATTAGTTTGAACGTGTTAGTAAAAGACCATGTTGAAAATCTGTAAAAATGTTTTAGTGTAATTCTAGTTTATGTTGTAAAGTACTGATGTTTCATTTATTTTTACAGTTTGTATTTTATATCTTGTTGTTAAACACCTTTGGATCACGTAAGACGTCGTAGATACAAACTATTTGTTTTATCAACACCTTGGCTTTTCTTTCCTGTTTTGTAGGTAGGTTTCGAAAAATGATGGAGACGCGAAACATCGATGCATCCCTGTGAACAAGCGTTGTTTGTGGAACGTAAAAATCCTGCACATTCAACATGGTTCATACTTCATAGTGTACATAATATGAGCCGTGCCATGAGAAAACCAACATAGTGGGTTTGCGACCAGCATGGATCCAGACCAGCCTGCGCATCCGCGCAGTCTGGTCAGGATCCATGCTGTTCGCTTTCAAAGCCTATTACTATTAGAGAAACTGTTAGCGAACAGCATGGATCCTGACCAGACTGCGCGGATGCGCAGGCTGGACTGGATCCATGCTGATCGCAAACCCACTATGTTGGTTTTCTCATGGCACGGCTCATATATTTTTGCAGAATACTAAATACACAGGTCAAAAGACATTTAGATCAAACACTATTTAGAATAAATTCAATTCCTTTTGTCCTTAATGGACTCTTCAAGAGATGTAGCTGCATCTCGAACATTTTTTATCATACAATTTGCTACAAATAAACGGAATGACCCGTTGTTGAAACAGTAAGAGTGGTATATATGTGCTATTTATGTTTGTGACAACAACAATCCTTAACGGCTTTGTGTCGCTATTCTAAAGCACATTCATTAAATACTTGAAATGGGAAAGCTCTATCTTCTTGGCTTACTCTTCGGTCTGCTTAGCCGCAGTACTTAACACAGATAGCTTACATTATATTAATAGTTTCTTTACAAAGGATTCTGATTCTTTGTGTTCGAGCTTCTCGTTAAAAGATCTCCGTATCATATATATCAGAAAATGTTGGAAAATATTCGTTAATTATAAATAATGCTGAATGGTCTGCTTAAATGAGTTTCTAATCACGTGGTTTTAATCTTTAAATCTAATTCAATATTTAACATTTTATTAAAGTTTAAGGTATAAGTATGCATGGTTAACCATAGAGATCGGTTTGCTTTATATCAAAATTATCCTCTATATCGAAGTGATGTAGATCTTATGATTCAGTCAATTTAATACTGTTACAAGTTTGTCTTTGTGTTAAGTTTAATGGTAAAATATTTTAGTAAATGAAACATTTTTTGAAAAAGTTAATATAGATCTACTCTAGATCTATTTAGTTTCTCCTCAATTTATGACGTAGTCGTAAGTGAAAAGCTGTAAGAAATAAAAGGACAAAGAGCCAGTATGAACAGGACCGGTCTATTCTCCAAGACCCAAAAACAGGACCCCCTACAGTGGTGTATGTATAGCTGTTTACATATTATTCTATCATGGCTCAGTTTGATTGCCAGTTAAACAAAGAAGAAACTCAAGTTCTGTATATTCTGCAACAAACAACGATTGACGCGGAGACCGGTAAGGGAACATTATGATGTCAATTATGACGTCATATATTCATGCAAGACGTTTTGTTCATTATCTACTCGGATAAATGAGACCAAGAATTGATCTACCTTTTATAACCTAATTTCAATGAATCAATATGTAAACTTCTTGGTTTATCGTCTAACGCCATTGTGGTTCAATTCATGCCCATCTAAACTCTGAACCGCGATAAACCAGACGACAAAACATTTGAAAATTTTGATCTTTTGTTCAATAGATGTTCAATTGTTGTTTTTGTTGTTGTTTTATTTTTTTCATGTTTCAGTATTGTTCTACAGTGCAGGTAGTAACAGCGGATGGAAGTGTTGTATTTACCGTTGGCTGTCTTCTCAAATCGGTATAAGTATAACGAAACCAACTGTACATAAAATAACAAGAATAGATACAGTAACAACAAAATCAATACTAGATGCATGTCTCAACCTTTTGATATAGTTAGGTCAAAGCAGAACATAATATAGATTTGTTACGTCACCTCGTCATGGTTGTGTACATGTAAAGTACGTCTGGAGGATTGCCTTCCCCTAATAAATTACTGCAATGATGAAACGAAAATCGTGGGTTGTATAGTCCCTATTGACATGCCAGTCAATGATAGTCTGCTTCTATAAAAATGATTGTCCGCACATTGAACCACTCATTCCGTTGTTGGAGTACGTACATGAACACGGTCTTATTTTATACAGAATTCATTCTAGTAGAGAAAACGTGGGATTAAAGCATCCGCGTTCCACATCAATTTGCGCAAAAGATAAGCGAAAGGATAATTATATTTACTTTGAGGGGGCGCCTCCATGGCCGAGTGGTTAACGTCGCTGATTCAAATCACTTGCCCCTCGCCGCTGTCGGTTCGATCCTCGTTCGGAGCGATGAGAAAGTCATCCAGCTGGCTTATGGAAATGGGTGGTTCTACCCAGGTGTCCACCCGTGATGAAATAATGCTCGGGCGGACACCTGGGGTCTTCCTCCACCATCAAAGCTTGAAAGTCGCCATATGACCTATAATTGTTTCGGTGTCACGTTAAACCCAAAAAAAACAAACAAACAAACTATTTACTTTGGACTACGGAAACATACTGACCGAATTGCTTTTCATATTTCGTTGTCCACAGTATTCATTTTATAAATACGCGTAACTACATTGAAGCTCCGCCTGGTTAGCTCAATAGCAGAACACAAGATTTTCCATATTTGGATACGTAAAATGTATCTTTAACAGTGCTTAGACCATGTATAAAACACTGTATACTAGTATAAAAGCAATGATTAAAAACTTGTAGAATGAACTGTGCTCCGACCAGCAAAGCACTTATTGGGAAAAGGAAGGCATACACGTGCCACTGACATCAAAACCTGTATTGAATGCCTCTAGGACGATTTTTGAAATAAGAATGGTTGTGGAACAAACGGTATAGTATTTGCAAATGCACTCATTGTATAAAAGCATATAATTACCTTATCAATTTCTGAATCTAAACATAGTTTAGATATTTTACTATGACTGTTAATATTACCGAATTATTCTCAAGTGCATTTTCGGGAATTGTTACTACGCGTCTTTTGGTGCAGTTGCTAAATCAATTTTGGAGTTAAATATCAAGTTGAATAGTTGAGAACAGTATCGAACACTTAGCGTTAAGTGTTAAAATAGTTGCAGTTGGCAAAAGGCGAAAGGGGCAGCTTCTAAAATGCAGTGAAAAAAGAGGAACCTGTCTATAAGTAACAAAACGAAAAGTAACGAAGATGTAATAAATTGTTTTTACTATTTATCTTTATGCAAGATGCATACATGCTTTTTTAACGATAGTTTATTTACACTCTTGTTATATGAGTAGGAAATCATATGTTACAATAAATGCTGTCATACAGGGAAGTATTTGCAAAAATATTTGGTCTTGAAATAAGGTATTGTTTGTAAAATTGTGCCTAAATCTAAGTATTTAATCAAGATATTTCAGAAGAAAATGTTTAAGATTTCTGTTTGTTATTTAAGATATAAGTACTTATATCTTTTAGTCACAAAAATGTGCAAAACACTATTTCAACCTTATGACTTTGAATGGTAATTCAGAAATTCCTCACGCACAACGAGGTCCATACTGTTTTAACTGCAATGCTGTAGTTGACGCTAAGGATTGCAGTGTTGTAACTGCCTGTGGCAAAAATGAGGTAACAATTAAATAATTTATCTTACTTACTATGTTTTGCTTTATATTGTTTTACACATATTTTATGTCCAATGTTTTATCAAAATAAACCAATGATTTGGAAATCATTAAAAGGGCTCTTTAAGGCATTTATAACTTATTTTAAACTCTTGAAATATATATTTAATTCTTAAAAATCAGAAAGCTTGAGTTTTGAACGGCATTTGATTTGTGAATATCTAACGTAGGGTAACAACAATATCAACCAAATTGCGATGTATTCATCTAATCGAAAAATGAAAATGTTGGTGTATATAAACATTAAATTGTCTTAATGTCTTTGAGCAATAAATTAGAAGCTTAAGAATTCTCAAATTATGTTTTCACATATTTCTTTCATGTTTGAATATTGTCCTAAATGTGGTAATATATTAGCTACAAATTCTTCTTTTAACCCGATCTTATGGTACAAATAACCTCAGACCTTTAGATGTATGTCATGTTATCATTATGTTCGCATTCTTAGAAAGCGAATTGGCAGGGTTTTCTTTATGTTGTTTGTTTGTTGTTGTTTTTTTTTTTGTTTCTTATTGGTGGCCATTTGTTTTGAAAACTAGTGTGGTCGTCCCAATTCTGTAGTTAAATTCGTTTTCATTTTACCCTCTGTAGGAGCCACGCATCGAACAACAGTACCTACCAGCAATGCACATTGTGATAGTCACAGACATTACATACTTTTACAAAATTCGCATGCACATTTATATGTTCATATTGTAAATCTTAATGCTGCATGACATGACGCTCGTCATGGATGCCAGCTGAAGGGCGGGGATCTTGTTGTCTTAGATACACATGCGAAGGCGTTGCTAATGAGGAGAAGACTTTCGGGTAAATTTCCCTGATTAACATCAGTAAAAATAAGGAATTTTCTTATCTAATGTGAATATTCAACTCTATCAAAACGTATCAGTCCTGGTTAATATTATTATTATTCGTAGTCTGAAATTGCACTACAGCAGTATATTTCTATGAGCATACATTTCAACAGCAATCCTTACTTTTTATAAATAAAAATGAATACAAACGACGATAATTATACATTTAACCTCAAGGTGTTTTATTTTGCAAACTGTTAGAAGTATTTATATGTTTTTGAAAACATCGCATCTAGTTTAAAAGTCATAAATATATTGCAAATGAGGTAAGCAAACGTTTCCGTAAGACAGATGAGCCTACTTTTAACTCTTTTTTTAACTAAATTAGGCGAGTTTAGTGTCTTAGATATTTGCTTTGTAACAGAATTCGAATATAAAATATACGTTGAACCCAAAGACACGAGTACCATGTGCATGTTCATAAAACCACTGCCTTGTATTTCACTTAAGGTTATCTAATCCTATGTTTTCGTTCTTATCTTTGTCAATCTGGAGATAGAACTTCTTAATAACGGACGCAAAAAAAATCTAAACATGAACAATTCAGCTCTAAAGTAGACGTCTGCAAGCGATAAGATTTTACTTAATGTATTGACCTTAGTCCTTCTCATACTTGTAGTACAAGATCCTTTGGTACTTAATGTAAAGATTAATGCATTCATTGACATGATTTAAAATTAGTGTATTCCATGACATAACAGGAGGCGGAATGATAAGCGGTTTTTTCCTTGGTGTATTCTTTTGTCTACTGAATCCAAGTGAGTTGCGTATTCAACTTTCTTATTACTAAGATTTAAGTAATTGTAACTTCTTCCGTTGAGTAACAGTGATTTATTTTGACATTTTATGGAACATTCGTAACGTTTGCATCCCTCATTCCCTTAAATGTTTTTCATATACGCCATATTTTGAGTGAACAGCCACATTAACATCTTACTTACTGTTTCGTGATAAAAACCGTCTCGTGTAAATAACATACCGAATTGTAAAGATTTAGTAGGATTTGCAATGCAATTTATTTAAATGTGTGATATGAAAAATGAGTCAACAAGCAGCTTTCAGGTAAACATTAACAAAATTTAATATTATATAAATCAAATATTGTCAATTTACAGATGAGGCAACTCGGTGCTTTGAGTGCAGTAATGTGCCTTTTCCACGTGATTGTACAAAGTTGATAACATGTAAATCTGATGAGGTAGTAACGTTCTAATATATACAGTATTGTTTAGTTCATATGTACCTACTAAGTATACCATGATTATAATTCGATTTTAAACCATTCTTTCCTGACCATTATTACATTGTCCATAGCTATTTCCGCCTGTTCGTCCTTCACACATCGTTTACGTTTTATATCTTTGATTTATGATTCTTACAGAATCTGGCGCAACTGGTCCTCAGTAACAACCTCATGAACCTGTATCGTGCTAACTCAAGCCGGAAGAATAACGGACGGGGTCATACTCAAACTTAGAGTCAAACTTTTAACGGATCTCTTTCCTACCCTGCCATTTGAATTCCTTCAAGTCTCCATCTTAAATCCTTTTATCATTTTCTCTCTTATAAGTTTATTGCATATATTTATTTATTTCTATCAGTTTAGACCATCATAACAACGTGAACACGAAACAAAACAAAGACAATATTACAATGAAAAGGACTGGACTCCAGATTTTAGCTAAAACTAATATTTCTTCAAAGTTGAAGTTTGGTAATATTTTGAACATTTAATTTAGAAAACTAACTATTCTTTAAAAAAATGTTATCAAGAAAAAATGACATGTCTGAAATGGCAAACAAATCAAGGCTACCTCGGCAATAAAAACGTTCCTACCATCTTGACCTGTACACCAAAGAAGAATTTGTACATAGCGACTGCAGTCTACATTCGGTACTCCGTGACAAACGCTTATCAATTTTCAATGGAAAACATTAGCAACAGCAACTAATTCTCATGTGTTTCCATAACATATAATCTGTCTGTAACTAGTTACGAAGTCTTCTTACGAAATATAACAATACTTTCCTGATATCTTTTTTTTTGTCGTATGAAGTGGAGATCAGTCAGGAAGGGCCCAAATTGTCCATCTGAAACTGTATAATAACAGTGTATTATTAGAATAATTTTCATGAAGATTTTGTGCGTGAAAAAAGTAGGTCACTAGGTCGTGATGGGTCTTTAATGACAATTTCTGTGCGACTGTGTACTCTTGTCTGCTATTTTGGTATTCTTTGATCGTAAATATAGCTGGTTTCGGTGACAACCGGAAAGTATCAAAATCAGATATAGAGAAAACGTAACCGGAAGGAAGCTACAGGGTCCACTGCCAATTACTGGCTCCACTGCCTTAATTATAAAAAAAATTTATTGTAATGTTTCAGAATTGTTTCACAGAACAGATTATTACTGCAGGCGGTAACAAGGTTTATAACTCTGGCTGTCTTTCCAAATCGGTATGTAACAAACTATTTTGAATTCTGTGTAAATGCATACCTTGTAACTTGTAAAATACTTAATTTCTTATTAACAGCACTTGGTGTTTGCAGAGACATACAAGTCTGATATCTCTTTGTAAAACTTGTGCTCAGAACGTCATCATAATGCAACAAATTATATGATCACTGGGATTAGTGTTCGTACATCGTATTTGAACTTTGGAAATCTTAATACATATTCATGCATTATGATTTTGGTCTGGTACCTGCAACCTTCAAGTCATTGTCAACGGGATCGTCCTTCCTAATATAAGGAAATATAATCATTTTAAAGCCGTATGCCACTGTATATGTATACTGTATAGTTTGGTTGCTTTAAACGTAAGTCAAATATATTTTGTATATTCAACACATAAATCTTGATGATAAATGAACTATTTGTTACATCATTTAAATTTAAGCAGATCTTTTATTTACTGAAAGTCTAATGTTGAATTTGATATATCGCTGTTGTCACCTAGTAACCATTTATTTATCTAAAATAATTAAATTTATTAAGAATTTCAATGAATCAAATTATAATTTGAAGACTGGATTGACACTTCTGCTTTTCTATTGAGACGTTAGATAAGACATATCTAAATGAAGCTATTTAAAAAATACATAAAGAGCAGTGCCTAAGAGATTCTAAATTGATCTCTTAAACAAAGCAAAGCTGGATGTATATCGGGCCTTGAAGAATAAAAAATGTCATTTTTTCCAGATTTGTCCTCAGCTTGGCACACCACCAATTGTTGGTAAAAGAACAATAAACATTAACGACAAGCCTACCACAGACATTAGCACGTGTATAGAATGTTGTACGGATGATTTCTGCAACCTTAAGGGATGCGGAGCTCATGGTAATGTTACTAGTCTCATTGTTACTTGACATATTGTATTAAATATGCTACAAAAGTGTATTGTTTTTGTAGTATGCTTGCAAGGAATTCGACAAAGTTGACAGAGCTCTGTGTAATTTAGCGTTTGCGATATTGCGTGCACATCTCATTTACATCTTGCCATGCATGGAGCGATATTGTTACCAACGAACTTTTCCGTACATGGAACAATTTTATTTGACAGAACTGGTTACCTCAATTAAATGGCGTGTCTTAAAGGTCAAGGTAACACTTGTGATCAAAAGGTATTTCTAATCTTGTCCGGCCTTTAGCATGTACGGAACAATGATTGTTGGCAAAAACAGTTGTTTGTACATATGTCAAAATAATAAGTTCAATATTGTTGCTCTCTTAGCCATAAATATTTAGTTATATATTTTCTATATCATTTTGGAACATATACAAAATATATTGTTATACAGTGATCATTACGTTAAAGTGGAATTCGTTTGTGACTGCAAGAGTTATACCACGGAATTATCAGTTATGATAGAAAGGTTAATAATATGTATTTACTTTATACAAATATATGACAAATGTCTTATGCTGGAGCAATAAGACTGAAACCTTAATCCTGACCAAGCTTTACTGATTCATATGATAATTAAAACGTTGATTATTTTATCACAAAAAGTTACTGAAGACTCCAAGCACATATTAACTAATCACTTTCCTTAACACAAACCAGAATCGGTTGATGTGAACAAGTTATCAGCTATGGTAAAAGGAGAGCTCAGTGTGGAACATTGGCCAGCCAATATATTAGTAGACTCCAGTGCTAAATAGTCACCGTTAACTTTAGATATCTAACTTATTCTGTGACTCTTTATGCATTAATAGACGCCTTAAGATAGGATATCGATCAATACTTCTTATATAAATCGCCTGCTATATGACCGGTCTATATTCAACAAACGTTTGTTTGGTTCCTATCCAAACTTGAAAAAGGTATGCGAAAATTTATTTTCTAATGTCGTGTAATAAAACACTTATTGAATGGAATACTGGTCAAAACAGGTAAAAACTCCAAATGACTGCTAGCGAAACTGACCTTTCAAAAATATACTTTAGAAATCCCAATTGAACAACGCGGACCATATTGTTACAATTGTGACGTTCTTAACCTTGTGGATTGCAATAGTGTGGCTGTTTGTGCGCAGAACGAAGTAAGAAACTTCTTTACTTCAATGACAAATGTATTTAAGAAAAAAACAGATACAGTTACTTTATTCGTAGATAACTCATTAAAGATTTTCATATATAATTGTAACTAAAACATTACGAGCAAAACTGAAAAAAAATATAATGTGCAATGCTTTATTTAGTTACATGACCTTTGAGAAAATTTTATAGCACAATCTTGTCTTGATGGCAGTACGTATTATTTACAATGAAATTTTGTATGTTTCAGTTATGCCTGATGTTTAATCCATACAAACTAAGCGGTCTTCCAGAAACCATCTATAGAGGACAATGTGAATCACTTTCTGTAAACAAATTACCCCTTTTGTTTCTATTCTAAACTGCTTCTCCAATTTTGCCAGTAAGAGTGAGGTTAGGTGTACCATAAACCGGTTTGGTGGTTTTGCCACTGACCGTTCCAAGGCGGTGCCATATTGTGTTCCTTTATTTGTTTGTTTAGTCCTTGTGTGTTTGCTTTGTGTGTGTGTTTGCTTTGTGTGTGTGTGTGTGTGTGTGTGTGTGTGCGCGTGTGTGTGTGTGCGTGTGCGTTTGTGTATGTGTTGGTCGTGTGCTCGTCCGCGTGCTTTGGAGGTTGCGTGTTTGCGTGCTTTCCCTGTTGGATATTTATCCTTGTTTTTAACTTATAATTAAAGGCTATTGTTTGTGCGCTTTAACATTGAAACAGGAGTAATTAATCAGTGATTACAGAAACATATGACTTACCTGTATCTGTTCCTGCACGGGATTGCTGACATTGTAAAGAAGCCATAAGCACTCCTTAGTTTGTCTTGACTATTTTATCGTTTCGTAATACTTCATGTAATAAATTGTACGCGATTTCTTCTCTGGCAGCTTTTGTTTTCTTGATGATAGAAGACTTTTTATAATTTTAAGTCGTTCTTTGAATGCATAATGGATATTGCAGGCATGCGCGGCCTTGACACACGTATATAGTAATGCAAAATGTACTCCAATGTGTTGCAATACTGATTTCTGTAATGATCATTGTGGGGTTACCTCAAATGAAACCAAGACGACAGCTCAACCGCAAACAACCGTAAATATGGCACAAACACCAAAGAACATTTCCTCGCATCAACTGGAAGCAGTAGTAACCAGCAAGTTATCATTAAATTTAACAACCGAATCGCAGGCAACGATCACATCTATAGGTACGTTTCCTTTTAAACGAACAGTGTATGTCATATTCAGTGAGAGAAACGCTAAAAGCTAGTAGCCCACTGATGCCTAGAAAAAACAAACTTAACAAATTTAATCAAACTTTTATAACAGTGTACTTTGCTTATTGCAAGTTGAAGTGCCATTCTGAATAAACTCATTAATAAAACTTTTTTCTAACTATACATCTACATGTATAATAAAAGTATCTGATGTTTAAGAGAACACGAAAAAATGTTCTATGATATGGAAAAAGGATTAAAGGTCTAAAGAATTTGCTTAAGTGTGTATTTTTTAAACCCTGATTTCATTTCTTTTGTTATATAGTTATGTGGGATCAAAAAGTATATGTCATCCTACACAAGTATGTGTATAGATATCAATATATCTATATGATAATAGGCTTTTTATGCACACATCTTATAATTGATTCGTTAGCAAAATCTCAGAGATTTCAGACGTTTGAACATTTAACAACCGGCCAACATTTAATTCTTATTAACAATGATAAAGAACATAGAAATTGTAATTAGCTACGAATTTGCACGTGTCCAGACTAAATTAGAGTAAGAAACATTTTATGAATTTAACAGTTATATATTTTCATAGTGGATACATTACGAGTAACCGACATACATTATATCTTGACGTGCTTCTAGGCATGCGAGTAATCAGACTTGAACACTTGTTTTAACTTTTCTGATTAATATAGGTCACTCCAAAACAACCCTTCAAGTTACGCAGACATCAGAAATACTCAATACTCATACAACACAAACAAAACAGCCGGCAGCAGATATGTCAACACAGTCAGTTTTCACAACACAAGGTACATTGCCATTTCGACCATGCTTAATACAAAACTAATCACCAAAAGAGAAATTACTTTAACGCGGTCTGCTGGTTTTATTCGAATCGCTTTTTCATGTATGCTTTCACAAATCTTTTCTTTACTTGTATATCATTTATCTTCATAAAACTTTCGGTAAGCTTTGCTATAATAAAATACTACATTGACTGATTAGAATTTTGCCTGTTGATTGTCAAATGTTATCCAAAGATAGGTTTGAAAATACAAATGCTTCTTATTGGCCATCATTTTTTCATATTTGTTTCCTTAAATAAATTGTATGCATCCTGCACACCAATTCCCGTGTATCTTGAGATCCCGAATGCAAAGCATTCGAGAGGTAGGTAAGTTACTATCGTCGTGCATTGCCTAAGATATTGCTTATTGAAAGTGCTTTGTGTGATGCGACATTACAATGTTTGCTATCCCAACGGTCTACTATAGCTGACGGCCTCATAGATCTATTACTTAAAAGTATGCAACATATTTGATAAAATATGTCATTATATGATGAGAAGAGAAAGAGAAATCAAAGGCCTGAAGGGCCTGAGTCGGCTAATGATTGATTTTGTTTGTTTTGGGTTTAACGCCGTTTTTCAACAGTATTTCAGTCATATAACGGCGGGCAGTAAACCTAACCAGTGTTCCTGGATTCTGTACCAGTACAAACCTGTTCTCCGCAAGTAACTGCCAACTTCCCCACATGAATTATCAGAGGTGGAGGACTAATGATTTCAGACACAATATCGTTTATCAAATAGTCACGGAGAACATACGCCCCGCCCGAGGATCGAACTCGCGACCCCGCGATCCGTAGACCAACGCTCTTACCTACTGAGCTAAGCGGGCTAATGATTGATGTACTGACAGTATAACCTACCAGTTTCAGTTTGTTTTTAGTTTTTTTCTTAAAATTTCATAACACAGCTCGATATTTACCCAAAATATTATATCCGGATACGATTACACTTTTCTCCAGTTTCAACAATATATTTTACAAATTGTGATGATACGAAGACATTTAACAGCAATTGGCAGTATCTGACATTGAAGTTTACGGTTAAATTACCTCTTATTTAAATCTTTTCATAAAAAAGTTGTTTCGTTTCGTGAAAGCAGCCAAACATAGACGATCTACTTTCGATTTCAAAAACTACAAGAAAATACAATTTAATGTTTCGCCGATTTGTTTATTTCTCGAAAAATAAGAATTAAAATCATTTTTAATATCAGTAGTAACTAAACAAACCAGTAAGAGCTACTTCTTCCGATAATTTATCCGTTTACTGACTGCAAAATTCAACCCACGCAAAGTTTATAGAAATCATACGATGCGTGTTTACGTTCAATGTGGGAGAATTAAGGCTGATCGGCTATGTTACCTAACGCATCCAGACGATTCAGATTTTGTTTTTAAAAAAGCATTGTGTGCATTTCTGTAATTTTATATACGTCTTTATACGCTTAGAAAATATTAGACATGCGTATTTGCATTATTTCTATACGTAATTTACGCTAATACGCATCTTATCTGGAGCCCTGTGGAACTATTTTTTTGTCTTTCGCTGAATGTTACCCAAGCTTTGTAAGCCTGCGCAATTCTTAAAATGCACATTTATGCTTAATGAGTTACATTCGAGTATTGCACAATTACAAGTCATAAATATGACAGATTACATCGTATATTGGTCATAGCAAAGGGAATTGACACAACTTAACTTCATTCATGCAGTGAACTGTTTGAAGTTTGAGAAATCTAATGGAACTACATCCCTTCACGTGTTATTCGGTCCATTTAGAGAATCGCTGAATAGCAAGGACTCGTCAAAAGGCTTTCAGCCTTTAGCCGACTCAAAAATGAAAATGTAAGGGATTCATTGTGATTTTGGTGTTACCATTTAAATAATTATGTTGAGCTGTTTACACGCGAAAGCCTCCAGTTTCCACACATTTCAAACAAGCAAATGTGTTATTGTATATATCCACAGTTTAAAACTTAATTATGAAATTCGGGATAACGATTTTGATAAAGTTGTTTTTCCTTTTTGTAGGGGGGACAGATGGAACAACAACACCCAACCCTAATGCACACTTTCACTGTTATGGACATTACATACATTTACGGAATGCAAATGCACAATTATGTGTTCATATTGTACTTAAACACGTAACGTGGCATAATGCTCGTCTTGCATGCAAGCAGGAAGGTGGTGATCTTGTTGTCCTGGATACGCATGAAAAGGTGTTGTTAATGAAGAGCGAAGTTGCAAGTAAATCTGATTATTGCACTATATCTACATATTATAGTATCATCGAAAGTAAAAAAAAAATTGAAGTATTTCCGTTTTGAGCAAATCTTGAATCCCATTGACTTATCTTAGCCTTGCATTACTGTAGAATAATCGAAATCCTAAACCAAATACCAAATCTGTATATTTTAACATTTTTTATATCAAACAAACGAGTTACTATTTTTATTTCATAAAAGGAAACTGAAAATTAAAATTGATACTTACTCAAAAACAAAATCCTAAAATTATAATAGTTTTGTATCTAGCAGTTAATTTGAAGTGGTCAGTGATCCAATCTAAACAGGTTTATCTAAAGCACAAAGCTATCTTTGACAATAGTCAAATATTCAAGTACTCAACAAATACCAAATTAAACATTTTAATGACTTTTCAGAGTCTGATCACTCCGCCTATTGGATAGGGGCCCGAGACACGCATCAAAATAATCATTTCTTTTGGATAAACCATCATCATGTAGATGATACCGAAGCGGATTGGGCAAACGGTCAACCCAACCATAGTCACTATGGATACGATCAAGACTGTGTTTCCATGGTCAGATATAGTTACCATTGGCATGATACCGAATGTAATACGAAGCATCTAAATTATATTTGTGAACGATATTAAAGACATTCAAAACTATCCAACTGTTGTGTTTTTCTACGATATGCATAACCAACGTCTCCTCTCCAAAAGTGCATCTGTCATTTAGATCATCAAAATGACACAAGCATAGATGCTTTTTTATTTCATACCTTCGAAGTATTCAACCTTTACCTTTATGCAAAGTTTTAATCTTTTGATCCACTACTGAAAAGCATCTTCATAGTCTCTTTTGGCTAAAGTCTGGGGATACTGGAAAATGGCTGACCCTAAAGCATTTCTGTCGTGATATCTGCGACCATCAAATAATTTTTTGAGGTTCAGAAATAAAAAGAAGTCACAAGGGGCAAGAACGGGCGAGTAAGGAGGGAGTGGTAGAACAGACACGCCTTTGTGCTTCAAAAACTGTGTCACTATAAAGGACTTGAGAGCCGGAGCATTGATATGCAGTAAGGTCATACCTAATAAACCAAGCACTGAGCGTCTCTTTTCAACCTCACAATATACTTTGCCTGTAACTGTTCTACCACGCGGAATCGCTACCTGAACAGTTTTTCCACGACTATTGAAGAAAACAGCGTAGTACATGACCTTCTTTACACTTATGATTCTTTTAGCTTCAGAAGGTCTCCTTGCCTGTTTGGTGGTCCATATTGTGTTACTGCACTTTCTGACTGGCTGATAATAATGCACCCATGTGTCGTCACCAGTCACAAAGTTAGAAAATGTTCGCTGATTGAATTTAGGGTACAGTTTCAACAATTTTTGGGCGGCCGAAACACGCTGTTTCTTTTGATCCTCGGTAAGCAAATAGAGTGTCCATCTGGCAGCAATACGCTGTATTTCAAATCGCGCTTCAGGATCGAAAAAGCTGATCATGTCGATATTTCGACAGCCTTTAAAGTTAGCTATTTGACGCGTACGTAGGCAAACGTGCATCCTTTTTCAGAAGAGTTTGTACTTTTTGGATTATTTAAGGGACAATTGCACTAGGTGGCCTTCATTGCCTTGGTGCACTTTCAACTGACTCAATCCCACTTTAAAATGCTTAAACCATTTCGTGACTGCTGAATTTGATAAAATGCGATGTCCATATGCAACACATAATTAATCAACTATTTCTTTGGCACGTTTTCCTAGTTTAAAACGGTTTTCCACTTTTCTCTATTTTATATACTCTCTTGTTTCTTTACTAATTTCTTTTGCCATGACATACACTGTACATGTTATACCCTACCCCTAGGTATTCTGTAAGAACCATGGTCATGAACGGGAAAATATACTTATCCATTTCAATCGCGCATTTCATACCTAAAAAGCGCAGTTCAGTAAATGTGTAATATAGATATTGAATATTAAGTGGAAATCTATCTTCCATTGTGTACCGGTCACATTTCTTCAATATTTCTTATCTTAGAGAAACAACGCGTAGTTTATAGTTTTTTCAACGTTACACAAAAAACTTGGTTGAACTTCGCTGGTAAAGTTCCGGTCTAGATTACAAAACCATTCTGATTGGCTGATGTGAAAATGTATGTTAGTCGTCGTTTAACTACACGTGTACGCTAAAATGTGTATATGCAGCATAAGTGTGCAATATGAAGTATATAAACAGTACAGGTGTATACCAATGAATGACTTCAAATTCAAAATCAAAAATAAGATTGAATTTCATTCATCATTTCGAGTTTTATTGTTAAACTGTAAATATTTTGAATTCTGTTTTTGTTTGTTTACATTTCGCCAAACATGTGCGCACTGCTGTGACCTCTAGACCGGATGTTCATTTGGGGAGTTCACGCAAGTTTTTTTCTGTAACGTTGACGAAAGCATAAAATATGTGGAGTATCTCTGTAATATGAATATTGAGACAATCTGACAGGTGCACGATGGAAGATGAATTACCGCTTGTTCAATATGCAAGGTACCCATTCACCGAACTGCGCGTTTTAGGTGGGAAATGTACGATCGAAATGGGTAAGTGCACTTTCCCGTTCATGACCATGGTTCTTATAGAATACCTAGGGGTAGGGTATAACACGTACAGAGACATTTTGTTTCTGGTCTGGTGCCAGTGGTTGAACCTCAATATAAAATAATTATCATGGGAAAAGCGTGAAAATTGTGGATTTCCTGGCAAAAATTGCAACACTATTTAACCATCCTCGTATTCCCTTTCACTGCAGAAATTATATATAAGTTGATATACACACAATTGTAGACGTGAAATTTTGCAATTATTAAAACCTTTATAAAATAATCAACATTTTGAAGTAGTATTGATACTCCTGACCAGTGCAATAGAAAGGGGAAAAAACTAAAACCTTAATTATATTTGCGAAGCTTTTGAAATAATCGAAATCCTCTTTTAGTACTAAAATGTTGTTGTATCAACCTTTTCCAAAGTAATCCAAAGCAAATTCTTATCATTTATTAAAGTTCACACGCTTTTACCTTTTTATGAAAATGTGTATAAAACTTTTCTGCACGTGCAAGATTATGGCTATTATATGTTCATGAAAGTAATTCTCAGAATCGCATGATCTAATTAACTATGCAAAGAACAGTTTCTTATCGAACCTATCCGTTGACACAGTCCAATATTGTAACATACATTGAATGTGTGTATAACTAATGACAAGCGGGTAACGACATGTATGGATCACACAGTAACAGTCGCTATTTTAGGTCGCCGCAATCAATGAAAAATGCTTTAAAAGGTCCTTTCAGAGCTTGTCCTAAATGTACCTTAGACAGTTTTTGAGAAAATTCATTTTAGTGAGCAGATTAGCTTTCCTCAATGAGGACTCTTTTCGTTTTCGTTTTCAGGACCCAATCACCACTCGTTAAGGCAAAGGTCACATATGGGAGTCAGCGGCCATGTCAGGTCTCGTCCGCGCTACAACTTTGACATGATAAAGCAATTGTTTAAATTTACAGAAACGTTTGCCTTAATAAGATGCATGTCGAGCACATGACCCAGACAGCAATCTCAAAGGTCATGGTCCCGCTTGAGAGTCAGTGATCATAACATATCTTTCCCGAACGTAAGCTTCGTAATGTTTTGAGCAATGTTGTTTTGCAGAAAACGTTTACGCCTATGAAGCGATGTGTTTATTCATTTTATGATAAAAATCTAAAATATTTACATTCGCCCTATTCTTTTCCTTGAAAATTATGACGTTCATTTCGTATGAACAGCAAAAGGAAAGGCGCGAAAGTTACGTCATCGCTGCTTAGTGATAACCTGCCGCTGTTTTGACGACGTCCGCATATAGTCAAGGAGAACGTTCCTTAGATGACGTCGCAGTTATTCCGTCTGGTGCACATAATGGCCGGGAAGCTGATTTTAATGTTAAATGCCACAACATATGCGTGATTTATAATATTATCTTGTTTACAAATGGAAAGGAAATATAATGTAAATACAAAAAAATAATGTATAAGAATTTTCGGTGTTCATGTGAAATGAACGACAGAATAGGATCGGCAAATTAAACATGAATCGCTAGCGCGATTCATGGATTTGCCGATCCTATTCAATCGTTCATTTCGCATGAACACCGAAAACAAATCTTTTCATTTCTTAATTAAATACAAATGTCTAAGTGGAACTAAACATGATAATGTTCACATCAAACCAAGCCCTTCCAAATGTTTAAAAGTTTAATTGTTTAATGTGTATATGAACTTGCCAAATAACTTATGGTAGCCAGATATAAAATTGACCGAAACTGCATGGGGCAATCTTATTTCATATTGATGCCAAAGACTCAGAAATCGCACTTTAGTCCTTGTTTTACCATACATATAGTTCCTATGTGTAATAGTGAATATGGTATTTCTGATGATGATTATTAGGAGTTCAAATTAACGAAATACATATGAGCCATGCCATGAGAAAACCAACATAGTGGCTTTGCGACCAGCATGGATCCACAACAGCCTGCGCATCTGCGCAATCTGGTCAGGATCCATGCTGTTGGCTTTCAAACCCTATTACAATTAGAGAAACCGTTAGTGGACAGCATTGATCCTGACCAGACTGCGCGGATGCGCAGGCTGGTCTGGATTCATGCTGGTCACAAAGTCACTATGTTGGTTTTCTCATGGCGCGGCTCATATACAAGGTTCTAAATTGTATATCAGAAAAAAGAAAATCAAATGTTCTTCGCGTATTCGTTCCCTTTTCAAACTTCAATTTCTTTTTACTCTGAAATTGTCCCGTACAAGAGTTTTATCAAATTTTATCATTGACTTGTCAACAGATATATACTCCTTAACATTTTATACTTCGAAATCAACATGTCCCGTTGATATAAAGTCCGAATGATGCATTTAAAACATCCGTGGTCTACGTGGCAACGAGGAGAAAGTTGTTCTCTCAATGAATAAACAGTCACTGTTTTCACAAAATGTATCGATATCCGAACTGGTTAACATCTGGGCTTATTACTGATGTTTATTGTATGATTGATTTCGGCCTATTGAACATTAGAAGGCAATATGTATGAAGATGTCATCCACGTAATATTATTGATGCGCATTAAACCCTAATACAGATATTTCATGAAAAGATACATCTTTATAGCAAGTCTGTTGCACATATTAGTCTGTTGTCTAGGAATTTATTACATTGATTTTACTGCTGTTGACGTTATTTCTAAAGAATTTTAGTTCAATCTCTTTCAGCCATAAATTACTTTCTCTTGTATAAATAGACGGCTTGCTGTATCAGAATCCGAGAGACATCCTTAAACTGAGAAGCAAGAATTTAAGAATGAGCAAGCACACAGAAGAGGCAGATTGTGCGGATGAAAAAACTGTACAATAAGGTAATTTTAAATATTTATTCAGGAAATTCGTAGTACCTGATTTGATATTCAGTTGGGTTTCAGATGATCTATGTACAGTAATTTGAATACTATCTGTATAGAAAGAAATGAGTTTAAACATGAGAAAAATTGATATATTTTAATTTATCGCAGCAATTGTATATTTATACTGTTTGTGTATAATGTACATATTTTCAAGTTTCAAGTTTTTATTTTTAGTATACCGGAAGTTAATATTACAGACATCCCATGCGGAGAACATATTCTAACTGTGAACTATGAAAATAATTTCGAAATATTTTACATATTTTAACAGAGCGTCAGAACAACATTTTCATGTACATATAGATACAGACATATAAACGGCTAGGCTGAAAAGTCATGCGAACCAAATCGTTACATTTTATGTCACTTTGTCATTTAATGTTATCTTGAAAGCAGGAGAACTGTGTAGGAAGGTTCGGTACAAATACTGTACGCCTTTGTCGTTTCAGTTATCTTTAGCCGAGTTATTGTCTTTAAAATATTAAATAATAAAATCATATTCAGGCAACTTTTGATTTCAACCCTATGTTACAGGAAGGTTTAGTTCCAAGAATTGTTTTGTGCGTGTTCTTTATGAAGACGTTTTGTTCATCAATATATGTGGTTGACATGTTTTATGTGGTACTTTATACGTCAAGCATCATTACGTTGAAACCATATTTACAAATAACAATATCTAAATGCAAACTTTAATTAAAGTAACATGCTTCAAGTTTGGACCACAGGTTACGAACTGTATACCTTTTCCCACTATACTATCAACATGGGACCAGACTGATGTTTTACTCAAGAATGACAGTAAATAACAGTGGCTAAAATTTGCTGGGCACATTAATGATCCATACGGAGGCAAGAGGTCGTCTATGAAGTTACCTCGATTATGGTAAGTCGCGACTGTAAACACCAATTATACTTAGTAGTAGATTTCTAGTAAAAATGTTCTAGAGTAAAACATATGCGCTACGTCATGTTCGTAAAACTTAATTAGATTTAAAACCATAATAAATTTAAAATGATTATAGTAAATGTCGTTAAAAAAAAGGTACTATTTTCTGATCTTTTAGCTATGAAGGAGAGGACAGAGAGCACTAATCAGGCTAAATCACAGTAGTATAAAAGATAAACGATTTAGAAGAAGGAAGTTTAACATAATTACGAACATTGACTCTGGGGACAAACTGGTTTATGTAACACCGATGTAAAGGATATGCAATATATTATTAAGTAGATTTTCATTTTCGGAATGATGAAGGTAAGAAACTACTTCTGTTATTGATAGAAATGATTCATAGGATTAGTTCGTGTGTTGTATCGTTTTGTTTTGTCCATGTGATTGTCCTGTATATTGTCTTTGCATATGTGTTTAAGGATATAGAATAGTTCAGTTGTGACGCTTAATTATAGTCCTCGCACTCTGCCAGGGTTGATTAACTCACAGTTGAAGTATTCCTTTCAAACATCGATTTCTACTTGATCAACATCAATTGGCATTATACATATTTTTATACTTCTTAGTAAACTTTACTTTTAATATGTGTTATTCTTTTTTGTATCATAAGACTGCTAAGTGTCATCACTGATTTCAGTTTCTACTGCGTCGAGTCAATGGACTTTTGTATCGATTCCCACTACAAATATACCTAGCGAGGTGGCGTCAGAAGGTACGTTAAGCAATTTATATTTTCGACAAATGTCAGACCTGTATAAGCAACCAGCCTAGGGAACAACACATGTTATCTGCTTAATGCAGATGGCTGTATAAGACAAGTTGAAATTTGAGTACAAATCAATTTGGGAAGTCACCTGACTTTAAGGCAAGTGGCTGCCTAATACAGGTAGCTGCTAGGGCTAACTTTACAACTTTTGTCAAACATATTCAGTAAAGTCCATCGATTTTTCTTTATTGTTTTACTATTATCATAGGGACCGCTAAAGTGCACGTGCTCCTTGTTCTGTGTATATTTAGTTATTTGGTTTTTTGATTGAACAAAGAAGTTTTATTTCTATTTTTATAACGAACCTTTAAATGAAACAGACGAATCATAGAGATATAAACCATAAAAATTCATATACATATAACGCGTTTACATTTGAGCGAATACTGCTATTTCATCCGGTAATTTTTTTCAGCAGCTCCTTTGTGGCTTACATGGGCAGCGTGGTCACAATGTAGTGTTACTTGCGGTAGAGGAACACAGACGAGATATAGGTAATTGTTGTGTATGACTTTGATTATTTACTTTGTAATACTATTTAATAGATTTCGGAAAGGTAAATATTATATGCTAGAGGCGCGTTGTTTCATTTAATATAAGAACGCCAATAGTCATTAATAGTCGTCTTATACTATTTTGCATGGCGTTACCTTGCAACAGAAAAGCAAACAAAATTCCGTTTCTGAGATATGAAATCAACAACAGCTTATTGCTAAGAAGTTAGTCTGTTTTAACTGATAACATATATAAATATGTATGCAACACGTAAAAATAATGAAAGGAACTATGATTAGTTAATCATTGTCCGAGTTTATCATGTAGAAACATTTATACATTTTTTTAATATATTAGTTTTAAGTTTCACTTCATTTTGAGGGGTTAGTACGAAACTTCTTAATGTATATGCACTTAGAAAAGTGTAGCTATGATCCATCGTTTCTGTGTTTTGTTGATCAGTATTGTTCTTTTAATTAAATCGTTTGACTCTTTTTTCGATCCAACATTTTCTAAAGTTCCCGATTATCTCCACTTTCTTTGAATGAACGGTTTGTATTGTATTTTTAAATTAATGCATCTCTATTATTTCGGCTTTCGTAGAGTAAATATTTTGCATTATGCTTTTAAAATGGTCTTGAAAAATATTTTCATAGAGACTGTAATACCACCGAGACAAACCCGATAGATTGTATTGGAGACAGCGAAGAAACCACGTTATGTGAACTAGAGCCCTGTCATTGTACCATCAATTCAACAGCCCATGAAGGGTGGACTATTGATTCCGACGGCATCATTGTAGTTTTTACTGTTGGGGATACTGTCATTGAGGGTACCGTTATACACAGAGACTGTTCCATGTGGTACATAGCAATATTCATTCATTTAATATAGTGTTTATCTTTCAGTCAAGTCGAGTCTGCTATTATTTTGCTTTGTTGCATTTTGTGCTTCCAACAGATCTTCTAACAAGTGTTATCATTTATCTTGACAAATAAATAAAACGATCCAGTTGTGGTGTGAACAAATATTTCATGAAACATTATACATTATATAGAATACTTAACTTATTTCTGTTGCCATGATTTTAATGTTAAGCTGAGTGACAATAACAAGATGTCAACTTGTGCTTATATAGTGCATTGAAGATCACCTAGACACACTGTAAATCAATGAAGCTAAAACAAATAAGTTTAAACTAAACTAAATCAATGAAATCCTTCAAAGTAATCTTTATCCATTGATAAATGTTATAACCAGCGATAAGTTTTTTCTTTTGTTTATATGACAATAGTAATCAAAAACAATAGCATGAAATGCATTACACCATTTCTTTACAGTGAATGTATTGGAACAAACTTGATATGCATCCAAACAGATTGCCAATGTGAGTGAGTTAACGTAGATATTTTGATATGTGTTAAGCCGCATATTTACCTTAATAAAATGCATAATAAGTGTTTGATGGACCAGTTGAATAAGGTCTAATATGGCCAGTAATATAAGGTTAAAGGGGTTAATTAATATAAAATTTAACTTGGCCTTTATTAAAAATGACAGGACGATGGTATGAGATACATGAGTCTAATATGAAATGATTAATCTTATTCTGTCCTTACATTAAACCATATTTCCATACGAAGCAAACAGAAGAAGTACTGTTACCTTGACACTAATACCTTGTATTACAATGAAACTTCTAGTTTATCAATGTGTATTACTTGTGCAGTCAATGGGATTTCAGTAATGCTATGTAATCATTATTTGAACCGCGCAATGTGAAAACCAACAGTGTCGGTTTGCGACCAGCCACGCAGTCTGGTCAGGATCCATGCTGTTCGCTAACGGTTTCTCTAATTGCAACGGGCTTTGAAAACGAATAGTCTGGATCCTGACCAGACTGCGCGGATGCGCAGGCTGGTCTGGATCTATGCTGGTCGCAAAACCACTATGTTGGTTTTCTCATGGCGCGGCCCATTTGTTGTATTTCAGACTGCAGGTACACGGACTGGGAACCGTGGTCTGACTGTACAAAATCGTGTGATGTAGGCCTGAGGTCAAGATCAAGGGAACTCCTTCCGATCCAGAATTGGGAAATGTGCATATTATGCAATGGGTCGAGGGAAGAAATTGAGGATTGTAATACACAATCATGCAGCGGTATGTGAATGGTTCCATCGCAACAAGACGATTGGGATATCTTATTTTATCATTCTTCTTATAAAAAATAATCAAGTAAAGAAGTTGATAACACAGCAAACTATCCGCAATAATGTAGACACATATTAACAGATAAATAATGGGAAACAAACTTACGGAATAACAACCTTGATCAGACTGTAAGTGATATATGTTAAGATGGCAAAGTAATTTATTTAGAATACCCGCCGGTACCATTATCTTGAAAGAGAAAGAAATATCTATTTACAAGTAGGATTCTGTTGGATACTTCTTCCTAAGCAGGCAATTTAAATTTGGACCATACTCAAAAATGACATGACAATTAGATGTTATGAAAAGTTGCAGTTCTTGGATGCGGCATCGTCATTTATTCATTTTAGGTGTTTGTTTATTAAAGAATTGAATACAGAGCTTACCATGACTTTATGGTCATATACGTTCCTGACTCCCATGTGAAATTCCCAATTCAGTATTGAGTAAATGAAATATGAATTATATTTCAAAACAAGTTAAATACACCAACTTTACGTTAACATGGAAACAAAACAACTGCCACATTGTACTAATCTAAATTATCGTTTGACAATAATAAAAACTCTTTCGCAAACACTAAATGATACAAAACATACCCGGTATCTATCATTTAACCATTGCTGCATTTCGATTTAGACTATGGAATGCATTGTCCAATACAACTAAATATTTATTAAAAACATTAGTGACATAGAATTTACAGACAAAATATTTACATCTGTACTGATTATGTCCTATGTAGAACCACTGCTCTAGATATGAGAAATGCTTTTACAGGATGGAGTGCATGGGTGCCATGGTCTGGGTGTTCTGTATCTGAGCCTTGTACCTTTGGAATAAGAACTAGAAATCGTGTGTGCACGGGTACCGGTTGCGAAGGAGACGGACTGGAAATCGAGCCGTGCGGTGAACCGTGCGACGAAGCTGGTATGTAGATTTGAAGATTTATTTGATTTAGGTGAAGGATGCTTTGACTTCCTGTTTTATTTGGTCATATTCCTATATAAATCTTAAAGTCGAGCATTGTTTTAAGTGATCTGGAATGATAGTTTGAGGGATAACTTCTAGTCCAATGCTTGAGTATTGTCTAGATAGTTTATGAAAAAATAACAAACATTTACACAGAAAAGAAACAACCGATAGAATTAGTAAGCAAATCCAACAAAGTTATGAACAGGAAAATCTTGGACCTCCAAGAAATGCTGTACGCTATTCTAGTACTATCTTTTAACCTTTTTAATATTAAATTTAACAGAATCGAACTGCACAAACGACAGAGTGTGGTCAAACTGTGCCTCACATGTTGATCAAACTTGCGGGGGTCTCTCAACATTTTTCACGGAGTGGGATACGTGTGACACTGGCTGTGTATGTAAGCCTGATCTTATATTACCAACATCAAGTGGAAGTTGTATATCAGACTCTATCTGTCCTTGTTATACTGAAGATGGCCAAGCAGTCCCACAAGGTCAATCTCTCGTTAAAGGGTGTATAACTTGGTAAGTTAAGAACAAAAGACATCCATAATCTCCGTTTTTGTTTGTACCGTCTAACTCTTTGTTTGTACATGCGCTATAACATCGGACTAAAATTATATTTAAGAATATTAAATTTTGGTTCGAACTTGTCAAGATGTTAAAGTCAGATTCGTATAGTCTACATGGCTTTTTCTATTAAACTTCTAGTTTTTAATATTTCAATATGGCGGTGTTCAAGCGTTTTCAAACAAGTTGGAAATATATGTACATATGGTTTTCGTATTATAGTCATTGCAATGGAACGAATCAACAGCTAGACTGCACAACAATTACAAACTGTAAGTTGGTATTTTAATTGGATTCTGTACAGAAGTAACATGTGTAATAAAACAATTTGAATAAATCGCACATTCTACTAGTATTTAGTCAACAAAGTTTTGATTCCACTTTTATAAATGTAATTATGAAAGCAAAATCTTTCGGAAACTTCAAAAATACACCTGTGTCTCCCGTTTACCTTATTAAACAATCATTTTTGAAGTTACATTATCATACATAGACATAGTATAGTCGCATGACGGACATCAACCGGCACGGCAGCCGAACTGAAGATAAATTATAATTATTCAGGTGATTTAGTTGTTGTTTTTTTCCGGTTTCATGAACACACATAAATTCATAAAAAATACATAATTTCGTTTTATGCTATTATGTTCCATTCCATCCTATAGGTGCTTACGGAGCATTAAAGAGAAGAGTACGACATTAAATTGCATTTTGATTGCATAAGGTCAATCGATGTCTTTTTCAGTGAAATAAGTTTTGGCCCTTGTCCTTGATGATTCATTTTTATATTTCACGGTTTTGTATCAATCATAGTTATATCAATCTAATGATTTAAAATGTATACAATGTTTACATTTTTTAACATATTCTAAATATAGGTTGTGAATGGACCCAGTGGACGTCCTGGGGATCTTGTGATGTAACATGTGGTACAGGAACAAGACAGCGCTATAGGTATAATATGTGAAATTAGGCATAATTTAAACTATGAATATTCATTGGGGTATTATAACAGCAAATGCTAAGTCATTGAGATGGGGACAACTATTTCTTAGTAATAGTCTTTAGTCTGATAGTTGTTAGTGTTACTTTCCAGTTGCTAAGATTATTTTAGTACTGCAGAATTGATTCTAACATTTGACTAATGTTCTTAAAGGTTTTATCAGAATCACTCTCTTTCAGAGTTGATTAAATTTGCATATTGTTTTAGTTTAGTTCAGGCTGTTACTTATAATATCGATTGTCAACATTCTGGTTCCATTCAGAAAGCTGATATGGAAACGATTATGAAAGAATATGCACCAACATATTGTTTTACACTGCAAATGTAATATCAAGTTTAAATTGTTCCGTCTTCTTCCAGGGAATTAATAAGTGGAGAAAACTGTGGACCTGATGTAGAAACTGAACATTGTACTGTAGAATGTCCAGCAGATTGCATTGTTGATGGTAACGGGTATTACTGTGGTAATACCACATCGGAGAACTCCACGCATACATGGTAAGGACGTGACTAACAGACCAACCCTTTGTATTTATGTTGCCAAAATATTGTAGTTATGTATAAAAATGATTAGACGCCCTAAGTGGCATTTACAATTACGATACTTTCAATAGTAGAGTATGAATTTGAAAGTTTTGCAATTATTAAATGCAGTAAGCTTGTAAATCCCTTACTGGGTGAGTCGCCTACTGGTCGAAAATCAGTTTCGGAGACTATAGGATTGCGCTTTTTGTAGCTTCGTGTCCTGTCCATAACTCTGTCATTCATCAAGGGATTTTATGTTTCCCATGATGAGACGACGTGGCATGCGAAAAGCCCGGACCCCTAGCACAAAGGTCAAGGTCACACTTGGAAGTCAAATGTCAACAGGGCTTTATCCTGTCCGGTCTATAACTCTGCCATCCATGAAGGTATTTTAATATTACTTGGTACAGATATACCCCATAATAAGACGAGGTGTTATGCATAACTTTGAGACTCCTATCTCAAAGGTCAAAGTCTCACTTGGCATTCAAGTTTTACATGGCATGAACAGAGTCCTTTTCTTGTCCGGTCCAGACCTCATCCATCAAGGGATTACAATTTAATTTGGCATAAATGTCCTCTAATTGTCTTGCGCAACATCCAGAACCATTCCTGTCCGGTGCATAACGTTATTATACAAAACAGGATTTCAGTATTATTTGGCACACATATTCCCCTTTATAAAACGAAGTGTCATCGCACTTTGGACCCCTAGGTTGAAGGTCGAGGTCAAATATCAACAGGATTTTTTCCTGTCCGGTCTGTTACTCGATAATCCTCAAATGGATTTTTATACTAATTGGTACAAATGTACCTCAAAATAAGGCGACCTGTCATGCGCATCAGGCAGACCCTTATCTCAATTTCAAAATGAAATGTTATTAAATTTGAAAAAAAAATGTATTTATAGATTGAAATGTTATTAAATTTGAAAAATACTGTTTTTGTATTTATGGATGTTATAAGCAATGAAAAACTGCAGATTTCTATATATGCAAATTTTAATCCGAAAGTTGTGCTGTAAAATATTGTATATATAGAACGTTATTGACAGATACCAAGTCATTATGTTATACTGCAGTAGAGAAAATTAGTCGCCTTCCAGCCGGGGACTTTGCATGGCATGGCAATACTTCATCCACTTGTTCAACTTCTTTTAATGCGGAGTCATGGGTAAATTGTGTTTGAAATAGTACCGTATTTATATTTTCAGCTATTGCACTGTCGAGAACACCATAAGTTGTGTCAAAAATATTCCGGCAAATGGTAGGACACGTTTTTTTGCAGTTAAAAGTCATTGATATTAGCCGCACCATTAGAAAACAAACATTGTGCGTTTGCGATCAGCATGGATCAGACCAGCCTGCGCATCCACGCAGTCTGGTCACTGACAGGATCCATGCTGTTCGCTTTCAAAGCCTATGGCAATTAGAGAAACTGTTAGCGCTGGTCTGGAAGCATGCTGGTCGGAAATGCATTATGTTGATTTTCTCATGGTGCGGCTCATATTCTTTTTCTAAGCTGTCATGTTTGTTTGAACATAAAACATGCAAGAACTTTCATAATTAAACGTATCGTGGTGACATTTTCAATATGCTTTGAACACTTGTTTATTTTGTTACAAATTCACAAATGCTTTTAATCATATCCTTATTTAGAACACATCATTACTTTGATTATATTCCCTTTAGACAATAGTTAAGTTAGTACCGCATGTTTGGTTCATTTATTTCTACAATTTAGATTTCGATTAAACCTAATAATATCCTAAGAATGTTCTGCAAATACAAACTAACAAAGATAATGTCATGGGCATGATGGTTTGACTGGAAAAATTCGGAACTCACTAGTTTTCATAATGGTGGTCTGTGAGAAAGTCAGTTTTGACGACATTTATGCTAATAGAATTTTTTCTACAATGTAGGTTTAAATGCAACTTTTCACACTTGTAAATAAACGTATTGTTTATAATATCATCTAATGAAATGTATACTTTCATATGCTTGACTTTAATATATTGACCCATGGTTTAATCGTTCCGCAAATTTCAAGCAGATTTGATAGCATTTTTTGGAATTAATTCATTTGTCAATATTTTTGTTGTCATTTTTTATTTTTAGCAAGAAATGATGCCATTTTCATAAATACAAGCATGCGATGGCATTACACATGAGTTTCCTTTCCATACGCTGGGTCAAGGCTTTATTCTATGTTATAATGGTATGACGTTACGCCACCATGATTTCCGGTCTATCAAATGTGCAGAACTACCTTAAATGCTTTACTGCAGGAAACAAGGAGATCCCTTATATTACCTAGAAATACCCTGAGTGGGGCGTGAATACGTGGCACTACGTTAACACCTCTGCTTAAGAAGCAAACCTATTTTTTTTAAAAAGGATCATGGGGTCTTCCTCCGCCATCAAAGCTGCAAAGTCGCCATATTTCCTATAATTGTGTCGGTGTGACAAAAATATATTTTCAAAATATTTATGCTGTTCAGCTACATTTTTAAATTTGGGATAAATTTTGATGCCATTTCTATATTATTTTCACAGATACATGTCGGAAATACACAAAGATGGAAATTCTATATGACGCAGTTGGCGATTGCCATTCTGCAGGTGAAATACCAGTGGATTATTGTACAGGTAGCTGCGGAAATAGCACGTTTGAAACCGTGCTTGTGTTGTCAGCTGATTCGGACGGAGGCCAATCAGTAAATTGTCCTTGTTGTACGGGTAAGATTGCCTTTAATCACTTTTTAATTAGAAGCAGTAATTAAAACATTATTAAGCAAAACTTGCAATCAAGCAAAGTGATAGACATAACTAGACGTATATAGACATACCTAGACATAAATAGACTTGTAGAATCTATAAGATAGTTAGCTCTATCTAATCTCAGTATCATCTAAACCTTGCTCGTTCAAGTTAAAAAAACAACATATACGTTTGTTTACAGGAATAATAACTATTTAACTAATATCTTACGCTTGAAAAGTATACTTAAATCAGTTTAAAAGTGCATTGCATTTGTTCAGTTCATTTTAAGTTTTTATGAGCGCCATTCATTAGCATATCACTTAAAAGACTAGTATATATCTATGTAGGAACGTTCTATGATGAAAAAGAACAGATTGAAGCAGTGTGTGGACCAACGAAGGAACCAAGAGTGGCATATATTCCAAGGATCAAAGAATGTTCGTGCAACCCGTGCAGCGGTGCGACGTCAGGTAGGTGTTGACAATGCATTTGTCTAAGTGTTTATCTTTCAGTAAGTTATTGAAAATATTAGGATGAAATTTCTGCCAGTTTCACAATTTAAAAAATCAAATATATTTTCCACCAGGATGGAACTAAAATTTTGAATTACTTTACTACAGTTATTTCGACAAGTCATTAGGAAAACTAATTGTTTATTACATGACATCACAAGTGAGCATAATACTTTTTTTTAATCTCTTTTCAGTGTCGTTGCCATCTACTACTACAGCAGTTCGATAACTACAAGAGATCTTCTTTTATATACACATTGTGATAGAACACATTCAGATAAATAATGTACTGACGGATTATATATAGAGTGAAATAAAGCATTTAAGCAAAACACGAGGTGCGTTTAGTACTGTGTACGAAATGGATGTAGATCTATAATACACTTAGAGATGCATATGTCCATCCTGTATAATGATCACGCTTCTTTCTACTAAAGATAATTGGTTAATACGGTTTGTTGTAAAAAATATGAATTGTAGCGCCGAATTCATATTCCGCCTCGAAATATCCCAACCCAAAAATCTTAAAGACCAATAGTTATTCTCCAAGATAGTGCCGGCATTATGTTGTCGGTTATAGAAATCTACCTAATATTCAAATTAGTGGTACGTACTCGTTCTATACAAATCACATCGTCCCTGATTACATGTAATAGTATACACTTATTGAATGACTTCCCGGCCAGTAGTCAAAACTGTGGTTCGAGGTCCCTAGGACCGAAGTATTTTATTACAGGATATTAAAAATTGATGTTCACAGTTTTAAATTTTTGACATATAAGCCCAATAAACATGTTCAGAATATAGAAAGGTCATATAACACAAACTGTGTTCCGGCGATTTAAGAAAGAGTCATGTAATGATATAAATTGCAACGTATTCTTGGATCACTGTAATCAAACCAAATCCAAAATCTTATTATTTACCACAGTTCAACTATAACTAAAGTATTGATAAAAGTGGGTTGGGTTGTAAAGGTTATCTGTGTTTATACCACTGGCATCAGACCAGATAGATAATTCCACTGTACTTGTTACTAGTATACCCTACCCCTAGGTATACTATAAGATCCATGGTCACGAAAGGGAAAATATACTAACCCATTTCAAACTGAGACGCATGTACTTTGAACAAGTGGTAACTTATCTTCTATCATGCACCATCTTCTAGCATGACGTCACATCACGGTAAAACTGAATGCGTAAAACGCCATTGCTGTAAATGATTAAACAAGTCTTGTTTCACAATCATATACTCCATTTCAGTGGTTCGATGAACTGCCTTTTTGCATTTGTATCATAACTGTTTGAAATCGTCAGTTTTATATCCTTTCCGCAGCCTTAACGTACTAAAACGTATTAGCGTCTGATGGCCCTTTCACGCTTCCGTAGAAACAACATTTGTAACACGAAACTTATTTTGAAAATATTTCTGAAATGTCTAGGTCTGCAGCTCTCAAATACGGTTATATCTTACATCTGAGGCATATACTGACACTCTCAGACAACATCAAAAATGACATTTTGAGCGATTTGATGAAGTTCCAAAATTATCAATGTACCCTTGGTCCGTTACGGACCCCTGTGGGATTTCTGTTTATCCAGAACTCAAATGTGTTTTCATAGATTAAAAGCTGACATGCTGTACTAAAGCCCAGGTAATTTCAATTCGTAATAAAGTGCTGAAAATTGGCTCCCCAACAGCAAAAAAAAAAAAAAAAAAAAAAAAAAAAAAGGAGTCCACGCGCATACATTTAGACGGGGAGACCCCTGCGCGTGACCCCTGACTATCTACGAATCAAAATGCGGCTTTTGTTTTCAAGTTTAGCATTTCTACTTTCATTTTATTTACTTCCGGAAATAGCTGAAGGTCGAGTGACGTCATTTTCTGTGTTGTCAAAAACATACATATGCCTGGCGAGATTGCATAAATTTATATGTGCTGGCCGTCCTAAGGTTATAGGACCTACATTAATCTATGTCCCATATCAGAATTACAGTTTTGACCAGCATCTTTGAACTGCATTGTATCAAAAGACTGATTTGTCAAATATCAAAAGCGGTGCAATTTCAAAAAAGTTCGAAGTACTAGTAGATACAAGCGTTAAGCAGTTTAAAGGATTTTGTAAGTAACAACACTTACTTGTTGGTGTCGTTGTCGTGCACGCTTTTATATTCATACAACAACTGGTACATTAGATTAACATTTAGGTTACAATAATCCATATTGAAACTAGCGGCTTGGCAGGTACCGTCGTACGCTAGGGTAACTGGAACAATTAAGACAGAAACATTATTTATTACATGTTTTCAGCGAATTATCGAAATATAAGAGTAAAATATCTGGTATTTTCACAGTGAAAATTATCAGTGAAAGAAACTATAAATGGGTAAATAGTCAAAATAGTCAAAACATAAAATAAAAAGAAAATTTCTTTATTTTAAATGTAAGATCAAAATCTTTTTCTGATCACTGATGATTACCATATCTTGTATTTTCACTCGTGGCTATGCCTCTCGTGTTGACTACTGAAAATTTTATTTTGATATTCTTATTTACACTGAAATAAACAAATATCCTCTATATATAACAATTAAGATTAGTCAATACAGCGTTTCACTATTTTGAAGACGAGGGTAGAAAGGATCTATAAATCTATTACTGTTTAACAATGCGTTTTATTGCGCTACCAGGTCTTTTAACATTAGTGAATTCAGATATTTAAAATCTATCAAGTATGAACAGATGTTTTTTGGATGGTCTTCTTTAAAATTTGTTCAAAGAATTAAATTCCATACAGAAATCTTGTTGCCATGGCATCCGAAACGAAAAACTTTAAAAATCTTCTCGTTCAAAACCACAGTCCTAGGACGGATTACACCAAACCGGAAGTGACTACTCAGTGTTACATGTGAAGTAGTCCAAAATGTAGTTCCATGCTATGGATGAAATCTGGTATAATGAGTGACATGAGGAGGTGACAGTTAAATTTTTGGCTTATGTTTATTGCTTATAGTATTGAGAATAGATCTAGACCATTTTCATTGTAAATTTCTTGGAATAAGTTTTATTCTTTGCGAAAAATGTCTACCTACGCGTAACTGCTAAACGGCTGTTTTCATGGGGGCATTTTTAGAGGGTGATGTTTCTCAGAACAGATTATTTTTCTTATATTCAACATAACATGTCAATATTTTTCTATTTTTGATAAGAAGACATGTTATACTAAATGACCATATATGGTTTTCATATCATTGAAATGCTCTAAAGTGCTGAAAATGAGGTCTGAATGTTTTGTTATTAATATGAAATAAATAAGGACTTGAATTGGTAGAGTGTAACCTCCTAGGGCTTTGATATTTGGTATGTAGCATCATCTAGTGGTCCTCTACCATGATTGTTCAAATAATCCCCTATGGTCAAATATGGTTCTGCTCTGGGGGTCACTTTATATCTACTTATATAGAGAATAACTTTGAAAATATTCTTGTCCAAAACCACAGGGCCTAGGGCTTTGATATCTAGAATGTAGCATTTAATTTATCTAGTAGTTCTCTACCAAGAGTTTTCAAATTATATCCCTAGGATCAAAATATGGCCCCGCACCGGGGGTTACATGGTTAATATAGACTTATATAGGAAAGAACTTTGAAAATCGTATTGTTCGAAACCACAGGGTATAAGGCTTTGATATGTGGTATGTAACATCGTCTAATGGACCTCTACCAAGATTGTTCAAATTATATCACTAGGGTCAAATATGCCCTTCGGGGGTCCCATGGTTCATACAGACTTATATAGGGAAAACTATGAAAATCTTCGTGTAAAAACCACAGGGCCTAGGGTTTTGATATTTTGTATGTAGCATCATCTAGTGGTTTTCTACCAATTTTGTTCAAATTACCCCCTAGGGTCAAACATGGCCCCGCCTTTGGTGGCACATGGTTTATATAGACTTTTTAGGGAAAACTTCGAAAATCTTTTGGTACAAAATCACATGACATAGGCTTTGATATTTGGTATGTAGCATCGTGTAGTAGTCCTTTACCAAGATTATTCAAATTAAACACCTGGGGTTAAAACTGGCCCCGCCCTGGAAACACATGGTAACCATAGACTTGTATAGGGGAAAACTTTTTAAAAATTCTTGTCTTAGATCATAAGGCCTAAAGCATGTGGCATGCTCTAGTGGTTCTCTACCAGGATTGTTCAAATCATGACCCTAGGGTCAATATATGCAACGCCCAGGGAGCCCCTTGTTTTTCATTGACTTTTACAGGAAAAATCTTTAAAAAATCTTCTTGTCCAGGACCATAAAGCCCAGACCTTAGATATTTGGTGTTTGGTATTATAAGATTCTTTCACTGGTTGTAGATGCAGATGGGAATTTCCGGCCTCGAGGGTAACTGTTTAGGTGGTAACGAGGCTCCAGCCGAGTTACCGCCTAAACAGTAACCCGAGAGCCGGATATTCCCATCTGCACCTATAACCAGTGACAGAATCTTTTTCTTGCATACCGATATCAAGAAATAATAATAAAAATAAAATCAATCGAACGGCTTTCTTTTTATAACTATTTCTTATAGCAGCGTATTTAATCAAAGCGCGGCAAAGCAACATCCGTAAACAGGAAAGACGTCATGACGTTTCAAAGACAAATAACAATTTTTAGTTCCGGATTTGTTTTCTCAGTTGCAGCGTAACGTTATGAATTTTTTGATAAAAACGTGTTTTGAATCGAGAAATATACTATCAGGAACAAGAGGAATGTCAAGATTGGATTTTTATTCCGTTTTAAAATAAATAAAATAATACATAAATCTTATACTATATTCGTAATACTATTTTAAAGCACGAAGTATCTTACACCTGGTAAGAGATTTTCCAGCACGTAAATACGAATCCGTCTGTATTTTTTTCTTGAAACGTATGACGTTTCTTTAGGACTTGATTCGCGCTTGTTTAATACGTGCATAAGATAGTTCTAAAAGAACCGTCGGCGATTTTTTTTATGTTTTATCTGATACGTATCAAGAAATTCTGTCACTGGAAGGTGCAGATGGAATATCGCTTCGGTACTGTTAGGCGAAACTCGGTGACCTGTTAGCAAACATACTCAGCCGGAAATTCCCTCTGCCCTATACCCATGAAGATCTTAACTATCACGTTTCTTCAAATCATAACCCTAGGGAAAAAATTGACTGCGCTTCGGGGTCAACAGTTTTTACATTGGCTTATATAAAGAAAAACCTTTAAAATCTTTTTTAAAACCATAAGTCCCAGAGCTTAGATATTTGGTGTGTGGCATGCTATGTGATTCTCTACCAAGATTGTTCAAATCATGACCCTGGGGACAATAATGGTTACGCCTTGGTGGTCCCTTGTTTTACATAGACTTATTTGTTTTTGAAGCAATACACGCTTACATAGGGAAGACTATAAAAATATTCGTGTAAAAACCACTGGGCCTAGGGCTTTGATATTTTATATGTAGCATCATCTAGTGGTCTTCTACCGAGATTGTTCAAACTACCCCCTAGGGTCAAATATGGCCCCGCCTTTGGTGGCACATGGTTTATATAGACTTATTTAGGGAAAACTTTGAAAATCTTTGGTACAAAATCACATGGCCTAGGCTTCAATATTTGGTATGTAGCATCGTGTAGTAGTCCTTTACCAAGATTATTCAAATTATACACCTGGGGTTAAAACTGGCCCCGTCCTGGGAACACACACATTTCAATACATACATTTTACCATATAATAACAAAAAGGCCGGACTACGTGTTTTTTAACATCAGCATACAGCAATTCATGTGAAAAGAATGACGACTTTATAAAACAGAACAAAATGCTTGAAAAAAGCAACAAAGAAACATTCAACAAATACGCATTTTATAACTGCGTAACACTACTGTTTCTCAGAGCTGCTGCTGCGTCCCGACGTAACCAAAAATAAGAACTGCTATAAATCCATAATAATAATAATAATTAGCTCAAGCAAGTAAGAACTTATCAGTAAACTGGTTCACAAATAACAAATTAAGACTTAAAATATTGGGGTTTTAACTTATTATTATACTAGATCTATATAAGTAATTTTGAAAGTTAGATTAATTAAAGCCTGAACTGTAAACCTATTATACTAATTTTATTCGTCTGTTTGCTCAGTAGTGTATTTGTATTAACAGGACGAAATAGCTTCTTTAGTGAACTAAAATTGAAGTCTTCCCAAAGCGTATTTTCTATAAGTGAAAAAAATAATGTTTCGTTGGTATCGTATTGTTATACGTAGCTTTACTTGTCATCACTAGGGATTAAAAACTTGTTTGACAACTGTATAATTAAGACACAAAACCAGTATTCAACTGATACAAAAGCAGTTCCTAAATGCTCTACATCCATTTACATCTACCTTTTATACTTTTTTTTCTTTTTTCAACAATATTGTCAAACGAGTGTCGTCTTAGATTGATAAATACCCAGTATAAGTAAATAAATAATTGAAGGCAGCTGAAAAGATTTCATTTTTGACTTGTTTTATGTAAACATACAGGACCCTTTTTATAATGATATTGTGACTGAATAGAGCATTTGATCAAAGGTAATTTTGATTATAATAGTAAATGTTTCGCATCATTCCGAATGACTCAAAACAGATTACCCACGCTAAAATGCTTTAACTGTTATATATGTAGTATGTTAATGAATGGTTTAATGAATTATGCAGCTACACAAAAGGCATTTATATGTTTGACTAATTTCTTCTTCGTGAAAACCCCCTTTTAGATAGATATGTACATGTACCTTCTTTTTAAAAGAAATGAACATGTATAAGTGTTAATTCGTTTGAGAATTCGAGTATACTGTATAATAGAAAGTCCAAAAGATAGGGTCTCGCTTGAATTGCATAAACCCCTTTTACACCAACTATGACTTCGTCTTTGTACTTGCCCCGAGCAATGTTGTTTGTTTTTCATTATATTGTTTTAACAACTAGATCGTCAGGGTGATCCGTATGACTTGGCATTGAAAATATCAGATCAGCCAATTTATTTTCTGATTGTACTAAGTTAGACCCTTCCACCTTGTTAATCTATTAAGTTATGCAAGTCTTATGTTTATAGCCGTTGAAATGGCTAATTGAAGATTCGTTAATATGAAAATGTTTTGTTTCAGTGGTTGTTGGAGTTGCTTCTCTTAGCTTAAGGTGTGTATAACCAAGTCCTCTATAAAATTATATACGTAGCTGAAAGACTTTAAGCATGACAGCGTATTTTTACGGCCGTATTAATTTTTGATTTCCCGTGGTTAGTTAGGGGCCGACCATTTGAGCTTCCTTCGATGCGATTTATGTTGGGGTCAAGAGATTTTTATGCTTCGTATGTTAGCAAGACTTTTTCCAGCAATTAAAAATGTAATAAGCAGGATAAAGTGATTAAATTTTGAATTTAGAAACAGTTTGACTAAAACTGAAATTTCTTATTTTGACCCCTGTCATATTGAATACGAAAACATGGTCCAAATTCGCTAAGCCTAAAATATAAATGCCCTATCAGGGGCATACTCAGCTTCAACTGGATATGCAGAGGAGAAATTGGACAGGTTATTACGGACATGTTCCCAAGGAAAAAGTTTGTATCGTATAACAGTTCTAGTACATTTTGACGTACATTTGTAGATATAACTCCATCACCACCTCCACCACCAGTCAAACTTTCAAAATATTGATTTATGAGTATTTACAAACTATGTTCGTAAAAAGATGTGTAGGCGAAGTCCTTTGGGCCTAATTTAGGTAGCTGTGCTCCGCTATAATTTGTTTCAAATATAATTGCTTTTAAGTAAAACAAACATTATGCACTGCAAAAATCTATACATAATGAAACCTATAAGCCCTCTTTTCTAAGATGAGCAAGATCAAAGAGTGCATGGCTAGAGAAACGGAGAAACTGCAGCTGAATCTCGGTATCTGGAATTCCAAGGGATCGGTCGTTTTACTTCGACTTAACATTATATTTTGTTCACGTGACCGGACTTCAAATGTCTTCGAGCTAGCTGGAATTTTGAGATTAGCGAGTTCTAGCGAGTTCTAGAAATCGAGTTTCAACTGTTTTTTAGTAAAGGTGTAATTCTTTATCAATTAAGCCACTGGTGTAAATCTGTTAAAATTTTAGGTCTTGTATTTCTATGACCAACACTGTGTGCCTGTTGTCCGATCTCTCGTGCTACTGATAACATGTTTTGTGTGCAGAGAAAGCAGGACATTGCCTTTAAACTGATATGAGACCTGAATTTTAGGCTATCAAAAATGCATACTCGACGCTTTAATAATGTTATACATGAAGTCACATAGAAAAGTTAGCATTATATTATTAAATAACACTACGTGTATAACATTAGACTTAATAGCAAATTCAAGGAAGCAATATGACTATCAGAGGAATTGAAATGCTATCATTTTAATCTGATCTTGAAAAAGATTTATTTCAGTAATTTGGAAGCCAAACATTTTATCAAATATGCCGAAGCCAGATTTTTTTCCCAAGGATATTTATTATCACTTTAAATTGAAACATTGTTTGAAAACCAGATAATTGAGCTTGTTTCTGCAAGCACAGTCTGTTACTGAAATTATATAAATAAGTTGTAGTCATCTCACAAAGGACTGTATATAATATTATACATTAGACCAGTTATTTGCATGATTATCATGTTTAAAGGTGATTTACAAAGACAGTCATTCAGGGCGGCAAATTTATCCTTACCAGTACGTCTACAGATCTGATCAGATGAACAAAGCTATGTAAAGCCCACAGACAGACAGACAGACAGACAGACAAACAGAGAATTGGGGGAAGAAAGAAGAAGAGGGAGAGGTCTTTTTGGTACGGGCTAGTCTGGCTAATTTAGCCTAGCAATTTTTGAATAGACAACCGGATTCTTTTAACGTACATGGTGTAAAACACCGATACACACATCCCTCTTTCCCGGGACCGCTTACTTGGGTGGAATACACTCAAACGCATCTCAGCAATTTCCAGAACCTAAACGGAGATCTTAACTCCGGATGTCCGGATTGTAAGTCAAGCATGTAACCAACAGACCACCAGGCCATTTAGATCACTTAGAGACTATAAACAATGACAAGTGACAAAAGTCAGCATACTGATTCAAGGACGGCGTTTGCAGCTAATAGTAGTACAATATCCACACAAGCCAATGATTCAAAGAGTGGGTGTCTAGATAGTGTTTGTCCGTCAATACCAACAAAAAATGACTGGAAAAGCAGACAGTTTATTATATATTAGTGATAGTAGCAACTGCTTTGCAAAAATAAATTGCAAACATGATCAGTAATATCGTCAACTTTAATCATTTTGTTGGACATGTTCATAAGTCGTTGTTTAAATCAAAACGTATCTCTCATAAGAAGTTGTTTTTTTTCAACTTTGAAACTTATTATAATAACAATGCGCTTGTGTGTATTTGACATTTGTTGATGCCTTTAAGTAAACAACGAGTGCCTGACTGTTAAATATTTGAGCCGTGCCATGGGAAAACCAACATAGTTGCTTTGCGACCAGCATGTATTCAGATCCGCGGATGCGAAGGCTGGTCTGGATCCATGCTGGTCGCAAACCCACTATGTTGGTTTTCTCATGGCACGGCTCATTTTGCTGATACCGGACGTTTTCTTCATAAAATCTTTAAATGCGTCAATTCGCAATTCATATTATATAGCGAGCTATATTCCACGCATTTTTCTACCGCTTTACAACATATTTACAAACAACTCTTGTTGTTTATTAAATACATCTCGAAGGTATGGTTTCTATGGAATCAAAGACTTTGAAATATCAACTTTCATTAACGGAACATTTAAAACATGCCTGGACAGAGAGCATATAGTAATATATGATATCTATGCGCTGCTCCTTGATTTGTACCAATTCTTTCTGTTTGCATTTCTAACATTGCGTAACACAATGCCATTGATATCACTGATTTGATAGAAAATGTCTTTCTCTCTTTGTCAATATCCTTACTGTTTAAAGGAGTGAAATAGCATCCCTGCTAAATTTCTAGGATGGACTGGTCCATCTTTCAATTTGGACAGTACCATTAACTGTTAAAAGGGGTGCTTACCAAAAAGAAACTGACTCAATGGCGAACAGTGCACTGGTCGCAAAGGCAGAATCACTTGCCGCCAGCAGGCTAAGGGTTAAATTACTTTATTCGCTTTTTCTGCTTGATGAGAGATAAGATCCTGCCAAAATTTGATATATATTATTTCTAATACGTTCCCCACAATGAAAAGTTGTTTTTTTCCCTCTTTCGGGTTATCCTCTGATACGTAATGATGGTTTACTCTATATGTACTTAAAGGGTTAAAATGTCCGGAAACCACTACAAACTTTTCTGTCAACATATTATATTATTTTAACTGCAGACAACTAAACGAAGTACTATGTGTGGTAAGATACTTCAGAGAGTTACAGAGTAAAACTAGTGGTTTCGTTTATTGTACTACAAATGCATGTATTGTTCTTGTTTACAATAGCGAGTTAGTATAGAAATAAGTAACATATTCATTCACAATTTATCTATGATTGGTTTAAAATATTACCTAATACGTTTACTGAATTACAAGTATTTGTAACTTCCGTTATTGATCGATGTCATTTATAATATTTCGCCGGAGAATATATATCTTAATACAATTGTCCTGAGAAAAGAAGTAAATATTACTTTAAATCGTTGCTATTAAAAAAGATAATTAATTGCTAAAGTAACTAAAGAATAAGGAAAGCTTCAATATAAAATGTTTAAGGAATAGGGCTGGAACATTTGCGCATTATTTCGGATAGTTTGTGAAGCAGCACGAAGGGTTACATCAATGTATGCGAGAGTCAATCGCGAACATTTTATACGTAATGCGAGAGATGCTGTTAATGAATACTCGGGTATTTGGGATATACATGAAGCGATAGATAAAATTTTTCCACTTGGAATAATTCCATCCGACACATGCCAGCAAATATTGAGGAGAAGTTCGCAATGTATCTCAAGCAGACAGAAAATTTCCATATTAGTAACAGTTTTAATGGAGAACGAACCATTTGAAAATATCCTAAAAATACTTGACGCTGTAGGGCTAACAACAATTGCTGATCAAATCTGCCGACCTTTGGACAGGCAAGTAAGTCGAATTGATCTTCCTCATTCTAGACATTTACAGACATTTTACTTCCATTTGAAGGAAAATATTGATAACAACAACTTTCTTGAAAGGCGCGAGTACCTGGAATCTCGGTCAACTTCACTTAAGGCATCTTTCCCGAGATTTCAAAATGAAAACGACTTAACTAAAGCTGCATGTAGATTTGCAGTTGTTACATGGGTTCGAATTCAGCATTGCAATAGAAACACTAGTTTGATCAGAGAAGTGTTGAATGACATGCGTAATAGCTGGCCGGACGGAATTGACAAAAGCTTGTGTGAAATATTCTTTCACAGTAAAATGGCCATTGCAGATACGATGGACGGCAACATTGAATCTGCGATGAAGATGTGTCGCACTGCAAAGCATTTGAGTGTACCATTTCACGACCCGTTGACTAAATCCCTGATATCTCATGATAGCAGATATACACATCAAAGAGTATTTGAACTGCACAAAAGCGAGGAAAATCGCAGACTAATTCTGTTTGAAAGTGAAAATGGTCTCGATTTTCTTTCGTCGGATAACAACGGATGTGATTTGTTCAACAGGCTGGTGAGAAGGATGTTCCTCTTGTATATTGTCCAATACCTTCTCAAAATACAGAATGATCTTAACACTGAAGAAAACGATAGCATTTCGGACAATGATTTGAAAAACGCAAAGAATGCCATGTTCTGCTTTGATATGACATTACAGCCCGATAAAAATGTCTACCGAAGAATTGAAAGAATCTATTTGTTATACAAAGCAAGAACACATGTTCGTAGAGGTGAATTTCAAAAATCTGAAGATACACTACAAGAGCTCAACTCGCAAGAGAACTTGGACTACTTACGGTGTACAGAAAGTGACACGGGAATGGAAGATGACTTAGAACAATTTACGAAAAAGTTTCTACCTGAAACCATCATTGACCCAAGGCGAGGAATGATTTATATGGTGTGTCGTGCAAGAATTTGCGAGAAGGCTGGTGAATTTGACATGGCTGAATTTTTGTTATCTAGGGCTTTTAAACTGGCAAAAGAAGGGGCGCATTATACAAATGAAATGGAGAATATCAGGAAATTTACTAACAGATTGACAACTCGATGAAATGGCGAGTTCATGGAAATAACTGTTTAGGTAAAACAGTAAGAGCTGCGGAATAATTACTCAGATTTCCGATTTCTGACGGGGCTAATTTGGGATGCAGATAATTTGTGTTCGCACATACAGACATTCCATAACAGCTCTCTTAAATTTGGTGACTTTCTGTCAGGATTGTTTTGCCGCAAATATGACATAGCACAAGTGGAGACCTATAATCAAGATAATAAATTGTAAAGAAAAACAGAACAATTATTTCTTTATTCCATTTACACAAACAATACACAAATGATATTTTATTTTGGTCAAAATAACTTCCCTAAATATATGCTTTAATAAAAATCATAAGTTGAGTTGGTCATAGTTATTGCATTATTATATAACAATTTTTGGTTATCTTATCTGAATAAATCATTAATCATCCATATCCACAGTGTCGTATGTCCTTTAGAATAATCATATTTATATCATGGATTAGCTAAGGGTTGACGAACATGTCTGAATTAACTGCTCCTTCATATATGCAAGTACTTGAAAGTTGTTCATTTCTAATGTACAAAAATATAATGTAAAGAAGTAATATCTGCTAAATGGTAGATATTGATTTGAAATAAAAGGGCTGCAACAAGTTGTTTTGATAAATGCACTCATCTGACACTCAGTGTGGGTAATATGTATGTACATTTTTACTGAGCTTAAGTATTTTGGAGAGAACAATACAGGCTTTGATCATATTACAAATGATACTTTTTTGCTCTCATGTGGATCAAAATATAATTGTTACCGATACAATCTATCTATTCTAAAGAAACTAGGGCCAATAAATCAATTGAATGATTTTGGCAGATTGTAAGTGTATTATGCATGATCAGAAACCGTGAATTGCATAAGTAGAAAGGAGATACTTATTTCTTTTAGATTAGATCGGAAGATATCTTTCAAAAAAATGAACACCGGATGTATATATTTTTACGAGTGGTGTAGTCAGAGTTGAAAGATACAATTCTATTGTAAAATTTGAACTTTCATGTTTAACAAAAAAGATATTAAATAAGCCGCACCATGAGAAAACCAACATCGTGCATTTGCGACCAGCATGGATCCAGACCAGCCTGCGCATCCGCGCAGTCTGGTCAGGATCCATACTGTTCGCTAACTGCTGTAGAGTTGGAAAGCGAACAGTATGGATCCTGACCAGACTGCGCGGGTGCGCAGGCTGGTCTGGATCCATGCTGGTCGCAAATGTTGGTTTTCTCATGGTACGGCTCAAATATCCAACAGCAAAAGCCACATTCACAGAACACATTCTCCTCAAATTGTTACCCTGTAACAGTGCATGTGTGGATGGAACCAATGAGTCCATTCAATGTATCTGTTTAACCTTTACCCTGCTATATTTCAAAATTAGACTGATCCACCATTCATTTCGGGCAGTACCACTTGTTATTCAAAGGTACGTTCACTATTATTTACCGACTGAATAGCGATCAACGCAGACCATGATCACACTGCACATCCGTGCTGATCTTTGTCTGCACTGGACGCAAAGACAGAATCACTTGCTGCCAGCAGGCTAAAGGTTAATACAGTTCTGCTGAAACCGGCGCTGCTTCTGTTGGTTGCTGTATATAAAAAGTAAATACAAAGTAAACTATTGAGTTTCATGTCGTATTTATTTATATAATAAAAGTATACTGCGTTAGGAACTCGGTTTAATTTCTTGTAAATTAGAAATTACGCAGTAAAAACCAATGGCCAACACCAAGTTTGTCTTTAGTAAGCTTATATAGTTAACATACATTAGTTCGCAAATGAAAATAGAAGAAAACAGTGAAAAGGTGGTCATTACGAAGTGTAATGCATTTTGATATGTTTTCATACAAATATTACACCTCATAAATACTTATTTTGTTTTGGTTTGTTTTTGGTTAACGTCACTACGACAAAATTAAAGGCCGTATGGCAATTTTTTATTTTTGTTGGTGGAGGAAGACCCCAGCTGCCCTACAAGGATAGAACAACAGACCTTCCATGAGCAAGCGAGATTTCGAAAAGTCATCGGAGGCCCTTACATACTTGTAGATGTAATTACTATAAACTTGAACACAAACCATTTTCATTAATAAACTGGTTCCATATATACATGTTGAGCTTATCTGGAGATTAGCCCAAAAACTGATTTTCAAAAAGTAGAAAAATGTTTGTTAAAAGAAAACTAGCCTTTCTTTATATCATATTCATAAGATATCACATTAATTATGAATGGTATATGCTTTAAAAGTTTGATTTTTCGACGCACAACCGCAGGCTTCATGGAAAGTACATGTACATATAAAAGATAGAGCATTTCTTAAACTAAATTTTGTAAAGTATTTCAGACAAAGTAAATTCCAAACGACCTTATGAGAAATGGTGTAGACAATGTTGGACTAGATTTTTAGTATACTGGTCACGCCTTTTACAAAGTTGTCATATAAACATCTCATAAATGATAGGTTGTGTTCACATTAAATTAATTCTACATGACATTCAATAAGGCTAAAAGTAGCTTATCAATTTATAATTATTTGCAATATTTAATCTAAAACCGGAAAAACATCATTATCTCCAAGTAAAACCAGTAAAAATCAATTCAATTTGTAGATCATCTACATAAGGAAGAACACTAACGTGGCATAGCTAAGTAGTTTATTCATCCTATTTTACTGTATTCAGACAAGTAAACAAAAAAAAAAGATCAGTTTTTAATTGTTTTATTTCATACAGTAATATCACACAAAAAAAACCTGCCAATTATATAACGTGGAGTTTTTGTCAGATACTTCTGTTGTAACAACTAGCCCCGGTATCCTATCGTCCATGTACCTAATGTACTTCCTGTATATGAAATATAGATTTTGGCCTCTATCAATTTTTTTTTTGTAAAAAAAGAACCTCAGTTGCGGATGTCTCTAAATTGTTGTTTTTTTTGTACTTTTAGCATGTGTAAATGTTGAGTTCTGCTCAACCCGGGGCTAGAGGGCGTGGACGGTAGCATGCATTTCCACTACCGTCCATGAACAGGCTCAATCAAACCGAGCCTGCAACATTTTCGTTTTTGTTGTGTTGAACGACCAGTGGAGTTTCCACTTTTTCTATTTTATTGTTTTGCACATATACTATCCAAACATTTACTCGGTTGTTAGTCAAAACTAAATGCCATTCGAAATATTCGTAAATATTTTATGAATTACATAACCTTGAAATTAGTAAAGATCAATTGATTATTTCCAATTACTGTCTGCTTTGAAGGCTTATCAAATAACAGCGCTTCTTTTGACGAGTTCTAAAATAATAACTGACATGAACGATTATCGTTTCTGTTTTGCATAACAAAATTCATATATATGCCAGTTTCGTAATTGTTCGAGTAAAACTTTGCTTATTATTAAAGAGAGTAAACTACTTTGCCATCTACATACAGAATATCTAGTACCGCATGCCCGTGATATGGTGTGAATGAGAGTTTCAGATTGATAGTATTATATTAGTAAAGATTTTAAAGAGTTCAGAATTAAATGTTAACGGTCTATAAAATTGCCTTTTTTACTTTTACTTTTACTTAATTTAGCACCATACTCTTACTGAAAGAGGTAAACTATAAATAGGTAATCAATTCCCAATGCTAAATGAGCATAATTGTAAGGGGTGAACTATGACAATATATTCTATCTTTTTATGAAATGAGCAATTTCGATGTAAATGAGATGTGAAACCAAAAGTGTAAGTCCTGTTTAGCACCATGTAACCTGTATTGTGTTGGTGTGCCGTAAATCCAAATCAAGGACATCTTGCGGGTGTATTATTCAACAGAAACCAGCACATTATATTATTTACAGTGAGCACATTTATGCTTTTCTTCAAGTTTTTACTCAAGTTAGCCTAACAAAATTTAGTGTTGAACTATAGACTGGTCAAAAGCAGTCACAGTCGACCGGCGAGTTACAGAGAGTCATGTTATAATCGCTGATATTTCTAGACAATTGCCGTCAGCTTTTTCACAGCGGTTTCTTTCTTCGTGGACCATATTGTCATGAATTGTTCACCATTTAGATCATACACTCCTGGGATCAAGAACACCCGGGTTGCAACGCATAATCGGAGCAAGTTTGAACTAGGCAAAGTAAAGCAGAAACAATATCTCCATCTGCCCCATGAACTTACCACGTAAAAATTGGAAATACATGGGCTAAGTTGTCTGTCTACTAAGGACGAAATTTAAGATTAACAAATGAACTTCTGTTCATTTTCCAATCTTCTTTGTTGTACACCTCTTGCACACACTATGTACAAATGCAGTAAACATGTGTGCATATGTGATACAACGGGATCTATGCTAATCACCTTGAGGTAAATACTAAAAAAATGGTGACTACTGAACGCAAACTTAGACATTTGTCTTCTATTATATTAAAAAAAAAAACATAACTCGCCACTTCGCCAATAACTTCAAAATACGGAAACATTTCTTTTAAATTTATTATACCTTTTGAACAACATGTTGCTAAAACAACATTCTTAATCACACAAAGATACAATTGTTCAACATTTTTACTACCTTTCCCCATACTAAAAACTTGCGAAAACATACACTTGAAACAGGGGTGAATACAATTCATTACAAAAGTACAGGGCTGTAGGTACTGGTAACAATATTAAATGTACTAGTGTAATGCCAATATTCTGTAAAGGCTCTATTTCACTCCAACAATGTTATACGTCATAAATGGAAGTTAGTTACAGCCTAATATTGGAAGATTCGGTTTAGAATTCCTTACTGGCTGAAGTATTTATTATAGGTATATAAGGTATGTTGCAGAATATTTTTTTACACGTCACCGTTTTGTTCGTTCAGTTTTATTTGCCAAGTTGTGCACTTTTCAACGGTTTCCATCAGTTTTTGTCCAGGTACCGCAGCGGGTACTGGTATTTCTATTTCACCTAGGTTCTGAACAAGGCTGTTAAAATTTCTTAGAAGGTTTACATCGTTACTTGCGTCAGCAATCTCTTTTGAATTATCAATACTTTGCTTAAAGTTTTCTATTGTTAGTTTTAGGTTCTCAGACATCTCGCTTGACAACATCCGTTGTTCATTGTTAACTTGTTTTATTTTCTCTTCAAATGAATTGAACTTTTCATTGATATTTGAAATAAGCAGATCTCTTTTTTGTCTTAAATAAGTTATTTGTTCATTAAAATGTGTATATTTTGACTCTGCTTGTCTTTTAACAACATGCATATCTTTTCCAATTTCTTTCAGATTGTTGTCAGATATATCAATGAGATCTCTCAGTTGGGTCCTCCTAGCAGCTGCTTCTGCAGAAATAGTATTGCATGAATGGTCCTTGTGTACTGTTGTCCTACAAACTTGGCATACTAAGTCATCGCAGTCTTTGCATATCACAGTAATTTTTTCAGATGGATGTTTTACAGCATCGTGCGGCATATGTTGTTCTTCTCCATGTGAAACTGATACTAAATTGTGTTCTCGTGATGAGGCCATACGCACGTGTATTCCGGCGCAATTTCCGCAGAAATTCTGGTCACATTGTATACATTTCAGCCTTGCTGACTCATTATTACCACAAACATCACAATCAAACTCAGAATCAGGAGAACACCTCACTGGAATATAGAAATTTGTCTGGAAACGCCTGATTCCTCCATCTGGGATGATAATAGGTGTCTGATGGGTGTCCGACACACCGGACATGGAAATTGTCCACTTTGGTCAGTTGTTTGAACGTAACTTTTAGGTTCCTTGAAAGAAGTTAAACAAAATAATTCCGCATTTTATCACTATGTCACTTCCTGCCATCAGAATCCAGTATCCTGGTAACAGAAATAATAGAGTGAAATGTCAGGATGAAATTCGCTCCACTAAACAACTTCAAACTAGTTCTGTTCGCAAAGTCAAATTTCAATTAATTAAACATAATATTACAGTCCTTTTACATAATATCTATGTTTAACTTAATACTCTAAATACCGTTCGGTCTTCAATAAATGCAAAAACAAAAACAAAACACATGTACAACGCCTGTTAGTTGTAAATGTAGTATTTCATTAGAAAGAAATGTTGTTCGGTCAGTTAATTTTCAGTGAACACCCCTTCGAGTGATAAATGGTATTGCCCAAATTGAATGCTGGATCAGTCCATTTTAGAAATTTAGCAGGGTAAGGGTTAAACATGTTTCAGAACGCTCAACAAGTTAAAGGTTTTATCAATAACTTGAATAAGTTAACAATTATCCAATACCTACTTCTTTTCCCGATTTGTAAGGCATATATTAACAAATAATGCAAAAAAATAAAATAACAAAAACTGATTTTTTTATTGTATAACATTCTGATCAACGAACAACAAAATCAACTTTTTTTCTAAAAAAAATCCTCTATTATGGAGTACTCATGCATTTTCAATGTTAAAGGATTGTATTTACTTTACTTCCTATTTTGAAAAGAACAATATGGTAATATACAATATTTGATTTGTATGCAGCTCAGTTATATGAGTAATAATTATCAGACAATGGTTTGACGAATACATTACAGATCAATTTCTGAAGTACGGACAAAGTCTACATTGCACATGTATATTATTACAGGAAAGAAAGTTTAGTGCACATTATTTTAAGATTCTTTGTTTTGGATACGCGAAATCTACCGACAAGGAAGTAAAATTGTACGCCCAGTTGGTATGCATGTCTGGCACAAAGTCAATGCTGTTCATCATTGTTTCATCGGTTATATTATATGACAAAATACGTGGCATGTTTACTTGCTCAATCTTATTTAGCACCACCATAACTGGCTTAAGAACGGTACTTGTATTTCATTTTTAAGAAGAAAATATGTTTCTGTTTAAATTTAAAGAAATAGGACGATGGGGAGTTGTTTTCACGTGTTATCAAAGGAATGAAATATCGAAATAAATTAAAATCGTCGATATATGTTTGCAAAGTTTATTTCCGATTTTATAGTTTAGACCATTTGAGTTACAAAAAAACATCTGGTCAATTTGATTCGAGGTCAATTTGATTCGATAACAGGTTTTTCGACCAAAACAAAAACCAATGACAATTATGCTGAAACGAAAAGAAAAAGATGTGTGTTGTTTTTTTTTTTTACCTGGAAAGGTCTCAGAAAGGTCTAAGAGTTGGCGTAACGCATATACATGCTTCTAGGACTGACTGAGTACAGTTGAATAACATTGAAAGCTGTTTCGCTTCATTATACACATTGGGCATTTTATTTAAAAAAAGACATAATGAAATAATGAAACTTTAAATCTACAACTTTTAACTTAAACGTCGATATGTACTATAATGGTAGAGGATCCACAACAATCATCTCCATAGCTTTATATTTTTGCATGAAACATGGGAAGCCTATATCAAGAAACTAAAGAGAAAATAAAAACAATCAAAACTTTAGAGTAGTGACATATCATCGTGAACCATTGAAACCAAAATTAATAAGGATGTTCCTCAAGTGGAACCTAGTCAGTGATTTTGCAATTTGAAAGCCAGAGCTATTATACTTTCTGACTTAGAGCTCGAAAATTAAAAACAAACACCAGCAATTATTTCAGGGATCTATGACCTTGATCTTTATGCTAATGACACCAATGGATATTGAATAGGTTGAAAGACGGACAGGCCGGGGACAAATCTATTGTCCATTCAACCTGGTTTTAACTGGTAGGTGACAAAAATTCAGTTTTTTTTTTTTTAATTCATACATTGATATCGAGAAAAAAACCTGCCCATTATGAAACCGGAAGTTATTTTGTCAGATATTTCCGTTGTAACAACTAGCCCCGGTATACCTTTATGTACTTCCTGTATATGAAATTTAGATTTTGGTCTCTAACAAAAAAAAATTGGCAAAAAGTCCCTTAGTTTTATTGATTTGCACAATATCTTATACAATCAAGATATTTATACTCTGTTGTTCAGTCAATACTAAATGTCATTCAAAATATTTGATAATATATTGTTCTATTGTCAAGTGACATAACCTTGAAATTTGTAAAGATCAATTGATTATTTCCAATTGCTGACTGCTTTGTAGGCTTATCAAATAACAGCGCTTCTTTTGATGATCAGTCCACATATAACTGACATTAGGGAGTATCGTTTCTGTTTTGCATAAAAAAATTCTCCCGCCAGTAAAGAATTATTGACGAAATCAATCATGAAGTAAATTCAAATATTAGGCTGTAATTAACTTCCATTTATGACATGTATAACATTACTGGAGTGAGAAAAAAAAGCCATTTCATAATCTTGGCATTACACTAAAATATGCATTTAATATTGTTGCCATATTCAAGAAGAAGAATCCAACGCTCTGAGTGAGGCTCGAACCAACATCGATGAGGGGCAAGTGATTTGAAGTCAGCGACCATAACCACTTGGCCACGGAGGCCCATTGGAAAAAAATAGTTTCAGTATTTTAAGATATTGGCGAAGTGGCGAGTTAGGTGTTTGTTCAGTATAATATCAGGCAAATTTCCAAGTTTGTGCCCAGTAGTCGCTATTTTCAGATTATTTTTCACAAGGTGATTTGCATAAAACCCCGTTGCATTACATATGCACACGTATGTACTTTATTCATCTATGGTGTTTCGCAGGTGTACAACATATAAGACTGAATTGAACACAAGTTGTGGCATTTTCTAAATTTCGTCCTTAGTAAAAACAAAACAACAAGTTAGTATGCACAAAATATTCACAAACAGATCGGAATTTAAACGAGGTATATATAGATCTGTTTGTAAATAATTTGTCTAGCTTGAAAGATTTTGGCTGAAAATAATATTTCTTTAAAATTGAAGTTTGATCGTATTAGAAACATTAGAAAACGAGTTTTTGTTTCTAAGCTATCTTAAAAATGTCAGATCAAGGAAAAACAGATGCCCGAGTCGGGAATCGAACCCGGGCCCCCGCGGCAATAAAAACTTCCCCAATGTCTTTACCAATACACCGCGCATGTATACATGTATGTATTTAACGACTGTTAAATGCAAATATGTATACCCCGAGTAAAGCGTTAAAAGCGCTTTTCAATTTTCAGTGTAAAAAGTAGTAAAAACAATTAATTCTCATGTGTTTCCATAACATATAGTTTATCAGTAATCGAATTTCAAAGCTTTCATAAGAAAAAATAGCATCAATTTCCTGATATGTAAACATTTTCTCCTTTTTGTTGTCGTACGATCTAGAGGCCAGTGTCATGAAGAAGCATAATATTTGTTTAAAAAGACACCAGACCAACCATTTCTATCTGCTATGTGTAAAAATTTCGTCGGAAAGGAAATTTCTCCCAACCTTCCCCCACCACGTTGACTAACATTGAAATTTATTTCGCTACTCTCCCATTGTGGCAAGTTCATCAGACGAAGAAATTGTTTGTGCTTTACGTTGCACAACTCAAACTTGATTGCTTGGAGAATACATTGCAATCCGGAGAGCGCTTGATCCCAGGAGTGTATGATCTAAAATACAACGATCCACGAAGAAAGATGCCGTTATTAAAAAGCTGAGAGCAATTGTCTTGGCACAAGAAGCTAGAAATATCAGAGATTATAACATTGACTCTCTTTAACTCGCAGGTCGATGCTAGTCTATAGTTCAACACTAAATTTTGAAACTTGAAGAGAAACGTACTTTTATCATTCCATGCATAATTTATTAAATGCACACATTGTAAATATATTATATATTGTTCGTGGTTTATTGCTGACTTTCTGTTTCATAATACAACTGCAAGATATACATTGTATTTGATTTTGGTTTTACGGCACACCAACACACCGTACAGGATACATGGCGCTAAGCAGGACTAAAACGTTTGGTTTCACATCTTATTTACATCGAAATTGCTTCTTTCATAAAAAGAATATACTGTCAAAGTTGAGAATTGATTACATATTTATAGTTTACCTCTTTCACAGTAAAAGTGTATTGTGACAAGGCAAGTAAATCTAAGTACCAGTTCAAAAGTTTGATGAAATTATGCATCTGAACAGACCGTAACTATTACGGACCCGCAAATCTTTTAAAACTCCTGAATATTGTAGTTTCATTTAGCATGTCTAGGTATGTTTTATTGAGAACAATGAGTTTGCCTAAAATAGCACGAATACTGTGTAAGAATGATCTTATCTCTACCAGAGTGTACGTTCTTTATGGCCTCGTAACATACATTGAATGCAAACTAAATGACACACGTAAAGTCAAATTAATACACACATGAAACATTATATAGGTATCTGCTGACAAATTCAAAATTTAAACATACATTTGCAATTTATTCGCATATGTACGCGTACTAGTTAGTATAATATACTGTATTAAGACTCCGAATATTTAATGTTATAGCAGGTTAAAATGATAGTGTGATAGTAGTCATATTTACACAAATAACAACAGTATCTATATAAAAATATTCATTTGTTGGTCATATAGTTAAACCGGTCAGACGGAAGGAACTTGTTGAAAATTGTAGCTGCACTTATAAGCTTAAATCAATACATTGGTATATCACATCGCTGAGACATTGTATATGGGTCCACTATTGGTCCGATGTAGGCAGATACTTACAATATGAGTCCGATATTGGACCCATATGGTACATTTGCCCAGATACAGTCCATATGAGCCCCATACAGGCTTACGTATTGGGTAATAACTGTTGTATCCTATAACACTTTTGTACATTTTGTCTTTCTTTGAGCAGTTCAATTTATTTGAGTTGATCTGACATAGACAGGAACACAGAAAGTTAATGTATGTATTATTCAGAATATTTGCTACTCGTCACCGGTTTTTTCGTTCAGTTTTATAAGCCAAGTTGTGCACTTTTCAACGGTTTCCATCAGTTTTTGTCCAGGTACCGCAGTGGGTACTGGCACTTCTATTTCACCTAGCTTCTGAACAAGGCTGTTAAAATTTCTTAGAAGGTTTACGTCGTTACCTGCCTCAGCCATCTCTTTTGAATTGTCTATATTTTGCTCAAAGCTTTCTATTGTTAGTTTCAGGTTCTCAGTCATCCCGCTTGACAACATCCGCTGTTCATTGTTAACTTGTTTTATTTTCTCTTCAAATGAACTGAACTTTTCATTAATACTTGAAATAAGCAGATCTCTTTTTTGTCTTAAATAAGTTACTTGTTCATTAAAATATGTATATTTTGACTCTGCTTGTCTTTTAACAACACGCATATCTTTTCCAATTTCTTTCAGATTGTTGTCAGATATATCAATGAGATCTCTCAGTTGGGCCCTCCTATCAGCTGCTTCTGCAGAAATAGTATTGCATGAATGGTCCTTGTGTACTGTTGTCCTACAAACTTGGCATACTAAGTCATTGCAGTCTTTGCATATCACTGTGATTTCTTCAGATGGATGTTTTACGCAGTACGTTATAGCATCGTGTGGCATATGTTGTTCTTCTTCTCCATGTGAAACTGATACTAAATTGTGTTCTCGTGATGAGGGCATGCGCACGTGTACTCCAGCGCAATTTCCGCAAAAATTCTGGTCACATTGTATACATTTCAGCCTTGCTGACTCATTATTACCACAAACATCACAATCAAACTCAGAATCAGAAGAACACCTCGTTGGAATATAGAAATTGGTCTGGAAACGCCTGACTCCTCCATCTGGGATGACAATAGGTGTCCGACACACCGGACATGGAAATTGTCCACTATGGTCTGTTGTTTGAAAGTAACTTTCCAAACATTTTAAACAAAATGTATGAAAACATGGCAAAATTTTAGGTTCATTAAAATAAGTTAAACAAATTCCGCATTTTATCACAATATCACTTCCCGCCATCAGAGTCCAATATCCTGGTAACAGTAATAATCAGAGTGAAATAAGTACTACCAAACAACTTCAAAATATATTCTCAACCAGCCTAGCTTTTATTGATTAACAAACAATAGTCTACTCCTTTTATATAATAGCTTACATTATGCTAATATTCTTATTCTAAATACCGCTCGATCATCAATAAATGCAAAATATGATCAACGACAATAAAATAGTATTATCATTAGAAAGACGGTATTAAACATGTTTCAAAAACGCACAAGCATGCCCGTATTCAGATTTCATGTTTATCAATATCTTGAGTAAGTTTACAATTATCCAATACCTATTCTGCCCCGATTTGTAAAAGATTATATTAACAATTAATGGAGAAAATTGAAATAAATTGTATAGCATTTTAAACGACGAAAGCAAAATAAACTTTAAAATAACCTTAATTGTGTATGGAATATAATAGTAAATTAGTTTCAATGTTCAAGGTTTATATTTATTTTACTACCTATTTTCAAACGAACATTATTTATATTTGACTTGCACACAGCTCATGTATTACCCATACATGACATTAATATCGATTAAAACTGAAGATTTTATTGATATCATTGTATTTGAAGAGGAGAATATGTACAATGTTATATATACTTCCGCTAGGTCAACATTACTAATTACTTAATAACATGCTCTGTACAATGTCACAGTATACATTATAGATCAATAGAGAATCTCACGTTTCTGTCTACACTGTACACATGTATCATATCTTTGAAAAGTAAGTTTACACCATATTAATTTACATTTTACGAGTAGCTTTCTTTTGTTTGGATACGGGGAATGCGGAAGTGAAAGTTAACCGACACTGACGTAAAATTGCTCGTCTAATTGATTTGCATGTCTAGCTCCAGTCAATTTCATAAAGTCAGTGCTATTAACTGTATTGTGGCATGTCTATAAAAATTATGTTTTAGCAACATGCGTAGTCCCCACCACAAACAGCTTATTTGTACTTGTATTTCTTCTTTTAAGAAAATAATTTCAATTTTGCAGACATACGACTACTGGAAGTCATTATTGACAATACGTTACTATTCAAGAAATAACCTATCGAAAATAGATAAAATAGAATCATCGATATATGTTTGCACAGTTTATTTCAGATGTTATACTTAGTAGCTATAAGACCATTTGAAATGCGATGCAAATCTGGTCAGATTAGTTCAAGATTAATATGTCTTCAGTAACATGTTTGTTTGTTTTTTTCAACCAAAATAAAACCAATAACAATTATGTTAGCAATATTAATGTGGAAATGTCTCAGAAATGTCTCATAGACAGGGGCTACTCGGCCAGACAGAGTACAGTTCAGTAACATTTCAAGCTGTCTCGCTTCAATATACACACTACCATATTATACAAAATAGTTAAGTTTTAAATCTACAACTTTAACTTAAAACGTTGACACGCATGGTAGTTGATCCTATACAGGTACGTTCCAACTAAGTCATGTCTCAACGATAACATTTGACAATATTTCAATGACTACTATATAGTTATAGTATCGCTCTATGTGACCTGGCTGAGATTACGTACCTATATACTAACATTTATTAAACTTATATATTTGTCTTTGCAATAAATTGTATTCAGATCCTAGAAGTAAACGCATCAATTTTTAAATTCAAACATAAAAAAGTAAAACCATTCGTCTGAGAAAACAGAAGTAATTTGCTATTTTCCAGGATATTAGTTTACGTTATACGTTTTCAAAACAATAGTGCACAACTTCACATGCTGATGTTTCATAACCTTAGGCCAAATACTTTTTATACGCCCGTCTCTGAAAGAGCTGGGCGTATTATATGAACACCCGTGGCGGGCAGGCGGGAGGTCGGCGTCCAAAAGCATGTCCGCTCTCCAAGTTTTCATCCGATCTTCACCAAACTAGGTGACAATATTTTGGGGCATAATATCTCGACCAAGTTTGATAAGCACCCGAATCGCTCCAGGCACTCTTGGATTATGGTACTTGAATTTCTCGAAATCTGCGAAATTAGCCTTGTCCATTCAAACAGTTTTGATCCGATTGTCAATTTCATCCCACGTGGAACCTCACAAATACCTTGATTACTTCTTATTCTTTTTGGGGGGTTAACAAGGCATACAACATCAACATTATTACCTTTATGATCCGTAACTGAGTATTTAGACGGGCGTATTTTGTGACAGTCTGGCACTCTTGTTGAGATATGTGCGACACAAAAGTTTTATGCCTTTTTATGCATAATATTGACTAACTCAAGGGTCATAACTCTGGTCTGGCGGAGAGGTATCTCTAACAAGACCCCAAGTGCACTATTTCACATGCTGAATAATATTCCTGTAATGTTCCATAATCCTACGTCAAATACATTATGAGATACATGCGAAACAAACTTCGGCCCTTCATATGCATATTTTCTACTATCTCAAGGGCCATAACTCTATTCGGGATGCGAGATCCAAATTAAAACCCATGGTGCACAACTTCCCATGCTGAACAACAATCCTGCGAGATTTGATGACTCTTGGTAAAATATTTTTGAGATATGCACGGCACAAATTCGGACGGATGAACGTACGGACGAAGATCTGAATGAGCAATGCCAAAAGAATATCCCTCCGCCTTTGGCGGGGATAATAACAATTCAGCTTGTGCGGCTTGTGAACTGACATTTGTTGTAACAGTTAAATTGTTGTTTCTTGCTCAAATATCATCTAACCAGTTAGGGAAGTGTCCAAGAAATGGTTTCGTTATCAAGAGATGATGCACTTATGTATTTTCTAGCATTTGAAGTTGAGACTTCGTAACACTGTATGTGAACGCTGCCACATATCTTCTGCTAGAGTTATGAGATCTTAACATTTATATAAGGTTAACAATTTCATCCATAATTAGTTCATTCGATTTTCCAGTACTCATAATAGCCAACATAGCTATCTCACTTCAAATTCACTATCAATGCTTTGTAACACACAACAATTGAATCAACAAGGTGGGACAGAAAGTCACCATAACAGTTGACGCTGAGATGTTGTCACATGTTATCGTTGAGAATCGACTTACTTTGGAACGTACCTCTTTTTAATTTTTTATTTGTAGCGTCGGGGTACATTAAAAATGAATATAATGAAGATAAGCACACATTGCTCAATAATAAAAGTTGTATGCCAAAACTGCACAGGTAGCACAGTGACAGGCGATTTCGTTTTGGAAACATTAAATATGATAAGCCTATCAAACAATTTCCTACATGACTTTTCAAAAATGAGCCGTGCCATGGGAAAACCAACATACTGTAGTGGCTTTGCTACCAGAATGGATCCAGACCAGCCTGCGCATCCGCACAGTCTGGTCAGGATCCATGCTGTTCGCTAACAGTTATTCTAATTACAATAGGCTTTGAAAGCGAACAGCATGGATCCTGACCAGACTGCGCGAATGCGCAGGCTGGTCTGGATCCATGCTGGTCGCAAACCCACTATGTTGGTTTTCTCATGGCGCGGCTCAAATGTTGAGTGGATTTCAGCCTGAGGTATTAAGGACAGCAAATTTTATATGTACTTTTGTCTGTTTTCATTATACTTCATCAATACTTCTAAATTTAGAACCTGTGGTGGACTGATGAAAAAGGCACCTGTTCCACAATAGGGAAGTCACAAGTTCGAGCCACGTCAGAGACAGATATTGTTACTGAAGAGAGACTGGTTGGTGAGCCACCACCTAGTCAAATAACAGTAACTGACTGCCTACCTGCCTGGTGGAGACATAATTAGCTTAGGCCTCCACATCGGTTAAGGCGGCAATATGTCAATCTGAACCATAGTAAATGACCAAACCCAGGAACATCCTACCAAATCAAATTAACCCAAGATTTTCAACAACAGAAAATCTGAATTGAGCAACAACTAAATAAATTTCTAACAGCTTTATTCCATTTACAGAAATCAAAAAAAATAAATCATTTGATTCAAAGAAATGAAAAATAATTACAGAAAGAAGCATTAAATCCATTGTATTTTCCTCTGATATAACTAATTAACCTTGTATAAACAGATATGGTTGGATGTAAACAGTGTCTACATCTGCTTATTGAACTTGTTTTCATAATATTCATTTACAGTTTATCTAGTCTAAATATCCAATCAAAATCAGACTTTTTCAAATGCTTGTTCCACTTAATTTGTATATTATGCCATTTTACACAGTACCAGTGAATCAATTAAGCAGATCATTTAGATGGCAAAAAGTGAGGTTGCTATTCAAGTCATGTTTGCTGGGCTAAAACCAAAACCTGAAGGAAAATCTACGAAAATAAACAACAGACCCGCAATTTAAGTAAGGAGTCATTTAATAAACAAGAGGACCATGATGGTCCTGAATCGCTCACCTCTTCCCACATGATCCAGTTTTGAGTATGACGTCGTTTTTTCTATTATTTGACATAGTAAACTAGTTTTTGAGCTCATGTGACCCAGTTTTGAACTTGACCTAGATATTATAAAGATAAAAATTCTGACCAATTTTCATGAAGATCCATTGAAAAATATGGTCTCTAGAGAGGTCACAAGGTTTTTCTATTATTTGACCTATTAACCTAGTTTTTTAAGGCACGTGACCCAGTTTCAAACTTGACCTAGATATCATCAAGGTGAACATTCTGACCAATTTTCATGAAGATCCATTCAAGGGTATGGCCTCTAGAGAGGTCACAAGGTTTTTCTATTTCAAGACCTACTGACCTAGTTTTTGATCGCAGTTGACCCAGTTTCAAACTTGACCTAGATATCATCAAGATAAACATTCAGACCAACTTTCATACAGATCCCATGAAAAATATGGCCTCTAGAGAGGTCACAGCGTTTTTTCATTATTTGACCTACTGACCTACTTTTTGATGGCACGTGACCAACTTTCGAATTTGACTTAGATATCATCAAGGTGAACATTCTGACCAATTTTTATGGAGATCCATTCACAAGTATGGCCTCTAGAGAGGTCACAAGGGTTTTCTATTTTTAGACCTACTGACCTAGTTTTTGACCGCACATGATCCTGTTTCAAATTTGACCTAGATATCATCAAGATGAACATTCAGACCAACTTTCATGAAGATCCATTGAAAAATATGGCCTTAAGAGAGGTCACAAGGTTTTTCTATTATTTGACCTACTGACCTAGTTTTTGATGGCACGTGACCCAGTTTCAAACTTGACCTAGATATTATCAAGATGAACATTCAGACCAACTTTCATACAGATCCCATGGAAAATATGGCCTCTAGTTAGGTCACAAGGTTTTTCTATTATTTGACCTACTGACCTAGTTTTTGATGGCATGTGACCCACTTTCGAACTTGACTTAGATATCATCAAGGTGAACATTCTGACAAATTTTCATGAAGATTTCATGAAATATATGGCCTCTAGAGAGGTCACAAGGTTTTTCTATTTTTAGACCTACTGACCTAGTTTTTGATCGCACGTGACCCAGTTTCGAACTTGACCTAGATATCATCAAGATGAACATTCAGACCAACTTTCACACAGATCCCATGAAAAATATGGCCTTTAGAGAGGTCACAAGGTTTTTCTATTATTTGACCTGACCTAGTTTTTGAAGGCACGTGACCCAGTTTCGAACTTGACCTAGATATCATCAAGGTGAACGTTCTGACCAACTTTCATGAAGATCTTTTGAAATATATGGCCTCTAGAGAGGTCACAAGGTTTTTCTATTTTTAGACCTACTGACCTAGATTTTGACCGCACGTGACCGAGTTTCGAACTTGACCTAGATATCATCAAGGTGAACATTCTGACCAATTTTCATGAAGATCCAGTGAAAATTATGGCCTCTAGAGAGGTAACAAGGTTTTTCTATTTTTAGACCTACTGACCTAGTTTTTGACGGCACATGACCCAGTTTCAAACTTGACCTAGATATCATCAAGGTGAACATTCTGACCAACTTTCATAAAGATCCCATGAAAAATGTGACCTCTAGAGTGGTCACAAGCAAAAGTTTACGGACGCACGCACGGACGGACGCACAGACAGACGACGGACACCGCGCGATCACAAAAGCTCACCTTGTCACTTTGTGACAGGTGAGCTAATAAAAAATATACTACCTAATGCATAAGTCTATATGCAGCTTATAGGTCTGCTTCGGTTCATAAAAATACCCCTGGTCAATCTGTCCAAATCACAAAATTGCATATTATAGACCTTAAAGCCATCACCTTATAATAAATATTGTTTACATAATACAAAACTTATGAACAAGGAGCTGCATTTTCAAAACGCAAAAACATGCCTCTTAGATGTATGACCAAAGATGTTGTTTTTTAGGTTTTAAGTTTACAGATGAATGTCATATAAAGGTCAAGGTCATCTATCTATAGGTCAGTAGCAGGTCTAGCCACAAGGTTTATTTAGCTAGTATGAACTAAATCTGTCATAAATGTGCGCTGTAGGCGCAACAGTAAAATCTGGTTTGAATGAACGGATAGACAGACAGAAAGTTCAACTGCTATATGCCCAGGGGTCATAAAAATATACTCAAGATGCCTTTGTGATATTTTAACAGTTTCAGGTAGGCTATTGTTCTGGCTTTCATTTCGTCTTTGGAAAAGGCCTTGTGTTGTCAGGTGTTTCTTCAACAAAGAGGGGCGGCTGATAGCTCCTTATCTAACAGAAAAATAACTTGGGTATTTGGGCACAGGGGAAAATTTTTACCAGGAAACTGCTTTTAAAAGGGATTTTCTGAGTGTAAGACACCTAGTGATGGCACTTTTTACATTTGTGGAAAGCTGAAGTAGCAATTTTTTATCTAGGATTTCATATGGCTTTTGTTGGTAAAGATTTGAGCCAGCACTTGTCCTTGATAGATGAATATATATTTGGCTTTAAATTCTTTTACTAATATTCAGAAATTAATACACAAGACGTGACATTAAAATCTGGTAACAGAACAAAGGATCCTTATATGGTAAAACTCGCTTATAAGGAACTCGGTTATAAGGAAATCTGTTATAACTTATAGGTACTCATTTATCTGGTTCAATTTTCCCCCTATATTTTACATGTAAAACACATGGATATAACAAACCCAGTTAACTTGAACAAATTTCTATGTCCAAACATGACATTTCACTCGTTTATAACACGCTTAGTCTGTAATTTCAAGTTTTGCTGTCATCTGGTAACACACTAAAATATGCAACTTAATAAATTTGTCACTAAATGTGTAACCAATTTTATTTTATGCTCAATTCATGTTCATTTTGAGTAATTACAATCTTTTATTTTAACACCTTTATCTGTAACATGCAAGCAAAATATGCTCTCATTGCCATTGTGCGATAGAGTACCTAACAACGCAATATATTTCCATTTTAAAATAAAGTATGATAAAGATAATGTAATATGAAAGTACATTGTTATCATTATTATTATTATATGACACTGTTGTAATTAGTTACATGTTTTTATGACAAAAAATAATCATATGAATAGGAATTCTAAATTTATCAAAGCAGCAAGTTCCCTTGACAGTGGATATACTCTTCCCATGGAGGTAAAGAATCGACCGAACAAAATATGAATTCTATAATTTCTGCTATTACCAGTATTGAAAAATTAAATTGGCATACAAATAAGAATTAAATCAATGACAAATCAATATGAAATCATTTATTAATGATAATAAAAATGTAAGTACAACTTTATTTTGATAAAACAGCAATTAAACACATCAACAACAATTCAAATCACAGTTTTCTCAGACCTGTTTGCTTTATGTCTGATGTTCGTTATACAGTTCATCTTATAACCGAGTTTTAATGTATGTACATGGGATATTAACTCTGACAGTAAGTTTGAAGACAATAATGGATATAAAGATAATTAGTGGATACTATATTTGCTAGAGTACAGTAATTGGCAAATGGAAAACAAATGTATTTATACTAAATTTGTTGATGCTTATAGGTAAAATGAACAAAACCTGGACATAAATAAGCTGACAAGAGAAATTAGATGGGAATACTAGAAACAATCATATGAGCCGCGCCATGAGAAAACCAACATTGTGGCTTTGCGACCAGCATGGATCCAGACCAGCCTGCGCATCCGCGCAGTCTGGTCAGGATCCATGCTGTTCGCTTTCATAACCAATTGCTATTAGAGAAACTGTTAGCGAACAGCATGGATCCTGACCAGACTGCGCAAATGCACAGGCTGGTCTGGATCCATGCTGGTCGCAAAGCGACTAAGTTGGTTTTTTCCATGGCGCGGCTCACATTTGTAACAAGACATATTTTACAGACTAACCTCTGTTAACCCCACCTCTACAGAGCAAGCACCTCTACACAGACATAATACTGAACTTCTCATTTGGTAAGTTTCTTGGTAAATCAACAACAGAACAACAAACATAGTTTAGCCTTTAAACTTACAAGGTTGCAGCATAAATATTAAGTTTAAATTGGAAATATATTCAGTGATCGTCAGTCAGACACTCTGTGACCACAGGTGGTCTTTAACACAGGGTTTGGCCATTTCAAATCATTCTTTTTTTCAAATGCATAGCTGAAACATTATATTTGTTGAAGAATGAAAGAATAAAATTAAATCTATTAAAGTACTATGTTCATATAATTATGTTGCTATCTTTGTGTTCCCAGAGTAACAGCCAAAATTTCCTATATAAAACAAGGTCCCTTTTATGTCAAAATTCATACAACAGCAAAAATTTCCTTAGAACAAGAGGACCATGATGGTCCTGAATCGCTCACCTCTTCCCACATGACCCAGTTTTGAGTATGACGTCGTTTTGTTTTCTATTATTTGACACAGTGACCAAGTTTTTGAGCTCATGTGACCCAGTTTTGAACTTGACCTAGATATTATCAAGATAAAAATTCTGACCAATTTTCATGAAGATCCATTGAAAAATATGGTCTCTAGAGAGGTCACAAGGTTTTTCTATTATTTGACCTACTGACCTAGTTTTCTAAGGAACGTGACCCTGTTTTGAACTTTACCTAGATATCATCAAGGTGAACATTCTCACTAATTTTCATGAAGATCTCGTGAAAAATATGGCCTCTTGAGAGGTCACAAGGTTTTTCTATTTTTATACCTACTGGCCTAGTTTTTGACCACACGTGACCCAGTTTCGAAACTGACCTAGATATCATCAAGGTGAACATTCAGATCAATTTTCATGAAGATCCATTGAAAGATATGGCCTCTAGAGAGGTCAAAAGATTTTAATAATTTTAGACCTACTGACCTAGTTTTTGACCGCAGTTGACCCAGTTTCAAACTTGACCTAGATATCATCAAGATGAACATTCAGACCAACTTTCATACAGATCCCATGAAAAGTATGGCCTCTAGAGAGGTCACAAGGTTTTTTTATTATTTGACCTACTGACCTAGTTTTTTATGGCACGTGACCCAGTTTCAAACTTGACCTAGATATCATCAAGGAGAACAGTCTGACCAATTTTCATGAAGATCCATTCAAGGGTATGGCCTCTAGAGAGGTCACAAGGCTTTTCTATTTCAAGACCTACTGACCTAGTTTTTGATCGCAGTTGACCCAGTTTCAAACTTGACCTATATATCATCAAGATAAACATTCAGACCAACTTTCATATAGATCCCATGAAAAGTATGGCCTCTAGAGAGGACACAACGTTTTTTCATTATTTGATCAACTGACCTATTTTTTGCTGGCATGTGACCCACTTTCGAACTTGACCTGGATATGATCAAGATGAACATTCTGACCAATTATTATGGAGATCCATTCACAAGTATGGCCTCTAAAGAGGTCACAAGGTTTTTCTATTTTTAGACCTACTGACCTAGTTTTTGACCGCACATGACCCTGTTTCGAACTTGAACTAGATATCATCAAGATGAACGTTCAGACCAATTTTCATACAGATCCCATGAAAAATATGGCCTTTAGAGAGGTCACAAGGTTTTTCTATTATTTGACCTACTGACCTAGTTTTTGAGGGCACGTGATTAATTTTCGAATCTAACCTAGATATCATCAAGATGAACATTCAGATCAACATTCATACAGATCCCATGAAAAATATGGCCTCTAGAGAGGTCACAAGGTTTTTCTATTATTTGACCTAATGACCTAGTTTTTGATGGCATGTGACCCACTTTCGAACTTGTCCTAGATATCATCAAGGTGAACATTCTGACCAATTTTCATGAAGATCTCATGAAATATATGGCCTCTAGAGAGGTCTCAAGGTTTTTCTATTTTTAGACCTACTGACCTAGTTTTTGACCGCACGTGACCCAGTTTCAAACTTGATCTAGATATCATCAAGATGAACATTCAGACCAACTTTCATACAGATCCCATGAAAAATATGGCCTTTAGAGAGGTCACAATGTTTTTCTATTATTTGACCTACTGACCTAGTTTTTGAGGGCAAGTGACCCAGTTTCGAACTTGACCTAGATATCATCAAGCTGAACATTCTGACCAATTTTCATGAAGATCTTGTGAAATATATGGCCTCTAGAGAGGTCACAAGGTTTTTCTATTTTTAGACCTACTGACCTAGTTTTTGATGGCACGTGACCCAGTTTCGAACTTGACCTAGATATCATCAAGGTGAACATTCTGACCAATTTTCATGAAGATCTTGTGAAATATATGACCTCTAGAGAGGTCACAAGGTTTTTCTATTTTTAGACCTATTGACCTAGTTTTTGAAGGCACGTGACCCAGTTTCGAACCTGACCTAGATATCATCAAGATGAACATTCTGACCAACTTTCATAAAGATCCCACAAAAAATGTGCCCTCTAGAGTGGTCACAAACAAAAGTTTACGGACGGACGCACGGACGCACGGACGCACGGACGAAGGACGCTGCGTGATCACAAAAGCTCACCTTGTCACTATGTGACAGGTGAGCTAAAAATGAGATATAAACAACATACTTATAATTTATCCACATCCTGACTGATCAGCTCATCACAAATGGAGCACTATTTCACTGGAAACAATTGCACTTTGACTTCTATACCAAAAACCACATAAGAGTATCAATGATTCTATTAAGTGTTTGCAATGTTGTAAAATAAAAAAACAAAAAACAAAAAAACACCTCTTCTTTCTGACTAATACAGTTATAATTATGCGTTGACATAGTAAATAACTTTGACAAAAAATGTAAGAAAACTATCAATCAAATACAATACCAAATAAAAACTAAATCATATAGAACCAGTGTTGAACATCCACAATCAATAGCATATAATTACAGTTCCATGATTTTAACAAAATATACAATGTACATGCATTTTCAAACAATGAACAACCCAATTCAAAAACAGAATATGTTCAATAACATTTAAGAATCAAAATAATAACAAGACTATACAAAAATAAATAACTGGCAGCCGTTCTTATCACACATTTTGTAACACAACAATGTACCTGGCAACAATAACAGTACTATGATTTGCACAGACTTCTGTTGATAAAATTTCATAACTTTTCCATGTATTATTTGTGTCCTTTTCCTGATTTAGTAACATTTTACACCCTGAGTAAAAGCTAATCAAAGGCCTGAATGGCCTGAGTCGGCTAATGATTGATGTACTGACAGTATAGTCTACCAGTTTCAGTTTGTTTTTAGTTTTTTTCTTAAAATTTCATAACACAGCTCGATATTTACCCAAAATATTATATCCGGATACGATTACACTTTTCTCCAGTTTGAACAATATATTTTACAAATTGTGATGATACGAAGACATTTAGCAGCATTTGGCAGTATCTGACATTGAAGTTTACGGTTAAATTACCTCTTATTTAAATCTTTTCATAAAAAAGTTGTTTTGTTTCGCCAAACATAGACGATCTACTTTCGATTTCAAAAACTACAAGAAAATACAATTTAATGTTTCGCCGATTTGTTTATTTCTCGAAAAACAAGAATTAAAATCATTTTTAATATCAATAGTAACTAAACAAACCAGTAAGAGCTTCTTCTTCCGATAATTTATCCGTTTACTGACTGCAAAATTCAACCCACGCAAAGTTTATAGAAATCATACGATGCGTGTTTACGTTCAATGTGGGAGAATTAAGGCTGATCGGCTATGTTACCTAACGCATCCAGACGATTCAGATTTTGTTTTTAAAAAAGCATTGTATGCGTTTCTGTAATGTTATATACGTTTTATACGCTTTGAAATTATTAGACATGCGTACTTGCATTATTTCTAAACGTGATTTACGCTAATACGCATCTTATCTGGAGCCCTGCTGGAACTATTTTTTGTCTTTCGCTGGATGTTACCCAAGCTTTGTAAGCCTGCGCAATTCTTAAAATGCACATTTATGCTTAATGAGTTACATTCGAGAATTGCACAATTACAAGTCATAAATATGACAGATTACATCGTATATTGGTCATAGCAAAGGGAATTGACACAACTTAACTTCATTCATGCAGTGAACTGTTTGAAATTTGAGAAATCTAATGGAACTACATCCCTTCACATGTTATTCGGTCCATTTAGAGAATCGTTGGATAGCAAGGACTCGTCAAAAGGCAAAGCCTTTAGCCGACTCAAAAATGAATAAACAAATGCTTTTGATAACAGGAACAGCTGCAAATGGTGTGGTGTTCAAATAATGGCTTTTGAAAGTTATCCTTGCCAAAAGATTTTATACATCCGCCTTTGAAATGCATTTAAAATTGCATTACCAGCATTTGAACAAATCTTTTTTAAGAAAATAATCACATCATAACTACAGTTTATTTATTACGTTCACCATCCTTTCTAATTTTCAAGGATGCACTTTGAAATTTAAGGCTACAATGAAAAATTTCCTCAACTTCTCCATAACAAAATCAGCAGTTTTCAAATTCCACGAATTCTGCAGAAAAAAAATGTTTTCCATCATTTTTCTGTGCAAACCTTTTTGATAACAATCACTGACTTTCAATCAAATCTTAACTCATCACTCCCTGCTTTCTGCTACAAAATATTTAATTCTAACATCAAACTCCCTCTTTATTGACAACGTTCTTTTTTCTACCAATTTCATAATTCAAATTTCACTTTTTTTATCACATACTCAAATTACTCTTGCTTTTCCATGATTTCTTTGAGAATATCTGAAAATGGTACCAAATTCCCAGACATCTTCTTTAATTAACCCTGAAATGAGGCCGAATTCCAAGACTTTTTCCAAACTTGTGCTTATTTCATATAAAAAAAATTGCCATGTACATTAAATAAATTTATGACAGTCAGTTAAATACAACTATAAACAGATTCTATCATTGCAGAAACTAACTTCATCATCATGAAAACAACATGAAACAAGCAGTGAAGCATTATTATACCAGATTTATTAACGCCCTTTTCATGATCAATTTCACGTTCAAAGGCACTTGACCTTAACCCTTACCCTGCTAAATTTCTATAATAATCTTTCAATCTGGACAGTACCATTAACTGTTAAAAGGGGTGCTTACCAAAAATATACTGACTGTATGGCGACCAGTGCAGACCATGATCAGACTGCATGGATGTTCAGGCTGATTTTGGTCTGCACTGGTCGCAAAGGCAGAATCACTTGCCACCAGCAGGCTAAAGGTTAAAAGAACCAGACCCTGAAGCGTTTCCCTTAAATAATGCACAGCAAATGCATAATATAACTATCCCTCAAGAAATAATAGAAAATTCATCCTTTGGTAGACAACAAACAACAATGTCTTTCAAAAATTATGTTATTTTTCAATTAAAGAAAAAACACCCTTGAAGTAATAGACAAAAGCAAAGAAGAATTTATCTCTTACATAACAAGAGGCAGATTAAAAAAATACTTTAATCCTATTTTGCTAACATACCACTAAAATCCAAATTATAACTTATTTCCAAGGTACAACTAACACCTAATTTTCAAGTAATAACTTAATCAATAAATAAATAACAATGTTATTTCTTTGAACATTTCCTAATTTCTGACCTTTTCTTAGTCATAAAATACTTTTCTCAATTTCTATATTTTCTACATTTTTTTTACATGATTTCTGAATCTGATTTAGGCAGAGACAACTCTTATAGGGTACATGGTAATTCAGTACTTTTAGAAGTTACCTCCCCTTTCAGCATTAACTTGATTCTTTACCATCAGAGATCTAACATTGTCCTGGTGCAGAACTTTCAAATTATTTATTTTGATTATAGTTGAAGTATGCATGTACATTATAACCATGGTAAGTGGTTTCAGCCAATCATTTTTCCTTCAGAAAAAAGACTATCGATACACTGTATTGGAAATAAGGAACGCCTGCTAAGACTGAATCACAATGTCAGGAAATTACTGAAATTTTATTATTCATTAATAAGGATTACCTCCCCTGATTTGAAGTTTAAAAAATTACATTATGAAACCAAAACATTTCTCTTCTCTTAGCACTGACCTTTTCAGGAAGATTTTGATTGGCTAATGAGTTTCACACAGAATAACTGTGAATCACTGTTCACCGACTGAAAATTCTAAACTGTGTATTCTACAAGCCTCAAAACGTTGCCAAAATGTGACCCCAGTACTATCTGGCATGTATACCCCTGAAATGCATGAATGCATTTACCTAGACCTCAAAGAAATCAACTGAATTCGTAGCACTATCTGAGCATGTTTGCCAGCAGTTCTACTTAAAGCAACAAGACCATCAGCAAGAGCTGCAAGTATAAGTTGTATTAATTAACAGTAAAATCAAAATAGTCGATCACTGGCTCCGATTTTAAAGCCTGTTTACTCTCTTTACTGAGTGAGTCATAGTTGATTGTTCCCGTAGAGCATATGTCTGCCAAGTTTGATTCAAACTTGTCTATTGTTGCAATAGCTGATTTTGAAGAAGAGCCCGGCTTCTTTGTTTTTTTGCCAATCACCTGCCAACCTTCTGGAGTGTTTGATGATAAAGCGTCCCGATCACCCAGAACTGATGTTGATTGTTTTGATGCTAGATTTGTCATCCTTAAGTAAATAAACAATAGTTTTAACAACTTTCACAGCAACAAACTTCCAAAAATAAAACATTAAGAAACTGCATCTATTTTGCTGCTTATCAGTCTCAAGTTTTAAGTAACACTTACACAATCTAGGTCACATGCATCAAGTTTGAATGGTAAAGGATGCCTGTAAATGCCCCTCTTGACCATAATTTACATTAAATTCAACAAAAGGTTATCTAACTATTTTGCTAGCAGGTTAAATAGCTTGGAAGCCTTGTGTTCAATCCAGTACATACAATGGTTATTGAGAGATGACACTGCATGCAAAACTTGAACCAAGGTGTGATGTTGATGCCCACGTAGAACACCTCTCACTGTTCTTCGAAAATGGACAAACTAAAAATCTGCAAATATTTCTTATCGTCTATCAAAATATTTTTTTTTTAAAAGACTGCCAATAGATTTAACAATACTCTATCCCTAATATAATATCTAGATATTTCTGCAAGAAGGTGGGGGCTTTTTTTGTTCGTTTTTTGTTGAATTTAATGTCGCACCGACACAATTATAGGTCATAAGGCGCCTTTCCAGCTTTGATGGTGGAGGAAGACCCAAGGTGCCCATCTGTGCATTATTTCATTACGGGCTGGCACCTGGGTAGAACCACCAATCTTCTGTAAGCCAGCTGGGTGGCTTCCTCACAAGAAGAAATCAATGCCCAGAGTGAGGCTTGAATCACATCGATGAGGGACTAGTGATTCTGCAAGAAAGGTACTAGTGTAGGGATAATACACGTTTTTTTTGTGTATTAACGTCTACAGAAGCCCGCGGGATTGTTTGTGACCGAGACCGAAGGTCGAGGTCACAAACATATCCCAAGGGCTTCTGCAGGCGTTAATACACAAAAAAAACGTGTATTGTAGCTATTCTTGCATAAAAACACATTACACGACGACTTAATGCATTGTTTTCATATGTGATGACTTTACAATTCCGGTACATTTTTAGTTACCATTCGGTTGTTCTTGGAAACGATAAACATGTTTTAAATATCCATAACCGGGGCACACATAACACTACTAAAAGCGTGATTTTAAGGTTTTTGAGCATCTTATTTTTATTTTTAGTTATTACAAACGTTACATTACACATAATTTTGCATATATCTTAAAAATTTGATTAACAGGAACACAATTTTAAGAACAACAACTTTACATTCGAATTGTTTTGAGTACGAACACACTTAAGAGTACGGATGAGTACGAAGCTAGTGACTAGCTTCCGAGGTTTATTATATGAATTCTGCGAAAAATCAGGTAAAAACAAACCGACTGATACTAACTAAAATCATTAATGTAATACCTAAAAACGGGCAATAGCACAAGTTACACGCAATACTTATTTACTCACAGTTATTTACAATCTTACTGAACAGACGCTTTGTAATGGGAGTAAACTCTTAGAGAAGCTAGTGCGTACATTGATGGGGGCAGTACGTTTGGGGTTGGAAACTGGTACAGCTAAACATACTATGGATTACATTGTATCTATAATGCTACAAGAAGAGGTTGTTATGGAAGAAACAAGATGCAGATGCCAAATATCAGTCTGCGCATACATACGTCCCTGGCAAAGCATTTCAAAATAAAAATCATGTATTAACAGCACGTGAATTGCCTTGTTTGCACACGATTTTTCTCCCGTTTATACATGGGCGGATCCAGTGAGAAAAGTAGTTTTTATGCAAGAATATTTTAAAAAGAGGTAAAATCAAGTACCTGAGAGCATCCTCTTTGAATACATGAGGTATGGGAGGCGGAGCTCTAGGGTGTAATTCTCTCTGAACCTGGGCAGTTAATGTAACTGACGGCAACCAACATTTATCTCTGCAAGTATTGAGAAAAATTAAAACCCATTATGTTATTACACAAAGCTATATAAAATTATAAATTGTAATTCAGCAACTTTTTATTGTTTCTAGCAAATTCGAAATTTTGTATTCAAATGGTTTATAGGTTTTTATTGTACAATAAACAGGTTTATAAACAACAGAGATGAGCAAACCTTATTCCATCTGGCATTGGGATATTCTTGCCTTGAAGGTTTATTAAAAACCAGAATCTTGCATTGCATTTCTTTATTATAAATGTTCTTGCCAAAAACAGCTCATTATCTGCATATATGGCAAAAATAGAGTGCAGAAAACTTTTAGACAGAGAGACACCCCCATTGTGTTTCTTTAATGTTTGCCTTTTCTCTTAAAGAAAGTGAGAATAATTCTAAATGATGTCTTCTCCGAGTCCATATTAAAAGACATTATTCATTCTGTATATGAACATCTTTCCTAAAACTGTTACATAAAACACATTCAATAAACTAACAAAAGTGCTGTACTTCAATTACCTTGGAGCAGTAGCCACTACATTTTTCTTTGGCTCGTAATCATAACTTTGGGTCTGACAGCCATAATACTCGGCTAGCTCGTGCACCAATCTCCTTTGATTCATATTCATACTAGGAAATGCATGACTTCTTGAAACCTGCTTAGACTGAAAAACATACATATATTAATAAGAAAAATTTGTTCTGTGTGGTCCTTCTTTTTTCACCTACAACAAAGAGGGTGAGATTTCAATGCATATACAAACATGTAAGCATATGTGTTGTAAACCCCTACACACAGCAAGTTGTAAGCATATGTATTGTAAATCCCAACACACAGTAAGTTGTAGGCATATGCATTGTAAATCACTACACACAGTAAGTTATAAGCATATATGTTGTAAATCCCTACACACAATAAGTTGTCAGTATATACATATGTATGCTGTAAATCCCTACACCCAGTAAGTTGTAAGCATATTTGTTTAATTTTTGCCAAAAACACAGTGTTTAATGCCATTTTTCAACAGTATTTCAGTCAGAAATCTTGGCCACTGTTCCTACATTCTGCATCAGTACAGACTTATTCTCTGCAAGTTAGTGATAACTTTTATGGAACAACTGAAGGACAAACTGCTTGTAGCAAACTGACATGGAAAACATATGTTGTGACCAGAGATGGAACCCACATCTTGATTCATCATCTATCAACCAAAGTTTGGTTGTCTCATGCAGCAAATAATAACTGAGTTATATGACACAGTGCCTTCAATACCTGGCCAGACTAAGCTTTTACAAGGAATAAATTTCTTTGATCAGAATTTAATGCCATTATTCAACAATATTTCAGTTTCACAATGACAGCCTCCACATGTAAGCAACAACTTTCCTGCATGAATCAACAGTATAGATTAACTGCAGACACTACCTTATGTTGTAAAGGAGAACAATATTTTTGCCTAGGAATTAAACTCACAGCCACTCAATTCATAGCATGGTTCAATGTTATAAGTACTTGGTCAACTGGCTGGGCTACATAAAGCAAAATTAAGTTACCTGTTTAGCAGACTGTATGAGGTCACTAAATGCTTTCTCTATACCAGCTACAAATGTCGAGTCCTTCCTAAAATTGAAGTATTAAATATACTTAATATATTAAATGTCGAACTTGCTCCCTGGTCTTTGGTATATGGTCAAACCTGCATAATGCAGTCAGCATAGGGAGTAACACAATATGGCTGCTTAAAGCAGGTAGCTTCTTAAATCCCAGTTTGGAAAATTAGCTGCCTAGCTGCTTCAGGCAAGTAGCTGCTAAATATAGGTGGTCACTAAGGCAAATTTATAACTGTACTATGAAATCATATTTACTCCAGAGGGACTCATTTTCATGGGTTCTATAGCTGAGTCAACCAACAATATTAAGTTTCAATGAACAAATGAAATTCCAGTAAGTTTTATCTTTAAAATATGAAATACACAAATTCATGGCCCCGTGAAATAGCCATTTTGGCAAAAACCATGAAATTTAATGGCACTGTCCGGCAAAAACTTGAAATAATTTCAGTTTTTAACAGAAAACCAATTTACATTTCTATAAATTATTTCGACTCTGGTTTACCCCTATAGCTTAAGTCAAGCAATGCTTATTTTGTACAATTTATTTTCGAAATGAATAAAATCGTTGCTATTGTTATCACCCTATGTAAATGAATGCAAGAAGAAAATATTTGTTATTTTGTTCGTTCACACTTTTCTTACTATATTCAACCTAACTTACTTGGCATATTCTTTGAGGAAGTCTGTATATGTAGGATTGCCAAGTTTACTACTGAGGTCCGGATTCTGTATTTCAAGGGCGAGGGCCATACGTCTATTTCTCTCCATCACAGCACATTCTTCATTACATTCCAACCTAGAAATATACATCCAAGCACATTAGACTTGCCCAGCATGCTACAGAGGTAGGGATTCTATATTTTTGTCTATTTCTTTCTATCACAGCATACTAATCATTACATTGCAACCTAGACATAACTAGAGCTCTCACTAAAGGTGATGAATGTACCCCCCGCATGCACTGACACAGTACATTGCAATCTGATGCACACAAGATTGCATAATTATGTGGACTGTATGTAACTATATAGACTGTATGTATACAGTATAGTAACAAAAAACAAAGTCCCATAACTATGCAGAATATTTATCTAAAAGAATGTAACATGCACCATGCACAACAAGGGTTGGTACTGATCACTTGTGTGAAGTTTCATTAAATTGTGTGTAAGGATTTGGTAGATTAGGCACGCACAAGATTGCATATGCAGACTGTATGTACATAGTATGTTAACAAGAAACAAAGTCCCATAACTCTGCAATTTTTGTAGCTGAAAGAACCTAACATGCCCCATGCACAACTACTGTTGTTACTGATCACTTGTGTGAAGTTTCATTAAATTGTGTCAAGGGGATGAGGAGAGATGGTGCGCACAAGATTGTGTCTATGTATATAGTATAGTAACAAAAAAACAAAGTCCCATAACTCTGCAAATTTTTTTTCTAAAAGAACCTAACATGCCCCATGCACAACTACTGTTGTTACTGATCACTTGTGTGAAGTTTCATTAAACTGTGTCAAGGGGATGAGGAGAGATGGTGTGCACAAGATTGTGTCTATGTATATAGTATAGTAACAAAAAAACAAAGTCCCATAACTCTGCAAATTTTTTTTCTAAAAGAACCTAACATGCCCCATGCACAACTACTGTTGGTACTGATCACTTGTGTGAAGTTTCATTAAATTGTGTCAAGGAGATGAGGAGAGATGGTGCGCACAAGATTGTGTCTATGTATATAGTATAGTAACAAAAAAACAAAGTCCCATAACTCTGCAAATTTTTTTTCTAAAAGAACCTAACATGCCCCATGCACAACTACTGTTGGTACTGATCACTTGTGTGAAGTTTCATTAAATTCTGTCAAGGGGATAAGGAGAGATGGTGCGCACAAGATTGCGTCTACGGACAGACAGACAGACAGACAGACAGACAACCTGAAACCAGTATACCCCCCCCTTACAACTTTGTTGTCGGGGGGTACAAAAATTTTACTTCAGCAACAATCCAGAAAAACTACCTTACTTCTATAAATTCGGAACTTGACCTAATTTTCATAGAGACAAAATGTAAAATGTATCATGCCAAGGTAGTGATATACATAATTTATCACATAAATGACATCAACATTCTAAACAAGCTAAGTTCACCTATAATCAAAGCATTAATACATACACACGAGCCTGTCCTTGCTTCATTTGATTAAGCTTGCTAATGTTTACTGATGAGGAAGCTCCCATAATTCCTTGAATAGAATCTTTCAAACTTTGCATAGCCAATCTGAAACACAAACATTCGGGCATTTGTTATTTTTTTGGGGAAAAAATATGCACATTACAAAAGAAAATATGTTGTCATGGTTTTGAAGCAATTCATTTCAATAAATCTGTAACTTTCTACATCTTCTGTAACAATTAGCTGCAGTGAAATCTATCTGCAAAATCAAAAAGCAGATTTTAAACAACTATGCTTTTCACAGAATAATTTACAACACATGAAAATCTTCCTCATGCATGTATAGATAATCAAAAATATCCAACTGAATATTTTCTACTCAAAATGCCATATTAAATGTATTATAATTCAGGTATCTTACTTTTGATAGTCAGAGTCTGGACTGATGGCCCCTGTAGAACAAAGTGTCTCATTCTCCCTGTTACCACAGGCACACTTCAATACAACCTGGTAATAAACACAGACGGTATTTTCATACATGCACAGAAACTTGCATGCTACACTACATCCCAAATGAATAAACAACTCTCTATAAAGCTGGATATTTTCATTCCCATTTGTTAAAATTCTTGGAAAATCAACTTCTATAGACCTCTGCACAACAAACACACTTTACAATTTTTTAAGCAAAATATCACTAATGCTATATAGAAGTATATAAATACCTACATAAACATAAAAATATGGCCTTGTCCGTACTAAAATTTCAAACTTTTTTTTCTAGTACTAACATGGTGACATCATGAAATTGCATAAGATGCTGCCCAATGTGAATGACCTTGTGCAAGTAAAACTTGAATAATTAAGTAAAACTAGAGCTGCTTTTGAGAAAAGCGCATGTCTCCAACAACTGCCTAATCATAATTGATTGGCATTTCTTCTCCATTATGTATCTGAGACAACCATGCACCAATACAGGTATCACTGGCATCAGTTTTTCGGTAATTCAAGGGTCATAATTCCGAAGTGCCTGGGCCGATTTGGCTAGTTATCGAACTTGGCTGAGGACTTATTGGCAAACACTCTTTGTTCAAGTTTGGTGAAGATCGGATGTGAACTGTTCGACTTAGAGCGTGGACATCAGTGTACAGAGCAATTTTCGGTAATTCAAGGGCCATAATTCCGAAGTGCCTGGGCTGATTTGGCTAGTTATTGAACTTGGCCGAGCAAATTTTGTTCAAGTTTGGTGAAGATCGGATAAGAACTGTTTGACTTAGAGTGCGGACAAGATTTGTAACAGACGGACACACACAAGACAGGAGATCAATACGTCTCCCACACCACTGTGTGGTGGGAGACATAAATACTGAACTAAGACACAAAAAAACAAAAACAAAAAAATGTTTGTTTCACATGTAATATCAAAATATTTTTCACCTGTGAACATCAGACCTTAAATTTTCACTTGAAGCTATGCCACTTGTAAAATAATTCATCTGATGTTCACTCAGTGAATGATGTGATCTTACACTGTTTTTTGAGTTTAGTGCCATTTTTCAACAGTATTTCAATTATGTAGCGGTGGGCATTTAACTTTACCAGTGTTCCTAGATTCTATACCAGTACTAGCCTGTTTTCCACAAGCAAATGCCAAATTCTCCACAATAATCATTGGTGGAGGGCAACTAATTTCAGACATACTTTTCTTTAAACAGATTTTCAAAGAGAACATCTGCCTCACCCTTGGATCGAACATAATGATCCACAGATCTGCACTCTCCCTGTCGAGCTAAGTTGGCAGGCTGAACAAACAAATATCCTCTATTTCTCAACACTCCCCTTCATTGATGAAAATCTACTATAGCATAAAACTGATTCATATGCTAACCTTAGCTTTGCAAGGTGTTTTGGGACAAGGTGTATCACCATGACACATGGCACCACAAGCATGATCACATAGGTCTCGTTTCTTCTGGCACGGCTGCTGACACACCTGGCCTTCTTCTAAACATGGGCCCTGTAAATGCATACATATAAACTCTGTAAGACCAACTGGAACATTTTCTTTGTCTGTTTTGTTGACTTTAAGTCACACAGATATATTTTACATCCCACAGCATCTTTGGAACTGTTAAAGCTCATATTCCCCTCCATCCTGATAAAACATCTAATACATTCATGCTAAAGCTAGATGGATTACTTGTCACATATTAGGTAAAACAATTTTACATCCAATGTGGGGTCTTGAACCCAAATACCATAATCAGTAAAGTGGGCCAAGTGATTTGATGCCAGCTATATAAACCCTAGCATTCATTATTATTTTCAGGAAAGGTCAGACACTTCATACATCATCTTCATGCCAACTGGATAGCTTCATATGTAAGTAATGTGCAACCTTAGCTGGATTTCAAACCCAAAGACGTTAGCTACTGGTGACCTTAAATCAGTCACCCTAACAACATAGCCACAAACCATTTTCTAAGACAAATAAAAAGAATATATACCAGACACTGAAAACTCAATATGTACTTAACAGACCTACCTTATGACAAGTCTTAATGCAGGAATGTTCATCACAGGGGAGTGATTTACTGCACTTCATACCACACGATATTTCTGTCAGATGACAGGGAATGTTGGATCTCATCTACAACAACAAGACAATATACATGCTTCAGTATCAATACCTATACCTTGTACTTACACAATTTTAAACTACATGACAATTCTATCAACCAAGGTTTTTCCTTAATATACATTTTCACATCTTGTTCAGATGTCCCTAAACAATTTGAATGTGTTGCTACATACAAAGATTTAATAAGTTTACACTAAACTTATTTAAGGTTGATTGTGAATCAGATTTTATAACTTACAGAAATCATTCTAGATACTTCATTCCTGACGGAATCCAGGGTATGAGTTTCTTCTGGGTTTAGTGCCATTTTTCAACAGTATTTCAGTTTCGTAACAGCAGGCAGTAAACATAATGTGTGTTCCTGGATTCTGTACCAGTACTAATCTGTGCTCCACAAATGAATGCCAACTTCAGGCAGAGGGTGAATGATTTCAGACACAGTGTGTTTTACCGAATCATCATGGAAAACATATGCCTTGAGAGGGATCAAACGCATGCCCTTTCAATGCACAGATCTGTGCTCTCCTTCTTACGCTAAGGAAGTAGATAATAGGGTATGAAAGAGACAAATTTACTTAACAATAGATTTTCCTGGGTTTAGAAATTCTTACATATATACTAATTCATCTGTAACTTCAAATATAACTGTATGTGTTTTCTGCCTAACACAAATGGCAAAGATTTATCTTTTATGACCAACAGACTTAATCTGATTCCATCAATATGTAACAGAAATAAAAATACACCGAACAGACTGTAACAATGATGTTATGTAACCAATGACATGAAAATGTGTAGATAAATATCTACAACTTTAGATATCTCACATAGGTATTGTATTAGTGAGAAAAGTACCTACCACATGATTTCCCATGCACATTTTCTTGGTAAGCTCTGTACAAGGGGGACATTTCTCTTCACTGTGGCAGTTATGGCGAACTGAAATTTTGAAAGAAATAATAACAAGAGGGCCAAGATGACCCTAGGTCGCTCACCTGAGAAACACACCATAACAGTGTAAACATGTTTGAACTAGAGTGATTTCATGGAAACAAATATTTTGGCCAATTTTCATTAAGATTGGACTAAAAATGTGGTCTCTTGAGTTTAAACAAGTATTTTCTTAGATATGACCTAGTTTTTGACCCCAGATGACCCATATTCAAACTTGACCTAGATTTTATGATATAATTTTTATCAAGGCAACCATTGTGACAAAATTTCATGAAGATCAATTGAAAAATACAGCCTCTATCGCATACACAAGGTTTCTCTTTGATCTGACCTAGTGACCTATTTTTTGACCCCAGATGACCCATATTCAAACTCGACCGAGATTTCATCAAGGCAATCATTCTGACCAAATTTCATGAAGACCAATTGAAAAATACAGTCTCTATCGCATACACAAGGTTTTTCTTTGATTTGACCTAGTGACCTTGTTTTTTAACCCAGATGGCCCATATTCAAACCTGATCTAGATTTCATCAAGGCAATCATTCCGACCAAATTTCATGAAGATCAACTGAAAAATACAGCTTCTATAGCATACACAAGGTTTTTCTTTGATTTGATCTAGTGACCTAGTTTTTAACCCCAGATGACCCTAACTTGACCTAGATTCCATCAAGGCAATCATTCTGACCAAATTTCATGAAAATCACTTGAAAAATACAGTCTCTATCGCATATACAAGGTTTTTCTATAATTTGACCTAGTGACCTAGTTTTTGATATCAGATGACCCATATTTAATCTCGACCTACATTTCATCAAGGCAATCATTCTGACCAAATTTCATGAAAATCAATTGAAAAATACAGTCTCTATTGCATACACAAGGTTTTTCTATAATTTGACCTAGTGACCTAGTTTTTGACCTCAGATAACCCATATTCAAACTCGACCTAGATCTCATCAAGGCAATCATTCCGACCAAATTTCATGAAAATCACTTGAAAAATACAGTCTCTATCGCATACACAAGGTTTTTCTTTGATTTGACCTAGTGACCTAGTTTTTGACCCCAGATGAACCATTTTCGAATTTGACCTAGATTGGCATTGCTCTGGTGAGCTAAAAATCAAAAGAATTTCCTATTCTTTAAACTAAAGCCACATAAAAAGAATCAATACAGTAGTCAAAAAGCTACAGCTGTCACACAGAGCATATCACAACACAAATGGTTTATGAAAATAGTTCATACACAGTGAATGTTTACAAGCCTTTTCCCACAGTTCAATACACATATGACAATGAGTGGTTTTCTTAACTGTACACGTTATTATTCAATATTTGTGGTATTTATCTAAACTAGTTATGGAATGTACTGCACAAATTTATACTGTCCGCTGACAAGACGAGATTTGGTCACTCTTGTATAATGAGTATACAAACAGTAAGAAAAAAATGCTAAAGGACAGCTTATGGAGCATACAAAACATGCACATGATGCACACAATACTTGCAAAATAAGACATCCATAGCAATCAGACTTCTGTATGACAAAAATTGTCAATGTCAAAAATATGATAATTACAATAACTATCATAAGACTATCTAGATAATGATAAAGGAATAGTGTAATTTTCTGCAGTTTTTAATCTTTAAAAATTAATATGCAAATGCAGTGTAAAACCAATAACACTGCGAGTCATATCATTTTATAATCGTAAAAGAAAAACGAGCACATACAATCAAAACCTTCTTCCTAACACTGCCTACAACACTGACAGGCATTCAGACTCAATGTATATGCTTTTACTGACCAATACCCTGGGTCATACTTAAAACATATGATTACTTTGTTGTTGTTTTTTGAAGTCACACTCAGAGCTATGGTCATCTGATGGCTTTTCAAATTTATCAACAGTACAGGAGGATGATTTTCATGTTATTTCACAAACTGGCAGCCCTTCTGAGTAGAACCACAAACCTTCCATAAATTCCTAGAAGACTGTCTCTCACTCAAACTGCACTTGCATCAGCCTTCAATGTAGTCCTTCAGGGAATACATGAATCTACTAACTCATATTTTTGCTTGTACATGAAGCTACTGAATAGTAATTCTACCAGGACATGAACCTATTGAATAGAACTTCTGTCGGGATATGAGCCTTATAAATTGTACTTCTGCCGGAACATGAACCTACTGAATAGTAATTCTCCTTTGTCATGAACCTACTGAATAGCACTGTGCCTAATAAATTGTACTTCTGTCGGGACATAAACCTATCGAATAGTACTTCTGCAAGGACATGAACCTACTGAATAGTACTTCTGCCGGGATATGAGTCTAATAAGTTGTACTTCTGCTGGGATATGAGCCTATTAAGTTCTACTTCTGCTGGGATATGAACCTACTGAATAGTACTTCTGCTGGGATATGAATCTACTGAATAGTACTTCTGCCGGGATATGAACCTACTGAATAGTACTTCTGCCGGGATATGAATCTACTGAACAGTACTTCTGCCGGGCTATGAACCTATCGAAAAGTACTTCTGCTGGGATATCAACCTAATAAGTTGTACTTCTGCCAGGATATGAACCTACTGAATAGTACTTCTGCCAGGATATGACCCTACTGAATAGTACTTCTGCCGGGATATGAATCTACTGAATAGTACTTCTGCTGGGATATGAATCAACTGAATAGTACTTCTGCCAGGATATGAACCTATTGAATAGTACTTCTGCCGGGATATGAATCTACTGAACAGTACTTCTGCCGGGATATGAACCTATTGAATAGTACTTCAGCTGGGATATCAACCTAATAAGTTGTACTTCTGTTGGGACATGAGCCTAATAAGTTGTACTTCTGCTGGGATATGAGCCTAATAAGTTGTACTTCTGCCAGGATATGAACCTACTGAATAGTACTTCTGCTGGGATATGAGCCTATCGAATAGTACTTCTGCTGGGATATCAACCTAATAAGTTGTACTTCTGCTGGGATATGAGCCTAATAAGTTGTACTTCTGCCAGGATATGAACCTACTAAATAATATCTCTGCTGGAATGAGCCTAATAAGTTGTATTTCTACTGGGATATGAGCCTAATAAGTTGTACTTCTGCCAGGATATGAACCTACTGAATAGTACTTCTGCTGGGATATGAGCCTAGTAAGTTGTACTTCTGCTGGGATATGAGCCTAATAAGTTGTACTTCTGCTGGGACATGAACCTATTGAATAGTTCTTCTGCCAGGATATCAGCCTAATAAGTTGTACTTCTGCCAGGACATGAACCTATTGAATAGTACTTCTGTTGGGATATGAGCCTACTGAATAGTACTTCTGCCAGGTGAGCCTAATAAATTATACTTCTGCCAGGTGAGCCTAATAAATTGTACTTCTGCCAGGTGAGCCTAATAAATTATACTTCTGCCAGGTGAGCCTAATAAATTGTACTTCTGCCAGGTGAGCCTAATAAATTATACTTCTGCCAGGTGAGCCCAATAAATTGTACTTCTGCCAGGTGAGCCTAATAAATTATACTTCTGCCAGGTGAGCCTAATAAATTGTACTTCTGCCAGGTGAGCCTTATAAATTATACTTCTGCCAGGTGAGCCTAATAAATTATACTTCTGCCAGGTGAGCCTACTGAATAGTACTTCTGCCAGGTGAGCCTAATAAATTATACTTCTGCCAGGTGAGCCTAATAAATTGTTTTGTTTGTTTGTTTTGGGTTTAACGCCGTTTTTCAACAGTATTTCAGTTATGTAACGGCGGGCAGCTAACCTAACTAGTGTTCCTGGATTCTGTACCAGTACAAACCTGTTCTCCGCAAGTAACTGCCAACTTCCCAACATGAATCAGAGGTGGAGGACTAATGATTTCAGACACAATGTCGTTTATCAGTCACGGAGAACACACGCCCCGCCCGAGGATCGAACTCGCGACCCCGCGATCTGTAGACCGATGCTCTACCTACTGAGCTAAGCGGGCGGGTTCTAATAAATTGTACTTCTGTCGTGACGTGTACCTACTGAATTATACTTCCGTCAGGTATTTCTGATATTATTGTTATTATTATTATACCAGATTTACATAGCGCCCTTTTCATGATAAACACGTTCAAAAGCGCTTTACATATAGCAAACGCAGCCACACAGGGCACGAAATTCATCCTCTACTAGTACAGACACAGAGTGATCTGACCAAAGGGACAGAGTGAGGTAAAGCCCCCAGAAGAGATAGAGAGAAATCCTTTTTAGATACAGGCCTGTCCGGCTAACTTATCCTAGCTCTTTGCGAACAGACAAGTCTGGTTCTTTAACGTGCCCGGTGTATAGCACCGATGCAAGCGAAGTCGTCTTTCCTTGGAAGAACCAGTACAGGCCTCTTAGTTAGGTGGGAGACACTCAAGAGCATCTCAGAAATTTCCAGTGCCTGTGACACAAAGCTAATTATTTGTTCTCTTCCGGGTGAAACATGAACCTACTGAATTATACTTCTGCAAAGATGTGAGCCAAATGACTTCTGACTGGAAATGTACCTACGCAACTGTACTTCTGACAGACAGAGAGTTGTACTTCCCCAGGGACATGAACCTTCTGAAATTCTAAACAGACATGAATCTACCATATTTCTGCCAAGACATTGCCCCAATGAACTGTACTCCTGAAAGGATTTGAACCTACTGAACTGTACTTTTGCCAAGTTATGAACCTATGATGATGATGAGCAAGTATTTAAATCTCAGCTACCTTTACAAGGCCCTACCAACATTACAAAAACTACAGGAAAAAAGTACATGTGTACCTGTATGATCACATCCATGCTCTCTAGTACAGGGTCTATGACACTCTGGAGGATTTGTACCACACGGAATAGGAGGGTATAACACCTCGGCACCACAGTAACATGTCAACTCATCAAAACCTATAAAATATGCAATATAGAACTTTTACTGTTTTAATACACCTGTAATTAGTAAAGGCAGAACTATCTAAAATGTGTAATAATAAAAAAAAGATCATTTCTTGTTTTCACAGATGGTATAAACCAAATTTCCTGTACTTTCCTCAAAACTTCCACCAAAAATTAAAGACTATAATAAATCATACTAGCAGTTTCTATCAAGATTTTTTAACCTACCGCTGATGGCAGTTTTTGATGAAGCAGAATAATTCGAACATATCTGTGGAGTCACTGTAGGATCATTTGTGTTAAATGATTTTTAATAAAATTTTGCAAGCAGATTTTTCAAAACTTCCAATACATACATATACATAAAAGTGAACATGCCATCTGGTGGCCATGTTTTAAGACAAATCTGATTCTGAACACTCTTGACAGCAGGTCAACCAAGTAAAAATTTTGTATGGAATTATTTTAAAATTAGGCCAGCAGTTTCTAACATAAATAATTTTAAAGTTACCACTATATACTGTAGAATCCTGCTAATGAGACCATCTACAGTTCTTATCAAAAGTGGTCTTAATTATAGCAGTATAGTCTTATCATTGTGTTTTCCTTGCAAATCCTTACAACATTTCAACAATGTAAAATGTTATCTAAAGCTTCCATGACTTCATGCAGATCATCTGTGCCAAGTTTTATTATTTTCTACCATATGACTTCAGAGATGCCATTTGTAGAAAAGTGTGGGTGCAGCATGATTAGTGATCAAAATAGTTAAACTTGAGCATGTTGTTTACTGATAAGCAAATGAGACCTACCAGCCATCAAGCATGGAGGGCAGTTATTTTTATGACAGGGCTCTGTACACTTGTGTTGTCCACAGGGAAGCTTTCTACCACACAACAAGTCACACGGATGTTCTTCTCTCTAAAAAAATAATGATACAGTAAAAATTTGACATTCTGAAAACATTAATCCCCAGAAAATCAGTTGCTTTTCTAAAGTCCCAATTTTCCATCTTAAAAATTCAATTAAAAAAGCACTCTGAATACCGGAAACTCTGAAAGCTGAAAACATGATGATTATAAGTGGGCACAAAGGAATATCATAAACAAAATTTCTTCTAATTCCTCGATGGTTAAGTGTTAAACTCCTGTGTCTTGTCACTTTTGCTTTAAAACATTATCTCAACTGGTGACTTTTTTTTTTCACCAACACTGTACTTCTACTAACTTGTGCAATGTAAGTAACTGACAACTTTCAGTTGTTTTGTTTTTTTTGTTGTTGTTTACTCTTTTTTTGGAAATGGGTCCCACACTGTCAGATTGGGATTTTTTGTCAAGAAAACATGTCAATTTGGGAAAAAAAAAACAGTTTCAAGAATATGCAAACTGGGAATTGTAAAAAGTGGTGTTATGTTATGAAACTGCTTCATTTCATAAGAATTTACTGACATCACTGAGCACATTTCATATTGCTTTAAATGTTTAAGTTGACATTAGGTGGGTCTTGACTGAAATATGCAAATCAACAGCATCTCTATGCAAAACGAAATGCACCCAAAGCAAAGTGCCTATCAAGTTAGAGGATCATAGGTCAAAGCATTCAGACACACAGACGACCAGCCCCATCACATAAGGTCACAAAAACCTAAAATCAATAGGGGTCATCCACAGTCCTGCAGCAATGTGTCTATCAAGTTTGAGGATCCTATGTCAAGACCTTTTCAAGATCAGTTAGCAGGGACCCCTTTTTTAGGTTTCAAAGAGGTTATGGCCGCTGCAATGCTGCGTGGTCAGATGGACGTATAATGTGATGGTGATGATTGTCTGACAATTTGTTATGAATTTAGTTTCCACTTAAAAACTTTATTAAATACTTTGAGCTATGATCCTCCAACTTGATAGGAACATTGCCCCTGGTGTATTTTACTCTGCACAAGCCTATTAATAACTCACCAATCCTGTCTAACAGCAAAACAATTTCAGATTTGCATGGTATTCTACATTTAATGACCTGAAAACCAATCTTTACTCATTTTTACCTAAAAGAACAAGTTCAAAACATTTCTAAAGTAATATATCATAGTAAATGTTAAAGCGACAGGATGCATTATTACTTACAACACAGCAAGGTTGCCCACATTTATGGCGACCACAGGATTTCTTCCTATTGCACCTTTTATCACAGAGAAATTTATGATCTTCACCTGTAAGAAAGGTACATACACAGCTCAGTGCTTTGTTGTGTTTTTAAATTGCAACAACACAATTATGGTAACAAGGTGACTTTAGACCTCTGACTTAAGAAAATGCTAAGAAGTAAAAATAGAAGTAAACAAGAGCTGTCACTATTGGTGACAAATGCCCCCGAAGCGTGCCCAAGAATGCTACAGTTGTCTGCGCAAAAAAATCACACATCATTTTGTCACCTTGACCTTAACCCAAGAGACCCGGGTCATAAGTGTGACACACCTTCTCAATATGGTTAACATTTGTGTCAAATTATTTTCAAATCCCTTGATAAATGGCAGAGTTATGGACCAGACAAGAAACACCTTTGACTTCTAAGTGTGACCTTGACCTTGGAGCTAGGGGTCTGGGTCTTGTGCATGACATCATCTCATTATAGGGAACATTTTTGCCAAGTAATTTTAAAATCCCTTCATCAATGGCAGAGTTATGGACCGGACAAGAAACAGACCATGTTAACCTTTAACCTCTAAGTGTGACCTTGGCCTTAGAGCTAGGGGTCTGGATCTTGCACATGACATGTCGTCTCATTATGGGGAACATTTATGCCAAGTAATTTCAAAATCCCTTGATGAATGGCAGAGTTATGGACCGGACATGAAACAGACCCTGTTAACCTTTGACTTCTAAGTGTGACCTTGACCTTGGAGCTAGGGGTCTGGGTCTTGCGCATGACATGTCGTCTCATTATGGGGAACAGTTATGCAAAGTTATTTCAAAATCCCTTCATGGATAACAGAGTTATGGACCGGACACGAAACAGACCATGTTAACCTTTGACCTCTAAGTGTGACCTTGACCTTGGAGCTAGGGGTCTGTGTCTTGCGCACGACACGTCGTCTCATTATGGTAAACATTTATGCCAAGTTATTTCAAAATCTCTTAATGGATGGAAAAGTTACAGCCCAGACAAGAATTTACACGGACGCACACACGGATGGACGGACAGTGCGATTTTAACATGCCCACCTTTGGGGGGCATAAAAATAAATGTAATAAACACTTATGAATGGTTTACAACCCAACAGTCAAAACTATTAACCCTCAAACTGTTTTACAGACAGGTTATTCTAAACACAAAATATCTATGTTGTCTAGTGAGGTATAGAGAAATAGCCAAATTGAAAATTCTTAATTACACATGTTTCGCTTGCATTCAACAACTATACCTGAGCAAGAAAAAAAGCCTGTAATGCTGTCAAAGGAACAAATTTGAATAAGAACACTCTTATTTGAACTGAAATCAGTAAATTATAACCAGTATTTCTGTAAACTAACTGATATCCATGGCAGACTGATTTTCATGGATTTTACAGTTGCATTATTGCACAAAATTAAATCCTGACAAATAATCAAATTTTCCACATATCTTGTTTGCAAAATTTGAAATTTCATGTCTCGATGAAATAGTAATTTTTTGTGGAATCCACAAAGTTTTAAGATCAAGAAATTTCATAATTTCAAATTATGTAATATGTACCATTCATGTTTGCAATTTCTGAACACTTGAATTCTTTGTCCATGAAGAGACATTGACAAGAAAGTAATGTAGTTCCATTGCACGGCCCACATGGTCCTTCATGACACGGCTTATCACATCTATGTGGACTTCCTGCATCATAAAAATAATCATTTAAAGCTGCATGTTAAACACCCCAGTCTCTTCAGATTGTATTTTTCAGTATCAGTGTCTCCCTAATTATTCTATCTTTGTCACATCTTTTGTAATGATTTTTTAAAATTTTTACGTCTATTGGTAAATGATGGATTTAGTTAGATTTACAGAGTATCATAAAACTACAACAGCTGTTAGATAAATACTCAAACAATTACTTAAAAATATTTAATAAGATTATTTCTAAAGATCTGAATGTCATGTCATGTGAAAAGTTACTTTAACAAAGTAAGGAGATAAATAGAGCTGCTTTTGAGAAAAGCGCATGTCTCCCACAACTGCCTAATCATCTGAATAGTAAGTCTTTCTTTATATACTGTTTACTCACAGAAAATATACCTTTGATAGTTTTGGAGTAAGCGGCCTATCGCTAAGTTTTGGAGTAAGCGGCCTATCGGTAATTCAAGGGCCATAATTCCGAAGAGCCTGGGCTGATTTGGCTAGTTATCGAACTTGGCCGAGGACTTATTGGCAAACACATTTTGTTCAAGTTTGGTGAAGATCGGATGAGGAATGTTCGACTTAAAGAGTGCGGACAAGATTTGTGACAGACTGATGCACCAAGACCTGTATCACTGGCATTAGTATTTTCGGTAATTCAAGGGCCATAATTCCAAAGTGCCTGGGCCGATTTGGCTAGTCATCAAACTTGGCCGAGGACTTATTGGTAAACAAATTTTGTTCAAGTTTGGTGAAGATCGGATGAGAAATGTTCGACTTAGAGTGCGGACAAGATTTGTGACAGACTGACTGACTGACTGACACACAGACAGGAGTAAATCAATATGTCTCCCACCACAGTGGTGTGGGAGACATAACAAGCTAGTTGGATACACAATACAAATGTACTTAAACAAAATGGAAATAAAAAATAGCAATACAGTGTAACCTCTAAAGAGCAAACACCAACTGGAAGGTGTGTCTGTACAAGTGCTGTTGTCCTGGAGAAGTTAATTAAGAACTGAATCAAATGGGAAAGGAAGATTCTGCCTTTGCAGATAGGCGTCAAAAGAAGAGGTAACATGCTGTACATAATTTTCTTAAATTTGAAGCCTTTGTTTACTATATTAAATACTGAAAACTGATTAATTTTTACCATCATCACACTAACCTGGTGGCCCACAGTCAAGAACTTTATTGCAAATAGCACCACATGTAGGAACAGGCTCAAGGCAGCTGGCTCTCGGCTTTGAACTGAGTTCTGTAAGTTTTTTAGCACCACAGGGGCAGTGAGTAGTATTTGCTGGTAGTAGAGGACAACTTTCACAGGCATGTCTGTGACACGGTTTATCACATGTGTGGTTACCACAGTCCAATTTTCTGAAAATAAAAAGCATGAAATTTTATTATAGTGTCTGAAGTTATTGGCCCTCAACCTCTGAACCATGTGGAAAAGTTGTCAGTTACTTCTTGTGAGTACTGGATCAGAATCCTGGAACACACATTAGATGAACTACCTGTGATCATTCACATAACTAAAATTTTGTTGAAACCATAATCAAACATCAAACTAAAAGACAGGGTTGTCTTCACATTCAAGAGCCAGGCGATTTTACTTTAGTTGATTAAATTTTGACATTAGTAACATTTCAAAAGTCTGTTCTATATCTATTTCAAATCAGCTTTTACTATTAATTACATCAGTAATATTATTTAATTATTTCTGTTGGGTTTAATGTTAGACCAACACAATTATAGGTCAGGTTTAATGTCACCCCAACACAATTATAGGTCAGGTTTAATGTCACCCCATCACAATTACTGGTCAGGTTTAATGTCACACCAACACAATTATAGGTCAGGTTTAATGTCACACCAACACAATTATAGGTCAGGTTTAATGTCACACCAACACAATTATAGGTCATATGGCGATTTCCCAGCTTTTCATATTAGGAACCCCAGAAGGCATTATTTCTGGCACAAGCTGGCACCTGTAGAACCATTAAACTTCTGCAAGCCAGCTAAATGGCTTCCTCACATGAAAGAACTCTACATCCAAAGAGATGTTCCGAAGCCACAGTGGCAAGGGGTAATGATTCAAAGTCGGTGACCTTAACCACTCCACCACAGAGGCCCCTCAGAAATACTGTTACTTACTTTGAGCAAATAGTTTTACAGCTGTAAGCTTCAGTAAATGATTCCTCACTTCCACAAAGAACCTCTCTGCTTTCATGTTCACCATAGCATTCTGAAAATCAGAATAAAGGTCTCCTTTGAAGAAAAAAACTGTAGGATATAGCTCAGTATTTTCAGGTCAGCAATATTATTTCAAAATTGATTATCTCTTACACCGGTGTTTTCTCAATTGTTACAACAATCACATTACCTGTCAAAGGTAAACTACCAATCATAGGTACACTCCAATATCCCTTGACTATGAAATGACTCTAGCATACTACATCATTTACAAATAGGTCAAAGAATTTCCTTTATTTAACCTATATACCTGGGCTGTCCAAATAAATCGTAGACTTTGGGAATAAATCATTTTTATTGATGCCTGACTGTTACTTTACATACTGTTAAAAACTTATATGAATTCAAGTGGGACTTATTCCTTAATTTCGTGGTTGCCTTAATCCAATAAATTAAATCCCAAACAAACAAGCTTAATTTCTATTCACGTTCAAAAACTAATATCCACGAATTAATATCCCCGCAAATAACCATTTTGGTCAAAACCACAAAATAAATATGATTTTACAGTATGTATAGTCCATTTCAAAGAAACTATAAACATTTTATTTGTCAAAAAAATACTTTTACATACAAATACATAGCATGCAGAGGTATCAGAATGTTTTGCAGGCACTTGAAAATAAGTAAGTTTATAAATCTCTATGATTTAATGGGACCTCAGATTATATGTAAGGGAACAAAGTCTGTACAACTGAAACATACAACTTTTTTCAGTTACCTTGCACAATCACTTCTTCACATTTTTCACATGGTCCAGAATGACACTTTGCCTTACAGAAGTGCCTTCCACAGTTTAACATTCTCTCACATATCAATTCACATTTGATAACAGTTGACTGGCTACACTTTGCTGACTGTCTGTAAAATGCAAAGGATACAATTTCTGTAGCACATTTTAAACCTTTGACTAAGAGAGATTATGATGCATGTTTAATTGCCCTGCTTTATAACGCCAATTTATGACAAAGTTTGAAACTGAGCAAAAAGTAGATTCAGAAAAAAACTGTCTAACTTTTTAAGTTAGCTGACACATTATATTTTTCAGTTATTTCTGCTCTTTCAGTCTTCCTCTATTTTTGATTCTGGCAGACACTAGCTGCTACATAGGAGCTACACAAATAGCTAAAGAATGTCATAATAGCATAATGAGAATATGCAATCATATTGAAATCGCTTACTGCATTTCACATAACAATGTGTTTATTAAGGCTTCCACATTTACAGAATTTTGTAAACCTTTACACGATCATTCAAATATGAAACAATGCTGTTTTAATGACCTTCAATTAGTTCCTTCAGTCATAACTCTTGAGTGGCTTATATCACAAATTCAAAGTTATTTTTGGTAACATATCCGCAATTTCAGGCTGTTTTGACATTTTCGCATTACATTTGGCAGTCTGATGCCATTGCATTGAAAATGGAATAATTTATCTCAACTTAATAAAATTGGGCATGCAAGGCATTGTTCCATCCCGATAGCGGAATTTATCTGTTATCAAAAATGTGCACAAAAATGGCTGCTTACTGTTTACTGAAGTAAGACAGCAAATATTAATAAGTAGAAAAAACACGTTTCCAGTTTTATGAGCAGGGTTTGAATGCTTTTTGTTTTGTTTAACTGAGTATAAACTTTGTGTACGTTTTCAGGTTAAACACAACACTGCCTCATTTGAACATGTAAAGGTGACAGCTTTAATGTATATACTGCCCTATGATCTAATCTGTGGTCAGTTTCTCGAAAATATTATATAAAATATTAGAGTACACTTTTTGGCATCTCCAAATAATCTTTTCAAGCAGCTGTATCAAAATATTTACTTTGTTTTGCCGCAGTCACAAGACTTTGTAATGGTTGCATTGCACTCGGGGCATGGTCCTGGATGACACAGTCTGAAAAATATGTATACAGTAAATATCAGATCATATACAATAGATAGCACTTGTATTAAGTCAGGACTTCTTTTACCTGCTATGACAAAGACTCCCTGATCCAAAATTCTAAACTTTGTGAAATATAGTCCCCCACCCCCACAAGTATTTCTTTACAGTATTACATACTACACACAAAAACAAAACTTTTTTTGAACAAGAGTTATCAGAGGACAGCAATGCTAGACTATACAACAGCCTTGTCAATTGAATAAATATAAAAGTCGAAAAATAGCATAATTTTGTACAACTGCAAAACAGGGTTATTATGTAACCTGTACAATACATATCAGCTCATGACAGTGGACAAGTGTTTGAAGTTTCAATTCATTCCCATTAATGGGTATTGAGATACCTGCTTACACACAAAACCTTAACAAACAAAAATTTCTAAGTAAATTTTAAAAAAAAAGAGGCATATTTTGTAAAAATTTAAAAAAAATAATAGAGTTATGAAACCTGTGCAGTGTAAGTCAGTTTATCACTGTGAATAAGTGTGTGAAGTTTCAATCCATTCCCACAAGTGGTTACTGAGATAAAAATTTCCTTGGAATCCCAAACTTTGTTAGACACAAAGTGTTTTGAACAGATGAACTAAAAAGCTGAATAACAAGGGCCAAAACTAAGAATCTTTAAATAAAAACAGAACTTACATATTACAAGGATGTTTACAGCCTTCACCTCTATCTTTCTGACAAACATCTCCACAGCTGTGAGGCGTGTCCATCCGAGTAACCTCAGGATCTCTCACTTTACCTGAAATATTGAAATATCACATCTAACTGATTCTGTGAGATACAAGTATTAAAATTTCATCTAAATTAAAAACCATACATACCAGGCCATATTTCCACACAGTAAGAAAATCTATAAATGAATGAAATTAAATACATATTAATTTCCTTCAATAAGTTCTCAGGAACATCGTAAATGCAGTCCTGAACTTTTCTTTTCATTCTGGAATTCTTCCTTTTCCCTATGATTCCTTAAATTACAAAGTGGGGTTCATGAAAACTAACTTGGTCATGGTATGTATACAATTTGTATCATTTCCAATCAAAACAGAGTAATAAAAACATTCTGCGATACTGTGATATTTGTAGATTTCTTGGTTGGGACAATCCACAAAATGTAATCCCACAAAAATACCCAAAATTCCCTATCACTTTATCTTCAAAACATGAAATTCACATCCCCATGAGATAGCAGATGTGACCAAACTGACAAAATTAATTGAATTTACAGCATTGCTTACCACAGAAGCATCTATACTGATTTGGGAACTTAAATGATAAGTTTTGGCATGCCGGACATCTCCAACCATCCTTTTCTGTACCAGATACAACAGAATTCGGAGATTTTGCCCACTTCTTGATACATCGCAGATGAAATACATGATAGCAATTGTTGCAGTTCCAGACAGCATGGCTTGCACGAACAATCTCACAACATACCATACACTCGTAGTTTCCTTTACTGAGTTGCTCTATCAATGAACCTGAAAAGACAACAAGCAGAGTTCTATATTAATTTTCATTCAATTTACAAGGGTTATTTGTGAATTGTGACAGGATTTTGCATGACTCAGACATTAATTAAATTTCATATGTATGAAATATCTTTCATAGTTTATTGGGGGGGGGGGGGGGGGGAATGTATTTTTCACAGTGTAAATTCTAACTAGTGATGTGTCTTTAAATAAAAACATTTTGTTACAAGATCGGGGGTGTGCAATATACATGTACATTAATATATTCAAGTTTTTACAGTACATGCCACTTAACTTGTACTGAAAATCGTTTCATAGATCTAGATTAAGTCTTGTTACATAAAAAAATCCAATGCAAGTATCAAAGTATTAAACTGACCTCTTTGACTCTCATCAACCTTGCCTTTCTGCTTAAACCTGGTACCTCTCTGTGGACCAATGTTCTTTGTTTTTCTCTGACCTTCTGTAATCATTTTACTATCACTAAAACCTCCAGCATTTTCATCATCCCCTCCAGTCCCACCTTCTTGACTAGTTGCGTTTTCTTCACCAACAACTTCCACACTTAATTTTGTTCTATCTCCCCCTCTCTCTAAGGCTTGTGAGGTAAATTCCTTATGTCTTTTATTATAATCTTGGCCTCTATAGTTATACCTATCGTAAGCGTCCCTCGGGCTATTGTACTGAGCTGGTTTAACCTGCCACTCTCTTGGACTATTTGACGAATAAACCTGGTATTCCTTCTTTTTCTTTCTGCTGGAACTATCTTTTCCATTAGCATTTTCCTCAGACTTATTAGCAACATCATTCACAGGAGATTCAGCATCTGTTCTATCAGGTTTCACTGATTCCTTAGATATTTTACTATCAAAATCATTGTTTTTATTATCAATCGGACCTTTGTCTGCACCATGTGATCTAGTTCCATACCTTCCACCTTCTTGACCAGATTTTCTATCTCTATCAAACTGTTTGTCTCTTCTGTAACCACTATTCCTAGCATCCCTGTAGGACTTAGGTCGTGCTCCTGGATCGAAATCAGTTTTATCATCAGATGAATTATTTTCAGATTTTACCTCAGGTTTATTATTCACAGAATCATCAATATCCCCATTTGCTGCAGCACTACTATTTTTATCTCCCCTGTCAGGCCTGTAACTCCTATCATACCCTCTCTGCTTGTCAAGCATCTGTTGTCGACTGTCAAACTTTCTTGTTCTAGAATCTGTCCCCTGAAATCTACTCCCTCGATTTCTAAACTTATCCTGATCTTTTAAATCCAAACTATCTTTTGACTCTTCAGTTGCATTATCTTTCACACCACTTTTTTGACCTATTTCTTTTATTACTTCCCCTGAACTAGTTTCCTTTTGTAAACCATCGTTACTATTGTAAGCATTATTATTAGAATTTTCAGTATCGTTTGTAGCAATGTTTTGCTTAGCCTCTGGTCTCTGTCTATTTCTTGATCTATTCTGTGAGTAAGAATGTTTACTTCGAGAATTTGACACCGACTGTCTTCCATAGGAAGATTGTGCATCATAATTGACAAAGCCTTGCTGTCCATATACCATTCCATTATCATACTGATTATAAAAGTCATAATTCATTCCTTGTTGTGCAAAACCTCCATACATCGGCTGCTGAATAGATGCGTACCCCTGGGGCTGCCATCCCCAACCCCCATACTGCTGACCTTGTGGATAGTACTCTGTCTGAAATAAGAAATTATTCAGATCACATTATGTTATAGTGTTAAATTGTGTAAATATCTTGAAATTTCAAAATCTAATACTGACTTCATAACAAGACAGCGCCCTTGACTACATTGTGTATTTGACAATTTCTAAGTTGAACAAGGTCATAACATGGCAAGACTTATGCAATTAAGCTATTTCATTAAGTTTCATTACAAATCAAAGTTTTATTATCTCAATGAGCTGACATTTGTCCTATTCCCCTGTACAAAAAGTTTTTTTCCCCGTTTTGACAAATGTTCCCCTCCAAAATTATATTTACATAGCCAATCTAAAACTCTCAGTACAAACGGAAAACATACAACTTAGAACATAAGGTAATTCCTTTTAAATCATCTTTTCTGGATTATATTATAGACTCTACTTCTATTTTGGTGTAATTTTCCCTCTATTTTAGTAATTCTCACATGATTTTTCCCTCCAAAGGACCCTGTCCACTTTCTCTCAAAAACCTGCCCCACAAAATCAAAAGCAATACAGTGTCAGTTAAGTTCTACTAAAACACAGCATAACTACCACTGTGACAACTTAAGATGGGCAGTTCTCACTATTCACTCTGTTCCTTGATTGTAGTATGTACATGTACTGTAACATGGATCACATGAACTGGTACATTTTCTGCTATTATCTTATGTATCTGCAAATTAGTTAGAACTTATCATGTAATTTCTGACATTAATTCAAGAAAAACCTGTATGTGAACTGTTTTTTGTTGTTGTTGAAAAAAATAATTTGCCAAATTTATCCCATAATTTCCATGTTGAAAAAAAAACATTGCCGAATTTATTCCATTAATTTCCAAGTTGAAAAAAAACAAAAACAAGAGGACCATGATGGTCCTGAATCGCTCACCTATCCCCACATGACCAAGTGTTGAACTGAGTATGACGTCGTTATTTCTATTATTTGACATAGTGACCTAGCTTTTGAGCACATGTGACCTAGATATCATCAAGATAAAAAATTCTGACTAATTTTCATGAAGATCCATTGAAAAATATGGCCTCTAGAGAGGTCACAAGCTTTTTCTATTATTTGACCTAATGACCTAGTTTTTGAAGGCAAGTGACCCACTTTTAAACTTGACCTAGATATCATCAAGGTGAACATTCTCACCAATTTTCATGAAGATCTCGTGAAAAATATTGCCTCTAGAGAGGTCACAAGGTTTTTCTATTTTTAGACCTACTGACCTAGTTTTTGACCGCACATGACCCAGTTACGAACCTGACCTAGATACCATCAAGCTGAACATTCTCACCAGTTTTCATGAAGATCCATTGAGAAATATGGCCTCTAAAGAGGTCACAAGGTTTTTCTATTTTTTGACCTACTGACCTAGTTTTTGACCCCATGTGACCCAGTTTCGAACCTGACCTAGATATCATCAAGGTGAACATTCTGACCAATATTCATGAAGATCTCATGAAAAATATGGCCTCTAGAGAGGTCACAAGGTTTTTCTATTTTTAGATCTACTGACCTAGTTTTTAACCCCACATGACCCAGTTTCAAACTTGATCTAGATATCATCAAGGTAAACATTCTGACCAATTTTCCTGAAGATCCATTGAAAAATATGGCCTCTAGAGAGGTCACAAGGTTTCTCTATTTTTAGACCTACTGACCTAGTTTTTGACCGCACATGACCCAGTTTCGAACTTGACCTAGATATCATCAAGGTGAACATTCTGACCAATTTTCATGAAGATCCATTGAGAAATATGGCCTCTAGAGAGGTCACAAGGTTTTTATATTTTTAGACCTACTGACCTAGTTTTTGATCCAACATGACCCAGTATCGAATTTGACCTAGATATCATCAAGGTGAACATTCTGACCAATATTCATGAAGATCTCATGAAAAATATGGCCTCTAGAGAGGTCACAAGGTTTTTCTATTTTTAGATTTACTGACCTAGTTTTTACCCCATGTGACCCAGTTTCGAACTTGACCTAGATATCATCAAGGTGAACATTCTGACCAATTTTCATGAAGATCCATTGAGAAATATGGCCTCTAGAGAGGTCAAAAGGTTTTTCTATTTTTAGACCTAATGACCTAGTTTTTGACCCCACGTGACCCAGTTTCGAACTTGACCTAGATATCATCAAGGTGAACATTCTGACCAATATTCATGAAGATCTCATGAAAAATATGGCCTCTAGAGAGGTCACAAGGTTTTTCTATTTTTAGATCTACTGACCTAGTTTTTGACCCCACATGACCCAGTTTCGAACCTGACCTAGATATCATCAAGGTGAACATTCTGACCAATTTTCATGAAGATCTTGTGAAATATATGGCCTCTAGAGAGGTCACAAGGTTTTTCTATTTTTAGACCTACTGACCTAGTTTTTGACGGCACGTGACCCAGTTTCGAACTTGACCTAGATATCATCAAGGTGAACATTCTGACCAACTTTCATAAAGATCCCATGAAAAATGTGACCTCTAGAGTGGTCACAAGCAAAAGTTTACGGACGCACGGACGCACGCACGCACGGACGCCGCGCGATCACAAAAGCTCACCGTGTCACTTTGTGACAGGTGAGCTAAAAAAATAATTTGCCAAATTTATCCCATAATTTCTTTAAAAATTTTTCAATACTGAACAAAATAAAGCAGTACAAATACAAATACAGTGCATTCGAGGTGCTACGAATCACAATTTAACAAAATACCGGTATACTACGAAAAGGTGTTGTGGTCCTGGCTGCTTTCCTTCTTATTTCTATGTTATAAAGTCGCAGTTTTACGAAAAATGCGCTCCTACGAATATATTGTTATGCCCTTACAGCCTGTTTTCAACTTGTTTGAGTTGCAATTTAACGAATACCTGTACCGGCTAAGTTTTCACACCTTCTATTCTTCAAGTGTCAAGTCCAGCGCTATGTTGAACGGTTGTCACAGTGAAGTGTGAAAAACGCTTTAGAGTGGAAAGTGTCACTGTCCATTAGCTGGGCGTAAACAGTAATTAAAGAGTGAAAACTTGCCAATTAAATGCGAAACACATACGCTGTTAACTCTGACACAAGTTACTTGACATCAGAGTGCTTAATCTTTTAATCTTTTCTCCTATAAATATCGGATCGGATGGCACATCAGTCACACATGCTTCGATACCTACACGTCTCATACAATCACTGCATAAAGAAGATAAGAATGAATATTAAAGTCCTGATCGTCTGTAAATTGTCGTTTTATAATATTCCGTGCAATTCAGTGAAGGTCCACAGGGTTTTTTCTAGCTAATTTGGGAACATAGCATATACCCCCAGAATTGGGAATTTTGACGCGTAAATGTTCCAAAGTGGGAAATATTTAGTCCCATTATATACAGTGAGGATGTGTGTAAGGCTTGTAAGCACTTTCTCGTACACTTGTTTCACATTGTAGACCATCTTTAACATACTGCCATTACGAAATTGTCCATAACTTGGTCATTTTTTGTGCAATTTTGATGAAATTTTTTTCAGAATGTAGATTGGGAATTTTTGCATAAATGTTGGGGAAAATACATACTTTTTGGCATTGGGAATACAGTCGAAAAACGGCTATAAAAACAGCCGGAAAAAAACCCTGGTCAAGGTCATCTGGAAGGACAGCTGAATCGGAATAGGCAACTTATGCGTTCCTGTATATGTTTTATGTATGCATTTATGTTTTATGTATAGTGAATAAAAAGTTAAAAAACACATCCCGTCCTCATTTTTACATTTTACATTCCAGATACTCTCTGAGTTCATATTTGAATTAGATTTGAAGATTTTTTTTGTAGTAAACCCAGATATACATATGAAACTGGTATACATGTACTCCGATACAAAAATTACATGTGTAAATATCACAACGTGTACATTTAGGTAGTTGTTATGACATGTAGATATTATGGTGTCGCATACATAAGGAAATTTCCTATGCTGCGCTCGAACGAAAATGCAATATTACAACAAGAGGACCATGATGGTCCTGAATCGCTCACCTCTTCCCACATGACCCAGTTTTGAGTATGACGTCGTTTTTTTCTATTATTTGACATAGTGACCTAGTTTTTGAGCTCATGTGACCCAGTTTTGAACTTGACCTAAATATTATCAAGATAAAAATTCTGACCAATTTTCATGAAGATCCATTGAAAAATATGGTCTCTAGGTTTTTCTATTATTTGACCTATTGACCTAGTTTTCGAAGGTACGTGACCCTGTTTTGAACTTTACCTAGATATCATCAAGGTGAACATTCTCACTAATTTTCATGAAGATCTCATGAAAAATATGGCCTCTAGAGAGGTCACAAGGTTTTTCTATTTTTATACCTACTGGCCTAGTTTTTGACCGCACATGACCCAGTTTCAAAACGAACCTAGATATCATCAAGGTGAACATTCAGATCAATTTTCATGAAGATCCATTGAACAAGAGGACCATGATGGTCCTGAATCGCTCACCTCTTCCCACATGACCCAGTTTTGAGTATGACTTCGTTTTTTCTATTATCTGACATAGTGACCAAGTTTTGAATTTGACCTAGGTATTATCAAGATAAAAATTCTGACCAATTTTCATGAAGATCCATTGAAAAATATGGTCTCTAGAGAGGTCACAAGGTTTTTCTATTATCTGACCTATTGACCTAGTTTTCGAAGGTACGTGACCCTGTTTTGAACTTTACCTAGATATCATCAAGGTGAACATTCTCACTAATTTTCATGAAGATCTCATGAAAAATATGGCCTCTAGAGAGGTCACAAGGTTTTTCTATTTTTATACCTACTGGCCTAGTTTTTGACCGCACGTGACCCGGTTTCGAAATTGACCTAGATTTCATCAAGGTGAACATTCAGATCAATTTTCATGAAGATCCATTGAAAAATATGGCCTCTAGAGAGGTCGAAAGATTTTCGTAATTTTAGACCTACTGACCTAGTTTTTGACCGCACGTGACCCAGTTTCAAACTTGACCTAGATATCATCAAGATGAACATTCAGATCAACTTTCATACAGATCCCATGAAAAGTATGGCCTCTAGAGAGGTCACAAGGTTTTTTTTATTATTTGAACTACTGACCTAGTTTTTTAAGGCACATGACCCAGTTTCAAACTTAAACTAGATATCATCAAGGTGAACATTCTGACCAATTTTCATGAAGATCCATTCACAAGTATGGCCTCTAGAGAGGTCACAAGGTTTTTCTATTTTTAGACCTACTGACCTAGTTTTTGACCGCAGTTGACCCAGTTTCGAACTTGACCTAGATATCATCAAGATGAACATTCTGACCAATTTTCATACAGATAACATGAAAAATATGGCCTTTAGAGAGGTCACAAGGTTTTTCTATTATATGACCTACTGACCTAGTTTTTGAAGGCACATTATCTACTTTCGAACTTGACCTAGATATCATCAAGATGAACATTCAGACCAACTTTCATACAGATCCCATGAAAAATATGGCCTCTAGAGAGGTCACAAGGTTTTTCTATTATTTGGGACCTACTGACCTAGTTTTTGAAGGCACGTGACCCAGTTTCGAACTTGACCTAGATATTATCAAGATGAACATTCTGACCAATTTTCATGAAGATCTCATGAAATATATGGCCTCTAGAGAGGTCACAAGGTTTTTCTATTTTTAGACCTACTGACCTATTTTTTGACCGCACATGACCCAGTTTCGAATTTGACCTAGATATCATTAAGATGAACATTCTGACCAACTTTCATACAGATCCCATGAAAAATATGGCCTCTAGAGAGGTCACAAGGTTTTTCTATTATTTGACCTACTGACCTAGTTTTTGAAGGCACGTGACCCAGTTTCGAACTTGACCTAGATATCATCAAGGTGAACGTTCTGACCAATTTTCATGAAGATCTTGTGAAATATATGGCCTCTAGAGAGGTCACAAGGTTTTTCTATTTTTAGACCTACTGACCTAGTTTTTGAAGGCACGTGACCCAGTTTCGAACTTGACCTAGATATCATCAAGGTGAACATTCTGACCAATTTTCATGAAGATCTTGTGAAATATATGGCCTCTAGAGAGGTCACAAGGTTTTTCTATTTTTAGACCTACTGACCTAGTTTTTGATGGCACGTGACCCAGTTTCGAACTTGACCTAGATATCATCAAGATAAACATTCTGACCAACTTTCATAAAGATCCCATGAAAAATGTGACCTCTAGAGTGGTCACAAGCAAAAGTTTACGGACGGACGGACGGACGCACGGACGGACGCACGGACGGACGACGGACGACGGACACCGCGCGATCACAAAAGCTCACCTTGTCACTTTGTGACAGGTGAGCTAAAAAAAAACAAGAGGACCATGATGGTCCTGAATCGCTCACCTGTCCCAACATGACCAGTTTTGAACTGAGTATGACGTCGTTTTTTTTTTCTATTATTTGACATAGTGACCTAGTTTTTGAGCTCATGTGACCAGTTTTGAATTGACCTAGATATCATCAAGATAAACATTCAGACAAACTTTCATACAGATCCATAAAAAAATATGGCCTCTAGAGAGGTCACGTTTTTTTCATTATTTGACCTACTGACCTAGTTATTGATGGCATGTGACCCAGTTTCAAACTTGACCTAGATATCATCAAGGTGAACATTCTGACCAACTTTCATGAAGATCCATTCAAAAGTATGGCCTCTAGAGAGGTCACAAGGTTTTTCTATTTTTTAGACCTAATGACCTAGTTTTTGACCGCAGTTGACCAGTTTCGAACTGACCTAGATATCATCAAGATGAACATTCAGACCAACTTTCATGCAGATCCCATGAAAATATGGCCTCTAGAGAGGTCACAAGGTTTTTCTATTATTTGACCTATGACCTAGTTTTTGATGGCACATAACCCAGTTTCGAACTTGACTAGATATCATCAAGGTAAACATTCTGACCAATTTTCATGAAGATCTTGTGAAAAATATGGCTTCTAGAGAGGTCACAAGGTTTTTCTATTTTTAGACCTACTGACCTAGTTTTTGATCACAGTTGACCCAGTTTCAAACTTGGCCTAGATATCATCAAGATGAACATTCAGACCAACCTTCATACAGATCCCATGAAAAATATGGCCTCTAGAGAGGTCACAAGGTTTTTTCATTATTTGACCTACTGACCTAGTTATTGATGGCACGTGAACCAGTTTCGAACTTGACCTAGATATCATCAAGGTGAACATTCTGACCAATTTTCATGAAGATCCATTCAAAAGTATGACCTCTAGAGAGGTCACAAGGTTTTTCTATTTTTAGACCTAATGACCTAGTTTTTGACCGCAGCTGACCCAGTTTCGAACTTGACCTAGATATCATCAAGATAAACATTCAGACCAACTTTCATACTGATCCCATGAAAAATATGGCCTCTAGAGAGGTCACAAGGTTTTTTCTTTATTTGACCTATGACCTAGTTTTTGAAGGCACGTGACCCAGTTTCAAACTTGACCTAGATATTATCAAGGTGAACATTCTGACCAATTTTCATGAAGATCTTGGGGAAAATACGGCCTCTAGAGAGGTCACAAGGTTTTTCTATTATTTGACCTACTGACCTAGTTTTTGAAGGCACGTGACCCAGTTTCGAACTTGACCTAGATATCATCAAGGTGAACATTCTGACTAATTTTCATGAAGATCTTGTGAAAAATATGGCCTCTAGAGAGGTCACAAGGTTTTTCTATTTTTAGACCTACTGACCTAGTTTTTGACCGCATGTGACCCAGTTTCGAACTTGACCTAGATATCATCAAGATGAACATTCTGACCAATTTTCATAAAGATCCCATGAAAAATGTGACCTCTAGAGAGGTCACAAGCAAAAGTTTACGCACGGACGCACGCACGGACGACGGACGCTGCGCGATCACAAAAGCTCACACTGTCACTTTGTGACATGTGAGCTAAAAACGGCTGGTCCCATGGCTCTTTCGTAGGACCGCGATTGTACCGTTTTATAATGTTGCCATACCAAGTCCTCTGATAAATGCTACCTCTATTCCTAACTCGTCTAACCCTTTTCAGTGACACTTTTGTGCATGTCCTTATAGTTCAAAAACCTTCCTTTGTATTCTCCAAACAACTTACCTCAACATTTCCACTTCTAAAATATACTGCATAGCTGACATAATTCATTATAATTTGTAAAAGTTTGAAAAAAAAACAGTATGTACCTGCTGCATATTTGGATCTACATAATACATCTGGTTTGGATCATAACCATAACTGTAACCATTTTCATCCATATAATGATGTCCTTCCATATCATCAACCTGAAAAAAAAACCCATTCTGACAGTCAGTCTCTTTGCTGAAAATACTGTGGTACATCTTACTATCAGTCATACTTCCAATGTCAGCAGATTTTAATAACCTAGAAAAATGTGAAATAAGTTAAGTCATTCCAAATGCCAGACATTACGCATCACAAAATAGATTTTAAAAAATATCAAAATCTGGTATAATAATAAAAATAAACCCAACACCTACTCCACGGCTGTTTCTTAGAATCTGACCTCAATGCAAAACATCTTGATGTTGAATAAACTACAGATCCAGTGATTTTTTTTTAAATTGTAAATGGGTCTGGTACAAGAAAAATTGTGAAAATTAGAGTCGTTTTTCTCAAAATTGTGATTTCCCCCCCTTAATTGTGTGTTTTTTTAAATACTTTGTGAATCAAAATGTTTAATGATTGAATATGAATATACGGGTGCAAAAAGATAGGTATCTAAAACTTAAATTTATATATTTATTCCAAAACAAATGAGAACACCATTTAAATGATTCGTACCTGATTCATACCCAAACGCACTATGAATTAGCATTCAAGGGTCTATAATATAGGGTGACGAACGTAACAAATCTTGATCAATCAGACGCTTTTCCTCACAAAAGTCGATAACAAACTTCTAAGTTTTTCAGTGCTTCTTTTATTTTTAAGAGATTTTCACATCAATTGTGAATGGGTCCAGGGGACCCAATTGAAAATTGTGGAAGACCGTTTGCAATTGTGAACGGGTCCGATATTCGGAACCACTTATAAAGATAAGGAAAAAAATCACTGAGATCTTAACTGGAATACACACATCACTAGAATATTTTCCAATGAAAACAAATCTCTTCGCTTCATAAAACGTAATATCACAATCAACAAACGAAAATGTCAAAATCTTTGCATACAAAGCCTACAGCTAGAAAATGCATCTGTCATCTGGCACCCATACACCCAAGCAAACACAACAAGAGGACCATGATGGTCCTGAATCGCTCACCTCTTCCCACATGACCCAGTTTTGAGTATGACATCGTTTTTTCTATTATTTGACATAGTGACCTAGTTTTTGAGCTCATGTGACCAAGTTTTGAACTTGACCTAGATATTATCAAGATAAAAATCCTGACCAATTTTCATGAAGATCCATTGAAAAATATGGTCTCTAGAGAGGTCACAAGGTTTTTCTATTATTTGACCTATTTGACCTAGTTTTCGAAGGTACGTGACCCTGTTTTGAACTTTACATAGATATCATCAAGGTGAACATTCTCACTAATTTTCATGAAGATCTCATGAAAAATATGGCCTCTAGAGAGGTCACAAGGTTTTTCTATTTTTATACCTATGGCTAGTTTTTGACCGCACGTGACCCAGTTTCGAAACTGACCTAGATATCATCAAGGTGAATATTCAGATCAATTTTCATGAAGATCTTGTGAAAAATATGGCCTCTAGAGAGGTCAAAAGATTTTAATAATTTTAGACCTAATGACCTAGTTTTTGACAGCAGTTGACCCAGTTTCAAACTTGACCTAGATATCATCAAGATGAACATTCAGACCAACTTTCATACAGATCCCATGAAAAGTATGGCCTCTAGAGAGGTCACAAGGTTTTTTTATTATTTGACCTACTGACCTAGTTTTTTAAGGCACATGACCCAGTTTCAAACTTGACCTAGATATCATCAAGGTGAACATTCTGACCAATTTTTATGGAGATCCATTCACAAGTATGGCCTCTAGAGAGGTCACAATGTTTTTCTATTTTTAGACCTACTGACCTAGTTTTTGACCGCACATGACCCCGTTTCGAACTTGACCTAGATATCATCAAGATGAACATTCAGACCAATTTTCATACAGATCCCATGAAAAATATGGCCTTTAGAGAGGTCACAAGGTTTTTCTATTATTTGACCTACTGACCTAGTTTTGATGGCACGTGACCCACTTTCGAACTTGACCTAGATATCATCAAGATGAACATTTGGCCAACTTTCATACAGATCCCATGAAAAATATGGCCTCTAGAGAGGTCAAAAGGTTTTTCTATTATTTGACCTACTGACCTAGTTTTTGATGGCACGTGACCCACTTTCGAACTTGACCTAGATATCATCAAGATGAACATTCTGACCAATTTTCATGAAGATCTCATGAAATATATGGCTCTAGAGAGGTCACAAGGTTTTTTATTTTTAGCCCTACTGACCTAGTTTTTGATGGCACGTGACCCAGTTTCGAACTTGACCTAGATATCATCAAGATGAACATTCAGACCAACTTTCATACAGATCCAGGAAAAATATGGCCTTTAGAGAGGTCACAAGGTTTTTCTATTATTTGACCTACTGACCTAGTTTTTGACGGCAATGTGACCCAGTTTCGAACTTGACCTAGATATCATCAAGGTGAACATTCTGACCAATTTTCATGAAGATCTTGTGAAATATATGGCCTCTAGAGAGGTCACAAGGTTTTTCTATTTTTAGACCTACTGACCTAGTTTTTGATGGAACGTGACCCAGTTTCGAACTTGACCTAGATATCATCAAGGTGAACATTCTGACCAATTTTCATGAAGATCTTGTGAAATATATGGCCTCTAGAGAGGTCACAAGGTTTTTTTATTTTTAGACCTACTGACCTAGTTTTTGATGGCACGTGACCCCGTTTCGAACTTGACCTAGATATCATCAAGATGAACATTCTGACCAACTTTCATAAAGATCCCATGAAAAATGTGACCTCTAGAGTGGTCACAAGCAAAAGTTTACGGACGGACGGACGCACGGACGGACGGACGACGGACACCGCACGATCACAAAAGCTCACCTTGTCACTTTGTGACAGGTGAGCTAAAAATAGAGACAGTTCAATTTCTTACACTTTGATATGTCACAGATGATTTCTCAGCTCTCTCAAGTGTTACAGAAATGTAGAGAAAGCCAGGCTGGCACTCTCCTTAATATCTAAGATTATATTCCTGTCTAGTGATGTTTTCTGAAAACTAACATAACCTTGTTGTCACCAACATTCCAAGTTACATTCAAATACCTTCCAGATTATATGTGTCTCATGTAACACTAAAAGTAAAAGGGTCTTGGCAGTGGCTAGGATCCGGTAATCAATATACATGAGCTACTAGCTATCTACTGTTTTAACCTGTATTTGGTAATTACTAGGGAAAAGGTATGATTAGTTGTCATAAAGTTGCTGTTATTATGGGAGTTTTTTTTGTAAATATTTTTTTATCAATTATAGCTCTTACTCTGGGTTGGAGACAGATTGAATATGAGTTCAACAGTGATTTATTTAAATCATCGTTATTTACTAAAGCAGTAAAACAAATACATGAACCAAGCAAAAAAGAAAAACAACTAGAGCAATTTTTTTAATCATATTTGTTTTTGATAGATAAATTACAGTCTCCCCTCTTAAAATACAATTTTCAGTATTCATATTAATTACCTGATATATAGACAGCCCTTAGTATTGAAAATAGTATTCCATGAAAGGAGACTAAAATTTATCTATAAAAAACAGATGATTTCAAACATTTTCTCTCATTTTTTGTGTGTGGTTTTAAATGTAAAAAATACAAGTGACAGTAAACAGAAGTATTAAATAATCATATAATCCCTAGAATAATACCGTGTAGCAAATATGATACATTATTAATATTCACTAGCAGTTTGATTTCTGTAATGGAAGTTTGAATTATCACATTTGTGTTTTCTTGGAATTGGAAGGAATAAAGTAATAAACTTACACTTTTCTTTCGTACTTTAGACTTTGATTGTGAACTTGTTTTACTGCTCGAGTTAATAAATAACAGTGACTAATTTTGTAAATTGCTGTTAAGCTTTAAAGTTCAATCTGTGCACTGTCTCCAACCTAGTCCAACAAATTTGACGTGATCCTAGGAAATATTGAGTTATTTTTCTTATAGGCAATATCTCCACTCGCGTCAAACACTTGAAAGACCAAAATAGTGGAGGAAATTTCCGATGAAATTGTCATTGCTGCCGATTTGCGTTTAAATGCCTACTTTGTTGCGAATATTAGATAAATTCAAATAAAACTGGTATGTGTCAAAAGATGATTAAATTCCTCAGTGATTTACGTAAAAATTATCGAATAATTTCCAAATTTTAAATATTACAAATTTATCTGTTTATGTACTGTAAACGATTAACGTTTACAGTGTCTACACCACAATATGCGCAAGCGATAAAACCAATAACTTTACAGTCATATGATTTACCTTTCATTATTTTGGTCCTTCGAAGTTTTGATGATAAGAAATTAAAGAAGGAAGTGTCTAGTCGTCCGGTTACCGGACGACTAGCCTGCGTTCTAGTCGTCCGGTTACCGGACAGCTAGCAAATCCTCAGGGGATTTTCTAGTCGTCCGGTAATTGATTTCTTAATGAAAAAGTAATGATTTATATAGTTTTAAATGTTATTTACTTAAAATATCAATACTTATCTGATTTTTCAGTCGATTAAACGCAAGAGATCGTGTTTGTTTACAAATCCGTTGATATTCTATTTTTAGAAATGATAAAACATTGATTGCCAATTTTACAGCCAAATGTCCATATGCTATTTTGTAAAAAGTGATGTTTTTTCTAATGGCCTATTTACAGGACAATTGTCCCGTCTTCAGGAAATCCCAGGAATGCCTGATTACAGGAAATCTCAGGACAATTGTCCTGTCTTCAGGAAACCCCAGAACATGTAATTGAATACCTTGTAAACATGATTTGAAATTCTCTTTGGCGGGAATACAGTTAACAAATTGACTGTTAAAGTTCAATAGTATTTACAGTAAGAATATAAGGATTATCATTTCCTAATATTGAAAATATTTTTTAGTTAAAAAGCATACATCATGTAAATTGAAACAATACAACCTGTCATAGCAGAAATATTAATTTCTTGGCATATCTTAAATCAGCTCAAATATGTGCACTCATGGCAAAAAAAAAAACTAGGTGAAAGTACTACTATTTAGTCTAGAATCATCAAATTATGAGCTTCATACTGAGCAAAAAGCTCTTATCATTCTATGATCTGTTCACTAGAGTGAAACTGTCTTTGATCAAACATGTACAGATAACCTAAACTGCAGTAACACATTTCACTTTTTAATGCTCTGACTGATTTTAAAGAAAACTACTTTTCTAAATAACTTAATTGTTTTGTAAAATCATTAAATGAAGGAGTACATTTAGTATTATTTCTAAAAGTTTATACAGAAATAATTTGTTAACTTACCAATATATTCCTGTTACACCAACAACACCACAGCACAAGTGCTTAATGATACAGTTTCTCCCAAAACATGGGTCTTCAACACCAGGATGTAATTACCTTATTACACCATTACAAGATCATGTTTCAAATTAATTACCATTTTTCAATCTGTATCTTTTAGAGAAAGTCCTGTCTTTTTCCTGTGAACAGGACAATTTTTCTATCAAAAGTCTTGTCTTTTAGTGTTAAAGTCCTGTCTTCAGGACTTTCTTGCAGCCTTGCTAAAAGAATCCCAGGATACCCCAGGATAATCCTGAGAACAGGAAAATATTTCTGCACGGGAAACTTTAACTTCTAACACACAAATTTATATATTTTTTTTAAAGAATGGAAAGCTTAAAAAAAGGCAATGCATTCATTAATTTTGACTATGATTATTTCAAATTAAAATGGATTAATTATGAACGCTTAACTACTGTTTCTCTTAAAGTTTTGAACATCACGCTGCCGCTTTTGAAATTAGATGTCATTTAAAACAGTAATTCATTAAAAAATATTTGAATACTAAAATATGAAAATTGAAAGTTCTTCAAAACTGTTTTAATTTTGAAAATCCAGTGAAAAAGTTATTAAAATTTAAAAATTCCGATCCCATAAAAGCCTCAAGATGAACAGATTTTAATAAGTGACGTCACGTCGATTTCGCCATTATTGAGATCGGCAAACTTCCATTTTATTAGCTGAATAATGCAGTTATTTATCGTAACTGTTTATTGTATGTATTTATACAAACTTTTGTTTACAGATAAGAATCAATATCTCAAGTAAATAACATTAAAACTATATAAAATCATGTCTTATTCTTTAGGAAATCAATTACCGGACGACTAGACACTTCCATTAAACAGGTCCCAGAAAAGTCACAAATTAGCTAAATCTAGCTATAAAACCAATAACAATTGTTTAACATATATGTATATAAAATGTAAAATAATTATTATCCCATTCAAATGGTTTATGAGACAGAAGACAATCACAAAGAATGGAGATCTACGCAGTTTCAGTTTCAATACATGTTGCAAATTTCTGCGATTAGTCATTTATAAATTTGTCTTATACTACGATGATTATCACAAGTGAAAAATTCAGTGATGATTTATCGCAAAATACTGCCACAGTTATTGAAAATTTGACTACAAAGATCTTGGATTTGTGTTATTGTCTTTCATCTTATAAACCTTTTGGACGTAATTATGACCATTTTGCATCTTGTTTTCACATATTTTGCATTATTGATATTGGTTTTATAGCTACTTCTAGCTATATATAGCTAGATTTAGCTATATAGCTAATTTGTGACTTTTCTGGGACCTGTTAAAGAATGCCTGTCACAAATATAAAACAATCTGACCGTCAAATTATTTTGCCTATCTCCAACCCAAAGTAAGATTGATCTATTTAAAAATAAGATACAAAGAGAACGATAACGATAAACAGTAATAAGTTTTTTGATTTCTGGACCTCTAGAATCCGGGTCTAGATCAGGTCGGAGACTTCCCCTGGATTGAGAGACATTCTCTCGATCTAAACATTGTCTCTCGTTCGAAAGACAAAATGTCTTTCGATCGAAAGACTCAAATTAGCTTAAGCAATGAAAATCATTGAAAGAGTAATTAAGACTCTCTTTTTAGAATGCGCAAATTTATTTCAAATACTGGTACTGATGATAAACCCGAACAGAAAATGAGGTTTTTTACCTGTAACTTTTTTATTTCTGCAAATTGAAATCAATGGTCGGTATCAAAATAAAGCTTAACCTTTGCTGAAAACTTTATATAATTCAAATTTATATTTAGTAAGCAAACTCACACGAATTGAGGGCCTGAAAGGAGTATGTAAAAAGGGGACTTTATGAACGTTCACTGATGATAAATTCGAACCCTTTGTCATTTACAAAATTTCCTTGGTATTATTATATTGAAACTTTCCCCAAAAAAGCTGCAACAGTCATTCCTGATCAAGTAATGAAAAGTTAACAAATGTCAGGCCTTCATGTTTTGACAGTGAGCATGCGCAAAAAAACACCCTCTTCCCCAGTAATTTTGGATAAATATTTTTTATACAAATTTTACAAAGTCATTTATTTATACAGAATATTTACCAATTTTGTTTTTGTTTACACCAGTTGGTGTTGTAAGTGGAAACTATTAGATGGTGTGTTCAATTTTATAAATAACCGATTGCAATTGAATATTTCCAAGGTGTTCGACTTTATCATCTGTCCGGGTTTATCATCAGTACCAGTATAGAAAATTATCTTTCTTTAATCAAATTTTCAAAATCAAAATTATTTTGGGAATTTTTTTAAGCATTATTATGCTTAAGCAAACTTCTATCACAATGTGTTTCTTGTAAAATTTACTTGAAATAACAAGTTGTTTCAATGAATAAATAATGCGACTGTAATGAAATGATTGTTTTAATAATGAGTTCATGTTTTTTCAACACTTAAGCTAAATACAGTCTTTCGATCGAAAGACATTTTGTGTTTCAAATGAGAGACAGTGTTTAGATCTAGAGACTGTCTCTCAATCCAGGGGAAGTCTCCGACCTGTAGATATCCGGTTGCCAGAGCCACTTCCAAGAGTCCTCAAGAGAGCATATCACTTTCACAAATAAATTATTCATTTGACCCTTAGCCACTGCCTTACTCTATACAAAAAATATGTACTTTCACTTTATCATATTGAAAAACAAGCTGTCACTCTTCAATTTTCTTTACACAACCCAATAATTCAAACTTCCTAACCCTTTCCTTCATCTCCTGAAAATTTTGCGGACCAGGTGGCATTTTCCTATCAAATTCTTTTATACTTTGCATGCAATTCCCGAAACAACTGGCGCACTGTTATCTTCGATAAGAATGTAACAGAAAACCTTCATGGTGAAACATTTATATATACCTCAATGTTTAAATTTAGACCCGAAAGTATTGAAATTTCTTGGACGTGTTGAGCAATAATTCGTCGGCAACCAGCAGACCAATGTAAAAAATGTTTTGAACGAAAAAATATTGGTTGTAAAAATATAAAATGCAAGCTAGAAATTCAAAATTAGATTTAATTAACGAAAGACTTAATTTAATTTATTGTTCCTTACAACAGTGAATAATTTTTTCTTCTGGTATTTTAATTTTTTAAGTTCGTCTAAAATCATGTTCGTGATTCGCTCAGAAAACTCACAGACAAAATTTTGGGAATATAAAAAGAAAAAAGTAATGTAAGGACACATAGTATGATACCAGTGACTTAAAATATATGTTTCATGGATAGACGTACGTTCAGTGAGGTGTCAAGCTCTCATTCAATAAAATTTTTAGATTGTCATTAGTATTCGCGAGCAATCATATAAATTTGACAGGTCTAGGATATCTTGTCTTCTTCCTCTTCCAATGTAAGGGTAGAGATCCTGAGGAAACGTTTAGTACCCTGCGTTAAAATTGTACTGCCCGATAAAACAGCTGGCTATTTACAAGTAAAATTATGTACATCTCACTTGGGTACTACCAGCAGCTGATATATAGTCTGCTGGTGATGGAGGACCCTGACCTTTGCCCTGAAGCTCTCGAGCGTCTGGCAGTTGGTGACGGTGGCCAGCAGTAAGTTCCAGTCCCTGATGGTTCTTGGGAAGAACGAGTTCTTGTAGATGTTAACTGAGGCTGGGATTTGGTAGAAACTGTTGGCACCTCTGGTTCTTGTATTCACGATATCGACATTATGGATAAAATCCCGTTTTCCGGTATAAACCACTAATAAACGCCCGTTCCCGTTTTCACGGTGAGGGGGGTATCGGCCATTACGCTACATGGCGGTAGTGTTTAGATTATCCTTTTTTAAACTTTTAAACAAAGAAAATGAATAAAAAAGAGTATTGCAGATTATCATTAAACATTGTTGTAATTAAGATATAGCAAAAATATCCTCAAAGTTTACTTTATTTTTGAAATTTTATCTTTTATTCTACACTGCCGCTTCCGTGGCTCGATACCCAAGGTGTGAAATTTTTTGCATTGTTCAAGATAAACAGATTATTTTTGCAAAAAAACAATGTTGCCGAAGTCGTAGAATAGTATTTCCATTGTGAGAAAGTAAGATCTTTCATAAATTCTTATCTTCTGGCAAAAATAATCGCTCATAGTGTACACGGTCTTTATATCGGTTAATCTCGCCGACCCCCCTGACCCTATGTACAGAAATACCGGAAAACGGGATTTATCAATAATGTCGATATGGTGAATTGGTCTTTTAGAATCTTCATGTGTTCAGGTACACGTCTTCTACATAAATTTATGTATTCTACCCTTTTAAAGTTACATTTCCGTTGTTTAGTGAGGTAAACGATAAGAGTCAGTAATGATGGTTGATTCGAAGGTACCCTGCGGCTGGACAAATTAGATATGGCCAGGAATGTGCACTTCTGCGCAAAGGCATTCATTTGTAACTCCTTCTATCTCTTTGGTTACTCAGGTTACATCATATATGTCTTTGGTTACTCCAGTTTACTCTAATATGATGACTCAAATCTTTATCTTTTTTTTTCAAATAAATCACCCATGTGATGTATATCTGGTTACTACTATATTTCTTTGGTTACACAGAGGTTACAAAGGTTAAAATTACTCCAGTTTGATGACTCAGATAGAATGTAACCAAAGTAACCAAAGGGTTATAGGTGGTTACAAATGTATACCTATGCACAGAGGTGCACTTTTTGGGCCATATATGGGACAAATGGCCGCTGTGTTGACAACCCACCGTGATTTGACCAATATTTAACTAATGTGGGAGGCATATAGCGTTGTTGCTGTCCGTACATCTGGAAATCTTGTTTGCCAAACTCCTCCCACACTATTAGCCTGATTTGCTTCAAACTTTCACAGATGAACAAGCTTGATTTGCAGCAATGTTAATTGGGCAGTTAAAACCGCCCCTGGTCAATACTCCCTGAAGTGGTCAGTACTGGTTGATTGGTCAATACTGGTCAGTTAGTCAATATTGACTGGTAAGATATTTTCAGATTTGTGAACAATTAAATAATGTCTGTTTAGAGCATTTGGGGCTTGGTTAAGGTGAATGCAGGCATTATTATTTAGTTAAAGCAACCTAATCAATACTCACAAATTGGTCAGAAGTGGTTGATTGGTCAATAGATATGTAGAAATTATTTCATAAACTGTGATTCACAAGTGATATATCTAATTATTTTTTCTGGTATATATATAATTTAATGTAAAAAACATCCTGTGAAAACAATTTAGACCAAACACCTGGACCCTTTCATTGAAGTGGTTTGTGTTTGGATAGCAACAGTACAGTCACATTGCCTAATTGACATCATGTCTTACAATAAACAGTAGATTCAGTGTTTTTTCCCACTAATTTGGGAATGGGGCCAGAGCCTTTACAACTGGGAAAAATGCATCGTAAAATGCCTAAATTGGGAATTGTTAAAAGTCATATCTTCAGTTCTATTAAAGTGTCACATTTAAGAAAGAAAATAGCCATAATTTATCAATATGCATTAAGTTAGCAAACTGTCTTGTGTTTCAACTGTTTAAGGTTTCAGTCTTGTTTGAAAAAGTTGAAAAAAAAAGAAAATAAATTTAACTTTGGGAATTTTAGCTTTGATATTGGGGAAAAAACATACTATTTGCCTTTGGGATTGGGGCCCAATTTCGGCCCCAAATTGGCCAGAAAAAAAAAACACTGAGATTAGATATGTTGCTGGCTTGTTTGTCTAGCCACTAATTAGCTGGCATTAAGCCAGTTGTAAATTGAAACTTTCTTGACCTCTATTGCCCATTTCAATGAGTGAAAATTATAGTTTTCATCCAATCTTCACCAAACTTACTGACAATGTTTGTGGGCATAATATCTTGGCCAAGTTTGATAACCACCCGAATCACCCCTGGGGCAGTCTTGGATTATGGCCCTTGAATTACTCGAAAATCTGCCAATTTAGCCTTGCCCGCTATCTAAGTCGAACAGATTTTATCCGATCACCAAACTTGCTGACAATGTTTGTGGGCATAATATCTCGGCCCAAAAACTGCCAATTTAGCCTTGTCCACTCTTTAAGTCAAACAGTTTTCATCCGATCTTCACCAAAATGATTTTATTGCATGTGATCACTTTTGCAGTTTCAAACACTGTATGATATATATGAACAAGGAAAATAAATCTTTGCCAGTTAAAAGTGACTGATTAGAATATTTTTTAAGCATATACATAGTTTCGAACACAGATTAGTTACACTAAAATAATGATGAAATCATTCAAAGAAAGTACCTAAAGATATCTGTTTTCATATATGCATATTATTTATAAAATCTTTGTGAAGCCTTTGGTTATACTTTAATTAGCATTCATTGTTTTATGCTATATAATGACTGATGTACAAATATACATGCATGTGTTAATTAGCTTAATTACAAATGTATGTGCGACCGGGGCTCTGGGGCCGTCCCACTTTGTCAGGGTCACTTTTGGGCTGTTGCTATATTGTGCCCTGGTGCTAGTAATGTAGGGCTGATGGTAGAGGCTATCAGGAGATTGGAGAATGTAGCTCTGCCCTTAAGTGCGGCCGTTAGCCAACCCAGTCTGCGGGGTCCACTCTACTATCACTTAGCAGAGTGTAGCAGCAGTGATAATTCCAGAGAATACACAACACAGTTTATAGTTCATGTTTTTTATATTGTAGCTAATAAATTTTTCATGTTATAACTCCAATTTTTCTTTAAGTAAGTATCCAATGTTTTTCCATATTAAATATTTTAGAATAATATAAAGACAACACAAATTCTGTGTTTCTTTTTCCAAGACTACATCAAGACTGCTTCGAAATATTTTAGTTTGTATATCATTAAATCACCGATTGTAGGACATTTGCCCCCCAATGAAAAAATGTACTACTGGACATTTGCCCCCCCAGTTGAAATGGCAGATAGGTCATTTGCCCCCCACTTCTTATTTTTAGAATGGACATTTGCCCCCCAATATTTTTGTCAGAACAGAACAGAACAGAACATCTCTTTTATTCTCTCAAACATGTACAAAACATGCAATATGAGGTATTTACAACAATAATACATGTAAACGAGGCTGCAATACAAAATCACATTTATACATTTATATGTGGTTTTCATTTATTAAAAAATCGGACATTTTCAACATTTTAAGAAAATAATGTATCAAATAATACAGAATACAGAAAAAATGTTTATATTTAGCTACATTCTTATATTCCGCAATATTATTATGACAAACTTACACAATTTCTGAAATTCTGAGTTATTCTTGGTACAAATAAGTTTTTCCAATTTAAACATGTTTGGTCGTCTATAATAAATAGGTTTAATATATTGTCTTCTTTCATTTGTAAATTGATCACATTCGAAAAGGTAGTGAAATTCGTCCCCGATTTTGTTTCTACATGAATTACATAAACGTTCATTTAATGGTATTCTTGTCCAGTTTCCCGTTTCTATTGGTAACCTATGATTTCTTGTTCTAAATTTAATCATGTTATATAGTGAAGAGTTTTGTAAATTTGATAAGTACAGTTCCATTCCAAATGATCTTTTGAATACACGGTAAAACATACTGTTACTAGAGTTATCTACTTGAGAATACCAGTTATTCAAAAATAAATCATTTAGTTTTTGTTTTACTGCTAACTTTAACCATTTTGAATTTGGAAAAGTATGTTCATTCCATATATTTATGAAACCACATTTTATCAAAATTGATTTAACATTATAAAGCCATGGGAATTTTACCATGAGAAGCCCATCAGGTATATTTTGGGAGTATTGAAAAATATTTTTATATACAAAATACGACAATTTCTTCGGTGTATCACCTTCTTCAATGGTACATATTTTTGACCAAAATGAGATCATTCTTTCTTCAATATCTAATGATAATGGCTTACATCCTGTTTCACCATAAATAAAATAACTTGCGGTAGACCGTTTTAATTTCAGTATATATTTAAAAAATTTTAGTTGGACCCTTTCTATTATCTCTATATTTCCAAATCCCCAAATTTCGGATCCATACAGAAGAATCGGTTTGATTGTTTTGTTAAAGAGATCTTTTTGTAAATCTATTGGGAGGTTTAGACGGTTAGTGTTTCTTATTAGGCTGTACATTGCCCTAGTTGCTTGATTTGCAATGTGTTTTTTACAATTAAAGAAAGACCCACTTCTGCTGAAATAGATACCAAGATATTTGTACTCGTTTTCTACTTCTATTATTTCATTTTTATAAGTAAAGTTATAATTCGGTTGTCTACCTTTTGAGAAAACTACAATTTTAGTTTTTGTGGTATTTACCTTAAGTTTCCATGTATCGCAATATTCATTAATATTGTTCATAGGTATTTAATGCTTCTTGTAAATCTTTTGCAGTTTCTGCCATTATTACTGTATCGTCTGCGTAGAGCAAAATAAAAAGTTTTAGCAAATTATAAAGCTCATTTGTGTTTTGTTCATTTTGCAATAATATTCCTTGTACATTACTGTTATTCTGAAAAAAGTCTCTTAGGTCGTTTAAATATAATGAAAATAGCAAAGGTGACAAATTTTCACCTTGACGTACTCCAATGTTGCACGAGAAAAACTTTGTAAAATTTGAATTTACTTTTATACAAGACTTTATTCCATTATACATATTTCTTATTACTTTTAGACATTTTCCATTTATATTAGCATTTATTAATTTAATCCAAAGGCCATTTCTGTCCTATGTGCCAGTAGATACACTTTGTTTTATGTTGTTTTATTATCAAAATTACTCTAAAAGGCAATATTCAGTCCAAAAAAAAACTATTTTATTGATAAAAATTTTATGAATATGTTAATTACATTCAGGTGTTAAGGTAAATAATAGCCTATTATTGATTTATAAAAGTGCTCATAACAATGTTATAATTCTTTAATTTGTGCAATGTTTTTAACACTCAAACTTGTTAATTTGGCAATTATCTACTAGAAAGATGTAAGAAACAAAGACATTGTTATCTACAATATGATAATTATCTTCTACTAAGTTCCTAAAAAATCACTAGGGGACAAAAATATTGGGGGGGGCAAATGTCTGTTTCAGAAATAAGCACTGGGGGGCAAATGTCCTATCTGCAATTTCAACTGGGGGGCAAATGTTCAGCAGTCCTCTTTTTTATTGGGGGGCAAATGTCTTGGGGGGCAAATGTCCGGATCCCTAAATCACCTGATCTAATTAACCAATGAAAATAGAAAAGGTAAAATATAATTTATCCAATTGAAATAACTTTAACATATGTAAATTAAAATATTGACCAATTAAAACAAATATAACAAATAGTCAAATTACTGAACCCTTACAAGTTTACCCTAATAGGATTTGGCTTTGCCTTCTCACCTTATCAGAAAATAGTCTAACGAGTTTACTTAACAATAACCTAAAGCCAAGCTGCTAAAAGTTTGCTGATGTTACATTTATCCCCTTTCTTTGTTCCCTAATTTGTCTCTTCAAAAGAACCCCAATTAAACAGTCTATAACTTGAGAAATTTCTTAAGTAACATATGCCAAATAAATAACTTGTTGATTTCAATTAAAATATTCTAAACAAGAAATACTTAAGATATTTTCACAATGCAGTATAATATCAGTAATTCCTGAAATATGAAAAACTTGCGAATTAACAAAATTCTTATAATCATTAAATTGCATTTACTTTTACATTTTTTTTTTGACTTTTTACTATTTTTTTTTTATTTTATTATATTTTATTATTTACAAAAACTTGGAGTCAATTATTGCCTGGTGGCATATGTATTGTTTCACTGGTCAATTATGTAAACAAACTTACTTGAGCAATTTCTAGAATCCTCAATATTAACTTTGAACTGAATTACCTCACATAATAAAGTTTCACTAATTTTTACACAACTTGTTAACATCAGACTTCCAGTTACACATTTTGAAACATCAGTTCATCTAATTGGCTAAGCTTGATCACATGGTATTCCCAGTCTGATGCTTATTGTTTTCTGATGTGTTTAAAATCCCTTAGAAAATGACAGAGTTATTTTCCAGAGTTAAATGACCAGAATTTTTTTCAAAGTGCTACATTTCCGCAGTGTCGATGAATATTCCATGAACATTTTGATAGATGTCCAGAGTAATTTCCAGAGATGTCCGTGGAAAACATTTGCAATCACTCTGGACATGTTATATAACAGGTGACTTTTCTGGACTATTCCGTGGAAAGTACCTACTTTCCATGGAAGTTTTGCATATGTCTGCAATTTTTCCACAGTTAATCTGGAATATGTACAGCCGGGTATCTCGGCCAAGTTCGAAAACCACCCTAATTGACTTGGCTACCAAGGCACTCTTGGATTATGGCCCTTGAATTTATGTAACTGAATATTTAGACGGGCATATTTTGTGACAGTCTGGCACTCTTGTTCATGTATGCATCGATTTAAGTCGATTTAACTTAAATTTCATCATTTCAAATGAAACTAAAATGAATACACGAGAATTCATTATATGCTGAAAACAGCAATGTTTAGTATTCAAGTAAAATTGCAAAGTGTACTAATTTTATTTCTTTATATACAACTATGTGTTGAAAATAGTGCTGTAACAGTTAATGTTGCTAGCGAAACACAGTTCAGTGTCCAAGATAGATACTCATTGATCCAGAAAACAATAGGGAGGGATCCTCCTAAATTGAATAGTACTTTGATGGCTGTAGCTGTTATACATTGGCTCAAAACCCGACTACTCAGGTTTCATGGGGACTTTTATGGCTGGAGCACAATTGTTGTTTTTATATAATCTAAAAACATTCAACGGTTTTCCATGTTTATCATAGATCAATCTTATTTGTGAAATAATTTGAGGACAATTGTTTTATTGAATAAAGCCCAATTTGTTTTAAAATGTATTTGGTGTCTTTTTCAGTTAAATATCCTGCTATTGTAGTTGTCACTGGATGTGACTTCAGACTTGCTCTACTATCTGTGATACAGTATGACGACAGATACGGGTAAAGTGACTGTTACTGTGCGACTCATCAGATCATTTGATCATCGTATCATCAAGCATGTTGTATACCATGATGTTTGTCTGGAACAGAAAGTGTCAGACTTCAAACAAATTGTCAAAACGGGTATATTTCGAATACTTTCTTTTTTTGCCATTGATACATATATAAATATATAACTATATCTCAGTTTGTTTTTTCAGTTAAATTCTATGTCTGTTGAGTATGGAGTACATGCTCACTGTTCATTGGTATGAACATTTCGTAATTTTTATTTCACAGAGTTTAGGATGAGCTGTATACAAATAAAATATAGGATGTGAAACCCTGCATTATAAACATTTGTAAGAAAACTTGAGTAGATATTGACAGACATTTTACTCCTGAAAACTGTTATTGTATTTTACAATTATAATTCATTTTCAGATATGCCTAAGAGAAACATTACATTTGGATAAGTTGATAAATATGAAACTGTTATCACAAATATAACTTACATTTTTCTCACCATTAAAATAAATAGGAGCTGAAAATTTAATATGTTTTTATTTTTTTAGAACTGAAAACACATTCAGGTCTTCCACCGCCTTTCAAGACCCATAACTATGGTAAGCACTTTTTTATATTTATGTTTCTTAGTATACTGTAGATAAAGATCTTTTTTGAAACTTTGTGAAGCTTAAAAGTGCCCACTGTCCAAATGTGTTCTATCATGAACAGACAGCACATCTAAATAATTTGTGACTGCTTAGAGGTTTGCCTGTGAATGCAGGAAAAATATAAGCAAAATTTATTTTGTTCTTTTGTCGTAGCATCCAAAAACACAGGTGGTCCCAAGAAATACAGGAAATTTCTCAGACAGGACAGTATAGGAATTTAAAAGTTGGCCTCTTTGTATACATTGTAACAATTGATTTCATGATAAACTAAGGTCATGTTATGTCAACATAAAGTGGCCTTGTGTATGTCAGAAATTGATCTATAATAATTCCACATTTTATTTTAGATTCCATGAAGATATCACATCAACCATTTGGAGCAAAGGTTACTATTTATACAAATATTCTAGACATTGAAATGATGTAACAATGAGTTTTCAATGAAGGAAATTATTTGAATTCTTAGTGATGTCCATTAAAGTTATCAAATATACACAGTATAACCCCATTACAAGATAACTCTGAAGAGAAAACACCTCTCTACAAAGATTTTTTTTTCCTGTTAGATGAAATTCTCTGAAAATTAACTTGTGTAGAGCAACATTGTCTCTACAACAAACTTGTTAGCTCACCTGAGCCAAAGACTCGAGGTGAGCTTTTGTGACCGCTCGATGTCCGTCGTGCATTGTGTGTCAACAATTTCTTAAAAAATCTTCTTCAAAACCACTGGGCAGATTTACACCAAACTTCACAGGAATGATCCGTGGGTGGCCTACTCAAAATTGCCCAAGGAATTGAAATCCATGCAGAAATCTGGTTTCCATGGCAACCGAAAGGAAAAACTTTAAAAATCTTGTCCAAAACCACAGGTCATAGGGCTTTTATATTTGGTATGTAGCATCATCTAGAAGTCCTCTACCAACATTGTTCAAATTATCCCCCTAGGGTCAAATATGCCCCTGCTTGCCCTGGGGGTTACATGGTTTGCATAGACTTGTATAGGGAAAACTTTGAAATCTTCTTGTCCAAAACCACAGGTCCTAGGGCTTTGTTGGACAGGTCCTAGGGCTTTGATATTTGTTATGTAGCATCATCTAATGGTCCTCTACCAAAAGTATTCAAATTATCCCCCTAGGGTCAAATATGGCCCCGCCCTGGTGGTCACATGGTTTATATAGACCAAAGAGCTATAAAAATAAATAGATCGGCAACTTGAATATCATATAGAGCAAATCTCGCCAACATTGCATGGGAACTGAATGAGATCTCGTTTTACCGGAATATGAAACAGACAGCAGAAGGATAAAAATTTGTGTCGTGAAAAACTTTCTATCAGAACGTTTCTTTATAATGATAATGGTGTTTTTAGCTCACCAGAGCATGAGTGCTCAAGGTGAGCTATTGTGATCGGTCATTGTTCGTCGTCCGTCAACATTTGCCTTGTTAACAATCTAGAGGCCACAGTTATGAACCAATCATTATGAAACTTGGTCAGAATGTTTGTCTTAATGATCTCTAGGTCAAGTTTGAAACTGGGTCATGTGGAGTCAAAAACTAGGTCAGTAGGCCAGATCAAAGGAAAATCTTGTTAACACTCTAGAGGCCACATTTTTGATCCTAACTTCATGAAACTTGGTCAGAATGTTTATCTTGATGACCTCTAGGCCAGGTTTGAATCTGGGTCTTGTTGGGTCAAAATCTAGGTCACCCAGTCAAATCAAAGGAAAAGCTTGTTAACACTCTAGAGGCCATATTTAAGACCCTATCTTCATGAAACTTGGTCAGAATGTTTATCTTGATGATCTTTAAGCCAAGCATGAATCTGGGTCATGTGGGTTCAAAAACTGGATCACTAGGTCAGATCAAAGGAAAAGCTTGTTAACACTCTAGAGACCACATTTTAAGTTTGAAACTCATGAGAATTGGTCTGAATGTTTGTCTTGATGACCTTTAGGTCGTGTTCGAATCTGGGTCATGTGGGATTAAAAACTAGGTCACCCAATCAAATTAAAGGAAAAGCTTGTTAACACTCTAGAGGCCATATTTATGACCCTATCTTCATGAAACTTGATCAGGATGTTTATCTTGATGACCTCTAGGCCAGGTTTGAATCTGGGTCATGTGGGGTCAAAAACTAGGTCACCCGGTCAAATCAAAGGAAAAGCTTGTTAACACTCTAGAGGCCATATTTATGACCCTATCTTCATGAAACTTGGTCAGAATGTTTATCTTGATGATCTTTAGGCCAAGCATGAATCTGGGTCATGTAGGGTCAAAAACTAGGTCACTAGGTCAGATCAAAGGAAAAGCTTGTTAACACTCTAGAGACCACATTTTAAGTTTGAAACTCATGAGAATTGGTCAGAATGTTTGTCTTGATGAAATCTAGGCAAAATTGGAATCTGGGTCATCTGGGGTCAAAAACTAGGTCACCCGGTCAAATCAAAGAAAAACTATGTGTGGGTAATAGGGGCTGCATTTTTCAATGGATACTCAAGAATTTGATCAGAATGATCTTCTTGATGAAATCTAGGTCAGTTTCAAATATGGGTCATCTGGGATCAAAAACTAGGTCACCTGGTCAAATCAAAGACAAACCTTGTGTATGCAATAGGGGCTGCATTTTTCATCAGATGTGCATGAAACTTGGTCAGAATGTTTGTCTCCATGAAATCTCGGATGAATTTTTATCTGGGTCATGTGGGGTCAAAAACTAGGTCACCAGGTCAAATCAAAGAAAAAGCTTGTTTACACACTAGGGGCCACATTTTTGATTCAATCTTCATAAAACTTGGTCAGAATGTTAATCATAAAGTCTTATATGATTTTGAATCTGGGTCATGTAGGGTCAAAAACTAGGTCACTTGGTAAAATCAAAGGAAAAGGTTGTTTACACACTAGAGGCCACATTTTTGCTCCACTCTTCACAAAACTTTGTCAGAATGTTTGTTTTCATGAAATCATGGATGAGTTCTAATCTGGGTCATGTGGGGTCAAAAACTAGGTCACTAGGTCAAATCAAAGAAAATGCTTGTTTACACTCAGGCCACATATTTGGTCCAGTCTTAATGAAAATTGGTCAGAATATTTTTTTCCATGAAATTTCGGACGAGTTAAAAATTGGGTGCGGTTGGGTAAAAAACTAGGTCACTAGGCCAAATCGAAGAAAAAAAACCACTAGAGGCCACATTTTTGCTCCAATCTTCATGAAACTTGGTCAGACTGTTTATCTCCTTGAAAACAGACAAGTTTGAAACTGAGTCATGTGGTATCAAAAACTGGGTCACTAGGTCAAACATGTTTGTTATGGTGTGTTACTGTGGTGAGCAACCTAGGGCAATCTTGGCCCTCTTGTTTTAATGTTATTAGTATTTTCTACATGGGGAAGGAATGAATTTATGATTGGAAGTCTGAGAAATCAACAGTACTGTTGTCGTTTGAAAATTTGACCCAATTTTCGGTTTATTACGTGCCGGCCGTATCACCAGTGTAATACTTTAATAAGTGTCTGTTGATTTGATCACGATTGATCAAGTCCGCAAACCCTTCCATAAGATAACGAGCTTACGCGAGATTATCTCCTGTTGCCATTCTGTGTATTTTATACTTCTTTGTATAGACTTATATAGGGAAAAACTTTGAAAATCTTTTTGTCGAAAACCACAGGACTTTGATATTTGGTATGTATCATCATTTAGTGGTCCTCTACCAAGATTATTCAAATTATGCCCCTGGGGTGAAAAGAGGCCCCACCCTGGGGGTCTCAAGTTTTACGTAGACTTATATAGGAAAAAACTTTAAAAATCTTCTTGTCTTAAACCACAAGACGTAGGCCTTTGATATTTGGTATGTAGCATTGCCTGGTGGTCCTCTACCAGGAATTTTCAAATTATGCCCCTGGGGTGAAAAGAGGCCCTGCCCCGGGGGTCCCAAATTTTACATAGACTTATAAAGAAAAAAACTTTAAAAATCTTCTTTTCTGAAACTGCAAGGCCTGGGCTTTTGATATTTGGTATGTAGCATTGCCTTATGGTCCTCTACCAAGTTCAAATTATTACCCTGGGGTGAAAAGAGGCCCCACCCCGGGGGTCCCAAGTTTTACATAGACTTATATAGAAAAACTTTAAAAATCTTCTTATCTGAAAGTTCAAGGCCTAGGCCTTTGATACTTGGTATGTAGCATTGCCTAGTGGTTCTCTAACAAGAACTTTCAAATTATGCCCCTGGGGTGAAAAGAGGCCCTGCCCCAGGGGTCACTTGTTATATGAGTTATATAGGAAAAAATACTTCAAAAATTTTCTGATCATATTTCCTAGACTGTTTAATTATAATTACCTGATGACCCCAAGTAATTAGAGGTCACTTGACTTTGACCTTGACCTACTGACCTACTTTCTTGTTTTTTTTTTAAGATACAGCTTTGAAATTTGGATGACATATACAGTTTTGCACACTGGTCTTAAAACTGACTTTCAGTGACCATGACCTACAGACCTACTTTCTTGATATTTTAGCATCAGTTTGACATTTGAAACATGTAGCTCATATTACTCAGGTGAGCAATCCAGGGTCATGATGACCCTCTTATTTTAGTCTTTCTAACATTTTTCTCTCTTATTGGTTGAACTGTTATATAATTTACCTGACAAAGACAGCTGAAATGCAATTATTTTGTTTGTGTATTCAGAGATAAACAAGAGTTCTAACTTTACAAATTAAAAAGCCTCCTACTGGTATTTCACTGTCCAAGGGGAATAATGGTTCGCCCCAGTCTGTCTGACATTCACACAAAATAGAATCCTGGGGTAACTAGGAGTACTACAAGATATTTGTTCATGAAAGATAGATAGCAATTTAATATAAGGAGAGCATGCCCAGCTTTTTATTTTGTTGCTATGACAACAAATAGTAAATGAAAACGGGACAAACAAGTAGCAAAGTGGGATTCTGAAAAAGTTACCAATTAGATAAAAAAATTAGTGCCAGACGACTGAAGCAGAGTGTAGACACAGCACCATCACAAGAGCTCAGATGAGCTTAAAAGGTGGATCTTGTAGTAACTTAAATAATACAAGAATTTTCAATGTAAAAAAAAAGGAAATGTAACTCCTATGTCGCCTAATAACAAATGCTCCCTCTGGATTATTATTGCCTAGCAATAGAACTATTTCATCAACCCATAGCCTGCTGGCGGCAAGTGATTCTGCCTTTGCAACAGAGTGCAGACCAAGACCAGCCTGCACGTCTGTCGTGCAGGCTGATCGTGGTCTGCACTGTTCGCTATTCAGTCAGTAAATTTTCAGTGAACACCCCTTTGAATAAAAAGTAGTGCTGCCCAAATTGAATGACGGACCCATCCTTTTAGAAATTTAGCAGGGTAAGAGTTAAATAGAAATGTAAAGTATTATTTTATGATTTATCTGGAGTTTTTCTGTGTAAAAAGTTGAGATTCATAATTTTAGACATCTGATCCTGTGATCAACAAAGAAAATGATGAACAGTTAATGTTAACAGATGATAAAACATTAGAGGGATGTAGTATTGGTAAGTTTCAACTTTAGTACAGTTAAGCTATGTGTTCAACATTTAGAGACTTTGCTAACCAGAACACAAAATTTAATGCTCCTGGTGAGCTTTTAGAATCAGTGTCAGTTGTATGTCCATCTTTCACAGTTTCTTTAAAAGAACTTCTCCTTCTTAACCACAAATCCAATTTCAACCAATCTTCACAGGAATAATCCATGGGTGGTCCTTTTTCAAGTTTTTTTTTCAAAAATAGGTCTTTTATGCAAGATTATGGTAACCATTGCAACAAAAAGGAAACACTTAAAAAAATCTCAGAAACCACTGGCTCAATTTCAGAACAATTTCACATAAGTGTCCAGCTGGTGACCCTCTACTAAATTTTTTCGGACCATGTTGACTTTACTTGAGTCAGCAGGGAATATCTGCAACCTATGATATTATTAACTGAAACAAGTGACCCCTGGTGCGGGGCCAGTTTAACCACAGGAGCAAGATTTGAACCACCAGCCATTGCTACACACCAAATTCCTAAACTCTGGGCCTTGCAAATTTTGACATGATTTTTTTTTTCCCAATATAAGTCTATATAAAACAAGTGTTCACTAGGGAATGACCAGTTTTTTTGCCCCAGGTGCATGATTTCAAGTGGTCTTCCAAAGAGGGAGAGGCCAACTGACGTTAGTAAAAAAAAGTTTCTTCATAGGAATTTTTAAACTTTAAAAATATCTTGATTTAACTTTTAAATCTATCGTTTATAACTGATTTGGGTACTTTCACAGACACTTAGGGTTCAGACCTCCACACACGGTGACACCCCATTCTCCTCCGCCCCAGGTTAAGTTTAGCCAATATATTTTAGCATTTTACCATGTATTGAGCATAGGTGACATCATAAAACGCATTTTGTAACATTTCAGCATGTTTTTAAAAAATGTATTTTTACCATCAATGCTCTCAATATTACAAGATATGAAACATCGCACGAACAATGGGAACACTTGCTTGCGCTGGACCCTCGCTTTGTGTAGCGCATGTCATAAACCGGGTACCAAAATTGATACTCTTACGGCTATGTTAAACCAGATCATCACTTCTTTATGTAAACAAACCTCGTGTAACACGTGCTGAAGCGATAATCCGGCATAATGTAGTCGAAACGGTATCAATTTTGGTACCCGGCAACGATATGCGCAGTTCAAAGCAGGGATCAATTCGCTAGGAAGTGTTCCATAGAATTTAGATTGATTGATTTATATTATTTATTGATTTCTCGTCGGAATACAAATTACAGTTGTCGGGACCGGTGTCATTTGACAGAATGGTAACAGATCTGACGATTGATACCAGTGATTCATTGGTAGGGGTTCATTTAAAAGTTTAACTGGTTATTGTTTCCCTAGTGTTCGTGTGATGTTTCAAATCTTGTAATATTGAGAGCATTGATGGTAAAATACTTTTTTTAAAAAACACGCTGAAATGTTACAAAACGCATTTTATGATCGTCACCTATGCTCAATACATGGTAAAATGCTAAAAAACATTGGCTAAACTTAACCAGGGGCAGAGAAGAATGGGGTATGCGGGGGTCTGAACCCCAAGTGTCTGTGGGTACTTTCTGTTGTAAATTTTTGCTGTTTTAGACACCAATATTTTTTTAGAATGTCAAATTTTGACTTCGCCTGTTGATGGGTTATGTATAACAATGTCAAGATATCAAAGTTAACATAAATGGGACAGTTCTTTAGTAATAAACTCATAATTTTAAGCTTGAAGTTCAAAAAAAAATCATGGGCTAAAATTTTACACAGGGAAAAGTATTTTTTGCTGTAATATTTACATTATTAAAGATGGTCATTTAAAAACAATTCCTTCTATCATCGCTAGAGAAGTTTAGAGTAATTAAAAACTTAAATCTGGTTCTTAAGAAATAAAGCCAAAATTTGTACAAAGCCATATGGATGATGTCACGGTTTTGATTGAAGTACATGTTCACCACTATAGGGAAATGTGGCCTGTCAAGTTTCAGTCAGATTGCCCAAGTAACACCAGAGTTATGGCCCTTAGTAGTTTCTAGTGTTAACTATATAGGGTACTATAAATATGGCAATTTCTGCTTCATAACTTGTGACATATTTGACCTAGAACTATGAAACTTGAATTGAATTTAGATCGCCATGATGTGGTAGTGCACACACAATTTCGTCAGGATCTCTTTAGTAACTTCAGAGTTATTGCCCTTTAATTGTTTAAAAATCCACATATTTGTACATAACAAACTAACCAATTGGTAGAATTTCATCAGAGTTATTGCCCTTTAATTGTTTAAAAATCCACATATTTGTACAGAACAAACTAACCAGTTGGTAGAATTTCATTTAACTTCTTTCATTCTTTTCTATGAACATTTATTATCAACATGTGAAGTTGTGTACCCACACTCGATCACCCCCAACACCCTGGTCACACCCCTACCCACCCCCCTTTTTTTTTTCATTTTTCTTTTTTTTTAAACCATGAATATTTATCAACATGCAAAGTTGTATCTTCCCCCACACCCCACCTCACTCCTCCACACAGTCACTCCCACCACCCCCGATCATGCACCGCCCCCCAATAGTTTTTTTTTTTCCATCAATTTTATTATCATCATGTGAAGTTTTGTACCCTAACCAGGGTCACCTTCACCCTCCAAACATTTTTTTCCTTCCTTTTTTTCAAACCTTCTTTCCTTCCATTAATATATATCAACATCTGAAGTTGTAACCCCCGCTGCCCAAACACCTGTCACCACCCACGTTCCAGATTTCTTACTTGATTGTGCTCTCTTAAGGACATTGGACTTGTTAAACAGCAACACTTGGGGTCTCCGAAGGCAGAAACGTGTTCGGCGGGCGATACCAATTCATCGAATTTGCTTGTTTCTTTTTGCAGTGAATGAGACAGAGCTGTCATTCTTCAATCTTGAGGAGTATCGTGCCTATCAGAAAAATCCAACTCTCAACTGGTGACCGTCAAGTCATACATTAAGTTAACGACTCGTAAAGATAGTGTGCAAAAGACATCTTCAGTGATACCGGCGCAGAGTTCCTGTATTTTTGTGTCTTCCTATATTTTTGAGACTTCCAACATCACTGGAAACATTATAAATTTTATCTACTTTTTTCCATAATTCTTGGATTTTTAAGACTATTTACCAGTAAAGGTGACAAGCATTTTCAATTTCTTTCTCACTTGCTCTGCTTGCTTGACATAATATGCACTTTAAGTGTTAAGAGTGCCAGCTTGGAGTGTGGGAGGTTGTGGGTCCACTCCATAACTGCATCAAACCTGAGACATTAAACATGGTTCCAGTAGCTCCCTTGCTTGTATGGCACTAACAGCTTTAACAACAGAGACACTTGCTTCCCTCGCACAACCATGGTGATAGATACAGTCGGGAATGAGTTGTGGAGAGAGATTAATACAAGCTGTAGAACCAGTTAAAAATTTATATAAACTATAAACATTCCTGCTTTCCTGACATCCGAGGAATAAAGTCTTCTGTTTTTTTTCTAGATGTAAAGTCCTCTGAAATTCGAAGCCAAATGTCTGTAAGCCACTTTACCAAAGTTAACGAATTGAAGCTCTGTTGGGACATAAAGTATTATTGAAAACTAGTTCTAAAGATGTTTGTTCCAAAAGATTGGTCTACCTATAACAGAGTAAATAGTATTGATTGTTTCCTTAAAAGTTGCCATTTCACACTGGCCATAGCTTTCACAGAAGCGGTGGTTCCAACGCCGCGGCGGTGGAGAATTCGTCGCAGAAGCAGTGGAGAAATATGGCCGACTGACTATATTTACGCTCTCATCGGTACTTTTTCTAACGAGTGTTTCACATTTGACTGAAAACAACCAGTGAGACAGGAGCCCACATGTGTATTCTTCCAGCCACAAACACTTGTTCAGTGCAATTCTTTGTCATTAATGTAAACACTTCTGTACAGTTTGACGAGGGACTGTCGTTTTTGTAGAATTTATATCAGAAATGGTAAAATTTTGTACAAAACAACCCTTGAGCACGTTTGCATCAAAATGTAAGTATGACACTGTCAAGCAAAAACTATTTCTCCGTAATCGGTGATTTTTCATGCAAGCATACAAAATGATCGACCAAAAATGATTCCAACGCAGTGTGCGGTGGGTACAGTTGCAACGCATTACGGTGGATCTTGTTTCTTTAATGTTTGCTATTGACTTTAAATTGAAGTAAACAGCATTTTCCCAGAATTTTGATTGGATAGGGCCATGAAATCACTTTGACATTAGATAGCAACAGAAACTGAAAGTTTAGAATGAATATGACATTGATTTGCACATCCGTAAATACATAATATCAAGTGACAATATTAATTTTCTGATTTGACCACATGCGACTTCTGCATCGTTCGATAAACCAACTTGACTGAAGTACAATATAATAACTAATACGTAGCATACCTTAACATAATGCCATTGAGCAGCTGTGTTACTGGAGTTAAGACTTTTTACAAGTAGACTAATTTACCTCTTCTTCAACAATATCCTTTTAGTTTTAGATGTTTACCAAAGAATCTCAAAGTGTCAAGGAAAATGTTTAGATTTTTTTCATAGTGACAAGATAAGATTATTTGATTGCCTTTCGTCCGTCGTCCGTCCGTCCACAATTTCTTTTGAACACGATAGAGACCTCATTTTTCAACAGATTTTAATCCACTAAGGAGCCAAAATGTTCACCTTATGAACATGATAGCAGTGACATTTTACTTTCGACTTTACTAGTAACCACACTTACACACAAATTCAGATCTCGGTTCCTATTGAAAACCAGCTAGATTCCATCATATGTTCATGAGATACATTTTTCGAGTCTGGCCCTCTCAGCCATATATGGTTTCATTTATGCTTGGATTTGATACAAACTTGCATATGTGTGCTCAATCACATGATCGTGCTACGTCATTTTGAGCTCGAAAGTGAAAGTTGAAACGTAAACAAAAATTATAAATCAGGGCGTAAGTTTTATTATTCAATATATTGTGTTAATATTATATACATCATTCGAAACCTATTTGACAGTGCTACCCCCGGTACTACAATTGTCCCACCAAAATCTTCTCCTTTTAACGCTATTCCTGTTCAACCACTTTCGACAGTATGTGCTCAATGTGCAAGTCAATTGAACAGGAATAGCATTAAAACGAAAAGCTTTTGGTGGGGAAATCGTAGTACTGGGGATAGCACTTTCAAACAGGTTTCGAATCATATGCATGATATAAACACAATATATAAATTAAAAAACTTACGCCTGATTTTCAATTTTGTTTACCTTTCTACTTTCACTTTCCAGCTCAAAATGACGTAGCGCGATCACGTGATTAGGCACACTGTGCATGGAATTTTTATCTTAATAATCTCTAGGTCAAGTTCGGAACTTTGTCATGTGGGGTCAAAAACTAGATCACCACGTCAAATCAAGGAAAAGCCTGTTAACGCCATACGCCACATTTATGGCCTTATCTTCAGTAATGTTTATCTTTATGATTCTAAGGCTAAGTTTAACATTGAAAGATAAACGGAGAAACAGAGTTCAAACAACTAACAACAGACGAGCAGAAAGAAATGTTACAATAAATGAAAGACAAAAACTTAATTCTCCTCTGAAAACTGTCACAGCACCAATCAAACATATTAAGAGACCTTTAACTCCTTGTTCTAGTGCCAAGAGGATGACAAGGAATCAACTCATTTCAGTTATTCTTATTATAACAACTGAAGAGAAATTACAGCTGGGAACATACTTAAATATGCTAAAACAGGATTAAAAAACCTATAAAAATGACAAATGGTTGCAGCATGTGCAATGTGTTGGAGAATTTTCTCCCGCCCCCACCCTAATGTGAACCCGACTTCGATATTATATGGCCAAAACAAAAATAAGGGACAGCAGAAACCCTGTCAGTTTGTGTATTAGATAAGTTGGTCTGTTCTATGATGTTAAAGTCGCATGTAGTAAGCATTTAATCAAACAATTGATATTGTCAGTTGATATTTTGTATATAATAAGGGAAAAGGAAAAAGAAGAAAACCTTCATGCTTTAATATCAATAATCATAATTAAGTTGTATTTAGTACGAAAGAACATGGCGTTATTATTTGGCAGTTGAATTAGTAAAATAATTATGGTTTAAAATAAAACTTTTCGTGTATGCATTCAACAGAATGGAAGTGCAAATCAATAGGATATTATTACTAAACATTAAGTTTCTGTTGCTGTCTGATATCAAAGTGATTTCATGGACCTACCCCAATCAAAATCCAAGGAAAATGCTGTTTACTTAAGTTAAACGTCCATAACGAACATTAAAGAAACAAGATCCCCGTGATGCGTTGCAATTGTACCCACCGCACACTGCGTTGGAATAATTTTTGGTCGATATTTTCATATGCCTGTAAAGAAAATTCACCTATTACGAAGAAATAGTTTTTGCTTGACAGGGTCGTACTTACCATTTGCTGCAAACGTGCCCCTGAGGTCGTTTTGTACAAGATTTTACCATTTTTAATGGGAATTCTACAAAAACGGCAGTCCCTCGTCAAACTGTACAGAAGTGTTCACATGAATGACAAAGAATTGCACTGAACAAGTGTTTCTGGTTGGAAGAGTACACATGTGGGCTCCTGTCTTACTGGTTGTTTTCAGTCAAACGTGAAAAGGTCATTAGAAAACGTACCAATGACAGCATAAATGTAGTCAGTCGGCCATATTTCTCCACTGCTTCTGCGACGAATCCTCCACCGCCGCGGCGTTGGAACCACCGCATCTGCGAAAGCTATGGCCAGTGTGCATTTTGCATTTATGTTAGTTAAGGTAGACACCGTTGATGTTTTTTACTGGCCCAATAGAAATAGGGCATTTGCGTTTCACTCAGGAATCAGTAACACTAAAATGCATTATGCTTTTTATCCGCCCTTTACAAATATGGCATATGCATTTTACTTGCTCTTAACAAACATGCATTTCACTTAGCCATTTGAAATACGGTATATCATAATTATTAGGTTTTTAGAAATACTGCATAATTTTTATTTATGTTGTATAACATTGCTGTTAGAAATATGGCACTTGCTTTTTAGGCTGGCAAACTTGTTCGCTAGACTATTATTACCACAAGTCGAAAGTCACAAAGACTGTTGAGACTGACCACACAAAATTATATTTCATGCGCAATTCAAATAGTTCTGTGCTGTATATCAATTTTACTATGAATTTGTTTAAAGATTGATAAACTTACCTGTCTCAATAAATCTATTTTTTTCAACCATTTTATAATCATGTTTTCTTTTAAAGGAAAAATATTTGAAAGTACAAACAGATCTTTATAAAGGCATTGCTAATTACATATTCATTCTTACTAGCGTTTCTTTATTAAGCTGGCGTAACATCTCTCTGCTTGTACATTCACTTTTGTATAGACTGTTAACTTATGCATGCAAGCAAGTTTATTTTTAGACTGTGGAATAGTCGATTTTAAGCAGAAATAGTGTGTTAAGTTCTTAATTAGAGTTCTGTCAACAATTTTATATAATATACGATAACATATATACAAATCTAAAATATATAACATACTTCATGGTGTTACTGAAATAGATAGTGAAGATACCGAAGTTGCTTAAGAAAGTAATGGAGTTTTCCTCATGCATAATCTATTGTTAGATTTCCAAAGAATATTATTTAGGTTTTTCCGTGTTCTATTTTAGGAATAATGTCAGTAATTTCGTCGAAAATATGCTTCCGTGGTGTAGTCGAAAGAAGTCCATACTAAATAGATTCTAATTTTCCCATTTTTGCGCACAAATTTGTGTAGAACGAGTGCTTCAATCACATTTTTTCACTGCTAGAATATATTCTGCATGAAATGAGATGGTTTTCATGTTTATACACCCCATATGGCAAGTTTTGCAGATCAAAATCTGAAGTAGGTGTTTATTGTACGGACAAGAGCAAATATGCGCCATTGTTTGGGTAGTAGACAACAACTGACTGGCATTTGGCACAAGATCACAGTTATTTGCACTTGGTTGACCACAGTAAGGAAGTGGTGAAGTGGAAAATAGTTCCTCTGTTTGATGGTGAATATTGGTGAATTTTTTAGTGAAAGACCTGCAATATATGACATAATTGAATAGAGGAGATGTGAAATAGTTGGTATATGTACAATTTGACAGAATGAGAATGTCAGAATATGCATAAGATGACTTTTTGATAGGGCCAGTTTTGCCTGTTTGCAACCATTAAGGGGGTATTCTTCATACGCATGTGATTTGGTTCAAAATGGTGGAAAAAAGAGCTGGTCAACCCTATGTTTGTTGTAGCTGGAATTTTTTCTCTTGAATAGTTGTTATGTTCAGGTACTTTTAGTGGGGTTGGAATGCATGTAAAATTACAATAGTGTCCAGTATATAGAACATATAGTAAAAGTAATTGTAGTCTTGTGCCATTTCACTAGGAACTATTTGACCCCCTATTTTCTTTTCATTTTTTCGTTAATTTATGATAGAACTTTAATGAGAAATAGGTGTATAAAACAAATTGTAAATAAAAAATTTGTGGTTTCTGACCGTAATAAATTTGGTAGTCTGTGACCTTTAAAATTTAGTAGTAATTGGCCTTTGAAAATTAGTGGTCTCTGACCTTAAACATTTTATAGTCTGTGACCTTAGAAATTTAGTAGTCTTTGACCTTAAAAAAATTGGTAGTCTCTGACCTTAAAAAATTAGTGGTCATTGACCTTTAAAATAATTAGTGGTCTCTAACCTTAAAATTTAGTAGTCATTGACCTTAAAAAATTGGTAGTCTCTTACCTTAAAAAAATTGGTGGTCTCTCACCTTAACAAAATTGGTGGTCTCTCACCTTAAAAATTTAGTAGTCATTGACCTTAAAAAATTGGTAGTCTCTGACCTTAAAAAATTGGTGGTCTCTCACCTTAAAAAATTAGTGGTTTCTAACCTTAAAATAATTAGTAGTCATTGACCTTAAAAAATTAGTTGTCTCTGACCTTAAAAAAATTGGTAGTCTCTGACCTTAAAAAATTGGTGGTCTCTTACCTTGAAAAAATTGGTGGTCTCTCACCTTAAAAAAATTGGTGGTCTCTTACCTAAAAAAAATTAGTAGTCTGTTACCTTAAAAAAAATAGTAGTCATTGACCTTAAAAATTTAGTAGTCATTAACCTTAAAAAATTGGTAGTCTCTGACCTTAAAAATTTGGTGGTCTCTTACCTAAAAAAAAATTGGTGGTCTCTTACCTCAAAAAAATTGGTGGTCTCTGACCTAAAAAAATTGGTGGTCTCTTACCTAAAAAAAATTGGTGGTCTCTTACCTAAAAAAAATTGGTGGTCTCTAACCTTAAAAAAATTAGTAGTCTGTTACCTTAAAGATTTAGTAGTCATTGATCTTAAAAAATTAGTGATTTCTAACCTTAAAAAAATTAGTAGTCATTGACCTTAAAAAATTGGTGGTCTCTGACCTTAAAAAATTGGTGGTCTCTGACCTCAAAAAAAAATGGTGGTCTCTTACCTTAAAAAAAATTAGTAGTCTGTTACCTTAAAAATTTAGTAGTCATTAACCTTAAAAAATTGGTGGTCTCTGACCTTAAAAAAAAGGTAGTCTGTGACCTTTAAAAAATTAGTAGTCTCTTACCAATAATTGAACACCCTCGGCGTGTCCGGGGGTAAAAATAATCACTTTCGGGGAAGACTAACATCAGAAAATAAGGAACTGCCAGGTGCAAATGTGATACCAAACTGAAAGATAGAATAATATAATAGTTTAATTTCTGTTTTATTATCATGCAGGTTATATCTGTAATTAGGAATATTGGAGGCGAGGGGGGAGCAACTTCAATACTAAGCCCATCCAGGCTCCTGGGCTAAATTTTCTTCTCTCCAGCTATCGATTTCAATCAATATAAGGCACATGCAGTTACATGTGCACAGTTACTACCTCATTTGACTGCGTTTACAATAATGTGCATTCATTATTATTACATGCATCACATATTATTGTAATAGATGTGATGCTGCAGGTAAACTGCTTTCTGGAGTAAGACTGTGTTAAATTGTGGCTATTTTCCATGTAAATGTGGTTTCTCATCAACATGTGCAGGATGCTTTGGACCAACGACTGTCTTACTTCATTACACATTTGCCTGTTGTTAGTAGATGATCCCTATAGTATCGGAGGCCAAAAATCAAGATCACAGCAATTCAAAGAATAACAAGAGATGTTCAGAGATAGCAGGCCAAACTATATGCTTAATAGTGAAATGGGACATATTTGAGGAAACTAGAGCTATCACAGGAGCAATCAATACTCTCCCTTGCGGATGATGATGTTGGACAACAGTTAAAGGCAAATCCACTCACTAAATAACACAGAGTGAGTGCATCTGAACATTAACCAGAATATCTAAGTATATCCCCGACATAATTCCTGGACATTGTAAACCTTGTATATCATACAAGTTAAAGCATAGCAAAAGTTCCTTCTAGGGCACATCTATATAAATATATAATGATCATCTTGTAAATTTTGGTTGCAATTTCTTCTTTAAATATTGGTCATCAGTGTGTGGAACACTAGGATTGGACGCAATGACAAGACCATTCTACCTTACTGGCATTCCATAACCCCTGTTTAAGCGCCCCAGGGGTGTTACATTTGCACCAAGGGGGTGTTTATATCTGCACCAAAATACAAAAAAAACAAGAGGGCCATGATGGCCCTATACATCGCTCACCAGAGTTGATCTGGCCTAATGACCTAATTTTTGACCCCGCATGACCAAGAGTTGAACTTGACCTAAAGATCATCAAGACAAACATTCTGACTAAATTTGGTAACAACTCTGGCCTCTAGAGTGTTCACAAGCTTTTCCTTCGATTTGACCGGTGATCTAGTTTTTGACCCCATATGACCCAGATTCGAACTTGACCTATAGATTATCAAAACAAACATTCTGACTAATTCCAATGAGTTTCGAACTTAAATTATGGTCTCTAGAGTGTTGAAAAGAATTTCCTTTGATCTGGCCTAGTGACCTAGTTATTGACCCATGATCCAGATTCATACTTGACCTAGAAATGATGAAGACAAACATTCTCACCCAGTTTCATAAAGACTGAGTCACAAATGTGGCCTCTAAAGTGTTCACAAGCTTTTCCTATGATTTGACCAGGTGACCTTGTTTTTGACCCCACATGACCCAGTTTCGAACTTTACCTAGAGATCATCAAGACAAACATTCTGACAACGTTTCATAAAGATTGGGTCAAAAATGTGGTCTCTAGTGTTCACAAGCTTTTCCATTGATCTGACCTACTAACCTAGTTTTTGACCCCACATGACCCAGTTTCTAACTTGACTTAGAGATCACCAAGACAAACATTCTGACCAAGTTTCATAAAGATTAGGTCAAAAATGTGGTCTCTGGAGTGTTCACAAGCTTTTCCATTGATCTGACCTACTGACCTAGTTTTTGACCCCACATGACCCAGTTTCGAACTTGACCTAGAGATCATCAAGACAAACATTCTGACCAAGTTTCATAAAGATTAGGTCAAAAATGTGGTCTCTGGAGTGTTCACAAGCTTTTCCATTGATATGACCTACTGACCTAGTTTTTGACCCCACATGACCCAGTTTCGATCTTGACCTAGAGTTCATCAAGAAAACATTCTGACCAAGTTTCATAAAGATTAGGTCAAAAATGTGGTCTCTGGAGTGTTCACAAGCTTTTCCATTGATCTGACCTACTGACCTAGTTTTTGACCCCACATGACCCAGTTTCGAACCTGACCTAGAGATCATCAAGACAAACATTTTGACCATGTTTCAACAACTCCACTTTTCCATCCCCGGGTTTAGTAATGTGTAACCTGCAGAGCGCATTCAGCCAGAGTCGCCTCAATTAGGAAAGAATAATTTAAATGTCGGAGGTTATTTCTAAAGTCACGGAGTATGATTGGCCAGCTTGTAATGACAACAGCTTTCGAGGTCAATACTCAGTCAAGTGTGACTTACCCATTCTAAGTGTTCCATCTCAAGAGATGGAGAGTTCTTGAGATGGAGAGATGGAACAATAATGTCGGTGGTGATGTGGAATAACTTTTTCAAGTTTGAATCAATTCCATTTAGAAACTATCCCCTGTGTACTTTGATACACATATTTCTAATTATGTAGTGCCTACTTTTTTAGGCTGAGCTCCACTGCCTATACAGTAGCTGTCCGTATACTTCTTACAGTCAAGAACAGTTTGCCGAGTGGTTAACAAGGGGCAGGACGTGAAGTGGTTGCACACTTGGTTCAGGCGAGGGAAATGGTTGCAAACTTACAAAATGGCGGATATTTTCTGAAATCATTGCGTGTTCGCTTGTTTTTTTTTATCAGGTAAGTGGATTTTGAACTCTATGGATATGTGCATGCATCAGTTCTATTTCTACCTCGGTTTTGCGTTTCAGCGTTGTAGATTTCGAATTCTCAAAGTTATTGAAGTTATAAAATTGTCATGTTCATGTTTTGATATTTTAATTGCGTCGTTTCTTGCCATTTTTTACATTCTAATGATCAAACTAGCCTGTTTTAGGGCCCTTAAACGAGACAAAACAACTAATTTTGAAGAATTCTATAAACGTTTGGCTCTGCATGTTTTTGGGATAGTGCTATACCCAAATAAATCTTGTTCAAGCTCTTTTTTGTTGCAAACTTGTACTTCAAGCAATTTCTGTTGCAAACTTTTTCTGAAAAAATAGTGTCCAACTAACAGAGAATGTTTATTGTGCAACACGTGTACATTTCTTTTCTGTTAAGGGTAGTACATTTTCATAGCATCAAAAGGCCCTTTGATATTTTAATATAACTGTCGATAAAAAACCTTATCATGTTTTCATGAAACCTGGTAGGATTAGGGTTAGTGTTCCTACATAATTTTAACATCTTCCTTGTTTATAGATTCAGCTGTCCAGATTGCAAGCAGAAATAAAACTAAACTTTCGGAGACATTGTCTATAGGTTCATTTTGTCTTTGCGATCTTGTGGAGCTATACGCACTATACATACAATGACTTTCACATGTAGTTGTTTTCAGGTCTAGATGCTATGAACATCAGATGCTATTATGACCCGAGTCTCGGAGAGCATGAACATGAATCTTCATTAGTTGAAAAAACTATGCTATCACGTATATCAGAAAAACACGTTAGGTAAGTGTTATTGGTATCAAAGACAATATATAAAATTTTGTAACCCTATTCTTATTTTCTATTCCTATTCTGAACCAACTATTTTAGCAACCTAAAGTCAGATACATTTTTTGCGTAATATTATAGTACACACAAGCAATGTTGGTTACCAACCAGTAATGAAAAGTAAATTAATTGCAGTGCCATAATACAGAAGACATTAAGTATTGCTACAGAAATGAATGGCAAGGACAAACATTGAAATGCCGTTTACTTGCATAATTTATTTTGTTAGAAACAAAACAAAAGCGTCAAGTGCAACAGTGTATAATGTTGTATGTTCAGTTCTTTATATTATATTAATTTTGCATGACATTGCAATAAATTATACAAATTACCAGTGTTACTTTTTATTGCAGAGATCACGAGTTTAACCGAAGGAAAGGAACCATACCAAAGTATGGAACCTTAAGAAAATTGAATAATATACCAAGAGGTGTTCGACCAGTTAAGTCACATTACAGAGTTGACGAGTCCACTAAGACTATATTTTGAATGAACTCGCAAATTAAAATACAACGCAACAGTTACGATGTATACAGTGGATTGAAATTGATAAACTATAATAAGAAAATGTTCGGCTGCGATTAAATCCGTCTTCTCTGAAAATGAACAAACATAATTATGATGTTTTCTGTTGATTGCCACCACAAATTTAAATGCCAACTCTACTGTTTTCAATTTTGCCTTAATAAAGTTGCTTGTGTCCAAGATTACATCTTTTTGGATACCGTGCAACTTGGGTTTTGCCTTTTCCGAAGTTGTTTGTGGTACTTTTTCTTTCTGTTTAAAACCATTCAATTTTCCAATGACACAATTAAGCACATGATAAAACTAGAACAGTCACAGGAGTGACTCATACCCCCACCATACGGTCTTGTCACAGAAGAATGGCAACCATAAGGAATCTTAAAAATACTTTGGAGTACTTCATCCTGGGCTTCCACATATAAGTAATACTAGTATAGTAATACAAGTAAATATATTAAATCTCTAATATTAGAGATACACTAAAAGTGAATACAAAAAAAAGTGTCTTACCGACCCATGTTACCACAGAAAAATGTTTTTACTTTTTACATAGGACTTATAATAAAAAAGTCAGAAAAATACCTAAATACTGAAAATCTAAAATAGGATTTCTAAAAATAGACTAATTCCTGGAATTTAAGGGTAAGAAACTCAGTCCAAAAGTTAAACAAGAGCACCGCCTTGCGGGTGCTGACGCTCATCTGATTTTTTTTTGTGTAATAGAAATATTGTCCTACCCATGATTTTCTAAGTCTAAAAAGGGCCATCATTCTTGCAAAAAGCAGGATAGAGTTATGTTTCTTGATGTACAGTGTCCACTTATGATGGTGAAAAACTGTTGCAAGTTTTAAAGCAATAGCTTTGATAGTTTATGAGAAAAGTTGACTTAAACATAATACTCAACCAAGAAAATGATTTTCTAAGTCTAAAAAGGGCCATCATTCTTGCAAAAAGCAGGATAGAGTTATGTTTCTTGCTGTACAGGGTCAGCTTATGATTGTGAACAAGTGTTGCAAGTTTCAAAGCAATAGCTTTGATAGTTTAAGAGAAAAAGTTGACCTAAACATACTTAACCAAGAAATCTGATATTTTCTAAGTCCAAAAGGGGCCATAAATCTTGCAAAAAGCAGGACGGAGTTATGTTTCTTGCTTTACAGGGTCAACTTATGATGGTGAACAAGTGTTGCAAGTTTTAAAGCAATAGCTTTGATAGTTTAGGATAAAAGCTGACCTAAACATAAAACTTAACCAAGAAAACTGATTTTCTAAGTCCAAAAGGGGCAATAAATCTTGCAAAAAGCAAGATGGAGTTATGTTTCTTGATGTACAGGGTCTGCTTATGATGGTGAACAAGTATTCCAAGTTTCAAAGCAATAGCTTTGATAGTTTAGGAGAAAAAATGACCTAAACATAAAACTTAACCAAGAAATCTGATATTTTCTAAGTACAAAAGGGGCCAAAAATCTTGCAAAAAGCAAGATGGAGTTATGTTTCTTGCTATACAGGGTCAGCTTATGATGGTGAACAAGTATTCCAAGTTTCAAAGCAATAGCTTTGATAGTTTAGGAGAAAAGCTGACCTAAACATAAAACTTAACCAGGCAACGCCAACGCCGAGGCCGACAACCGCTCAAGTGATGACAATAACTCATCATTTTTTTTCAAAAAATCAGATGAGCTAAAAAAGGTTACTTCCCTTTGGCTCTAAGCCATTCAGAATGAGATATAGTGAAAATACATCAAAATTAACCTTAAATTCTAGGTAAAAGGGGACACAATTCAAGAAAAATTAGTGTCAGAGTTATGCACCTTGTGTCACATGATGTGGGTGATGAGGTGGAACATCTATTTTAAGTCTGGATCAAATCCATTCAGTAGTAACTGAGATATAGTGAAAATACATCAAAATTAACCTTAAATTCTAAGTAAAAAGGGGCATAATTCATGAAAAATTGGTGTCAGAGTTATGCACCTTGTGTCACATGATGTGGGTGATGAGGTGGAACATCTATTTTAAGTTTGAATCAAATCCATTTTGTAATAATTGAGATATAGTGAAAATACATCAAAATCAACCTAAAGTTTAAAGTAAAAGGGGACATAATTCATAAAAAATTTATGTCAGAGTTAAGCACCTTATGTCACATCATCTGGGTGATGAGGTGAAACAACTATTTTAAGTTTAAATCAAATCCATTTAGTAATAACTGAGATATAGTGAAAATACAACAAAATTAACCTTAAATTCTAAGTAAAAGGGGACATAATTCATGAAAGCTTGGTGTCAGAGTTATGCACATTGTGTCACATGATGTGGGTGATGAGGTGGAACATCTATTTTAAGTTTGAATCAAATCCATTTAGTAATAACTGAGATATAGTGAAAATACAACAAAATTAACCTTAAATTCTAAGTAAAAGGGGACATAATTCATGAAAACTTGGTGTCAAGAGTTATGCACCTTGTGTCACATGATGTGGGTGATAAGGTGGAACATGTATTTTAAGTTTGAATCAAATCCATTTGGTAATAACTGAGATAAAAGATTTCGGGACGCAACGGGACGCGACGCGACGCGACAAAACTGCCTCCTATATACCCCCCTCAAACAAGTTTGGTGGGGGTATAATGATGGGAACTACAATCATGTTTCTGCAGATGTTACACTGTAACTTAGAGGAGTTAAACATTTTATCTCGGTTTTACTCTCATTGTTCAGCGTCCATGTGTTTTAGTGTTAGTATCAGTTTATTTATCGTTTTGATACACAGTACGTATGTCTTATAAATATTCAAAGACGACGAATCACGATTTAAGTTTCAGAAACAAAATATGAACTATGCCGCATGTCCGTAAAGGGGCATTTTATATGTATCTTATCACCAACACTCGAAAGCCTTGTTTCGTATTATGATCATGTTATATTGACACAAGATTGCGCAGGTGGATAAACAACTACTATAACTTCTAATAAGTTCAAAACATTTTGCATCATATCTTAAGACTGGGACATATTTTTGTACATTAAATCTAGAAATAAAACATAACGTATGCATTTATGTCATTACATCACTGTTGTATATAAATGTGTTGTTTTTTTTTTCTATCAAAACTACATGTACTAATATTTTACGAAAAACAGTTTTTATGAACAAATCATGTATCCTGGTAGTTTTTTGTCTAATGTGACGACAAATGACGTTGAAGCACAAACCATGAACAGGATTTCTTTTCGCAATTACCACATTCCAGAGGAGAATTCCCATTGCTGTCTCAGTCTTGCATTTTTTCCTGAAAAATAAATTGAACAAGGAAATACAATACTGTAGATTTCAGATCGATTGAAATTAAAACATAAGTTTGCTATATATTAGTTCGATTATATTTTTTTTTATGTAAAATATCTTTAACAAATTTTCTGTCAATTATAAAATAAAGGTCAATGGAGATGAGAACTTAGAATTGGGACTAAGAATTGAGACGAGAACTTGTCAGATTACCCAGTTTGCATTAAGTAATTTCTTGGGCAAGATACACACAAGGCTAGTGCACACCATAGCAAAACATCGACCATATTATTTCACTGATCTTCCAAACTCACAAAAAGCTAAAAATTAGTCTCGTTTTGTGCCCAAACGCTGTTATAAGAGATTAGAAATAGAATTGTGAAATTTCGCGCTATCTGCTGTAACTTTGAGGAAATTTATGATTTGCCTCTTCAACCAGTTACACAATAAACATTCTCTGTTAGTTGGACACTATTATTTTTTTTCAGAAAGTTTGCAACAGAAATTGCTTGAAGTACAAGTTTGCAACAAAAAAGAGCTTGAACAAGATTTATTTGGATATAGCACTATCCCGAAAACATGCAGAGCCAAACGTTTATAGAGTTCTTCACAATTAGTTGTTTTGTCTCGTTTAATGGCCCCCAAACAGGCTAGTTTGATCATTAGAATGTAAAACCCGGCAAGAAACGACGCAATTCAAATATAAAAACATGGACATGACAATTTTATAACTTCAATAACTTCCAGAATTCGAAATCTGCAACGCTGAAACGCAAAACCTAGCGTGACGTAGAAATAGAACTGATGCATGCACATATCCATAGAGTTCAAAATACCATAGAAACCCACTTACCTGATAAAACAAGAGGACCATGATGGTCTTGAATCGCTCACCTGTTCCCACATGACCCAGTTTCGAGAATGACTTCGTTTTTTCTATTATTTGACATAGTGACCTGGTTTTTGAGCTCATGTGACCCAGTTTTGAACTTGACCTAGATATCATCAAGATAAAAATTCTGACCAATTTTCATGAAGATCCATTGAAAAATATGGCCTCTAGAGAGGTCACAAGGTTTTTCTATTATTTGACCTATTGGCCTAGTTTTCGAAGGTACATGACCCTGTTTTGAACTTGACCTAGATATCATCACAGTAAAAATTCTCACTAATTTTCATGAAGATCTATTGAAAAATATGGCCTCTAGAGATGTCACAAGGTTTTTCTATTTTTATACCTACTGGCCTAGTTCTTGACCGCATGTGACCCAGTTTAGAAACTGACCTAGATATCATCAAGGTGAACATTCAGACCAATTTTCATGAAGATCCATTGAAAAATATGGCCTCTAGAGAGGTCAAAAGATTTTTCTAATTTTAGACCTACTGACCTAGTTTTTGACCACAGTTGACACAATTTCAAACTTGACCTAGATATCATCAAGATGAACATTCAGAACAACTTTCATACAGATCCCATGAAAAGTATGGCCTCTATAGAAGTCAAAAGGTTTTTTTATTATTTGACCTACTGACCTAGTTTTTGACGGCACGTGGCCCAGTTTCAAACTTGACCTAAATATCATCAAGGTGAACATTCTGACCAATTTTCATGAAGATCCATTCAAGGGTATGGCCTCTAGAGAGGTCACAAGGTTTTCTATTTTAAGACCTACTGACCTAGTTTTGACCGCAGTTGACCCAGTTTCAAACTTGACCTATATATCATCAAGATAAACATTCAGACCAACTTTCATACAGATCCCATGAAAAATACGGCCTCTAGAGAGGTTACAAGGTTTTTTCATTATTTGACCTACTGATCTACTTTTTGAAAGCACGTGACCCAGTTTCTAATCTGACCTAGATATCATCAAAATGGACATTCTGACAAATTTTTATGAAGATCCATTCATAAGTATGGCCTCTAGAGAGGTCACAAGATTTTTCTATTTTTAGACCTACTGACCAAGTTTTTGACCGCACATGACCCAGTTTCGAACTAGACCTAGATATCATCAAGATAAACATTCAGACCAACTTTCATACAGATCCCATGAAAATTATGGCCTTTAGAGAGGTCACAAGGTTTTTCTATTATTTGATCTCCTGACCTAGTTTTTGATGGCACATGACCCAGTTTCGAACTTGACCTAGATATCAACAAGCTGAACATTCTGACCAATTTTCATGAAGATCTATTGAAAAATATGGCCTCTAGAGAGGTCACAAGGTTTTTCTATTTTTAGACCTACTGACCTAGTTTTTGACCGCACATGACCCAGTTTTGAGCTTAACCTAGATATCATCAAGGTGAACATTCTGACCCATTTTCATGAAGATCTTGTGAAATATATGGCCTCTAGAGAGGTCACAAGGTTTTTCTATTTTTAGACCTCCTGACCTAGTTTTTGATGGCACATGACCCAGTTTCAAACTTGACCTAGATATCATCAAGGTGAACATTCTGACCAATTTTCATGAAGATCTTGTGAAATATATGGCCTCTAGAGAGGTCACAAGGTTTTTCTCTTTTTAGACCTACTGACCGCATGTGACCCAGTTTCGAACTTGACCTAGCTATCATCAAGGTGAACATTCTGACCAATTTTCATGAAGATTTTGTGAAAAATATGGCCTCTAGAGAGGTCACAAGGTTTTTCTATTTTTAGACCTACTGACCTAGTTTTTGACCGCAGGTGACCCAGTTTCGAACTTGACCTAGATATCATCAAGGTGAACATTCTGACCAACTTTCATAAAGATCCCATGAAAAATGTGACCTCTAGAGTGGTCACAAGCAAAAGTTTACGCACGCACGGACGGAAGGACGGACGCTGCACGATCACAAAAGCTCACCTTGTCACTTTGTGACAGGTGAGCTAAAAACAAGCGAACACGCGATGATTTCAGAAAATATCCACCATTTTGTAAGTTTGCAACCATTCACTCACTTGAACCAAGTGTGCAACCACTTCACGTCCTGCCCTTTGGGTTAAGGTAGTTCTGCATGTTTGGATCAAATTTTTTCTGCAATGTAGAATTTGATTAAACTTCAGAATATACCTAAAAATTCAGCAAATAAAAAGGTTAGGGTCATGTGCTTGATTTTTTGATAGATTGATTTGAAAAATTTGGACCTCCCTCAATTTTTCATAATGGGAGTTTATGCAACTTTCATAACATTTTCGCAAATAGAAAATTTTCCACAATGTAACTTTTTAATGAAACTTCTCACAGTCGTAAACAAACATATGGCCAATAATATGGTGAAATAAAATGTATAGGTCCATGTGCTTATTTCTGAGATATCTGGCCACGATTAAAGTGAACGGCCTATTTGAAGCTAATTCTAAGACATTATTTTGGATTATTTAATGTGTAAGATGTTTTAATATCATATTTTAACTTTAGAAAGATAGCAACTGTTACAATTCAGTAAATTTATTCAGAGGTTGCCATTAATTCATAAACTGATTTTCATTTCCGTACGCTGAATCCAAGCTTTACTCTACGTTTTCCAGATAAATGACGTTTATCAAACATGCAGATCTACCTTAAGGTTGCTGACTTGAAATCACTTGCTCCTCAATGATGTGGATTTGAGTCTCACTTGGGGCACTGAATTCTTCATGTAAGGAAGCCATCCAGCTGGCTTGCAGAATGTCAGTGGTTCTAACCAGGTGCTGCCCATGACAAAATAAGGCACGGTGGGGCGCCTGGGGTCTTCCTCCACCATCATAGCTGGAAGGTTGCCATATGACCTATAATTGTGTCGTTGCGACGTCAAACCCAAGAGCTGTCTATTGACAGCATGCTCAACTATTCAAAGATTTGATGTAAGTATGAGGTCAAAATATTAATAATCAATTTCTATGTCAAGAAAGGGCCATAACTGAGCCAAAATCCTTGCCCTAGGTATGTAGTCTTGCTTACATATGGAGACTATGATGGTAAACAATTGGCCAAAGGTTCAATACCATAGGTTAAACAGTTTAGACAAAATATAGACTTTTATGAAAAACTTATATGACTTCCAAGTCCAAAAAGGGCCAAAATTCAGCCAAATATCTTTGACATAGTTACATACCCTTGATTACAGACTAAGATTTTGATGATGAACAAGTGTTCAATGTTTCAAAGCCAGATGTCAAATAGTTTTGACAAAACACGGACTTGTACAAAAGCTGAATCAATTTCCAAGTCCAAAAAGAGCCACAATTCAACCAAATACTTGACAGAGTGTTATGTACTCTTGCCTACAGATAAGAACTGTTATAATAAATATGTGATAAATGTTTCAAAGTCATATGACAAACAGTGTGCACAATATATGAACTGGTACGAAAAACCCCGTGCGAAAATGGAACAGGAATTCCTGGGATTATCCCAGGAAGTCCCAGGACTATCCTGGGATAATGTCCTGAAAATATCTCAGGAATTCCTGGGATAGTCCTGGGACTTTTCACGCTGTTAAATGGGAATGGGACAATCCCAGGATTTTCCTATGAACTGGAAAAAACAGGACATCTGAGAATTCCAATCCTGCTATCCTAAAATCCCAGGAATGTCCTGAGATTTCCTGAAGACAGGACATAAAAGTTTAATATTGTCCTATTCTCAGGAAATCCCAGGAATTCTTGAAGCCAGGATATCCCAGGACAATTGTCCTGTCTTCAGGAAATCCCAGGAATTCCTGATGTCAGGAAATTACAGGACAATTGTCCTGTTTTCAGGAAATCCCAGGAATTCCTGATGACTCAGGACAATTGTCCTGTTTTCAGGAAACCCCAGAACATGTAATTGAATATCTTGTACACATGATTTGAAATTCTCTTTGGCGGGAAATACAGATAACAAATTGACTGTTAAAGTTCAATAGTATTTACAGTAAGAATATAAGGATTATCATTTCCTAATATTAAAAAATATTTTATACTTAAAAGGCAACCCTCATGTACATTGAAACAATACAACCTCTCATAGCAGAAATTTTAATTTCTTGGCACATCTTAAATCAGCTCAAATATGTGCACTCATGGCAAATAAAACTAGGTGAAAGTACTACTATTTAGTCTAGAATCATCAAATTATAATGAGCTTCATACTGAGCAAAAAGCTCTTATCATTCTATGATCTGTTCACTAGAGTGAAACTGTCTTTGATCAAACATGCATGTACAGATAACCTAAACTGTAGTAACGCATTTCACTTTTTAATGCTCTGACTGATTTTAAAGACAACTACTTTTCTAAATAACTTCTTGTTTTGTAAAATCATTAAGTGAAGAGTATTATTTCTAAAAGTTTATACAGAAATAATAACTTACCACAAATTTATAGAATATAATCCTGTTACACTTACAACAACACAATCAGAAGTACTTAATGATACAGTTTCTTCCAAAACATGGGCCTTCAACACCAGGATGTAATTAACTTATTACACCATTACAAGATCATGTTTCAAATTAATTACCATCTTTCAATCTGTGTCTTTTAGAAAAAAGTCCTGTCTTTCCTGTGAACAGGACAATTTTTCTATCAAAAGTCCTGTCTTTTAGTGTTAAAAGTCCTGTCTTCAGGACTTTTTTGCAGCCTTGCTAAAAGAATCCCAGGATATCCCAGGATACTCCTGGGATTTCCTGAGAACAGGAAAATATTTCTGCACGGGACATAACCATTTTGTTTGTTTTGGGTTTAACACTGTTTTTCAACAATATTTCAGTTATGTAACGGCGGGCAGTTAACCTAACCTGTGTTCCTGGATTCTGTACCACTACAAACCTGTTCTCCGCAAGTAGCTGCCAACTTCCCCACATGAATCAGAGGTGGAGGACAAATGATTTCAGACACAATGGCTTTTATCAAATCATCATGGAGGCCTGCCCGGGGATCAAACTCGCGACCTCACGATTTTTAGATCTGCGCTCTCCCTATTGAGCTAAGCGGGCAGGTTTAAAACATAACAATATTTAGTTAAAAGGGCCATAATTCAGACAAAATCCTTGATGGCGTTATGTACTCTTGCCTAAAACTGGACATTGTGATTGTACACAAGTGTTGAAAGTTTCAAAGCTGTATGTCAAAAGGTGGAATTATACTAAAACTGAACCAATTTCAAAGTCCAACAAGAGCTGTCCATAAGACAGCGTGCTCCACTTTCCGGCAATTTGACAGTAAAATGAATTTATAATTCCAAGTATAACACCTTGGTGACCTTGACCTTGGGTATAATGGGTCCAGCCCCTGCACATTGTTTGTATGCTAGACAATGTGTATGTGAAGTTACAGTAAGATATAAGCAATAGTAACAAAGAAAACAAAGGTTGCCGAAGAACACACAGACGCTGGGGCGAGTAGAATAGCCCCTTTATTCTCCAAATAGTGGAGCTAAAAAGGGCCATAATTCAGCCAAAATACTTGACAGAGTTATGTACTCTGGCCTACAGATAGAGACTGTTATAATAAACAAGTGATTAAAGTTTCAAAGCCATACGAAAAACAGTTTACCCAAGATGAGCTGGTAAGAAAAACTTTACCAAAATTTTAAGTTGAAAGGGGCCATAATTCAGACAAAATCCTTGATGAGAGTTATGTACTCTTGCCTAAAACTGGACATGGCATACAAGTGTTGTATGTTTCAAAGCTATATATGTCAAAAGGTTTTGTCAAATTGTGGACTGGTAGAAGAAACTGAACCAAGGTGTGAGGCCGACACTGAATCCGTGGTGAGTAGGATAGCTCTCCTATCTACTCTGATATACTCTGAACAGTCGAGCTAACAAAAAACAAAAAAAAACACTTTCCTTGTAATAGCAGTATAATGCTTAGGCTTTCAGTCACCAACATTCAAAGAAGGATAGTCTTATAGTCAGCTGATGACCTAGCTCTATTGTTATCGGGGTCATCTATGGTACATGTAACTAAAAAATACATAGAACATGTACACGGTTACCTCCTACAGCTCTTGTTTGTGAAGATAACCATTCTATAGAAAAAGCTCATATCTGTTTAACATTTCATAATTTAATACGAAGACTCTCAGTAAAGGAGTAGTGACACAATGACTAGATGTAATTTGTCAGAATCTAGATGTGGTGTCATCCTACCACATAAATTTGAATATTAACTAAATTAGATGTAAACTTGTGTAACACAATCAGATTCAAGTTAACAAAAACAATGTGAAAACTTAACTTAATATATTTTTAAAGTTACCAACATCAGACCTGTAGAATAAAGCACTTGCCCTTGTTCAGAAATCAAGATCATCATAACCATTCTTTGAAATCAAGGCAACAAAAGTAATATCACATTTACTGCATAGTTGTCAAGGCTCCACTAAGGCCAGGAGTGTGGTCGGGGTTCGAAGGAAAGGTTGTCCCTCGTGGGGGTCTGGAGGGCGAATCTTGATCCCTAAAAGCCAGACACGCCCTCACATGGAAAATTTATATTTTTAACACAAAATAGATATGGTTTTGAATAGTCTCCCTCCATGTTTACTTTTTGTGACATTTATTCATGTGGTAGAAATAACATGTTGCACCGGTGAATGTAAAAGCTGTATTATATATACGGAATGAAATCACCGTGTCAACGTCGCCTCGCATGTTCGATTCAATAATTTTCTACAAAAAAACAATCGATTGCTTTATTGCTTTAAAATGCGTGTAACCTTGAAAAGTAGGCGTGTGAGCGTGATCTAGGACCAAAATGTGTGTGACACACGTGCAATGCGTGTGTCTTGACAGGTATGTTTACTGATTATTTCAATATCTGACCAGCAGAACGCCAGAATGCCGATACATAACTGAAACTGAACCAGACAACATCCTTACTTGAGACTAGTTCAACTTTCCTGTGTCAAAATTGTTTTTAACCGACTTTTAAACTTATTAATTTTAACTAAAGAAGAAGCATCCTGGCTCTCACTGTCAGTCAATTCACTAACTAAATTATTTTCACCGACTGTTCTTGAATTTGCATTACCAGCTCTGCTTTCAGTATTTGAGCGGTCTTTAATGTCAATATTATATTCAGTTTCATCATCATCAACTATGGTTGTTAATCTGTTGTTAATGCCAGGGTTAATTTCTGCACCACTGTTGCATGACGAGTCCTCTTTCTGTTTTAAATGAGAGTAGAGTTCATTTGAAAACTTGAGTAAATGTGTCTCGTATTCTACAATATCACCAAGCAAAGTTTGCAGGAGCTGTTCTTGATCAGGTGACAGTACCCCTGGCTTCATCAACTGGTAAGACAGTTTCCCGCTGAAATAAAGTAAATTTAAACATACCAAAACATGAAGACAGAGGATAAACAGTGTAATATCACATTTAAGATCTATATCGCTACTCACAGGCCCACAACTGAACTTTAATAACATTGTTAGATCTCATTGGTAATTAAATAAGTCTACATTTATTGTAAATATAACTAAGACTGGTTAAGAAATGATGGTGCTAGAATGTAAAGAGAAACAAACATTTGACCATGTTTTATGTAAATCCAGTAGATCAATGTCCATTTGGACGATTATGTCTTCGCTTCGCAAGCAGGCTCAACAAAAATGATGATAATATCCTCAGATGATGTATGTTTATACTCCCTACTTATAGACCTAAATACAGATAGTCAAGAAGTTCTGAACTTAAGGACTTCATGCACTAAAATCCAATGGTTAAAACTTCTTATCTTGTGTTTAGGCCACACCAAATTGATGTCTTGTTCTTCGGATTTTTTTCAAAAATATTTGGGGCGAGCGAGCGAAAAAAAAAATTAAAAAAAATTTCTTCAAATCATCATTTACTGAAGCGAGCGAAGAGCGATGAAATTAAAAAACGAGTAAATAATCGCTTGTGTCATGTTTAACACCATATCAAGTGTGTTTCTATTCATAAGCTGGCAAAAAGTGTGTGAAGTAACATTCAGACAGCACTGTCTTTGGAGTATTGAATGTTTAATGTGTGATACATACAACAAAAAGTAAGAATTTGTCAGCGCTATTATTATTCTGAAATGTCCTATTTATTCCATATCACTTAACAATTTTCTCTGCTCGTGAAATTAGACCTTTTAACCCTTGAAATGCTGGACAACACGTATCTATTACAAATGCAGATCACAGCACTCAACTGAACCTGTTAATCTGAGGTGGTATAATTCGGTGCTAAGTCAGCAGGCTAGGTTTTACTGTCAGAAATCAAAAGAAAATCAAGCACTTTGAGGACTTGACTACACCAAGCTATAAAAAATAAACAAAAACAAATGTTGACACTTTTGAGTGACGTATTAGCAAATGTCTAGAATTCCTGATGTATTGTCAATTTTTTGTATCATCTTTAATATCACTCAAACCAAATAAAACAAGAATGTGTCTGTAAGACACAGGATGTGCCCCCACTGGTACATTTGTCACAAATAAGGGGAAATAATTCAAATGTTTGCAGTCTTAATGGGGTATAGCCTCAAAAAAAAAAAAAAAAAAAAGATTCATTATTCTATACCATATACTTTTTGAGCTATGAGTATCACAAACAAAAAATCCACTATTTTGGCTATTTCAAGGGCCATAACTCTGTAATAAACACTAAGACTCTCAAGAAGAATGCCAAGTGTGCTAGGTCACATTATGATAAAGGCTCAAGCAAGGTTTCATGAATTTACATTAAATACGAACTTCAGACGGACAGACGGACAAGAGCAAATCTATATGCCCCCACTACTCATGGGGGGACACAAAAAGTCAACAAAAGTCAAAAACAGAAACCTGCATTTGAGAAACACACATGTCCCGGCAGGGTTTATACGACTGTATCTGCGGAAAGATTCATCTTATTGTATAGCACAGCTAGCAGCCCTAAACAACTCTGTAAAACTCTGTAGCTCAGGGAAATCTCAACAGCTGTTGCTGGAAATACTTGACGTTCGTCATCTCGGCATGAGACAAAACAGACATAGGGGGCTGCCATTTTCTTATGCCCAATTTTTAAAGCGATCAAATATTACAAAAAAATTTTATCGAATAAACTGATACTACCAGGGTAGGTATCCCTTCTGTGCAGTAGGGAGACTACGTAGTCGAACCAGTGGCTGTGTCAGAGAACATGTCAGAGAACATGTTCTTCCGATGTTCCGATAAAATTACAAGCAAGGTGCGTTTAAACTTCGGAATTTCCTCTTTTCTTTCGTTCCTACTGATTTCGACCCACCAGGTGCGGGCGGTCAAAAAAAATAATAAAATTTTTTGTTTCATTTCCCGTCAAATTGGTGCGGGAAATCCGACAAACAGGTAATCAGTTTGGTGTGCCGCCTTATGTTAATAAAATTCTACAGACTTATTAGTTTCATGTGTGATTTCATTTATATATAACAGTGCTGACCAGAAATTCTAGTAATAATTCGTAATTCACTGAAGGTAAATGACAAAACACACCTAACTATTCCTCTTAATTCCGAGACAGCAAAAAGAAGTTTTGAAGACTGGGTAAAACTTGTATTGAATCCTTCCTGCAGACATTCTTCCTGGCCAACATCTATACCAGCTCTATACCCATCCTAAAATACAGTATTCCCATTCGCCTATATTCATACATAATTCACATATAAGATTGAGCTAAAGCGAAGAGAATTTTACCCTGCACACAATAACAAGAGGGCCATGAAGGCCCTGTATCGCTCACCTGACCTAGGAATCATCAAGATTAACATTCTGACCAAATTTCATTAAGATATGGTCATAAATGTGGCCTCTTGTGTTAACTAGCTTTTTCTTTGATTTGACCTGGTGACCTAGTTTTTGATCGTACATGACCCAGATTCAAACTGGACCTTGAGATCATGAAGATTAAAATTCTGACCAAGTTTCATGAAGATACAGTCAAAAATGTGGCCTCTACAGTGTTAACAAGCTTTTCCTTTGATTTGACCTGATGACCTAGTTTTTGACTCCAGATGACCATATATCGAACTCGTCCAAGATTTTATTGAGGGTAACATTCTGACCAAGTTTCATTAAGATGGGCCAAAATTGTGACCTCTAGGGTGTTAACAGTGTGCGACATTAACGGTAGCCCGATCGCCAATGGCTACGAAAAATCGGCTCGGGCGACAGAAAATTGGAAGACCGTAGCCCGTCGGGCTATGAAAAATTCTCAGGAATAAATTTACCAAAAAGATCATTGCAAACGTGGGAAGCTTCTACCTAGGTATTCCGAATCAGTTTCAAATGCGGGTCACTGTAAACATTTTACAGCTGATGACTACAATTACTTCAGCAAAATTAAAAAAATGATTATGTTTGTAATCTTATAGAGCTGCTCCCTTCAAGAAACTCTTACTTCATTGTCAGGTATGTACACAGATAAATAATACATGGACATGGTGTAAAACCTATCACACTACAGATATATAAATATTTTAACATTACATATAATAAAGTTGTTTATATTTAACAAAATAATGTCATTAAATATGGGGTATTCTGAATCACTGTACTCTTGTCTGTTTTATTCCATGCCAAATAGTTGTTTATTTATATATATATATATACTTAACTTCACTTTCATCAGTGTTAAATATTTATTTGTGTTACCCTATTCATTTAAAAATGCCTTGAACTCATGTCAATAGTAAGTCTGAACCATTTACATGCTACTATGTATTACACCAGTCAGGGGTGTAACTGTTTCAAGTTATCGCAGTTTATAACCCGTTTGAGTTACTGCTTATTCTTTCATAACTTGTTTCAGTTATCATTAAATATTACTAAGCCCTCCTGTGCCAATTCCTCATTTTGAATGATACTAATGCAACTATTTCCCGAATCCTTGAACTTTTATCTTTCCAGCTATGCAGTAAAATATTTTACGCAAGGCTGATATTGATAAAGCTTTATCCAAAAGATACTGTACATGTTGAAGCATTAGTCCAATTTTAATTTTTATGAAAACAGGTTCAGAATACCCGAGTAGACTGTATATCTATCCGGTCTGTCTGGAAACAGGTCTAGTCCGGCTACTGGTTCGTCATCAGTAACCTTATCTTATGTGTATCATTGATGGAAGTGTCTACTGGGGTATGGATCCGTACCTCTAGAATCTGATTCTAGAGGTACGGATCCGTACCTCTAGACAGGGCTGTTAGGGGTTTTCTAAATAACAAAATAAAAAGGTGCATAATTATTATGCCTATTTTTTCTGCTGAATTTCATATATTAATTTATTCAGCCGTTAGAACTTAGATTCACTCATTAATCTATTAACAACAGTTTGTTTTTAACAATAAATTTATCGGCAAGGAACAGTGTATTCATTTGGAGTTCCTCGGTTATTTAGGTTTTGAAAGCAGGTAAACAATCGGGTGAACGCTGGTATCTGTAAATCATTTAAAAATTAAATCCAAGTTTGAAGTGAACACTGGTTATGTCTTACTAGTTATTTCATTTTCAACAAATTAAATTTAAGATGTAAATAACCCTAAATCTCTAGAAAAAGGAGATCCATACCCCTAGAAAAACCCTAACAGGATTGTCTCGAGGTACGGATCCGTACCCCTAGACACTTCCATCATTGATAGGGGATGAAAATCCCCAAGACAGTAACATCGGTATATAGTTATTCGTCTTGGTTGTCTGCATATACTGAGGCATTTTTTTCGATGTTTTCCGGTTCCGGTTGATGCACATGCCGCAGACTGGTTGTCTTCATGAACATTCGAGCACCCCGAATCAGTCACAGAAATTCGTAAACCACATCAACATGCTTCTTTTACATCTTTTTTCGTAATGAAAACTGTACATGCAACTGAAAAACACTTTTAAAACAGCAAGGAAGTGTAAAGGCCGTCAAGTTTCTGCGAGAAGTGCAAACAAACAAAAAATATCCTAAAGCCAGTGCGAGAACGCGGTGAATTACGTCACCGTCACGGCTTCCCGTAAATTTTGCAAAGTATGATATTTGCTGTATGAGGTATGATGACACTAAATGTAAACTTGGAACAAGATTTCACTTTCTTTTGAGTGTTAAATATTTCTTTGTAAGTTGATATAAAAGATAAGGCAGTGGCTAGAGAACCGGAATCGGTTTCCTAGACTCCGGACTTATTCGTCCAGAACCGTTTCTCTAAGCAAAATACCGTGCATAGGCTAGGGAACCGGAATTTTATTTCTATGCATAATACTGCCAAAATCCACTTTGTTTCTAGGTAATTGTCATGCCAGGGATATAAATTAACACTCGCCCAGTGCGACCAGATTTGAAGCTGGTTGAGTCAATTTTCCAAGATAGTCGCCCAGCCGGCGAATGGCTTTGGATTCTCCTAATGTCAATATTCTGGGTTTTTCCGAGACTGTCTTATTAATACGCACGACGTCACTTGAATTGACCAATTAAAATTACCGATATATACTACAACAAATCGGCATACGCGGAACATTTACTCTGTCTCTAACAATGGCTGCGCCCATAGAAATACGGGTAATTCCATAGGGCAAACAAACCACTGTGGCCATAGTCGACCTAACCCTAACCTTTAGTCAGAATATTAAGAGTCATAATTTTAGTGGTGCAAAGCCTGGACTATGGCCGACAAAACTTATAATAGAAAGTAGTGTTTCCCTAGAAATACAGCACTAGAAAGTAGAGGTTTATTGAAGGCTGTTAAAAAGCTTAAAACGGCCAGTCGCGGCGACAAAAGGAAATATTATCAGGATTATGAAAAGACCTTAAGGCCAATGAGGAATTTTAATGAAAAATGGGCTGTTAACAAACCGTGGCTGCTTAGAACACCGACCGTAACATGGTTTGTACTTTCTGTACAAGTAATAATTTCGTGACAGTTGCGAGTCCTGTAACTCGACAATGTAACAAAATACTAGAATTCAGATGTCCATAAGCCTGCAGCCTCTATCAAAATGCCCATAAATAACCCAAATCTTCTAGTGCAGCAAAAATCATTCAAACTTTAAAGTAAGTGCGTCCGTTTTTGACAGGCTGTGTCCTATGTTTAGAACATGTCATGCACTGGTTGATTATAACTTTCCTTTTTCAATATGAGTTTGATGAGTGTTCTGTATTTATATTTAAGATTTTGATGTATTTTGGCAGGAAGCAAATTACAAGACTTATTATTAAGTATGTAGATCTAAACCACTGTTAGTATATTTTTCCGCTAATAAAAGCTGGGCCCCTAACTTTTAGGCTGGGCCCCTAGAATTTGCCTGTAACGAGCCCAGATGGCTAATAGGGTCTGAGTGTTAATTTATATCCCTGCATCATGCATATTATATTATATATTATTATCTTAATTAATTTTACCATGCCTTTGCATTTATCTGCGTTCACTGTCTCCCAGAGTGTACTCGCCGTATATATACCGTGTCTGCCGTATTCAAATGATATAAACTATAGTCTGTCCCACCTAATTTTGGACCTCCGATAATTTATCTATACTGTATATAAAATTGTCAAAAAGGACATCGTTAATACCAGATGGTTAATATCTCTAGGCACCTTTTTCATTTTTTTGAAAAAATGTAAAATGAAGTTATAAATCAAGATTTTATGCTTTTTCCCATAGACTTGCATTGTAAAATGACACAACGTCAATTTCAAGATGGCGGCGTCCATACAAACGTCATTTGGGGGTTTGCTCACAGTTAGCAACGTCAGATATATTTATTGTTGAATAACAGACATGGAAAATTAAAACAAACTTTGCCCAAAACATGTAGTATTTCCTTGTACGGAAGACCCTGAATTAACATTTTACTTCAAATTAAAGTTATTTCCGTTTCAGGTTTTCAGCTTTTTTTTCTGAAAATGTGTCTGTACTTACCCGTAGGCATTGACGTAAAATAAATACATGTCTCAAGTCATTGTTTCAGCCGTAGATATCGTAATAGAGGTGGGGACAGCGGAGATGCGCGCAACCCATTAAACTCATTTTCATTATCGGTTACTGTTGTTTATAATCGTATCAAAGGTTCGCAATTCGCATGATAACAGTCTGTTAAAAGGTTGTTTTTAAATAGCATGTGTACTGCCTGGTGCTCACTATTTTCAGTGACCGTTCGATTAAGGTAAAACATTATTCCTCATTGCAATTAATGATTTAAAATATACATATTTCAATTTGAGACAACCGCCTATATATGGGACTACGTTAACCAAATTAATACTCGTAATTGCCTTTATTCTTTGTAATAACATAATACCAGTTTTTCAATTCCATCCTCGCGTCTTTATATCTCATGCTCGACCGTTCAGTGAAATCCAAAGTGGCATGTTAAGACAGTTTTGTGCTATTGATAGGCATGGTAGACCTATAGACAAAATAAAAATATGAGCCGCGCCATGAGAAATCCAACATAGTGCATTTGCGACCAGCATCTGCGGAATCTGGTCAACTGCCTACTGCAAATAGAGAAACCGTTAGTGAACAGCATGGATCTTGACCAGATTGCGCGGATGCTGGTCGCAAATGCACCATGTTGGTTTTCTCATGGCGCGGCTCATATGACCTTTCGAATGGGTATTTTGTTCTTCAGCTAGATAAAAGAAGCCTGTTCAAGCGCGTCAGTTACTTTCATTTTCGATCATATAAAACAAGTGTTTTTTGTGTTTTTTTTTCACCAAGAAGTACTTATACGAAACATTTACTTCTATTACAAACAGGGCAGTATGTAGCTATATTGAAAATTCAACCAAAAACACGCTGAGCGCAAAACAACAACAACAACAACAAAAAAACACACACAAAAAAAAACAACCATAAAAAAAAGTTATTCCTTAAAATGTGATTTCTAGCAATTCAAACTTTATATAGATATCAGTGGCGTAGCTTCTATAAGGCACTGCAGGCCCGGGCCTGCAGATTATCCGAAAAAGTGAAAAAAAAAAATGCCAAATATGCAATAAAAATTGTGTAAGGGGGGTTAGGCTGTAGGAGGTAATTAATCAGTCACTAACTGGAGCGTACCTGGATGAGTTTAAACTGTGCGCTAGATATGAGCAGCATAGTTACGAACGAAGCAGCGATGCTGCGAGTATGATGTAGGTGAGGGAGGGGGTCTCCATCTCCCAGAAAATTGAGATTTAGTGAATGTTTTAGGCAAGAGATGCGTTCTCTTGCTATATTCCAGCATTAATCTATTTTGTTTGTCACATTTGTACTACAGATTACGGAGGTAATCATTTAAAATCATAGTTTAGCACACCGCTCATGCTTAATGGCAGGGATCGTGACATTGTCTAAAAGCAAAAACTGCAACTCGAGCAGCCCAGGATATTTTGAGGAATACAACCATTTTTCGTATACTTTGTTTACAATTAAGAGTCCTAAATAACTTGACCATGAAATTGTGTATCGCTCTAGCACGGCTGAGACTTAGAACGTTGAAGAATCAGAGTTCTGTGAATTGCTCTACACCGTGACTATACTCCCTGTTTTCGTACATTAGACATCAATAGTAACAGTAGATATATGGTTATGTTTCAAAATATTGGTGTCACTGAAACACTTTGTCATTCTATGATATATTTTATTGTACAACTGCCAAGACCCGTTCACGCCAAAGGGGCCTAACACTATGGCAGTTTGGGTAACTGCATCTAACTGCTACACACGTGAAAAAAATCGTATATTCGGACCGTGTGCAAAGCAGTCGCTATGATTATTTAATTATTTATTTATTATTCATTTAATATCCTCCACAACGTCAAGATTACATAGGCAATGAATGGAACGAAGGTATACTGTTTTGTTTTGTTTTTTATCATATTTGAAATCTTTGTCAATGCATTAGTTTAATGCATTGCGTCTGCATCCGCATTTTGGTAAGTTTTTGATACCTCGCACTTTAAAGGTATACTAGGTTTTTTATTTTTGTTGTAATCGTATTTGAAATCTTCGTCAGTGTTTAATTTAATGCATTGCGTCTGCATCAACATTTTGGCAAGTTTTTGATTAATGTATCTATGCACAAATTACAAGGGAAACTTAACATTTTTATAGTCAGATTAAACATCTAATTTTGGCAAAGCAAATTTAAACTGCGCGAATTGCTAAAAGTATTTCTGTATTCAGATCTGGATATAGATTGATAGATGTTATTGCAACCATTAATAAAGTCTTCGCTATCACGTAAGCAGTCACATTTTTCTTACTTGAGATAACTATGGTCACGGTGGCTGATTTCTGCCAGTGTCGTTCTGTCGTTCTGGCGCCCCCGCCATAACGAAAGAACGACATTTTGCTCTCTTGGCGTTGTCTCGTTGTCGTTCTGGCACCCCCGCCATAACGAAAGAACGACGTTTTCCTCTTTTGGCGTTGTTTCGTTCCCACGTTCTGGCGCCCCCGCCAAAACGATATAACAAAGAATGCAACGCGACAGAACGAAAGAACGACACTTATAAACGGCGCCATAAGAAGCGTCGTCTTGGCGTTCTTTCGTTCTGGCGTCCCCGCCACAACGACGGAACGAAACAACTCCAAATGTGAAAATATCGTTCTGGCGCGTTCCGGTAGACCATGCGCAGTGTTGTCATGTTTCGGCAGAGTAACTCGGAGTTACTCCCTTTTAGTGGAGACCGCCTTTTGGGTTGTTCCTAATTCCATATCGTACCCGTTCCGTACATTCATATTCGGCAACTTTCGAGTTTCACGGAGTGTGGCGGAACATATGATGAAAAAAACTCTATTTTAAGTCATATTTAAGGGGCTGTTGTTGTGGTCTTGCACGACTCATAGGTACAGTGGTGAAGAGCACATACTTTATGTGCCAAGCCGCCCTATACATAAACACAGGTGTTGGGGGAATGAAATGGTGTCCTCTGGTGCATTTATTAGTGGGTGTAATCCCCTCATTTTAATGGGGTCAGGGGGCTCTCCCCTGGAAATCTTTGAAATACAGGCATAAAATGGTTGCTCCCGGTGCAGGTTTTGGTCTAATACAGATCTTATAATTGAGGGGTTACTCCTCTCTTGATGTTGCGGGAGGGGGGGGGGGTCAGGGGGCTCTCCCCCTTGAAAATTTTGAAATACAGGTATGAAATGGTGGCCTCTGGTGCGTTTCTGTGTAAAAATTTTGAGAAAAAATTATTCCTTTACCAAAATAGTAGGGTTCATCTTTGATGAGTTATACGAGTAATATGAGTAGGCCTATAGGTCACTTCTCAGCCAACTGAGACGCTTTATGTAAGAGGCCAAAATTTCAAATTTATAAATATAAACGCACCTTCCGTAACCGGTAACGTCAAGGTTGTTTGTTTTTGTCAATGATAGAAAAATCCCTTTTGACACGTTTTTTTTTCAAAATAGCTGTATTGATATGTTATAAAGGAATTTAGGTCTGGGCTCAAAGTTAAAGTAAACTGAACCATTCCCGCCTTTGATTTAAATTTTATCCACGTAAATCTAGTCAGACTGGCACATTCGACAGATAATTTGCTTTATCCTCTTTAAATTCGGGACTTGGTTAGCTTCAGTATTTACTTAATTAATTATTGTTGTGGTAGCTATGCGTAAGAGAGCCCACATGTGCCGCCTATGCACTTGATCGCTCGAGATTATTTAGTGACGTCATATATTGTATGACATAATTGGAATTTAGCGTTGAAAAGTTATTGTGTCATGGCGAGCTTCTTAAATGTGTAGAAGGCTATATTCTAAGGAGGCTGAAGCAGTTGATGTCTTTGTATCGTACAGGTTCTTCCTGGATTATGCATTTGGAAAATACTGTGATTAATGATATTGTTTCAAATGCATAGTTCAGTTATTTGCCTGAAATTCTTCGAAAGACTGCAGCAGATTGACTGGATCAATTTTCGGATGATGGATTTTCAGCATAAAACTTCTGACTCATGGACTTTGAAAATTGTGCATTGAACTGGACATCGTTTGGAAGGATTTAAGGATAATTGGAATAATGATTATGGCATAAAGGAATTTATAACTGAATATTTTATTTAATGGCCGGATTCTTTCATTCAAAGTAAGTTCTTTTTCTATTTTTCATTTTTACGTTTTTCAAAACTTCGTTTGTATACTGAATTATAAATTCTATTTCAAACCCATTCTGTTTCTTACGGGAGGAAAAATAGCTAAGTGTAAAAAATAAGTGTGAAACGTCCCCATGGAATAACACGTGAAATTTCCCGAAAATCTCCAAAACAGAGAGTATTTGGCAATGGCGACCAGAAATAAACAACAGCGAATTCCCATAGAAAAACTGAAATTAAGTCGCACGGGAAAACCACACGATTGTTTCAAAAATCCTTGAAATTCTCGAGGGTGACTTTTTTTTTCATTCACAAAATCATGTTTTATGTTCTTTGATCCCATTTCATTTCTTCATATCAGCCCAAAGTTGAGGTCCAAAATTAGGTGGGACAGACTATAGTATGAATGAATGCATGAAAACTACTTTGCAGTTTTTAAATGTTGTTTGCTTTAAACTTGTATTATGTTTAAATTATTTAAATATAAAATAATATTGGTTTGTATTTGCGTCATTACATGTTTTTAGATGAATAAACTAATTTAATTGCCCTTAAAACTTCATACATATTCTTTGATCACTTTAAATACTGGTTTGTAACACTCGGCATTTCACGTTCAAAGATATGTAATCAATACTGAAATTACTTATTTTGTTTTAATCATTTCTTTTATTGTCTTATATCTACCTTTTAAGTTTAAATTTCAAGTTTATTTCGGCTCCAGTGTCGACGATTTCGCATTCATTCGTACTAGTTTATTTTATCATTCCAATATGGCGGACAGTATGCGGTGAGTACACTTCTGGAGACGCAGTAAACACAAATAAATAAAAGGGCATAGCTTGCTGAAATGGTAAAATTAATTTACTAATTAAGATAAGAACATGCACATGATACTTACCAAAAGAAACAAAGTGGATTTCGGCAGTATTATGCGGGATCACCTAAAACCCGTGACAATCTTGAATTCCGTGATGCCCGTGACGACATAAATACGTGACAAACACCTAATATCCGTGACACATTGAATTTTCCGTGATGGACTTCTTAAGGTACTAAACACCGTGACGCTTTCTATTTTTAGAAATAGGATTGTATTCGGCAAACTACGGAACGCCCCGTATAACAATGGACGGACATGACTTGGTAATTTCCGGAACGTTTCGTATGCTTCCGATGATTGGCTTCTTTATATTTGGTTAAACATTGACCACAAAATCGTAATTATTGACATTTTTATTAACAATAACAAATCTTAAAATATACAATCATTTTCTTTTCGTGCGTTTTCTATTTTGCTTTTTGGGGTGTGTGCATTTTTTACAGTAGTAAGGAACGTCATCTGCTGGTATGTCATCTTTTTGTAGACCCTCGCATTCAGGGTGGTACCATATTTTACATTTATCACAAACAACATACATACCATCTTCAGGCATTCTACATGAACAAAATACTTTTAGATAAGCGGTGTATCTAACACCACTTGCATGCTCAAGGGTCCTAGAACCGGCAGGAAATGGTGTTAGTTTAGCGTTTTCTAAACAATTAATTAAATGCCCACGTAAAAGTTCCACATTATATTTTTCAGTACACGGGTCTATTCCATTAGCTTCCGCTATGGCATTTGCAACTGCATACAGACCACAGTCATTACCGTTTTCCTGAAAAGCACAGTCCATGAATTTTAACAAAATTTTGTCAGACTTCTTTGGTGGGGTATCCTTCTTAAGTAAATTACACACCACTTGTTGAACTTGAAAGCTTAAAGATAAAGCTGGAATCGTATATTTTTATTTCCGATTTATTGTTCGTTTTCATGGTTGACAAAGTAAGCCAGTGGGATCCCCCGTGCTCTGGAGTTCTGTTTACAATCTGGATAAAATTACCATATGCACGAGGAAAAGTCAGATTGACCGCGTTTAAACAACTGTCCAAACCCCATATATGTGGAAATTGTCTCTTCATGAGAATCATTGCTGCGTCTATAATCCGATCATTAAGCCACTCTGTTGGTGAATAAAGAATGTTTTTTTCTTCGTCCTTAAGTTTAAGGTTTCCAATATCTAACCAATCAGGTCCACTGACAGATGTATTTGACGCAACTGGCTGTCCAGGTTCTATGTTTTCTTCTATATATATTGTGTATGAAGGTTCTGTCACGGATGACTCTACATTCCGTGACGGGTCTTTTGTCACGGGGTTTTCATGTTCGCTTATGACCGGTTCCGTCACGGAAGAATCCAATTTCCGTGACGCCTCTTTTGTCACGGGTTTTTCATGTTCGCTTATGACCGGTTCCGTCACGGAAGAATCCAATTTCCGTGACACCTCTTTTGTCACGGGTTTTTTGTCCAGGGAACTCTCATAATCGTAGTCTCCTATCCTCGGCCGTTTCCTTCCCGCCTTTTTCTTTTCATCAAGGCCGCGCAGGATAGTCAGGTTTGGCTGAGCTTTTGAGCTTAAGTCCATTCCTAAAGACTTCTTCACAGCCATTAAATGATAGCAGTTAGTGCATTCCATAAATGCCGCCATACTTTCCTCTCTTGAATCTCTCCCAAATATGAAACGAATATGGTCTTTGTAAGCATTTACTTCCGCATTCGAGAACCCTTGCTCCGTCAGCCACCTTCCGATATCATTCAAAATATGGTTCCAGCACCTCACATCGACTACAGTCGGAACGCACGACATAGCATTCATAATGCCTTGTTCACCATCAGTCACACAGGCAAAAAGTGTTTTGGGAAGTCGTACATTTTCTTTGAAAAAGGCGAACAATAATTCGTGATGTTTTTGAAACTTGCGTTCGTGCAGCATAAAGAGGGCTGGCATGCAAGGCATTTCTTTAAAAAGAATATGTCTAAATATCAACGTAGATACGTAAAAGTCTCCGAGCTGAAATGTTGTGTCATAGCTGAGACACTGATTTTCATTGTCGAGATATAGTACCCTTTCAAGTTCTTCAAACATTAACTTGTGTCCACAGATAACAACTAAATTTGGGTAAGTATTAATTACCTGAATGAATTGATTACTTGTATCTCTGGCCAGCGCATGAAGGTTATATAAGGCATCACGGGATATTCTAAGTTCAGTATTGCCTTTATGTCTCAGGTTTTGTATTTGCTTCAAGTCTCGGGGTTGCTCCTCGTCGTCATGGATTTCTCTCTTATACACAAGATTCGGGTCTTCCGACTTTGTCTGTTTCAGCCATTTTTCTAAACTGCTTGGTTTAGCTCTCAAGAAAGGACGATCCTGATTTTTTGAATTTCCATGTGACATTGGCTGTGAAACTTGTTCATTTCCGATATACTGAATTACAAATGGACCGTCGGTACAATCCGGCTCGTGATAAACAAATTTCACAAATTCTTTTGAAGCTCCGTTCTCTGTATGGATGTAGAAATATTTTTTCTTCAATCTTGGATTTCGTCGAGGTAGGCCCACAGTTCCTTGGTTCACCCAACGATGTCTATCGGCTCTCCAATCCTGTTTTTTTAAGCCTTCTCCTTTGAAAATCCATGTTTCCCCACCTTTTGGCCTGAACGGTAGCGCCAATATCGGCTGTTCGGACCGTATTAAATGGAGAATTTGTTCCGTAGATAAGGACATCTATTTTCCATCCATTTTGGCTGACGACGTTACTAAGACAATCACGTGACGTTATTGCCATTAAATTTGACGTCGTCACGTAATGGCATCATTAGAACTGGCATATGTCGTGATATAAATTGCCCATGAGTTTAAGTTTAAGCTAAAACAATACAAACAGCAAAACCCGTGACAGACCCATGATGGCATCATTAGAACTGGCATATGTCGTGATATAAATTGCCCATGAGTTTAAGTTCAAGCTAAAACAATACAAACAGCAAAACCCGTGACAGACCCGTGATGGCATCATTAGAACTGGCATATGTCGTGATATAAATTGCCCATGAGTTTAAGCTAAAACAATACAAACAGCAAAACCCGTGACAGACCCGTGACAAAAAATATATTTTCCGTGATGACATCGTCACGGTCGTCACGGGTTTTAGTAGATCTGGTATTATGCATAGAAATAAAATTCCGGTTCCCTAGCCTATGCACGGTTAGAGAACTGGTTCCAGACGAATAAGTTCGCAGTCTAGGGAACCGATAATTTCCGGTTCTCTTGCCACTGCCAAAAGATAAATCCCCATGCAAGGCGGTGCCTTAATTCATATTATCAGGGAAGAGTCAACTATGCTGAGAGTGAAAGGTAGTACCTTATTTATTCCATCAATTGTTTTCTTCCAGGACTTTTCTAAAATCATACTTTCGTCATCTAAATCTTCGAAATCATCACACATTTTGTTTGTTGTTGTTGTTTGTTTGTTGACAGATTGTCTAATGCCCGTCAAGAATTGCAATATGCCGTATTACGAATCCCGTATTACAGAACTACGCTAATACGATAATCTGTGATTTAACGTGCGTTATGAAATAATTAAGATATTCAGAAAAAATATGGTAACATGCTTTTTTGCTTAACCTGTTGAAAAAATTGGCCTGTAATGGTATGCAAGTGCAAGTACGGCCCGAGACGGGAAAATCAAAAACCCATCCACGGTTACCTCCCCTAGTAAGTAAGGGGAGGTCACTGCGAAGGAGGGAAACTTGATTTATGATTTATTCAAAAGGAAATATAGTTCGAGAATTTCCGAGCTTGGACCACTTGTATAGGAGGCAGTAAACAGTTTTCTGAGCTTCTCGGCCTAGAGTCGCCTACCTAACTTTCAAAACCTCACACAAAAGTCTGTAACCACACACCTGAAATAAAGATATTGCAACATTAACATCACTGTATGTCTATCGTTACAAACCATCTGCAATACATCTCTAATATCTAGTTTTCTGTTTACAAGACCTGAATTTTGTGCTCTCCCGGTCGCGGAAACTGATGACGAAAAAAGCTAAATTTGCCAATTTTTCAGTCGCTGCAGAAAATTTCCTGAAAATGATAGCCCCAATTGCTACACTGTTCCATACTCCAGTAACACTGTAAAATCTGAAAATAAGCTGAAATATATGGGCCATCCGTACCGTTTTTTCACTATTACACTTTTCCTGAGGCCCCTGCTAAAATGACAACCCCACTTTAAGCTAGCTCAGAGGAAGCATGTATACGCTCCTGCAAGTCATTACGTCATACTATCAAGATCAAGGCTACTCAACTGATTTTCTTTAAATAAGTGAAACTCAATTCTAGCCGCTGAAACTTCAATTCTAGCAATTATTATTATTTAGAAGTTCAAATATGCACTTCATTCCGTAAATTGCCTCTTATTTGTAAATTTCACCCGGCCAATTCGACACTAACAGCTCAAAACTGTTTACTGCCTCCATAAAACATAAACACACTTCATTGATTTCCACGTGTTCTCTTTACGTGTTCCTATCTTTTCATTTGTCCATTGATTGAAAACGTGAAAAGAATGATTCGTCATTCTATATGAAATAGAAAATCTCCCAATGCATGAAGCATACACCAGACCCTTTTAAATGCCTATAACGTACATTTTCTTGAAGAACATTGTCAGTGCTGAGAAAAGTTACGGGTGGGGGCGACATGCTTGTGCAAGAAAAGTAGTTTTAATCACACATACGCTCAAAAATCATACCCAAATTGTAGAGGTTGTGACTATCACGTACACTTAATTAAGTCATCCTATTTTGATAAAAAAGTGCCTATTTTTCAAGTTCATCAATTATCAATCAACGTACCTCGAGTCCTTAGAATAAATCCGATACTGGCATCTATACAATAAAAAAGAAAGAAGTTAAGTAAGTGGTTTGTCTTTCATGTTACCACAAGACTGTCCGCCACGAGAGTTCCTACCTGCAATGCACTGTTGCCTCATATATCTCACTAGAGTCCTGATGTAGTCCTTGGGGATCTTATGCCACTCCGCCGGTAGTTCGGCGTGTATAAGTCCTGTACGTTTTGGAGACTGTGAGTTTGAATCTGCCGTTTAAGATGGTCCCAAACAAAATATTGTTCTATAGGGTACTGTTGTGAAAATCTTCACATAATGTTTGGCCAATATATATCTTTTAGCATTTTAAAACGAATTTAGAGTGCATTTGGGTAGAAATCCTATTACCTAAAACAAAACCTATAATTGTAGGTTCTTGCTATAGACCACCAAATCAGAATGACTTTTTAGAACATTTTGAAAGTGTTTTATCTTCTATAAGATTTGACAATGAATGGTATATTTTAGGAGACTTTAATATTTGTTTTAAAGATACTAAGTCTACTCTTTTTAAATGTTACCAACAGGTTTTAAATATTTTCAACCTGAAACAACTGGTAAATAGTCCAACTAGAATTGCTAAAGAATCAGCAACATTGATTGACCATATTCTCTGCAGCAATGAAGAAAAAATTTTACAAAGTGGTACATTACCAATCTCTTTCAGTGACCACCTGCCTGTGTTTTGTACCAGAAAGACTATTAGGGGTAAATTCCATAAACATAACAATGTTACTATTAGATCATTACGTAATTATAATGTTGAAGATTTTATAGCAAAATTGAAGGTTTGTGATTGGTCTAGTATGTTTACAGCAGACACAGTTCAAGAATGTTGGTTGAATTTTAAGGAGATTTTTTTATCAGTATTAAATACTGTTGCACCAGTTAAGGAGGTAGGTTTAAAGCAAAGAAGTGAACCTTGGATGGATTCTGACATTTTAGAACTTATAAAAATTAGAGATTATTATTTTTACTTGTTTAGAAAACATAATAAATCAGAATTTTACAAGTTATATAGTCAATATAGAAACAAAGTCCAGAGAGTTATAAAAAGGGCAAAATCAGAATACTTAGAAAACAAATTGGAAGAGAACAAAAATAATCCTAAGGAGCTTTGGTCGCAGATCAAAAGTTTAGGGTGCAATAACAAGAGTAAATCTAACACTAATGTGGTTTTGAAAATAAATGGTAATAACTGCTTTGAGCCAAAGAAAATCGCAGATCATTTTAATAACTTTTTTACAACTGTGGCTTCTGTTTTGGTGCAAAAATTGCCCAACCCATTAAATTTATTCACTGTTGATTCAGAACTGTTCAAAAAATTTTATGAACAAAGAAATCCTAAGGGTTTTAGATTTAAACTTCATACTGTAAATGAAGAATTTGTGTATAGGGAATTATGTAAGTTAAACAGCTCTAAAAGCACAGGGTTAGATAATATTCCTGCTAGATTTTTGAAGGATGCAGCTTCTTACTTAAAAATTCATGTTACTTTTTTAGTGAATAGTTCAATTGTTAGCAATACTGTTCCAGAAGATTTGAAAAGTGCAAAGGTTAAACCTTTATTTAAGAAAAATGATAGGTCTGATGTCTCCAACTATAGACCTGTAAGCATTTTGGCAATTGTATCTAAAATCCTTGAAAGAGCGGTTTATAACCAGTTAGAATCTTTTCTAGTCAAAAATGGTTTATTATATGAATTACAAAGCGGTTTTAGAGGAAACTATTCTACTGACTCATGCCTGATACATTTGACTGATCACATAAGAAATCAAACATCAAAAGGACTATATACAGGGATGATTATGTTAGATCTTCAAAAGGCTTTTGATACAGTCGACCACCAGATATTATGTCTTAAATTGAAGGCGATGGGTATTGAGTCGGTGGAGTGGTTTCGCTCATATTTAACTGGAAGGACCCAAGCTAGTCATGTGAATAATACTATGTCGGATTTTGATAATATAGTTTGTGGTGTGCCTCAGGGTAGTATACTGGGTCCATTGTTATTTTTGTGTTATGTGAATGATATGGGTATTAGCATTAGTAAAAATTGCAAGTTAATTTTATATGCTGATGATAGCGCTATTCTATTCTCTCATAAGAACCAGAAGTGATCAGTTCTGTTTTAGGTAATGAACTTGCTAGTTGTAGTAAATGGCTGATAGATAATAAACTATCATTACATTTAGGAAAAACAGAGTGTATTCTATTCGGCTCTAGACGTAAGCTCAATAAAATTCAAGATTTTTCAGTTCATTGTAATGGACATACAATTAAGGCACAGGACTCTGTTAAATACTTGGGAGCTATGTTGGATAAAGACCTATCTGCCACTTCTATTGTTAATAATATTGTTAATAAAGTCAATTCAAGATTAAAGTTTTTATATAGGCAAAAGAGTTATTTAAATGAATCATTAAGAAAAACTCTATGTAATGCACTCTTACAGTGCCATTTTGATTATGCTAGTTCGTCATGGTATTGTGGACTCACAAAACAATTGAAGTGTAAACTACAAATTGCTCAAAATAAGATTGTGAGATATATATTGAATTATGAATGTAGAACTTCTCTGTGTGTTTCAGATTTTAGTTATCTAGGTTTTTTAAATATTGAAAACAGGTGCAAGCAACTTAGACTTAATCATGTGTATAAAATATTAAATGACAAATGTCCGGCATATCTTAAAGAAAATTTTAAAAGGTGTAATGAACAACACCAGTATAATAGTAGAGGTAGTAGTACCAATTTTTATGTGCCAGCTGTAAATGGTTTTACAACTTCAACTTTTTATTATAATAGTATTTTAGACTGGAACCAGTTACCTCAATGTATACATAATACTAAGAGTAAATATGCTTTTAAAAAGGAAGTTAAAAAGCACTTGATTTTAAATATGAAGTTGACTGAAGATTCCAGTTATATCTATTTTTAATTGTAAGTATAGTCAAATGTAGATTTTATGTGATATGATTTTTAATGTGATAATATTGTTCGTGTAATATATGTATGTCTATGTACTGACAACATAATTGTGCACTTACTCTGCATAAACTGTATCTATTACTATTATTTAAATTATTTAAATACTCTTATCCATTATGACAATATTTTCAAGGACCCTGTTGGAAATAAGCCGCAAGGCTTTTACAGGTTATCCTGTGTTTTAATATATGTCATGATTGTGCACTAGTCACCAATAATATCTGTGATATCAAAGCTGTGTTAATATATTATGTGCTGTTATAAAATTCAATGTATGTGAGTAATTGTGTCAATGTGATGTATATATTTACACGAATAAATCTATCTATCTATCTATCTATCTATCTATCTATCTAACTGAGCATAGATAGAGAGCTGACATTCAGGTTTCGACGGGTAACCGAATCAATCAATTTTTCTTCTATGAAACACTCCTTTACGAATGGGTATCTGCTTTAAATATATAAACCATAGGCTGGCAGAGCCGCGTACCAAAATTGACATGCTTTCGATTTTGTTGAACCGGATAATTGTAATATTACACAAGGGCTGTTTACTATGAAACGATATGTGTCAATTATGGTACCTAGACATGCGTGATACAGAACAGGTATCCAAGTGCAAGGTGTATGTTCCATGTGTTGATTCCCAGAGTTTCCAGGATTGTTATATAAAGAGAAATTTTGGTACTTTTTTTCAAAATGCTGACATTGTAACAATGCATTGTTTAAAATCCCGTTATATACAGTTCGTTTTGGAATGCTAAAAGACATTGGCTAATAGCTGATAGTTGCGTAGGAGGGGGTATCCTGACCCAAAGTATCTCTGCATTTTATTGATCCTTTCAGTGTCTTTAGATGAGTTATTCCCCTTTCGAAATATTTTGACCACAACAGGATCAAATTATACAAGTTTATGTGGCAGAGGAGTTAGGATACACTATTCCCATTTGTATAATGTAATCATTTAAAAAGTACCGGCAATGTGCGTTTCAAAATGACAATATATTTTTCTTTATTTTCTATCTTTGTAATTTAAAACAAAATTAATTCATGCATTTGTGATTACCTCTTTAATAAAAAGGAAATTAAAACTTTCCATCTTCTCAAAACTTAGGAAACTTCGACATTATTTCTATATTTACAACACATGCAATACACACATTTGTTTATTTGAATATAATTCAAACTAGATTTCGTACAAATCAACCAGAAAGCACTGCAAAGCAAAGTTTTTGGTGAAAATGCAGCTCAAAGACGTTTACTATCGTTTTGCAGAAGAGAATTTACACACTGTTTCGTTCGAATCTCTCTCCAAAAATAATGATTCTCAAAATTTACTATAAATGCACTTTGAATAAGAATACTAGTACCTTATATATTTAAAAAATCGAGCTTGACCAAAGTTATATCCATTCCTTACATAAATCACGGGTCTATGGTTTGTGCTATATGGTCGGTCTGTATTTAATACATGGTTACTGGGCCCATAGGTTAAAAATTTGAAAATTAATTTATGAGATTTAATAAAAACTTGTCAGTCATTAGTCAAAACTGTTGGCCCAGGGTCCAAATCAAATTAAACTAGTATGTACATGACATTGTGTTTTGGAAAACAAAATTATTGTTGTTTTACATTGCTTAGCACATTTGATTTATATAAAGACATATACTTGGTGCTACCTGAAGGCTAGTGTCTGACTAGCTTAATATAAATCAGTTTTGACTAAAACACATTTTAATACAATTGTATATTAGAAACGTACCAATGCACGAGTAACAAAACTTTAGTTAGCATTTACACAAATAAATGTAAAACCTAAACAAGATATTTATGTAACTAAGCAAAGTATAGACATGCAGACCCGATGTGTGTTTATTTGTAAGTGGTAACGAAGCTTTCGCGAACTCCGAATTGATTAATTTAATGATTTGAATGATAATGTTCTGCATTTAGAGCCAGTTACATGCATCATTAACTATGACGAACATACTCCATCAAACTAAGTCTCCAATAGTTTTCTTGGATCGCTTCTATGCTTCAAAATGATCTTCTTTATGTATTTTAAATGCAAATTTATATTGAATGGACTCCTGTAATAATCTTTTACATGTCTGTTATAATGTTATCCTTTCAAAATTCATTTTCCATTTCGCATAACGTTTGTATATCAAAGTCGGGATATCACTTTGCCGTCGGAAGTTCAAACACTTTTATAGAGTCACTTGCAACCTCTGTCAGCAAAAATCTTATATGATAGTTCTTTATAAAATTCAAGTGCAATGGTCCTACTACTTGTTCAGTTTTGGCGGGAAAGATTCTGAACATTTCCCCTTTTTCATTACATTGGTACACTGTAGAAGATTCTAGACCACAAATGTAGAGTTTTCCATGTCTGTCAATAGCAGCACTACGCGGTGTGTCAATATCCGGGTCATTGTAAACATTTTGAAGTTTTCCATCCATGTCCATGCAGACGACACAACCTTTACTCCATGCCCCGCCAGTGCATGTAACATACAAAAGTCTTTTCTGCTGATCGGCAACAACAGAAACGGGACATCTTATATTCTCGTCTGCATGCTTAGTTAGCAGATACGAGTTTAACTCTTTACCTTTCATGTCTAGAACAATGACAGAATGTCCATCTCTACCAGTGGTCACAATTACGAGGTTTTCTAGAATATCAATGCCCCAACAATCCAGCCTTGTGTTTATTTTTCGTTTCATTGCGAACTTATCAATTCCAACATTTATAAAATAAACTTCACGTTTCCCTGGTAATGTTACAGCAATTTCCGTCTCAGAAACAGCTGCTAGATTTAATGGATTGGAATCCAGTGCTAGTTCAAAGGTTACATCAAAACTACTGCTCATCATTTTAAGCTTACTATTGCTGTCGTCTGCTAGAATAATTCGTCCGTCTGAAAGTACCACTGTACTTGTGACGTTACAAAAGAATGATTCCTCCTGCCCACTCGCGCTATGCTCACCCAACTTGACAACATGTTTACTTCTATGACGCTTACCATTCTCTTTTTCTTGTGTCTGTGATTTTGGTACAAATCCAGGGAGAAGATGGTCCTTCTTTGTCCTGCAAGGTATACAAGAACGAAAATCAAAATCTTTATATGTAAAGGAAGCTACAACGTTTTAGGATTTTACCTTTTTGTTTTCAAATGTGAGCAATAAAAGTCTTGTTGATATTTTTAAAGCCTAGATGCAAATGTTAACGTCAAACACGAATCATGTTGTGGATAAGGTATAAGAAACAATAAGGAACACAGCAAGTATTTACATATCACAAATGTATTTACATTGAACTTATAATATAAATAACATTCTGTAGAAACGTCCAGCACAAAGTAGTCTTGGCGGCATAGGAATGCAGTAATGGCTGACAAAGAAAGCGCCAACAACTTGGCTTACACGCATTATTGAATAAGCGCACTACATATACTTGGTTAAAGCATTGAAATTGAAGAACACAAAAAGGAAAAGTAATAAAATGAAGAAAACCTTTCTATATTGATATTTCCAAACTTTTCCAGACCTTGTTTCAAATCTTCTATAAGTGGATCGAAAGCCACCGTCATGTTAATGAAGCTGAAAGTATCGTGTTCACTTCTAATACTTTTGCCAAAATTTGCCATTTTTTCTTCTACACTGACAATAATTTCTGCTTTTTGTACCTACGTAGAAAATTAATATTTTAATTTTTATGCAATAGACCGAGAAACAACAATTTTTAAAATAAATGATAACACTCAATTTATTTTTACATTAATTATTCACTAACTACATTAAAATAACATACTTTATTGATTAGATCAAATACAATCTTTTAACGAAGCGAGTACATAAAATGGCTCGGTCAAGGTCACTGACAATAGTTGTTGGTTCAAAATACATTCGTTTTGGGAAGACAAATTTAGGTGAACCGATACCATGTTTATATCTTCCTGTGCTGCAGCAATTTGTTCAATTGAGTTGCTTATGTCAGCAACCACCTTTCTGCATCGCGCAGTCTGTTCACAAAGGTGTTCGCATTCTTTTTTATACTTTTCATCTGAAATATTAGATAAAATACTTATCATAAAATGCTATAAATTGATACATTTTATGTATGCTTTAGAACTTTTATAGAATTCTCTATAATTCTGCTCTGAAATATTAGATGCAAAATTTCTATGATAATAAAATCTGGAAAGTAGATCCCTCGGAATCACCGAGAACAAGACAAACAGTGAAAATTGCAGACTCGGTTTGATTGAGTCTGTTCATGAGCAGTAATGGAAAATGCAACACTGCCCACGCCCCTAGCACCGGCTTAAGAAGTATTCAATCTTCAAATCTAAATGAGTTGAAATCAATGATCCCGAAGGACCAGAAAATATAACAACACTGAGATGAAGTCGGGGCGACTTTTCACGGCCGCCACACATTTTAAGGCAGACTGTTGTTCTGAATTCCAGATAAAAACGTGTTTGACTGAAACCAGTTTAACTTAGTGTTACGAATTAAAAAATAATATGACCATTTCATGATAAAGTGGAATACGTGCAGTGTAAAAATGTTAATCCACCGTGTATGAAATACGACGCTTCGAGCTGGTATTATATTACTTATCATAGTTTAAGTATTATTTACAGCTGATTGTTTGATGCCCTTTCTTTATCACTCCAACTCCTGGTAATGAGATAATTCCAAATGTTAATGAAATTTAAAGTGTTCAGTCAAACAAACATCTGAATAACTCGATCAATGATCATTAAAAGGTAATAGATACTCGATCATGAAGCAAATGCCAGTCTTAAGGTATTTTGTTCATTAGCGTTAAGGTTATTAAAACAAACGTGCTGTATCTGTTAGCAACATTCTTCAATATTAAATTTAACCGTCTCAGATAGTCTCATTGTGTCGGTCTTGGCAAGCAAAACAATTTGACGGTTTAACAATTTCCCAGTAGTGGATTTACCTTTCCAAGGCAGCTGTCCCACAAGTGTTCCTCTACTTGTTTTCTTTGTACATGTCCAATTTCTACTTTTCTATGCATTTTGTGTAAAAATGCAAATCAATTACCATACAATAATATACTGATAAAGAGTTTCATTTCGAGGATGCTACGGTCATAAAACATGCGTGGATATTGTTACTGAATAGTGGTCCTTCTTTACCTATTTTGTTAAGTATCTTTTCCTCCAAATCATTCAGTAAAGTAGGACTTTTGTCCTCAATTCATTAACTTCATCGATAACGTAGGTATACGTATTATGCAAAAATTATTCAGGGGCCACTTGTATCGCAGAAAGATGTTTCTTTTAAAGCCTTCAATATTTTAAAATTATTGCTTTTTTGGTGAGGTCGATATGTGGATTTATCGACCTGATAAATCCACATATCGACCGAACTTAAAAGGCAACAATTGTTTTATTATTAAATTCAGCCTACTCATAATTATAAACATTAAATACAAATATCTGCAACCTTTGGTCATTTTTAGTGGTAAATTGTGTACGACGTCGCATTGTTTTGACGTCACAGCTGGTGGTCAATATGTGTTTTTGGCTCCGCCTTCGAGTCAGTAAGACTTTTTATCATTGATCATGTGACTACATCTAGGAAAGGACTATAAATATATAGATTTGATAATAAAGTCTGATGTATGACCCTCATTTCTATATATAGATGTTACTAGTATATAAAATATAATACGTACCATCACCACTTAATATCTTTTCCACTAAATATTGCAGCACAGTATGAAACGTGGTCCTCATTTCATTTACTTCATAGTGCATTAACATGCTATACAATAAGTTTCTAACTTCATTGATAATGTACAAACATGTTACACAAACTATATTATTACCTTCCCCTATACCTATTTACTTAGTACATGTATGAAATGTGGTTCACATTTCCTTTACATCATTGATAACGGATAAACATATTTTACAATTCGTTACATTTACCTATATCAAAAAGTATCTTTTCCTCCAAATCTTTCAGCATAGTTTCAAGGTTGGTCCTCATCTCTTTAACCTCGTCGATTAAACAAGCTCTATCCTTCTCCAAAGAATCTAGGTTCTGTCCAGCTTCAACTACCATATCTTCAAACAGTTTCTTGTATTGTTGCAGCATATCATTGTTTTTCTGACAACTTCTTTTGAATTTTCCACTCTTTATAAAAGTCTCAAGTTGAACAACCTCACATCCTTTGTGTCTAGTTATCAAGCATGTACTACAGCCAATTTCTATGTGACTCTCGCAGTAAAATTCAACAATTTTTCCTGGATGCAATCTGGAAATAGATATTTGGAGTGATTAGTCAACGAAATACAATACAAATGGTGCGATATGTTTAATGTACACAATACAATCTGAAAACTGCTTCAGCATGGAATGACAGAGTTTTCTGGGACAATGTTTGTGCTATATTCTTGTCCTGTTGGATTGTGGAGTATTTTCAATGTACCCTTATAGTAGAGTTCTGCTTAAGTCGGGCATGAGGAGTATTTCACGTTTCATTACCTCTAATCCACAGACGCAATCAAAACGAATATGTTACTGTTTCTTGGTTATGATCTATACTTCTAAAGGATATTCTTACAGATTTACTAGGATACAGACAGACAACTGAAAAGAAAAAACACGATTTAAATTTACCTGCAACCTTCCGAACGTTCAAGCTGTCCTTCAAACAAAGACAAAAATAATTCATTAGAATTAACACGATCTAAATTTACCTGCAGCCTTCCGAACGTTCAAGCTGTCCTTCAAACAAAGACAAAATTAATCTATTCTTTGGAAAAAGCTTTGCCCATTTGTCACGTGGCCTGTCTGGTTTTGGAATAGTTGTTGTTTCTCTGCACATTGGGCAAGGAAAATCTGTTTTATCCGCTTCAAAAGACATTGTCCGTGTGATGTATGTATGGAGACAACCTTCACAGAACGTATGTTGGCAGGGTAACATACGAGGAACTTTAAACATATTAAAACATATTGAGCACTGAAGCAGCTCTGGCTGTCTCTTTGTTTTAGATGTCCCACTTCCCATCTTTTCTTATAACAAAATATTGTGTCCTAATCAAATAATACTATTTATCAGTATAATATTGTTCAACAGTTTAAAATGTTGTACTCAAACTCAAACTTTTTCTGACACTAGGTTACACCAATGTTAATAGTTAGCCATATACAGCTGTTTCAATTAAACGTTTTTGTGACACTAGTCTACAGCGACTTTCACTTCACTTCATTTCTCCATTAAAATGACATATCACAAGCTCGATTAAATCCATTTGAAATGGTATTAGCGCAAGTATTACTTTTTATTGCGCAGGATTTGCATTACATTTGGAATACGTAGTACATTTACGCAACATTTGTCGATATTTACAACTGCACCAAGCAGCTAAAAATCCCTTATTGTTGGCAACATAAATAAACTGTACTTATACACTGTCTTTTTATGTAGTATCAAGACAATGACACTAAAGTAATTGTTCCGACCAAACCGACCAAATAGTCTGCTTATACTTTTTACTAATGAGAACACGATATCTACAAAAATCATTTATAAAGAGGCGTTATTGGAAACCGAATCTGTCATTTCACATTTTTTTGTGATTAGTCTATTGTTTTTAAGCATATTAGTGGAATTGATAAAATGTTACTGTCAGGGTAAAATGTATGCTATATTTTATGTCTATTATATCTCTACTTTGATTTTGCTAGACTAAGTTCGTTTTAAAGATCCGTTTAAATTTTATAGTAGCAATTATTCGCGATCTTAAAACGCTCGACTGCTGCAATCTTCTGATGATGATGGTTTTTCATATAATACAAACATCTTTGGCTGTTTGATATAGGCTTACTATCTGTAGTTTTCATAGATGGGGCTGAAATAAATGTAAAATCTAGTGTGGAAGCTGAATATAGTAGAATAATGTAAACGAAAGACGAACCTAACACAGTAATTAAAATGTGTTAATAGCGGTTTGAGTTATAACTATTCAGGTATGGAATACGGTTAATAAATCTAATTATAGAACGCTTGCTGACATGGAGAATTTGACACACGCCTGCAGTGCGTATCACAAAAGAAAACAACAAAATCTCAATCCATTCTTTGAATATAACCATCATTGTTAAGATAATACCTATTCGCATTCTCCGTACATGATTTTGGCGTCCTTAGGCCGTAGCAGAAAATACTTTCTTATAAAATGTAGAGAATGGACTCCGTGACTCCATCTGACCAGAGATAATAATAATCATCATCATAATTATAATAATGAAAATAACAGCAATTACAGCTTGCTTTATACATACGTCGAAATACAAAAGTTTTTGTTACCCTTGTTATCTTTGTGAGAGGACAATTTAATACTATCATTTTCTTGGATACTCTTTATTATTAATCATTTATGAAATCAACCTGATTGAACTAATATTCTAACTGTGTCTATTTTTTATGAATCCATTTAAAATATGTATTTGTCCGCTGTCAAAATATACGTTTCATTTGTCATAAAGGTCCTGGTCTTGCATATGCCGTGAAATGCACATAGGAAACTATTGTTTTAGAGGTAACGGTATAGTAACCAGATTAGTAAAAGTTCATTGATTCGACAGCAGATATGCGTGCTAACCGGTACGGTATTGTTTTTGCCTAAAATGTTTACGACAGATCTGTAATTGATATTGCTTATGTCTGTTTCACTATATTAGTTGATACAGTTGAGGAATTCCCAACCAACCGATCTTTGTAAAAACTAAGCTAACAAAATATTTGAGTAAAGAAATTTGAACTGCTTGTCTGAAATAAATGTGGGATTATGTAATTAATATTTACAATAATTAATTATACCTACTTATGTGCACTTTGGTCCCTATCAATGTTATATTGTCTTAAACTTTTACGAACTGCCACGCCAGTGCATGTATCAGTATTCAGCTTGGTAACAGAATACACGTTATATTGTTGAACAGAAGCTGGAAAAAAATACTGACAGTCAAAAGTTCCGTAACTAATCGACATAGTAAAATATCAAACGCTCTTGGAAATGCAAATATATTTTTATTAAATAATATAATTGCAGTTAAAATTAGTTAGAACTTCTTTCTTTGTTTTTCTTCTCTTTTTCTTCTTCATGTTAGTAATGCAAAGGGTCCACTTTTGAACATTATCATGCATTTGACTACATGCAATAAAACATATCGAGGGTTGAGCGCAATACTACCAACTCCTTCTTTGTTTAGTAGTAATCACGGCAGTATTGCGCTCAACCCTCGATATAAAAGTAGTCAGGTACAAAGCGCCAGAGGAGACGCTGCAGCCCAGCATATAGCCCGAATGGAAATTGTTGCTGGGTTGAAAAATGGAGTGCAAAAGGTGTCGATGTGTCCGTGTGTCTTACAGAAAATGAGTAGCCTGAAGCCATCCATACTTCGTCGCCTGGAGCTATGTACTACTAAAATATTATATTACATGTATCTGTTTGTTACGGGCCTTTAAGTTCCCGGTAAAACACAGACCGCTCAGCGTTGAAGCGCTTCCAACTGTATATGTTCCGGCTGGTATGAAAGTCTCTTGCAGTTGATTGTTTTTTTTTTTTTTTGTTTTTTTTTTTGGGGGGGGGGGGGTGGGGGGGGGGGGCGGTAACATCGCGCAGACAAAGTTTAGGTCATATGGCGACGTTCCAGCTTTGATGGCGGAGAAAGATGGCGGAGAAAGACCCTCAGGTGCCCTTCTGAACCACTGACCTTCCATAAGTCAGCTGTATGGCTTACTAACATCAAGAATTCAACGCCCAGAGTGAGGCTCGAAGCAACATCGTTGAGGGGCAAGTGATTTGAAGTCAACGACCTTAACCACTCGGTCACGGAGGCCCCCTCTTGCAATTGAGGCATCTTCAGTGAGTAAATGATAGGTATTGCGGTGGGCCTAATTATCCGTCTTAAAATGTACTCCTGACTATCTTGACTTGTCGGCATCCGGTTTTAAGGTGTATTATGACCTATCTCTACTGGTAAGGATTTTTGTGTGGACTAAGAGTGTCGTGTGGAACTCACAGTCCTTATGACAGCTGGCGGGCTCGACATGTTGTCCGTGGGCATCTTGCTATGTCCTGTAGAAAATATATGAAATTAATTTTAATTTAAATGAAACTCTATATTTTACAACATTGTTCGTGTTTAGATTTGTTTTTCTTTACGTTTCGGTACATGTGATCTCTTTTATAGATTACTTCTGAAATGTCCTCAGTTTCACGGGGCAACTTATTTTCTTCACTGATACGTACTTAGATATTCCGGCTTTAAGTTTTAATACATTTCCTCTCAGGATGCTTGCGTGTAGCTCTTCATCTCTTAATCATTGTACTATCGTTTTCCTGAATATTTTAAAATGTGTGAATGTTATTATTAAAAGTAATTACACAATTTTGAAAATCATGAGCTAGACAACAGTCCAATTTTAATAACAATTAGGAATCTTTTCGGAAGTGCAAAAATATCATTAATTAGTTTTAGTCCATTTTCATGAATTTTGTAACCCTAGTAAATACATTGTATTTTGAAAATACAATAGAAATACTATACCCGTTCGCTCTATTATGAAGTAAGGAAATTATCGAACTTTCGATCCAACAACAGGCGCTTGAAGCTCTATCAATAAATATATGCATTACCACATCCCACCAACCTAATGTACTATGAAGAGAGATCTAACCTGCACATATATTTTATTGATAGAGCTTCAAACACCTGTGATCCAACATACAGGTATATCTAATATCATAGTTTTTTTTCTAACAGTTTATGTTGCAAATGTTATTGTATCTAAGAAGAATGAAAACTTACATTTTCTCATAGACAGAGACGTTTTATAACGGATTTAAAACATCTTTTAAAAGACGTCTTTATTTTTTAGGTAAAACGACACAAAAAAGATGTCTTTTTCTGGTCACAGATGTCGTCCCCTTAAAACATTTTAACCAAATAAAGACGTCTTTTTTCTGGTCACAGACGTTGTGACCATAAAACTGTGGTGTAACAGGGTCTAATGGTTCACTCTACTAGCTATCAGCAACAACAACAACTGATCTCTATAATAACTACTATTTAATATTGTACTAAGTTCTAAGATAATATATACATCAATGTCTTTCTTCATAATTCACTAACATAGTTCACTAACATTTCCTCAGTTATTAACAGAACTTCTATTCTTCAACGTTAATTGCCTCGGCGCTAACCTAACTTATTCATTTTGCGTGTATCGAACATACGCATCTAACCTAACTGAATACCAGAATGATACTAAAGCTCTGCCTCAAAGTATGCTGTATTTAAGGAAAACTGTCTATCGGATGACTAAAATGTTTTTCTCGGAGCATACACGCAAATGACCACTAGTAAATAAACATGTCATAATTCCTTTTTAGTCAGCTTGCCAAAACAATTAGTAACTGAACAAAAACAACAATCATGACGTGGACAGAGGGTAGTTAACCTGGGCGAGATATCATGACCTGTCACTTTCTCATATGACCAAGTGCTGAAGTTATTTTAAGTAGCATTCCGAAATTCTTTTGTGTGTGACTTATAACTGACCAAAAACAAAATGAATAATGCTTATCTAATAAGTATAATGAATTCTTAAAGTCATTATACAACAAAACAACCAAATAAAGACGTCTTGAAGATGTCTTTTGTTTGCTGGGTATAGCTTTGGGTATTGTATAATCACCCCTTGTATATGGTGCCTGCATGCTTTTTAATTTTGTCTTTTGGCAGTTCCTGTACATGTGATATGCAGGCTTCATAACCTCAGATCCCCTTTCTAAATTCCACTTTGTTTATTTCTGCCCATTGTTTTCTCGTTTAGGGCAAACCGATTATTTTAATTCGGGACCATACGCTGCTTTTCATGGAATTACACGCTAGTGTATCATTAAAGGAGCCATGTGCACCGCCGTATGAATACATCTGCAGATGTCTCTAAAAAAAAATTGTACTTGTAGCATGTGTAAATGTTGAGTTCTACTCCACCCGGAGCTACTCTAGGGTGTGGACGGTAGCATGCATTTCAACTACCGTCCATGAACAGACTCAATCAAACCGAGCCAGCGACATTTTCGTTTTTGTCGTGTTGAGCGACCTGTGGAGTTCCACTTTTTTCTATTTTATATAGTGGATACATTAGTCTTTGTACCGTACGTCTAACCTTTAAGCATCTAAGCATTATTATATACATATTGTCATGTATTCCTCATTTACATGTGATAATTATGTAAATATGTTCTGTTTGGTTGATAGAGCTTTTACATTTTTACCAGCTGCAATAACTTTTAGTGTGTTTTATGCTATGAAAACAAATATTAAAGAGTTTTAATGATGCAACTACTTCTTTATATTATTTATTATTATTATTACTACCTTTATAAATAGTCACAAAAAAGTAGTCGGTTAAAAAGCTCTTATGAGCTTATGTTGTATTGTTGTAACCTATTGCCGACTTTAAATAAAGCTTACTGCAGTACGTACTTACTTACTTACAAGTTTACTTACTTACAGTACGATTTAAAAAGAAAACAGAAATGATAAATATACAGTACATATTGTATCAAATTGTTATTATCTATTTTTGCAATTACACAGATCACATACATTAGCACACATTATATAGTAAAACAAAGAAAAATAATTTTAACAAATCAATTTAAATAAAATACAGAATTTCTACTGCACAAATTAGAACTTGTCGGCTAAAACCTAAGAACATTGTTCTTCGTCATAAATGTTATAATCAGGCATATCTGTGCAGAGTTACCTCGCTTGCAAGAAAATAGCAAACAGAAATCAGCAGGTTTATTTTTTTTTTTTTTGCATTTGCGATGAAATTAATAAGATTTTGCATATTTCTATTGAAAAATGAAATAACTTGAAACCAATAGAATAAATTGTAGCTACAAGTCATTGCTGTCAACGCTTCCTTTCAAAGAAAATGCTGTCCTGACCTTCGTCTGTGTGGCCTTCACCTTTCATTTTTGGCAGTGGCTAGAGAACCGGAATCGGTTCCCTAGACTGCGAAATTATTCGTCCGGAACTGGTTCTCTAAGCAACATACCGTGCATAGGCTAGGGAACCGGAATTTTATTTCTATGCATAATGCTGCCGAAATCCACTTTGTTACTTGGTAAGTGTCATGCATATTATTATCTACATCTACATCTTTCACCCAACCGTCGATTTCCGACTATCACTGGGCGGCGATTATCTTAATTAATTTTATCATGCCCTTGCATTTATCTGCGTTTACTGTCTCCAAAAGTGTACTCGCCGCATATATACCGTGTCTGCCGTATTGGAATGATATAAACTAGTACGAATGAATGCATGAAAACTACTTTGCAGTTTTTAAATGTTATTAAATTTTGCTTTAAACTTGTACTATGTTTAAATTATTTAAATATAAAATAATATTGGTTTGTATTTGCGTCATTACATGTTTATAGATGAACAAATTAATTTAATTGCCCTTAAAACTTCATACAGATTCTTTGATCACTTTAAATACTTGTTTGTAACACCTCGGCATTTCACGTTCAACGATATGTAATCAATACTAGTTAACAGGAATTACTTAATTTGTTTTAATCGTTTCTTTTATTGTCTTATACCTTTTAAGTTTAAATTTCAAGTTTATTTCGGCTCCAGTGTCGACGATTTCGCATTCATTCGTACTAGTTTATTTTATCATTCCAATATGGCGGACAGTATGCGGCGAGTACACTTCTGGAGACACAGTAAACACAAATAAATAAAAGGGCATAGCTTGCTGAAATGGTAAAAATAATTAACTTATTAAGATAAGAATATGCACATGATACTTACCAAAAGAAACAAAGTGAATTTCGACAGTTTTATGCATAGAAATAAAATTCCGGTTCCCTAGCCTATGCACGGTACTTTGGCTAGAGAACCGGTTCCGGACGAATAAGTTCGCTGTCTAGGGAACCGATTCCGGTTCTCTAGCCACTGCCTTCATTTTTATAAAAAATCTTGTTTATACTTTAAAGAGAAAAAATAAATATGCAAGTGTTATATATCATTGGCAATGTCAAGACAAATATAGTGTTTTTTTCTCTTTATTGTAATTCTACGATACAAAAAGTTACAGGCTTACCCTTACTCATTTCAATTTCGCTTCTAGATTTGGCTTGTTGGGATGACCAAAGAGCTATAAAAATAAATAGATCGGCAACTTTAAAGGCATATAGAGCAAATCTCGCCAAAAAAACATGGGAACTGAATGAGATCTCGTTTACCGGAAGTGACACGTTCTCCACGCGCCATTTTATATGCGAAAGCAATTATTCATCAGTAAATTAATTATCACCGTATGACCACGCTTCTTTTGATGGTAAGAAACGTGTACTTTGTGTCTTAAGATTATTTCACATTAAACTAATGTTGTTTTAGAAGCTATCATGTATTTTAAATGTAGTTTTAAAGGTACAAATTGTAACTCTATGCTCGCCAAGGTTTGTTTTTACTAAGATAACGCTGATTCACGCCCTGACACGAGATCACGCGAGATTACAGCCAGTTGCCATTCTGTGTATTTTATACCTCTTTGGGATGACTTATTTTAAATTATTATCAGATATTTTATAGTTGTCATCCGGCTAAGCCTTACCGTATCTGCATTTTACTGTTAGAAAAACAAGACATTTAAAATCCAAAAAAGTCAATATACTGGTTTAATTGCTCCAATAAATTAAACATTAATGATCAGGTAGAAACTTCAAATGGGCTGAATATAACTCATAATTTTAAATTAGAGACTTAAATCTTTGGAAATATGATGTGAACGGTTGCGAGGAGATATCTATTCCAACACCGGTTTCAATACACAGTAGAATGCTGATGACACTAAATTGCAGAAACAAAACACAAAATATACATTTAAAAAATGTCAGCAAGGCAATGTTTGTGAGGAGATATCTGTTCCAACACCGGTCAACATATAAATTCATTATCAGAGATGTAATCATTACAAATACATTGTACCTGCACCAGAAAATGTTCCCAACAGATTTCATTTGGAATTTCCTAACAGAAATATGCAGAATAAGTTTGGATGTGACAGGACAGTGACAGTCTAAAGTTATCATGTTGTCCCAAAATGTCCTATTATTTGGACTACATGCTTATGTATTGAGCCACTATTGAGATTTTTTCTAGTGTTCAAGATAAAATGTAAAGGTAAGCTTTATTAAACATCACATATGTTCAGAAGACAAAGTTCTTGTGGTGACCATTATTATATCTAGTAACAGATTCTTGCTGGGCCTATTTTTTCTCCTGGTACAATGTTTTAATTACTGAGTGCAAAGCAAGATGACTAAAAAATCAGCTTCAGAGATGTTTATATAGTAGACAGAGATTTTTATATACAGTAGAACGCCCCTTACTGGTCTTTAATAAACCAGTGACACGTAGTGCTTGAACTGACCATATGTGATTGTCCATAATGTCTTTTCCACAAAAAAAACATTTTCTTCATATATTATGGTCTGAATTATGACCACCGTCTGCTGTTTAAGTGTTTTATTTCAAACAATTTTTTTTCTTGGCCTGAAGCAACCCTAAGTTAACCACTAGACCACCACATTCCTTATCAATATATGAAGTGATTTGGCTTCAATGAATTTGTATAGAAACATACATAGTTGAAACTCCATATCTCAAACTCGTTTATCACAAAATTCCGGTTGTCCCAAAGACATTTTCAAGTCTCGTCCTGAAGTAATGTGCACAAAATATCATTTTAAGTCAAATTTTGGTTATTTTGAGGCAAAACGCTTGATCCCTTGGAATTTAAGGTATCTGTATTTAAATATATCATTTCAGACTAAAGTGCTGTTTAGTAATCTATCAACACGATGTTGAGAGTATTCCAGTACAGAGGAGTAACTCACACAGCACAGGTATGTTCACTGCCAGTACTTACCCTTTTAGTGGTAAAAGCCTCTGCGGTTTATATAAATTATTATTTTCATTTTATATATTTCTTCTAGAACTGTATGTAGTATTAATATTTATTATCTCATTTGAAATTTTTTGCGAAAATAAAATGGTAAATTATTAGAGTAAATCACTATTTCTTTAATTAAGAATGGCAATGTTTATTGCAACATGGGCTGTGGAATTAAATCTGATACGCCTGTACATACTGGAAACCTAGTTTATCTAAAATTTGTCTTTTATGATTGGTATCTTTCATACATATGAAAAAGTTTGAGTTATTTTATCGAAGAAGTTGCTGCCTACCTGTGGATGTAGAAATATCCATAGAGAACCTATAGACGAGAAATGGAAGACTGCAGCTGCCAAAGAACTGAAGGGGAAAGATGTGGAGGAAACGTTGATGTGGAAAACACCAGAGGTGAGATCTATTTTCAGAATAATATGACAGACTAGTCTTAGAATGAAAACTAACCATTAGTTAATTCCAACAGTTTGTTCAGAATTAACCAATCACATGCTGGAGTTTTAGACAGTGCTTGTATCTCAAATTTTATGACATCAGCTTCATGTTCAGTGACAGCCTCACTCTAGAAGAGTATAATACTGATCACTTAAAAGTTCTGTACATGCACAACTGTAAGGGATAACTACATCTAAAAGTAACTGTTTTTAAAACTGATGAAGCAAACTCTGTCATTTAAAATGTGATGATGTCTGCCAGAACAGCCTTAAAGCTCCTCAGTGTTCAGTTTTAGGCAGAAAGAACAACTGTGGCTGTGTTAGTAATCAGATTTGCGGCAGGGCATTTAGTTGAACTGTTGGTTTTGGATTCTGGCAGGTTTCTGATTGCCATAGAACATAAACAAGATTGTGTCTAATTTTATATAGCCTGGTTGCTCTTGACATGTTGTGTCTGTGCTGAAGTGTGCCCCACTGCATTTCATCCCACATATATAAGACCGCGCTTGTACATTAATCGTCAGCTATTCACTGAATCATCTCCCTACTGGCTGATGATATAAAATTTACATCAGCAAAGTTAAGGTCATATGATTCTGGAAGAGCCAAGCTAGCTTCCAAAGGCAGTATCTAAAATATGAGGTGGGCACCAATGAAGACTTCTTCATGTAAAGGGAGTTAAAGGCATGGCATGACTTTAGCCTGTCTTATTTGAAATTACTCGAAATAAAAATAAACACACATTGCCTCCTCTTTATGTTTAATAATTACCTTGCAAACAATTCTATCATAACAACAAATGTAACAAAATAAAGTGATCATAAGTTAAATAATTAATAACTTTTTATGTCAAAAATAAGTAACCTCCTCAATGGGACCGGGTACGCCTGAGGCTCCTGCCCAGCTGATGAAGGTTAATGAACTTAACTGCCTTGCCACAGTTCTGAACATACTCAACAACAAAAATTAAATATGACAAAAATAAAGTTATCCGTTAAGTAATTAAAACCTAATTCAATCTTAAATACGCAGTAACATTTTCAACGAGACAGGGTAGGCACAGAAGCTCCTGTCAAGTTGGTTTGAAGGTTCAATTCCATTTACAAATATTATAACAAGATGGGATAGTATTATAATAAGATGGGTTGTAACGGCCGCTCTAATTTATCCCCCCGCCAAAGGCGAAGGGGATATTAGAAATGCTCTCCGTCCGTGCGTCCGTCCGCAACGATCTTTGTCCGGAGCATAACTCCAAAAGTACTGGAGGGATTTTCTTCAAACTTCATACACTGATAGAACACATTGGGAGGAAGTGCAGTGTGCAAGAACAATAACTCTACCTTGCCTATTTTTTGAGTTATTCCCCTTTATCATATTTTCTTAAAAAAATTTGTCCGGAGTATATCTTTTTCATGCATGGAGGGATTTTGATATATGTTGGCATAAATGTTCACCACCACGAGGCGGAGTGTCATGCGCAAGAACCAGGTCCCTAGGTCTAAGGTCAAGGTCACACTTAGAGGTCAAAGGATACAAAAATGAAAACCTTGTCCGGAGCATTTCTTCTTCATGCATAGAGGGATTTTGATATAACTTGGCACAAATGTTCACCACCACGAGACAGAGTGTCATGCGCAAGATCCAGGTCCCTAGGTCTAAGGTCAAGGTCACACTTAAGAGGCCAAAGCTCAGATACAAGAATGACTTTGTCCGAAGCATTTCTTCTTCATGCATGGAGGGATTTTGATGTAACTTGGCACAATTATACACCATCATGAGACAAAATGTCATGCGCAGTTCCTTTCTTTAGAATTACCTCCCTTTGTTGTTACTTTAAATAGCTTATATTGTAACTTTTTCATTACTAGTCGTAGGGAAAAATCGAGACCACTTTTCTGTAGTACAACATGCATGCTACATCCAGCTTTGAGGTGTATTTTGACCAATCTCTACCTGGTAAAGATTTTTGTGTGGACTTGCAATTTTTTTTTTTTTTTTTTTTTTTTTTTTTTTTTTTTTTTTTTTTTTTTTTAAGATTAACTTCCCTTAGTTGTTACAATAACTTGTATTGTAACATTTTTATAATTGACCGTAGGGAAAAAACAAGACCACTTTTCTGTGGTACAACATGGATGTTACTTTCCAATTTTATGTGTATTTTAAGATATCTCTACCTGGTAAGGAGTTTTTTGTGGAATTAGAAAAACAAAAGACTTACAATGATTACCAAACAACCACAAAATTAAAATTCCATTTGCAAATACAGCTGCTAGAGTAAACAAATTTGCTGTGACGGGCATATATTGTGACATTCTGGCACTAGTGTTCCCTGTTAGCTTTCCATTCTTTCTTTTTACAGTAGCCATATAGAAAAACGTCATAGCTTTACTGTTCATGAAAATTGATAAAATTTAGCAGTAAGCCACCTCACCACTGACTTATTCTTTCTTCCACATCTTTAAAACCCCTGATGCCGACCACAACTAAATGGTTCTTCAAAGCTTTCCCCAAAATTAATACTTTCAGACACTAACTTGCCAGGAACTTTAGCCTTCAATTATAATATGCCCAGCAGGGGGATTGGCCATGTCTAACATGGCTCTTGTTAAACTTGATAGGGTAAGCGCGAGGGCTCCGACCAAGTTGATGAAAAATTCACTCGACGGGAAGGAGACCAAGCGTGACATGCCAGTCAGTCCGAATAATCAAAAATCATACCTTAACGGAAAATATGTTACTGCAACGCAATGCAACAACTTAAACAAACTAAAGTTAAATACCAATTGCGGTTCACGTTACTTTAGAGAAGTTTGGGACTTTAAACAAGCGAGGCTCCATTCAAGCTCATAGTCTTTTTACTCACGTTGTTGACGTCGAAAAACAAATCATCAAAGAGAAAGATAAGCAACCTTACATTACCTAAATCCAATTATTTACTACAGTGTTCTACTGTTTATTAATGCCTGTTACACAACCCCGAGCAATATAGGTCCTACCACACTATAAGAATAGGTCATAATACTTAACTAGGGAACGGCATCAAAACTGTGATATTCTTCTGCAATCTTACACTACATTACTAAATATTTACTGTAAAAATCTTTATTTTATTTAACGATGCCTTTTTACGCAACGCAAAGCAATCTAGGTCCTACAGTACTATAAGAGCCGAACAAAGTGATCCAAAGCAACTTCGAGTCATACGACTTTATTAAAGAATGGCATCAAACCTGTAGTATTCTATTGCAATCTAAACTAATTATTTACTGCCGAAAACTTTGTACTATTTACTGATGCCCTTTACGCAACTCAACGCAATTTGGGTCTTGCCGTACAATAAAAACCGGACCTGTTGACCCAAGGCAACTTCGAGTCACAACAGTTTATTAAAGAATGGAATCAGACCTGTAATATTCCACTGCAATCTAAACTAAATACTTCCTACAGAAAACTTTGTACTACATACTGATGCCTTTTACGCAATGCAACGCAATCTGGGTCTACCGCACTATAAGACCCGGACCTAGTGACCCAAAGCAACTTCGAGTCATAACATTTTATTAAAGAATGGCGTCAAATCTATAATATTCCACTGCACACTTATCTAAATACTTCCTACAGAAAACTTTGTACTGTTTACTGATGCCTTTTACGCAATGCAACGCAATCTAGGTCCTACCGTACTATAAGAGCCGGACCTAGTGACCCAAAGCAACTTCGAGTCATAACATTCTATTACAGAATGGCATCAAATCTATAATATTCCACTGCACTCTTAACTAAATACTTCCTACAGAAAACTTTGTACTATTTACTGATGCCTTTTACGCAATGCAACGCAATCTAGGTCCTACCGTACTATAAGAGCCGGACCTAGTGACCCAAAGCAACTTCGAGTCATAACACTTTATTATAGATTGGCATCAAACCCGTGACATTCCACTGCAATCTTAACTAAATATTTACTGCAGCAAACTTTGCACTATTTACTGATGCCTTATACGCAATGCAACGCGATCTAGGTCCTACCGTACTATAAGAGCCGGACCTAGTGACCCAAAGCAACTTCGAGTCATAACATTCTATTACAGAATGGCATCAAATCTATAATATTCCACTGCACTCTTAACTAAATACTTCCTACAGAAAACTTTGCAATATTTACTGATGCCTTAAACGCAATGCAACGCAATCTAGGTCCTACCGTACTATAAGAGCCGGACCTAGTGACCCAAAGCAACTTCGAGTCATAACACTTTATTAAAATATGGCATCCAGCCTGTGAAATGTCACTGTAGTCTTAACTAAATATTTAGTGCAGAAAACTATGTACTAATTACTGATGCATTTATACAATGTAAAGTAATCTAGGTCCTACCTAGCTATAAAAGATATACCTAGTGACCCAAAGCAACTTCGAGTCAAAACAAATTATCAGAGAATGGCATCAAACCTTTGGTCTTCTACTGCAATCTTAACTAAATACTTACTGCAAAATCTTTATACTATTTACAGATGCCTTTTTTGCAATGCAAAGCAATTTAGATCCTACTGTACTACGAGTGCCGGACCTAGTGACCCAAAGCAACTTCGAGTTATAACACTTAATTAGAGAATGGCATCAAAATTGTGGTATTCTACTGCAATCATATAAATACTACATAAATAAATTTTCACTGAAAAATCTTTATACTATTTACTGATGCCTTTTATACAACACAAAGCAGTCAATGTCCTACCGTACTATAAGAACCGGACTGAGTGATCTAAAGCAACTTCGAGTCATAACATTTTATTAGAAAATGGTATCAAAACTGTGGTATTTTACTGCAATCGTAGATAACTAAATATTTACTGCAAAGTGTTTACTGATGCCTTTCATGCAACGCCAGGCAATCTAGGTTCTACTGTACTATAAGACCCGGACTTAGTAACCCAAAGCAACTTCGTGTCATAACACCCAAAACATTATGCTATTGTAGTCTTAGGCAAAGCAAACTACACAACAGCGATTAAACTCGTACAAGCAACGGTTTGCAAGAACGTATGTGGCAATTGCGATGCAACAAGCTAACTACATTATTGAAGCTGTCATGTCCCCTCGGGTACGAATTGGAAACGACCGACGAGAAATGATAGCTGAATGTCTAACAAAGATGCTCTAGATTAGATATAATTATAAACGCTTACTAAATGCATTTAATATAGATATCACGCAGTCTCCCCCCTGCCAACTTGAATTCTCCAGTTATATATCGTGATAACGTAGAGCGACAATTAAATTATTATGTCGTAGGCTACCATAAAAGCATAAAATAAATAATTTTATCCCTTCAAAAGCAAGTTCCATAACAAGCTTTAAAACAATATATTTGCAATGAACGTTATCAGATTGAGAATCCAGAGTATACAAACACTTGGCATTTAAATGCACATAATTAAATAACACACATTAAAATTGATAACACATCTTATGTTACTGTTTATCTCCACACTTGCTGAATGGCATATTATCCGTGTTCCACATCTAATCATTGTCTTCAGCAGTCCAATACTTCGAGCAAATATGTGTGAAATTGTCTTGGAAACCTTTTGATTTATTTGTACACTCATCCTCGTCAAGTAATGATCTGAAATATATGACTAGAGCAGAAAATCTGTCTCAACTCTCCTACTGAAACAGCTCGAGATAGAGAGAGGATAATATAACAATGTTGACAAAATGAACATATATGTAAATTATTTGGAACTGGTAAAGAAAATTAAATGCACTTCCTTTTGCTATGTCCTTGTTTACAGAAATTAAGAGCAAAGCATATTCCAGGAAATATTGTATTGATTTATGTCTACTCATTTATTATCCTTATAAGCAGTAGCAATAAAACTACAATAAAAATGTTGCCATGTACGCATACTATGATTTCATAGAACGTAAACGTTTGCTTTAAATATAATAATATGTACTATATACATGAAACTAAAGTATACAAGTTAATAGGTTTATTTTATGAATAAGATTTGAATTTACGTCCCGTATTCCATAAATGTATACTGCTAATTGTATATACATGCATATTTTAATTTTGGGCCGGTGGCCGCTACATCAAATAAACTTCGTCATTATCATTGTCATATTGAAACTGGACGGAAATGCATTTTATAAAACAGAACATTGCAAGCGGCGCCTTTGTAATCTCATGGGGTGTGGCGGGTGGGCAAAATTGTCAACTTTACATGTACTCGCTCAGCCAACGTACAAAAACAGACAGAGAGCTGCACGAGAATTCCCAGCTTTTTACGCAAGTTTAACAGACTGTTTACCGATATCAAATTTAACTAGCTACAGGCTTGTATAAACTCGGGTACCAATTTATAACGATAAGCGCGAGGGCGTATCGGTTCCATAGCAACGGACGTGACATTTGATTTCTCTAAAAATAAATCAAATTATTTTAAAAGAAAAATAATTTTTATTATCTTAACTTCCCTTTCTTTTCTTTTCTTTAATTTCCTTATCTAAAGTGATTGGAATTCAGGATACCTAATATTTTGACCTTTTAAGGGCTGATATTGCACATAAAATAGTATTTATGATATTCGTAGGTAAAACTGGATGAGTATGATTGAATGAAAAAAATGTTTTTTAAGTTTACCAAACTGTCAGTTTTAAGGTAAAAAAATAATATGCTGACATTACGTCATTTAAAGGGACTTTCTGAACAATGTTTTGTTAGAAAATGTCAACATTATCTGGTTATTTTTAATGAAAAGAGAAATGAAGTGTTTATAAAGGCTTTTAGGCAGTATCAAGTTTGTTTATCAAAAAATCACTTAATATGTAGTTTTTAAAATATAAAAAAAAACTCAGTTTTCTTTAATTTGATTGGTATTTTCTTCAGGGAATCAATGTTAAACCAGTCTACACCACAGATGATACACAGAGAACAGACAAAGAAATCCCGGGCTCATACCCATTTACCAGAGGCCCATATGCCACCATGTACACTCACAGACCCTGGACCATTAGACAGGTATATATTTCAGCAAGCTGTTATTTACCTTTCATAGTAATTACTGTAAGAACCTGTCTGTGAAGACCACCCTTGGGAGAGACAAGAAGTGAGCTGTGCCATGGGAAAACCAACATAGTGGGTTTGCGACCAGCATGGATCCAGACCAGCCTGCGCATCCGTGCAGTCTGGTCAGGATCCATGCTGTTCGCTAAGATTTTCTCCAATTCCAATAGGCTTTAAAAGCGAACAGCATGGAGCCTGACCAGACTGCGTGGATGCGCAAGCTGGTCTGGATCCATGCTGGTCGCAAACCCACTATGTTGGTTTTCTCATGGCACGGCTCAAGTGGTCTTTTTACCAGGTTAGACTGCAGAGTAAATGACAAAACAAGAAACCAGTCTAGCAGTCTTTAGATCCAGATGGTGTTATTTACCTGACTGTATATACACAGGCCACTTATTAATTTAATATCAAATACTTTTGTCTTGGGCCTGACAGTTGTTCAACAACAGACTAAGATGATTTTGGAGCATTGGCATATCTAGATCTATACATAGAGCTCCAAATTTGGCTACCCTATCAGGCCTCAGTCAAACGGCAGCATGTCAGTACATGTGATCAGCTGTTTTGACGGAGTAGAGGCTATGACAATGGCAGATCATCACAGTCTGACAGAAATGAAAGGTCACTGTTAATCAAACACTAGACCAACTTTTTCATGATTATACATCAGCAGATGACAACTAAATTTCATTTTAATGCAAGGCAAATGTTCACTATGACTATTTTACAGAAGGTGATTTGTCTGAGGTTATTCATCCTCCCAACCACTATACACAGGTAGAAGTTGGTACAGAATACAAGAACACTGGGTAACTTAAATGTGATATATAACCAATGTCCAATGTTCAAATAAGCATGATGTATTTCAGTATGCAGGGTTCAGTACAGTGGAAGAAAGTAACAAATTTTACAGGGATAACATCAAGGCAGGGCAGCAGGGTCTCAGTGTTGCTTTTGATCTGGCTACTCACAGAGGGTATGTCTTTTTTAGTTTGCATGTTCTTCCACTTCATATTTTTTGTGAAAACGTTGTTTTAGCATTCGCAGATGATAAGTCTTACTATTTTGTATGCCTTTGCTACTATTTTATATGGAAAAGGTGTGTTTAAATTATGTTGATAATAATTTTGTACTGGTAAGAATTGCCAGAAATCTATCAGATTAATGCGAGCCCCGTTGAAGTTTGAACCTTGGCTGTTTAAGCAGTATTCTTTGTTAAATGGTATAACTGTTTGTTCAAGATACCTCCTGTAACTAAAATACTTGTGAAATATGAAATTAGAACCAACGCTTCAAGACAATATGTCATTCATGGTAGGTTGTGCGATTTTCAGTTGATCAGTTTATATTTAACATGTGCTTTTAAACTCTTTTTCATGTCCTTAACTCTGTAGTAAAAAAGTGCATACTGACATTACAGTGTATATAGTATGTACAAATTTCAAGTTTATTTCAAGGTATGATTCTGATAACCCGCGTGTCCATGGTGATGTAGGTATGGCGGGAGTAGCTATAGATTCTGTTGATGACACAAACTTACTATTTGCTGGCATACCTCTGAACAAGATCTCTACGTCTATGACAATGAATGGAGCAGTCTTGCCAATTCTTGCTATGTATGTTGTCTCAGCTGAAGAACAGGTATTGCATTATAGAGTGTAGAAAACGTTTAATGAACAGATGGTTTTGCTTCCTTTTAAAGGGGTATGGCTAAGGAAATATTTTCCTAAGTAATTGGGAATAAAAAGTCGGCACATTATTTGGTCACTTCTAGGTAGATTTTATTATGCTCCCTGTGAAAAATCTTGTGTCATTTTTTCAGTAAAAAACTAAATTTTAAAAAAGTGACTACAATGGGAAATTTTGAAGCCTGCTAAATAGAATATGTCTATATTGTTTTGCTCATAAAATTAGTCATTTTGAATTTTGATAGTTTATAGAAAATGATCTGTTTTTAAATGTTGTAACATTGTGAAATAGGTGCCATTTAAATATTAGACATTTACCTTCATTAATTGTAGGGGGCAAAGCAAGCAGAGTTAGCAGGAACCATTCAGAATGACATCCTGAAAGAGTTCATGGTGCGTAACACGTATATCTTTCCTCCAGAGCCCTCCATGAAGGTGATTGGAGACATCTTTGAGTACACATCCAAGGTAATAAATTGTACATTTGAGCCGTGCCATGAGATAACCAACATAGCGGGTTTGCGACCAGCATGGATCCAGACCAGCCTGCGCATCCGCGCAGTCTGGTCAGGCTCCATGCTGTTCGCTTTTAAAGCCTATTGGAATTGGAGAAACTGTTAGCGAACAGCATGGATCCTGACCAGACTGCGTGGATGCGCAGGCTGGTCTGGATCCATGCTGGTCGCAAAGCCACTATGTTGGTTTTGTCATGGCACGGCTCATTTTATTAAGACAATTTTAGCCTAGCTGTTTGAAGAATAGGTGGAGCTAATTGCACTCGCTCGTCTTTAGGCATCTGCACCACATTTGATTAAGTTTTTGTACATAAGCTGGTATACACAAATACAGGAACATTGTTTGTCTAATCTTTTTTTTTTTCTTTTGTCTGAATATCTGTGGTAATATTTTGACCCCATTCTTCAATCAGTTCTTTGAATAGTCGAGCGCGTTGTCATCCGACAGCTCTTGTTATAGTTATGCCCCCTTTTCAAGTTTCTTCATTAATTTTATTCCTAGACTTTTGTTAATGACAGTAGTCTGGTGTTGCTCTCCACTGACAGCTTTTTGTTTAAATACTGTTTCCAAATCTTAGAGGTTATGCTAGCTATATAAGGTGCCAAATTGTAACAACAAAATACATCAGTCAGATATTAATGTTATCAGTAGTAATAAGGGAGCTACTGTTTGATCCTTCAAGTTCTTAAAGTAGTTCTGCATCTTTGAGAAAATGAAGTGCAACATAACATCATTTATCTGTGAAACTTACAATAAAGCCCAGACCTGGTAAATTGGAATGTTGATCAAATCATGAATAATTTGATTTGCAATCCTTGTGTTAATTGATAAAACTCGCAAATGTTTCTATTTTTTTTATAAAGTATATTACTTAAGTTGTGTGATTGTGATTCTAAACTCATCATAAACAAAACTAAATAAAACCAAACTTGAAACTGGAATTATGGTCTGTGAATTTCTCAAAATTACCAAAATTGTCTGCACTGTAGGTTAAGTTGTTCTTATACAGACTTTGCCAAAATGTATCACAATGTTTATGGGCATAATATGTCAGCCAAATTTGATAACCATTCAGGTCATCCCATGGGCTTTTGAATAATGGCCCTTGAACTACTAAAAATTACAAAAACTGACATTGTCTGGCCTCTAGCTTGAGTAGTTCTTACCAAATGTTCACCTAAGTTGGTCATAATCTCAGGGCCTCCTCTGGGTTTTTAGCTCACCTGAGCACAAAGTGCTCAGGGTGAGGTATTGTGATCGCTCACCGTCCGGCGTCCGTCCGTCCGTCCGTCCGTTGTACGTCCGTCCGTTGTACGTCCGTCCGTTGTACGTCCGTCCACACTTTCCTTTAAACAACATCTCCTCCTAAACCAACAGGCCAATTTTGATGAAACTTCACAGGGATGTTCCTTGGATGGCCCCCTTTCAAAATTGTTCAAAGAATTGAATTCCATGCAGAACACTGGTTGCCATGGCAACCGAAAGGAAAAACTTTAAAAATCTTCTTCTCAAAAACCAGAAGCCCTAGAGCTTAGATATTGGTGTGAAGCATTGCCTAGTGGACCTCTACCAATTTTGTTCAAATCATGACCCCGGGGTCAAAATTGACCCCGCCCCAGGGGTCACTTGATTTTACATAAGAAAATCTTAAAAAATCTTCTTCTCAAAAACCAGAAGCCTTAGAGCTTAGATATTTGACATGTAGCATTGCCTAGTGGACCTCTACTAAAATTGTTCAAATCATGACCCCGGGGTCAAAATTGATCCCGCCCCAGGGGTCACTTGATTTTACATAGGAAAATCTTCAAAAAATTTCTAAAAATAAACCAGAAGGCCTAGAGCTTAGATATTTCACATGTAGCATTGCCTAGTGGACCTCTACAAAATTTGTTCAAATCATGGCCCCCGGGGTCAAAATTGACCCCGCCCCAGGGGTCACTTGATTTTACATAGGAAAATATTAAAAAAATCTTCTTCTCAAAAACCAGAAGCCCTAGAGCTTAGATATTTGACATGTAGCATTGCCTATTGGACCTCTACTAAAGTTGTTCAAATTATGACCCGGGGGTCAAAATTGACCCCGCCCTAGGGGTCACTTGACTTTACATAGGAAAATCTTCAAAAGTTTTCTAAAAATAAACCAGAAGGCCTAGAGCTTAGATATTTCACATGTAGCATTACCTAGTGGACCTCTACAAAATTTGTTCATATCATGACCCCCTGGGTCAAAATTGACCCAGCCCCAGGGGTCACTTGATTTTACATAGGAAAATCTTCAAAAATTTTCTAAAAATAAACTAGAAGGCCTAGAGACTAGATATTTGACATGTAGCATTGCCTAGTGGACCTCTACAAAATTTGTTCAAACCTTGTCCCCCGGGGTCAAAATTGACTCCGCCCTAGGGGTCACCTGATTTTACATAGGAAAATCTTAAAAAAAAATTCTAAAAATAAACCAGAAGGCCTAGATCTTAGATATTTGACATGTAGCATTGCCTATTAGACTTTTACAAAGTTTATTCAAATCATGACCCCTGGGGTCAAATTGACCCTGCCCCATGAGGTTACTTGATTGTACATAGAAAAATCTTCAAAATTTTCTAAAAATAAACCAGAAGAGCTTAGATATTTGACATGTAGCATTGCCTAGTGGACCTCTACAAAAAGTTTTCAAATCTTGTTTTTAAAGTTACTTAAAGAAAATTTCAACTATATTTTCTCATAATTCTTTTGATTGATTTCTATTATGATCTTTTGACCTTGAAGACTTGTCCTTAAGTGCAATGATAACAGGTGAGCGATATAGGGCCATCATGGCCCTCTTGTTCATACTTGTCGCCAACCTTTTCGCCAATTTGAAAAAGTTGGAGCCACTTTAGAGCCATTTTTGAGCCAAAGTTCTGAGCCACTTTTATTTCTTTTAGTTGGCTGTCATAGTGTGCATAGAGAAATAAAATATTGTAAATAATTTCATTAGGAATAATAACAACTTTTGAAGGTGTATTAGTTTATTGTAGAAGTAAATTCAATTTGTAGTTGGATAAAAAATGACACAAATCATTCTCTAATTTAAGAATCATATCTATCCATGTCAGAATTACCAATATTTCAGGACTCATTTATTTTCAGAAAGGAAAATTCGGATTTTTTTCTATTCTAAAAGGTCGAGTTGAACACTCTTCTAATGATTTTTAAGAAGCCATGGTAGCAAGTGATATCTTCCAGTTTCTGAACATTTCAATTTCAAAGAAATTAACCAGGTCCAGGATGCAAATTGAGGCCGATGTGTTTTAATTTTCGGATCCATCGTTAAAATCTTTTATGAAAACTGAGGAATCAAAAATTATCTTGCAAAAAAGTAACAAATTAAATGTATCTTTCGTACTTATTTAAAATTCTTCAGTCATACAACTGCATGCCACAAACATGACAATCTTTTTTTTGTAAAAAATCGCAACACATAAAGTACACCGTAATCGGCGTTAATTTTGGTGAATTCTCGGCAGAGGTCAAACATACAAGCTGGCAGATGTTTTGATTACTGATTAATCTTCAATTCACACATTATTACGAAATTATCTTCTCAAAGTGTCAACCAACTTCAATAGTCGAATTGTCAAATACACCGCCTAGACTGGTTATCGATTTTATTCACTACCAGCGTCTAGGTAAACACGTGTATCGGGAACCAATTCTTGGGCCGCTTATATCACTACGGAAAAAACAAATGCCGAGGAAAAAAACTATGCGCCACTTATTTTCGCAAGTTCGCAAAATTTAGCGCCAAATTCTTAAAATTATCGCAAATGGCGACATTGGCGATCGGCAGCGGAGGCCCTGGAATAATATCTGAGACAAGTTTGATAACCAGTTGAATAGTTCCAGTCACTCTTTGAGTTATGACCCTTGAATTACTTCAGATCGCTGAAAATTGACAGTGCATCAGAGCTCCAGATAAGCTTTTGGTGCAATTGGGTATTTACCCATCACTTTTTGTCTGAATTGGGTATTGGAAATTTGAATTGGGTAAAAATTATATCATTACCCAGCCTTTTCAAAAGTAATTGGGTACTTGCTAAAACCAATTTGGTATTTTACCTCGCACTAACAAATGAGTATTTTTGCTTACAGTATACATGGTATATATCATTAAACAGGACTGACTAAGTATTTTAATGGCACTCTTCAATGTTTAATACAAAAATTATTTAAAATTGTAATGAATGTTTCATACTGTTGTTTTCTTTTTCACTTTTAATGCAGTCAGAGATCAGTTCATCCACAATATCCCGAACGATTACCGCAATATGCATTATCCTAAAAGATGTCATCCAGTATTGGTGGCACTACATCGTCACAAACAAATAACTGTCATTGTTGAACAGCAAAATACCCCACTAATTTGTTTGTTTGTGCTGCAACAATGTTTTTTTTCTGCAAGTTCTTTTACATTTTATCGGTGTAAAGATGTTGTTTACAAAGCGTCCAAATAACACAGATCAGCCGACTGAATGGTCCTGTAATTTTTCCGATAAATTGAAACCTGTTCTGCGGTAACCTATAACCAGTCAGTCAAATCTAGTGTTAAAGTCTCGTACCCGTTCTAAATGCGATACGCAAGCGATTTTTTACGAATTGGGTATTAGCAATTTTACTTGCGTTTCAGTACGCACACTGTATGAATTCAGTTGGATTTTCTGCAATTTTAATTGCGTAAATACGCAAATACGCAGCTTATCTGGAGCTCTGGTGCATCTTAATAACTTAAGCATTTCCTACCTTAGTGTTGGCCAAACTTTGTCATAATATTTATGGGCATAATATCTTGGCATAATGTCTTGGCCAAATTTGATAACCAGCCACTGAGATAGTCCTTGTTCTCCAGTGTTATGGACCTTGAATGAGTTGAAATTGAGAAAATTGGCAACTAGTCTGTTGAAAGTCAAAAGTAATTTGCTGTGATGAGCATAATATTATATTGTGACAGTTATGGCACTTTTGTTACGCTCTATTTTCTAGCGTCAAATATTGGAAGATGGTGCATATAAATTTACATTAGACTGTCCATATATATGTGTGTCCAAGCTCACATTTGCATACTTAGGTGGCTATAGGAACAATAGGTAACTGTACTTTTTCTTTGATGTCATTCATTCCGTAAGGCTTTTATGTGGCTATTTTTCTCTTACATGGCTAAAAGAATAATAGAGAGAACAAAAGAGTAGCCACATAAGTATCCATATGTAGGAACGTATTTCTGTTCATATGTATGTGTCTGTCTTTATGTCTCTATGTATGTGTCTGTGTCTGCCAGTACTCAAGTATGTATGCCTGTTTGTATCTGTCTTTGTCTGTATATATGAATATCAGTCAGTACATATGTCTATCCATCCGTACATATGTATGTCTGTCCATATGTATGTCTTGACAAACCCTGAAACTGAAACTGATTTATTTGATTAAACGCCTAATTTTACTCATAGTATATTCACTGGCGTTGTACATTAAATTAAAAAAATTATGATAAAATATATACATAATGATATCAAACAATGAAACACGACATAATTGACAAAATTATTATACAGTGCAAATTGCAACATTGCGTATTAAACATACGTCGATCACACTACATAGTAGAGTATACTCAGCATTTCTACCATATTTAGTCCACCAACAGAAAAATAATCAAAACCATGAATCAAAGCTTCTGAAAAACAGTGGTTTGAGCTTTTTCTTAAAAGTGTCTACTGAATCAGAATTTCTCACATCTACTGGTAGTTTTTTTCCATAGTTTCGGCCCTACAGTTTGAAAACTTCTATCACCAAATGTTTTACGTTTGTTAAATGGTACCTCGTAACAACCTGTAACAGAGTCTGAAGACCTTAAACTACGTCTTGGTGCTTGTTCCGATAATAATGCAAACAAGTTAGATGGACCTTGGCCGATTGAACAATTAAACATGACAGTTAAAATCTTAAATTCAATTCTAGCTTTGATAGGAAGCCAATGTAGTCGGAATGTAGTTTTGAACTGTCGTACTTGCTGAGTCTTAAAACAAGTTTGGCACACATGTTTTGTATCCTTTGCATTTTCTGAACTTCACATTGAGGAATACTATACAATATTGCATTGCAATAATCTATATGTGAAATGACCAGTGATAATACAAGAATTTCAGTAGCCTCTTTAGTAAGGTATTTTCTGATATTTTTTATTCTAAGATAATTAACCATTGCGGTCTGACATTTTCTCTTGACATGATCCTTAAAACTAAGATTTTCATCTAAGAATGCCCCTAGGTACCTTATACAATATACTGATTTGATTTTGTCACCAGCAATGTCAATTTCTGTAATTGAACATTTGTCAAGTTGCTGTCTACTACCAAATAAGATGAATGTGTTTTTTGACGTGTTCATTTTATGTTTGTTTTGTTTCTTTTCTTATTGAACAAATGTTTCAAATTTTCAGAGATGTTTACAGATAATGGTAGATCTGCATGAAACAATTTATCAGAATTTACTACAGTTATGGCTCATTGGCTTCTCACCTTTTAGAACAGGCTTATATATTTTGATGGGGGCACACATTCGTTTATTCTTTTTTCATATCTTTTCTAAGACTTTTCATAATGTCTCTTATAGAACCAGTAGTTAGAAAAGAAGATAATTCTAAGTGCATGTAAATGTTCTTATGTCATAGATTTTAAGTTATTGCAGTTTGTTGCTTTTTGTTTCAGAATATGCCAAAGTTCAACTCTATTTCGATATCTGGCTATCATATGCAGGAGGCAGGGGCTGATGCTGTGTTGGAGCTTGCATTTACTATTGCAGATGGTTTACAGTACATTAGGACTGGTATGTATACACAGGTGTATTGTTCATTATCAGGAATATCACAAAGTCTTATTAGCAGGGAGTAAAGGCTACAAATATGCAGATCAAGAAGCTGACCATCAGAATTTAAGCAGTCAGATTGTGTTGCGCATGAAAGAGTTCATTGTACACGGAACAGATAAGCCTATGTTCATCCGTTATGCAGGATAAAACTGAATTGAGAAATAAAATGCTATTAGGAAGAAAGAGCAACTATCAAAGTATTTGATTTTTATTGAAATTTAGATAAAAAAATGTATAACCAATGCACTAATTTAATACGTAAATGTAAATTGTTGAGTTGCCATTAACAGCAAGAGAGTCATCTGGCATGAGGGGCACCATATGGGTAAAATCACTAGAACTGCCAGTTCAGTGTGCAAGAAATGTAATTCTTACATGTTTTCAATACAACACGAAACCATGATAAATAAATTTTCTATGACAGTGAGACGAATTTAATTTCCATCCACTATTCAACCTGATTAGATAATGTCTCTCATCGATGTGGGTTCGAGCCTCACTCGGGACATTGAATTCTTCATGTTAGGAAGCCATCCAGCTGACCTACAGAAGGTCGGTGGTTCTACCCAGGTGCCCGCTCGTGATGAAATAATGCACAGAGGGGCACATGGGGTCTACCTCCACCATCATAGCTGGAAAGTCGCCATATGACCTAAAGGACCTATAGTTGTGTCGGTGTGATGTTAAACCCAACAAAATAAATAAATGAATGGATAACGTAATAAACTAAAGAGTTGTTTATTCAAGTGTAGACCTTTCTTCATGATGGACTTTTGATTTGTCTTCTTCTAAGTATGATGGCTTTGATAATTTTGATGCAGTACGAAAGTACTTTTGTGAGTGTTTTCATGTTAAGGTCTATACCTGGTAGTTATCTCTATCTTTCTCTTCAGGTATTGAGCGAGGTTTGAATGTGGACAAGTTTGCACCCAGACTGTCATTCTTCTGGGGAATTGGTATGAACATGTATATGGTGAGTCTTAATGAATAAACATTATTCTTTCTTTCCATAATTTAGTAGATAGGACATGCTGATTTTGAGCTTATTAACTGTTTGTCGTCAGATATCTTAAAAACCCTCAAGGGTCACTTATCAGGTGAAGAAGCCATCACACTGGCTTGTGGGAAGTTGATTGTTTTTTCCAAGATGTCTGTTGTGTTTAAACTGTCTGTATTAGCTCATTTGGTTAGAGAGTAGGCTTAGTGGTAAGGTGTTGGATTATGAAACCAGGGGACTCAAGTTTGGTCCTCGCTCTTCTGACTTAAGTTACTAGTGTTCGTTTGGAAAATAAGTTTGCAGAGAGACATGTTTCCAACTAAAAAGCCTAAACCATTGGCTTTTAGAAGACAGCCATTTTTGTACATGAAACAGCTATTTTCAGCTGATAATCATTTACCTAAAACTATCCACTTGGAAAGCATAAGGTATCTTTCTAGAAAAAAATTATCATTACTAGTAGTATATGTTAATATATATGCAGTTTAACAAACTTTTTTTTAAGGTAATTTTCTTTTATTACAGGAAATAGCAAAGTTAAGAGCTGCAAGAAGGCTTTGGGCACATCTGGTGAATGAAAAGTTTAAACCCCAAAACCCAAAATCTCTGCTGCTGAGAGCCCACTCCCAGACTTCCGGCTGGTCATTGACAGAACAGGTATATTTTCTGTCTGAAAAACACAAGTTGTTTGGGGCTAGGTGGGACTATAGGGTTATTATAACAGTAGCTTGATCTGGGATGCTGTATTCGGCTCAAGTGGAATTTTGCCAGATAGGATCTCACGAGGCGCGCAAGCGCCGAGTGTGATCCGACCTTGCAAAATCCATGAGAGCCGAATACAAAATCCCAGATTTAGCTACTGTTATAATGACCCTTTTATTATATACCTCTACCTTTTTGTTTGTTGTTTTGTTATTGAACGAAATTTTCAATGTTTATCGATATTAAAATGGAACTAAATGAATTTTTTATGTGTGCTATTTATAGAACTGTGTCAGGTCATGCATATTAATGAATATTAATGAAAGTATTGCATGCAATACAAAAGGTACAATATGGAATTTAAAAGGTACTATACGGATTTTTTTTCTGCCTGTTCATATTTAGTTGTGAAATACAAGCCGATTTCTTTTTATAGAATTTATATAGGTATATAATAAAGACAAATCTCAGCCTCTAAGGAGTTTGTTCTCAGACTTGCCAATGGTGAAAAGTTGAACCGTAACATTAAACTGAAGAGTTAGTGATGGAAATCATAGTCTAAGGAAGTGATGCATTTTGCATACACATGTACATTAAAAAATAATGTCATTAGACACTTTATCTGCTTCTGTATTCATCAAGGCTTAAAGTTTGAAACTGCGGCTTAAACTTCAAAATTCTAAATTTTCTTTTTGCTTCTGTCTGTCTTACAGTCCCAGGAAATAACAGTAAATTGTCAGTGTGGAGTCATGAAGGTCATGAATTACGACAGTTGATTTTACTAAGAATCTCATAAAAGCATTTATTTATCTTGGAAACCAACTGTATGCAGCAAAATTGTCAGATGTTTATTAATATTTAGAAGTGATTACAAATACGGAAAACCTGCCCGCTTAGCTCAGTAGGTAAGAGCGTTGGTCTACGGATATCGGGGGCGCGAGTTCGATCCTCGGGCGGGGCGTATGTTCTCCGTGACTATTTGATAAACGACATTGTGTCTGAAATCATTAGTCCTCCACCTCTGATTCATATGGGGAAGTTGGCAGTTACTTGCGGAGAACAGGTTTGTACTGGTACAGAATCCAGGAATACTGGTTAGGTTAACTGCCCGCCGTTACATGACTGAAATACTGTTGAAAAACGGCGTTAAACCCAAAACAAACAAACAAACAAATACAGAAACATGACTCAATATATTTCCAGGATCCATACAACAATATTATTCGTACATGTATTGAGGCCATGGCAGCTGTATTTGGTGGTACTCAGTCATTACATACAAACTCTTTCGACGAGGCTCTTGGACTTCCCACACCATTCAGTGCTAGAATTGCAAGAAACACACAGATCATTCTTCAGGAAGAATCTGGCATCACAAAGGTACTTTAGTTGAACGTAGGGTTGTTTCTATGCCTCCCTTCCAGGAAGAGTAGGTAATTTATTTTGCTGGTCGGTAGGTCTATCGGTCGTTAGATTATTTGGTTTCCAATCAGTAACCAAAGAAGTGTTTGGCCAACTGCTGCCAAAGTTCAAAGGATGATTGGCTGCATTAAGCAGATGAATCCTATTGTTTTGGGGGTCACTAGGTCAAAGGTGAAGGTCACAGTGACCTGAAGACTGAAAACAGTTTCTTGTTAATAACTGGAGAATGCTTTAACCTATGACTGTCAGAATTAATAGCATGATTGCTGGTGTTCGGAAGAAAAAGTGCTTTTATTTTTGGGGTTCATAGGTCAGAGTCGCAGTGACCTTCAGACTAAAATGGTTGATGATCATTGACTGGAGAATGCTTCTGTCTACTTCCGTTAAACTTCATAGCCCACTTGTATTGTTTCAGTAGATGACCCCAATTGTTTTTTGGGTCATTTGGTAGGAGGTCAAGGTCACAGTATACTTTAGACTGAAAATTACATGCCCTGGCCCAGTTAACTCTGATTAGCCATTGGGTGGGTTAGGGGCACAGGCAGGGGGAGCAAGCACTTGTATTTATGAACAGCTCTTTTCAAATTGATCTCTTTCTTATGTCACAGCACCATGTGTTCTTAGACGATCTAAATATGAAAAGAATTGGAACCACTGTCTTATCCAGAGGTGATTTATAGGGTCTGAACACTTGGTTTTGCTGTAACTTTGTGATTTCATTAGGTATAAGAGTTTCGGTTCCATACCTCATGTTTTTATGCCCTCGAAGGGAGGCATATTAGTTTTCAACTGTCCATCCATTCGTTAGTTAGTTCGTTCGTTCGTTCGTCACAACGTTAACTTTTTGCATGAAGAGACTTTACTCGCAAACCACTGCACCCAGGACCTTCAAACTTCACATGCTGATAGTACTTATTGAGTACACGACCCCTACAGACTTTGGCGTCACCAGGTCAAAGGTCAAGGTCACAGGGGCCAATGATAACATTTTGCATGAAGGCACTTTACTTGCGAACCACTGCACCCAGGACCTTCAAACTTCACATGCTAATAGTACTTATTGCGTACACGACCCCTACTGACTTTGGGGTCACCAGGTCAAAGGTCAAGGCCACAGGGGCCAGTGTTAACTTTTTGCATGAAGGCACTTGACTCGCGAACCACTGCACCCAAGACCTTCAAACTTCACATACTGATAGTACTTACTGAGTACACGATCCCTACTGACATTGGGGTCACCATGTCAAAGGTCAAGGCGCTGCAGGGGCATTTGTCACCATTAGTGACAGCTCTTGTTATTTTGATATAAATGAGATGTGAAACCAAAATATTTAGTCCTGTTTGGGGCCATATAACCTGTACTGTGTTGGTTTGTAGTAAAATCCTAATAAATCAATCAGTCAATCAATCAATCAATCAATCAATCAATCAGTCAACCTTAAATCACATTTAATTTGGTGTTTTGACCATGCAGGTTTTTTTAATATATTTGCTTGAAGTAATGCACAAGGTTATGTTCTCTCAAAATAGCCATTTTGGCCTGGACCAGGAAATTCTATGTTAAGAATTTAATGGCTTTAAATTATTTGACCGAAGCTATCATGCAATAACTATAAATCAAATAAATTTTGAGTACTACTTGTCTTGTAGAATGTTTATAATTTCTTGTTTCTTTTTGTTTTGCCAGGTAGCAGATCCCTGGGGTGGATCTTACATGATGGAGAGTATGACTAATGAAATTTATGAGGCAGCACTGAATGTTATCAATGAGGTATGCAATCAAAGTATATTTCCTTAGTTCACTTTAGCCACCACTTTTTTTGTTACATCTAGTTGTGATAATGTAGTAAGAATAGTGAAATAATTGTCACATTGATAAACCTGTAAATTTTCTATGAAAATAAAGTTTGTATTTCTCAGCTAATACAAATGGATAGAAATCAAATTTTTTATCTGGCTAGTGTAGTGTAATCTATTCTGTGATTTTCATGTGTCTGAACTACTTAAAATGTTGGTTCTTTGTTTCTGAGGAGTTTGTAGTCACAGGTATATAATAAAAGTGTCTTGATAACAGTAGCTTGATCTAGGATGTGTTCAGTTCTCTTGGATTTAACCAGGCCAGGTCAAACAAATGCCTTTCTTTTAAGCACTATTTCATTAAATAAGTGTGTGAATTTAGGCATTCATTCATAAATTACAGGATGACAAGCTTTTCCAGCAACAAGAAAAACACTTTATAATCCTGTTCGGCATGCAAGAAGGGCCTGTATTGGTCCTCGCTAGACAGCTGTTTCTGTAGTATCTGGGGCCAATGCAGCTTTTTATTATCACACTGTGTAGATTTTATGGTGCCACTACAAAATGTAATAGGAATACAAACACTTTGTATATTTTTTCCAAGGAGTAAATCTTTCCTTGTCGAGTTTGATTAAGCATTAAGCATGTGGTTGCAAGTATGCCTTGTTTCCCTTTGGACCAATATGGCAGACCTGTGATCTATTTAGATACAAAATTTTATTTATAGTCGGTCATATACAAACAAGATCAGCTATAAATAGCTATTATCTTACTTCAAAAAATATCACAAGTTCATACATTCATATAAGCATAATTAAGAAATGAGCATAATTGAGACAAACATAGCCTACCACATAGTAAGGACAATACATTATGAATGAGCATAAACTATTTTAGAAATGGTAAGAGAAGTCACAGTTGAAGACAACAGTTAAACCTGTATTAAGCAGCCAGCCAAGAGAGCAAAGTAGTGTGGCTGCTTAAGCCAGGTGGCTGCTTTACAATAAGTCAGGTTGAAATTCGAACAAAAACTTGATTTAGGAAGTTAGCTGACTGGCTGCTGAAGGCAAGTGGCTGCTTAATACAGATGATGGTTTAGGTCAGGGTTGACTATAGCTTAAATTTTAGCACGCACACTATATTTGCAACCTATTAAAATAATAAGGTCAGTTAAGTTAATAAAAAGCAGTAATAAAAGATGACCATTCTTACAAAAGTGAAAAGAAATTCTGTACTATATTTTTAGATAGAAGAGATGGGTGGTATGGCCAAGGCTGTTGCCTCTGGTATGCCTAAATTAAGGATTGAGGAATGTGCAGCAAAAAGACAGGCACGAATTGACAGCAATTTAGGTAATTCATTTAAAACATTTTTGTGATGAATTTGTATTCGTATCAGCCATAGGAATCACTTAATCCAAAAGAACTTGTTTCCATAGCCAGGTATTTTTCATGCATTCAGGCCAAACTCTAATCTTTAAGGTTTGAATGATGAATATAGAAGTCTGTACAAATCAGTTTCTGTGTTTCTACTCGGCTTACAGCCTTCTACATATAATCAAAAGTGCAAAAATTCCGTTTTTGCTTATTATTAGGTTTACCATACTGTAAAATCAGTACAATTTGTAGCAAACTGATAATGCTTCTATAAGAAGAAAAGGGGATATAGAATTTTGTTTACTCTCGGTTGGTAGAGTATCTGGTTTCCAGGCAATAACTAGAGAATGCTTGGTCTCACGATGTTCAAACTTTGTAGGGTGGTTTTCTGTGGTCAGTAGATGATCCTATTGCTTTGGGGAGTCAGTAGGTCAAAAAGTCAAGGTCACAGTGACCTTTAGCCTGAAAACAGTTTGCGCTCAATAATCAAAGACTCACTTTGACCAATAGTCATCAAACTTTATAGGAAGATTGCCTTTTGTTAGTAGATGAAAACTTCTGTTTTGGAGTCAAAAGGTAAAAAGTCAAGGTCAAAGTGACCTTGGGACCAAACACAGTTTTCGCTTGACAACTAAACAGTATTTTAGCCTACTACTATCAAACTTCATAGAATGATTGTCAGTGGTGAGTAGTTGACCCTTTTATTTTGGGGATGAGTAGGTCAAAGGTCACAATGTCCTTGAGACTGAAAACAGTTTCCGCTCAATGAATACCACAGTTGCCTACAGCTGTCAAACTTGATAGGTTGATTGTCTGTGTAAAGTAGATGACCCCAATTGGTTTGGGATCAAAGGTCAAAGTGCAAAGTGACCTCAAGACTGAAAACGGTTTCTGGCCGATGATTAATGAATGCTTTGGCTGTTATTCTTCTTAGGATTGTTGCCTGTAGTCAGTAGTTGACCCCTGATGTTTATTAGGTAATTTAGTCAAAGGTTAAGGTCACAGCATACAAAATTACTTATCCACTTGCCTAAAAATGTCTTCACCAGGGCATTTGTGTTTTAAAAACAGCCATTGTTTACATGGATTTCATGGATGCATCAGTCATGCAAATAAAATTCCTATCTGTTCATCTTCAGACATGAAATCAACAAATTCATATGCCATCAGAATAGCTGTTTTGGTCAAAACTCACAAATTAAACAATTTCACAGTATGTCCAGTTAAATGCTAATTTAAAAGTATAAATACTTGCAGCAGATAAAAAAAGAGAAACTGTTTGATTTTATCATTGACAGAGGTGATTGTTGGAGTGAACAAACATAGACTGAAGGAGGCGGAGATGGTTGATGTGTTGTGTATAGACAATGCCGAGGTGCGAGAGAAACAGATCGCTAGACTGAAGAATACAAAGGCTAATAGAGATCAGGCTAAGGTATTTGTTCATAGTTTAATATGTATTGTGTATATACATTGCAAAGGTAAGAGAGAAACAGATCCCTAGCCTGAAGAATACAAAGGCTATTACAGATAATGCTATGGTATTTATTAATGGTTGATGTGAGTTGTATAGAATATGTCAAGGTCTTACAGAAAGTGTTTGCTAGAGTGAAAAAGACAAGAGTTGATAGCGATCATGCTTAGGTGTGGTATTACCATCGCATAGTAGCATGTATGTGTCAACTGTGCCCTACTGACAGGGTTTGATTAACATTTGAATACATGGCATACATATGTGTGAACTGGGTAATAACAAAATGGTTTGATGGTCATATGATGTTATACAGTAAATCACAGATCGCTTGAGATAGCAAGGACATGAGCAACGGTCATCCAAACATAGTAAGTCAAACTTCATTCACTCGAACTCGGATAATATGATCACCACCTATCACTCAAACTATCGTCATAACTAGGCAAAATTCTTATATAATGTATATTGTTTAAAGGCCCAAACTACCGATAACTCCTACCAGTTTGCCAGTCCCATCAAGTTCAAGCGAACATGTTTTGACTGTAAGAAGAAACTGGTTGTGGACCACATGGTTTGTTTTAGAGAGCCTGGATGATTAAGTTGTTACTGTAGATGTTTGAATTGTATAATAGGTGATGTAAAAAGAAACATTTGATTTGAACTTTTTTGTTACAAAAGGTTTTGTTGAGACAAATAACTCGCTTGCATCTATGAGCAGTGTCATGAGAAAATATATGGTATGGCCAACATTAATGATGTTATGTTGTCCATGATGAAATAGAAATATAAGCTTGGAGCTTTATTATGTCAAAAGTCTTAAAGACCAGTTACACCACAGACACAAATTATGTACAGTTGTTTCATAACAAAAGTGCCATGTGGTCAAAAATTTAGTTTGAAAAACACAAAAAGAAGTATTTTTTTTGTTGAAAAAATGTTCAGCAGGAATTTTATTGTTTTCAGTTATTATATTAAGTTACATGATTGCATTTACATATTTTGGGATCTTTTGCTGCATGTATGTAGAAACAAAGACTTTACAAGTTACAAGAAAAGTGTTTTCCTTTGACATAGTTCTGTAGTTGTAAGAATATATCCAACTATTGATGGACTGTAAGGTTAGTATATTGATGGTGAATGATACAATCCAGTAACCGATAGGTTGCATGCCTATCAATGTTTTCGGTAGTTTTCGCTAAAGATTAGATAATAACCTGAACAAGACTGTTATTTCCTTGTCTTTCTTCGTACTAAATATATTCTACATATTTTAAATATTAGTTAATTCTGTATACAAAGCTGGACAACAAAGCAGACACCCACCTGCCATGCCATTGATTCTGCCAACTAATTCTCAGCAAAGAAGAAATGTTCCAGTATATGGGAGACAATTGACAGAATACAGGCATAACATCTGAGCCGCACCATGAGAAAACCAACATAGTGCATTTGCGACCAGCATGGATCCAGACCAGCCTGCGCATCCGCGCAGTCTGGTCAGGATCCATGCTGTTTGCTTTCAAACCCTATTGCAATTAAAGAAACCGTTAGCAGATAGCATGGATCCTGGCCAGACTGCGTGGATGCGCAGGCTGGTCTGGATCCATGCTGGTCGCAAATGCACTGTGTTGGTTTTCTCATGGCGCGGCTCATTTTTATCGTGAGTTAAGGTAGTGGACCCATAATGAAAGTCAAATTATTCATTCTCCATTTGTGATCTCGGCTCTATCCGGTTTTATGGAAAGACAATTGCACTTTGAGCTGTTATAATTTACATCCAAAGAACCCTGAATTGAGTAACACAAAACTTGCTGAGTGTCATTACTCGTCCACTCCCTTAAGGTTGTGTATTTACAGTCAATCTTTGTTCACTCAAACTTGGATAATTCGAACACCACCCTTCGCTTGAAAACATCATTAGGTCCCGTCAAAATCCCAGTTTGATATATATTGTTCAATGACTCAGACTGCCAATAACTCTTAACAAATTTTCATACTCCCATTGAATTTGAGCAAATGAAGTTTGACTGTATTTATAAGCTGCTGTACTTATTTGCCTCTATTGTAACAACCACTTTTGCTTAACATTTTTAGATTTAGCCCGCTGACAAGTGATTGTTTATTTTTTAATAGGCTGATGAATGTCTGTCCAATATAACTAAAGCATGTGAAAGTAATGACGGGAACTTATTGAAACTGTCTATAGATGCTGCCAGACATAGATGTACTGTAGGCGAGATAACTGATGCAATGGAGAAAGTAAGTGTAGTAGGGTTGTCATCATTTGTTGTAATCATCTTTTGTCGCGTCATTGCCTTAATTTGATCAATTGATGGTATGGTCCAGTAAATATATATTGATACAGAATTTTCGAATATCAGTACAGTCTTTTGTTCTGATCTGTTAAAGGCAAAATGGTTGGTAATTTTTGGCGACTAGCAGGAAGTGTGATATTTTCTCCATTGGAGTCTTCCTGATACACTGATGTGTTGTTGATTGTTATTGTCGTTCCTTCAGTACAACAATTTCAATCAGTGATAGCTCTAATATATAGAGGATATTTGTTTGTGTATTTCTCGCTGCAAAACCAGGGATAGGGAGTTCTTTTCACAGCTCCTCCAACTAAAATTTCTGACATTCTTTGGATTTGAGTCCTATGTATAAAGGTGATTTGATATTCTAAAAGCCTGGAAAGCTTATTGAATGTGGGTGTCTTCTGTATCTTCCACTTTTCACCCAACTCCAAAATTGCTAACATTCTTGAGGAGGAGTCACCAAAATGGGTAACCCATGGCAGTTTTCAGTAATCTTAGATACACCAAGGTCTCAGTGAAGGATGGAAAAAAACGTTTAAAAAAACTCCTTCCATAGATCATTTGGATTTGTACATACTCTTTTTAGCTCATCTGATTTTTTGAAAAAAAATGATGAGTTATTGTCATCACTTGAGCGGTTGTCGGCGTCGGCGTTGCCTGGTTAAGTTTTATGTTTAGGTCAGCTTTTCTCCTAAACTATCAAAGCTATTGCTTTGAAACTTGGAATACTTGTTCACCATCATAAGCTGACCCTGTATAGCAAGAAACATAACTCCATCTTGCTTTTTGCAAGATTTATGGCCCCTTTTGGACTTAGAAAATATCAGATTTCTTGGTTAAGTTTTATGTTTAGGTCAACTTTTCTCCTAAACTATCAAAGCTATTGCTTTGAAACTTGGAATACTTGTTCACCATCATAAGCAGACCCTGTACATCAAGAAACATAACTCCATCTTGCTTTTTGCAAGATTTATTGCCCCTTTTGGACTTAGAAAATCAGTTTTCTTGGTTAAGTTTTATGTTTAGGTCAGCTTTTATCCTAAACTATCAAAGCTATTGCTTTAAAACTTGCAACACTTGTTCACCATCATAAGTTGACCCTGTACAGCAAGAAACATAACTCCATCCTGCTTTTTGCAAGATTTATGGCCCTTTTTGGACTTAGAAAATATCAGATTTCTTGGTTAAGTTTTATGTTTAGGTCAGCTTTTTCTCTTAAACTATCAAAGCTATTGCTTTGAAACTTGCAACACTTGTTGACCATCATAAGCTGACCCTGCACAGCAAGCAACATAACTCCATCCTGCTTTTTGCAATAATTATTGCCCCTTTTGGACTTAGAAAATCATTTTCTTGGTTGAGTATTATGTTTAAGTCAACTTTTCTCATAAACTATCAAAGCTATTGCTTTAAAACTTGCAACAGTTTTTCACCATCATAAGTGGACACTGAACATCAAGAAACATAACTCTATCCTGCTTTTTGCAAGAATGATGGCCCTTTTTAGACTTAGAAAATCATGGGTAGGACAATATTTCTATTACACAAAAAAAATCAGATGAGCGTCAGCACCCGCAAGGCGGTGCTCTTGTTTTTTTTTGTACCCCTCAAACAACGAAGTTGTAAGGGAGGTATACTGATTTCAGGTTGTCTGTGTCTCCATCTGTCTGTAGACACAATCTTGTGCGCGCCAACTCTCCTCATCCCCTTGACACAATTTAATGAAACTTCACACAAGTAATCAGTAACAACAGTTACATAGTTGTGCATGGTGCATGTTAGGTTCTTTCAGAAGAAAAAAATTGCAGAGTTATGGGACTTTGTTTTTTGTTACTATACTATACTATATACATAGAGTCTGCATATGCAGTCTTGTGTGCGCCTAATCTCCTGAACCCATGCACACAGTCTAATGGAACTTAACACATTAAATGATCAGTAGTAACCCTAGTTGTGCGTGGTGTATGTTATGTTCTTTCAAAAAATAATTCTGCACAGTTATGGGACTTTGTTTTTTGTTAATATACTATATACATACAGTCTGCATATGCAGTCTTGTGCGCGACTAATCTCCTGAACCCTTGCACACAATTTAATGGAACTTCACACAAGTGATCAGTACCAACCCTAGTTGTGCATGGTGCATGTTACATTCTTTTAGATAAATATTCTGCACAGTTATGGGACTTTGTTTTTTGTTACTATGCTATATATATAGAGTTTGCATATGCAATCTTGTGTGCGCCTAATATCCCGAACAATTGCACACAATTTAATGAAACTTCACACAAGTGATCAGTACCAACCTTACTTGTGCATGGTGCATGTTAGGTTCTTTCAGAAAAATATTCTGTAGAGTTATGGGACTTTGTTTTTTGTTACTATGCTATATACATAACAGTCCACATAATTATGCAATCTTGTGTGCGTCAAATTGCAATGTACTGTGTCAGTGCGTGCGGGGGTTACATTCATCACCTTCAGTGATAGCTCTAGTTGTTTTCAGGTTTATGGTCGACATGTTGCAAGTGATCGAATGGTCAGTGGGGCATATAAAACCGAATATGGTGCTGATGACGAAATATCAAAAATCATCAAGAGAGTTGAGGTAGGTGTTTGATACATGGGATGCTCACAGATGATTGTTGAGAAAATCAGAATTTTGAAATAAATTGATAATTCTGAGTGGTCAGTAATATTTAAAGTCATGGTTTGAACTAGAACATACGCAGATAATTCAACGATTTTCTCCAAAATTTTCAGCATAAATCTTAGGGAGAAAGTAGTCCAGTGGTTAACAGTTGAACTAAAGCAACAAACTGTAAAATCAGTTAATTGCAAGGGAACAAAATTTCATGGTTTGGGCCAAAATGACTAATTTATGGGGATTTGAATTTGTGTAATTCAGTCTTTTAAAGATAAAACAAAAGGGAATTTTGCTTGTTCATTTGGATTTAATTTCATATATTGACAGAACCATGAAATCCACGAATTAAGTCCCCCCTCGAATATTAATAATTTCATAGTAGATGTTCATTTTAACATAAATAGCTTGGCTCTGAGGTCTTACTCGCAATTTGCTGTGTTTATCTTGCATGTAACAAATTTGTCATATCAACATAGAACAAAATATATACAAATTGCGTATCTCAAAATTAATACTAGTATTTTAAGGCATTTAGACAAGTCTTAAATACTGTTTCAGAGAACCTCATATTCCCACAAATTAGCAACATTGTCTCCTTATGATGGAATTTTTTATAACAACACCAAACATGGTCCTGGCCAGTATCATTTCTGATAAAATGGCAAAGAACCTTGATAGGAATGGAAAAATAAGTTGGTAAAGATTTCAAAAATTCATAGTAACATTATTAGTTACACTGCTTGTTGGTGACAGGATACGGGATATACGCTCTCGCGTGATATGGGTTTTCGAGACAGCGTATATCCCATATCCTGTCACCAACAAGCTGTGTAACGATTTTATCTTGCCGACTACCCTTTATTTCCATGCTATAATTGACACATTTTGTATATTAATAAAGCTACTTACAGTGCAGACTGGAATCCTGCAACCATTTGTTTGGTCATCATGTTTTTGTTTATAGTTGATTAATACCAGCCATAAAATGCACAATGAACTGTATTTTGACTGAATCACAAAACACAAATATGTTAATTCCTTTGCTTTACGATGATTTAACTTAAAACAAGATTTAAACGGCCGTGTCTCCCATACAGAGTTATTGTTCTTCTGTTCCTGCTTAACGGCTAACTTCACGAGCCTAAACGAAGTAGGAGAATGAAAACGGCAAGAAAACACTAAATTTACTCTCGGAAACGATGTATAGATGGAGCTAATATTCTGACTTCATTCAATTACGCCAGCGATGCGGCAGCCATTTTGTTTTAATCAAAATTCATATCGGAAAATTACTAGAGGATATGGAATATATCCTGTCTGCACGTGACGTCTGTTGACCAATAGAAATGTAAGAAATTTGTAGAAGGCGAGATAAATTAATTTACCAGCAGTTGATTAACGAAAACTGTGCTTCAGAATAATAATGGTTGCTTTATTGTGTTTGTTGCAGAGATTCCAGGAAAATGAAGGAAGAAGACCCCGTATTCTGGTAGCGAAAGTAGGTCAGGACGGACATGATCGTGGAGGCAAAGTTATTGCCACTGGCTTTGCTGATATGGGATTTGATGTTGATATTGGACCTTTGTTTGCTGTAAGTTAAATTGAGTTTTGTAACTTTAATTAACAGTGTTGTTATATTTTCTGGTCCTTCAGGATCATGGAGTCCATTCAATATCTTTGTAATAGAATTCTGCTTAAGCCGGAGCTAGGGGGCATGAGAGGTGTTGCACTTTCCATTACCTCTCATGAACAAACTCAATCAAACCAAGTCTGCTATAATTTTGCTTGGTAGCATTCTGTGCTTCCAAAGGATCTTTTTACAGATTTTATTAATGTATGTTATTCTCTTTATTTAACTTACAGATTACATTGACATTAAAAGAGATAATCCATATATTGTCATGAACCTATCTTTCTCTCTGCATTAAAAGGACTATTGATATAAGGAAACTTATTATACATTATCGTGATTAGTGGACGTGCCCATATTGTCAGAACTTTCTTTTCTGGTTTTTTTTTATGGAGTTACGGACATTTTTTAGACTTTAAAACATTTTAATTAGATCTGCATAACAGAACATACGCTGTCAGTTTCTTTCAGTTCCAATCCAGTTGAAATGAAAGTTTTTATATGTCATCAGCATGAATTGGTCATGAGCATATTATTAAGACTTTCTTATGTAATTCATTTTTAGAGTTATGGCCCTTTTTTGACTTTGAAATATTAGCTACATCAGAAAATTCTGTAACTCAGCTCAACTTCTGTTTCCATCCAATTAAAATAACAATTGGTATACATCATCAACATAAAGTGGACATGCACATAGTATAGGGACTTTCAATTGTCTGATTGTTTTTCAGGAGTTATGGCCCAGTTGTGGACATGTTATTCTGTTCAGGGGGGATATGTCATACAGTGTTGTCATCATTATTGTTACATTCTTACTTAAACTATTAAATGAAATAAATTTGTTGTTTCACTGGAATGAAAAGGTTGATGAATGTTTTTTAGTGACCTCACACCTTCAAATAACGTCACAAAATATGGCACAACTCGTATGAAATTTACCTGTCCAAATGGACAAAATATTGATGTTTGAAAGTTAACATAGTTTGAAAAAAAATAAACATTGCATATTATTATTCAGCAAGGTTTTAAAGTTAGCCACTTACAGAATGTAATATTGATTAAATATTTAGATAATGAAAATTCATAATACAAGGAAATTTTCAGTGTCTAAAGAAAAGAATGAATACAGTGTTTAATTTATCCGCTGCTTAAGCAGTCTTTTCAGTTATTATTAATCTGATCTAGAAAATGAAATTTTTGAAAACTCAGATTATTGAATGAAATTCCTTGATTTATGTTTTATACTTAAATCAGTTCTCCAGTTTTCAAAGAAACACTACTGTTTGATCCAGAAATTCCATAACAGTGTTTTCATGAATTTTACCTTTATTCTGCAGGATTTACTTATAAGTTATATGTCATCAAAATGGTCTCTTGGAGTGGTACTAGAAACATTCTGAACTTATATTTGTAATAATGTTGATTAAAGCGGGCTCAAACTGATTTTTTTACTCTGTAAAATTCAGATCCATGAAAAATTACAAAAATGCTCACCCGATAACCTCCTCCACCTCGCCAGATAAACTTTCTCCATCTTAGGCACTAACCTATTATTCTATTTATCTTGTCATTACTTCATTTTCCGATATTTGGCAATTTATTTTACAAAAATAAGTGTGCGACAACCATTTCAATGACGTCATATTCGTAATAACGTCACTTATATAATGACGTAATCACCGACAAAATTGCAATAACTTCTTTGTTTTTGAATAAAAACTCATTATTTGACCACTCATTTTCTTAGTTCGGACATTTCCAACACAATGGTGATGGTTTCAATGCAAAATTTCTTATGACAACAATATCGATCAGGCCTAAAAAAAAATATGTTTGTTTCCTGTAACCCGACCGACCGTAAGTTTTTACCGCCGACCGCAATTTTTTTATGGGCTGAAATTCGAGATTCTGATCATATCTTTATTGATTATAGGGATAATTTAGTTGCACCCGACCTCGTCGCGCATAGTCACGAACGTTCCTGGTTCTGTCGACATGAAACAACATGGCGAAAAGCCTGTTTGTCGGTAGACTCGAGGTTCCGGGTTTTCACCCGCGAAAATCGAGAAGTTTTCTTTGATGCATATCGAGTTCAAAAGTTCTGCCCCTAGTCAATCAAAATCTCGGTGAATTTCAATACTGTTCGCCGCAACAAGCGGAAGTATGGCAGTAGGCGGAGCGTCATATACTAATTAGCTACTGACAGATGTCAATCACGCCACGCGCCGGCTGACACGTGGTTATCTCGCGGTTTCTATTTAGTACTTATTATGAAAGGTGTTTATTGATCAAGGTGTAAACGTTAATTGATAAACAATTCGTAGAAGAGCAGTCTATTATCATGTTTGTACCACTTGTTCAGGGGTCACGCTGTCGGTTGCACTTGAGCCATTTGCGACAAAAGATTAATTGTGGCCCCGAAAATCTCTAATTGGCAAAAACGGCCCGAAGCTATGTCTGTCTGCAAATCTATGAACTTTGCCTGTTACACAATGTTTACTGAACGAAAGGAATCAGTGTAGAAAAAAAACTTGTATGAACAACATCTGTTATTGAAAGGCGGGAGCAAATTTTCAACAATTTTATTTGATTAGTAATTTAATTTATACAGGCCTCGACCTTAGTGGTGGACCGTTGGACCGACGCAACCAAAATCGGCAGGTCCACTATCAAAAGTTGGGTTGACCGACGGTCAACCAATTTTCAGTCACGGTCTGCAAATAAAATAAAACCCTTAAAAGTGGAAAAATAGGGGTGATGGGGGGTGGGGGATCGTACCCATATCGGCGAATTCACAAAACGAAAGTTGATTTTGCCTTAGTACGGCATTCTACAGTTATAAGCATTGGCGAGTTAAAGTCAGGATAGCACGAATGGACTACTCCACCGATCGGGTGAGTGGTTTTTACGTGGTAACTTTACCAAATTGAGTAATTACATCAGGCAAAATTACCTGGATTGACTGGAATTTACCCGCGAATCGTAAAAATATCAAAACGTCATGCTGGTAATTTTCCATTCCACAAGCACGTGCGCCCTATCGTAATACTTAATTTACATCGCAGTTACTTTTGACACAAAAAACGCGCATAGTGCATTCATTTTTTAATATATTCGCTTCAGATATTCAACACCGCTTGAGAACTAATACAGTTTGAATTCTATAACAATTTTAATAAGATATCGACAGGTATGTAGGCAAAATTCTTTTAAAACGATCAGATTTTCATATAATGTTTTGTAAAATTTCAAACAGCGCGATCTTGATTATTTATTTCCTTTTTAAAGTAAATAAACGGTACATACTATGGTAATAAAATTCAGACTTTTGACCAGAAAGTACAAAAAACACAATTAAAAAATCTTAAATAATGAAAAAGCGGCAGCAATTTAAATACATGGAGTAAAACGATTTTTTTGGCAAACAGATTTCTGTTAGCACGGCAGAATAGGTTACGTGACCTCATGAACGTAAATAGAAATATGGTTTTAAAATGAGGCAGTATGATGTCGTTGCGATTTTTAATAAGTTTTAAATGAGTCTTCGTACATATATTTTTTGACACAACACTTTGTTAGATATTCTTCTCAAACAATAATGTAAATTTCTTGAGGGCAAATAGGTCAGTATCGTTCACGATCTGACACATTTACATGTCAGTTTATTCGGGATATTGCACATTCGCTTTTTAAAAAATTAAAGAAAAAACTTTTTTACTGATTTCTTCTCAACAATTAAAGGAATCGAGAAAGTACGATCAGACAGTGATGTGTCACATGGCGCGAAAACATGACGTAATGCAATGACAATCTCGTGGAAACTATACCGCTTTGATCTCCACTGCAGATGCCACAATAACCGACACACTTCCTTTAGCTCTTTGAGGGGGTGTTAATTGATGATGAAAACAAGGCCAATTACTTAGTTTATCATCAGAATGATTACCGATAATTGTTGATGTTGTTTTTTTTTCACTTTCAACACTGGTGCTGATTGTGTCCATATTTTGGGACACTTTTCAAAATAATTATTTTTCGGGATAACAGATTGCTACAGTCTTCCATTTTTAATTATTTAGAAATAAGTCCTGTTTCTCTGAGTCATATGAAGTTATGACGTCTACAGCATCACAATTTATGAGATAGAATTGGAGGTCCACTAAAGTCTGAGCAGGTCTACTAGATTTTAGCAGTTGGTGAACCTGCTGGCAACTGCCGAAGAAAGTTAAGGTTGAGGCCTGATTAGGCAGTTAATTGGCGATAATAAGGTTACTAAACACTGAAATGTTCTGACACCTACTAAAAAAAATTAAAAAAAAAAAAAAAAATTCCCTACCTACCGACCCCCATTTTTTTCAGCATGTTACAGGAAACAAACATATTTTTTTTATGCCTCATAAGGTCACATGATCAACTGACCGTATATCACTGGTCACGTGTCAACTGACGGTATATCAAGAAAGATATACGGCACCCGGATATCGGGTCGAAAATTCTGCAAGTGACAGGATAAAATTTTTTCTTTTATTCAAAGATATCTTGAAACTTCTGTAATTATCGATGAACAAATAGGCCAAAATTTAAATTTTAGAACATTTTGGTGTCCAAAATGGGTTAAGTTTACTTGTGAAAATAACCTTACAATATTTTTTTTGATGATACACACACATAATAATCTGAAAATTAGAAATAAGTGTTATTTAAAATAATATATAATATAAATTGTGCTGTCTTATATTGAAAGAGAAGCCAAAGAAAAACTTATGTTACAGAAATGGTGGATCAAATAGTTGATACATGTATTAACATGAGACGGCCAGTCAGGAATTTTAATTTTGAAGCCATGTCTGTAACATGTTTTACAGACACCACGTGAGGCAGCACAGCAGGCTGTGGATGCTGATGTACATGTAGTTGGTGTAAGCTCACTGGCAGCAGGACATAAAACTCTTATACCAGAACTTATAAAAGAACTCAGGGATATGGGAAAACCGTAAGTAAACTTGTAAATGTTGACAGTTTTCTTGAACTCTGTTTGAAATAAGTGTAAGAACTCTTGGAAGAAATTGTATAACTCTATGTTGGCACAGTAGGTCAAATGCTGCTCATAATTTTTGTGTAAAATTATTCATAGCTTCTTTAACCGCCTGACAATTTTTGTAGTTCTTGGTTGAAGATTTATATTACCTGCCTGTATTTATGTAGTAAAATCTTTTAAAATATTCTTACCAGCAAACTCTGGAACTATTTCAAAATAATTTCACAGACATTTCCTTACATAACCATCAGTTGTTCAAGCAAGTGATGTATCTCAGGTGAGCGATCTGGGGCCATCACGTCCCTCTTTTAAAGTCAGAAGACTTTTGAAACAAGTAACTATTGTATCAGATAGATGATATGGATTTATGTAAGAGGCTGTTTACTCAGAATTGTAGTAAAGGTTGGAGACTTAAGATCATTTACAATTTCTAATTCAAAAGGTGGTTGTACCATTAAGTAACAGGGGTCAGTGTCTGATATAATTTTATGAGGGGGCTCATTTGTGTGAATTAAACTCTTTGCAAAAACAAGCAAGAAGTTGTCATTTGTTTCTTATGAAAATGTTATTTAAGTGTAATTCTGTTATCAATTTTTAGAGAAATTTTAGTGGTGGCTGGTGGAGTTATCCCCCCTCAGGATTATGATTACCTGTATGATATTGGTGTTGCTGCTGTGTTTGGTCCAGGTAGGTAACTCTTAATTATGGTCTTGCAGTAAGTTACCTTCTTGACTGCTACTTGAAATATTGTTCTGATAGCTGGTTGAGTTGTTCAGGGTTCCCATGGTCAGGGAAAAAAGTATTTTTTCAAGGTCATGGAAAAGGTCAGTGAATTTTGTAATTGGTCAGGGAAATTTGGAAATTGGGCAAAAGTCAGGGAAATGTCAGGAAAATTTGGAACCAGAGTCGAGAGCCAAAGAATTTGATTTGTGAAAAAGCAGAAAGAATGAAAATAAAAGGCAAAATCATATTTACAAATATTTTAGTTAGCACTATGATATATTCTGTATTTCACATCCACAAAATATAGTTTATCTGTCATTCAGTCCATTTAACAAAATTATTTAAAAAATTGAATAGAATTAAAACTGTAGAACATAATTCTGTTAAGCAAGTGATCATCCTTTGTTTGCCTTGTACAGTATAATGTTGTATAAATGCTATGAATTGTGTTGTGGTGCATAGTTGCAAACTTACCTCATCATACAAGCAATAACTGTTCTTTTCTCTCATGTATGCTGGTATTGAAAAGTTACTTAGAAAAGCTTATTACACACCATTCTTAAATGTTTATCTTTTTTACTCAAATAAGTGCTTACAGATTGTAATGCGTTAAGCATTACTAATACTGTGTTGGACTGTGCAGTATAATTTTGATTTATTTTGTTTTTAAATCCTAATCAGCTTTTAAGTATTCTGTTAAAATAGGCACTAGTCTTTTGGTCAATTCATCTTTGTAAAGATAAAACACTAGTTTCCAGTGCAAAAGATGGCCAGTGTTTATGGAAGTTCAGTGGTGAATAAATATGAAAGTGAAAGAAACATTTACCCTGATATTACATAATCTGTTACCACTGCCATTGGAATGAAGCAATATGGGGACATGCACCTTTTCAAAAGAAGTCTCTTGTTTTGAGCAATTTTGACTATACTTTATTCTGTCAGTCATTTGGAGGGGGCATGTGTCCTACAATCTAGACATCATTCTTAGCACTGTTTATTATGCCAAGACTTGACTGTTTATTTATCAGTGCCCCGCCACGAGTGGTTGGGGGTTATAGGAATGGTTTCCGTCTGTCCGTCATTCCATCCGTCCATCGGTAACAATTGTGTCCGCTCCATATAGCTTAAACCCCTTGAAGGATTTTCATGAAACCTCATCAAGACGATGTGCAGAAGTCATGAGTCAGCCATGTCAGCTCAAAGTCAAGGTCACAACTCGAGGTCAAAGGTTTGAGCCTTCCATTTTGTGTCCGCTCTTTATCTCTGCTAAACCACTTGAAGGATTTTCTTGAAACTTTGGTCAAGTGTTCACCTTATTGAGATGGTTTGCAAAACCCATTAGTCAGCCATGCAGGCTCATGGTCAAGGTCACAACTTAAGGTATTGATGTTGTCATACATGGACTATAAATATACTTAACAAGGACAATGCTTCCACCCAGTACCATCAACCCTTGCACTATCCATAACAGTAGCGGGGGATATAGCTGTCTTTCAGACGGCCTTGTCTTACCACTTTTTCATCAAAGATATTGTGACTTTTGTAAGTTTTTGTCAGATATTATGAGGGAAAAAGTGAAAATCTTAATATACATGCTGAATGAAGATGAAAACAAATGTGTTTCTTATCTTACAGGAACGAGGATCCCTGATGCTGCTGAAATGGTTGTTGACCTCCTAGAGGGTAAAGGGCCAAATAAAAGACAGTCAGCGGCATAAAATACCTAGAAATATTACCTCCTTAGAACATGTTGGAAATAGTAGAATACTCGCAAAATGTAGATGACAGCTTCCTAGGCAAAAGAAAGTATAGGAGTTATGGTTCATACATATAAAATTTTGTTTCAAGTTGTTAAGGAGTTGAAACATATTGCAGCCCCAAATCAGGCCACCAGTTTTGGAGTTGATAAACCTACATAAAGACTGTGGTTCAAATAGGGATTTATTAAGATATGAAGACATTACTATACGTCTGTATTGTTCCATCTGGCAGTAATGGCATAACCTAATGCAATAATGGCACAGGTGCCGTTATGAAAAGCGATGTGCCATTATAGCCAGGAGGCATACCCTAGAGTTTATTATATAGATTTCTATGAGATAGCAATGTCAGAAGGGCAGAAGTTAAATTCCAGAAGTGTGCCAGTGACATTATTTGGCACACAGAGCAAGTCCACTGATATTTATGTAATTATAATGTGAATGTGTTGCTATATATGTTAATGTCTATGAATTAAAGCTCTTCTTATCTTTGTTTTGTGTGGAATTTTGTATGAATTATGCTCCAGTAGCTTTATAGTGGATTTGTTGACAATATTTCCCACTGATTGTCCCTTATCAAGGTAGATTTGTTGTTTTGATCATCAAACTGGAATAAGCTATGTTAGTTATTTACCTTACTTGCCGTATTTTTGAATGTTGACTAAAATACATCATTATATTTCACTAAAAAAAGCTTGAATTTTAAATGAGTTTTATCAGTATAATTTGACACATTGTTAAGAGTCTTGGAGTATGTCACAAAGTGGCTGAAAGCAGAGTCAGTTTTTAGTGATCAAAGCATGAGAAAACCTTAAGGTAGTGGACAGGTCAGTAAGCAGTTTCGTGTTCTCTTCTTATTTCAGTTATTTCAGTATTCTACTGCAGTAAATGTACCAACAATGGTTTCTGTTGAAACTGGGTAAATGCCGAAATAATGTATGGGGCAAACATAAATTTCTGAAATAAGGTACAGAGAGGAAATAAAATGCCAAAATTACTTATTGAGAAAATGTAAATTGCCCAAATAATGTACAGTGAAAATATAAAGTGTCAAAATCACATTGTAGAAATGGTAAAAAGCTGAAATAACGTATGGAAAAACATTAAATGCCGAAATAGTATACAGAGAAAGCATAAAATGCTAAAATCACATATGGAGAAAATGGCATTACATGTCCACTACCTCAAGTGTTCAGTATCAGTTATTATATGTAAAAATGTTTAGCAATACGGGTGAACAGATATGTTATATTTTATAGTGTATTCTGAACAGATGCTCTGTAATGAGCTTTTGCTGTATAAGAAGCTTGTTTTCGTATAATATGTTTAAAACAGTAATGTACATGTAGTTTTTTATGCAGACTGCATTCTGTGCATTGTTGTCTTAATGCCTGATGGTAAAACATGGACTGATAAGTCCTATTGTTTGTCAGTCTGTTACTAAGACCTTTGTTGGTATAGTAACTTTATTTTTCCGTGATTACTTCTGCTAATACGAACATTGTCATTCATTGTACAAGTTAATTTTTAGAAATTTACTTGTTTCATATAACAGTAATATTCCATAGAGATTATCCTTGTTAGCTCAGTGTAGTTATGTCAGTAATTTATTGTTTTATTAAATAAATTTTTAAAATATGTTTTTAATGTTTGATTGTTTTCACTGTAATGTATATGATTGAAAGCTGTAGACCTAGACATTTCAGAAATATTTTCAAAATGAATTTTGTATTATAAATAAAAATCGTAAAGTATAGATCCCTCAGAAACACCAAGCACAAGGCAGACAGTGAAAATTGCAGACTTGGCTTGATTGAGTCTGTTCATGAGCAGTAGTGGAAAATGCAACATATTGCCCAAGCCCCGCAGCCCTGGCTTAAGCAGTTTTCAATCTTTAAATGAGTTGAAATCAATGATCCTGAAGCACCAGAAAATATAGCAACAGTGTTGATTCTATGGAAGCGTGAAAGGGCCATCAGATGCTAATACATTTTATTACACTACGACCCCAGAAAGTTGTATTTTTAAAAAGAATTACTAGCCTTATGTTCTTAAATGACCTGTAAACCACCAAGAAAAGTAGGGGTAAACTTTGTCTGACAGGTCAACACTATGGAAAATCTTCCAAGCTGACAGCTAAAATGTGCATGGGTATGAACACATGAGTAAAAATGTTTGTTTACATTTCTGTAAACTTAAAAATGCTACCAAAATGTCAAGTATAGGTCCACAATGAAATAAAAACAGGAACTGGCATACATAAAACATGAAAATAACATTAACTTGGAAATACAGGCATAACTATAGTAAAAGAACCAGTGTGGGAGCCATCTAGTCTACTCGCATAATGGCAGACTTTTTTGAACACTGATTTTTCACTTGGCATGGACACAGAGGTCTAAATTAAAACTGGTTTTTGTTTGAATTACATTGGTAGATTTATTTTTGATATTTTGGTAGAACAAATGGGAGAGGAGGTTGTATTTGGTGAAGTGAAACTCAACTTTAGTACAAAGAGTACTTCCAGGTCACAGCAGTGTGATTTTGGTGTGATTTTACAGTAAGCAAATGTGACAAAACTCCTCAAAAGAAATATTCAAAGATTAAAACCCATTGACAAACTGCCATATCTGCAACTCAATGGGGTATATTGGTTTCAGATTGTCTGTCTGTCCGTAAACACAATGTTGTGCACACCCAACTCCATCCACATGGCACAATTTACTATGTCTGCATATGCAATCTTGTGCATATCTGATCTCCAAAATCCATGCACACAATTTAATGAAACTTAAGACAAGTGATCAGTAGTAACCAAAGTTGTGCATGGTGCATGCTAGGTTCTTTCAGAAAAAAAATTTGCACAGTTGTGGGACTTTCTTTTAGCTCGGCTGAGTTTTGAAAAAAAAAATCTACATGGTATTGACATCACCTGATCGTCAGCATTTTTAAAAAATTTTGTTTAGGTCCACCTTTTCTCAAACACTGTAAAAGCTACAGCTTTGAAACTTTGCACACTTGTTTATTAATTATCATTGGGTGACTGTGTAGGCTAAGAATCATAACTCTGATATGCATTTTGTCAAGATTATGGCCCTTTTTGTACTTGGAAATTTTAGTTTCTTGGTCAAAATATTTGTTTAGGTCCACTTTTTCTCAAAAACTGTATGAGCTACAGTTTTGAAACTTTGCACACCTATTTATCATCATTGAGTGACTATGTATGCCAAGAAACAAAAATCTAATCTGCTCTTTGTCAGAATTATGGCCCTTTTTGGACTTTGAAATTCTGAAATGGAACTCTTTTCTTGCATACTGTCCAGCACTTGCAGACGAGCGACAGCAACCGTAGGTTGTGCTGTTGTTATTACTACTATCTCCACATTTTCTAATGGCTATCTTAAGTACATATCTGACTTCCTCACTGCATATAACCTGTGATCGAATCGTGACAATGCCACATCACACGATTATAATATGTTTAAAGTTCCATAAGACTTTAAATTTTATGTTAACATCAGATTAAACAGCTATCCAAATAGAAGTTATGAATAATCATATGGTTGGTAAAAGCGCTACTTTTCATACTGCACATGACTTTTACAGTTAATGTCATAAAGTGAGGTAATACAATAGATTCAATGAAACTTTCTACTTTGCTCATCAATATTTAAACGTTCGACAAATATTAGAGAAAACAATTTTGTTAAATAGGATTTAACACAAAACTGATAGATTTTATGTTCATAATGAAAAAAGTGGCAGCCACATATTAAACAAAGGCATTATGAGCCTTAAATCTTTTGTGCTATGATTTATAACCATTGTAGAAGATAGGTTTTATCATCACTGATATAATAAAATTTTACACGTCTTTTTTAGCTCACCTGAACCGAAGGTTTGGGGTGAGCTATTAGTATAGGTGGATGGTCTGGCATCTGTCGTCCACATTTTCAGTTAAACATCTTCTCTGAAACTACTGGTCAGAATTACACCTAAGTTGGTCAGTAGCATCCTGGCATAGCCCTCTATCAAGTTTGTTCAAGTGGTACACCTTGGCCCCTTTTAGGGGCCGCCAGAGCTCAAGATAGAAAGACCTTTTAAAAACTTTACATGAACCGCTTGGTGGATCTTCATCAAACTTGGTCTCTGGCATCATTATAAGGTCCTTTCACAAGTTTTTTCAAATGGGGGCACGCTAGATCCAAAATTAGAAATATCTTTAAACGACTTCTTGTCATGAACCCCTTGAAGGATTTTCATCAAACTTGATCTGTAGCATCATTATAAGGTCCTCTCTAAAAAGTGTTCAAATGTGGGCACTTGGCCACTTTTAGGGGCTAGAGCCAAAATTAGAAATATCTTTAAAACGACTTCCTCTCATGAACTGCGTGAAGGATGTTCATACAACTTGGTCTGTAGCATCATTATAAGTCCATTTTGTTCATATGGGGGTACCTGGCCCCATTTAGGGACCGCTAGAGCCAAAATAAACGACTTCTTCTCATGAACCGCTTGAAGGATTTTCATCAAACTTGGTCTGTAGCATCATAATAAGGTCCTCTCCCACGTTTGTTCAAATGGGGTCACTTGGCCCCTTTTATCGGCCACTAGAGCTAAAGATATAAAGGCCTTTAAAAGACTTCTTCTCATGAACAACTTAATGGATCTTTATAGAATTTGATTTGTAGCATCATTATAAGGTCCACTTCAAATTTTATTCAAATGGGGGCACTTAGCCCCGTTTAGGGGCCGCTTGAGCCAAAATTAGAAATATCTTTAAACAACTTCATCTCATGAATTGCTTGAAGGATCTTCATACAACTTTGGTCTTTAGCATCATTATAAGGTCCTCTCCCAATTATGTTCATATGGAGGTACCTGGCCCCATTTAGGGACCGCTAGAGCCAAAATAAACGACTTCTTCTCATGAACCGCTTGAAGGAAACTTGGTCTGTAGCATCATTATAAGGTCCTCTCCTAAGTTTGTTCAAATGGGGTCACTTGGCACCTTTTAGAGGCCACTAGAACTAAAGATATAGAGGCCGTTAAAAGACTTTTTCTCATGAAGAACTTAATGGATCTTTATAGAATTTGATCTGTAGCATCATTATAAGGTCCTCTTCAAATTGTATTCAAATGGGGGCACTTGGCCCCGTTTAGGGGCCGCCGCTTGAGCCAAAATTAGAAATACCTTTAAACGACTTCTTCTCATGAACTGCTAGAAGGATCTTCATCAAAGTTGGTTTGTGGCATTATTATAAGGTCTTCTCCCAATTTTGTTCAAATAGGAGCAGTTGGTGCCATTAGGGGTCACTAGAACTAAAAAAAGAAAACGACTGTAAAAGGCTTCTAGTCACGAACCGCTTGATGGATCTTCATCAAACTTGGCCTGTAGCATCATTATAACATCCTCTCCCAAGTTTTTACAAATGGGGGCTCTTGAGTTTAAAATATGGCAGTCGGTCCCTCTTTTAGGGGCCACTAGAACAAAAATGTAACTTCTTCTCATGAACTGCTTGATGGATCTTCATCAAACTTGATTTGTAGTATTATCATAAGGCCCTTTACCAAAATTTTTCAATTGGGGACAACTGGCCCCTTTTTTAGGGGCAGCTAGAGCTAAAACTAGAAAATACCTTTTAACAACTTCTTCTAATGAATGGCAAGATGGATTTTCACCAGACTTGGTTTGTAGGATCATTATAAGGTCCTCTCTCAAATTTGTTCAAATAGGGGCAGTTGTCCCCTTTTAGGGGTTGCTAGAGCTAAAAGTAAAAATGCATTTTAATGACTAATTATCGTGAACCACTCAGTGGATCTTCATCAAACCTGGTCTGTGGCATCAATATAAGGCCCTCTCATAAATTTGTTCAGTTTTGGGTGTTCGGCCCCTTTTAGGGTCAGATGGTTAAGATCCTCTTCAGGTGAGCGGCTTAGGCCCAATTTGGCCTCTTGTTTACTTGTTTCGTTTGAATGCTACGGCACACAAACTGTTTAGGGGACCCATGTAAAGTTATAATACAATATTAGTACATTTTCATGCTGAAACTCTGATATTAGACAAAATTCCCTTAGTCAAATCAAAGGGAGGCGAAAGTTTTTAATAACGAAAAGATGAAGTCAATTTTCCCACAGATTGCTCTTATGAGGAGGTTGTTACTTTCTTACACTGCAACAAGTTATTACTGGCAGAATAACCGAGGGCATTGGAAAAGGTATTGTTTTCAATATAATAATATTATAAAATGTACATGTAATTATAACTGGATTAAATGTAAAAAATGACAAGGAATCTTGTGTCTCATATCCAGTAAAACATTTCGGTTTAGTTTGATGACGGTAATCTACACATAACTTGTAATGGGACGGTGTTAACGTTTTATTGTTTATTGTTGTCGCTCCCAGAATCAGTTACAGTGCAGCGGCTTTTATATATATGTGAATGAGAAAAAGGCAGCTATATAGAGTGAGGCAGACATCCTTTATTCCACTGTAAGAATTCACAAATAAACATCATCATAACAATGGTATCAGTTTTATACATTAATAATGTGCACCAATTTGTATATATACATACATGAAAAATGGCAATTATATGAAAATGATCTTTAAATCACGACATTTTATATTATCAATTTATAAGAAATGTGTTTCCATTCAAGTACAAGATACATTAGCCATGTTTAAAATGTTTTGAGGCTGAAGGTGTATTCGTACGTACTTACTACACAACCATGTATTGTATACAAAAATGGAAATTACTAAAATTACGAGTTATGTATTATATAATCTACTAGTATTCATATTTTATCTCGGCTTCACACATCCGGGTATTTTGGTCGATAAGAGTTACGTGCCCCTTGACGACTGGGGCAAACAAATCCATATAAGAAAAACTTTTTTCTCTGACACTATGCCAGTTTCATTTGAAATGTACAAGAAACCCAAATGCATGAAAAAATACAAGGTTTAGCTTGATATCAACAGTTTCCAAGGTTTTACGGCATTTTCAGTACCATAAGACAAAGCGTCAGATTTTGTCAAAAATAGCTGTCGTGACATAATTTTGAAGCAGTTACCCTAAATGCAGCCTTGTTTTGTCCTGTTTTAACATTTTCTACTCTGATCTGCATGCAAATTACACATTTAAACTGTTAAATATGTTCACTTTTACCTCTGATGGCCAGAAAATAGCAATCAGTAGCCTATAAATATGCAGTTTTTGAAAAAAAATACACTCAAAACAGTGAAAATGTTATATTTTTGGGTTTTGTCCTCATTTTCAACAAAATTGCAATTAATTTGTCATTTTCTATCAAATTCTTATCAAAGTAGCCCATTTCCACCATCATCTTGCCAGATTTCCTTTTTTACCAATGTCATCTTTACGCTTTATAGTTTACAGTAAGTATTTACCTATTACTTTACCCAAATAAAAAAGATTTCAACATTTGCTAAAGGTATCTCAATCTGAAAGTGTTTGATTTTTTGCTTTTTTAACTGAGAACTTAATCAAGTAATAAGATCGAGTTACGGGGGTCACTACTACGAAATTATTTCAGAATCAGCCCAGGATGTCAAATCATTTTCACTTTCTATCATTGAAAGGTACGGTGCCCCTAAAGTGACATGTTACGCACTTTTTTCCACTTAGGTAATGTGAGACTTTTTTTATTTCGTTTAAACGAAATATCATTTCGTTTTAACGAAATAACTAATTCGTTTAAACGAAATCATTTCGTTTAAACGAAATATCAATTCGTTTTAACGAAATAACTAATTCGTTTAAACGAAATCATTTCATTTAAACGAAATAAAAAAAGTCTCACATTTCCTAAGTGGAAAAAAAGTGCTTAACATGTCACTTTAGGGGCACCGTAGAAAGGATACCTCTTGATCATTTAAATTTGCTGCTTAGTTGAAATATTTGCAAATGAATAATGTGACCGTATATGCATATCCAAATCTTTTGTGTCGGTACATCCTGTTTAATTCTGAATTTTTCATGCGCCAAACATTATTACCTCTACGCCGTTTGTCTTTTTAAAGACATTTCTTGTTAATTATACCAGTGATGAATACTTTTGAAATAATATATCCCTAGACTGATAAACCTGAACAGCGATTGTTCTATAGCAAATGATTCAATTGCCAGTTAAATAAAGAAGAAGATCAAGCTATGTGCAACGGTAGACGCGCGGACCGGTAAGAGAGCATTATGACGTCAATGTTGACCTCAATTGCCGTATGACGTCCGTTGCAGTACAAGTCCAGTATATTTTTTGTCCAAATATATCACTGAATAGAAAACAATGCCTTCTTGTGATTTATCGTCCAATTTTCCACGGTTCATCTTTGAGATGCTTAGATATTTAACCATTCGGGCATTTATTCCTGCGCATCTAAATTCTGAACCTTGATAAAACAGTCGACAAATCACTCGAAGTCCTTGATTATTTGATAAACATCGCAAACTAATGTGTTCATTACTCAGACTTCTTTTAATAACAGTTTATTTTAAATTCATACAGCGTTGTATATTATCGAATTATTTATCTAAAAAGCTAATGATGGCTGTATTATGCCTCGTCACAACTCACGTTTCCATATGTAACATCCGGTAAATTATACGGTACGTATATCAAAAGGCAGAAGCGATATACAATTTAATCGCCGGAAACGATCTGCTTGTCTTTTAAGGCCAATGACGTTCTCTCGGAATTGTAATACAAAAGATGATGTATACAGTTTCATGTATACAGAAAGATGGACGTTCTGGACTGAAAATTGTATATTGAAACAGAGCATTTCTAGAAACTAATGATCAATACACAATGTTCTTGAATAGTTGCAAAAGAACTGTTTACAAAATGGTTTAGTTTGTGATAAAATGCAATACAATACAATACAAATTTTATTTAAAGTCGGTACATATATAAACAGAAAACATAAGCTATGTATAGCTTTTTACCGACATATGAAAGTATATGTTTTGGATGTTTTGGAATTTTTGAATACATGTATAGCAAAAAACACAGTCACGTGATAAGCATGTAAGGACTATTTTAAGTAAATATCCTTTAACAAATCGTGTATTTGCTAGTTTTTCGATTAAACTGGAGGTTTATTATAGCAGTCTATGTGGTCTATGTGAGGCTGGGCGATTTTACTTGCTGATACTTGTTTCTGTGTTTTCATCCACCTGGGAACAAAAAGAAATGCTAGTACAATCATAGCAGTAATCAAACTTGAATGATTTAAATTCTAATTATTTTGTGTGTATACCTGCAGTTATGAATTTTTTAATCACAGCATAAAATGTTCTATATATATGATACAAATGGAAGAAACAGACAAGGGTCTCAACTCCTTGCATTTCAGAATAGTTCTATCCATACAAAATGTCATAGATATATTGAGTTTTGCAATCACTTCCCATTTCCACATATGTATACATTAGACAGTATACTATTCAAAAATAAGGCAGGTAGTTTTAAGTTTGTTCTTTCAAATATATAAAGATGTGAGAATTTTTGAATAAGTAAAAAAATGAAGTCTATACAGATTCCGCAAATGATGACGTCTCACCCTGTTTTGATGACAACAATTGCGACAACTATAGTGGTAAGGCAAAGGACCACGCTTACACCAACCGTGGTTCCAATAAGCACTCTCTTTGAATTACCTGTAAATACGAAAGCATGTTTATAATCAAACGATATTAGTTTTGAATACACTTGTTACGCATTATAATATAATAATATAAATACACATTCAAACCACTCGTACTCGTGGCTTGCCGCCGTATTGATTATCCGCTGTGACTTGATTACATATACATGTAAACGTCCGTGCACGCCAATAGCCTCGTTCGCGGAATATGTCATTTTCATTGCCGAGCAGGACTGTATCCACTTACGTTGTTGAAAAAAAAAATGACGACAAAAAACTACCTTGTCTTTTATTATCATTATAATCTGCATTTTTTTTAATACTGACTATTATAACGAAAGTTGTTGGTTATTAAATTTTGGTGACTATATTTGCAAACAATTTCAAATATGATAGTTATAGGTTATTAGCCTTGTATCGGGAAATATGCACGAGTTCTTCAGCGGAAATATTGCGCGACTTTAGGAGCGCAATATTCTTTCGCTGAAGAATGAGTGCATATTTCCTGATGCAAAGATAATAACCTTTTTATTACATACACATCTACACGTATAAATATAATGTAAATATCATAAATTTGTTCAATAGCCTGAATAGGATTGACAATATTGAACTAAACAGAAAAAAATAGTGCAACAACAAACACTGAATTACGTTACGCACCCGATATGAAATTCAGGCGTCAGTGTATGGAAAAATATTGACGTTTCCGGTACCATTGTAACCTAACGGGGAATAGAAACGAGTATGTAATAAATCTCGATATCGGTCACGGCGGACAGTCAACACGGAGACTATATGTTTAGCCTAGGCCCTGAGTACCTGTCATTCAAACACAAGTTATGATCTAAGTCAATTGCCTTTTATCGATGAATAGGGATTCATCTGGAAAAATGATACTAACGGAACCTACAAAGCAACAATTAGTTTATTAAACTTAAAAAAGCAACAGCTGGTCTATTTTAATATCTAATGACTTCCAAGTTATTTGTAAATTTTGCCGCGCCGAGCGCCGACCTACAAAATATCGTCCAGCCTATTGTCGCCGTGCCAAATGCCACCCCGCCGAATGTCGCGAAACGTCGCTCAGCAAAACGTCCTCCCGCCAGACTTTAGGGCCCGGGTTTCGCATGACACTAAATGCCACATTATTGAGGCAATTGAAATACTTCTATATGAGTGTAAAAACTACATGTACCGTTTGGGTAAGTTCTGATATGACCCTTTCCCAATCCACTTACCCAAGTATAACATTGATCTTTCAGATAGGGATTTGGTGTTTGCTTACAAAAGTGACAATCAAAGTATTTTCACAATGCACAACAAAGTTAGGCCTATAATCTGGTCAAAAACTAAACGGCAGACGGACGGGTGGGCGGACGGACGGAAGTGCACTCACGTATATTGCCCTCTTTTTATCTATATTTCATGAAGAAGGATATGCATCGTGTAACTGAGGAACTGAAGGTCAAAATGGGGGAAGCGTAAGAGTAATTTCCTCTGAAAACACTTCATCCAGCTAACAAATATTTCATAAATATTAAAATCCTACTACGTTTTATCTCTTATTTAATAAATGCTACCATGTCTTTCTGGATGGGGAAAAGAAGACGTTTGGCAGTGCGACGTTTGGTGTGGCGACATTTGGTGGGGCGATGTTCTGCGGGAAGACGTTCTGTGGGTAAACGTTACGACGTTTGGTGGGACAACGTTCGGCGGGGCGACATTCGTCGGGCGGCGTTTGCCAGGGCTTTGTTCGGCGGTGCGGCTATTGTCCAGCGCAATAGAATTTGAATTTGCCCGACACGTTGTGTTTTCTGACACCGAATGAAACGGCTTTCTATACCGTGATAATGGCGAAAAATGAGTTAGGTAAAATGGTGTTTTTCTTCAGGGTTTTGTGCTCATGACGTGACATATCATATGTTACACAAATTCATCCACAAACGAAACTGCCTTTAGGAAATATATTTCGTCATTCAATCACTATTATCATTCATGTCAGGAAGGCTGAAATGCCTCTATTACAGTGTTGCTTATGACTCTGTGGACGGACCGTCAGAAGATTCATCTTGAGTCACGGATTGGGACTACGTGTGCAGGTGCTTTACACCTGGCACGCTAAAGAACCAGGTAAGCTTCTGAAATTGGAGCGTCTTCTGTAATTTGCAGTATCATCCTTCTAACATTACTAACAGTCTTCTGAAGGAGTCGCACATGTCTGGTTGCGACTACAAATAAGCTTAAAAAGAAACAAACAATAACACTAAGAAGTGGACACATAACTTTAATGGCAACACTGTCTGGCTACGAAACCAGGAATCGTGAGTTCAATCTCCCACTCCTGAAACTAAAATGACTAACACGAAATAAGAGGCCAGTGCATGGCTGCTTTACACCTGGCAAACTTTGAAGCTTCTAGAATCGGAGCGTCTTCTATATCTTTCGCTATTTTCCCCTCTAAAATGACTGAGAGTCTTCTGGGTATAGATAATGGAATACAAACGAACAGTCCAAATCAAGAACGGACGTAGTTATCCCATGGTAAAACTGTGAAAACGAAACCAGGGCACCTGAGTAGGCAACTGAGTTCGGACCCCTACTCCTCAATCTTAATATATATTCTTAAATATAATCGTATAACAGTAAATTTAAACTGTTCTTTTGGAATATGTTGTCCATCCAATGTTAATGGATGACATAGTTTCGCTTAAGTCGGTTCTAGGGAGCATGAGAGGTATTGCACATTTCATTACCTTTGATGAACAGACTCAACCAAATCAAGTTTACTATTTTATTTAGCTTGATTAAGCTAAAAGCTTCTACAGGATCTTCCTACAATTTTAACAACAGCAGTCCTTAAGTTTTGTGTTGCGGCTGTTAAAAGTCCCCATGTACTTGCATTCAGTGTTGTTATATTTTCTGGTCCTTTGGAACCATGGAGCCATGTTTATGTATAACAGAGTTATGCTTATGCAGACAGTACTTACCGCTATCTTCATTTCCTTTACTAGCCTTGATAGTTGTAGTGCCTGGTAAAACGATAATTGTGCATTTATTTTTCATTATATTCAAAGAGATTAAGAACTTGTTCTGGTAAAAAGATATATTTACTGATATACTTAATAATGATATTAAACTCGTATACAGTAACACTGCAAATTTTCAACAAGAATATAAAAAAGTTAGGAATAGACGTTTGTTAGCACCAGCCTTCAGCTCTGGTCCTTTTTCATGTGTTTAATATGCTTCAATTGTTACCTGTAATTTGTTTGTCGCGACGACATAATAATAAGAAATATGGCGACTTTTCAGCTTTTTTAATGGTTGAGAAAGACCCTAGTTTCCCCTCCGAGCATTATTCCATGCATGGTAGGGCACCGTGGTAGAACCATCGACCTTTTATAAGCCACCTGGATAGTTTCCTCACACTAAAGAATTCTACATCAAAGCGAGGTTTTGAATCCACAGCGGAGATTCCAAGCCAGCGACCATAACCACTCAGTCAAGGATTCTCCGTCTTCTCTCCGTCTTGTAAAACGTAAATGTACAAATATATATTTGATAGTTTCTGTTTTCAAAACAAATATAATAAAACTGATAAGACTAAAACATCCGTACTCGGAGGTCCCAGTCGAATCAAATCATTTCTTTTTTCAATATAGAATGGTTCTTTAATGGACCATTGTGTTTGGAAATATTCTGTGAAAATTTGGCCATTACAAGAAACATTATTATAAATGCAGCCACGCCAGACCAAAATAACATAATAACATATTATGGGAGTAATTCTGTATTTAAAGACCTAACTACCGTTCCTGTAGACTGCACCTCTTACATTGGGTGACTGCCAGTTTGAGCTCTTGTTTAAGATAAAAAATTTGGCAAATTTGAGGTGTAGTTCTTAATCAATGCACTGTTCTCAATTATGTGAAATATGAACCAAATTCTTAACATTTTCTGAGTGACTTTTATGACACGTACAATAAAAAAGATAAAGTACAATGTATTTAATTCAGCATCTTGGCAACTTGAAGTTAATAAAATTAGATAATTCAAAGTGTAAGTGAGGCAGAGTTATTGTTCTCATACATTTTTATTCCTCTCAATGTTCTCCATTATTGTGTCATCATAATTCTATCAAATACTCCATGCTATATATATTTCGCGTTAAATGTGAAAAACTCCCTCAATGTACAACGTCTTCTGCTTTTTGCTGCATAATATTTTAAGAGTTTCTTCTTTTTTATCGGTTTCGAAATTGCATGAATGTCACCTGTAGGCTATAACAATAAAATGAGTTTTCGCAATAGTCTGTGTGATGATTTATCAAAAATTTTATATGACAAAGTTAAAATAGCTGGGATAGATATTGCTGTTGAATAAATATACTTACTATGTGGATCTTCTGTAGTAGTCTCAGTACAAGGAAGGGATGACGCTGAAAACATTTATTTGAAATAAGATAACATAAAATGATACATTTTTCAAAAAGCCTTGAAATTACTTAGATTTATAATTTATTTAGAAAAAATGTCTCCTTCAAAACTACGTGAGTTCAACAAGACGTATTTATCAACGCTAAAACAGACAAAAGTTAAAGAGAACATCCGTAGTACGAAGTTAAAGGAATAGAGGTTAAGAATATTACCAATTAAGTATATTACCAAAGCAATAGGCACTTGAACACTCTTTTAATGGTTGCAAGTAATAGGCATAAAATCCGGAGCAATTTTTCAGCTGAATCGGAATGATATCATTACAGCAATCCGATCCTCGCATGATGCACGCGCTTCTGTTCACGATACCATCTTTAACGTCAGGGAAATCACCTGAAATAGGTTTATTCGGAATTATATTAGCCGTGAATCATTGTTCTCGTCTTACTTTGGATGTGTAAACAAGCTTTTTAAGCACACATCAAAACGTGTAAAATATCATTTATTACATTGAGGTTGTAAATTAAATGAATTGATTATTCATGATTTAATAACGCAGAACAAACAGTAGTAAATTACTTTATTCATCCTGCGCTGATAAAACACATAATGCGGCAACAATATAATTAACTACGACTACAAAAAAAAGACGAAAGTATGTACGTTATTTACACAGTTAGTCCGCGAAATGCAGTGGGGTGAAGTGTTTTACTCACTTTATCCAAACAATAGATTATTGACTGGTATAATCGTATCACCATTAAGATCACACAACCAGACAAGGTTAGTATACATATATCAATCAGTATCAGTATATATTACCATCAAGAAAGGCAGGGTACGCAACTCCACACTGTCCTGTACCCTTGGGACAGTTATTCAATAAAACCGCTTCTTCCGCAACATACCAACTTTCTTCCAATAAGTAATCACATATTGCTGTGCTTCCGGGCATCACTGGGCAAAGTTCGTTTCTTGAACCCATACGAGTATCTGGAAACTTTTCATGATTAGAAGGGTTGCAAGGATCCGCGAAGCAACCTGAAACGTTAAACAACAAGAGCTTTGTAATGTCAGCGCATTCATCTATTTGAAACCCGTCCTACCTCAATCACAAATTTTGTAAATTGTTAGAGTTAAAGAACCTGGCTTATCATTGTAATCTAATGATGCGGAAGACTTGTGGGGAGTTTAACAGCATTTAGTTAAATAATGCCTGAAAAACCTGCTTACCTTCACAACTTTTATTAAAATTTCAACTTGAATTTTGAATGTAAGCTTAAGTTATTTTACTTGCCTTGTGGGATAATCTCAATAAAACGTGTGACTGTGCAATTTGAAAATATTTTATAAGAAATGTTTTATGAGAAACCATCTTACATGCAAAACTTTACAACATTTGTTTGTTAAAATAGATATGGAGGCTTTTAGTGAGTTTGAAAGCATCCGGCCCAGTAGCTTTTGAGAAGCCTGTTTAAGTTACTCGTTTTGTGAGATCATCTCTTAATGCCAAAGACATGAGTGAATTTGCAAGTATCTAGTCATGAAGGTTTTGAGAAACCTGCTAACATGTTAAAATTGTGACGGGAACAAATACCAACGCAGACACCGAATGAAAGGTGACAATCAAAATTCCACTACTAGTATTTGAAAAAAATACGGCATTCCTATAATGTATTTGAATGAATTACCGTTTGGAGCGCAAGGTGTTTTACATGTAGATATAATTTAAGAGGACGCAGACTTTGTAGTTAGGAAAAGGATTGGTGGAATATAATAAAATTTATCTGCAAAAGGTACAAGCTTTCGGTGTATGAAATGATAATATTTCAACTGTTATTAGTAGACAAAGGAGTGCTCACCTACATAAAGATGGAAAAAAAAACTCAAATAAGACAGTTATTATTGATTTGCATGATATGACCCGTTGGTAACATCCAATGTCAACTTTTTGAAAATAATACGCACTATACATTTGCAAACTTTTGTTAATATCCTACAAATACTAACTTAAAGGAAAATGTGTATAATTTAAATTTCTTCATTTTTATTTTGCATATCGTAAGCTAAAACACAGTATTTAGTTAGTTTACAACATAGTACATATGGAAAGTTATGGTGGTCAAGAAAGACCGTGTTCCAAAGATAAATTCGAAAGATTAAAGTGTTAATTCCCCTAAATACACGAAACAGTAACGGCTACAGTGACTGAATTGCATGTTCATTTGTAATAATCAAAGGCCGAAAAATGATTCCGTTATCACTTTTCAACTTGTCATTTACGAAAATCAATCACCTATAGTTAAAACGCCCCTTTTCATCAATCTCCGTCTAAACTGAAGTAAACTACACCACACAGGGAACCCTTCTTCGAAATTACTTTAAAGCAGTAGTAAGATATATTCTTTAAATATGCAGAGTTGTACATAGTGACTTTTTACAATCTTATTTAAAATCTGTTTCTGTTTTATTTTGTAAAGGTAACTTTGAGAAAAAAGTTTAAAATTTGAATTTGAATTTCCCTGGGAAGTGTGGCCAACATTGCTTGTCAGAAAAATCATTTATATATAGTAAGTGCACACTGGTTTATTTTTAGACCAGTAGAGGTAATTGAACTCCGGTTTACATTTCGAAGGAACATTTTTTAGCAACAATTAGTGCACTTTCCGGCCAATGCTGTATTAAAATCTTGGGAGATAATACAAAGAATGAAAGGGGCAGAAATGTATAACTTGAACTATAAAGGTACAGCTTGCATTAAAAAGAAGAAAAAAGACAATTTGATATTTATATGCATGATATCCGTTCATTTGTAAAATAATCAAAGATTATTTTATTTGTTTAACTTGTCAAATAAGGTCAGAAGTACATGAGCGGACATATAACGAGTACATCCTGTCAAGCTGATATATGATGCATTTATGTTATTGTTTATTATATCAAACCCACACGTTTCATACGTCAAATTATCAGACAGTGCATATAACTGATGTTAGAGAATTGCCATATATTGCTGTTTTAGATATCTCGGATAGTCAGAAAGGGTATAGGACAGTCTGAAACGAAGACCTAGGAAATGGGTCTTATCGACATTAAGTTAGGTTTTAGATATGACACTTGTTAAGATCAGACTTAAGCAATTACGAATTGTGTTACGTTACACACGTTCAAAATTTTTGGTGCCGTGACCAGGATGTCGAATTTCAAAATGAATTGTTGAGACATTACGAAGAGAAGTACTCCTGCCACGACGACACGCTGCCGTGCCGAGAGAAGAGAAACTGTGAGTTACCATCTTACCTATCTTCTAGTATAATTATGCAAGCTAGTCTTTTTTTATCAAATTTTTGTTTCTACTTTTGAACAAAATTTTAAGGTAAATTTATTTTTGATTAATTGTTGGACACGAAAAGAAAATCTAAATTTATTAAATGATAAAACCTAACTCATTATATAAAAAATCTTTAAAAAATGTAAAATAGTTAGAAAAAACAAAACAACTTAAAACAATAAGAAACAATGCATTGAGGAAAATACTCAAAAGACTGAATTAAGAAATGCAAGTGTGAAAATATTTGTTTTTCGAAAATTTTACCTGTCATATTATGTTTATTTTACTTGTTCCATATGATATTTGTTTCCCTTATGGCCACAGTTTTGAGCATTCCCGCATTGACAAATTGTTTAAATGAAGGAGAATGGATTGTCCTAGTAAACTTGTGTATAGTCATAGATATGCACAAAATGAATTGTAAATAGTTTTCTGTTGCGGTATATGGGTACTATTTTATAAAAAAAATATATATATGTGAAATACAAGGAAAGGAAAAAAGGCTATTCAATACGTGAAAATTATGTTTAAGATGTTTTATGCATGAGAATGCGTTGCTGAGTTAAAGTGTCATTGCTGAATAAATGTGTACCCAGTTATTTTTCTAAAAATATGGTTACTTCAGGTATCAGTAAATTATAAGGTTGGTCTGTTGTGCTGGAAATATTTTGAAGCATGATATGGCAAGGAAGAATATGTTTATTACGCAAAAATGACTTGATATTGCCGCTGGAACATGTGGATTCCAGTAAGGTTGAATTTGTTTACTGTTAAACGGGCAAATATATACTGCCTTCTGCAAAATTAGCAGAGATTCTTCATATATTGTAAAATACTAAGAGTAACTTGATATTGTCTTTGTGAGACTGGAAGTTGTGATCCCAGTTGTCTTGTAAGATGTATACAATTAAACAGACACAGATACTGTCTTCTTAAATCTTTTATCCGAGTCTTACTATCATAGCGTGAAATCGATGCATATATTGCATTATGAGGTACGTGTGTGTACCGGATATTTTAAGTACAACAGCTTTTTGTTTTATGAGACCTGGTGTAGTATTTTTGTCAAGGAGTTGCAAAAACAGTCGATTGTGCTGTCACTTATTTAGGTTACCCTTTCAAGAGTATTCTGTCGGAAAATTTATTTTTTCTCGCGGACGACATAATATTTCCGTAGGATCATTTAGAAAGGTCACATTTTTGTTAATAGAATGGAAGAAATCATTATCAGTTATGCTGTTATATATGGGTGTTGGTCGTTTGTGTTTTGTCTGTTTATATTTAATCATGACAAACATTTTATTTGTAGGTTGTTTTTTTTTTTTTTTGGCAGCTTTCATATGCATTCTTCTATATCATATAAGTACATTTTTTTTATGTTAAGAACATACTTTGCTTTTTGTTAGGAACATATTTTGGCTGATATCTTTATTTTTCGAATAATGTAAAACGTAGGACATTGCTTACAGAAAGTACACAGAAGTAAGGTTTCGGTAACGTAACGGTTCATGCAAAGTACAGAAAGAAACAATGAACTTGCTGACATAAAAATACCGACAAACTGTCAAATTAACCTGGGAAAAGTGTATTCCAAGTCAACAGTATAGGTCTTGTCATATTGTGGACTGTCATTATATAATAGCCAAAGGGAGACTCATTACATGAAACGGTTATATATCGGAATGTACCTGTCAAAACGAAATGATGACATTTGCTTTTGTGTAATGTGACAATTTGTAAACATGCAGTTTTGATTTTATCGGTCATTTGTAATAGGTGGACCGTTGACATCGGAAATACTAGAACTTGCGTAATGAAATAGCAATATTATAATTTGGAGAACTCTAGAAACTTTCAGAAGTCAGCAAACAAAATTTGATAGATGGACATCATTAACTGGGAGAGTACAATACAGAGATTTATGGTGATGCTTTACGTTGTAGAAGAATGTCGAAACCAAAGGAATGTGTAGAAGAAGGGCGAAACCAAGTAACAATGGTGAAGTTGACTGACAAGCTGTGAGCCTGTAGAGATTGGCAAAGAAGATGGTCAAGCTGAAGAATTGCAGAACACTAATAAAAACAACTAATTATCTTTTTTTTCTTTCTATTTATCATATCAATACATTATTCATATATTTTGGTCATTACATATCGATTTTACTATTTATTTAAGATCTGTAGTCAAATATCAAAATATTCAAAAGTAAGATTAATATGCTGAATAAAATCTATTGTATAGATAAAAGGAATTTAAATATCATGATAAATTTCTATACCAAGACAATAATTACAAGCAATTTAGCAATGTTACTAAACGAATTTTTATCTTTTTCCTACCTCTTAAATAACATATATTCTAAAAGATGCTCACCTGTGTTTTGCTTTATTTTACAGTTATTGGTTTTGTGAAATATGGATATAACACGGGTTAAACAAAAAGTCTTGGAGGAAGAAAGGAGAAGTGCCACTACAAAGGCCGATATAAATTTAAAAAAAAGACTTTCTTTGAATTGTGAAAATTGTATAGTTAAAATATTATTCTCCTTTGTTCTTGTTGCCGTTTATTGCATAAATGACTTAAGATTTTTTCTTAAACACTGTTCTTTAATATCATTTCATTCTACATGTCATAAGGCAAGAGATAGTACTTCAAGCCTGAAAAAATCAATTTGCAATTCAATTCTTTTTTCTTTCGGTGTAACGAGTGTAAAATAATCATGATTATTTTATTTGTTTAACTTGTCAAAAAAGGCCAGAAGGAAGTACATTAGCGGACATATAACGAGTACATCCTGTCAAGTTGATATATGATGCATTTAAGTTATTGTTTATTATATCAAACCCACACGTTTTATACGTCAAATTGTCAGACAGTGCATATAACTGATGTTAGAGAATTGCTATATATTGCTGTTTTAGATATCTCGGATAGTCAAAACGGGTATAGGACAGTCCGAAACGAAGACTAGGAAATGGGTCTAATCGACATTAAGTTAGGTTTTAGATATGTCACTTGTTAAGATCAGACGTAAGCAATTACGAAGTGATTTACTAAAATTATGTACAAAATATTCTACTGTGTAAATTAACATCAAAAATGTACAGACTCGTGTTGTGTTACGTTACACATTATATAGGCACACTATTTCTTGTATGCAGTCCCTGTTTTCGCAATTGCTCCGCCCCCTTAAATGTAAGAAATCTGTAGTAGGCGGAAAAATGAATACTCATTAATTTTGAACTACTTCATGATTTAATTGGATCAATTTCTTCAGTTATGAAATAATATGAAAATAAGTTGGTTACATTTTTAAAAATCCCTCGCTTGTCATTGGATAAAAACGATGTTTGAACTATAATATTAAATGCAATCGAATCTATTAAATTTAACCCACAAATCAACAATAGCCACAGATCAAATGACAAAGTATATAACCTTTCAACCATTGACTATTTAAGAGATAACAATATCAGTTACAATATGTGCGTTAAACGTGAAAACAAACATTTTTGATAAATTAACTTTCAAAATAAGTAATTTGATTCTTAAATTGTTGCTAAGCAATGCCCACGGATCATTCACACCTGAAAGACCGGAACTTCTGAAAATGGAATGGCCGAATATCAAAACTGCTCATGTATATTTTAGATAAAATTATGATCGATTATGTAGGCCCTACATCAAAAGATATTTTCTATCTTTCAAATGGTGTTTAGCTGACAGCGATTCGTCACTATATGCCTTCAAAACGCCGTTCATATCATCGAACCGAGGCGTGACTCTTTTTGAGATCTACCACATTGGCTACCTACTCATGTGCGCGAAACCGTCCTCGCGTGATTTATATACATGTAGGCTGTATAGGGTAAAAAAACCGTATGACATTAAGGATGTTGAATATTTTATAGACATATTCGTCCTAGGCAATGCATTATTTCATACTGGTGAAAATATATGTCATGAATAATATTCACATGACTATAAAATTTGAAGAAATGTATCGAAACTCATGTATTTTGACGTTTTGAGACATATTTTTCTTTGAGACAACTGAATTTGCCACTCTCCTTGATAGAACTATACATACTCAACTACAAAACGTATGGATCCTATACCTGCCATTTATTTTTGTTGATAAAATTTCAATTATATGCACCCTGACGCTGTATTTGATGATACCTCTGACGATGGATAGAAATAAACGAAGATACCTACCCGCTTGCACATAGATACCGTCCTCGTTATGTCATTGAGCATTTATAAAACTCCTCCCAGCGATTACTTCCACTACGGTACACTAAATTAACGCAATGGAAGGTACCGCTAAGTGGAGCGTGGTAATTTATAAGAACTAGATGATGGAGATCATCATGTTAAATCTGACACTTAGTAGATATATATGAATAGGATGTTAACTTAAAAGATGTAAAGAAGTGAGAGTGGACCGTGTTGACAGTATTTCACCAATATCAAGCCTTCCCTAACACCCATCCACTCCTACACATTCTATCTTCTCGTTTTCTTGAAGTTCTTCTTTTTTCCCCTTCGGTCTCTCTCTTAAAACGACAAAATTTGTGGATGAACCGTGCAACTGTGCATAATGTAAGACCTTGCTTTTCTTCCCGAAAGGGAATTCGGACCCCCTCTGCTAATCTGCGCATGTATGCGTATAGGGAAAGACTTTGGTTTCATCAATTTGCCTTATATCGTATCGGGTATTATTACATACCTAAAATTATTTTCCATCGAGTTTCAATTGACTGTGATCGTGCAATATTTTTACATATTGACGTGGAACGCTTTCATATCGGACGTGGAATGTTTTCTTAACATTGTAATGGAAAGAATCGCGTGATATCCATGGCTTCCACGCGCACGTTGCGACAACGACGACGTCATTTTCGGAAAATAATAATGCGCGTCGGTGTGGTTTGTTAATTACATTTTCGGAGAATTTCTTTTCGTATTTTTCCTGTATTTCGTTAATATATAAGATATATAAAGGATATGTGTTTGTTTCAGTGAAATATCAATTTTATTTCACAAGTGAGCATCAAAAACTGATATTTTCTTATGAGTATCCTGATGAATGTAATTGATCAATATGAGACAAAGCCAGCGGTGTGTCCCTGAACCAGGCCCGAAGGAAGCATTTTGGGATTTAGGGACACAACCTATGTTTTCATGATTATTTGGGTGACACAGTCAAACGTTTCGTAAAATTTCAGTGTTAAGGTAGTTCTGCACGTTTGATAAACGTCATTTATCCGGAAAACGTAGAATAAAGCCTAGATTCGGTGTTCGGAAATGAAAATCCCTTTATGAATTAATGACAACCTGTGAGTAAATTTATTAAAATGACACTGTTACTATATTTCTAAAGTCAAAATATGATAATAAAACATATTATACGTTAAATAATTCAAAATAATGTCTCAAAATTAGCGTGGAATATTCGGTGCACTTTAATCATGGTTAAATATCTCAAAAATAAGCACATGGACCTATACATTTTATTTCACCACATTATAAGTCAAATGTTTATTTACAACTGTGAGAAGTTTCATCAAAATCTACATTATAGAACAATTTCTATTCGCGAAATTGTTATGAAAATTATGATTTTCCCATAGACTCCCATTATGAAAAAATGTGTGAGGTCCAAATTTTTCAAATCAGTCTAGCAAAAAATCAAACACGACCCCTTTCGTTTTTATTTGCCGAATTTTCTAGGTATAATCTAAAGTTTTGAAAAATCGGAGTTTAATCAAATTTTACATTGTAGAAAAACTTTCGATCCAAACGTGCAGAACTACCTTAAATTAAGACAATTTGTCAGTTTAGGCCATGATTGGGAAGCACGTACCCCCTTGTCCCCACCCCCCATGGTCCGGAGAAACCTAGGGGAGGGGGTCCGAATCAGGTGGATGGGTCCGAATTTCCTTCCGGGAAGAAAAGGAACGTTTTATCATACGCACAGGTGCACGGTGCGTCCACAACTTTTGTCGTTTTTAAAAAGAGACCGAAGAAGAAAAAGAAAAACTTCAAGAAGACGAGAGGATAGAATGTATAGAATTGGGTGAGTGTTAGGGAAGGCTTAATATTGTCGAAATACTTTCAACATGATCAACTCTCGCTTCTTTACAAAGTTAACATTCTAATCATACAGATCTACTAAAAGTCGGGTTTCACATGATGTACTCAATCATCTAGTCCTTAAATTATCACGCTCCTCACATCGGCACCTTCCATAGCGTTCACTTAGTGTACCATAAGGGGAAGTAATTGATGTGGGAAATTTTAAAAATGTTCATTGACATAACGAGGACGGTATCAATGTGCAAACGGATAGGTATTTTTGTTTATTTTCATCTATCGTCAGAGGTATAATCAAAACCAGCGACAAGGTGCAAATAATTGAAATTTTATCAACAAAAATAAATTGCAGATAAAGGATCCATACGTTTTGTAGTTGAGTATGTATAGTTCTACCCAGGAGAGTGGTAAATTCAGCTATTTGAACTTTTAACAAAGAAAAATACGTCTCAAAACGTCAAAATACATGAATTTCGATACATTTCTTCAAATTTAACAATCATCTCAATATTATAGATAACTGATATTTTCACCAGTACGATTTGATGCATTACCTCGGACGAATCTGTCTATAAAATGTTCAAAGGCCTAAAATATATGCCATACGTTGGCATTGCTTTTATTTACACTAAACAGCTTACACGTATATAAATCACACGAGGACGGTATCGCTCACACGAGTAGGTAGCCGAATACCAAGTATGTGGTTGGTCATTGCATATCATCGCTAAATTTTAGAAAAGAAATCTGCGTCAATGTAATGTTCATTTCAGTAACGAGGACGGTATCCGCACGAATGACAGAAACAACGAGGATGGTATCATAGTACATCGTCAGAGGTATCACTTTTTCTACACAATGTCTTGGAAAAACGAAAAAAAAAACGCTCTGATTTTACTGTGCTTCCAGTTTTTGTGAAACGAAAGCAATGGCTATCACACAAAATACCTGCTTTTAATTTTCTTAACAAAAAATTCCTAACATAATCCTAAATTATACCATTATTTATGAAAATAGATAGCATCGCCTTAAAATATCTTCATTTTCGCGACAAAAAACGCATTTTTTCACAATCATTCATATCATATGGGATAGAAATTAGACATGGATATAGTTAACACACCCTATAAACGACTGTACCCCCCTTCTTCCTGTTGCGACCGGCCAACTCAAACAAATGGCATGCCGAAGATAAGAAATCGTCATTAAATCAATTATTTTGCATTACACGGTGTATGTATTAAAGTTTTAAGATATGTTGAACATAAATGTGTATGTAGTGATATAACAGATGAAACAGACAAGTATATTTTATAAAAAGCTGACTGATCACACTCATTGCACATAAATTCACTCGACCAAGTCACGAAACTGGTGTATAATATGTCAAATTAATGCAATCCAATAATCCATGTTGTTTTCTTAAATAAGCATGCATACTCCATAAATATATGTAAATAAGATGTTGCATAGCCGTTGCGTTTTTGAAAGAAACTACTCTTTTTTATCTAGACGGTAAAAAACATTCACTGTATGCCGACTTGCCAATTTTGATATTTGATCTGAACTCTTACTTGCGACTAACACATGTATGCCATTTTGCGACTTAACTATGCGATTAATGTCCTTATAGAGCGTACTAAATTAAAAAAAAATACATAAGGAAGTGCCTGCATCGATCAGTCCTTATGTATTAATGTCATTATTTGTCTAACCCCTCTTGCTATGCATGTACTTATCCATTGGGGTGGGGCGAGAGGGGAGGAGGTGGTTCTGTGACTACCTTATTATATAATGCAATTGAATGCTTCAGAATCATTTACATATAAGTGTTCCCTGTTGGTTTTACTCTCATAAAGTACAGAATTAGATACCGAAAGTATACACAGGGTCCCTAGTATGTCACGCAAGAAATTACTCTCAGTAGATTCCCTAAGGAAGAAATGCTTCCTGACGACTTCAAAAAGTCGATGAAGTGAGACAGGAGGGTACAAAAGAGTTATCCCATCCGTCTGTCCGTGTGTGTGTGTGTGTGTGTGTGTGTGTGTGTGTGTGTGTGTGTGTGTGTGTGTGTGTCTATCCATCCGCCAAATCTTCTAACAGTCCCTTTTCTTTTCATATTTTTACAGCTTGCGATATATGTAGGTTTCAATGGGTTAAAATTTAAGAAAGTATAGTAATGGATCTAAACTGTGGCGAATTTACACTAGTACCATATGGGAAGAATCAACCCTTTAGTAATTTTTATTTTGGAGTCTTGACCTTGGAGCAAGGGACCAGCTGGGGTCATTCCTATCAAACATCTTATTGTATCATACGACCAAAATTTTGTCTGAACACTTTAATTGATACCAGTAACGAAAAACGTTACCAATTTCTTGTGTAGGCTTATCGGCAGGTAGCATATTTTCTGTACATTGTGTCTTAATTCCAAGAAAACAGATATCACAAACCCACGATCCATTTTAGTCGTACTATGTTTGGTAAGACGGACCACTGTGCCTTATGTGCTAAACATTGACTCATGATGGTGAATATTTGTAACAAGTTATTTCAGAATCCCTTTATGCATATTTTTTGCTTTGGGTTTAACGCAGTTTTCAACAGTAATTCGGTTATGTAAAGGCGGGAAAGTAACCTAACCAGTGTTCCTGGATTCTGTACCAGTACAAATCTGTTCTCCGCAAGTAAGTGCCAACTTCCCCACATGAATTAACAGAGCTGGAGGACGAATAATTTCAGACACAATGTCTTATATCAAATCGTCACGGAAAACATACGCCCCGCCCGGGGATCGAACTCGCGACCCCGCGATCCATAAACAATTAAAGGACAATAACTATAAGGAAAATTGAATAAAAACAAAAAAAAAAACAAAAAACAAAAAAAAAAACAAAAAACAAAAAAAAAAAAAAACTTGACGGGGACGGGCATCATCGCAGTATGCTGGTTCATGTTTATTTCAAGTTTTATGAAATTCTACCTGCTAGTTACTCAGAAATGGCTGCGGATGGCGATGTTTGGGCATTTTTCATTAAATCAAGGGCAATAACTCTAAGGAAAATTGACCAATCCAAAACAAACTTGACGGGCATCATCGCAGTATATTGGTACATGTTTATTTCAGGTTTTATAAAATTCTACCAGCTAGTTACTGAGAAATGGCTGCGGACGGACGCACGGGCGGACGGACGGAGCTAAATTACCACATAAATTAGGTGGTTTTCTTCTAATTTCATATAAAACATTCACGTGTAGTTGTTGAATTTTACCATCGCAATGTTTTGTACAGGTTTGAACTAACTTACTTATATACGGTATCAATAAAGATAAGACAATAAAAAGGTTTAAAATTTAGCATAAATTAACTCTAAAAAGCAGTATCCGGAATTTCGTTGGAATAAAAGGTCTATACCTCTTATCATAGATAATTAATGTGGCACAAAATGCCAACAATATAATAAATCAATATTTTAAATAAAATAAAAAGTAAAAATATTATACACGATAAAGGAAACCTTCTTTCTGGCGCATTCATCAAACTGAAAACGAAAGGAAGTTCCAAAGTGATGTCCGACACAAACTGCTTTCTTTTCTGCGCTTTGATTTCTTTCAGGCTTTTTCGGCGACGCCGTCTAACTTCGTTTTCGTTACCTATGCCACGTGACTTCAGTTTGCAAATCAAACTACTTGATAACGCATTATAGATAATTTATCAAAATGGAAGATTTATGCAACACTCTGCCTGATTGGACGAGAGTGTCAATTTCTTTCACTCTGTTGATTGTGCTACGCTGAGTGAAATGTAGACAAAGCGTTTATCCTAAACGACGCTGTTCACAGTTTTAAAGCTAACTTTCGCTCAATATATTTAGCAAGAATATTGATATATCTCAAAATGTTAAGTAAGTTTAATAAATATGATAAAAACCTGTTCAAATACCAACATATATCAAATTAAAGAAAGAGCTGAATACGGTCTGCGTATCACATGAATAAGGGTGTGATAGGAGTCTTTTATGTAGAGAAGTGCTTTTTAAAAGATTTTCCTTGTTACAATTGTCGTCTGTATATGAAAAGGTGTCTTGCTTTTGTGACTTATTCAGACTACATATTAAAATGAGTACTTGTTTGCTTTGATATATTTGTTATAAATTATTTAACTGATTTATTATATATGAATATTTTTCTTTAGTATGGTATGCAAATATTGAACTCAGTTGAAATCTGTTTCATTATATATATGCTATATAATGAATGAATCTCATTACACTGAAATGAAGGTACGTTGCATACAGTTTATCTATGTTATATGACTACGGTCAAACTTTGTTTATGAAACAGAAATATTGAAATAATTACAATTGTATGTTTTGTTTGACCTTCACTTTTTTATAGGTGTGACGTCATTATCCAAAGATTCATGAATAGCGAATATGCATTTGTTAAAGCGGGATCAGTTGGCCTATTTTAGAAATAAATATAAATAATAAATAAAAAAATCCTTTAATTGATATTTTCTCATGTATTCTAATCAAACTTGATTTGTAGCATCTTTATTAGGCTCGCAACCAACTTTGTTCAGCTGGGACATTTGACCTCTTTATGGGGCTGCTAGAGCTAAAACTAGAAATGCCTTTATACAGCGTCTCATGAACAGCTTGGTGGATCTTTGTCATACTTGGTCTGGAGCATCATTATAAGGTCCTCTTCCAAATTTTATATAGGAACTTGGGCCCTATTAGTGACCACTATAGCTAAAAGTAGATATGCCTTTCTTCGCATTAACCACTAAAATGTAATGGATTTTTATCAAACTCGATGTGTAACAATGTCGTAAGGTCTCCTGCTATTTTGTTACAAATGGGGATAGGGACCAGTTTAGCTAAAAATATAAACACGTTTAATGACCTCTTCTCATGAACCGCTTCATGAATCTTCATCAAACTACTGCTGTAATTATTCGCCTAAGGATAAACGAAACAAAATTGCAACCCTACGAAACCTTTGCGAAAAATTAAAAGAGAACCATTTAAATTGTTAAAGTGCGGTGTTTAGTTTTGCAATTTGAAAAATGTTAGATGAAAGATGAATGTTAGATGAAAAATTCATAAACTTCTTTCCTTATTACAATTCGCCGACCATCATTTTTAAAGATATTTCTTGTTTATTCTTGTGAAACCTATTTTTCTCGTTTGTGTTGTTTAATCTGATTCCATTTCCACTCCGTCCAAATATATCTCCGTATTGTAGAGAAAAATGTTAAATAAAGTAAAAGTATGTTCAGAATAAAAAAAGCTGCATTTCAATCAATAAAATGCAAAACACTGGAAACAACCTAAAATCTGTACATTTTAATAAACTTTATGATCTCTGACATGGACTATTTGTCAAGTCTACAGGGCTTTTATGGACCCTTATCTGGCCGGACCAGACAGGATATTGTTTATTGGGGATTAAGATGTCTGGCATTTAGGGGAGTGGGTCACTTATATGGGAGATTTTCTTAGCCTTTAAGGATATTTATCTTAAAACATACTACATGCCAGTACATCTTCTAAGTAAGAATGACTTACTTACAATGGACATAAATCATAACTATACAGTAAATCACATAATTCATCAAGACATTATGAAGTTTGAAAATGTCCGGAAATCTATAATTGGTGAATGCTTTCAAATACTAATATCTGTATTTAAAGATTTAAATGTGATTTTATTTTGATATTGGTAATGAAAAATAAATAAAATTGAATGAAATATTTTATCACATTTAAGAGAGGTAATCAATAAACAAGTCAAATACATAACACTTATATGGTGTTAAAACTTATTTTCAAATTACACGCCAGAATAAGTAAATTCTACTTTTAGTCAATGCAGATCTATACTATATATCAACATAAGGTGTTGCAACCATAATAATGTTGCACATTTACCTATATAATTTGTTATAACTTGTGCATATGTTTGCATTCTACAATTCTACAATTATTAATAGCTTTATATATGTGGTAAACCTGGGTTTTGGCTCAGAAGTATTTTGCTTTTTGTAAATATCTACATAAATAGTTTAAGTTACCGTGTTCTTTTACCGTACATTAAAGAATACATTATGATGGAGCTTTGCTGAAAATTTGACCCTTATTGAGTAAATATTGGTCGAGTTATTCCCAAAAATATACCTAAAAAACTCCCGACTTCGAGAAAGTTTATCAGCAGAAACCATTAAATGCTCCTAAATACATGTTTTATGTTTTGCCATGGTATTTCCACTTTCAATATATTGTAAATATATGTCTTAATATTTATGTAAAGTTTGAGGACATGACATCATGTAGCTTTAAAGTAATCTTGAAAAATCTACTTTGTTTACATTTTTGCTAGTCAATTTCTTATGTGACTAGAGCTGACCATGAAAATATTTACTAAAAATATTTAGAGATACTGTTCAGGTCTGAAACTTTACTGTCATGTCAAGGATATTATTTTTTACTAATGTGAAATTTTATAGATTTTTTTAGAACCCTTGTTCTGTTGTAATCATTTAAAAATGGGCCTTAGATGTAAAGACTGATTTTAGCAGCCATATTGGATATATTTGGGAGAATTTGTGTGTCAATTCTTTGACACTTGATTTAAGTACTTCTAAATCATTATATGCAATTTGAAATAAACTGATAAGGTGTAGTTTTTCTTCTAGGTTGTGTTTATGTAACTGTCTTTTGATGACATTTATTCTATTTCTTGCATTTGGTGAGAAAAGTTTTACGTATTTGGGAAAATGTCATTGACCAATCAGATTGCAGCATTTTTGGTGCTTCTCTATAAATATGGGCTTATCAGGTATTTCATTGCTCTTCTAGTTTACACTTTTGGATAAAACACTTCTCTTAGTTAGGAAATTATTGGAAATTTGGAGCCAATTTTAGGAACTTTGGACAATATTTTTATTGGGGAATAAATTAGAAATTTGGAGTTTAATTTATTTGCTGAAGAAAATTACTGGAATTTACATGCATTTTAATTTGGACTTTTCTGATAATTTTGACATATCTTTAAAGGAACTAAACTGCGTAATTGGTGTATATATAATTGTAGAAGTTTTATAGTTGACATAATTAATATCTTTGTGAATGTGTGGTTATAAGAGGACTTTAGATTTAATAGATTTATAAAATTGGACTTACTCTTGTGTCTTCATTTAATTCTACATAATGTGTTGACTTTTTCCAAATTATAATCTAAGTGGTGTTATAATAATTGAACTTATTATTACAGCACTTGGCATTATAATAACTTTGAAATAACCCAGAAAGTGGCTTAATAAGGAATCTGGCTTTTCCTTAAATTAATTAAGCCAGTGGTGTCGGTCATCCTGAACATTTACCCCAAAAACTCGAGCAGTAAGAACATTGCCAACAACCACATTTTAGGTCCTCGTTGAACAATTTAACCCCGGGACTGGGGTTTACGACAAAATTGGCGTCAGAAGCGGGGATTTCATACAAGAATATTATTTGGAAATAATTTATACTGCAGGAATCATTTTTAAGAATCGGACCTCAGCAGTTCAACAGGACCTCTGGATTATACTCTTATCTTTGAAACATAGGTGATAGTAGGGAAGACCTGTATTATACACACACTAGGCTTTCTTCTATCGCTTATTGCATCACAACTCCTTCTTTCTTGTGGTGATAGTGTGAAAGGCATGTGAATGAATTAGGCTTTCCTCTATTGCTATACAAATCTTCAGTTGGGTGATTGGGCCTGTGATTATTAAATCAGGTCATTCTCTTTTTCTGAATTTCTAAATCCTATCATAGTGTTAAGGGCAGGGGAGCACGGCATCGGTGCGCCTGCCACAATTTTTCAAACTTAGTGTTAAGTGCAGGGGAGCGCGGCATCGGTGCGCCTGCAACATTTTTTAAACCTTAGAGTTAAGAGCAGGGGAGCACGGCATCGGTGAGCCTGCAACATTTTTTAAACTTTAGAGTTAAGAGCAGGGGAGCACGGCATCGGTGCGCCTGCTACATTTTTTAAACCTTAGAGTTAAGGGCAGGGGAGCACGGCATCGGTGCGCCTGCTACAATTTTTCCTAACTTAAGTTGTAAATGCAGTTGAGCCTTTAGTCTTTGTTCTTGCAACAATTTTTCCTAACCTTAGTGTTAAGAGCAGGGGAGCACGGCATCGGTGCGCCTGTCACATTTTTTAATCTTAGGGTTAAGGGCAGGGGAGCACGGCATCGGTGCGCCTGCCACATACTTTAAACCTTAGAGTTAAGAGCAGGGGAGCACGGCATCGGTGCGCCTGCTACATTTTTCAAACTTTGTTAGATGCAGGGGAGCACGGCATCGGTGCGCCTGCAACATTTTTTAAACCTTAGAGTTAAGGGCAGGGGAGCACGGCATCGGTGCGCCTGTACATTTCTTTCATAACTTTTGTTGTAGATGCAGTTAAGCTCTTAGTCTTTGCTCCTGCAACATTTTTTCCTAACTTTAGTGTTAAGAGCAGGGGAGCACGTTATCGGTGCACCTGCGACCATTACTAACCTAGTGTTAAGTGCAGGGGAGCACGGCATCGGTGCGCCTGCTACATTTTCTTTAAACCTTAGAGTTAAGGACAGGGGAGCACAGAATCGGTGCGCCTGCTACATTTTTCCATGTATTTTATTATATTAAATGTTATAATTAATCCCATAGATGCTCTTTCTTCAGCTTTCTAAAGTGGATTATCATAATTGTGAGATACTTACATCAAAAGAGGATTTAAAACCCAAATTTTGTGACAAAGGCTAAAATCTGTATCTAATGTACAGAAACGCTATATATCATTTAATGGAGTAGACAAAGTGATTCATGAAAGTATGTAATAAAGTGATTTAAAGTTGATTCTAGAATGGATTTTAACAGTTATTCTGGGATGTTATGTTGAAACTGATACCAGTATAGGAAATTGTGACTTAAGATAGGAATCACACTCCAGAATATTTCCACAATTCTGAGACAAGTAATAAAAATTTAAGGCTTTGGAGAAGAATCTGTAGACATGGTGATTCTAAAATGGATTTAATAAGTGATGTTAGGATGGATTCTAGAATGAATACTGACTTTAATTCTGGAATGTATGTAGGAATTAATTCCAAAATGAGAAATTGTGACCAAGATTGGAATCACACTCCAAGCTACCTGAACCAGTATGAAGGAGACTTTTATGAACCCAGATACAGACTACCTACCTACAATGGGAAGCAAGGTTATTTTGAAGCTTTCTTATGGCAGCGGTTTTCTAAATACTATGCATGGACAGATGAACAATATAGATTACAGTTAATCTTGGCCTTGAAAGGTGATGCTGTGAAATGTGCCTCTACCTTATCCCCAGATACACGTGAAAACACACAGACACTCATTGAGGCTCTAACAACTCGTTTTGGACAGAGTGCGGTGCCAGAAATCCATAGGATTAATTTGTACAGTATTCAAAAACACGCTTCTAAGACACTTCAACAATACAGTGCAAGGGTAAATCAGCTTATGGCAAGGGCATATCCAGGGATGATTGGATTTCAAATATACGAACAACTTGCTATGGAACATTTTCTAAGAGGACTTCCAGACCAAAGACTGGTTTACGATGCCCTTACCAAGAAACCTAGAGACATTTATCAAGCTGTAGAGATGATTACATGGTTTGAGACCTGTAAGAAAAATACAATTCATTTTATGGGGAAAAGTACTCATGTTGGGCGCCAGGAAGAGGACTTTATGACGGAGTACAATCAATGCAAAAGTGTGTTATCAACATTTTGCACAGACTTAACAACTTCCCTTTCCAGAATCGAGGAAAGTGAAAAGAACAAAACTTCAAGCTCGAGCATACCTACAATGAAGTATAGGTCACCATCTAATAAGGCTCGTGACAAGCGGAGGAGACAACTTTTGACCAACTCATCAAAAAGACTTTGTGACAATAAATGTTAATTTAACATGTTCCCATCTATATTTGACTATTTCATTATAGCCATATATGATGAATTTTGCTGAAGACAGTGACTTCCTTTGTAAATATCTGTAAATATAAACTTGATGCTATAGGACCAGAATTGCAGAACTGTGCTGTCTATTCAAATGTGTGCTATTAAGACAGCTAAGACCATGTAACATTTTATATGATGTTTCCATGTAGGAAAAATATCAACAGATTTGATGGCTGGAATCCGTAAACTTCCAAGACTTTGAGAGCTATTGGTGTGTGAAGTTGAAGACATCAGAAGCGTAATTTTGTGTTGCAAATGGGACTGAACTTTTCAGATCAATCAGACTAATTAACTTAAATTAAGACTCTTTATAAAGTTCAACTATGGTTTTATTGGACTTTGAACTGTATTGAGTATTTGTGCTATTCTATTTGTGATGGATTGGGCGTGTCTATTTTTAAAGACTGTCTAGCCGACTGTTATTAACTTTTTTGTTAATGAGTTTGTATGTTTTGCTGGGATTTGTTGAGAAGACCGCCTGCCTGCTGATTCTGGATTTAGCATGGTACCGTTCAAAGGAATTGAGCTAGGATTTCCCATTGCACCGTTCACTGGTGGACTTGATTACTTCTGATTTGTAAGAAAGGCTATTTTGAGTATTTCTATCTTACATTCATAGTGTATCCAACAGTTACATACTGTGTAAAATATAAATACTTTTGATGCAATATGGTTAGAGACATGATTCTTAAAGATATTACTGTTTGGTATTTTTGATATCACTTAAATTAATGTAATCAAAAGTTATGCATTTCTGTGTATGTCAAGTTTGCGACTGAACATTCAATATTTAAATTGCCAGGTTGAAGACTTACCTGTCTCTATATTGTTTGAAGTTTGTCAGTAGATTGGTAATACTTTGTAAGTCAGTATGTGCTCATTAAGTTACATATGGTAAAAGTACATTTATACTTGATTATGTTCATATTTGTTCATTATTTTGGTTTGAGATTTAATGATTTTTATTGTGAAATACAAATTATTCAGTACAAGTGCATTTTAAGGTGTCATGGCAATGGTGTCATTTGCTTTGTGAAATTTTGGTGTAAGGAGTAAGAATTATTTCAGCTGATATGGAGTATAACCAGCTGATAGCATATTGCTAATATTTGTGTGATGTCGATTATTGCTAGTTTCATGCAATTTATAAATATCGTATTTTTGCCAAAACCTCAGTGTTGACTGTGTTGACTTTTTCCAAATTATAATCTAAGTGGTGTTATAATAATTGAACTTATTATTACAGCACTTGGCATTATAATAACTTTGAAATAACCCAGAAAGTGGCTTAATAAGGAATCTGGCTTTTCCTTAAATTAATTAAGCCAGTCTCGGTCATCCTGAACATTTACCCCCAAAACTCGAGCAGTAAGAACATTGCCAACAACCACATTTTAGGTCCTCGTTGAACAATTTAACCCCGGGACTGGGGTTTACGACATATACTTATGAACCATTCACTTCGAAACTAGTTTGTGACTTTATTTTGACATATTTTTTTCCCGTTCCGGGTTCGTTTTTATTCTTATCATATTATATAAAAAACTGATAATAAATGTGTATTGCAATTCCTGCATATAAATGGACACTGACTTTACATAACTGCGATGTTAACAGTGGAAGCAGCGGTCCAGTGCTAACACTGTCTATGAAACCAAGGATCACGAGTTCTTCATCTAAAAAATACGAACATCGGGATGAGTGTCCAGTAAACACCTGAAAATAATAGTCTTGCTATTTGCCGAGCTATTTTGAAATATTCGTACACATGCATAATGTCATATCAACTTCTTTAATGTATGTTCTCTAAAATCAACAGATAACTGGCTCAACTGAGACACCATACTTTAAAGTAAATTCAGTTTATTCACCACGAGAGTCTCATGATAGTACTGCCTTTAATTAAGTTTTGTGTCATTTTGAAATACGTTGTTCGGCTAAACATATAGTTCCCATGATAGTTCTGAAATGGTTTATTTTGGGGATTATTGTTTTATTTATATATTCAGCACAATGTGCAGTATTTCCAGTTTTTGAAAATGACTGAAATTGAACTTTGTTTTAGAAAAAATTCCGATCTTTCATTAATATTTTGCCAGGAGATGCTTACAAATTTAAAGAGAACAGGCTTTCGGTGGCAGGGGAGTGCAAATTTGCAAATTCCACATTGACGTGTGGGTACCAGTGTTGAAATATCCATAGAAATCTCGTTTTTGCTTATTTTTCTTTGAAACTACTATGGACCATTGCAGATACTATAGACTACATAAAGACGCCTCTCCGGTCCTATGTACCTGTCGCTTTCCACGCCAGATGTAGTGAAAATCGGCCACAGCACCCAAATTTTATAGACCAAAAATAGCCTAACCGGGCTTCACTTTGAAATATGCCATTCATCCATTTCTATTTTTAAATCCAATTTCGTAGCATATATGTATAGTACGAACATAGATGCATACCCAAGTGGTGTGGAATGTGTCTCCCAACCACCACTTTATTTCCCTAATTTTCACTTGAAAAAAAGTGGATGGATGACAGCCGCGCGTCTGGCCGACTTTTTGTTCTGATATTTATGTTTTAGCCTCAACCGGAAGTACGGAGCTAGGAATTTTAAAACACCCGTCATGCAGAATCATTAACCGTTTCACATTCCCCAGATATATTAAAGAATTAATAATGATAAATAACCAGTAAGATAGATATGCCTTTATATCTACCCTGTCCTGTTTATACAGAAAATCGACAGGGGCCAAACTACGCAACCGCTCCCCTGCCACCTTCTTGTCCAAGAGAGGTGTGTAAAGCGAAGAACTATGTTTACACATTGCGTTTATTCTTTAAATGTAAAGGATCGGTTACAGGTCAAGAAGATCGGACACTGCAAAACTATACTTAGTCCAGATGGATACCCCTAGCAGTAAATAAGAAGAAATATATGTTTCAGTAAGGAAAAACGAGGTAAAAGAACAAATATATATTTAATACCCTGAAATAAACATGGCGGCGAAATATTTTAGAAAAACGTGTGTGCGTGTTTTGCGCATTAGAATGATTAACATTTTCTTGAAAAAAAAAACAACAAAAAAAAAAAAAAAAACGCTCTTATGCATTTTTTTGGCATTTCTTTGATTTGAAAATACATATTTTGTAGCAGTTTGAGTTGCATACTTCACCAAAATTTTGCGCGAAAAATGTTCACTCCTTTTCTTTCAATGAACTGTGGAGATAGGGTTCAGCGTAGCTTTCATATTCGCAAAGTTTCCTACAGATATATTGATTTCAGCTTTTATCATATTTATTTTGTGTCCTTGCATTTTCAAAGCTGTTTCGAGGATTCTAACTTTTCACATGAATTTCTAATTTCAATTTGCGGAATATCCTAAATCATGTCATTTTGATTTACAGTTATACCCCAGTCACACATACGGCGCGGATAGCTAACGTCTAGCCATGGATCCGTATCGATCCGTACCTGAGCCGTACGAATTGGTACGAATTACTGCTTTAAGGTAGACTCAGGTACGGATCGATACGGATTACTACGTTTCTATCCGTGGCTAGAGGCATACAGCCACTAAATAGAAAAATGGCGCGAAATAAATGGTAGTCGCATAATGGCGGATACAAATAGTTCTCAGGTTTTTTGCTCTGTAGAGCTATTTTCCTTATTTTCTTTGCATTTTTTTTTGGCTAAACAAATGATAGATCTATGCTTGCCATGTAGGTAACATTTTCATAATGAAACTAGAGATGCTTTTGAGAAAAGCGCATGTCTCCCACAACTGCCCCATTGAAAAATGTCTAGTTTCTCTCGATGGCTTTGATGAGTGGACTCAATCAGTAATTCAAGGGCCATAATTCAAAAGTGCCTGGGCGGATTTGGCTAGTTATCGAACTTGGCCGAGGTCTTATGGTCAAACACATTTTATTTAAGTTTGGTGAAGATCGGTTAATAAATGTTCGACTTAGAGTGCGGACAAGCTTTGTGACAGACAGACAGACAGACACACGCACGCACGCACGCACGCACGCACGCACGCAACAGAGACAGACAGACACACAGACAGACTGGAGTAAATCAATAAGTCTCCCACACCACTGTGTTGTGGGAGACATAATAACAACATGACAAAATGTTTCATGGAAACTTAGATCATACACCACCAGTGTAATTTGGGGTCTCATTTTTTAGCTGATTTTGCAGTTTGTGTGTTTGACTGAAATTATTTTTCTTGCATCAAACATTATCCCACTTTTTTTAAAAAAATTTTATTCAGCATTGACAATACTCTTCAAGAAAATGTAGGTTAAAGACATTGAAAATGGGTCCTGATGTATGCTGCGGCCATTGGAAATAGGTCAATTTTATATAGAATAAAGAACAATAACTATTTAGTGTGTTATAACCTCTAGGATGACATTGGTAAATATTAAAATCTGGCCAGATGATGGTGGAAATGGGCTACTTTGATTAGAATTTGATAGAAAATGACAAAATTATTGCAATTTTGTTGAAAATGAGGATAAAACCAAACATTATCACATTTTCACTATTTCGGGTGTATTTTTTCAAAAACTGCCTATTTATAGCCTACTGATTGCTAATTTCTGGCCATCAGAGATAAAGTGAACATATTTAACAGTTTAAGTGTGTACTTTGTATGCAGATCAGAGTAGAAAATGTCAAAACAGGGCAAAACAAGCCTGCATTTAGGGTAGCTGCTTCAAAATTATGTCGCGACAGCTATGTTTGACAAAATCTAACGCTTTTTCCTATGGTACTGAAAATGCCATAAAACCTTAGAAACTGTTGATATCAAGGTAAACCTTGTGTTTTTTCAAGCATTTAGGTTTCTTGTACATTTCAAATGAAACTGGCACAGTGTCAGAGGAAAAAGTTTTTCTTATAGATGTACTCGCGTAGCTATCCGCGCCGTATGTGTGACAGGGGTATTAGACAGACTGTGTGATACCTATATATCTAAGTTAGACAACGGAAAATACGGGCAAACATTTCTTTTAAAAGCACAAAACCCATGCGTTAGCCATTGTAGCTTTGATTTTTTTTGTACAGTATATCAATTAAGAATTATATATGTAATAGTTATATTTTTACATTTATTTATGTTGGGACATCGGAAATTAGTTTACAAAAATATACGGAATATTCATGAGCGCCAGGTCAAAATACTTACGAATAATACTCCAGTATATATTGACAAAAAAAAGTAAGCCTACAATATCTTACCTGTGCAATTGTTCGCGCAATTTTATGGCATTTTGTAATATAAACAAACAAAAGAAACGTTTCCTTTGGAAACACTAATTCCTCGTTGCGCTCCGTTTCGCACTTCCTGTCCTGAGTTCGATTCCAAGACCCGTATAATTTCTATTTCTAAACTATATTTAATTTTTACAGGTACAGTTATCTAATAATTATATAGTTCCAACTTTTCACTAGCTTGACCTAGATTTCATTAAATTTCATGAAGATCTAGTGTAAAATGCAGTCCCTATTGCATACACAAGGTTTATCTTTGATCTGACATAGCGACCTAGTTTTTGATCTCAGATTACCCATATTCAAACTTGACCTACATGTTACCAAGGCAGTCACTCTGACTAAATTTAATGACGATCAATTGGAAAATACAGCCTCCATCGCATACACAAGATTTTTCTTTGATTTAATCTAGTGACCTATATTTTGACCCCAGATGACCCATATTCCAACTTGACTTAGATTTCATCAATTCAATTATTCTGACTAAATTTTTTATGAAGATCAATTGAAAAATACAGCTTCTGAGCATTGCTCAGGTGAACAAAAGCGTTGAACAAATCCTGATTTATGAATAAAAGAAGATCGAATAAGCTTGTTCCGACTTCCACCTGTTTTGCCTTTGATCCAGTTGATAGAATTCGAAACATTGTCTGTATTTAAGATTTCATACAGGCAGGTACCCAAACGCTTGAAACAGTTATAAATTGGCATACTGTTGGGAGCTGCCACGTCACCGCCCACTGGACACCAAAAATGCATTTCCACAATGTTATGGCCGATATCCCCATAACAAGTGAAACAAATAGTATATTATTAATTGATTGAAATTTTCAAGTATAAAATAAGTACACGCATACTTGCTTACATATTGTACTAACGTGTGAATTACGTTGGACTCGTGTCTAATGGACGTGTGTGTTCTTAATCGGCGAGTTCCTTTTTTTTAATATTTGCGTTAATAATGGTATGGTACTTGTTTTCTGCGATCTAGGTGACCGTTTTACTGATAATGGCTTTCTGGATCGATTTGGTTGGGGCAGTGATACGGTTTGGGGTGACATAATGGGAGATCGAAAAACTAATCTGGTCGCCATTCCTTAAAATCTAATAAGCGTTATATTAACGGAATGGAATGCCATTCTTAATTACATGATTCGACGTCTGGTTGATTCGGTCAAAAATCGTTGCTTTGATTCATAGGAGAGGTGGGCAAAATAAAAATTTAACAAATTACAAACATTTAAATGCATTTACAGTAAACGAATCGAAAAAATAAGACAGATATTGACAATTCTGAAATAGCAAATTTCATTTCTGACCCCGAAGTCTTTTAACGTAGAATAAACCAATGTCTTTATCATCGGTTTAAACAGAAAACCGCACATATAACAATAACAATATACATAGATTTTGTATATGAATGGATAAGAAAACAAGTTTGCAAAAACTTATATGTCTTTATCTTTGATTATTACGGAAAACACAACATCGTGTAGGCAGATAATTAGCTAAATGCCTTTAACAAATCTGTTCATCTATTTTACAAGAGTTGTCTGAAAAGGATATTAAAAGTTAAGTGCCTTTCTTTTTCTTCTCGTCAATATGATTACACATTTAGCAAAGACTTGCACTTTTAGCTACAGCTATTGCAGTTTTACTCTAGAGTTAATGTATTTATTTAAAACAGAAATGTGATTGTCTTTTTTTTAACTACAAGAAGCAATAAAGAGGCATTACCATTGTCGAAAATCGATTAGGTATTTTTTTACTTAACAATACTAAACATACTACACCTATTTTCCAAATATTTTTCCAAAATAATTTTAATGCTCTCAGTGTTCTTGGTGCTTTTTCTAGCGAGCACATGTGACAAATCATCTTATCAAGAGTCTGACCAGCAAATCCTATAGGCTAAGTTATTTCATTAATTTATGTCTGTGATGAAAATAAGTAATGTTGTAAAAATATAATGTTAGAAAATGGTATTTCATAGTTATTTTCAGACGTTGTCGAAGGAAGGCCTACGAAGGTTAGGTTAAAACAACGATTCAAATTGTGCATGCATGACTTCATTGTAAGCAGATATAATCTTAATAGAACGTACATTGTATTCCAATTGTCCAGTGACTGTCAAACGAAGCTTTTCGCGTTGACCACTTGGTTATATGAGAACGCGAATTCTAGCTATCTGGCTTAAATAACTTAACTTGTGGCAGCTCTGGGCACTTTAAGGCCTATAATTTGTAATGAGATATTTATCTTAAAGACAAAATCCCAAATATTAACTAGATGACCAGATAATTTTCACGATACTTATCTAGCAAACTCGAATCTGTTCGCGAACCTTAACAGACTATCTTACGGCAGAAATAAGCCACCATAGCGTCATAATTTCTTTGCATTTATTTTCCAATAATCCCGAAACCGCTACCCAAGAATTTTGAAAAGGTTCAGTAAAAGCAGTGCAAGTGAAAAAATATGTTTCACTTCAGTACATAAACAGAAATATGCCTAACTAAAATGAAAAATAAAGGCAATGAAGCTCTGCTTTTTATTTCTTGAATACTTTTCGATAGCTCATTAGAAATTATATAGAAACAATAATATGTTAATAAGGTTTCGGATTAATGAATATGGCATTGGTCAAAATCAACATATTTCCGATAATTGACCAAAGTTCATCACTTATTCAAAATATATAGTTAGATTTAGAGTATTAACTTATATGTTGCAAACTCTTAACTGAACTCTGCTAAAAAGTCGTGCGGTCATTTTAAAATGTTTACTATGTTCAGTTTTTCACTAAAATGTATGATACACTATTGCCGGCACCATACATTTAATTAAAGCCACCCTTTGCATCGGATGAATTAATTTTAGTTAACACTAATTAATATCGAAATGGCAGGCCAATACTTTTCATTACAAATGCTGAAAAAAAGAATTATATGTACTTGAAAAAGAGCACGTTATATTTTCAATATAACTGAGCTAGAGGAAAACATACTTATGTTTTGACAGGTGAACTTAGGTCCATAAAAAGTAATGTTTACTATAATACTTGAAAGTAGATTTGTGAGCTAATGAATAATCTTCTACAATACTAAAGTAGAAATAATATGAATATATGATTCCAGGACCAGTCAACAGCGCAGTAAACTTCACCAGTTCGCTTTTTTGTTTGCGTATATGGTACTTCAAAAATGCAATATGTTAGTCAAGGTGCAATAAATAACTTAGTTCGCATTGGGTTTTGTAAATAAATAGTACCGGTATAATTTGTGATAAAGGCCTGTCTAAAACATTAATAGCCATTGGCCGAACGTCCTTTTTAAAAACTGTCTGCGGTTAAAAATCTTTGAAAAATCCAGAAAGCAATTGCTGCGATTAAGTTTTTTGAAAGTGTCTCAGCAATCAAATGTTCTTTTTGAATGGGTTTTGGACATGTCACTTAAATGGCCTAAAGAATGCTTGGGTGTTGTTTTCACGTTTACAGAAATGTATAAATAAATGACACTAACTGTTATCTCCTGCATATAGTCCACACACTAGTATAACCCATAACTGCACAGTAAGCCACTTAATAATCAAAATACAAAAAAAATATCATTAACAACAATGGATTCGATGTACGAGTCGTGGTTTAAATCAAAACAACACACGACACTGTAACGCCCCTTTTGTTTTGTTGATAGCTATAGCACGACCAAAACGTTATTATCATGCAATTAGATCATTAGATAAAGTTTCAGCTTCAGCTTGTTAACCAAGAATACATTTGCCTTTTGCCATTTACAAACACAAAAATCTTACGGCAAAGACAATCGGATAAATGATAGTGAAGATAAAGACAAACGAAAAAAATAACCAAATAATATTATTCGACCAGGAGACAAGTAAATTTTAAAAGTGTTTTCTTTTCATAAACACGATTTCTTATTCTTTCAAACATTCTGCAAGATTATACATAGATCTTTTGACGTAAGAACATTTAACATTGGCCATGAATATTTGCCAATGAGTTTTGGGCCTGCCCGCTTAGCTAAGTAGGGAGAGCGTTGGTCTACGGATCGCGGGGTCGTGAGTTCGAACCCCGGGCGAGGCGTATGTTCTCCGTGACGATTTGACAAAGACAATATGTCTCAAAGCATTCGTCTTCCACCCCTGATTCATGTGGGGAAGTTGGCAGTTAATTGCGGAGAACAGGCTTGTACTGGTAAAGAATCCAGGAACACTAGTTACTTTAACTGCCCGCCGTTACATGGCTGAAATACTGTTGAAAAACGGCGTTAAACCAAAATAAACAAAGATTAGTTTTGGCTCTTAAACATCCATTATGGAAACCATTTTGAAAATCATTAAAAACATTTTGCTCTGATGCATTTTATTAACGACAGTGTTTTCCTGTAACATGTACAAATGTGATACCTATAACTTCGAAGGTATACTTTTACCACTGTTCTTAATGTGTAAAAAAAACCAGCAAGAATATTTCTACACTCGCGAATAACGGAAATTAATGAAATAAATGTCAAAGAGCTAACTTATCCATTTCCCATTCTGTTTATTGCGCAAACTCTCTCATCATGAGGTGTGTATGTGTCTGTGTGCGTGTGTGCGTGCGTGCGTGCGTATATGCATATTTATATATGTGTGTGTACGTGTGCATGTGCGCGTGTTTATGTGTGTGTGAGAGAGCGCAGCAGCAGAAGCAATGACTGTTGTCCAAATTAGTTGAACTTGCAATCTCTGAACTTGTCTAGTAGACATGTAGAATCAGATGTTCCTAATTAAGTTGAGCAAATTGAAAAAATGAATGAATTCAAACCAAAACTACCAAGGTACGCTGTATGTATTTACGGTAAATGCTTGGTCCACTGCAAAATAAAAAAATATTCCGATTGAATCATTATTAGGCTAAATTATCTACTGACAACAAACCGGTCGCTAACCAACATGGCAAATATTTTTGTAAGTTAAGACAAAGTAGTCTTTAAGGCATCTCAGATGAATGAACGTATTTCATTTGCAAAAGAGACGTACAATCTAATGTTTAATTTGCGTTGACTTTAACTGTCACAATGTAGACAGCGCATGTCTGTAAACTAACAGCCCTGTTATACATTTGATATCAGTTCAGTGTCATCTGTAGAAACGATGACACAAGATTAGCTGCAGACATGGTTGTAAGGATAACAATACTAGTTGCTTTCTTTCAAGCCTTAGGTAAATGAATTTTGTTTAAGACTTAAAATATTTATTGTATATATAAATGTGTATTAATTGTATTATTTACAGACATTAAATGATTGTTTCATATATTAGACTCTTTGGAGAATTGAAAGATTTTTTTCAGTGCTTTACTTTGCTTCAGAAATTGCATAAGCAATTTATAATTAAACAAACACGATTAATAAATTGTATACTTACAAACGCTACAATAAGTGCGTCTGACAAGTTAGAAAGTTAGGAAAATGAAAAGAAAAAAAATTGTACATTTATAGTCTAATATGTTGCTATGTAAGAGATAAATATTCATTAAATGTAACAATATCTTGTAAAATGTTTAATATATATACGCTAAGGAATCCAGTATTCAGACCCACTTTTAAGAATTAGTTTACTTTTCATATAATACTTTATTACTCATTTGTACTGTTAACATACTTTATTTTTTACAATGAGGCTTTCCTCTTTATGATTGGCAAAATAAATAAATTTGTAATTATTATCCTATAGATAATTGTATTTTATGTTATGCTAACTGGTGAAATACTGAAAAGGCAGTGGCTACGATTACGGTACCGTACTCCTAGCCTCAGATTCTAGGATTACGGAAGTTCTGTATTCCTAAACAACCCTATGAGGATAGGCTAGGATCACGGAAGTATTTAAGAGGCATCAACTACATGTAAAGACATGCATAAATGATGTTCGACAACAACAAAATATTTTTAGATATCTTGAAATAAATGCTATATTACTTAAGAAGGCTGTTAAGCTTAATTCTTGACACACTTTTTGTTACGGATGCACATGAGAATTAGCTGTTTTTGCTATTTTTACGATGAATATCGAAAAGCGTTTGTCACGCTTTTACTCCATGAAAACTACCTCGATTATAAATATCTATATTTTGAAGTCATTGTTCACTACTTCAGCTATAGCGCTATTGGTTACAACGACGGAATAATGTCTGTATTGTCGCGGCGGTCAGAGATAACCCGTCACCCTTTTCTTGATTTGGAATTTTTAAAATATTTTAGAAAGGAAAATTCATATTCTAATGTTCATAATATGACCAAACTACAATTTGAAAGAAAAATTACTTTTAGCCAAATCTGAAGGTTACTGCCTTTAAAACAGCGAAAACGAAATACAAAACGTATATGGGTGTTAATTTCGCCCGATTCTATATGGGCGGAAATCTAAAATGACATTTAAAGACACTGATTTTGATATGCAAGGTATTGGCGGTAAGAGCCAATATACAAGACTAGACGATTGATAGACTTGCTTCTGTTTATCATATTTAGCTACTCTATAGCTATTGTGCAGTACATAGATTGCATGTGATATTTTTCACCTTTATAGCAAACCAGTTCTCACTTTTATAACGAGTTTAGAAAGCCTGATTAAATTGGGACTTAAAAAAAGTGATCAAATACAACAGCATATTTATTTTTCAATTAATCAAGCTCTAAAACAATTATATCTCATTATTGCTTAATTTAAAAAAAAGGAAAAAAACGAAAACAAAATGCATTCAGGCACCTTTTTGAAAATAATGAATAATTTATGTATAAATAAATCATGTGTATTTTGAACGATGATATCTGTTTATTGCTGGATTTTATTATTTTGTTTTCATTTATTTATTTAAAATGCAACTGAGCGCTTCTTTAATTTCTAATAAAATCCAGCAATATTCAATTTTAATTTTTTCTATTTTGTTACTTAGATAAAAAGATCATAATTAATTAATAATGGAAAAAAATGCTTGTCGTTTCTGTTATCGAGTTTTAAATAATTATTTAATTTTTCATTAGATAAAGGTGAGAGTTTTCTAAGATGGTGAGAATTGTCTTGATGTAAGAATTATAATTTAATTGGTCAGGACATTACTCAACAAGAATGAGCAATTACAATTAGTATATTATCAATTAAAATAATTTTGTTTATAATCTGATAAAAAAGCTACATTTCAATCAGTGAAGTGTATAGCACTGGAAATAACCAATTATCTGTACATATCAATAAAAGTTATGATCCTCTGACATGGACTACATGTCAAGTCTACAGGGGTTTTATGGACCCTTATCAGACTGGACCAGACATGATCCTGTTTATTGGGGATTAAAATGTCTGGCTTTTAGAGGTTGGGGGGGGGGGGGGGTGGTCACTTATATAGGAGATTTTCTTTGCCTTTAAAGTCTTTTTGTATAGAATATTTTTTAAGAATCCTGTTGAGCTATTATTACCAATGTCTGCCAATTTTTAAAAGAAATATATTTAGTATGGTTTTGGAAAGAAAAACGGATGTATACGGGTGTTGATTTCGCCTGTTTCTTCGCAAATAACTCAAGTGACAAGCAAAATCAGCTCATTAAATTTAAAGTTTAGAATATTTGTTAAAATCTAACTTTGACCCTCATATTTCTTTTTATCATTTATGCATGTCGTAACATACATTTAATCCTAGCCTATCCTCATATGGTTGTCTAGAAATACGGAACTTCCGTAATCCTAGAATCGGAGACTAGGATTACGGTACCGTACTCGTAGCCACAGCTTACTGAAAATTATCAGTGAAGTATTTGTCTGTTTTATACCTGTCGTTTGTCTACAATGATAAAATCCCATTATCTAAGAAAGCGATATTTTGACTATCAAAAACATTTTCAACCTTTTTGTTTGACACGTGACCAAGCGAAAGTGACTGTCAGATCATGCGACCGCGCTGATATTTTGAATGTCATATAAGGGCAATTAACTGCTTCAATCTTTTTAGCCATATGAATCCTCCCTTGTCCACATATAATAGTAACGATTACTGCGCTAAAGATGAAACTGTTAAATTCAAAGGAATTAAAAACATTTTTAAACATTTTTATGTATTAAATTTGACTTGGTATAATAAAATAAGTATCATATGGCAGCGTGTGTGACATTGATATTGCCAACCCTCGAAACAAAAAGTCGCCACTCGGCTTTCGCTGACAATATAAATGTTAAACACGCTGCAATATGATATTTATATAATATCACCTAAGTGCCGAACGTCTCATTTGAATATGTAAGCATGTAATAAACAGAATTCACATATTAGCGTGAAATAAAAATCCAATACCTTTACAGTTTCTTTTTGTTCCCGATAGTATATTTCTCGATTAAAAAAAAACACGTTATTTCATTAAAAAATTCATAACGTTACGCTACAACTGATCAAAACCGGAACTATACATTATCATTTGTCTTTGAAACGTCATGACGTTTTTCCTGTTTACGGACGTTGGTTTCCCGCGCTTTGTTTAAATACGTTGCTATAAGAAATTCGATTGATTTTATTCGGGAATCGATCATACCGATGTGTATGCTTAAATCAATAAATTCTGTTCTGTTCTGTTCTGTTCTGTTCTGATGTTTGATATACCGAATGAGATATATACTATCGAATTAAATAACGAATACTTCCGACACATGCACGCTGGGTTAGTGAAAAATTGTGTCCTTGAAACTTGATTAAATTTTTGTGTGATTCTTATTCAAGATAACTTTAATTGATCTTTGCAATTTGTACAATATTGTATGTATGTAAACACACTGGCTTGGAAACTCTCTGTTTACCCATTTCTGTGAAATCATTAATATTCGTGGGGGACTAATTTTCATGGATTTCGGGGTTGAGTCAATCCACGAAATTTAATCCCAACGAACAAATAAAATTCCCATTTATTTTATGTTCAAAAGTTGATATTCACGAATTCCTATCCCCACGGAAGTGCCGTTTTGACCAAAACCACGAAATTCCGTGCCCAAGAAATTTAATGATTTTACAGTATATGAATATCTTTACATTTCATGACTTTTTAAGGGCTTTTTTCCTGTCTAGTCTGTAACTCAAGAATCCTTACATGGCACAAATGTTCACCACCATGAGTCGGAGTGTCAAGCGCAAGAACCAGGTCCCTAGGTGTAAGGTCAAGGTCACACTTAGAGGCCAAAGGTCAGATACAAGAATGACTTTATCCAGAGCATTTCTTCTTAACGCATGGAGGGATTTTGATGTAACTTAGCATAAATGTTCACCACCATGAGGCACCCTTGTTTTTAGAATTACTTCCCTTTGTTTTTACTATAAATAGCTTATATTGTAACTTTTTTATTACTGGTCGTAGGGAAAAATCGAGACCTTTTTTCTTGGTACAATATACGTATAACATCCAGTTTTAGGTGTATTTTGACCTATCTCTACCTGGTAAAGAGTTATGTGTGGAATCATATTATATAGCATTTTTTTAGGATTAACTTCCCTTTGTTGTTTCTATGAATAACGTATATCATAACTTTTTTATAATTGGCCTAAAATATCCATATGAAAATACAGGTGCAAGTGTTAAGAAATTTGCTATGACGGGCATATTTTGTGACATTCTGGCACTCTTGTTTATATTTATAGATGTTATGAAACAATCAGCAACTGTAGGTCTTTGTATATGCAAATTTTAATTCAAGTGATATTGTATATATATATATAGTACAATATTGTTTATACATCATTGATAGATAATTTTCACAGCTCTTTGCTTTGCGGTATATTCAGTTTTCCGGCGATTTGATGCTCTGCATCAAAATTTTACTTTCACATAAAGTAATATGTACTTGTTAGATGTTTGAAGCAACCCGTCTGTAATATCTTTTCATTACAGCTTCTTTTTATTGTGGACCTACTTTGCTAATGCGTGGCTCTGAGGCTGTATTTTAGGTGCTCTGTGCTTCCGAGAAATCTACCCTTATCTATTATCTATTGTTCTTATTGTGGTGTAAATTCAGCTTGTGGTATTGTGTTTTAAAAACCAACATAAACTCGCCTTATTGGATGTACACTATTCTGATTCAAGGTTAGGGTAAATTTTAACATAGGTTTAATAGTGAAGAATGCGTGCGTACACTCAATGCGGGAGATCTAATGCCGACCTGTTTTAAATGCAATCTGATTAAAACATCTATAATTAGCACTACGCATTGGATCTGTGGCTATTTAGACTTACTACGTTGACCAATCAGAGCCTTGCTTTCAACATTTTGAAAGCGATTATGAACTAAATCACCACCACAATATACCAGACCAATTACGGCAAAGCGCCTAGCAGTACAAACATAAACGCACATGCCTCAGCAAGTCCACTAACCTAAGAGGATTAGTAACTGTTTCGATACTGCTTTAGATACGAGCCCGAATGGTACTACCTATTCGTACTTGTTCATGATTTGCATATATATACCGAAATCTTTCACAAGTCAGTAGTGACATTTTAATCTTTTTTCCGTAAATGGTCTCAGACTGATATATTGTGGTGGTGATTTAGTTCGTATTAATTCTCTCTACTATATGGTTGTAAAGTTGTCAATAGAGGATATTACATGAGTGTCTTTTCATATTGAATTTATTAAACAAGTTGAATAAAATGATAAAATGCTAGCCGAGCATTTTGTAAATTTTATTCAACGAGTTTAATAAATTCAATGTGGAAAGTCACAAATGTAATATTCTTTTTATCACATGTTAGCCTTTCCTCTCGAAACATCAAAAGTTCTACTTCCTTTTACTATATAAACAAGTCAATTTGACCAACGTCTCTTATACTATAAGCTTTATTACACTAGTGTATTATCATTTTTATTTAATGGTTTTATTACACTGCCGCGACGTTAAACATGTGATAAAATGATATAATATATAAATATCATATGGCAGCATGTGTGACTTTGATGTCTTTTTTCTCCCAAAATATTACTTCAACACAATCATTTTGTTAAGTGTATCTTGTATACACATTAGCTAAAGGTTACCAGGGTGACAAAAATATTAAATCTTAGTACAGCAGCATTCTGAAATTTAGACAAAACGGTGGCGAACCAAAATTACCTGCATAAACTTTTCATGCTCCTACTTGTATACAAAGTTAATTATAACAAAAACATAGCATTTTATTTTTCAAAATATCGCGGGATCTATGTTTTGCTGTGTTGGGCAGACAGACGGAAAACGGATACAGCAGGTTGGGACAAAAATTATGTGATTTTTTTTTCATAAAGAAATTTAGACAAGCAAGTAAGATATTGTAATTCTTACAGCATATGGGCAAGACCATTGTAATGATGCAGCGGAGCTTTCTTATATGACAGAGAGGCTAGTAGGAAATGAACTTCAAGAAGGGAATACTCCAGTTTGTGACTTCTACCTAGATGATGGATGGTATTCTATGCATGATTACGTTATAGCTGATACCCCTGAGCCATGTGCTACACATTACAATTGGTTGGTAAGTAAATATCATTGTAATACCCCAGTCACACATACGGCGCGGATAGCTACGTCTAGCCACGGATAGAAACGTAGTAATCCGTATCGATCCGTAGCTGAGCCGTACCTCACAGTAGTAATCCGTATCAATCCGTACCAACACTTGGTCAAAACGTATTCAAGACTTATCCCAAACTTGCAAGTTTCTTCAACTTTTGAACATGCACAAAACATTGAGCGATCCGTAGTCATTTGAGCGTGACCTTAGTCCAACTTGGTTGAAACTTATTCATTCGTAGTTAAACGTACTAAAACATAATTATCCGTACTGAAACGTACATTACCGTATTGAACCGTAGCTAAATGTAGTTATCCGAGACTACCCGCACTGCATAGTTCAACGTAGTTCACCGCAGACCCGTCAACGCACTGGGCAAGTTGCCAGCGCAGTAAAATGTAGTTCAACGTAGTACTTATTCGCATCCTTTATTTTTTTCTTTCTCGTTTCTCACCATTTTTCCCGTACTAAGACGCACTGCTCCGTACTTATCCCCCCCCCCCCCCCCCCCCCCCCCCCCCCTCTCCCCCCCCCCCCCCCCCCCCCCCCCCCCCCCCCCCCCCCCCCCCCCACACACAGACCAATCCCATCCGCACCGTATCTCAACGCACGGACATATCCGTATGTGTGACTGTAGCTTAACAAAAATATCTTTTGTCTGAAATTAACGTTTTTCGAGTAAGTATTATCAATAGAGACATTGAGAAATGTATCACCATAAAAGTTGGGTTTCAGAAGATGTCCATTTGTCGACCAGTTACTATATGTTTTTATTTTTTGTGCTTCTTTTCTGAATAGTCCAGTAAAATCGTGAAAAAATACTTCAGAAAATGCGAAAAGCACAAAATTTGGAACATAACTACTTTAGGGCAAAACCGAAAAAAATAAGCAAGAGACCCACTCCAAATAATCCAATATAGCTGAAAAATCCAAGATAGCCGCCATACATGTATATGATTTTAAGAAATACCTTATATTACCTATAATACTTAGATAAACAGTTAGAGCCATTACTTTAATTAATGATAATCACCTGTTTATATAAAGTCAAAGTTATTCAAATACTGCTCTTTCAACAAAAGTGAAAAAAAGTTTTTCACCCTCGATACAAATTAGCTATTTAGCAGAAAAAAAAGTCAGAATGCATTTATGTGTGCCAGAATTAAGTAAACAATAGTAGCTGACCTATAAAGGATGTTTAAATGGTAACAGGCCTACGTAGAACTTTACAACAATTGAAAACTATGTAAAATATAGTGTATTACCAGAATAAATGACATGTGTTTCACTTTGACATTAGTTTTCGCGACTCGAAATTTTGTTTGCAACTTGCGAATTGATAAAACTTTGCAAAAATTAAATAATGTTCAGCAGAGCATGTGACTGCTACTTCTGACATATGGATAGGATATTCCCCTGTCAGACAAAGTAAGTGTCTTTGGGAAGAAAGTTATTGCCAATTAATCAGGCAAATGAGACTTAAATTTGCAAATTCCTGCTATAGTTTGTTTTTGTCAAGTTAAAGCACATTGCGTGCGTGCTAGTGTGTATGTGTGTGCTCGGGTCAACAATCTTCCAGTCATATATATGAGGTTGGCTGCTTGTAGCAGTGAGCACAATGTCCAGCTAAATGGTGCTACCTCACCGGAGTATCATGCCGTAGATATGTGACATGATACTCCACCCAGTCACATTATACTGATATCGGGCTGACCAGTCCTAATGCTGAGCGCCAAGTGAGGAAGCTACTAGTACCATTTATACGTCTTTGATATCACACGGCTATGGATCGAACTTCATAGTTTCATGTCATTAGCATATAATGTGTCACTAATTTATCTACGAAGAATCTATCAGCTCTACAAGGGTGCTCAAAATACGAAGAAATGTGCAGTAATATTTATATTTTGACATTTTTGCAGAAATGGAAAAATATGATACGTAAGTACATATTGAATATGAATACTTAAACTACAGTTTTTTGGCTCCTTTGGTATTGACGAATAAGGACAATGAACTGAGAATACCTCGAACCATATCAAGGAGAGCTTTAGTTTTCAAAAAAAAATGACGCAAAGTCGTTGTTTTCTGACGTCTGAAAAGAGACGCTGTTTCTTTTATTTCATAATTTGGGATTAAGCTCAGTATGTACAAGAACCTACAGACTAACAAACTTTAGGGTTCTAATATGATGTACATCAAGTGACAGCATATTTCCTGAATGTATAATTGCAACATACATTTGTTCCCAAGGATAACGCCACTTGACATTTGTGGCACGTACGGAAAAAATGCAGTTTCCCTTAGTTTCTGTTTTGATCAGTCATTCTGTGATTTAAAGTCGTAATTTTTGTTTTCCTTGCAAGCTTTGAGTGATGCTTTGCCGTCACAGGTTGTGAAAAGAAACGTAGGTTTTCTTTGTGCGAAGTATAAAACAATGCTTGGGAAACTTTGACTAGTTTCTTTGAATTCACAGCATCATTCCCAGTTCTTATTTTTCTTTAAAATTGAACCCTACTTAGATCAAATGCCTACGATAGAGTCTTTCAATGCTCTTCTGAACAAAAGAACATGTCCAGCAACAAAATTCTTTCAATACTCTTCTAAACAAAAGAACATGTTCAGCAGCAAATGACAATAAAGCTCGTAAGCATCTGTTCACCCAGAGTACGTCTACAGCGTGCATTACTCCATCGTCTGCTACAACTCTTGAATATACTTTAAAAGGTTGCTTATCAAGTTGGGCACATATATATGGTGTCAGGTATTCTATCCCTTTTGCCTTATTCACGGCGCAGTGCGATACATTAGTTTATGATTTTCCATACAGTTTTGGGGACATCATAGGTAACTATGGCGCATCTGTTCACGAGCATCGTGATATTTTTATAAAGGCTTTCGGGGGAAAGCCAGGAGAAATCCGTACGGATGCTACGCGGAGATTGTATGGAAATCGCGCAATTTCAGTGCAGTTACCTAGAAGTCGCCACATGCTTCTCGTGGAAATCGTACGACCATCTGAAAAATGTTTTGCCCATATCAAGGCCGCTACATGGCAATGGTACGTCCGCTGTAGGATTGTCGTGCAATAATTGCTCAATATGTGGTATCGGTGTGATTTCAAGGGTACTGCACGGGCACCGAGAGGCAACCTTGCGGCAGCTATGCGAGTGCCTTGCGAAGGACCCACGATTCTACAATCTTCGTATGATCTTTTTGGGCACCATGTCCACGGAAACTTTTGCCTTGGCTGCACGAACAGCGCATATCTTCCTAACGATGCCCGTGCAGGGATTGTGCAATGCCACCTGCGACATGTCTACGGGCTTACGACTTTTTCATATTTGTATAACAAAATCGTAGAGGCTGTGGAGCCCGTAAATCCGTACGAAAATCGCACTGCCGCTTCCTGCCCCCGCATGGAGTGCGCATGGAAAGAAGGATACGGCTAGTCTACGGGCTCCACAGACGCATCGCAGGCCAAATGTGACAGAGAGGCTAGTAGGAAATGAACTTCAAGAAGGGAATACTCCAGTTTGTGACTTCTACCTAGATGATGGATGGTATTCTATGCATGATTACGTTATAGCTGATACCCCCGAGCCATGTGCTACACATTACAATTGGTACATGATTGGTAAGTAAATATCATTGTAATACCCCAGTCACACATACGGCGCGGATAGCTACGTCTAGCCACGGATAGAAACGTAGTAATCCGTATCGATCCGTAGCTGAGCCGTACCTCACAGTAGTAATCCGTATCAATCCGTACCAACACTTGGTCAAAACGTATTCAAGACTTATCCCAAACTTGCAAGTTTCTTCAACTTTTGAACATGCACAAAACATTGAGCGATCCGTAGTCATTTGAGCGTGACTTTAGTCCAACTTGGTTGAAACTTATTCATTTGTAGTTAAACGTACTAAAACATAGTTATCCGTACTGAAACGTACATTACCGTATTTAACCGTAGCTAAATGTAGTTATCCGAGACTGCCCGCACTGCATAGTTCAACGTAGTTCACCGCAGACCCGTCAACGCACTGGGCAAGTTGCCAGCGCAGTAAAATGTAGTTCAACGTAGTACTTATTCGCATCCTTTATTTTTTTTCTTTCTCGTTTCTCACCATTTTTCCCGTACTAAGACGCACTGCTCCGTACTTATCCGTGTCCCCCCCCCCCCCCCCCCCCCCCCCCTCCCTCCAGCGCAGTAAAATGTAGTTCAACGTAGTACTTATTCGCATCCTTTATTTTTTTCTTTCTCGTTTCTCACCATTTTTCCCGTACTATGACGCACTGCTCCGTACTTATCCGTGTCCCGCTCCCGTCTCCCTCCCACACACACACACACACACAGACCAATCCCATCCGCACCGTATCTCAACGCACGTACATATCCGTATGTGTGACTGTAGCTTAATAAAAATATCTTTTGTCTGAAATTAACGTTTTTCGAATAAGTATTATCAATAGGCATTTCCTGAGATTTTAAGTCAAGAGGAATGAGGCTGACCAGAGGTATTCTGACACATTAGTACCTTTCTGTTATTTTTGCCTCAATAGCCCCTCAAATACATGTGCAAACTATACAAAGGCTGTTGAGGAAGATTAACATAGGATTATATGAGAAAATGACAACGGTTTTGTTTTGATAATGCAAAATTGAGGTTTTATGGCTATATTTTTGCCGTTACCATGGAAACAGAAAGAAATTAACTGCATATGAAATGTTATTCTATGTTTTTTAATTTAAAATTAAGATTAATCGTATCATAAACATTTATATTTCAGTGCATTTTTGGGATGAATGTAAATACAGTGAACTTTCATTAGAATCCATGACAGTTAATATTAAGTTTTGGCGGCCATTTTTAAAATGGCCGCCGTATCGGCCATCTTGAAAGATATCAATTGGTCCCATAAAAAGTGTGTCTTTTGCTTTGGTAAAAACCTGTGCAAAGTTTGGTGCTTTTCCCATTTTCTGATGTATTTTGGCATTTCTTGTTACGAATCGATCGGACTAGAACAAAGGTCAATCTATCTATTTATAGCTTTACTTCAGGACAGAATAGAGTATTAGGATATTACTTTTCAACAATTATACTCATTTAATAAATCTAGCATATATCAATTTTTATGACAGTTTTACCTGAGGTTTATGGTATATAATCCATCTGAAAGTAGCTTGCTCTCTCTGTCTATCGTATAACCACAACACTGATGCATGGAACTATTGCAATGGAGCACTTAAACGGAGAGGCAAATATAGCATGTATTTGCAGAATTGATAGAATATGTGGCTTATTTTGAGCAACGTTATGAACCCTGATTATAGTTACTGAAGAAATTCAGTTGTAGTTTAAAAGATTATTTAGTTTTACATATTAATTTTTGAAACTTCTTTAGAAAATGCGATTTTGTTTTGCAAATGTCTGCTTGCAGGTGAGTTAGTAATTTCTCCTCAAGAGAATTTTAATACTTTTGGGAAAAACAGTTGTAATCAATATATTGATAAATATATATACTTAATGTATCTAAATATAGAATTAGCAAATAATTGATTGAGGAATAAGTTAGCGACATACATTTCAATTATAACATTAACATTCGCCATTATTTTCTAATGTATCAATTTACTTAAAAAAGGTAAATACACGGAAGAGCTGTGCCTTTGTGTGATAATGACTCTGGAAGACGTCAAGAGCCCTCAAGCTGAAACCTTCGGGCTATTATCACCTTGCCATCGTTCCATTCATTTTCCATTCATTAACCTATACGTTATCCTTCCGCTGTTGATAAATTGGGCATCTGTATCATTTTCTTTTTCATTATTATTTAGAAATACATCAGTTGTCATTTATCTTTATGCTTGATATTAACCTTTTGTCACACACTACCTGAATTCTTCTTAATTGCGCTGCGCCTCAGCGCAAGGCATATTTGGGATAGCGAAACTGAATGTTAGTGGTGAGGTAGTAGTGAATAATATGTCACGGTAGTAATGAACAGTTATTTATTCCTAATGATCGTACCATACCCCTAGCGTACATTCATATTTGGGAGTAAAAGCATAGCAAAAGTTCTTCTAGGGCGCATCTATATAAATTTATAATGATAATCTTGAAAAAGTTCGGTTGCAATGTCTGTTTTAAATATTGGTCATCAGTTAGTGGAAACCCAAGATTGGACGCAAGGACAATACCAAATTCAAGACCGTGTGGTTGGGACACAAAAAGTCAATAATATGCAGGACACAAAGTATGAAGGAATTTTAATGACTGTAATAGATATGTCTGTAAGGCAAAATAAGTTTTGGTCTGATTTAAAGTACTGTAGATAACAAGAAAATCATGTGAAATAGAGGGAAAATATGGCACTTCTACTCCCTTGCCTATCAGCTAGCTTTGATGGCGACGTAGTAGTGTCCACTTAGAGAACTCAAGGTTCCGGGTTCAAATCTGGGGCGGGCCATGGAGATTTTTGGAATTTGTTTCTTATCATGCAAAAAGAGTACAAGTGGTCCAGATTCTATTGCTGTAACTTCAAATACAGAAAGTAGGTCAGTAGGTTATGGTAATTTCAGTGAATGTCAGACAGACTCACTTGAAGAACCTTCCTACAAAGTTTGAAAGTCCTACCCAAGCTATGCAGAGTTATAAGGTGTTTGGTACTTAAGTTCACCTTAAATCTTGACTTTTACACACAAGACCATCTACTGGTCAGGACCAACCTCTCTACTAAGTTGGACATCCTAATTTAGTGATTTGATGCGCTAACAGTCTACGGTCTACGTACTCACATACAACAAACGTAGTGTTCATGGATCAAGTTATTCATGGCTGTAATCTATTAGTAAATGTCCTAAATTTCATGAATGTGACATCTGGGCATTCGATGCGTGAACGTTTTGCGCACAATAAGAGGGTCGCAATGGGTATAGGTCGACCACGTGTTTTGAGCCGTGACTACTTTTTGCAGGACAGTTGATTTGCCAAAAAAATGACAAGAACATATATGTAATGCATAATAAAGCGGTATAAGTTATCAAGGAATGTAAACGAATGAATGGCCCAAAGGATATGGCTTTGACTTAAAACCTTGCTTTTCGAGGTTCGAGCCTTGGTAACTTCACCTTCTTTTTAAAAAAATCGTTTGTTTTTATAAAGCCCTTATTACGGAGGTTTTGAACTCGTACCTCACGGTTTCTAATCATTACTCTCTACCAATTGCACAAGCGATATATCAAGTTCATGGTAAACAAAACATATACATGTATATCAACTTACTCTATAAAGAATTCTCAGCCAGGTGTGGTCCGAATATCGATATAACCCAATTGAAAAAGTGTATCATTCCGTCGTGATTGACTTATAACGACGCATGTTTACCTTTGTGACAAATATAATGTTTGGCATGTTTCAACAACGCCACTTTTCTATCCTCGTTTTTAGTATTATGTAATCCACGGAGCACGTTCAGCCAGAGAGTCGCCTCAATTCAGAAATAATAATTGTAACGTTACAGGTCATTTCTAAGGTCACAGAGTTTGATTGGTCAGCTTGTAATGACAACAGTTTAAACGACCAGTTGCTCAGTCAAGTGTGACTTACCAATTCTAAGTGTTCCTTCTCTTGGAAAGGAAACAATATATATTGGAAGATGAAACCCTCCCCCCTCTAGGAATTTTTGTAGACATTATTATTATTAAGCCCCTTGTCTGTAGATCATATTTCTGAATTCTGCCATCTGGCAAGCGGGTTCTATATGAATTACGGCATGTTATTTACGTTACCTTAACGACTATTAAAAAAAACAAAAACAAAAAAACACACGATAAAACTGGAATGTGGTGATTTATATGGTAGAAACAACCAAAATAATTAGCAAGTGGGTTCAGTGATATGCAGAATATACTGTTTTCAATGTTTCTGCTTAGTTTTGTTCTTTCAATCGATCATTTCATTTTGTAATTTACGTTACCATTTGTTTTATAAAAATATTTGTATCAATTATTTCAAAATGGTTTAATTATCAAAAAATATCAGATATGTCTACAATATAGTATTTTCATATACACGTTTTAAGAATTTATCCTGCAACAGTTTTAAGAACAAGAACGTTACCATTATTTAATACGTTACCAAAATTCATTTCATATTATTTTCATTTCTCAGTCAATAGATTGTTTATGTATCCTTAGAATGATGTTTAGACTTAGATAATGCGAATATCTTATCAAGTTCGAACTTGTTTGCTATTAAAATGCATGTAGCATAGCACTGATATTGTAACCTACGATACGATACGTTACTGAATGTGTATGTTAGTGACTGAAAAATAACGCTCACAACTGCTTATCTGCTCAACCAAAACAAATTCACATAAATCATAATTTAGAAAAACTTAAGCTGTAGCATTTTTCATTCTCCCGCTACCTTGTAATAAGCAATTTAGTATTTACTGCTATTAACAGTTCTTTTTAGTTTTGTATTTTCAGTTACCTTAGTCGTCAAAATCACTGTTTGTTTCGTATATGGTGTCACTTATATTGGTCATCTCTACTTCTTTATAGTCGTCATCAGAGTCATCCTCGTCACATGTTGCTGGTGTGTCACAAATAATTTCAGCTAGGGAGGCAGTAAACAGTTTTCTGAGCTTCTCGGTCTAGAGTCGCCTACCTAACTTTCAAAACCTCACACAAAAGTCTGTAACCACACACCTGAAATAAAGATATTGCAAAATTAACATCACTGTATGTCTATCGTTACAAACAATCTACAATACATCTCTAATATCTAGTTTTCTGTTTACAAGACCTGAATTTTGTGCTCTCCCGGTTGCGGAAACTGATGACGAAAAAAGCTAAATTTGCCAATTTTTAAATCACTGCAGAAAATTCCCTGAAAATGATAGCCCCAACTGCTACACTGTTCCATACTCCAGTAACACTGTAAAATCTTAAAATAAGCTCAAATATGTGCCATCAGTACCGTTTTTTCACTGTTCCAGTTTTCGTGAGGCCCCTGCTAAAATGACAACCCCACTTTAAGCTTGCTCAGAGCAAGCATGTACCACTTTAAGCTAGCTCAGAGCAAGCATGTACATACGCTCCTGCAAGTCATTACGTCATACTATCAAGATCAAGGCTACTCAACTGATTTTCTTTAAATAAGTGAAACTCAATTCTAGCCGCTGAAACTCCAATTCTAGCAATTATTATTATTTAGAAGTTCAAATATGCACTACATTCCGTAAATTGCCTCTTATTTGTAAATTTCACCCCGGCCAATTCGACACTAACATCTCAAAACTGTTTACTGCCTCCTAGGTACTATATTATCTGAACACCAGTCATTTTCTAATCCAAATTTCCATCCACTTTCATCTACTTTTGGTAGAATTGGGTAGTTCTCATGAGCATGAATCCAAATGAACAATTTATAGTTTACATGTGTTATGTGCATTTTAAGTGACAATTTGCACAGTGGCAACACACGCATGTCCATGCCATTTATGTGCTCAGAACGTTGCCAGCATACACTTGATACTTTTCAAGAAACATATCATATATAAGTTTGTTGACGTATTGTATTCTATGTATACATAGATTGCACAGACAATATTTTTGATGCCATTAAAGAGGTCATCTTGTGAACATTTAAAAGTTGTGTCTTGTTTCCTGTTCTTGTTTTAAATAAATCTTATCTGTGGTATTGTGTTTTGAGAATTGGTTTCCATGTAACTTCAACTGTGGTAAATGTTTTAAGTTTGCTTCTATTTATGGGTTCATAGAAAGGAAATGATTTTTCGATCAATCTTCTTTTGATAAATTCATTCATTGTCTTTTCACCTATTTCAGTTGCCTTAAGGTCATAATCAACTTCTGCTTACGAAGGAATACCAGACGACATACAGTAAAGCTCATCGTTGTTAGATTCCTTCAGCCGGAAATTGGTTCGTGAAGGATTCTATTGCCATCATAACCTATATACCTACTTATCTGTTCAGGTTATACTTCTTTGTGTTCGGACTGGTCTTCTCTGTTTCTGTCTGCATTCTGAAGTGTTGCTTCAACATATCTGGCTCTGTAATGACGGGTCAATGAATAAATTGCACCATTACTTCAGAGTAGCTCTTCTGCACATGGATCTATATTCATCAAACGTCAACAGGAAAACGGGGCAAAATCATTGTAGTCAAATACAAAGAACAAAGAGCACAGTTTGTACAGAGATACTTTAAATCAAGAAAATCAGTCACTGTTGCTTTGTTGAGCATCAATATCTACATACATTAACCGAAATTGAGCAGTTTGGCCACTTTTACCATTTTTGAATTGAACTGTTGATATCTGTTGAAATACTCTTCAAAGTCAGGAGAGTTATTATTTCAAACTCTTTTTCTATGCGAAGACTTTCAGCCCGTTTCTGTAATATTAGGGATGTGTCTTATGAAATGCTTTCCTTGTTCTGGGTTCTGTCTCTTCACACACCCATTCTAACAATTATGTTCTCTAGGCTGCAGAACTAATGAATATGCCTTCTTAGCTACAGCCAAGGCACATGTCTCTACAGTATATTTCTGGCCAGTTTCATTACTTGCGCCCGCCCGCTTAGCTCAGTAGGTAGAGCGTTTGTCTACGGATCGAGGAGTCGTGAGTTCAATCCTCGGGCTGGGCGTATGTTCTCCGTGACTATTTGATAAACGACATTGTGTCTAAAATCATTAGTCCTCCACCTCTGATTCATGCGGAGAAGTTGGCAGTTACTTGCGGAGATCAGGTTTGTACTGGTTTAGAATCTAGGAACACTGGTAAGGTTAACTGCCCACCGTTACATGACTGAAACACTGTCGAAAAATGGCATTAAACCCAAAACAAACAAACAAAATCATTACTTGCATCTACCGACGTTTGGAAGATATAATGTACTGTAGTATTACTATTGATGGAATAATTCAAAGGTGCCATATATATGAAGCAAGTCTGAGCACTTACTTTGCAAATAATTTCACACATTTGTAATTTATTTATTTATTTATTTCATGTTATTTTTCATTCACTCAATGCAATCAGTTTCATTTTAAATGAAAAATGATTTTTGTTAATTTTGATTGTAAATTCGGGTTGAAGAAAATTATATATGATTGTAATTAGTAAACTTCGTTATATAGATTTATATTTTGTTACATATTTATATGTTTTAAAATATATTATACATATTTATGGAATTTGTACATGTTATATATCTGGTTGAACAAAATATTTTACCATATCAAAATTATTTTTTACTTTCTTTTTAAATATTATAGATTTTAAACACTAATAGTCAATAATATATCATTTTGATCTTCTTTACTATACTTTGCTATACTTTACCTCTTAGTTTTTCGTAATAATATTAGGTTATTTAACATTGTTCTGTACAATACGGAGATATATTTGGACGAGTACCCAGCTGAGAAAACCATTTTGGACGAGCCGCTAGGCGAGTTCAATATGGTTTTCTCAGCTGGGTACGAGTCAAATACAAAGAACAAAATATATCTATTTTATCTTACTATAATAATAGTTTAAATTAAAAATGTTTCACTGAATATTGTATTCCTGCCTTTTCTAGTTTTTCCCAGCTTGGTATGAGTGTAAATATATATTATACAGAACAATGTTAGACCTTAAATAACCTTTTTATCCTATATTTATTTCACTTCATACGTAATATACGTAATATACGTAATTCATTGAATGTTGTTTTTTCTGCGTATCATCATTAAAAAAGTATATGGTGCAACCTCCTTACAACAGCCATTGGCGATTTGGGTGGTAATAATACTTGGCTGAGATATTATGCCCACAAACATTGTCAGCAAGTTTGGTGAAGATCGGATGAAAACTGTTCGACTTAAAACAGTGGACAAGGCTAAATTTCCCGTTTTTCGAGTAATTCAAGGACTATAATCAAAGAGTGCCTGGTACAATTTGGCTGGACATCGAAACTGGCCGAGATGTAATGCCCACAAACATTGTCAGCAAGTTTGGTGAAGATCCGACGAAAACTGAATTATAGAGCAGACATGTTTTTGATGCTGACCGCCCGTCCGTTGCCATTCATAATCTTCTCCATTTTATTTCTTAACCGTTAAATAAAAACTGCTGATGTAGCTATTAAGACAGTCATGGCTGATACCAATTTCTAGGATTAGTCCGGAACGGCTTCTTTAAGCGACTTTTCAAATATTCCAACATCTGATGATCCTTTTCACTGTATTTTTAAGTTTTAAATTATCAACGAACGTTTTAATACCTAAATCAGATAGCATTGTTATCCCTTGAATCGTTTTTGTGTGTTGTAAACAAAAAAAACCTCAAATTAAATCCAGATTTCAAGACGCATAATCAAACTCTGTACATAGAGCGCCTGCTTCGTCCGATTTATATTCGGAACATTTTCACGCGTTTTGGGCTTATGGTATGTTTAACATGGGGCTGTTGAACCGTCCAAATACAGAAAATACAGGATTTTTTGTACGCGCGTGCGTCCAAATACAGAAAATACAGGATTTTTGTACGCACGTGCATCCAGATACCGTAATATATTGTACGGTCACGTGTTGCAAATAAACGTTTGCGATTGGATAGATAAAATAGGTATAGAATAATAAGAAATATTTTACAACTGATGTATGTCAAGCTCTTATCTGTTATAACTACAACTTCTTTTTATAACACTTTTGACATAGACACTTCAAATGAAATATAAAAAACGTACTTACGTTTTGTATCTTAGTTACAATTTTTGGTAAAGTACATTTGATAAGGTAAAGCATATTCATATAAGTAGAAGTTTTATCTAAAAATATAAATCAGTATATTCTGTCTTTATATATTGGCATATAGTGTAGCTAGTAAACCATTTAAGGCTAACTGTAGTACTAGTCAGTATTTTTTTAAAGAAAATAATGGTAACGTATAAAGTAGGATGTAACGTAAAAAGGACCCGACTGCCAGATGGCAGAATTTATGGAATGATAGGTCTTATTATATGCTTTAAGAAAATTATAGCGTAAAAATACACCTAGAGGGGGAGGAGTGTCTATTGTCAGCTCAAGGTCTAATATAATTTAATGTTTTTTTACGTAAACTGTTGGAGAACTTTTATGACTGCCTCTGTATGTTCGTGGTTATATTCATGTAATATAAATTCAATGGAGATACAGTGAAACCAACGACCACTTTAATTTATAAATAAACGCGATACCATTTCAAATGCAAACAAGTTCTGTAAAACATCGCAAAAAATGAATGCCTTTTGCAAATGCATGCATATATATTTGGTTTCCCACGTGCTTTTGAAGGTCAACTGGAAAAAACTGTTAAACCGGGAATCGGAATAACACTTTTAAGAAATAATGACGAGAAACCATACTGTGTTTCTGTACCCCATCTCTAAGTGGTAGGGGCATATAGATTTGGTATTGTCCGTGCGTCCGTCCGTCCGTCCGTCCGTCCGTCCGTCCGAAAAACGTTTGTGATGCACCTAGCTCAACAAGTATTTATTTTTATAACTTGACGAAGCCATGCATGCGTCTTTATCATTTTACGAATTTGCGCACCCTCTATTTTATAGTTATGGCTCCTAACATATTCATAAATGCTTATTTTTACCTTGTGATGCCACTAGCTCAAAAGGTATTTGATATAAATTAATGAAACCTTGCATGAGTCTTTATCATGATATTACTTGCAAACTAGTCATTCTTCTTGAGATTATAGCGCAGAGTGACGGCCCTTGAATTAGCCAATTTAGTGTAATTGTTTTGTTCTGCTGATAGCTTAGAAATATATTACCTAGAATAACGAATCCTTAAGAGTGCAAACATTTGAATTATTGTCCCTTATTTGTGACAAATGTACCAGTGTGGGCACACCCTGTATCCTACAGACACAGTCTAGTTCTTGTAACGATACAGATAAGAGCTGAACTATAAATACAAAAATACCTTTTTTTATTTTAATGACACTCCATTAAAATTCCTATTCATGTGTGTGTGTGCGTGTGTGCGTGTGTGTGTGTGTGTGTCCTTGAGAGAGAGAGTCCGTCTGTTCACGAGTATATTTTTCCTTGTACATAAGTCGTATCCGACCTGGAACTGTAACATGCCTAAACGGATTTCAAAATAACTATAGCACCGTAACAAGATAAACCGTCGCGTGCAAGACACAAAACCCTGATTCAAAGGTCAATGTCACATATTTGTCATAGATTACAGTCTTTATTGTCAGACCTACAGCTTTGCAATGCATGGATAGATATTTAAATATCTTAAATATTATGGCACATATACTTGCGCCTTGATTAGAAGATATGCCGCGGGTAAAATTCAGACCCTAGCTCAAAGGTCAAGTTCGCAAATAGCAAATAGAGGTGAACGATTTAATGCAACTGTTTTGTACAGTCTTTAACTTGTTTATGCATGCATGGATATTCAAATAAATTAACCGAACCAATCATGATTATTCGACAAAAATTGCTATATTTATGTCTCCCCCAGGAGACATATTGTTTTTGCCCTGTCCGTCCGTGCGTCCTTCCATCCGTCCGTCCGTACGTCACACTTCATTTCCGAGCAATAACTGGAGAACCATTTGACCTAGAACCTTCAAACTTCATAGGTGTCAGGATACTGGTTATATGACCCAGGGAAGTGTCTACGCCTATAGTATCTTGAACAATGGTTTGGGTCCAATCGCTAAGGTGACTATGTCTTAGACTAGCTGACAAACGATGTAGAATGTCCTTTGTTAAAACGTAGAGCTGGTGAGACCAAATATCTCATATATAGAATTTTCCTCTGGCTACCTTGCCTAAATGATTCGTGTACCAATGATTCGTAAATGATTTCTTATTATGAGTTAGACAATTTCAGGGATCAGGCAAATCACTAAATGTTTCAAACTAACAATTTTTAATTAAAAATGATTAGCTCAAACTCCGATAGGCTGGAGACTCTATACTTGACTAGTCTTTTTGTTGAAGTTCCCGTCAGACAATGTCTTTGAATCAACAACATACGAGTCCTATCGCATAGATGCTCGGCCTCTGTCCTCTCAAACTCTATATAATTGCCCTGACTCCTGGATGCTCAGCGCCTATATGCTATCATATGTAGCATTCAACTACCATATAGGTATTATCCCCGATGCCTTGGCTGTACTTCGCCAATAATGCTGAACCGTCTAAAAGCTGGAACTCTCCTACTATCTCAGTAAATACCAAACTCTGGGTCTCTGTCTCAGCTTCCCGATGCTCAGCCTATATATGCTATCGTCTATAGCATTCAATTACCTTTAAGGTAAAACTCCTATGCGCTGGCCCTATAGCTCGAAACCTTATCGAAATTCTGCTACTCTTCTTTAGTCTAAGAACTTCCAAAGTCTTCTTTTTAATAATTTATCCGCCCTGACAGGGTAACTGTAATAGTCTCCTTCTCAAGGTACTGGGATAAATTATTAGTTGAATCCTCGATGTGTCTTCTTCAACCGCTGGATACCGAATGAGCTCTCTGTCATCCATCTACCTATTAATACCCCAGCAGACGTGCTATTTTTAGAACTTGTTTCTGATTGGTCCAAATTTAAACATAACATTTTACAACGAGTACTTGCTCTATCAAATATCTGGTTCCCTTTAATTTTTGTATATGACATAATGTGCTAAGCTGGGACACAGCTATCCATATAATGAACCCAAATCAACCATAAATGACCCAAATTCTATTAATAACAGCAATTCAACAAAAATTATAGCAATGACAACATGAAAAGGGAGTCAAGCACTATCTGTGCTTATATGTTACGTTATCAATATATTAAATATACAAATTATTCTGACAATAGGGTTGTAGGGCTGCTGGAGTAGACGACCCCTATTGTTTTTGGGGTTACTCCGTCAAAGGTCAAGGTCAGAGGGGCATGAACATTGAAAACCATTTCCGATCTATAACTAGAGAACCACTTGACCCAGAATATTGAAACTTCATAGGATGATTGGTCATGAAGCGTAAATGACCCCTATTGATTTTAGGGTCACTCCGTCAAAGGTCAAGGTCACAGGGTCCTGAACATTGAAAACCATTTCCGATCAATAACTAGAGAACCACTTGACCCAGAATATTGAAACTTCATAGGATCATTGATCATGAAGAGTAGATGACCCTATTGATTTTGGAGTCACTCCATCAAAGATCAAGGTCACAGGGGCCTGAACATGGAAAACCATTTCCGATCAATAACTAGAGAACCACTTGACCCAGAATGTTGAAACTTTATAGGATGATTGTGCATGCAAAGTAGATGACCCTTATCGATTTTGGGGTCACTCCATCACAGGTCAAGGTCACAGGGGCCTGAACATTGAAAACCATTTCCGATCAATAACTAGAGAACCACTTGACCCAGAATATTGAAACTTCATAGGATGATTGTGCATGCAAAGTAGATGACCCGTATCGATTTTGGGGTCACTCCATTAAAGGTCAAGGTCACAGGGGCCTGAACATTGAAAACCATTTCCGGTCAGTAACTTGAGAACCACTTGACCGAGAATGTTGAAACTTCAAAGGATGATTGGTCATGCAGGGTAGATGACCCCTAACGATTTTGGAGTCACTCCATTAAAGGTCAAGGTCACAGGGGCCTGAACATGGAAAACCATTTCCGATCAATAACTAGAGAACCACTTGACCCAAAATGTTGAAACTTCATAAGATGATTGGTCATGAAGAGTAAATGACCCCTATTGATTTTGGGATCACTCCGTCAAAGGTCAAGGTCACAGGGGCCTGAACATTGAAAACCATTTCCAATCAATAACTAGAGAACCACTTGACCCAGAATATTGAAACTTCATAGGATCATTGATCATGAAGTGTTGATGACCCCTAACGATTTTGGAGTCACTCCATCAAAGATCAAGGTCACAGGGGCCTGAACATGGAAAACCATTTCCGATCAATAACTAGAGAACCACTTGACCCAGAATGTTGAAACTTCATAGGATGATTAGTCATGAAGCGTAAATGACCCCTATTGATTTTGGGGTCACTCCGTCAAAGGTCAAGGTCACAGGGTCCTGAACATTGAAAACCATTTCCAATCAATAACTAGAGAACCACTTGACCCAGAATATTGAAACTTCATAGGATCATTAATAATGAAGAGTAGATGACCCCTATTGATTTTGGAGTCACTCCATCAAAGATCAAGGTCACAGGGGCCTGAACATGGAAAACCATTTCCGATCAATAACTAGAGAACCACTTGACCCAGAATGTTGAAACTTCATAGAATGATTGTGCATGCAAAGTAGATGACCCCTTTCGATTTTGGGGTCACTCCATCAAAGGTCAAGGTCACAGGGGCCTGAACATTGAAAACCATTTCCGATCAATAACTAGAGAACCACTTGACCCAGAATGTTGAAGCTTTATAGGATGATTGTGCATGCAAAGTAGATGACTCGTATCGATTTTGGGGTCACTCCATTAAAGGTCAAGGTCACAGGGGCCTGAACATTGAAAACCATTTCCGGTCAGTAACTTGAGAACCACTTGACCCAGAATGTTGAAACTTCATAGGATAATTGGTCATGCAGAGAAGATGACCCCTAACGGTTTTGGGGTCACTCTGTGAAAGGTCAAGGTCACAGGGACCTGAACATTGAAAACCATTTCCGGTCAGTAACTTGAGAACCACTTGACCCAGAATGTTGAAACTTCATAGGATGATTGGTCACGCAGAGTAGATGACTCCTAACGATTTTAGGGTCACTCTGTTAAAGGTCAAGGCCACAGGGGCCTGAACATGGAAAACCATTTCCAATCAATAACTTGTGAACCTCTCGACCCTGAATGTTGAAACTTCATAGGATGATTGTTCATGCAGAGTAAATGACCCCTATTGTTTTTGGGATCACTCCGTTAAAGGGCAAGGTCACAGAGGCCTGAACATTGATAACCAGTTCCGATCAATAACTTGAGAACCACTTGACCCAGAATGTTGAAACTTCATAGGATGATTGAACATGCAGAGTAGATGACCCCTATTGATTTTGGGGTCAGTCTATTAAAGGTCAAGGTCACAGGGGCCTGTTCATGTAAAATCATTTTTTGAAAATAACTTGAGAACCACTTGACCTACAATGTTGAAACTTAATAGGGTGATTGGACATGCAAAGTAGATGACCCCTATTTATTTTGAGGTCACTTGATCAAAGGTCAAGGTCACAGGAGTCTGAACAGTGACTTGAGAACCACTAGGCCATGAGTGTTGAAATTTAGCGGGATGACTGGACATGCCAAGTAGATGATCCCTATTGCAGCCAACCATCAGTGTCTCTTCGACTTTCGCTCCTGACCCCTATTGACTTCTTGCCTATAGGACTTTGCATTGGGGGAGACATGCGCTTTTTTACAAAAGCCTTTTCTAGTTTACACTGTTTTGCATTTTTCTTTCTTCACCAGTCCGAATTATGTGTATGTGATTGATTTGAAAGTTCAAGATTACGTATTCGGGTGGTCTCAGATTATCAAGGTATATAGCTCTAGACTGATTTTATTTCAAGATACCTCCCTTTTCCTTTCATTAAAATGAACATATTTTTGTAACGTAACTACTTGCATGATTGGTTCCAGATTTCATCTATGTTATCAAAAGGACCAAGACAATCAGGGTGGACAACTCTAGAATGAGGGTTTGACAAATAACCTCCCTTTATTTCAATTTGAAGGGATTAAAGGAAAATCTTGTTAGCACTCTAGAGACCACAATTTAAGTTTGAAATTCTTGAGTATTGCTCAGAATGTTTGTCTTGATGATATCTAGGTCAAGGTTGAATATAGGTTATCTTGGACCAAAAACTAGGTCACCCGGTCAAATCAAAGAAAAACTGTGTATGTAATATAGGGACTGCATTTTTACTCGATATTCCTGAAATTTGATCAGAATGATTTTCATGATGGAATCTACGTAAAGTTCGAATCTGAGGTAAAAAACTAGGTCACCTGGTTTAATCAAAAGACAGACCTTGTGTAGGCAATAAGGGCTGCATTTTTCATTTAATGTTCATGAAACTTTGGTCAGAATGTTTGTTGCTGTGTTGTGAAGTCATGGATGGTTTCGAATTTTGGTCACGTGTGGTCAAAACTAGGTCACTAGGTCAAATCAAAGCAAAAGCTTATTTACACACTAGAGGCCACTTCTTTGCTCCAGTCTTCTTGAAACTTAATCAAAATGTGTGTTTTCATTGGACGAGTTCTAATCTGGGTCATGTGGGTCAAAAACTAGGTCTCTAGGTCAAATAAAAGAAAATGCTTGTTTAACTCGAGAGGCCACATGTTTTGTTCAATCGATAATGAAAATTGGTTTGAATATTTGTCTCCATGAAATCACTAGTTCAAACAAATTTACCCTGTTCTGATGTGTTACTCAGGTGTGTGACTTAGGGCCATGTTGGCCCTCTTGTTTCACATTTCCGCTGATAGGTGAAGTACACAACTATGGCTGCGAATTAGCGACACAGTTGCATTTTGATCCACGATGGTTTGAATTCGCCTGCTATTATTCTCACTGATACGCAAAAACATAGTTAGATATTCGTGTGTCATACCCGGTACATCGAAAGTATGCCGTCATTCGGACGTTTGATGCGGAAGGAAATAATGCTTAAACTAAATTCGTTTTGCCGTTTGTAGTGCATGTTACTTCTTCATCCGAATACGTAGAAAATTTGGCAGTTATAAAGTTCTGTAGAGATTTTGGCAACCACATATTAAACTTTATATATCAATGAAAATGTTCGGTCAACGATTCACAGAATCTGATGGCTAATAATCATTAACAGACGGCGAAGATCGAGGAAGAAATGATATAATACACAAACGTAAACTGACTGTAAGATATGTATTGTTAAATCGAATTTCTAAAAGTCATTTACAAATACAAATTAGATTAATGGAAAATTAATAAAATGATCTAGCTGAAGCCATGACGTTGATTACCTCGTTATAATATAATCACCGTGCCCTGAGCTGACTTCTGACTGTTTAAAAATACCATGTATGCAGTGAAATTGGTGGAAAGAGTTATGATGATGCATTTTTCTGCTTAATTAAAGACAAAGTCTATGCTATAACAGTCCTCATATCAGATTATCTGCAAAGCAACACATCCTGTCTATCACTCCTTTCAGCTAAGTTGTGCAATATAGCCAAAACCGTCTGTAAACACCACCTTTGGGAAATGTAAAAGTGGTCTTTGGTCACAGGTGATTTTTCAACACAGGTAAATGAACACTTTTTTTTGGTTAAACGTGAAGAGAGATAGTAGTCTTAATAAGCAGGATTTTATAATAGAGGCCTTTATTCGGAAGTGTCTTTAGCACAGGGTTGACAGTATTTTTACTATATTCTCCAATGAGCTATTTAACCAAGCTGTTTTGATCTCGATGGGTTTTAATTCAGACGGAACATACATCGGTTCCAACTCTAGCCTTGTGTATCATTTCTTTGAGCAATATTTGTACTTGTTTTATTATTATCTGTGTTAAATCTTGCTTAAATATCATAGTTTGATACATTCTGATTTCTGTTAGGGCCATCACCTTTGATTGTGTTGATCTGAAAAGCGATAAAGCGATATTCGATTAAAGTTGATGAAAACGCGTTATCACTATCGTATTGTCTCGTCGGCATCATCGTACTGTTTGGTAGGGGATATTGATAAATATCGATAACTGATTTATTGATAACGCCCGGGGTAAAATATAAAACAAAAAAACTTGAAAATGTTTTATATGTGTATAAATCTTTCATCCTAAATGCATAGATGCGTCCAAAATAGGGTATCATTGTATGAAAGCTGCCTGAATGCAGGCGACACAAGTGTTCCGAAGAACACGCCTTTAGTTTTTCAGATCTAGTGTGTTATAGTATATTGATAACTGGCAGACAAATGGGCAGTTAACCATAAAGTTACCATATGAGAATGGTGATCACGCGACAGTACGTTGATGATAACGCGACAGTACGATGATGATAACGCGACTGTACAATGATGAAAACGCGACAGTACGATGCTGATAACGCGACAGTACAATGGCGATAATGCGACAGTACAATGGTGATAACGCGATAGTACGATTATTATAACGCGACAGTACGATAAAACAATTGCGAAATCACGATACTACGATAACAGAAAACGCGATATCACGATATACGCTGGTGAAAATGCGACAGTACAGTTGGTGAAAACACCATAGTATATCGCATTTTCACATCGTACTATCGTATTATCGTGTTTTCGTTATCGTAGTATCGCGTTATCATCATCGTACTGTCGCGTCTTCGTTATCGTAGTTTCGTGATTTCGCGTTTTTATCATCGTACTATCGAGTATCGCTTTTCAGATTAACACATTCAAAGGAATTGGCTGTAACAGAATTCTGTAGACAGACAGTTCATTTTGTGGGCAGCTGTAATCACTCAAATGACACACATATACACAAAAGAATATTTCGCATGTCGTATTATTTTGTACCTTACTGTACCTTACTACATTGTTGTCATGCCATGTCAATATTTGTATGATATTTCATCTATTTCAGATTTATTGTTTCTCTAGTATGTTACTGTGTATCTCTTCATATTAAGATGAAATAAAGAAATCTTATATTATCATGCTAAATTGGTTTAAATCAATCGAGTTTCAAAATATCTAAATTATTATGTCAAGTAAGGATTTTTTCCTCGACCATTAATTAAGTATCACTTGTTTGTTCTAATCTGTTCGAGACAGATTTTAGTAAATACGAATAAATCAATTTTCTGCTTTATTTCAGGAGCTCTTCCGCAAACGCCAAATGTCGAAACAGAAGTTGTAGTATGTAAGAATACTCCAAAAAACAATTGCTCGGTAACGAACGTGATATCAACAATTTTATGTCAAAACGGGAATTATGTGTTTTATTTGAAAGGAACATATGGATGTTCTGAGGCCTACTGTATAAGTAAGTATTTTTGTGTAACAACGGACATTCACTTTGAGTGGTTGTATGTGTTGTTTGTATATTATAGTAACGTATTTTGTAAGTGATCACCAACACAGGCCTTGGTCTATAGTAATTTATTTTCAATAATCCTTTTTATTTCAAACAAATCCTTTGTTTATATGTTAGTCAAAAGAGATCAAATCAACGACCAAAATCCTATTACAGTATTACATGTATATACATTGACACGGTGAAATACGCTAGCGTAACGCAACGGTGAGTTACTCAGCATCCTCTGCATGCACGATTAGACTTTCAAAACATTTAAAGGCTTCCCTTTATACAAGACCAGCCCCATAAATTGCTTCAAAATAGACAGTACACGTCTCTACGGACGAAGTGTTACAGTTATCCATGGCGATTTCAACTTGCCACACGAAGTATTTAAACCAGGAATGCGTCTGCTACTTGGAATAGAAAATATATGGGGTCAGTCTATTAGTTAGGGAAGTCTTTAAACATTGTTTTTCCATGTATTAAGTAATACACATACTGCATGTCCGCAATTAGGCGCAGGTTCCATTACCACCTTTAGATTAGCCCGGCTTATAAATTCTAAAATATGGCCGGACCTTGCACATTTTAGTAGAGACTTAAGATAATACATTTCTTAAAGAACAATACCAGAAGATAAATTCTGGATATGGAACACTCGAATCAGTCAACCATGACAGCCTGGGCAAACTGTTTTATGACGTCATCTTTAGAAATATTGAATTCGTGAAAATAATTTGATCATGTTCAGCAACGTTTAAAATTGTATCGCCCTTTTCGAAATTTCTAATAATCTGGTGACAAAACAATTGGGCTATGTAGAGCTTCTCAAAGTTACATTATTTTAAGAAATATCAAAGAAAGGTTACTTTTGGAATAATTTGCATGAACAGGGATAAATTATCTAAAACGACGTATCACATTTCTTAAACTTTACATCCTGTTTTCAAACAATGACAAAATTTTTATAAAATAGTGTTATAGAAAAGAGGAAACATGTGTTCATAATTAGATTATATCGCTTTAGAATTCTTCCGACTATAAATACCTTTTCGGGTCATTTTAAACTTGTCCACACATACGGGAGAGATGCCTCATATTTTGCTCATTCTAAATGTTGTATATTTCTTTCTTGTGGATACGAACTAAACCTCGTATTTATGTAATAATCAATTCATACGTAGATCTTAATTTGAATTAAATACTTTTCTATACTTTTGCAGCGATATATTACTTGATATAACATAATGAAGAACAATGTAGAGTGGTTACTTTCATAACTATTTCGCAATAGAGATAGGCCAAGGGATGGCATATAAAATACTAAGAAAAGCAGACCCGTTCTAATTGTTAAAAAGCAAGAAACGTATATAAAACTGAAAGAAGAAATATTCCCTTAAAGAATATTTGTAGGGATAGGTCAGAGAGATTTTATTTGTACCGCGATGTTGCATACAGCTGTAAACTGTATGACAACATGCACGTACCAAATCTCCTAGCCTCATACTATACCTTTTAAATTACTACATGCACATATTTCAACTCATTTAGAAAAGTATACTGTTAGTAAAATTTCAAAATTACAGCTAACTGAAACATGCAATATCAAATACTTTTATTCACATCAATGCCTCAATTTTGCAACCCATTTAGAAGCGGCTCAATAAAAAACTTAATATATTTAAGTATCTAGCTCATATTTTATTGGTTATTGTAGTCATTTTAAACATTTGTTTAGAATTCCATTTTTAAAAGTGGCATGCGAGATAATGTTTTGACACGAACTAATACAAGTCGATCCCGATAAGTGTGTGTGTGTGTGTGTGGGGGGGGGGGGGTAAGAGAGGGGGGTTCTCATCCGAATATACTTCTTAACTGATGAATAAAACTGAACATTTGCGCAAGTTTGAAACAATTTCCTTACTAAATTTCATTTTTGGGTTGTTTTTACCTGTCAGAGATACATTAGTCTATTATATAAATTAATGAGAATAAAATGTATGATTGCCTTATAGTGTGGCGACTTTGATCTAACATATTAATATCAAACTGCATTTCACCAGTGAGATGATATACTGTGCTAGTCTGCCGTATGACTGTAGACAAAATATTTATAAATGTACTTTTACATATGTTTCCAAGTCAACAAAGTACATTACAATTTGGACAGGCTACCTCATTAGTATATGTTAAAATTGCTTTTGCATTATAAACGATAAACTTATGTACCATTACTATGACTTTACGTAAAGGTGGAACAACTGCGGTATGGTAAATGTGTACGTTACCGGATGTGACCAATGGGAAAACTGCATTGTGACACCGCATTAATACATTTACTGTAGGGTTCCAGAGAAGTATAACTCCCAAAATATGTAAAATTAGACTGAATATTTCAAGTAGCAGTTATAAGACACACATCACCATCGTGGTTTACAAATTCATATTTTGGTATGAAATACATGATTTTTATTTAAAGCGCGTGTGAAGACTACAGCCTCCTGTAAGCTAAACACGTTCATATGTTTCATACCCAAATGTGAACCACTAAACCACAGTCTATTTCTTAATGAAAGGGGGTGTAAGATGAACATAAGCATTTTTACACAATTTAGTACTCTTGAACGATTGCATTTGATGAAATGAAATGAAATAAATTATAGTTCTACAGAAGTTAATTGGCTTTCCAAAACGGGGCTACAAATATCAGAACGTTTGGATGTACGATTGCTTACAGACGTCGCGTCGTCATTCTTTTGTGATTACGCTAGACATTAGTCATAAGACACTTTCATGATGATGCATGCTAGTATAAATATATGCTGTAAGTTGAAAAGTTTATCTACAAAAACAGTTAAAGTAATGCAAAACTGAATCAGTGTAAACAATGTTAAAGAAAGACAAATAAAAAATGTGCTTATATGATATAAATAGCAAAATAGCAGTTTCCATTTTGGTATGTACTACATTGATGCGTTCGAAATACACACCCCATAACATTTAAAACACGAATATATTTAGCTGATTTTATTTTACACTATGGCCATAAACCTTTAGGATGATAGGTCAATAACAACTCTGTAAGACTTTTTCATGCTTTGTGTGAATAAATTATGTTTTAATGTTCATTTTCTTTAAATCTAAAACATTCATTTGTCAGATATAAATACAGTTTGGTTAACGTAAGAAATAAATCGCGATTTAGTACTGTTCATTTGAGTATATCTTTAATTACGTTAGTTTGCAAAAATATACAGAATGATACACACATCATGCTATTACAAAGAGTAAAACAGCTTTGTTAGATTTATAGAAACATTTCACTTAAAAAATCACACCCATGTCTTGATATAAATCACGCTCTTAAAAATATCGCATTTTAATTAGATATATCTAAAACATTTTGGTTCAATTCCTGCGAATCTGAGCTCTGAACTGTGATAAATCAGGTGAAAAACGACTCGACGGCCTTCTTTATTTTTATTCTTACATGGTCATTGAAATTTCATGATAAAATTTTGATGTCAAAACGGACTTCATAATGCTGTCTTACCGGTCCGCGCGTCGATCGTTGTTTATCGCAGATTCTAACACAACCGAATTCATTTTCCTAGTCTGGTTCCCGTCGTACTATGTATTTTAGTACCATTCGACAGTGAAGGGGCAGGTAATCCAGACTATCATTTTCCTAGCTGATTATTGTGTATTTTTATATATCAATACATTTTCCTGACGTCACAATTATTACGTCAGTCGCACAGGAAAAGAAATCAACACAAAATAGAAAATAGGCAAATACTAGCGTTTGATGGATGTCGTCTAGGATGTACTCTAAATTCCTTCGTAACGAGTTCGAATCGAAATAACATATCAAACTTAGTGATTTGCTCTTCATTGTTTGTCATCTGATGCGTATTTTTTTTATATCACACGAGCTGCGCCCACGTGATATTAATTCTTATTTCTTAAATATACAGAGATTGACTACTTTATTCTTTGTTTAACTGCAACCAAATCCAGCTATGTCAGAATGTGCAATTTATTTAATGGTAAATCGCCATGAATTATACCACTCACTTATTCTTTATGAGACCACGAACCTTTTAATCTAAATACATTAGTGCCTCGATACAGGTAACTCACCAATATTATAACACATAAATCACGGTAATGCGACAAATATGCACACTCTATTTCCATTTATCAATTACCTCCCTTTTAATTGCGTTAACTGTTTTTTTTCCAGGAAAATGATATATTCGGTCGCGGATAATGTCAGAAAAGTGTAATAAGTGTTGTTTTAAGGGTTTTGTATTGAAAAATGAGTATTATATTACAAATATTTTACGGTAATTTTGATAAAAAGGAAGGACCGGTAGCTGTTTATAAACCACAATGAATATTTTTGTCTTTTTCTGAAATATATTATTTATTTACATTATTTCAATTTTGCATTCCTATAAAGATAAATTATACAACAATCTGTCAGGATCCATTAAAAAATATAACAACTAAGAGTATTTTTATCAAAATAACGGAAGTCGTTGCGCATGAATAAACTTTAGAGGAAACCTGCTTTTGATACTATAAATAGAAAGATATTAGCACAAAACACTTAAATCCCAAAAATCTTAAAGTTTTATTAAAAATTGAGCAAAATATGACGATTTAAAAAGAAATTTGCTGAAAATATCCTTTATATGAGTTGTCTGCCCCTGGCGAGAGAAGGTGCGAAAAGTCAGTGTTCCATATCCAGATTTCTATTTGACATAACCTTCGATCATTTTATGTTCATGGCTTGTCTCTACTAAAAAGTGCAAGATCGAATGACTTATAAGCCGGGCTAGATCTATCAGAAACAAATTTAATCACTTTTTTCAGTTTACTGTTGAAAGTTTTATACCCAAAAAACTTACATATGAGGAAAAGTTCCATTCATGCATGTATAAGTATATTTCCATAGATTATCCCTACCATTTCCAAGGGTTATTTTAGACAGTTTTAGACATTTTTACCTGATGTATTGAAATGGTGTATCTGATACCTACATTATCTCTGTTTAGACTTTTTATGCATGTTTCCACATAAGCTATAAATTGGAGCTGCTCTTTGTAAACATGTGTTAGTTTCTATGTTGGTGGAAAAAGGTAAACAAAACTCAAAATTATATAATATCAAAAGACTTAGATAAAGGCGTACAAGGTAGTCAATATTTGTTTAGTATGCAAAAAGCTGCTAAATGTAACTATATTAATGTTATATTAAAGACTATGTTTCATTTCTCCGTAAGGGTCACAAAATATATAATTCCAATTTTTCTTTTTCAGAGAGTTTAACCGGCGATGAAGGTATACATTTATCTTACTACTGAATATTGTTTTCCTGCATCAGATAATGTACTGCAATATTGTATTCTTTAAAATAAATATATTTAGAAGCATCATTGCACCCGAAGGAAATAGAGCCAATAAAATGTCGTATGTTCATCCAACAGGATCTTCAAAAGCAATGTTTACAAATAATTATCTCTTTCGGCGCCATGTTAATGTTTGACATTCCACTTTAGGCAATATCGACATATACATATTTGAAAGACTTAAGATAAGATTCAGTTTAAGAATGTAAAATAATGTTAACACTCAATTCGAGTTCACTGAAATAACGAACTTTTATTTTTTTCTGACTGATGATTGCCTGTTTAATAATCGCAAGGTGTAAACTTACTTTTAAACGACGCATAATAACACTCTATGTTAATGCAGGAGCATAACAATACTGTCAAGTTTAAATTTTAGCGGGATAAAAATGGTAATTATGAAAAAGCAAAATAAAATGATTCGATAAGTCCTGAACATTCCGACTCCGGCCAAAACTAATTTGGGTGCTGTTTTGCTACATTGGACACGGAAGAGCATAACAACGCATTTACTACCAGCTCGTGCTCGCGAGAACACGTTTGATTTCATTTACAAGTGTATGCTCCCAATTTTTGAAAAATACAAGTTTTATGCAAAAATACTTTAACACATTGTATTCATTTCCTGTCTCTTGAAGATAATGTGAGGCTGATCTTTTTTCTTCATATTACAGGTGCTAGTGCTCCAGACATAAGCGTCATGGCTAAACCTGTTGTAACGGTGGATATTACTAATGATCACGAATTTGTATTTTATTGTGTGTTTGATGCTCCTTCAGTGACATATCTTTATGATATTGATTGGAGCTTGTCTACCGGAATATCACTGACAAAAAGGATAAAAACATTTAAAGACATAAAATACGAAGGGCCTGCCGCTTTCCAGTCTACAACTCAGCTAAAAGAAAATGACTTGAGGCAAAACGGAATTCGTACCCTCGGATTTTCAGTAAGACCTATTATGTAGATAGGATACATGCATACTTAGAAAAGTGGCGATTGTTGATTCTTTGAGTACAATTAGCAAATTGTTTTTCGTTTAGGCACTCATGTACATATAATGGAAACAACTTTATATATATATTCTAAAGAGAAATTGTCTGATAAATACATGATTTCCAAATAAAAAAAAAAAAAACAAAAAAAACTAAAACACGAAGTGCGTTTTATCTTATTTGGCTGTATTTGTTATCAAAACTTGTTTTTCTTTTCATCATAGGTAGTGGTTTACAAGGAATTTTATAAACATATGTTCAGTTCCAACAGCATAAACAAGTGAATATACTCTCCTTTATCACCGTTTGGGCAGTTTATTTTATTTCTAGGCAGTCTCTTATTAAAGAAAATCTACTTCGATTCTTAACGAATATACTGATAAAATGTAACGTGTAAAAATCATGGCATAATATAAAAACACTACGCAAGCAACACAAAATAGCTGACGTTCTTTATTCTATATAAAACAGAGAAAATTTTTATGGCTACAGCACAGACCATGACCCAGTTTTACATATCTGTAACTTATATTTTCTTAAAGAATAAACATATCTTAAGGAAAGAGGGCGCCATTTGTGATTCAAGAAAATACTGTTAGTAAAACGCTATAAAACCAGCTAAAGAGATAAGATCCCACATTGTACGGGCGGCGTTTGACCAAAGTTTCCATGAAAAATTCTTTAATGCAATGATGTCAACTAATCTGTAATGTGATTTCTGCAAAAAAAAAATGCATTCAAAGTAAAGAATCTTTCTCTTTCGCAAACATTCTCAGAACTATTTTAGTCCACCATTATGAGATTTCATTTTTCTTATTTAGTGTCTATACACCAAAATCATACTTATGTTCAAAGATCACGTATTCAAATCTTTCCTTGTTTCATATGAAAACGACAACTTCAAGTCTTATATACGTACATAAATCTTCACAGAATTGACTGAATAACTGACCTTATTCCTTGCATAATTCTTGTCAAAATAGATCACGTGACCCGAATTTATACGTGACGGATTACACTGACAAATAACATTTAAAAATTATTGTCAAATCACTATTTCTTTTGAAATGTGACTCTATTTTACATACAAATTGAGGCGCAATTAGTTTTATTATAATGATCAAAACTAATAACGTTTTGAGAAAATTGCTGTTAGTTCTTAGTTCCTGACAAACAAGAAGAATTTGAGTCATTTAGTAATATGTACTAGTTGGACCAATTCCATAACAGTGTTCGTAACCAGAAAGTTGAAATACAAATTGTTCTCGAAAAGTTTAGTGCAGATAGTGAGATCGTACATGCTGTGAAATCACACTAAATAAATGCTTTTATTTAAATAACAACTTCTAGAATATTGACTGTATTTTCTGGGATTTATACCAGGTAAAGCATTTGTGAAATAACAAGAAAAAATCATAAAGTGTTTCGCAGTTTGTTCTTGTTGTATGATTTTGCAAATATTATACTTGCATAAAACCCAGAAGACCAGAAATCAGTTCCATAATTAATGACACGTTGCTTACAGATACCGGTATTTGATATTTTTTTCTAGATCGGATTTATATATTCGCCCGTCCAAATTAATTGTATTATGTTTTAGACTTTGTATTGACCAGTTAATTGTGTAATATTTTAAACTTTATCAATAAACCAGATTAAATAGTTCTGATTTCTCTTGTCATTTCTCTATAACTCGATGCAGGAACAAGTTCTATAAAAATGAAAGAAATGTTTTTTTTTCTATATTACAGCTTGTTTGTTCTGTCAAAGCCAAAGCAGATATAGCCGGTAAATATAGTGAAAGCAGAGTGAGTGACAGAAAATTTTGCGGTGTTGAGGTAAATCAAACAGATATTAGTGAATATGTTAATATTATTAAAATGAAAAACTATTAGAGAGTAATGCCGAATTTTGACATTTGACAAGAATATTGATTCGTTCAAGCAATCAGTTTATGACAGTAATCAAAATCATCTTAAATGGCTTGAAACAAAACTAAGCCCAGTGATGTGTCCTGAATATGTATGTATACTTTGCTGCGGCAAATTCCTGCCACGGTACAGCTAGGTAGCTATGGAGATACCTTGATAAAGCGAATTTTCTTTTCTGAAATTATTATCTCAGCAACCGAATTTTTTCTCGAAATTATCCATAGCAACCATTAATTAACTTGATAACTAATAGCTGTATCGATACATTCACAAGTTATCTTGATATTTTGAACTTTTCTGAAAAGTTTTCGGGAAATATAATATAGGTCAGGCCTACGAAAGTAGTATGGCAACATGCATGATAGAGGATTTACAATTCAATCAGGCGTTTTGTTCTGTTTCGGGTTAAGCGCTGTTTTCTAACAGTATTTCAGTTAATATGTAACGGCGGAAGTCAATCTAACAAGTGTTCCTGGATTCTGTACCAGTACTAAACTGTTCTGCACAAGTACCTTTCTTTTAATTTTAAGATGTTACAGTATTCCATCGGTTCAAAATAAAAAGCGACTGCAATCAAATATTTTGTAACGATGAGGAGGGGTATCAAATCACAAAATAATTAATACTAATTTAAAGGTAATTTCTCATTTTTACAGTATCGAGATTAGTGTTTGTTTGATATATTTGGATTGTAGAAAATGGCGCTAGGTGCCTATGGGCTTGCGGAAGCATGGATAGTCCCACAGATCTTCAGTGTGCGAGTACATTTGAAATTTTACACTTATGCTGTTACAGATAACCGGCAACGGATGTTCGTTCATTGCATGAATATATAGCAATATCTAGACTGCCATACATAGCAGAGCATGCTCTAGCCGTGAATCTATTAGGCGCTCAACTCGCGGATCGTTTGTTTGAACCTCAACCCTGTGAAATTATTACGTAAATATTTTGCAAGTAACATGATAAAACATAGGTCACCTTAATGACCAAGACCATAACATTGGACTTGTTTGTAATATCGTCACTTAATTAGACCGGATCTTTAAAGTTACTGAAGTAAGATGACTTTGGTGTGACTTACTTTAATGCATTTCGGTCATCCATGCCATAATTAGTGCGCACTTGTATTCAGATATATTACGTGACGGAAATGGTTTTTTTTAATCAAAACAAAACACGATATCTTAAATTTTAAATGAAATTTATAAAAATATGCTTCGGACCTTTGAGGGACATATTCCATTATAACGATGTTAATACAGAAATACAAAATCTAAATTCGTAAGATCTGAATCAAATTAAGGACTTAAATTACAATTGGAATTTATATAATTAGGGAAAATGCCTAATATATCTCTATTTTTATATTCTGCATCAGTTTCATATTCCTAATATAATCGAAAATGTACCATGCGCAGAAATCCTTAACCTTCTATTAATAGAATAAATAGAATAAACTTGAATTCCGCAAAAATATAAAATAAGGAAAAATAGATCGTAGTCTAACAACCAATAAACAATGTGAGTGTAAAACACTCCTCACAACTACCCGTACACTCTCTGTTAAATTCGACCGCTGGGGATAGCACTCCTACCGCTTTGATATTGTTAAATGAAAACTTAAAAATAATATAGAACCAATAGAAATACATGTGTAACAAAAGCAATTATAAGACGATAATTATCTATTTGATTACGTAATGAACTGATCCCCATATGGGTATAATTGAATACAAAATCAAAGGAGGGATTGTGTCAGTGTTTTGTGTTTTTATAAGTGTGCGTTTTGGGCGGAGGGACATGTACATCAGATGGAATAAATTTGTAACCTCGTTGAAAATCTTTAGCTTTTGTATTTTTAAAATCCATACTTCTACTAATCTTAAAGAAACTTTTAACTTCAAAGTTCGACTTTTAATGACATTATCGCTAATCGCTACAGGATGTAAACTCTGTCAGCTAATATCAAGAAAAACCCATAGAAACATAAGCTTTGTTAATTGATGGAAAATATCAATTTCTCATTTACCTTTCACCTTAATTTGTCGAGATGTAAAATAGTGTATTGCCTATTCATTATGAATAAATAATCATCAATTATAATGCGTATTAATTGAAGTATCTCATTTTGAGTATGGCAGTTGTGGATGTGCAAAAATTTAAATCTATTTCCCTTCCTTCGCAGTGGTTATTTATTATAAAGCAGACTCATATTAATCGAATTAAATTAGTTTATATTGTGCGACCATGTCTTTTTGCCCTGCATGGAGTGCGCTTGCGCGAAATTGTACTTCCCTTGCTAAGGATCGTGCCATGTGTTAATACATCTAACTATTAACGTTACAAAATTTGTTCTTTTTTGTAAAGTGCAAATATTTCTCTTTACTGTACGAAAAACTGAATATCATAGACAACGGAAAGAAAGCATGAAGATTACACTCAGATAGACACGATTTTTTTCAGTAATTACACAGTTTTAGGCTCATTAAAACATCTTATTTCCAGATCAATGTTATAACAAATATCTTTATAAATTTTGCTTATCTATGACAGTCTGTAGAGTTAAATATGATTTCCTTCACATATAACAACACTATAAATAAATCATCATGACGACATGTATACATACGTCTTGCATAAAAATAAACAATAACACATATACGGAAGAGACTTACCCTCCCTAATGGTAAACATCCTGTTGACAGAGTTGAGTTTTTTTTTCGTTCTGTATTATGTTTATTTACATTGCAATGGAACATTGGACTTTCTGTGTTCTTGCAATACTTACTTTGATTTTTCTCAAATTGCTAGATACTTGTCTCATTCTTCGGGGCAAATACATAGACAACAAAATTGTCCTCTTTTCATCAGTAACTTTATCAACATATTTAAAAAACAATGTCGCCTGTTTGTTGATTAAGTTCACTACAGAAAATATCACTATATCCTCAGTGCATTTCATGACTCGACATTTAGATATTCTATTTTGAGCTCTTTATGGTGCTGTCATCCGACCAGCCATCGACTTACAATATTACAGACGAACAGTAAAAATATCGTTAAAATTGCTACTTATATCTCCAGTTTAATTAGTAAAAGAATAAATATCGCAACATCTGCTTTTTGTTTCTTTCAAAGAATTAACATGACTTCATCCGCCGTTTGAATTATAACCATTAGATATTCGACTCTTGATGAAAGATGTGGGCCTACGTACTACTTCTTTGAAGATGTTGACAAAAATAAAAGTGAGATCAGGAACGACAGTTCTGTGGACAATTTGTAACTGCATGCAACAATATGTCAAAATGATAAGAAGAATTACCTTTACTTAAGTCGCAATATGACATATAACTGTGTCGGTGTTACGTTGACTCAAATAAAAAACAAAACCGCCGAGCAGGAAGGCATATAGTAGTCCGTCCGTCTGTTCCGATTAATAACCGAATAACACATAGGCCTACATATGTCAAACTTCTTGACTGCCTACGGGCATAGATGATCTCTATTGTTTATAAGTCACTAGCTTAAATGTCAACGTCACAGTGACCTTGAGACTGAAAACATTTCCAATCGATAAATGACGAAAGCTTTGGCCTAAAGGCGTCAAATTTCATAGGATGATTGACAATGATTAGTAGATGACCTTGATTGGTACAGGGATCAGTCGATCAAAACAATGACCACGAAACTGAAAAGTAACTAAAGAACGCTTCGGCATACCAACCGCCAATTTGGTTGGCAGACAACCCTTAAGCAATTTCGAGATCGGTTCTACAATGTGACCTTGACCTTTGTTAAGATCATATCTAGATCATGTGTACAGCAAATATTTAGGCATTGACTGCTTCTACACTGACAATGACTATTTGGCCTGTGCAGCAATTCCCGACAGTTAGTAACATCTCAACTTTTAGCTGTATATTATGGTACGATGCAATCTGTAATAAGGTCAGTTTTCAATTTTTGTCAATTTTATAGCTCTCATTTAATCCGTATTTGTGTGTGTGTGTGTGTGTGTGTGTGTGTCTGTGTGTCTGTCTGTCGATCATGAGTTTCAACGTTTTGGAATGTTTTCTATAGAAGTAGATAATCCCTATTTTTGTGGTCAGTTGGTTAAAGGACAAGAACATAGTGATATTTTTAGACATGCATGTTTTAAAAACACATCTTGACTTTAAAATAACGTTTTGATTCTTTCATCATACTGTCATAAGCGCAAACCTAGCCCAACTGTCTAAAAACGAATGCTTACTATAATAATTTTAAATGATGCATGAATACAACGCAGTGGTCCGAAACATAGTTATGCTTGTGACTGACTACCTCACTATAGCAACATATATGGATAACAATATTCAACCAAGGAGTGAGTTTTCATACGTTATTCTTTATTTTAGGTAAGCAACAATGGCTGGATAAGCGTGAAGCACAACACAAGTGGAAGTGTCCATTTGCGGCTCACAGTTCCATTTGCCTTACAGTTTCCTGACCAGCTGATACATTTTATGATATACATTCCTACACTCGAAAGTGATGAAAAATGTCAGCTGTCTCAGGCGGCACTCATTGACAGTAAATACGAAAAAAACAATTGCATGGTTACTTTTAGTGGGAATGATGTCAAAAACGAGAAGTGGAAGGAATTAAAACTTGCTGCTTTGATTGGACAGAAGACAATGTCATTTGATAGAGTTTTTACTGTGCAGCTAATTTCTTTGCGTCATCATCCGCAGCCAATTTTTTCGAACTATTCGATTGATCCATTGCACGTAAGTATTTTGTTATCAGTTTATGTATCAACACCCAACGCGGACCAAGATAATACCAATGTTCAACAGTTTTAACGTAGTTCTTCACGTTTGTATCGATTTTTTTCTACAATGTAGAATTTGATGAAACCCTGTATTTCAAAACCTTCGGAATAGTCTTAGAAAATTCAGCAAATAAAGAAGATAGTGTCTTGCGCTTGGATATTTTCTAGACTGATTTGAAAAAAATTTGGACCTCACGCAATTTTTCATAACGGGAGTCTATGGGAAAATCAAAACTTTCACAACATTTTCTAGAACAGAAATGAAATTTCTCACAGTCGTAAAAAAACAAATGATTTACAATTTGGTGAAATAAAATGTATAGGTTCGCGCGGTTATCATCATGATTAAAGTGAACAGGACATTTCAAGCTAATTTTAAGACATTAATATTTTGAATTGTTTAACTTGTCAGATGTTTTAATATCATATTTTAACTAAAAAAAGATGGTAACATTGCAATTGTAATAAATATACTCATGAGCTGCCATTAAAATTACTAAATAAAACTTAAAAGATTTTCATTTCCGTACGCCGAATCAAGGGCTCTACATTTTCTGAATAAATGATGTTATGCCATCACTTCGGTTTATCAAACGTGCAGAACTACCTTTGGATAATGCCTTAACCGCTACAATGTAGTGAAAAAGACATTTTTGTCTGTAAAGAGTCTTTATAGAAACTGTTTATGAATACGTACCAAGTATGATACAATACCAAAACTTAGTAAAATCTCGGGTCATTGTTATTTTCCAACTGTATTTAGTAAATATCAAATGAGGTTACGACCAAACTGTCGCATGTTTAGTGTTCAACCCTTTTACAGTTGGACACTACGCTTCCCTTTTTGATTGTGTTTGACTGAAGAGTGGAGGACTATGATAAGCAGTTTTTAAATCCCACCAGGACTGTCTTGATATCTGTCTTCTGGCCTGTTTCGTCGGGAGTTTCTCTTGTTGCTCTGGCTTCTGCAAAAGCATTGAGTACATGTATATGTTTTTGGTTCTTAGGTTTTTTTTTTACTTATACACGAGCACTTTTGTGTTTTACATGTCATTATTTTTGTTTTCAAAAAGTGTGTTAGCGATTCACCCGACAGGGATAACTTTTGTTTACACTGTCACGTGTCTTTGAAACATGCTGGGGGGTAAGAATGAGGTTGGGTGCTCACCATAAACCGGTTTAAGCTCCCCAGTGGTGTTTTGCCACCGACCGTTCCAAGACGGTGCCCTACTGTGTTCTTTTGTTTGTTCGTTTTGTCTTCGTGTATTTGCTTTGTGTGCGAGTATGTGCATGTGCGTGTGTGTCTTTGTGTTTATGGTACGCACGTCTGCATGCTGTGGGTTTCGTTTTGGGGAGGCTGTGGTTTTAGTACGTGGCATCTCGAGTTTGATATTTTTTTTGCACGTTTTTAAATGGTTTTCATGACAGTCAATTGTTTTTATTTTCGGTTTATTCTACTCCTTATTCGACTTTTGAAATATGAATAGGGAACGATTTTCTTATTGCTTATTTGACTTTAATATTGTTATCATCTATTTTTTATTAATGTCACATTTTCATTCAACGGGTTCTAAATGTTTTCCTACTACAACGTGGACCTTGTAAGTATATTTTCAACATCTTTGAATTTTACAAAGATGTATTCATAACATGAAATTATTTTCATTTTGGGAACTTTTTATTTCTTATACGAACGTTGAAAAAAGATTAAGAAATCAGTTCCTTATCTTTTATTTTTTATGTGATGATTTAACATGCTCATTTTACGCTGTGAAACTGTTTTATCAGGGAGTAAAGATTTTTTTTTTTCATCAGTATTTTCCGACTATTGAATAAGGCATACGTTTTTTACTCCTTATTTGAAAAAAACAAAAGGAATGAGGAATAAGAAAACAGCCCATATGTCACATGAATTTACTGTGAAAACAAGACCAATGCCATTACTCTACCATACCATCACTAAGTTTGCAAGAACAATGCCATTAATCTACCGTCACTAAGACAAAAGTTTAGCTATGTATATCTGGTAAAACAACCCGTTTCAGTTTTTATAAAAAAAATTAAAACTGATATAGGCAATATGTTTGTGTGTCTTTTGTAACGTTTTAAAATCTGATGCATTTGTAAAATGAATATCATTACAGAAGTTATGATTTTAGAAAATGTTACGTTTATCGAATTTCGTACCTGAGTTTTAAAATAACCTTTGTACCCTCAGTAATTTTAAAGGTAATTTCCAAAATACTAACTGTTTCGTTAGAAAATACTAAGAAGGCTTTACTTTAAAAAATATACCATGAAACCATAATCAAGCAATGTGTTTTTGTTGGTTCACACAATTTAAAATGGACGAGTAATTGGTATTCTTTGCTTCACAGTCTATTTGGTATATATCTTATCATTGGCAGTTTTGTTGCAATCTTGTGAGATAAATTAAATGTTTGTCACAGGTGATGTGTACATAGTAGATATTAAATGCATTGGTAAACTTTAACATCGGATGCATTCTAAATACATGTATTACGTTTTATACTGCTGTAAATGTACCGCTTAGTTTAGGTGACAATTGATTTAATTGATTTATTTTCAATGTCCCGTCTATTTAGTCAAATTTAGGATGAAGGAAGGTAAGCATACTACAAACGTTCAAATTCCAAGTTTTAACGTTGGAACTCCTTTCACAAACATAACCGAATGTTCAAAGGCAGAGTGCCTATTTTCACTTTGCCTTCTACCTGTAATATTTTATACTAGTATGTTATATTGAAGTGTATGATAGTGATGTTATCCTCCTGCTTTGTATTTCTGGTAAATGGATCTTTGCAAATATCCATGTGCTACATGTTTCATTACTGAGCCACTTTGTAGATGACCTACTTTGTGTGACCTTGGTTGCGTTTGCTGTGCTTAATGCATCTAGAGATTTTCACTTCTGTAACTTATAGTCCAAGAAATCCGTTCCTAAAAAGGGTCGAATTGTGCACTTTTTGTGAAAAGCATGAAACTTGGCATGGTAGTAGATAAATATATTACTCTTCATTTAAGAGTGGGAAGCAGCGTCTTAAATCCAAAATGGCCGCCAAAATCCAAGATGGCCGCCATAATTCAAAATTTTATGAAAAAATTAAGGAAATTATTAAACAGCTATGTAAAACATGCAAAAAGCATGCACATGGGAATTAGTAGAATATCATAATATAATACCTGGAATAAGTCTATCATTTGTATTGACAAAATCCAAAATGGCTGCCAAAATAAAATATGGCTGCCAAAAAATACAAAGCATTGTTTACTTTAGGTGGAAGTAATGCATTGTTAACAATAATACTTAATTGAAATGCTCTCTAGTACACAGACTAATAAACAAAACATGTTTTCTACCATATTTCAAGAACAAAGTAAATGAAAATGCAATTTTATTGAATAAATACTAATAGAACTTTTTATTGAAGTATACTACTAACAGAAATTTGTTACTGAAGTATACAATAAATACTGTTTATCGCATAGTGCGGCAATTTTCCTTTGATCTTTGCAGCATGTTATACATAGTAACACACATTATTACTACAAAACTGTGCTGATATCTTACAAAACTGTTGCGTTATATATCAACACAGAAATCTCTATGGAGTTTCATAAGAAAAAAAGTGTTCCGATATATATCAGCACAGTAAAACTGTTCCGATATATATCGGAACACTTTTTCTCTATTAAGGCCCTATCAAGGGAGTATAATTTTTTCCTTTCAAAGAAAAGATGATTTTAGCTCCAATTTACAGTTCACAGAGAAAGAATTGTCACAAACACCTACATTTATAAAGTGAAAGAATAAATAAACTAGAATATTTCAAAAACTTGATAGTTATTGCCAAATTCAGAAATACATGAAATATATGAAATTCTGAGATTTCTCAAATGTTTCTTTTTCTTAGATTTTTTTTTACAAACAAAACAACAAGTTTTACAATATGTCTGGCCAATGAAATGCAAAGATTTAAAACCAATGCAGAAATTTGTTGGGTACTTTTATCTGGGGAACACATTTTCTAAAACAGAAGTTTTAGTGTTTCAGTCAGCGAGGCGCAGATAGGGAATCAAAATAGTAAAAATAATAATAAACAAATTTAAATGAAAATGATATATAAATTTTAATGATAAACTATGCGATAAAACAGTTATAATATGTAGTGCTCGTGTGTTACCAGGATATATCAGAGCTAGGGGTACATCTCGTTATTTTTCTCTTCACATATCTGTCTCGGCCTACCGGCCTCGACGACATGTGCAGAGAAAAATACCCTCGATGTACCCCTAGCTCTGATATATCCTGGTAACACACTCTCACACATACTATAACTATTACTTATGCTGTATGGATTCAAAATAAAAGTTAAATTGTTATATATCAACTATTTGATTTGATATTTAAAACAAATTTTTAAAAAGTTCCTTCCTTTTGTTTAAATGCATCAATTATTAACAAAGTTGTTCCCCTTTGTTTAAATTTAGCCATTTATAATATATGTCAACAACATTAATACTGACACATGTTCCCGCAATTCAAAATAACAAATATAATTTCTGTTCCAAGTAAATCTATCAAAGATATATCAACTGTTTATCTATACGTTTTAACACCCTGACTGTATAATTTTCACATCAGTCTAACATGCAGTGCACATAGTTCCATGCATTTCAGTATATGTTTACCTACTATAGCTCATGTATTTATCTGTATATATTCAATCCTTCATGTATGCTACTAACATATAGCACTCTACCCATTTGTTGTTTGGATAACTACAAACTGTAGCCTTAACTAGTGTTCATTTTTTACTTTCAGCATGAAACAATAGTAGTAGTAGTAGACCTAGTTTTTAGTTCGACTATTCATAAAATAGTAGAGCTATTGGACTCGCCCATGCTTTGGCGTCCGCGTCCGCGTCCGCGTCCGCGTCCCGATTTGGTTAAGGTTTTGTATGTAAGCTGGTATCTCAGTAATCACTTGTGGGAATGGATTGAAACTTCTCACACTTATTCTCTGTGATAAACTGACTTGTACTGCACAGGTTCCATAACTCTGTTTTGCTTTTTTACAAAATTGTGCCCCTTTTTCGACTTAGAAATTTTTGGTTAAGGTTTTGTATGTAGACTGGTAACTCAGTAACCACTTGTGGGAATGGATTGAAACTTCACACACTTATTCACTGTGATAAACTGACCTACATTGCAAAAGTTGCATAACTCTATTTTGCTTTTTTACAAAATTATGTCCCTTTTTCAACTTAGACATTTTTGGTTAAGGTTTTGTATGTAAGCTGGTATCTCAGTACTTACTAATGGGAATGGATTGAAACTTCACATACATGTTCACTGTCATGATCTGACATACACTAAGCAAGTCCCATAACACTACTCTTTTTTTCAAAATTATGCCCCTTTTTCGACAGCAGTTTTTGGTTAAATTTTTGTATGTAATCTGATATCTCAGTATCCACTAATCGAATGGATTGAAACTTCGCACTCTTGTTCACTGTCATGATCTAACATGCACTGTGAAGGTCCCATAACTCTACTTTGCATTTTTACAAAATTATGCTCCTTTTTCGACTTAGCAGTTTTTGGTTTAGGTTTTGTATGTAAGCTGGTATCTCAGTATCTACAAATTGGAAAGGATTGAAACTTCACACACTTGTTCACTGTCGTGATATGACATGCAATACAGAGGTTCAATACCTCTATTTTGCATTTTACAAAATTATGCCCCTTTTTCAACTTCTGCATTCATTCAATTGACAAGGCTGTTGTATAGTCGAGCGTTGCTGTCCTCCGACAGCTCTTGTTGATGGAGGTTATTACTGCATGTTCTTGCTATAGATTATTGCATTGGTGGACAAATAACATAATATGCTTATAAACTACTAACTTTTCAAATGATACCTCAAACACAGATAAGGAGGGTATTGAAATCAATTGGCGTCTCTGTATCATATGCCAAGAAACTACAAGAGAACCCCTACAATGCCCTGCTAACCTTAACCCTACTCATCCAGGCTTTGGAAAGGAGTATACCTCATTTTGTGATAATATCTATAAATTCATAGAACCAGGGGTTTGTCTTCCAGTACTTTTAAAACTGGAAAGTTTGAAAAGAGAAACATCCATAGCTTATACTTTGACAAAGAAAAAAGGTAAATGGCATAAGACATGCAGAGTAAAGTTCAGAGACCGAGAGCTTGATACGGCAACTAAGCGGCTGCATCAGTATACAGTGATGCAACACCTATGAAAGTTACACGGAAGAGCACTGCAAATGCAACTCTTCTTGATAATAACACATGTTTTATTTGAAATAAATGAGATGGGTCAACCTTGCATAAAGTATCTACATTTCGCAGTTCACTCAACAACATTGAAAACTAGACTCATGGCACATTTTAAAGACATGTATGCATATAATGAAGGCCGAGAAGTTTTTTGGCATTTAATGATGATGTAGGATTTGCCTTGAAAGAAATCGAGGAATATATTGATTATGACAATGAAGCATTGTTCAAAGAGTGTGTATAATTGCAATCAACGTGAATCACCGAGACTGACAGACCGAGATCATGAAGCTTATCCACAAAACCACGCTTTCTGGTCTCTGCATGTACAATGAGTCCTACATATATTGGTAGAGATGGTTCGCGTTGCTTGCAATTATACACACTCTTTGTTGTGTCTCTGCGACGAGTAGATGTGCTATTAAATATCATAAGTTGTGCTCTGGACATGGCGGATTGAAACTCATCAACTTTCGATGTCCTAGTCTTAATATTTGAACCCCCTAAGATCATCTCTACAATAGCCTGTAGGAATTTTGGTATAGCCTTCTGTAAGCAAGTTTCTTGCAATGTTCCATTAAAAGCACAGTTTTTACCACTGAACATATCCCGGCGAACAATGTTTGCTGCTTTACATGATATGACTGCATCATTGTCATAATCAATATATTCCTCGATTTTCTGATATATCAATACTTAGTTGCTTGAAGGCAAACTTAAAATGCACCGCGCTGTGTAAATGTAGTGGTGACTGCGAACAATAAATATCAAGGTCTGTTTGGTAGAATTGAAATGACACTTGAAATATGTAAAACATCAGTATGTATCCACTAAACGATGTTGTTTTGTAGTTTTGTTTTAACATACATACATATATATGAATGCATATATAACATTCGATGGTCAGAACTGGTCCAGTGAACTTTGATATATGGCATTTTTTGGAAATGATAACTTTTCTGTAATATGTAAAACTACATCTATCTTTTAAGGTGGCCATTTTGGATTTTGTTTGCCATACTAATTGATTTTATTAACAAATGTTAATGTTATTTCAGGAGTGTACACTTATATGTTATTTCAGGAGTGAACACTTATGCATTAATTATGTAAATTTCATAAATATTCACACAAAAAGTAAACCCCAATGGTTGCGTGATTCACTTATGAAAACATAATGGCAGCCATCTTGGATTTTGCCAGCCATATTGGACTTTTTTATTAATTTGTCATTCTTATTGGAAGCTGAGTATGATTGTATACAATTATTTGCCAAGTTTCAAGATAATTACAAAAAATGCTCAATTGTAGTGCGTTTTTGTTTCGTAAACATAATATTTTGGCCGCCATTTTGGATTTTGGCAGCCATATTGGATTTTATGTTTGCTTTTACATCAAGCTTATTTGATATTTGATATAATTATATAATAATATGCCAAAATATGTTATTTTAATGCTATCTTAACAGTCGTCTCAGTATTTTCCTATAGAACTGTAAGTTTTGGCGGCCATCTTGGATTTTGGCAGCCATTTTGATTTTCACAGCCCGCTTCCCACTCTTAAATAAAATGAAATATATTCATCAGCTAGCATGCCAAGTTTCATGCTTTTCACACGATGTGCACAATTATTTTACGAATTTCTCGGACTATTAGGCACGTGGCCCAAGTTTTGACATTAACGTTTATATAAAAAGGCTGTATGTGTGTATGTGGGGTGGGGAGGGAGGGAGGGGGGGGGGGGGAATTTTATTAGAAATATTGATAAACATTGGAAATATATAGACAACAAATTAACTAACTAACTTTTAAATAGTCTAATATAGAATAACGCTCTTAACACGTTTTCGCTTTTAAATAGGTTCAGATACTCTCAGATACAAGATCAGTGGATGGAAAGAAATGTTACGCTCACAGTGATCCGCACATGTTCTCTTTTGATGAGCGGTAAGTACATAGTTTTGGAAATACTTTTCTGCAAAGTTCGTTTTGGTGTCTTGGCATGATCACCATTTAGAACGTACCGGATTGACCTGGACAAAATGACGAAGTTCGAATAATCATTATAATGCCGATGTCGGCTGCTTATATATATCTCTTGTTTTTATAAAGACGTGCTGTCGCCTGCGCAAGAACTAAAAAAGACCAACACGGCAATATGACAAATATCTTCTATTCTGTCTTGCATCTGCGACGAAACACACACCTACAGCCACAACAATGACTTTTTGTTGACAGAGGATTTGTTCTGCAACTTCTTTTATTTATTTCTGTTGATGTTTGCGTACCGAGCAAGCACGGAAAGAAGATATTTATTAAATGTTTTGGATCGGGCGACAATTAAAGGGGCATTTCTTAATATTTTCTAATGTTTAAATTTGAAAACATGCGACAAATGAAAGCATTTTACTAAATTATTCAAATAAAACTTCGTCAGGAATTAAAATGTTTTTTAAGCAGGTTCTATCTTTTTATATGAAAATAATATAAATGATTACTAAGAATTTCTAGAAATAAAAATTGAACATCATTCAAAGCGAATGGGGTAAGGGCGGGAGGGGGTTTATTGAGTGACAGTGGCACTACACTGACAATCAGTTTATCATTATTGGGTAACTGATTTTAGAAAATTAATTCAAATAAATAGATATGATTTCAAAGTAACTAAATGATCGCCTTTTGTACTTAAACATATTCATCATAATGTCAAGCGAAATAAATGGCATATTTCGATTTATTAGGTCAATGACGATTCAGTTTTTTATTTAGCATCTGTTTGACCCAGTATATAGAGTTAACAAGTAGGAAAGTTGCAGCAACATGCAGCAAAAGGAAACTCCGTGCCGAAAAAAGCAGTGGACGTATTACTGATAGAACAGGAGATGATAGAACGATACTTGTGTCTTTGTTGTAGACCCTAGAAAAACAGAAAAATGGAGAAAAAGCATTGCCTTTGTAGTATGAGCAGGATTTTCATTGTTGTATTTAGTGACCTAATTCTTGATTCATCATGACCCATATGCGAAACTGATCCCTAAGTTTCGGTATATGGAATGAAATATATTGTATACACAAGGTTTTAAATTCAGACTGACAGTTTTTCATCCGAAATGACTGAGTTTCAAACTTAGCTCAGATGTTATCAAGACCATTATTCTGATATATAGTGTATTTGCTTAGAGCCATATTTTGGGTCCCGTGCGATTCGAAAAAAGATTAATAGCGCCATATACCAATCTGTTCAGTAATGTCTGAAGTTCATTTTAAGCCATGTCGCCAGTCTGAATTCCACTACCGGACCGAGTTATGCGGGCATCAAAATGGCGGCCATTTCTTAAAAACAATTCTGTCATCATCTTCAAATGTTTGGTCAGAGTTGTTTGATTTTGATGCTAAAAGTGAGTGTTTTGTAGTTTACATCGTACAAACACATTATTAACTCGCAATTTGTTATTTTGAATAAAAAGAACGTCATTTATACAATGTTAGAGGTATATTATGCTCAAATTTCATATCTGTATAAATATTATATGAAAAATTACCACATACAATCGTGGCCCAGTGGTTAAGGCGTCCGCCTCGGGATCGGGAGGTCGAAGGTTCGAGCCCCATGGGGATCGTTCGTCTGGGGGATGTTTGTCATGGGACTCGTTCCGAAATGGCCGGTTCGTGAGCCGCGAGCTAGTTAAATGAATGGTTACCGACTTCTATCCGCCTGGCGCCTGGCATAGTGGTAGGAGTTGGGAGGTAATTGGTACGCACAATAAAGGTGTCTCATAAGCCAAATTGGCTGGCCTTTTCAGTAGGGGTGACACTATAATAAACAAGACCTTTACCTTTTTTTTTTACAATCTATGTGATAGTAAAATAAACATGTTTGTGAGTAATCTTAAAATACATACTTAGTCTAATAAATGTGTAGCAAAATCTATAAGAAGATCCTTTGGAAGCACAGAAGCAACCAAGCGAGGTATAATAGCAGACTCGGTTTGAATTAGTCTGTTCATAAGAGGTTATAGAAAGTGCAACACTCCCTAGCACCGGTCTAAGCGGAACTCTATGAATAGATATTGAATGAACTCCATGATCCCAGAAGACCGGAAAATATAACATCATGGAATCCAAGTACCGGGAGACTTTTTACAGCCGCCGCACACAATTTAACACACAGTATAAATATGTTACACCACCAAAAATGTGGAAATTTGTTTGGAACAAATGGTTGTTACTATACTGACATGTACATGTGATTGCAACAAACACATTTAGTTCATATATTTAGTTGAGTTAAAAATTGTTTGATGAGGATTTTCTAGATTTAAATCAATACGCAATGATGAAATAATTACGTGAGCATAGTACATCTTTAAAGGAACATGGAATAAAACTGATTATTTGATGAAGTCATTTCTATGCTGTATCGTAATAAAATGTAAATCAAATATAGAATCCTGTTTGATAATAATAAACTTACATAACTGAACACAATGCTAATAACAAAAACAACTTTATACCAGAAATATCATCACCTCGCTGGGGCTTGAACTCGCGACCCTTCAAAAATTGTATATTAATATACTGTGATATTATTTTATATGTGTACTATTTCATGAATTGTTCCGAGTGAGTGAACGCTTTTCTTTCGAATGTTGTAACCTAAGTAAATTTTAAGATAATCAAGGTAATATTTTCAAATTTGGCCGCCATTTTGATGACGTCATAGATCTTTCCAGTCGCGGAACTCGGACTGCCGGTGTAATGAAGTATTTCGACCCCCATAGAATAACGACCCCCGGTCATTATTCTGTAGAAAATGTGACTCCTTTCCTGTAAAATATTGACTCCCCTTATAAAAAACTGAATCCCTTTGAAAACTCTATAGAATAACGACCCCCCTGTCATTATTCTATAGAAAAACTGACCCCTCCAAGTAAAATACTGACTCCCTAAAGATGACTCCCTTCGAATCTCATAGAATAATGACCCCGGTTATTATTCTATAGAAAAAGTGACTCCTTCCATGTAAAATACTCACTGCCGAAATAACTACATTCGAACTCTAATACAATATCGATTCCCGGACATTATTCTATTTAAAAATTTACTCTTTCCGTGTAAAACACCGGCTCCTAAAATGACTTTCGACGATAATATCTATTAAAAAGTGATCCCCACCAAACCTAAAGGACAATTTTACTAGATCTACAACTCTAATACCCACCATTGCCAATAGTTAACATTTTGATTGTACTTCTACTACTGGTGCCGCTACTTCTATTGCTATTACTACATGTACTTCTTCTTCTTTTACTACTACTACTACTACTACTTCTTCTACTATTACTACAACTGCTACTACTGATACTACTATACCTGCTTCCACAAATACGTCTTGTACATCTACCTATTCTTCTCCTGCTGCTGTTGTTGCTGTCACTTATTCCTCTGCTGCTGCTGCTGCTGCAACTGCAATTGCAACTGCCACTACCACTGCCACTACTACTACTACTACTACTACTACTTTCTATTGTTGCCGCTACCGTACTTTACTGCCACTGCTAAGTATTGCAACTTCTATTAATACTAAGTTCTATGCTAGCAGTTTCTTGTGCAGTTTTCTTCTGAAAAATTACTTCATACCGAAGTTTGCAGGGATTATTGACACTGGTGTGTTTTGTGAACGTATTGTGAATTGTTATTTTCCTGAAAAAAAAATGCATACACTAAGATACAGCGTCTAGAAATAGAATCCCTTTTCCCGTTGCGGAATGCTCAGATTTCTGTGTCAAGTGATGGTATCTGGGGCTAATGGTCAAACGGAAGGACGGACGGACGGACAAGGGCGAATCTATATGCCCCCCTCCCCCGAGTGGGGGCATAAATGCAGCAATTAGGCCTTAGATACATGAGTTATCACTAAATTTGACCAAATGACCGCGGGTCGTTTTTTTATGGGAGTCAATATTCTTCGTGAGGTTCAGTTTACTTCACGTGGGGGAGTCATAGTACTATGATCTGGAGGTCATAATACTATGACCGGGGGTCACTTTTTCTATAGAATAATGACCGGGGGATCATTATTCTGTGGGGGTCGAAATACTTCATTACACCGGCATATCTTTTAGTGACCTTCTGACATTGTCTAACAGTTTGGTATATGTCGCCATTAATATATTATTCCGATCGCACGGGATTCCCGTTCTGTATTCACTAATACGTCTATCAGGAATGAGAGCTCTATATCACGCCCGGTAATCTCCAGAATCATAACCTCTCGGTTATGTATGGTAATGCTTCTGTTGTGATTTCCGGTTATGATGGTTTTCACGTAAAAGCAGTGACACAGGTAAAGAATTCTTACGTTTCTTTCTGATATTACTATAAATGAAAAATCTTCGAATGCTATTCGACGCACGATTGAACAATGATTACATACACACAAGATTTTCCATGCAGCGACCAACTGTTTGCTTCCTGTCAGGTTTAGAAGTTGTACACATGATGACATTTCATTTATTTTTGTTTCGAACACATACGTTTTCTTGCGCAAATAGTTGGCGTCAGTCGATCAATGATACACACACGTTTCAATTTATCCCCGCAAGAACGTGAGAGAGCATTTTATTAGGTGTTATGATTCGGTTGATGATGTTATTATTCTCCAAAGGGAGTTATGATTCCTCGTAAAGCAATATCTGTTGGAATGGAATTTAACAAATGCATGGATCGACACACAAACGGTGGTCCAATGACCCGGGACAGAGTATTTTCGGTCGGAGCAGTGAATCCTGAATGCTAGCTGGTCCGTCGGACCATAAAACATTCAGAGGTTGTTAAAAGATCAGTGGTTGTTAATCTAAAATTCAACACAATTTGCTTATGTAAGCATTATTTTAAAATAATTGCATTTGAAAAAAAAAACTCTTTTTTTCGGAAAATAGCCCGATGCAGTGCTTTTAATATCAATTAAAAAACACCCAAAAAACTTCTTACTTTAGATTTTTGTAAATCCTTCTTTTACAGTATTTTTAAAAGATGCCCCCTATTTAGACACAATTTGATAGCCTAAAATAAACAAAGGCATGTTGCAGTTAAACTTCAAAGGAAAATTGTCGGGAATGTTTTATTTATTGATTTTTGGGTTTACTCTTTCATGTCTTTGGTCTACGATGAAGTAGACATTTCCAAGTGTATAAAAATGTACTTCAAATTAAGTTTTGTGGGCTGTAAGTTTGTGTCTTCATTTCTTTTTCTTATATATATATATATATGGAAATGAAAAACGTAGTATAGTTTAATCATATTTTATTTCACATATTTACAATAACAGCAAAATAATATACACAGAATAAAGAAGTAAAGAAAAAACGGTTGGACCACAAGTTCTTACAACATTAATGAATGCCCTCCCCAAGACAGCAATGACAGACATGCTGCAAATACAATGTGGCCGAGTGTCTTTTTTAACACTCTTATTTGCTTTTTCCCACTCCAAGAAATTCCACGTCCCTTTATTGTAGAACACAATTTCTAATATTTACTATAAATGTCGTTTTGTCGTTTTCTTTTCGTATATGTGGTACTTTAAAAAAGAAGTAAATGAGGATTGAAAGTATTGAAATTTCCTGCAATATAATTTCTAAGACTTTATCGTAAAACAACTGAAATAATGGAAATATTATTAGCAACAACAAATAAGACATTCAATACAGACATGATAATCTGCACATCTGGTTTAATTTTGCCTTTCCTGACAGAATATTTTTGATTTTCCTACGGCAGATATTGTTATACGAAGAATCATAACCCCCTTTGAAGAATCATAACATCATCAACCGAATCATAACACTAATAACCTGCAATATTTCCGTCGTAAACAACGCTTTCACAAGTTTTTGTGTGGATAAATTGAAACGTTTATGTATCATTGATCAACTGACGCTAACTATTTGCCGCAAGAGAACGCATGTGTTCGAAAACAATAGCAAAAAGCGGTATGGGTGGCACAGAAACGCTGAAATGTCATCATGTGTAGAACTTCTAAAGTTGACAGGAAACAAACAGTTGGCGCTGCACGGAAAATATTGTATGTATGAAAGTATTGTTTAGTCGTACATCGAATAGCATTCGCTGATTTTTCATTTATAGTAATATCAGAAAGAAAACGTAAGAAATCATCATAACCGGAAATCACAACAGAAGCATTTCTATACATAACCGAGAGGTAATGATTCTGGAGATTACCGGGCGTGTATATTATACTTTCAAATTGAATGATGAGTAAGGACTAAGATATACAATAAATGAAACACAACAAACATCATTTTATCCCGAATAAGGGCGTGAAACGCAGTTTAATTATAACGCGTGTGTTATATTTTGACGATTACTTTGGTGTATTTACTTAAACGGTATTGTTGTTGTTTGTTATTGTTGATGTATTCTTCTCCTCCTCCTTAAGAGAACAGCTTCTGAATACGCAGCAATGAACATTGACTAAACAGTTCTCTACTATAAACACCTTTACCATTTTATACAGTGACTGTCATACATTGATCAAAGACAAACGGTCAATGTTGTGCAATAAGCCACCTCTCAATAAAGACCATTGTTCTGATATTGCTAAAGGTCAGCCTAAAGAAACCTACATTGAGATAATAAAGCACGGAAACTTTAAAATGCGAGTCACCTTGGTTTAAAGGCCAGATTTTTACGTTATTGTTAGTTGACATTTGTAAATGGTTTTACTATAGATGTGCATCTCAAACTGTTACATTAAACACATAAAACTTGAAAAAATAGTGGATGTATAAAACTAACACACACACATGCGCGCACGCACACACGCACGCACAAACACACACAGTACGCATACCACGCACATGCAAAGCAAACGCACAAGAACAAAACAAATAAAGGAACACAGCGGGGCACCACCTTGGAACGGTCAGTGGCAAAAAAACTCCATAGGGGAGCTTGAACCGGTTTATGGTGCACCTAACCCCTCTCTTAAAACCCCACCATGTTCCAAAGTCACAGTGCAGTTATCCCCGCCAGGTGTAGTTAGTGTATCATTTAAGGATCCATGTGCACTACCGTATGAACACATCTGCGGATGTCTCTAAATTGTTTTTTTGTACTTGTAGTATGTGTAAATGTTGAGTTCTACACAACCCGGGGCTAGAAAGCACGGATAGTAGCATCCATTTCCAACGTACCATTCCTGATTAGGCTTATTCAAACCGAGCCTGCAACATTTCGTTTTTGTCGTCCTGCGGAGTTTCCACTTTTTCTGTTTTACTGAATGGTGCATTTGTCTATTTTTGTGATAATGGAGATAGGCATTGCATTTTATATGATGTTAACCTATTTTTAAAAATGGTCTTACCATAAAAAATCGATATTTTTGGCAGAAACAGTAATCTCTACATCAAGTAAGAATATTGTATGAAAATAAGAGTAAACTTATAATTTTCCTTTCGAAATTGACTATATTACCCCCAACGGATGATCATATTTTGAAAAGGACGAGTTGTAACAAATTTTGTTACTTCGCACATTGTCAGATAATGAAATTTACATTAGAAATTTGATAAAAATTACCCTTTTCTTTTTCCTTAAATGACACATATTGATCTCCCTCTTACAATGTTGAATTCTTTCGTTTCAGGCAGTATGAAAATCAAAACCAAGGAACATTCATTTTATACAGAAACGCTCTGTATAATGTTGAGGTAAGAAGATAATATAGAATAAAATATATATCAAGATATCATCTTACAATTAAATCAAATTTTGAAAGCTATGATATTTGTTATTTTGAGTTATAAACGATTCTTTTGTTATAGTGATGCTCGTCTGTCTTATTGATAGTCTTTAGCGAACTATAATCCCGTGGATTTCTTCCTATTTTCTGAAAAGTAGTTTTTTATGATAGCTCAGGTGTCACGTATTAAGACTTTATTTGTAATGTTGATGTGATGTAAAAACTTTCAACATTCATATACATAAACAGGGCCTTGCTAGATTACTGGGCTGTTCTAAATAATTTAGGAACATGGCAATTTTCCATCTTTGAATGGTGACTGTAGGCTCAATGTGCCCATCCGGTCACTAGAAAGGGCACAGACACGTCCCGTGCCAGAACCAATAATCTCCGGTACGCTAAATGGGTGGCTTTCACACGAAAGAATTTATGCTACTTTCAACGGGGTAATGATTCGAAATTCCACGCCATTTTACCACTCAGCAATATATTGCTCTTATATTGCTTCCATAAGAACAAGATTCAGATATTTGATAACGATAACAACCGTTTATCTTAAAATAACATCCACGTATTTTCTCAGTTTTCTTTGCATTTAAGTTAAACGTTCAAAATTAAGCATTGTTCATGATACAGTTGCAGTTCGTTTATTTTAAGTTTAAGTAATTTTTGTTTGTTTATACGGATATTAACTAAATTAGTATTTCCTACAAATCTATGAATCGCGATTTTTGGAAGTCCCCTGTTTAGACGCACAACACATTTACATTTAATCCCTATAATTTCATTTTAACATAAGCCTGCTATAAAAAAAAGATGGCTTGCTTTCCATTTGTATCAGAAAATCAAAATAAAGAACAGCCGAATAGACCTGCCCACATTCAATTGTCATTCATTCGCCCTTCGTTAAAAATAAAAATACAGTTTCTGGTATTTATCCGAAATATGTTTAAATCCAGTACAAAATCATTTAGTTCTGATCTCGACAAAATTTTGTATTTTCCCCCTTTTGATCAAACCATGACAATGATTCATGAAGGTTACTTAGTTTCCAAGATTGCAAATTATTCACTTATAGTTGAATGATACATAACGACTTGAAGCAAAAACATATCTTAGATCTTTAACCTCTATTTTATATACATCTCTATATATCTTTACAAAATTATAAGACATATAATGTTGATCTGGACATTTTTCAAATGTTGTTTATTCAAGTCAAGTAAGTAGAAAATTTCACTCATTTTGTAAAATAACAAGAGATTATGTCCCTTCTAAGCAAATTTAACTCCCATTAAAGACACCACATTGAAATGTGTGATACATTTGAACTTGTTTAACAGACACTAGTATTTTTAAGGAACACGTGCATTCAATTTTCTGAACAAAATAAGTTGACAAAAATAATTGCCAAAGAAATAATGATAAAATTTGTTGTCAGTTGATTTTGAGAGATTAGGTGTTCAAACTTTCGTAATGTAGGACTTCTTAAAATATAGCAAAATAATCTTAAAATGATATTTTTGACAACTTTCCATCGACTGTTAGGATTGGGTAAGGACAGCGTGGCTTTTATCTTTTGCTCCAATGTCAACCTTATTTCTTAGCGGTCAAGATGTAAAGGTCGGTAACTTGCTTATACATGAAATGATTTAAAGTAACTTATATTGGGACGAACGATAGATGAAAGATGACGAAGTGTCATACATCAGATAAATATTTAGGACTTCAGCTCGCAGACATTGTGCGATGAAAATACGTTCATTACAGTGTCTTGGCATCACTGTTTGAAACAAGGAGAAAAGCTGCGAATGGTAATATCAGAATGCCATTGCTTACGTTAAACTTTGTCATTTTTGATACCTTTATTCGTGCAATGAGGCACGTGTATGAAAAAATCAATATATCAAGTACTTTTAAAATAATGTATGACAAAATTTCTTTGATCTGAAAGTTTGCTCTGTTGCAAAGTAAAACTAAAATGTTACTTTTATTACCTAACCACAGACATTGATGTTAAAACAAATAATATTAAGTTTTGCTTAACGTGGATGGTTTGTAAATTGGCAATGCTATATAACGGTTGTGTGCCCAAAGCTTATCTAGGTAATTGAAAGTTGCAAATCAGGGGTAATTTGTCCGTGGACAATGGCAATGATGTTCGGTAGTTACATATATACGTTCCTTTCCGTATATCATAGCTCACATTTTATTGATATTGTAGGTACAAATCAAAACAGACAGATGTCCTAACCATTTTAATCATCAAATCAGGCCTTGGTGTACTTGTGCAGTTGCTGTCCGCGCTGGGAGGGATATCTTTAAAATTGACAATTGTGGAACAGGTGGTATAGTAGAACCTCGCTTTGAGAGATGCGATGATCGCGTTTTGCAACGAAAAGTCAAAAGGAAGGAAGGAGGAAGGGAATTCAGGGTAGATACATTAACATAAATTGTATTATATTAAAACATACATTTCCTTATTAGATTAGATTGACATTAAACGGATTACATCCACTTTCTGTAATGTAAAGATAAAACAAAATTATGTGATATTTAATATTTAAGATATATCTTCCGAGTGGTACAGAAATTCGTTTACAAATGAACTGGGAAACCTTCATCGAAGTAGACATATTTCCGTCAATTCTTGACAAGGGCAACACAGACGGCTTATGTGGAGACTTTGATGATAACGAACTGAATGATCCAGATGTAGATACAGCATTAGGCTGGAGGTAAATACCTCTTATAGACTACAAAATAAACTGAAACAATACAATGAAAGATATGGAATAAAAAAATCTAAGGTCCTTTGAGAACATAGAATACACACACAAGCAACCTGCTCCAGACTCAGTTTGAATGAGTCTTTTTGTCATAGGTAATGAAGTTGGAAACATTTCCAGATAGACAACTATAACAACTGTTCAATTGAATTGACTCTATTATAAGAAATAACATTCAATCAAACATTTTACATTTTCTGTTAGATCGTGCTTTTATTAATTCATTTTCAACATTCAATACACAAACTTGCAGCCGGACTTTAATTCTTGTATGTATTGTAAATGTTCTAGAGCAGATCTGTTGATTTAATTTCAGAGTCGGTGAAACAAATGATCTATTCAATTTAGACAAACTTCAAGCTATCAAGCCTTGGGTACTAGAAAAGTATCTATGCACGTGTGATGCCGAGAAAAATGATGATTTCATTTTCACCAGTATTGCAACATGCGACACATCAATGGCTCAGAAGTGCGTACATGATAACTTGGTTGATGTTGAACATTCCATGTGTTCTCTCGTCCGACGTAAGAGGTCTATGGATCAACTTTTCTATTCAATCGATAGGCACTCTTCCATCGAGACAAATTTCAGCAGTTCTAGTAAGAGATCTATTATAAAGCACTCGGTAAGTCGGAAATTTTTAACCATATTAATTATAGTTATAAGGAACATAAAATGACTTCTGTTTGTAGACAAACACAGTGTTTGAAGTCTAATGGTATGTCCGTGGTTAGTCTCATTCGCTAATTCTACCATTTTGTTATGTTAAGAAAGCACGGAAACATACGAACGTGGTCGCAAGTTCGATGTCGACTGTAGCAATACACACAATTCATAAACAGTGGTCGAACATATTTTTTGGTTCCATAGGATTTTAGCGAGAGCTAAAAGACGTAATGGAAAAACGGTAAAATGTTTAAAAGCAAAAGTACGAAACAGGAAAGCATACATTTTGTCTTATTTTCGGACATTTGTTTATTTTTTATGCTCCCCTTTGTCCCTTCGGATTCGATCGATAAATGAAGAACTCTTCGGCGCAAGAACCTCGGACTTAGTAGTCAGATGGGTTTGATTGCAAATGAAGAAGATTCATTTTGATAAGTCAAAGTTGCATTGGTTTTGAGTTGAACATCGGTTTCCGATCGATAACTAAAATGCTTTGTTGCAGGAGCCCTTAAAGTAAACCTTACTGAATATTAGTTCTGTTGTTCAGATGTCAAGGTCGCAATATCTTTGAACTGTACGTCGATAACTGAATAACTTCAAACTAATAATTGGCCGGTTACCTCTGTTTATTTTGAGGTCAGTTGTTCAAAAGTCAAGTTCGCGGAAGCCTTGAGTCTTGTTGATGACTAAAGAATGTTTTGGCTCAAGAACCTTCAACTTTATAGGTTCGGTCATAATAGACAACTCCTATCAATACTGGGGTTGTTGGTCGGATGTCAAAGTCATGCTCACATTGACCTAAAACCTTAGCTATATCAATTTAATATTTTGTAATTTATATTTTATTTCTAGAAACTTCATTTTACAAATTCACATATACATTTTATAATGAATAAATCAACAGAGTTAACAACGTGATATTTTAAATAACAGAAAGACAATTGTGCATATTACGTGGTGACCAAGGATACTTTCTTTTGAAAATATAATCTGGAAAGTAGATCCCTCGGAAGCACCGAGAACAATGCAAATAGTGAAAATTGCAGACTCGGTTTGATTAATTCTGTTCATAAGCAGTAATGGAAAATGCAATACTGCCCATGCCCCTTAGCACCGGCTTAAGTAGTATTCGATTTTCAAATCTAGATGAGTTGAAATCTATGATCCCGAAGGACCACAACACTGAGGTGAAGTCGGGGCGACGTTTTACGACGGCCACACAACACTTAACACCCGCTGTTGTGAAGTAAATATAATCTGGAAAGTAGACCCTCGGAAGCACCGAAAACAATCATGCAAACAGTGAAAATTGCAGACACGGTTTAATGGAAAATGCAACACTGCCCACGCCCCCTAGCACCGGCTTAAGCAGTATTCCATTATTTAATCTAAATGAGTTGAAATCAATGATCCCGAAGAACCAGAACATATAACAACACTGAGATGAAGTCGGGGCGACTTGTTATGGCCGCCACACAGCACTTAACACCCGCTGTTGTGAAGTAAATATAATTTGGAACTCGGAATCACCGAGAACAATGCAAACAGTGAAAATTGCAGACTCGGTTTGATTGAGTCTGTTCATGAGCAGTAATGGAAAATGCAACACTGCCCACACCACCTAGCACCGGCTTAAGCAGTATTCAATTTTCAAATCTAAATGAATTGAAATCAATGACCCCGAAGGACCACAAACCACACGACACTTAACACTCGCTGTTGTGAAGTAAATATAATCTGGAGAGCAGATCCCTCGGAAGCACCGAGAACAATGTAAACAGTGAAAATTGCAGACTCGGTTTGATTGAGTCTGTTCATGAGCAGTAATGGAACACTGCCCACACCACCTAGCACCGGCTTAAGCAGTATTCAATTTTCAAATCTAAATGAATTGAAATCAATGACCCCGAAGGACCACAAACCACACGACACTTAACACTCGCTGTTGTGAAGTAAATATAATCTGGAGAGCAGATCCCTAGGAAGCACCGAGAACAATGTAAACAGTGAAAATTGCAGACTCGGTTTGATTGAGTCTGTTCATGAGCAGTAATGGAAAATGCAACACTGCCCACGTCCCCTAGCACCGGCTTAAACAGTATTCAATTTTCAAATCTAAATTAGTTGAAATCAATGGTCCCGAAGGACCACAAAATATAACAACACTGAGATGAGCCACCTGGATCTGGATCTGGATAGGTACGTTGCAGGGCCTTTCAGCGTCGACGCAACGGGAGAGAGTGGGAGACTTCTAGTCCCACTTGATGAAAGCTGTTCTGAAGCTGTCTAATCTGTCTATGCACACAATACTATCTTCCAGTTTTTTTTCCAGTCTATTAGTGTCGTATGGAAGAAAGAGTTTTTGTATTGCACTGATTTGCACTGCACTGGTATAAAGCATTTTGTATTGTTGATAGCTCGATTTTCAATAATATTGTTACTTCTAAAGTCACTGAAGTTAAAATACTTTAGGACAAATTTTCAAGAGTTTTAATTCCTTCAATTTTGGGGCCAAAATTTAAATGTACAATGTCTTCTAAGTTTGTTGTAAAATCTACTCCAAATAACTTAAAGGTACTTTCCCATTTAAAGGACAAATCTGGAATATACAGTGGTTAAAGCACCAATTCAAATTGCTTTAGTTTTACCTACATTTACATGAAGGCCTGAAATTTCTGCATACAACTTTAAAATGTTTTTAGCATATCTCAGTTACTTTGCTGAACCATCTAGTAAAACTCTGGTGTCGTCTGCATATTATGACAGTAAATAACCTGATTGAATATTTAAATACCTTTTATGTTCTCATTTTGTTTTATCAAAAGAGATGACGATTAGAGAAGGAGACAATTGATCACATAGGCGGCAGTCACAATGTACATAGAATCATTCAGATAGATGACCATTTACAATTACACAAGACGTAATATTTTTGTAAAAGACTTGAAACCATTTATAGAAAATCATTTAAAGAATCTAAGTACATTAAACACTAAACAAATTTCTATGACATGTGAAATAAACCAAAAATATCCCTGGGATATTTGGTTCTTGTGTTCAGTTCATTACATCATAGTTTTATGTTGTCACCAATAAATTTTCCTTTCACTTATCACAAATAGGTCTCCAGTTGTTCAGCAGTACTTTATCTTTATTACCTATTGGAATGCATATAATTACTTCTTGCTTTTGTGTTATTGATAATTCTCCATTTTCAAAAGAGTAGTTCATTGATCTTACTAATATATATATATATTTACATCAATCCAAAAAGCTTTATAGAATACAAGTGTAAAACAAGAAAGACCAGGAGATTAATTGTTTGACATTTCCTTCAAGCTGTAAAGCATTGCCTCATGTGTTTAGTGGCCCCCAAGTTGATTTTTTTTCTGTTTCAGACATTTTAAATTTGATGATTACTTAACAGGTCGTTTAAGTCTATATTTCTTGTATCATTTAAACTGTATAAGTTTTTATAATGGTTCCTGGTCTCTAATAAAATATTATTTTAATCTTGTAAGAACTAGAATACAAGGAATTCAAGTGTTTTGATACAAAAATTCAAATTCCTATTTTCAAGACTGTAGAAGTAAGAAGGCTTTTTACCTTCTCAAATCCACGTTGCTGTTGAACGATTGAGTGACCCTTCTAGTTTCCTTTTCCTTATTTTTCATTTCCTTCAGTAAAGCATCATCTGAATCTGACAAGACCTGCATATTTTCAATTTCTGTAATTAACCTATTTCCTGAGTATACGCTTGCTTTTTATGACTGCTATAAGCTATGGTTTTGCCTCGAATTACCATAAGAAATGTTTCAAAAAATCAGTTATCATTTACTAAAACTTATAGGTAATGGTAGATTTCTCGGCAGCAAAGAGCACTAAAACACAGCATCAGAGCTAAGAATTGAATATCTTCGTCTGAAATATTCTCCAATGGCTCATTACTTAATTATGTTCACTAGCACACTAAATTGTCTGATAAGATGTTCAATTTCTGTCACATCTTCAAAATCTTTGAGTAAAGAATTGTTAAACTTTTTATAAGATTTACCTTTAACAACTTTGTTCAGTTCAGTTGATATACTAATCAAATAGTGATATGTCCAATATCCTGGATAAATATTTTTAAACCAAGTGAACTGCTGTAATTCTATATGTTGATCTCTCCAACAATCAACTAAATCACAATGAAATACTATCTTTAAAACGTTTTAGTCTTTCCTTGGGATTATCAACATTTAAATCATTAAAAAGCCATTTTCCCAGATTTAACACAAGAATAAAACTTACCCCAATTATGCAACTATGTTGAATTTGAGATACTTTCTGTTTTTGTTGAGTATATTGAGTATAAAAGTCTAGATCATCTCCATTAGGACCATAAATACAGAAAACCAAATAAAATCTTAATCTTTTATTTTACAATGTAACACTATAAATTTCCCAGAGTTGTCTTTCTAATGACACAAATTTTTAATCAAAATTATTCTTCCCTAGAACCAACCCCCTAGATAAGCTGTTATAATTACTGAAATAACATTCAAAACCCCATTGACCTCAAATTTTGTTTCTTTATCAGTGAAATGTGAATATTGAATTAGTTAAATGCTCGATTGGTAATCGATAAACCTTTCAATCCATATCATCCAACTAGTGTGGCGGAATTAAAACAATTTTCCGCTCTAGGCTGTCAACAAGTCCTTGCACATTCGTAGATGCAAAGCTTTTTTTTCTGTCATAGTTCATGAAAGCATATATAAAACTACTATTATACGCAGTAAAATATATATTATAAGAATCTTTTACTGGTTGCGGGTAAAGATTAGAATATCCGGCATGAAGGTAACTGTTTAGGCGGTAACGAGGCTCCTGCCGAGTTACCGATTAAACAGTTACCCGAGTGCCGGATATTCCCATTATTACCTGCTGCCAGTGATTGATTCTTTTTCTTGCATGCCTTATTTTCAATTTGTAGAAGATATAAAGAAAAACGAAGGTTTTTCTATAAGACGCTATTTTGTTATAGTAGCGTATGAATTTACGCATTCATTCATAAATTATAACACTTGAGTCATCTTACACCCCCTCGTATAGATCATCTTGAAGCAAAAGACTAATCAATTCACTAATTGGCCGGTAAAGAACACAAATCGACAAATAAACGGATGGTCGGTATGATATTATCAGCTAGTCAATTATGTAAAGTAAAAAGTGGGCTGGACCCAATACAAACCCCTGTGGATAACCTGATGTCACCGGTGTTGTTTCAGATTAAACATCGTCCACGACAACTTGCTCTATTCTGTTAGACAAAAAGGAATCTATCCAGCGCTTAGTTTTTCCAGTTACACCGTAACTTTCCAGTTTCAAGGATAATCGTTTGTGTCTGACCTTATCGAAGGCCTTTGAAAAATCTAAATTTGGTATATTAACTTGTTTAACACTATTAAGGTGTTTAGAAATATCATCAGTTATCATTAATAATTGTGTCTCGCAGGATCTTTCGGCGTGGAAACCATGTTGGTTTTCATAAAGTATATTCTGCGAGTCCAAATGATCTATCACTTGCGATACGATGATATGTTTCAGCATTTTTGATATTACAACTCATAAAGAGACTGGTCGAAAATTTTCAGGTTTAGTCCTTTCACATTTTTAAGATTGCTCAGGTGAGTTTTTGTGATCGCTCGATGTCCGGCGTCCGTCTGTCGTCTGTCTGTCAACATTTAGCTTCTGTATGCGATAGAGGCTGTATTTTTCAACTGATCTTCATGAAATTTTATCAGAATGATTACCTTGATAAAATCTAGGATAATTTCGAAAATGGGTTATCTGGGATCAAAAACTAGGTCACTATGTCAAATCAAAAGAAAACCTTGTGTATAGGATAGAGGCTGTATCTTTCATCTGATCTTCATGGAATTTTGTCAGAATGATTACCTTGAAGTAATCTAGGCCAAATTTGAAAATGAGTCATCTGGGATCAAATACAAGGTCACTATGTCAAATCAAAGAAAAACTTTTTGTATGCGATACAGGCTGTATTTTTTCAACTGATCTTCATGAAATCTTGTTTGAATGATTACCTTGATGAAATCTAGGCCAAATTCGAAAATCGGTCATCTGGGGTCAAAACCTAGGTCACTAGGTCAAATCAAAGAAAAACCTTGTGTATGCGATAGAGGCTGTATTTTTCAATTCATCTTCATGAATTTTGGTCAGAATGATTGCCTTGATAAAGTCTATATCTAGTTCGGTTATGAGTCATCCTTGGTCAAAAACTAGGTCACTATGTCATATCAAAGAAAAAGCTTGTGTATGCAGTAATGACTGCATTTTACATAAAACTTTATGAAAATTGATCAGAATGTTTGTCTGGATGAAATCTTGGTCAAGTTTTAATGTGGGTCATCTGGGGTCAAAAACTAGGTCACCCGGTCAAATTAAAGAAAAACCTTATGTACGGAATAGGGGCTGCATTTTACACTGAATATTCATAAAGATAAAATCCAGGAGGAGTTGGAATATGGGTCATCTGTGATCAAAAACTAGATCAAATCAAAGAAAACACTTTGTTTATGCAATGGAGGCTGTATTTGTCAACTGATCTTCATAAAATTTTGTCAGAATTAGTATCTTGATGTAATCTAGGCCAAGTTTGAAAATGGGTCATCTGGGGTCAAATACAAGGTCACTATGTCAAATCAAAGAAAAACCTTGTGTATTCAATTGGGGCTGCATTTTTCAATTGATAATGAATTTTGGTCAGAATAATTGCCTAGATAAAATCTAGGTCAAGTTCAAATATGGGTCATCTTGGGTCAAAAACTAGGACACTAGGTCAAATCAAAGAAAAACCTTGTGTATGCAATAGGGGCTGAATTTTACAGCAGATGTTCATGGAATTTGATCAAAAAGTTTGTTTGGATGAAATCAAGGTCAAGTTTGAATATGGGTCATCTAGAATATAAAAAAACTAGGTCACCCCGTCAAATTAAAGAAATACCTTGTGTACGCAATAGGGGCTGCATTTTTTACTGGATATTCATAAAATTTAGTCAGAATGATTGCCTTGATGAAATCTAGGCCAAGTTCAAATATGGGTCATCTGGGAAACATGTTTACACTGTTATGATGTGTTTCTCAGGTGAGCGACCTAGGGCCATCTTGGCCCTCTTGTTGAATATTGGAACTACACTTGCTCGTTTCCAATTCAGCGGGATTTTCCCAGTTGACAAAGATACTTATTTACGCTTACATACAGTATGTCCTTTGGTGGTCACGAGTCAATGTCATATCAGCAGTGATAGCCAGTCATATTTATTTTATTATTTTGAGCCAACATCTTCTAAGCAATAGCTGATATGACAATTTAGAAATAACAACCAATCAGATATCAGAGTTCAGAAAAAATAACAAATATCAACAAACAAAATCACGTGTTCTTTCCTTAAACATGTGTTCTGTCTCTGAGTCAGTTATCTGTTATTTTTCTATTCAGATATAATCCGTCGGAGTTCATCTTTCGGGATCAGTTGTTTATCAAGGTCACTGTTTAGATTTCCAAATCAAATTAAAAGTAAGGCAAGAATCTTGCCATCTTGCCGAGACCGCCTCTAGAAGTTTTGCGTTACGCAATGTCAAGTCTTCCTTTAACACGATAGCAGTACCCTTCAGCTGTCTTCTGGCTCTAGGAACTTTCTTTTTTATGACTCTGTTCACAAGTTTACATACAAGTTAAAGCATAGCAAAAGTGCCTTCTGGGGCACACCTGTATAAATATACAATGATCATCTTGAAAATTATGGTTGCAATGTATGTTTTAAACATTGGTCATCCGTGTGTGGAACCCTAGGATTGGACACAAGCACTAGACCATTTTACCTTAATGACCTTTCGTATTCCCCCGTTTTCTACTGCCTTAAATGTCTAGTCCGCTATTTTCAAAGTATTTATGCTTACATTAGTTGTTAAATCCAACATCAGTGCAAATCCGTTCCCACTTGTAGTTTAGTAAATACGGCATTAAGAAACACAGGCTATACACTTTGACCCGGTCAGTCCATGTCCATATGTATTGTACCATGCATAAATTTGTTATGCACAATTAGAAGATCGCAATTGGATTTGTTTTCACGTATTTACCATGCATTCGAAGGTGACGACGTATGTTAACTTTTTTAACAAATATTTGTTTACATGTTTTTTACATTCAGCAAAGCCACTTTACGATCCTTGGGTTTGGTAATATGCAATTCACGGAGCGCATTAGGCCAGAGTCGCCTCACTTGAGAAAGAATAATTTTAACGTCAGAGGTTATTTCTAAGGTCACGGTGTTTGATTGGCCAGCTTGAAATGACAACAGCTTTCGAGGTCAATTGCTCAGTCAAGTGTGACGTACCTATTCTAAGTATTCCTTGTCAAGAGAAAGAATAAATATCGGTCGATTTGCATCGTGTGAAGACTTACGGTGTGCAATGTCAATGTCTCTGGCGACCAGATTCATTTTTAATAAGCTGTTTAAAGTTGAAATACTAAGTTAGATGTTACCTCAATATCCTTGTCCTTTGTTTATCCTCAATATCATAAATTCTCATGCCGTTGCGTCTTGTTAATTGCTCAAAATTATTCAATTACCTTTCTTGGTACTTGATCAGGGAATCTCTGTCTTTCAGTTCTTTATTTAGCTTTTGAGAGTAGAATTTTAGTGCTCTCATTCGATCAGGCGTTCATGTTGCTTACAGTGACAGTTCTTGCACACTGGACCAGCATTTCATGTTATTTTACCCTTGCCTGCAAAACCCATTTGACAAATCCATGCCAGATATTTCTCGTGCTGTTAATTACAGATGATGGTTCGTGTGCTTATTAATTATTAAGATTATTAACAAAAAGAGAAAACGTATGTAAGCAAGATATCACGTACAAATTATCTATCGACCTGGGGAAATGACATCAACATCGGGATACGCCCCATTTTTCCAAAAATGATAAATTCTCCTAGCGATTTCAGTAACGAGCAATAATTGTACATTTAAGGTGTTGAAAAGAAGCATATATACAACCGAAACAGCTAGAGAGGACTGTATGAATACATTGAACAACACACTTTTTCAAATGTGCTCTCATCTTCCGACGTTGGACATGGAACCATTCATTGATAACTGCATCGCAGATGCTTTGGTAAGTAATGTAGAGTGACACCTAAACTCTTTTGTAGTGGTTCCTTTCATTTAATAGAATAAAATGCTAGTTAAGCACTGGAGGCTCAAACATCCATACTAAGTTTCTGTAGGTTTTATTTCTGCTTTAACTATATGACATGCGTGTATAAACTATGCACAATCACATGAACATAGCATGAAGTACATGTTGCATTTTCAAATCATCTTTTGAATATATTTACATACATTCGAATAGAAGAAATGATTGACTATCACGGTAATTGTATTTTTTTGTTGTATTTTGAGTCACACCGACATATGTTTGGTCATATTATTACTTTCAAAGACACGCAGTAGACCTTACGGGTGTTATTTCAGTTTTGCGCAGTTACTTGGATAGAACCATAGACCTTCCGTAATTTTAATGCATGGTTCTCATTTGTGGTTAGAAATTAGCCTCCAGAAACAAATGTGTTTAATTATTTCTTAAACTGTATGGATCTCTCTATGAATTGACTCTGGTACTCTGTCCTGGCAAATGTTTTGTCTTACTGGCTGAAAGTGGACATTTTGTCAACTGAGTTAGCGGCCATGCTCTTTAAAAATGACGAATTAACAAACACATGATATATGTATTCCTAATTTGTACGTGAAAAAATGGTTTGATTTATTTATATAAACCATCAGCCAAACTTAAAGGTTTTGTATAATTTTTATTTAGAAGTTTAGGGTAAGTACTATGCTGAACCAAGTCGAAGCTTTCAGTCAAGTATATAAAACTTAAAACAGATTTTTTTGGGACTCGACGAGAAATATTATCTAAGAATGTCAAAAATCTTCTGAAACATATTATAAACATGTTGTTAAAATACTCACACTTACATATTACGAAAATGTTACCAACAGCGAAAATAGCATTATCATTTTTTTAAAAATTGAACTTCAATTTGGTACATGTTAAACTGGAATAAATGAAACCTAAAAATATCATGCATAACACTTAACATTTAATTACAAATTCATTTTCGTATATTTAATAAAGTTCAAGTCAGATACTGAAAATCAAGCTGAACTTGTTAGGAGAACATCTGTGTTTGTTTTTGTTGGGTTTACCGTCTTACCGACACAATTGTAGGTCATATGTCAATGCATTATTTCATCATGATCAGGCACCTGGGTAGAATTATCGAATTCCGTAAGTCAGCACAGGAAGAAATCAACACCCCGAGTGAGGCCCGATCGTCATTTGTTGAGGGGCAAGAGATTTTAAGTCAGCGACCTTAACCACTCGAGCACAGAAGGCTCTATGTTAAGAAAACAGATTGCATACATATTAGATGGATTCTAATGATCTTAATATATGAATCGTAGGTTACGAATTCTATGGACTGGACAAATATTCACCTTGAAGGAATAAAAAAGCAATGCATCTATAATATGGAAGTAAACCAGCCTCTCTCGGATTCTGTTCTATCGGAGCTTAACAGATTGACAGAGGATCCCAATGATTTTAAGAAAAATGACAGTGAATATAATAGCAGTTTCAGCACTACAGAGACACCAACCACAATAGTATCAGCTAAGACACCTGTGACGGAACCGTCATTTACCTTTACACCAGAGATGTTGGAACATATTAAATCAGTAAGCTGTTTAAACGATTGCAGTGGACACGGCAAGTGCTCAGAGGGTATGTTGTACTGGTCACATTCTGTGCATAGTAATGGATATGTCTTTCCCTTGTACTTTGCTTAATATAAAGGATTTAATGATTTATTTTATTTACACCTTAGTGTCATGGACTGACGAAATGAAATGTTTTTATTTCTAAAAATGATATAAGGAGGTGACTATTTATTTTGTTTGCTTTTAAAAATTAATAGTTGAATTATGTCTGTAAATATTGAATGCATGATCAGCCACTATAAGTGACATTATAAAGAGATGGTACATGTACCGTGACTGCGTTTTCATGCTCCCGAAGGTTTTTGGGGTAGCATATAGTCACCAAATTGTCCGTCCTTCCGTCTGTATATCTATCTGTCCGCCCGTCCGTCATACTTCTTGTCTGGAGCAAAGCTCAACAAGAATGCCAGACTGTGACACGATACGCCTGTCTAAATATTGAATAACGTAAATTCAAGGGCCAAAATCCATGAGTGCCTGGGGCGATTTATGTGGTTATCGAACTTGGCAAAGATATTATGCCCAAAAGCATTGTCAGCAAATTTGATGAAGATGTTCGACTCGAAGGGCGGACAAATCTAAATTTGCAGTTTTTCAAGTAATTCAAGGGCCATAATCCAAGATAGCCTGGGGCGATTTTGGAGGTTATCGAACTTGGTCGAGATATTATGCCCACAAACATTGTTATTGGTGAAGATCGGATGAAAACTGTTCGACTTAGAGAGCAGACATTCTTTTGGACGCCGACCGCCAGCCAGCTTGCCACTGGTGTTCAAATAATACGCCCCTCTCCTTCAGAGACGGGCGTATAAAAAGTAGTTAAGGTACTAAGTTGTAACTTCACACAATGAGCTTACTGAGAGGAAGAGCAGTGATAAGGAATCATAACTCTGGGTGGTCCAATTTTTAATTATCTTCCTTTTCGTCAAAAGCTTATCCGAAGCCTAAGTTCAAAACTATGAAAGGGATTGACTTGATACTTTACATATTGATAGAGGACCTTGAAGGAAATGCAGAATTAAAAAAGCATAACTTTAACTGATCCTAGTTTTGAATTATCTCCCCTTTTGTGACAAAGGCTTCTCCAGAGCATAACTATCTTAGGGATTAACATAACTTTGTATATTGATAGAAATCAGTGAGAGGGAGTGCAGTGTAAAGGACCAATAACTCTAGTTTACTCGGTTTTTTTAATTATACTCCTTTATGTATGATCAGCTTTACAGTGTATTACTCAAAAAGTATATAAATGATTGACTCAATACTCTATCCTGTTCAGAGCATCTCTCCTTAACTATAAAATATACTTTTTCTGCAAATTTTAAATTCTTATAGAACACAGGGAGGTGTGCAGTGCATATGAACAGCATATGAACAATAACTCTAGATTACCCTATTTTTATCATCTCCTTTCTTTATAACAGATTGTCTGGAGAATAACTTGAAAAATACATAAAGGGTTAGATCTATATTAAACACATTACATTTAGTAAGGTCTTTGAGAGAAAATGCAGTACTTAAGAACCATATCTCTATATGACCCTATTTTTGAATTGTCCCGCTTTTTTTATATTTGCTTCGGGGAGCATCCGTCGGTATCGGTATTACCTATTGCCTTGTTAACAATAACAGTCACAAGAAAACCAGTGCACAGCTAAAGCTTACATCACTGTCATAGCGTTCTGCGGCAAGTAAGGGAATATTGACAGCTCACTCAGCCATTCTTGTTTCGGTGACTGGCTTGTGATGTCAATACTTTGTTGGTTTGGGGTATAGATTTGGCCTTTTCTGTTCTGTCAGAGAAAATTGATGTTACACATTTATTGATGTCGTTTTACTATTTAATCACTTTTTGTGATATCTTTTAAAATATGTAATGGCTATTGTACAACTTAAATGGTTTATCTATAGGTACATTTCCTTAAAACGAAGGAAATCCTCATACTTTGATAAATATTTAAATTGATTGTTTATGTAGGGTTACATTAATAATCAGATGTCTTTAGATAACGGTGGATTGTTAAAATTAGTTACCAGTTTTTACGGCTGTACACATAGGTACCGTGTTAGCTATGATACATATATACAGTGTGTACTACTGTAATTATAACCAAATGAATAGTACTGTTAATACACATACCGACTTGTTAATCTTATATATACATAAACTATACGTAGTAATTATACCAATCTGGGTCTGATATACCTTTAAGTCATTTTATGATATCGTTAATTCATTTTATAATATCTTTAAATGTAATATGTGATATTTTAAAATAAGGTGTTTTGCGTATACACCTGATTACAAATTAAGGTATTAGGCCCCTAATAGTAATGTTTAAAAATGGCATTTGCTTGGTATAATTTTAAAGCTGACCGTGCTTCGCACTTGTATGCAAATTTTTAAAAACTTTTACCGTGCCGTTTTTTAATAAATTTTGTGTAATTTATGGTATTTCCTCAAGCTCAAGAAGAGACAAATTTCAAGGTGGTGGCCTTTATCCAAAATGTTTGCAGAGAATTCATTATTCCATTATTTTTTATGAAAGAAACATCAAACTATTGGTAAACAATCATAAAACTTATAATAAAAACTGTTACTATGATTTTTTTTCTAGGGTGCCTCGAGTAAACGGATTTAATGAGACAGAATTCCAACTCCAATATTGAAAAAACCTGCGGGTCTGTTTTGAATTTCGCTTACTTCATTCAAAAATAACCTTGGGGCAGAAGTAAAACCTACCTACATTTCTTCCATAATATGTAATCTAAAGAATAAAGGCAAAATAGAGAATTTTTACCGCATGTAACTCAGTATTTTTAAAGATGTCTAAGTCTACCCCTTCTGTTTCAGAGGTAAATTCACTTTAAACAGCAAGAAATCGCTTATCAATTTAATTTTTTTCCACTTTTGTACAATAAATCAATAACAAGTCTAAAAAGAAGTAAAAACGTACTAGAAAAAAGGAAAATAAGAAGAAAAAAAAATTGGTCCCAGTGGGGCTTGAACCTACGACCCCCTGAAAATTGCAGTTAAAGTAGGTTTATGGTAGGAATTGAATACTCTTCAAAAAGGAGGTACTCTATTATGGGCCTAATACCTATGCACATTCACATCTGTAGAATTTGATTTAACCCTGATTTTCAATACTTAAGAAAACACGTCAAATAAAAATGATAGGGTTGTGTGCTTGTTTTATTTGTTGGACTGAGTTTAGATTTTTTGAAATTTTGACCTTTCGGTCGATTGTTCACCCTCCACTTACACTCAATTACCCTAGTCCTCAAACTATATCACAGAAGCTGGGCAATAGAAATGATTTAGATTTTCTCGAGACAGCGTGTATAATCCTTAAAGCACACACAGCAATTAAATTGTGCTACAGGTTACATGATGTATTGAAATCAATCTTAAATTTGATATACAGATGACAGCTGATAATACAATTTCAGGAAACTGCATTTGTGATTCTGGTTATATGGATATCGACTGTTCCATAAGTGAAAACGATGCCCCGCAAATGTTAGGCATACCTGACCGAGGAATTTGTGACTTGCGGCAAAGAAAGTGTCAGAAAACGTCTGTCTTTGGAAAAAACATAGTTGAGTCTCCAAATCTGTTATGCAAATTGCAACCATTCCAGGTAATTACATTTGAGCCGTGCCATGGGAAAACCAACATAGTGAGTTTGCGACCAGCATGGATCCAGACCAGCCTGCGCATCCGCGCAGTCTGGTCAGGATCCATGCTGTTCGCTTTCAAAACCTATTACAATTAGAGAAACTGTTAGCGAACAGCATGGATCCTGACCAGAATGCGCGGATGCGCAGGCTGATCTGGATCCATGCTGGTCGCAAAACCACTATGTTGGTTTTCTCATGGCGTGGCTCATTTGACTTTTGAAAGATGTTGTCAAATAATATTGTGGTTATCTTAACAGGCATCTATAATAATAAAATGTGAGAGCATGCAACTTAAGAAAAATGTATATCTGAATTTCAGTGCTTAGATATACTCACGGTTTCGTTACCTATTATTTCTTGTATCAATTTAAGAAACCTTTAAAACTTGATTAAGCTTTTTGAAGCACGCATGCCGTTAAAGAGATTTCGTTTTATAAATTGGTGTGTTTTCGAAAGAACACTGCACTCCTTTCTGTCAGTATAGATGGTTTCAAGACTCTATGTGAACTATTACTTAAGCTAAATGTAACATAAACTTCTAAGCACTTTATGTTTTATCTAAACTAGACCATAACTCTGGTCTGGCTGAGTAAATTCGCAAACAGAACACTAGTTGCACAAACATTTCGCTGATGTTTTATGACTCTGGGTCATATACTTTTTGAGCTATGCGAAACAAACTGTTATTTTTCACTAAGCCAAGGACAGTTACTCTGGTCTGACTTGAGTGAAACCCTAAACAAAACACCAGGTGCAAAACTTCAAATGTTAAACAAACATGTAATGTTTTATGGCTCTAAGTCAAAGAGCACATTATGTTTTTTTTTCAATAAGTCATGGATCATAACTTTGGTCTGGCTTATTGAAATCTCCAACAGAACACAAGATGCACAAATTCACAAACCATATTACAATCCTTTTATGTTTTATGACTCTCAGAAAATGACATTGTCTTTTATTGACTGAACGTCAACATTGGATGACAAGTATAGCTTTAAAGATTTATCATTAAGTTACAAGGAAACAAACAGTTAAAAATTCAAATAAGTCCTTGTCAAGTGTGTAACCGAATTTTCCACCCAGAAACGTAAATACATCAATTGTGGATGGAATAAAAACATGAAATGTGAACCTGCTATTGGTCATTTGAACTGGTCAAAGTTACTGGCAACCAAGTAGTGACAAAACGTTTTGCGCAAATGTTAAACATAATAAAACTAAAAAATTGTAATTTAGCTCATACTGACCAAATAACAAATGCAAACATTCTCAAAAAAGTTTGAATCGGTCTTCTCGAAGCCATGGTCCTGAAGCAACTCAGCAAAAATGCAATAAATCTCAAATATATACGTACCAACAATGCCAATGATCCCCATACCCGTCGATGGTGTTTGCAAGTTACTTATTTGCCTAATGAAAGTAAAGCCTCTTGTCCTAATGATAGTTTCCAAAATTGTTACAAGAGCTGCATTAGGAGATCATGACAAAGATTTCTCAAATATCTCTTGATAAATGGCATGTTAAAAAAAGACCGACAGAGATAAATCGTTGCACTAGTCTACAAAAATATAAAACAATTGAATAAGTTCAAGCACAGCAATCATAAGCCAATTTTCCTAACTTGTATTGCCTCTAAATTGATTGAAAATATTATTGTCTCATATGTTATGCCCTATTGTAGCAGAAATGAACTTCGAAACCACTACCAACATGGCTCGAGGTCAATGCATAGTGGTAAAAGCTTAACACAAGAGGATTTCGACTGGTTTGGGAATGGCCGAAAAACCGACGTCATTGTAACGTCTCTTATAAATTTTGACTTTTTACAGATTGAAAGAAATGGACAGGCCAAGGAACAAACCACAATGACGAATCAAGCATTGTTAGAATCGTTTACACAAGCCACGTGTGATTTACCATCAATAAGAAACAAGAGATCTGGCGAATATTTAAACGATGATTTCGTAGCTCGTGGATATCGTATTTCGTTAAGTAACAATGGCAAAATATACAGTGAAGAAGACATAATCATAATATTTGACTCTGAATGTGTTAATTGTTCAAAAAGCCACGGGGAAATCGTTTGTTCTGCAAAGGTAAGATATTGCGCTTGATACTTAAAAACATAATATATACCTCTCATAATGATTGTATTACTTGTCAAATTGTTGGCCAGTTTTTAACTGTTCAGTAATTACTTAACCTTTGAGTTAAGTCGTGTCGTTTATATTTACAACGGCTTAGTCAGCACATGCATAACGTTCACGGTGGCCGTCATAGATCTAGAAAGAAAGGCAAATTATCAAACTAAGTCTCTCTTTGATGTAAATTGAGAACTTTCGCGTGTCGAAAATATTGCAATTTCACACTAACTGATAATTTAGCGAAGATATGAATTCTCGAGCAGACGGCTGTAGAAATGGTCAGAAATTGCTGGTGATTTCTGTAAACGTTCAGTGATATTTTTTTTGCGATTTTGTGAAATCATATTTAACCATAAATTGCAAAAGGATATACTTCCGGATATGAACTGTTTGAACGATTCAGTACCAGAATACTAACGCTCTCTCTTAAAATATAAACAGTACATTTTTATATATGTACCTGAACGTTGTAATCATTAGATGCTAGTATGAATTGATATGTTGAAAACCTAAAAATAATGTTTATTAATTCAAGCCTGGATATTGCATCAACAATGGGAATTGTTACAAGTCTGGAGAATCCTTCGGCTGTTACACTTGCACTGGCGATCAACTCGATAAAGTAGCATGGACCTCTGGACCTGGTACATACTTTATTCAAACAACTTATAATTGTTTTTAGTTTCCAAATATTATAAATAACTGACTACTTGATCAGTAGCGAGTATGAAATTTTTCTTTTTGTACGAAAGAACAGATTCATTAAACAATCATCCGATGAATCTGGAAAATCAAGAGTTGAAAACTCCCTGTTAAAATGTCCCCGTAATTGGACTCAATGTTGTTATATTTCCTGGTCCTTTGGGATCGTGGAGTACATTTAACTTTACTGTTACAATAACAGAATTCCACTTAAGCCGGTATTAGGGCGTTGGTATACCTTACTTTGCGAGGTACATCATAGAATTACACACATACATTCCGGGGTACAAAAACATGTGTGGGCGTCTGGGGAGTTTCTCATTTCATTACCTCTCATTAATAGACTTTTTAAATCAAATCAAGTCTGCTTTTTTCCGCTTGGTGCATTCTGTGCTTCCGAAGAACCTTTCGACATGTTATAACTATCACAACAGCTATCTGCGAGTGCAGTGTGGTATGCACGGTAAATGCACCCCCATACTTGGACTCAGTGTTGTTAAATTTTCTGGTCCTTTGGAATCGTAGAGAATATTCAATTTTATTGTAATAGAATTCCGCTTAAACTGGCTTGAAGGGTGTGAGGCTGTTGGACAAGTTTATTTCTTATCATAGCCAGACTTTATCAAACTGCTGCTTGGTTGCGTTCTGTATTTCCAAAAGGATCTTTTAACAAATTTTATTTATCATTTTAGATGTTCCTATACCGGCACCTCCTCCAAGCCAGTCTGGAAAGTTATGGATCATAGGAGCCGTTGTTGGCCCGGTAGCTGTGATACTGATTATCGTATTTGTGGTTATTTACTACAACACGTAAGCAGTTACATTTAGTACCTGACTTAACAATGATTAAAAACAGAAATTCCATCTTAAATTGTTATGCGTATCTCACTTGTATTCTCAGTTTTACAAAGACCAAACATATATTTGGGTGTTGCTGACATATATTTAACAGATCTTTAAAATAGTTTTAAACTTATTATGTTACACTGTTTAGAATTTATCTGTTGATGTTTCTAAAAACACAAGCTATAGCTTGCTGCTGTTCCTGAAATAATAACAAGTTATGGCTTGTTGCTTATGCTGAAAGAATTACAAGTTATGATTTGTTGCTGCATTTGAAATAATTACAAGCTATGACTTCTTGCTGTTTCTGAACTTATGACTTGTTGCTGTTTCCAAAATTAACTTACTTTTTTTCAGAAAGAGACATCCACATGGCTCAAAGAAAATGGGTTCTGTTAATCCGCTTTACAGCGAAAGTTAGAAGTCTTAGGACATCCAAATGGCGACGATACGTTTGTGCTTTCATATTCAAACGTTCTGTATATAACTACTAAAACATTCAGACTCTTCTGCTTGCTTATATTCTATTAAAATCAAGTTTAGAAAAAGATGTAACGTACAACTGAAGTGCATTTATTTAAAAAAAAAAGGTATGAAAAGGTTACAAATTTATTATGAAATTATCTATTTAGCACAATTTTTATAATTGAAAGTGTAAGATAATAGTTTTAATTACTGTTGCGGGTTTTTTGTATTGAAGCCATCAAAATACAACCCACTTTTCTATTTACACAACTAAAAGTTGAAGCCTGAAAATAAAAATGTTCATGCGATACATTTAAAGAAACTTCCAACGTCCCCAACATCCGATATATCTGTCAAAATATCTCATAATGTCAACAGTATATGTCTGGAAAATTCTCGCGTTATTATGAAAAATACTTAGAAAGAATTTCAACAAAATTAAGTGATGCCCTGATATCATTTTATTTACTCTTCAGCGGTAAATCATTTTTTTTAAAAAATCACAAAAATTACTAGAATACATACAATTTACGAACAAGCGAATTTCATTATATTGAAAGAAAAGTCCTACAAAAATAAAATAACTTCTTTATCCTGCGATATCTTGACTAAATTTAAATCTGGTTTGACATTTGACCACATATCAGTGAAAAATGCAATATCAACGCCTCATAATACATGAATGATATTTTCTCCATTTATAAAATCACTACTTTATTTGTACTTTCTGACTGTTTGAGTGATATTTTGTACAAGTTGATTTGTTGAAAGTTGAACATACTATTTACAACTTATTTGTTTTTAAAATTATTTTTTTTGTATAAATGTACAATTAGAATTATGAAACCAAAACAATTGAGGAGGGTTAAAAATTTCGATTAGTATATAATTATTGCAACAAGTTACGAGTGAAAGAGTGGACACACTTTTGATGATAAAAATTCTCTTTCCTTTACTATTCGTTGTTGTTACTAAATGTATTATTTTCAATGTATACAAATGATCAGTGAAAAAAATAAATTGCGATATATTTGGAGAATAAGATATTTTAATAAGCAGACAAAATTTCTCAATTACGAAAAGCCCACCATTTACAAATATTCATAACAATTAGTATTAGATATTAAGGAAAACAAATAATTTTTAAGAAGTTAAAATACGCTACTGTTTGATTATCTAATAATCGGATTTTATTCACATCAAAAACAAATTTATGATGAGAATATAACGTAATTCATTGTGTTTTTCAAAGATAAACGGTATGCGTTTGATTTTATATCTTCCCGGTATATGTTTTGCTTTTTATACTTTTACTAATTATATTTAAGTCTTTTTTCAGCACTTTTCCTGCCATAAAAATCTTCCACAGATAAAAGAAATTTGGCAGGTCAGGTATTGTCAGTTTAGTATTATATACTTGGAAAGTATTGCTATTAAAAGGCAACATGACATCAAATGTGAACAAAGTTATGTATCATTTGTATTATGAAAACTTGTACGAAAGATAATGTAGACAACAGACAGCGAATGTTCGTAGAAAGTAGAGGCTTATTTGCTTTAATATACACTTTCATATAATTATATACTGTAGTTTTCTTTCTAAAAAAGTTATTTGATATCATGCACTTTGTGACGTTAGTGGTGTATAAAGAATAAATGCTATATTACTATGTCTTGTGTTTCCCGAAAATGAAAATGTATTCAAACCTGTCTTAAAATACAACCCTTTGCTTTGTCAAAAGGTGACCTTAATTACAGGTGTCTTATTGTAAACATCTGATTCAGACAAGAAGAAATTAGAAGTCAAGAAGATATATTATAGTTTCTTCTCAAAGACGATGTTAAGGTAGTTCTGCGTTATCAGTTTATCTTTCTCTACAATATAGAATCTGATGATTGAACCAAGAGTTTTCTCAATATGATGATGTACTAAAACATTTGGCCAATGAAAGAAGTATGGACCTATGAAGAAAGATAATATACCTCGATCAAACTGAGTCTGTTATTGTTTCAATACTTCGAAGAGTTTTAATGTATTTTTATTCATCATTGAGTCTATTTTCACTAACAAAAAAAATCTACGATGTAGATTTTAATGCAATTAATCACAGTTATAACGTAAATAAAATGTAGGTCTATGTGCTGCACAAACTGTAGTGCAATCGGTACATAATGTTTTGCTAAGTCTTAAATAACACTAAATTACAGAAGACACATATTAATTGGAGGGTATTTGTTAATTCTGCTTCAACAAACTAAAATGCTTTCTTTTTATTTCAAAGTTTGGATTAATTCATCGTCACAAGAGAAATTGAAATTTAATTTTTCTTCCGTTATGTACCTCGTTTGCAAGAAACGGAATGGTTTGAAACTTTCCAGAGATCACCGAGTACTTCCGAACAAGTGGTGGCAAGCTATAACTGTAATTCATCTAATTGTACTTGTGTATTTTGTTAATGCAGGGCACTGACCCAACACGAAAATACAAATGTATTTGAGAATCAACTCAGGACGGTCAGATCCGTTTGACTAGCTATCATTGATATGAAACATATCGTGCATTTAAATTTGCTGCTTATTGTAAATACTTGCAAATTGATAATGTTCATTGTAAATACAATGTTGCTTCAAAGATGAATATCCGCATCTTTTCCGTCTAAACTTGATTTCACAATTACTTTGGTGTTACATACTGTTTAATGCTTGTGATCCATACGCCAAATATTATAACATCTATGCCGGTTACCTTTTGAAAAAAAAATCTTCTTTATATATTTGACCGTGTTTGAATGTTTCACATGTTACAACTTTTATTTATTTATAATAATATCATATTTAATCCTTAAGTCTGCATTTTTTTTCAACATTTTTTGTATCATTCTGAAAGAGTAATTGCACATTTTGTTTTCCATTTCGAAAGAGTAATGACTCTCTTTAACGCATTTGAAAATTATGTTTCCACATTTTTTTTCATCAAAAGAGGTGCTGCCAAAACTATGCTCTTTTTTCTCTTTTGAAATCTCTTTTTCCGCTTAATTAAGTACAGCTTTCTCTAATTCGTCTACCAGTTTCAGTATATTTGTACATGTTCACAAAAATGTACAATCACTCTTTAAAAATGATAAAAAACAGTAATTACTAAATTTGTTGAGAAAATGCAGAGCAAAAAATGCAATGTAATACAGCTTCAGGATTCAAGATTTTTAATGAACAGTTTTGGCAGTCTTATTCAGTAATTGTAGCTAGTTCAGGTTTCTTCTGCAGTCTGTAAGTACCACCATCTGGGGTTCAGCTTTTGCGCATGCTTTGCTCATCTCATGGTGCTTAATTTCCATACAAGTTAGACTGGCTTAGCGAAATAAATTATGGGAAAAACCTCGGTATGGTATCACACTTTTGCAGAAACACAACAGAAAATTCCTCTCCAAGTTAATGAAAGTCAATAGTTTGATTGCATTATGAAACTCATATGTCCAGTATGTGTTAGGAATAAAAATTGCAATATCAAGGAAGGTATAGTTTACTAACATTTTACGTAAAATTATATGTTTTACAAATAAATCATGAAACAAACTATACAAAAGCAACGAATTCCTTTCATGTCGTTAAAGTGTTAAACAAAATTACCCCTCCGGTGATGATAATTGTTTTTATTATACATCGCATAAATGTCCATTAGTTTAACTTGAATAATATTTCATATTCCCTACTGATTTAATATCTCATGCGCAGTATCGTTGTTTTCTTTTCTGCGCATATGATATGATCCAAATAAATAATATTACATGTGCAACAGCACTATTTTTGGTTTTCTGTGCATGTGATAGTATTTTTCATATCTCCCGTTGGGTGATACGATACTTTTGCGTTGATAAAAGACTGAAACGATTAATTTTGACGAGGCGCTTACATATAATATAGGATTAAGTTCTGTGAATCATGTCGAGTTTTTCTATTTTTAATGATTTGCTCTCCTTGCCAAAAATTTCGAAAACAACTTTTTACCAGATTGTTAATCGAAAGTATGATCGTCGGATAGGAAATGCTCCAACTAAGAAAATGAGTGCTCACACTATTTTAACATCCTTCGTTTAGAAATAAGAAAGTTACTGTTATTGCTGTCGGTGTCGGCACTGACATAACGGCTGAAATGGTGATTTATCGATATGTGAGCTATGATAGTTCTACAGAAAATTCACCACAATTTTGGTGTGCTCTCTAGTAAAGACTAGGTCATTTTTATTTGGTGTTTATGACTTTTAATGACTATTTCAGTAAATCTTTTAGCTAATTATGATGATTTTCCATTCGGTATAATAAGATTAATATTGTATTCCTGAGTGGGTGATATAAAAAATGTTCACCCCTCTAAATATGAATATAGAGCTCGACCGACGCCTCGGTCGATATTTATATTTATCCTGTCACTTGCAGTATTTTCGACCCGATATCAGGGTGCCGTATATCTTTCTTGATATACCGTCAATTGATCATGTGACCAGTGATATACGGTCAGTTGATCATGTGACCTTATGGTCGATATTATTGTCATAAGAAATTTTGCAACGAAACCATCATCATTGTGTTGGAAATGTCCGAACTAAGAAAATGAGTGGTCAAATAATGAGATTTTATTCAAAAACGAAGAAAGTTATTGCGATTTTGCCGGTAATCATGTCATTATATAAGTGACGTCATTCCGAATATGACGTCATTAAAGCGGTTGTCCCACACTTATTTTTATAAAATAAATTGCCAAATATCGGAAAATGAAGTAATGACAAGATAAATAGAATAATAGGTTAGTGCCTAAGATTGAGAAAGTTTATCTGGCTCGGCTCCGGACGTTATCAGGTTCGCCTTCGGCTCACCCGATAACCCCCTCCACCTCGCCAGATAAACTTTCTCATCTACGGCACTAACCTATTATTCTCTATATCTCGAAATAACTAATAGTTTAAGCCAATTTAACATTTAAGAATACTTGACTGACCAATGATAAGTAACGATACTTAGGTAACACAGAAAGAACAGTATCTAAAAATAATTGCATTCTGGAAAAAAAGATCATTCGGTAAGAGACAACTTTTAACTAAACTCGGAGTAATTGCAGGTTATGCAGTTTTGTATAAACGTCCCTACCTATACAATTGTAACATCGGTGGTAAACTACGTCGTTAGGCAGTTTGATACATTTCGGACGTCAGTATAGCACATGGTTTTCCGTAAAAGACGGAGAATCCCAAAATTTTATACTGAGACTACGTTATTTGCCGATAATCATTACGGGTTTACAACCTTAAGTGAAAGCTTTCACTTATCTTATTTTTCCAAAGTGTAATGAAATAATATATAGGCTGATGCCTGCCTTACAAATGAATCTATTTTCTGCTATCATATTGTATGTACTTGTAAACAGATCTCGACAGATTGGTTTTGGTTTGGGTTTGTCCTTATGGTCTGTGCGTCGGCTGTCCATCCCCGTCATTTACACCCCAGCATCAACTTGTTTTGAAGAAATCTTAATCAAATTTGGACACAGTGTATCAGCCATATAATTATTACCGTCAAGCTTGTTAATTAGCCCAACAGTAACATTATGTTAAGAGTTCCGACACGTGAATGGTATTTCAGTTTTACACTCTAGCGCTTTCATTTCTTCAAGACCAATTCCTATCATATTTATACAGAATACTTATAAAATCTTCAGCAATTTCGACGAGAGACCTGCGTGATCGTGTGGTTACGGTCGCTGACTGCAAATCACTTGCCCTTCACCATTGTGTACGGTTATTAACTTGCTTGGTAATGAAAGTAACCATCCAGCTGGCCTTTGGAATGTCGGCATTCCTAGCCAGTTGCCAGCCTATGCCTAAAATAATTCTTGGAAGAGGCACCTAAGACCTTCCTCCAACTTGCAAAGCTGAGACGCTGCAATAAGTCTTAAATTGTGTAGGTGTGACTTAAAGTCCATGAAAAATAAAACACAAAAATATGTTGACGACCTGTAGAATAACATCGTATTGATCTGTCAAAGCTGTCATATTTCACCACTTTTCACCCGAAGCACATTCAGTTGTTTCTAAATCCTACTGATATAGCCTGACAATGTTAGTTTTTGTATAATTAGCAAAGGATCAGGTGTTTCTAATGTCAAATACTATAATAATCGTAACCAACAGCTGCGTCCACTCTCAAATGTCTGAGAAGATGGCAAAATTCTATTGAAACTTGAAAGTCGTATATCATGAACAAATTAGACTTCCAGCAAATTGCAGCTGAGAACAAAATATACTTGAAAATACTCTTAATGTATAATGACAGGCCTGAAGTTTTTATAAAACGTATAATCATTTTATTATAAAAATCGATTCATTTATCTAACTAAACCAAATGTAGCGGACAATGTCTTGTATTTAGAATACGGATGACAATACGGGACATACATAACATAAACATATAGAAAACACAAATTACGGGCAGTGTATACTTGACACTGCCACATATAGCTGTTTATTTAGACTTTGATTAAAACTTTACCTAATTAATATCACTTTCGTTGAGTTTGTTTTTCATTAAACCATGCCAAACCTCGAGCGTACATTTCTTCAGGGACATCCTTGTTTTTCCTTTAACCACAAAAATGATTCGATTGGATTAAAAACGGTCTATTTTTCAGCAGTATTGAAGTTAGATCTATCCAACGGCGGTCAGTTAAGCTGATCAGTGTTCCTAGGTTCTGAACCAGCATAGACATTTCCCAGGCATATAAACGACAGTGTCTACTTGTGGCAGCGAGCACAATGTCCAACTTTATAGTGCTACCTCTTCGAATATCAAGCCGTACACACCTGACATAATACCCCAACCAGTCACATTATACTGATACCGGGCTGACCGGTGCTGTCCAATCCTCTTAACACTTTGCGTCAAGTCAGGATTCTGTATGTAGTGAATACTATACTTACTCAATATAAACTTAAATATCCAGTGTTATTATATTTTCTGGTTCTTTGACATCATGGAGTCCATTAAGTGGATGTATAATTAAGTCCCGCACATATATAATAGAGTTTCGCTTAAGCCGGTGCTAGGGGGCGTGAAAAGTGTTGCACACTTCATTACCTCTCATGAACAGACTCAATCAAACCGAGTCTGCTATTATTCTTCTTGGTTGCATTCTGTGCTTCCAAATGGTCTTTTTACAGATTTTATTAATAATATTGACTTATGACGATTGGTATTTATTTACATTGCTTTGACAAAATAAAACTGTGACGTCTATTTGGAGGCATGATTATTTAAAGTATAAGCGAAACTTAGTCGGTGTAACTAAACGAAGCTAAATGGAAAACTGCATTGCGTATTTAAATACAAGCCAACATCAAAAGCAATATTCAGTATGTACATTTTTAAAATTACAGATTTTGAACATCTTGGATGTTTATGGCCACATGCTACTTACAAATTTAAATTGCTATTATACTTGCATATTTGCACAATTATTTTTAATCCTTTGATAGGCAATGAGTGAAATAATCATTTGCATTGTTTATCTTTAGCCAGTGCTTTAGGAACTGACTATAGCTCTAAATCAACTACCAACTTCTATTTTTATGTGACCGCATCACAAAAATATTCTGGACGTGTAAAAATAGTCACATATTTATTTTTTTATAATCTTGGTATTGTGTGAGTGTTTGAGCAACTGAGAACTACCGTTTATAAACAACAAAAACAAGCAGCAACGGATTCAATATTAATCACGAACTTTATATTCACATTCGAAACATTCAGAATCACTCCGCTCTAGGGTTAGGGTTTAGGGTTAAGGGTTAGGGTTTGGTTAAAATTTGTCCCACGCTGGGGCAAACTTAGTTTTACATAGAGTTGTATAGGGGAAACCTCTAAAAATCTTCTTGTCTTGAACCTGAATGCACAGAGCTTAGATATTTGGAATGTAGCATTGTCTAATGGACCTCTGTGGCAGTCTTGATTTTAAGGCTTTGGATTAAGTAGTTGTTTAAGCTAAGTTATCTCCCTTTGACCATAGTTGTAGTTTGTGTCCAGTCAGGTGTATTGACCTTAGGTCAATTTGTTCCCTCTAAAAGACTGTGTTCTGATTGGTTTAGGCATCAGTGATCAATATCTCACTACCTGGAAAGCTTTGATACTGTGTACATGTATTTGGTAGAGGTTGTTTTAAATCAGTAATATATTAGTTTTAAAGGAATGGAATTATTAGTCAGAGGTTAGTTACTTTCATTTATAAGGTTCCTATCAGTTTTGCTAGTCTTATAAAGTGATAGATAATGATTTTAACCTTACAGTTTTGGACTTTTCTGATTAAGACAGATTAGTATATTTTGAGTAAAATCATGTTTCATAAATGGCAGTCTTCTCACATATCTCTGTCTCATTCTTTAATTACACATTTAACAATTTAATCATTTGCAGACCATTAACCTGAATCACAGTGTGATAGAGCAGATGAGTTGTTGGTGCAGCTGGTGATGTTTTCTATAGTGGTGATGCATTTAAGTCCACAACTTGGTAAGCATACATGTGTTTTGTTATGTACATGTGTAATATGTAATTGTATACTTTTAATGTATATGTAAGTTTACATATAATTCAAGTATATGTCCTAAGTATTGTGTTTAATGACTGCAAGGTGCCACTACACACAACTATATGTTTTAACCTGTATTACCATATGAATAAGATATTTATGCATTTTATTATAATATGTATGGTATTTGATGTATCTATTATGTGTATTACCTGATTGTAAGTTTTGTTAATGTTATGTACTTTCAGGATGCTTAGTTTACCAACCAATAAATTGATAAAGGTACAAAGAGCTTGTTTCCTACACACGGCCTCCAGATGGACCTACTCCTCAACCCCCACTAGCAGTTATACTTCTTTATAATTTACAAAAGGACTTTAAGTAAAACTAGCCAAGTGACAAATGGCGCCCAACGTGATATTGTGTATACAAGCCATACACTAGTGAAGAACATCAGCCAGCAACACTAGATTAGTAGATATACACATGAACGCTCATTTAAAAACAGTGATTCACGTGAAAAATTTATATGGATTTTTATTGGTGTAAATACGGTAATCAGATTTTTCATTCTGATACTTCTACAGAACTGGATGTAAAAGTTATGTTCTACTTCAGAACATTTTTGTAATTTAAATACAAATCCGAGGACAACTAGTATTTACAGTGACGGTGAAAAGAGAGTTAAATTTGAACAGTTAATTTATGAATAGTGACAGTGGATTTATTTATAACAGTGTTGAACAGTGAATTTAATTTTTGGATTTTTAAGTGAAAAGTATTTATCACTTTTCATATTGATGACGGGAAGAAAGTACAGTGGAGAACAGTGATTTAGTTCCTAACACCAGGAGCTAAGTGTTATTTTCAAAGCAAACAGTTTAAGACAGTGACAGTGTTGTGTGTATAAGTGGCATAATAGGACATTATCCATTTTTACAAGAATTTTACAGTAGAACAGTTTTAAAGTACAGAACAGTTATCAACTGTTGGTGAGTTAAATGAATTTTCTATACTTAAATTGCAGTTAGTCTGTAATTGCTAAAGTCAGTGTTGCCATTTCAACACATTTTCATATTTTACACAGCTATATTGTCTGTGGTTTTTCATGAATAACTGCAGTTTTTGTATATGTACATTATGAAGTGCTTAGTGTAAGTGAGAGAGTTGTCACATTGCATATATAACTTAACTTTCTTGGTAGAGGTACTCTTAATTTAATAATTCTTCTCTCCTAGTCTACTATTTCTAGTATTCTTGTAACAGTCTAACTAATTATCGAAATTTAAATTTTAAAACTGCCATTTAGAGACATTTCTAAAAAAAAATATCCAAATTCAGTAATGTAAACACTTTTGAGACCGGTTTGAACTAAATTTTGACCTTAGTTGACATTGTGTAGTGGAATTTATTTGTTATTTAAATTAGTTAGGATTTTGATAGCTGACAAGGTTGTACTGTCAAGGTTGAGCAGTTTTCTATAGATAAGCTGTAGTTTAGTGATTGAGTAGAAGTCAGCAGAACCTGTTTTGCTGTGACAGTGCACTACTTGTTGTTTACAATCCATATACAGAACATGTGACCTCTTTGACCTGTCATATTTGGTTTGACCCAGATGGTTTCATTTTTCATTGGTTGAGTTGTTTTACATTTGTGACATCACAGACCACATGACCCTAATCTGACATAGCAGATATTAGATATAATCATATATAGTAAAAGGCTACTCAATGAATATATAGGTCAGTGGGTACATAAAAATAAATAGTTGGTTATTATTTTTGGTGAAGATATTTTTTTGCTGAAAAGTAAACAGTATTGATACTTTGTGTGTTATACATGTATATTGTGTCCTAACTAGTATAACTATAAGGAAATATTGACTTAGACTGTCAATTTAATTGAATAGTTGAAAAAGTTTGAGATTAAATTTAATTTCTGCCTTTTTCAATTGAAGTATACAGTTTCTGAGATTGATTTAATAGAAATTAAATTAATAACAGAAAACTAAACTTGAGCTCAAGTATAAAATAAAGTGTACTTGTTTGGTATATAAGCATAAATTGCTACCATATAAAGTTGTCATAATATACATTGTTTATTAATCAAAGCCAGAGGCTGGTATAAAGATACACATTGAGTATTGAGTATATTTGATAGTGGTAAAAGGTTTATTGGTTTAGACACATGTTTTAGTGTGCAATAAAGTGGAAAATAGGTGATTGAAATATTTATTGTTGAAATATTGGTATTGATATTTTATATTGATGAAATGGGTTATTGATTTTTTGGTTGAATGAACAACAGGTATTGAAGGGATTACTGATTGTATAGATTACTGATATAGATAGATAAGATTGAGGTGATAAAAGATAATTGATGAGTTTACTTATACAAGGGTGTTAAGTTATTGTGTATGATATAATGATATTTTGAAAGTGAAAGTGAAAGTAGAGATTTAGTTGAAGTGAAAGTAGACTTTGAAAGCTGAAAACTGAAATTCTTTATATTTAAGCAGTAGTCACTGCATAAGAGTACTAAGTGAGCATTACTGTTAATGCGAAAGGAAGTTAATTGAATGAAGGGTTAGTGTTGAAAGGTTGTATAAAGCAAATAGTCTTTGAGTTGACTTTGATTATTAAGCAACACTGAATGCTATAAAGACTTAAGTGAAATTGAAGCTTAGTGCTATAAGAAGCTGTTTGATTGAGATTAGAAGTTGAATTGGAGTTTCACTGAAAGGTGTTGTAACAGAATTGAATTGAATTTAGAACTACAGTGAGTTGTTTAGTTGTATTGAGATTGAAAAAGACTTAGTATTGAAATAGATGAAGTGAATTTGAAGTGATGCGCATACTGAATTACTGAGTTGGTGTTTCAATATATTGAAGAAGAAATGTGAATTTATTGAAAAGTGAAGGTGAATTTATTGAAAAGTGAAGTAGAATTAAGTGAATTTGAAGGTGAATTTAGTGAATAGAGAAAGTGAATTGAATGAATTTTGAAAGTGAATTAAAGCGATAGAAACTCTACGTAAACTTAGTTTTAAGTCATACTTAGCTAAGTAAACTGATTGATGAGAAGCATATTGAATGAAGTGAAACAATAGAAAAAAAAAAAGTGACTTAGGTGAAATTTTGCAGAGGACCACATTGAACTGAATTGAATAGAAAGTGATCCCAGTTGAGTATTACAGTATACTAAGATATAGTATAACTAAACTGCATGAAATATTGAATTAGAGCTAGAAGAAGCTAGCTTAAGTGAATAGTACAGTGCAGTACTGAATTAAGAAATACTTAAATATTAATAGAATATTAACACGAACTGAAAGACACTGATTATATAGTGCGAATAGGTGTTACATATTGAATAGTGAATGCATAACTGAATTACATAGAGAAAAGACTTATATAAGAAGGAGGCTGAGTGTTTGAAATATTATTGAAGAAAATTAGGCTTAACAGAGATTTAACAGAAGAATTGTCAAGATGAGTGATAAAGAAGAAGGTGCAACAGGTGGAACAGCAGTTACAGAGGAAGATTTAAAGATTCTTGAAGCATTTCATGCTATGAAAATGAAACCACCAAAGATTGAGAAACCAGAGGACTTGATGTCCTATATGAAACATTTAGGAGATGAACTTAGAAAGGATACAGTATCTGCAGCATCTGAAACAAAATCTGGTGAGGATCTAGGAGCCAGACCAAAGACAGGTAGTCATCACTACCCTAAACTGTCAACATTTTATGGTGAGGAGAATAAAGGAGAAGTAAGCTGGCCTACTTTTAAGTTTGAATTGGAGGCACTTTTAGAAGAAAAAGTATTTAGTAAAGAACAGATACTACTTGGACTTAGGAGAGCGGTGAAAGGAAATGCGAGTGACATTATAAGACGATTAGGTACTGGCGTCAATATTCATGAAGTGATGAGGAAGCTAGAAGGGACATTTGGTAATGTAGAAACACAAGAGAGCATTATGGAGAAATTTTACTCTAGTCACCAGAAAGTTAATGAATCAATAACAAGCTATGCATCTAGACTAGAAGAAACATTTACACAGGCCATTTCACTGGGAGGTCTAAGTAAGTCAGATGATAGAAAATTGAAGAGTGTGTTATACAGAGGACTCCGGCCAGAAATCAAACAGCTATCGGGATATAAATATGACACCGTCGCAGATTACGACCGATTTAAGATAGAACTTAGGAAGATAGAGGCTAATATGAAGGAAGAACAACCTGAAAGTAAGAAATGTCATGCTGCAGTCAACATAGACAAGAACACAAATGAGGAGTTATTGAAGAAACTGAATAAGACAGAAGAGTTACTACTAAAGCTGAATGCAAGGATAGACAAATTAGAAGAAAAGAAAGAAACACCAGATAGACAGTTCAGTCAGAACTTTAACAGAGGATATAGAGGCTCATACAGAGGAAACAGTGGTGGAAGAAGGAATTACAGAGGGAGATTCTACGATGGAGCAAGAGGCAGAGGAGATTACAGGCCACAACGACCAACTGGAACAGGAACATTCCAACCTACTTGCTTTAACTGCAATGAAAAAGGTCATATTGCCAGGAACTGCCCAAAAGAATAAGTGCCTCTGTTGTTGGGTCAAACAAAGGCACCAATCAGAAACAAGACCCCAAATTAATAGGTGAAACCAATGAAGTAAATATCATCATAGGAAATTTAGAAACAACAGCACTCTTAGACAGTGGAAGCTGCATTAGTGCAATTTCACATTCATACTGGAAAGACAATTTATCTGAGATAGCTCCACTTCAACCATTACAAGATATTGTGAATTTGAGAATAGAATGTGCTGATGGACAGAAACTTCCCTACATAGGATACATTGAAACAGAATTGAAAATCACAAATGGTTTACCAAAGGCTTCACCTCAGCAGTGTTTATTTTTGATAACGCCAGATACAAACTACTCTTTTCGAACCCCAGTTATCATTGGCACCAACATACTATCAGAACTTCTACAAGAATGCAAACAGAACTTTGGTCCTCAGTTCATACAGAAAGCAGGTTTACACACTCCTTGGTTTCTAGCATTCAGATGCATTACTTTCAGAGAAAAAGAGTTGAAGAGAAATAAAAATAAGGTAGCCATAGTCAGATGTGCAGAGCAATCCAAAATCATTCTAGGTCCAAATGAGTCGAGAGATATTTTAGGAGAAACGGACAAGGAATTAGAATACGGCCAGACAACAGCCATCATCCATGAAACAGAAGATAGTGTTTTACCAGATTTCATAGACATTACACCAGGAATTGTGAACTATGACTACAAGAAAAACAGACAAATAGTGGTTACAGTTTCTAATCTCACAACAAACAGTGTAGTGATTTCACCTAGGTCCATCATATGTGAGTTACAACCTGTTAAAATAGAAGATAAATTGTTAAGTGAGGCAGATGAAGACAGTTCAAATCAAGATATCATGGATAAAGTTACCATAGATACAGATAACAACCTTACAGAAGAACAAAATAAACGCATCAAAGGCCTGCTGCAGAAACACATAGATATTTTCTCGAAAGACGACACAGATATTGGAAACTGCACAAGAATTAAACATCGCATAGATTTAATAGATGAAGTACCTTTCAAACAACGACATAGAGAATACCACCGAATATGATAGAAGAAGTCAGAAACCACCTTGAACGCTTGTTATCTGCAGGAATTATACAAAAGTCAAAGTCACCATGGGCATCTAACATTGTTTTAGTAAGGAAGAAAAACAATTCTCTCAGAATTTGTGTTGATTACAGGCAGCTCAATATTAAATCAGTGAAAGACTCATACGCTCTGCCACGTATTGAAGAGGTTTTCGATGTTCTACATGGATCCAAGTATTTTTCAACTTTGGACATGAAGTCAGGGTATCATCAGGTAGAAGTAGAAGAAACACACCGAGAACGCACTGCATTTACTGTAGGACCACTTGGTTTTTTTGAATGGGTTAAAATGCCATTTGGTCTAGCCAACTCTCCAGCCACTTATCAACGACTTATGGAGGAATGCCTTGGTGATTACAACATGACTATATGCGTTATATACTTAGATGACCTGATAATCTTCGCGAACACTTTCGAAGAACACCTAGAACGACTCGACAAAGTATTAACACGTCTTAAAGAATGCGAACTTAAACTATCTCCTGAAAAATGCTACTTCATACAAGAAAAAGTGAAATTCTTAGGACACGTCATAAGCAAACATGGTATAGAGACAGATCCTTCTAAGATAGAGAAGATAAGAACATGGCCAACTCCAAGAAATGCTGATGAATTGAAATCCTTTGTTTCCTTCGCAGGATATTATCGCAGATTTATACGCGACTTCTCCAAAATTACAAAACCTCTTACAGACCTGATACCTGGAACTTCAACAAAGAAACGCTCAAAGAAAGAACAGAAAGAATGGATATGGACCAGTACTGAACAACAAACATTTGAAGACTTGAAAAAGATACTAACATCACCACCTATATTAGCTTTTCCTGACTTCACGAAAGAATTCGAGTTACACACAGATGCGTCTGCTAAAGCCTTGGGAGCCGTCTTATATCAGGACAAACAAGTGATCGCGTATGCTAGTCGATCTCTTACAAAATCAGAGCGCAACTACTCGGCATACAAATTGGAATTTTTGGCACTAAAGTGGGCTGTTACTGAGAAATTCGCAGACTACCTAGCATTGAACCATTTCACAGTATTGACCGATAACAATCCGCTAACTTACATATTAACAACCGCAAAGTTAGACGCAACCGGACAACGATGGGCTTCCGCATTAGGCGAATACAATTTTGATATTCTGTATAGACCAGGCTTACGCAACATAGATGCCGATGCGATGTCAAGATACCCGTACGAAAGACTGAATACTGGAGTTGAAACCATGATGAAGATAGACGACAGCACAGTGAAAACTATATGTAGCAGTATCATATCACCACCTTATATAGAAGTCATACCAACAGCCAGTATAAATATACTAGAGGCAACAGAGACACCAGGTGTACCTATGGCACAACTTGAAGTTAGAGAAATCCGACAGAGTCAACGACAAGACAGATTGATAGAAAGATGGCGAAGAGCTGTGATAGATCAGTATTTACCAGATAGAAATCAGTGCAAGACAAAAGAGGACTTATTTATGAGGAAAAATTTTCACAGTTTAAAGATAGTGAGAGGGATTTTGTATAGAGAAGTAAAAGGAGAGAATACAATCAACCAACTAGTCATGCCAGAATGCTACAGAAAAATGGTATTACAAGGCCTACACAGTGATATTGGACACCCCGGACGAGATAGAACTTTATCACTACTTCGAGAGAGATACTTTTGGCCAGGCATGACATCGGATGTAGAGAACTGGGTTTCGAACTGCGAAAGGTGCATAAGAAGAAAGTCATCAACAAACATTAAATCAGAACTAGTGAACATTGTCACAACTTATCCTCTTGAATTAGTATCAATGGACTTCCTTACACTAGAACCATCAAGAGGACATGGTAACATTCTTGTGATAACTGACCACTTCACCAAATATGCTCTGGCAATACCAACCAAGAATCAGACAGCCAAAACTACTGCAGATGCTTTCTACAACCACTTCATTGTCAACTATGGAATTCCAACTAAATTACATACAGATCAAGGTGCCAACTTTGAGTCAGACTTGATCAAAGAATTATGCCATATCACAGGAATGAGAAAAACAAGAACGACACCATACCACGCAATGGGAAATGGCTGCACCGAACGCTGGAACAGAACATTACTAGATATGTTAGGCACATTAGAACCATCAAAGAAGCCTGATTGGAAGAATTACATCCCATCATTAGTATACGCCTACAATTGCACCAAACATGAGAGTACTAAAACGACACCATTCGAACTTATGTTTGGAAGAAAGCCCAAGTTACCGATTGACGCAGTATTCGAAACTTCAGACATTGAACAGCCAACATCTAAAACAACAAAAGACTACATCCAGAACTTAAAGAAAAGAATGCAGACTACGCAAGAAATAGCAAAGAAGTATACGGACAAAGCCAGAGCGAAACAAAAGAAACAATATGACAAGAAAGCTACGGCATCCAGAATTTCAGTAGGAGATAAAGTCCTCATTAAAATCCTTGCATTTGATGGAAAGCACAAGATAGCAGATAAGTTTGAAGAAGAGGTGTACGAAGTAGTAGAACAGCCTAGATTAGAAATACCAGTGTTCAGATTAAGATCTAAATCTGGAATTGAAAAAGTACTTCACAGAAATCATCTGTTACCTATACAGACTACAGACAGTGAAAGTGAAGAGGAAATTAAGATAATGAGACCTGTTCCCAAACCGAGGAAATTAAAGAAACAGAAGGATGAAATTGTGGAGAAAAGTGAACCAAAGGTTACACTTCCAGAGATAAATAGAATAGAAAGAAGTGACGTCACAAGTGATTCAGAGTCAAGTGATTCAGGTGATGAATATGTGCCTAACACATACAAAAGTGGGGACGCCCACATTCCTGAAATTACAGATAAAGTAAATAAAGTAGACAGAAAGAAAGATAGCAGAACTGAAGAATTAGAAAGAGAAATGCATGTAAAAGAAGTGGATGAAACGAGAAAACATACAGGAGATGAAATACATGGTAGTCAAATTGACAACATGGGAATTCACACTGAAGACGATGACATGAGAATTCATACTGGAGAGGATGATATGAGAATTCATACTGAAGAGAAGAACATGAGAATCCACACTGGTGATGACAACTTGGGAACACACACTGAAGATAACATGGGCATTCATACTGAATATGAAAACCTGAGAATACATACTGAAGATCCAGTAGATATAGGAACAGATAGTGAAGTTACAAATAAGGATAGTTCAGTTAGTGAAGTTACAGATAAGAATAGTTCAGTTAGTGGAGTAACAGATAAAGATAGACAGAAAGGACATTCTGAAATAGAAATGATTAATGAGGCTGAAAATAGAAAAGGAGAGATAAATTCTACAGAAACTGTGTTAGAAAGAGAGAGAGGAATTAGAGAAGGTGCCATAAGAAAAGTACCAAATATACAGAAACGTGTAATGATATCAGAGGAACCAAAAATAGAAACAATTGAAACAAGAGAACCAAATATAGAGAGAAAAAGGAAAGGACAAAAGCCTTTACCTAAAATACCTACAAGAAGGTCTGAAAGGGAGAAAAGATTACCGGCTAATTTAAAAGACTATGAGATGAATGTAATGGTTTCATATCCTCCAGACTATAGGTTACATGCCTTAGATGTTTTTATAAATTCCGGTGTTTTAAAGGATGTAGATCCAGAAGTTGCAAAGAAAGTGATAAATGCAGTTATGCAGTAATATGTATCACACTGTAAACAGAATTGTGAAGTGACAGTATAAATTGCACTGAATAGATAAAATATTAATAGAGATAAAAAGAGATAAATCAAGAGAATTATTTCTTAGAGAAAATATAGGCTGTACAGAATCTGTACAGAATGATGTAGCTTGATTGAGCATATTGGATTGAATATTGTTGTTTTTATTGTTTTTAAATTTTTAAATGTCTGATGCATAATGTTGTTTTGTCTACAATTGTGAGGTCACAATTTTTGAAAAGGGGAGACAATACAGTAGATTTGTTGACATAATTTTTGCTATTCCTTTTGAGAAATACATGTTTAATCACATGTTTAAATTTTTATGAGAAATATTTAAGGGGTATATAAAGTAGCCTTTATTATGTTTATTAGTTATGTCACTTGGCTAGTTTTACTTAAAGTCCTTTTGTAAATTATAAAGAAGTATAACTGCTAGTGGGGGTTGAGGAGTAGGTCCATCTGGAGGCCGTGTGTAGGAAACAAGCTCTTTGTACCTTTATCAATTTATTGGTTGGTAAACTAAGCATCCTGAAAGTACATAACATTAACAAAACTTACAATCAGGTAATACACATAATAGATACATCAGAATACCATACATATTATAATAAATGCATAAATATCTTATTCATATGGTAATACAGGTTAAAACATATAGTTGTGTGTAGTGGCACCTTGCAGTCATTAAACACAATACTTAGGACATATACTTGAATTATATGTAAACTTACATATACATTAAAAGTATACAATTACATATTACACATGTACATAACAAAACACATGTATGCTTACCAAGTTGTGGACTTAAATGCATCACCACTATAGAAAACATCACCAGCTGCACCAACAACTCATCTGCTCTATCACACTGTGATTCAGGTTAATGGTCTGCAAATGATTAAATTGTTAAATGTGTAATTAAAGAATGAGACAGAGATATGTGAGAAGACTGCCATTTATGAAACATGATTTTACTCAAAATATACTAAATCTGTCTTAATCAGAAAAGTCCAAAACTGTAAAGGTTAAAATCATTATCTATCACTTTATAAGACTAGCAAAACTGATAGGAACCTTATAAATGAAAGTAACTAACCTCTGACTAATAATTCCATTCCTTTAAAACTAATATATTACTGATTTAAAACAACCTCTACCAAATACATGTACACAGTATCAAAGCTTTCCAGGTAGTGAGATATTGATCACTGATGCCTAAACCAATCAGAACACAGTCTTTTAGAGGGAACAAATTGACCTAAGGTCAATACACCTGACTGGACACAAACTACAACTATGGTCAAAGGGAGATAACTTAGCTTAAACAACTACTTAATCCAAAGCCTTAAAATCAAGACTGCCACACACTTCCCCTGTCTGAGAAATGACGTCCCGTCATTCATACGTCAAATATTACACCGTCCTATACATAATATATTACAATAAGACATAACTAATAAACATAATAAAGGCTACTTTATATACCCCTTAAATATTTCTCATAAAAATTTAAACATGTGATTAAACATGTATTTCTCAAAAGGAATAGCAAAAATTATGTCAACAAATCTACTGTATTGTCTCCCCTTTTCAAAAATTGTGACCTCACAATTGTAGACAAAACAACATTATGCATCAGACATTTAAAAATTTAAAAACAATAAAAACAACAATATTCAATCCAATATGCTCAATCAAGCTACATCATTCTGTACAGATTCTGTACAGCCTATATTTTCTCTAAGAAATAATTCTCTTGATTTATCTCTTTTTATCTCTATTAATATTTTATCTATTCAGTGCAATTTATACTGTCACTTCACAATTCTGTTTACAGTGTGATACATATTACTGCATAACTGCATTTATCACTTTCTTTGCAACTTCTGGATCTACATCCTTTAAAACACCGGAATTTATAAAAACATCTAAGGCATGTAACCTATAGTCTGGAGGATATGAAACCATTACATTCATCTCATAGTCTTTTAAATTAGCCGGTAATCTTTTCTCCCTTTCAGACCTTCTTGTAGGTATTTTAGGTAAAGGCTTTTGTCCTTTCCTTTTTCTCTCTATATTTGATTCTCTTGTTTCAATTGTTTCTATTTTTGGTTCCTCTGATATCATTACACGTTTCTGTATATTTGGTACTTTTCTTATGGCACCTTCTCTAATTCCTCTCTCTCTTTCTAACACAGTTTCTGTAGAATTTATCTCTCCTTTTCTATTTTCAGCCTCATTAATCATTTCTATTTCAGAATGTCCTTTCTGTCTATCTTTATCTGTTACTCCACTAACTGAACTATTCTTATCTGTAACTTCACTAACTGAACTATCCTTATTTGTAACTTCACTATCTGTTCCTATATCTACTGGATCTTCAGTATGTATTCTCAGGTTTTCATATTCAGTATGAATGCCCATGTTATCTTCAGTGTGTGTTCCCAAGTTGTCATCACCAGTGTGGATTCTCATGTTCTTCTCTTCAGTATGAATTCTCATATCATCCTCTCCAGTATGAATTCTCATGTCATCGTCTTCAGTGTGAATTCCCATGTTGTCAATTTGACTACCATGTATTTCATCTCCTGTATGTTTTCTCGTTTCATCCACTTCTTTTACATGCATTTCTCTTTCTAATTCTTCAGTTCTGCTATCTTTCTTTCTGTCTACTTTATTTACTTTATCTGTAATTTCAGGAATGTGGGCGTCCCCACTTTTGTATGTGTTAGGCACATATTCATCACCTGAATCACTTGACTCTGAATCACTTGTGACGTCACTTCTTTCTATTCTATTTATCTCTGGAAGTGTAACCTTTGGTTCACTTTTCTCCACAATTTCATCCTTCTGTTTCTTTAATTTCCTCGGTTTGGGAACAGGTCTCATTATCTTAATTTCCTCTTCACTTTCACTGTCTGTAGTCTGTATAGGTAACAGATGATTTCTGTGAAGTACTTTTTCAATTCCAGATTTAGATCTTAATCTGAACACTGGTATTTCTAATCTAGGCTGTTCTACTACTTCGTACACCTCTTCTTCAAACTTATCTGCTATCTTGTGCTTTCCATCAAATGCAAGGATTTTAATGAGGACTTTATCTCCTACTGAAATTCTGGATGCCGTAGCTTTCTTGTCATATTGTTTCTTTTGTTTCGCTCTGGCTTTGTCCGTATACTTCTTTGCTATTTCTTGCGTAGTCTGCATTCTTTTCTTTAAGTTCTGGATGTAGTCTTTTGTTGTTTTAGATGTTGGCTGTTCAATGTCTGAAGTTTCGAATACTGCGTCAATCGGTAACTTGGGCTTTCTTCCAAACATAAGTTCGAATGGTGTCGTTTTAGTACTCTCATGTTTGGTGCAATTGTAGGCGTATACTAATGATGGGATGTAATTCTTCCAATCAGGCTTCTTTGATGGTTCTAATGTGCCTAACATATCTAGTAATGTTCTGTTCCAGCGTTCGGTGCAGCCATTTCCCATTGCGTGGTATGGTGTCGTTCTTGTTTTTCTCATTCCTGTGATATGGCATAATTCTTTGATCAAGTCTGACTCAAAGTTGGCACCTTGATCTGTATGTAATTTAGTTGGAATTCCATAGTTGACAATGAAGTGGTTGTAGAAAGCATCTGCAGTAGTTTTGGCTGTCTGATTCTTGGTTGGTATTGCCAGAGCATATTTGGTGAAGTGGTCAGTTATCACAAGAATGTTACCATGTCCTCTTGATGGTTCTAGTGTAAGGTAGTCCATTGATACTAATTTAAGAGGATAAGTTGTGACAATGTTCACTAGTTCTGATTTAATGTTTGTTGATGACTTTCTTCTTATGCACCTTTCGCAGTTCGAAACCCAGTTCTCTACATCCGATGTCATGCCTGGCCAAAAGTATCTCTCTCGAAGTAGTGATAAAGTTCTATCTCGTCCGGGTGTCCAATATCACTGTGTAGGCCTTGTAATACCATTTTTCTGTAGCATTCTGGCATGACTAGTTGGTTGATTGTATTCTCTCCTTTTACTTCTCTATACAAAATCCCTCTCACTATCTTTAAACTGTGAAAATTTTTCCTCATAAATAAGTCCTCTTTTGTCTTGCACTGATTTCTATCTGGTAAATACTGATCTATCACAGCTCTTCGCCATCTTTCTATCAATCTGTCTTGTCGTTGACTCTGTCGGATTTCTCTAACTTCAAGTTGTGCCATAGGTACACCTGGTGTCTCTGTTGCCTCTAGTATATTTATACTGGCTGTTGGTATGACTTCTATATAAGGTGGTGATATGATACTGCTACATATAGTTTTCACTGTGCTGTCGTCTATCTTCATCATGGTTTCAACTCCAGTATTCAGTCTTTCGTACGGGTATCTTGACATCGCATCGGCATCTATGTTGCGTAAGCCTGGTCTATACAGAATATCAAAATTGTATTCGCCTAATGCGGAAGCCCATCGTTGTCCGGTTGCGTCTAACTTTGCGGTTGTTAATATGTAAGTTAGCGGATTGTTATCGGTCAATACTGTGAAATGGTTCAATGCTAGGTAGTCTGCGAATTTCTCAGTAACAGCCCACTTTAGTGCCAAAAATTCCAATTTGTATGCCGAGTAGTTGCGCTCTGATTTTGTAAGAGATCGACTAGCATACGCGATCACTTGTTTGTCCTGATATAAGACGGCTCCCAAGGCTTTAGCAGACGCATCTGTGTGTAACTCGAATTCTTTCGTGAAGTCAGGAAAAGCTAATATAGGTGGTGATGTTAGTATCTTTTTCAAGTCTTCAAATGTTTGTTGTTCAGTACTGGTCCATATCCATTCTTTCTGTTCTTTCTTTGAGCGTTTCTTTGTTGAAGTTCCAGGTATCAGGTCTGTAAGAGGTTTTGTAATTTTGGAGAAGTCGCGTATAAATCTGCGATAATATCCTGCGAAGGAAACAAAGGATTTCAATTCATCAGCATTTCTTGGAGTTGGCCATGTTCTTATCTTCTCTATCTTAGAAGGATCTGTCTCTAACCATGTTTGCTTATGACGTGTCCTAAGAATTTCACTTTTTCTTGTATGAAGTAGCATTTTTCAGGAGATAGTTTAAGTTCGCATTCTTTAAGACGTGTTAATACTTTGTCGAGTCGTTCTAGGTGTTCTTCGAAAGTGTTCGCGAAGATTATCAGGTCATCTAAGTATATAACGCATATAGTCATGTTGTAATCACCAAGGCATTCCTCCATAAGTCGTTGATAAGTGGCTGGAGAGTTGGCTAGACCAAATGGCATTTTAACCCATTCAAAAAAACCAAGTGGTCCTACAGTAAATGCAGTGCGTTCTCGGTGTGTTTCTTCTACTTCTACCTGATGATACCCTGACTTCATGTCCAAAGTTGAAAAATACTTGGATCCATGTAGAACATCGAAAACCTCTTCAATACGTGGCAGAGCGTATGAGTCTTTCACTGATTTAATATTGAGCTGCCTGTAATCAACACAAATTCTGAGAGAATTGTTTTTCTTCCTTACTAAAACAATGTTAGATGCCCATGGTGACTTTGACTTTTGTATAATTCCTGCAGATAACAAGCGTTCAAGGTGGTTTCTGACTTCTTCTATCATATTCGGTGGTATTCTCCTATGTCGTTGTTTGAAAGGTACTTCATCTATTAAATCTATGCGATGTTTAATTCTTGTGCAGTTTCCAATATCTGTGTCGTCTTTCGAGAAAATATCTATGTGTTTCTGCAGCAGGCCTTTGATGCGTTTATTTTGTTCTTCTGTAAGGTTGTTATCTGTATCTATGGTAACTTTATCCATGATATCTTGATTTGAACTGTCTTCATCTGCCTCACTTAACAATTTATCTTCTATTTTAACAGGTTGTAACTCACATATGATGGACCTAGGTGAAATCACTACACTGTTTGTTGTGAGATTAGAAACTGTAACCACTATTTGTCTGTTTTTCTTGTAGTCATAGTTCACAATTCCTGGTGTAATGTCTATGAAATCTGGTAAAACACTATCTTCTGTTTCATGGATGATGGCTGTTGTCTGGCCGTATTCTAATTCCTTGTCCGTTTCTCCTAAAATATCTCTCGACTCATTTGGACCTAGAATGATTTTGGATTGCTCTGCACATCTGACTATGGCTACCTTATTTTTATTTCTCTTCAACTCTTTTTCTCTGAAAGTAATGCATCTGAATGCTAGAAACCAAGGAGTGTGTAAACCTGCTTTCTGTATGAACTGAGGACCAAAGTTCTGTTTGCATTCTTGTAGAAGTTCTGATAGTATGTTGGTGCCAATGATAACTGGGGTTCGAAAAGAGTAGTTTGTATCTGGCGTTATCAAAAATAAACACTGCTGAGGTGAAGCCTTTGGTAAACCATTTGTGATTTTCAATTCTGTTTCAATGTATCCTATGTAGGGAAGTTTCTGTCCATCAGCACATTCTATTCTCAAATTCACAATATCTTGTAATGGTTGAAGTGGAGCTATCTCAGATAAATTGTCTTTCCAGTATGAATGTGAAATTGCACTAATGCAGCTTCCACTGTCTAAGAGTGCTGTTGTTTCTAAATTTCCTATGATGATATTTACTTCATTGGTTTCACCTATTAATTTGGGGTCTTGTTTCTGATTGGTGCCTTTGTTTGACCCAACAACAGAGGCACTTATTCTTTTGGGCAGTTCCTGGCAATATGACCTTTTTCATTGCAGTTAAAGCAAGTAGGTTGGAATGTTCCTGTTCCAGTTGGTCGTTGTGGCCTGTAATCTCCTCTGCCTCTTGCTCCATCGTAGAATCTCCCTCTGTAATTCCTTCTTCCACCACTGTTTCCTCTGTATGAGCCTCTATATCCTCTGTTAAAGTTCTGACTGAACTGTCTATCTGGTGTTTCTTTCTTTTCTTCTAATTTGTCTATCCTTGCATTCAGCTTTAGTAGTAACTCTTCTGTCTTATTCAGTTTCTTCAATAACTCCTCATTTGTGTTCTTGTCTATGTTGACTGCAGCATGACATTTCTTACTTTCAGGTTGTTCTTCCTTCATATTAGCCTCTATCTTCCTAAGTTCTATCTTAAATCGGTCGTAATCTGCGACGGTGTCATATTTATATCCCGATAGCTGTTTGATTTCTGGCCGGAGTCCTCTGTATAACACACTCTTCAATTTTCTATCATCTGACTTACTTAGACCTCCCAGTGAAATGGCCTGTGTAAATGTTTCTTCTAGTCTAGATGCATAGCTTGTTATTGATTCATTAACTTTCTGGTGACTAGAGTAAAATTTCTCCATAATGCTCTCTTGTGTTTCTACATTACCAAATGTCCCTTCTAGCTTCCTCATCACTTCATGAATATTGACGCCAGTACCTAATCGTCTTATAATGTCACTCGCATTTCCTTTCACCGCTCTCCTAAGTCCAAGTAGTATCTGTTCTTTACTAAATACTTTTTCTTCTAAAAGTGCCTCCAATTCAAACTTAAAAGTAGGCCAGCTTACTTCTCCTTTATTCTCCTCACCATAAAATGTTGACAGTTTAGGGTAGTGATGACTACCTGTCTTTGGTCTGGCTCCTAGATCCTCACCAGATTTTGTTTCAGATGCTGCAGATACTGTATCCTTTCTAAGTTCATCTCCTAAATGTTTCATATAGGACATCAAGTCCTCTGGTTTCTCAATCTTTGGTGGTTTCATTTTCATAGCATGAAATGCTTCAAGAATCTTTAAATCTTCCTCTGTAACTGCTGTTCCACCTGTTGCACCTTCTTCTTTATCACTCATCTTGACAATTCTTCTGTTAAATCTCTGTTAAGCCTAATTTTCTTCAATAATATTTCAAACACTCAGCCTCCTTCTTATATAAGTCTTTTCTCTATGTAATTCAGTTATGCATTCACTATTCAATATGTAACACCTATTCGCACTATATAATCAGTGTCTTTCAGTTCGTGTTAATATTCTATTAATATTTAAGTATTTCTTAATTCAGTACTGCACTGTACTATTCACTTAAGCTAGCTTCTTCTAGCTCTAATTCAATATTTCATGCAGTTTAGTTATACTATATCTTAGTATACTGTAATACTCAACTGGGATCACTTTCTATTCAATTCAGTTCAATGTGGTCCTCTGCAAAATTTCACCTAAGTCACTTTTCATTGAATATTGTATTAATCACATGTGGAAGCGTTTCCTTGTGTGAAATTTTGTATTTATCCCGTATGCTGAAGCATTTACTTGAATATTGTATTAATCACGCGTTTAAGCGTTTCCTTGTGTGAAATTTTGTATTCATCCCGTATACTAAAGCGTTTCATTGAATATTGTATTAATTACGTGTTAAAGCGTTTCCTTGATCGAATATTGTATCTATGAAATGTAGACAAGCGTTTTATTGACACTAGATACATAGGACCAGTTCTAGAAAAAAACTTCAGTAAGACCCATCAAATATTTTGTAATATATGCTCATATTATTTCAAATCATGCTTTATATTTAAACTCTGATATTGTAATATGTCCTTGTTTTATTTGCAGATTTACGTGCTCAAATTATTTAGAAGCGGTTAAAGCCCTCAGGCCAATACCACTCCTTAAATACCATTGTGTCACTCAGTGACCATTTCCAAGTAAATTTTATCTACTTTTTTATTAATTCAATTTTACTTATAATTAAAATGCCTTCAAGACACTTAACGTTTAATATACATTTTCATAGCTTACAACAATATACGAATAATAACAATACGTGCAGTGTATCTCTGAAAGTAAACTCCCTTCTATTATGAGTGGTAATACCTATTCGAGAAGTAACCGATCATCATAGTTTGATAAAATTGCGTCAAGGAACGCTCTCGTATTGATCTGCAATTTGAACAAGATGGTGTTTCTCTTCTTCCGCCGTAATGCACACGGACAAGAAATTATCACTTGTAATAACATTTTTGCCGACTGATAATTGAATGTGGCTACTTGGAGAAATATCAATCCGCATTCACAGATAGAGATGAATGTGATATAAATATAAATCATTTTCATGTCAGTGGAAACAGAGTATGTTTGTATGTTTTTAAGTACAATGTTTCGTTTTATGTTAAGATATTATCAAATTTCCATGTTGCAGATTGCATTTTGTCTTCCTCTGTACAAAAGTTGTATAAGATCTTTAAAAAGATACAAAAGAAGATGAAAATACTGAGTATCTAAACAGATAAAAGTGTAACAATATGACAGACACTGCCAAGTCAAGAAGTACAATTTAGTAATGCATACTTTCTTATAAAAAATTGAGAAATATTGATGCAAAATAATAAACACTTTCTAAAACAGAATGATTTTTCAAAGCATTGTGAGAAACCATATAAATTCACTTAGACAGCTAGTCTAGCGAAAACCATAGAGGGATTTCACTATCAATTTTTAGGGGGCATTTAATATACAAATGGCTTTAACAGAGAATCAAGAAGAAAGTTAATTGAAAAGTGTCAATTCCAAATCATTTGTAAGAGCATTTCAGTTTTGCACCAGACAGATGCTTTTTCAAAGATGAGTAAGTATAAAATACTTTAGTTTTTAATGGTTTCAGACACTTATTCTTTAGGAAGATAAAATACATGTACTCATATTTTAGTTAAGAGATGATACATACGTTCTTCTTTAACGTCAGTAAATAAATAGACAAGAGTTTGGGTGCGCAATAATTAAATCACGATGGGCTTACAATGAGTGATATAATTACTCTTATCTGAACGTTTGTCTGTATTTACGCAAATAATTCGCATAAATTTCGCTCAGGTACCTCATTCGGCATACTGGCTGTCGGTTGAAAAGCGTTGCAAAACTTAATTTTGAGGTGTAGAGCTATTTGTAAATTACTAATCTATCAAATTACTGAGCTAGAAAAAAAAGCTTATGTTTTGTAATGTTACCCAATGTTATGAATATATTAACTTGTGTATGAAGCCACTACTTCTATGTACTGCTATGATGTAGGTCCTGGCCATTAAGGTCTACAATGCACCTCCATGACAATTTTTACAGGTACCATATTATTTGGTACTCTTTTCAACTATATATGGTTTCACTGTTTCCATGGCAGCCATTTAATTTGGAAATGACAATCATATAGATGATAATCCATCGTATCTTGGTCATTTTTTGTGATGCAAGAACAAAAATGGCACTAAAACAGAGCTGAGACAATGACGCTTTGTTAACAGTATTCTTATATTAATTAAGTAATTGGCATATTCATGAATATTAATGAGATTATTACAGAATGACACAATTTTGTTTAAAAAAAAAACAACCCTTGTTTTCTAAGTTTTAAATTAATATTACTGTTACAATACCAGTTTTTAATCTGATCTTGAAGTCTAATGAAACAACCTGTAATTAATAGACAATATCTTATAACAACATTTAGCTCTGTAAAATTATTGCCGATGGTTTGTTAATAGGAAACGTAGAATCCGACAATGATATTTTTCTTAAGAAATACAAATATAGATGTTTTGTTATATATCTAAGCATTTCCTAATAGCTAACAAGATTAAGCCTACGATGGCCATTAAGTTACATAGTTTATATAGTTTTTACTTCCAAGAAGTGTTTTTCTGGAAAATAATACCAGGGTCAAAAATTATGCCTCAAAATGCAGCTTTGTCATTGGTCGGTTTAAAGAAAAACATTCTAAAGTATGTTGTCTTGTACTAACTTAATAACGCTTAAAGTCGCAATGTAAGCAATATTTTCAGCAGATTTTGTCATTTTAAGATATGAAATAACTGTTAAGTCTAAAAGTTTTCGTTTGCATTTGATTGCCCCATGATGAACAACGTGATATAATCAAAGCCCTGAAAGGACTGATAGCCAGTGATATTCTGAAGAATCAACATTTCATTGTGCATAGACTGGACATGATGATAGAGGTCCATTAGACAATGCTACATTCCAAATATCTAAGCTCTGTGCATTCAGGTTCAAGACAAGAAGATTTTTAGAGGTTTCCCCTATACAACTCTATGTAAAACTAAGTTTGCCCCAGCGTGGGACAAATTTTAACCAAACCCTAACCCTTAACCCTAAACCCTAACCCTAGAGCGGAGTGATTCTGAATGTTTCGAATGTACACAGTATTACTTCAAGATCAGATTAAAAACTGGTATTGTAACAGTAATATTAATTTAAAACTTAGAAAACAAGGGTTGTTTTTTTTTTAAACAAAATTGTGTCATTCTGTAATAATCTCATTAATATTCATGAATATGCCAATTACTTAATTAATATAAGAATACTGTTAACAAAGCGTCATTGTCTCAGCTCTGTTTTAGTGCCATTTTTGTTCTTGCATCACAAAAAATGACCAAGATACGATGGATTATCATCTATATGATTGTCATTTCCAAATTAAATGGCTGCCATGGAAACAGTGAAACCATATATAGTTGAAAAGAGTACCAAATAATATGGTACCTGTAAAAATTGTCATGGAGGTGCATTGTAGACCTTAATGGCCAGGACCTACATCATAGCAGTACATAGAAGTAGTGGCTTCATACACAAGTTAATATATTCATAACATTGGGTAACATTACAAAACATAAGCTTTTTTTTCTAGCTCAGTAATTTGATAGATTAGTAATTTACAAATAGCTCTACACTTCAAAATTAAGTTTTGCAACGCTTTTCAACCGACAGCCAGTATGCCGAATGAGGTACCTGAGCGAAATTTATGCGAATTATTTGCGTAAATACAGACAAACGTTCAGATAAGAGTAATTATATCACTCATTGTAAGCCCATCGTGATTTAATTATTGCGCACCCAAACTCTTGTCTATTTATTTACTGACGTTAAAGAAGAACGTATGTATCATCTCTTAACTAAAATATGAGTACATGTATTTTATCTTCCTAAAGAATAAGTGTCTGAAACCATTAAAAACTAAAGTATTTTATACTTACTCATCTTTGAAAAAGCATCTGTCTGGTGCAAAACTGAAATGCTCTTACAAATGATTTGGAATTGACACTTTTCAATTAACTTTCTTCTTGATTCTCTGTTAAAGCCATTTGTATATTAAATGCCCCCTAAAAATTGATAGTGAAATCCCTCTATGGTTTTCGCTAGACTAGCTGTCTAAGTGAATTTATATGGTTTCTCACAATGCTTTGAAAAATCATTCTGTTTTAGAAAGTGTTTATTATTTTGCATCAATATTTCTCAATTTTTTATAAGAAAGTATGCATTACTAAATTGTACTTCTTGACTTGGCAGTGTCTGTCATATTGTTACACTTTTATCTGTTTAGATACTCAGTATTTTCATCTTCTTTTGTATCTTTTTAAAGATCTTATACAACTTTTGTACAGAGGAAGACAAAATGCAATCTGCAACATGGAAATTTGATAATATCTTAACATAAAACGAAACATTGTACTTAAAAACATACAAACATACTCTGTTTCCACTGACATGAAAATGATTTATATTTATATCACATTCATCTCTATCTGTGAATGCGGATTGATATTTCTCCAAGTAGCCACATTCAATTATCAGTCGGCAAAAATGTTATTACAGTGATAATCACTTATCCGAATTTATGTTTGTCCGAAATTCGCTATAGGTTCTACGAACTCGCCGGTTTTTGCTTAATCATTGTCGATGTTTTTGGATGTTGTGGCAAGTATTTAAATTGAAAAGCATAAACTCTGTGTAAGCACTAAACTGCCGCATCCTCTGACCACTCCACGAATATTGACGCCAGTAAAAACGAAAGTACACTTTAAATAAAAAAAAAAACACCCACATATTTACCCGCATGCGTTTAAAATTTATTCTAAATTTTGCAACAGTATTTTCCTGGAGTGCTCGCCAGTATCATCCGTACATTCATTGTTTTCTTAAAACTAGTTACATAAACCAGTGAAAAATATCCTGAACAACTTCTTTAGTGACCAAACAACCCTGGACGAAAGAAATGCATCGCAACTTGATGAAGCAGAAACTTATCATGCAAACTTTCACGGTTACTGACGAAGTTGAAATGGTTTTGAAGTCCCTACCCCTTGGTAAGGCCCGACTCTGTGAACAACAAAATTCTCAAAGAACTTTCTGCCGAATTATCTCTTCCTCTTGCCGATCTCTTTAACTACTCTCTGACTACATCCACGTTTCCTGATGCTTGAAAAGAAGCTTATGTATCACCCGTCTTTAAAAATGGTGATCGGTCTTTACCTGGAAACTATCGCCCAATTTCACGCCTAGGTACAATAGGTAAGGTATTTGAAAGGCTAGTTTTCAAACACACATTTAACTATCTCAACAGAAATAACATTATCACATCTCTTCAATCTGGCTTCGTCCCAGGTGATTCAACGGTTAATCAGCTCACTTACTTATATAACCTTTTCACAGAGGCGTTAGACTCAGGCAAAGAGGTTCAGACTATATTCTGCGATATAAGTAAAGCGTTTGATCGTGTGTGGCACACAGGCCTTGTCCACAAATAGTAGTTATCCAGGGCGCCCAATCCAACTCGAACTACATTCGAGCCGGTGTGCCTCAAGGCTCGATCCTCTGTCCTCTTCTCTTTTTAATATTCATAAATGACAATTTCATCGATATAAATGCCAACATTCGCCTTTTTGCCGACGCACATACAAACTTCTTTACCAAGCTTTTACTGGCTACAATAACAACAAAAAGAACAAGTAACTCTAACGTGAGGTCAAAATTATCTCCCCTCGTGCACCTGTCTGCCAAGGCAAATTAACTTGCGCAGATGTTTTGGAAAGTAGCTTATTTGCATAAATTATGCGCAGAAACAAGTTCTACGTGACATATTTATTCTTTATTCTCCTAAAAGAAACTGCATGAAAATTGATCCAGTTGAAGCTTTGCAAGGTGGAAAATAGCCAGGACATGTTTCGGGCGGTTGAGAGAAGCCTCAACTTCCGAGTCGCGGGTAGTGATTATTCGAATTTTGTCCATAAATGTCAAAATTTTTCTGGAATCTTGGGAGAATTCCGCGCGTATTAATATACGGTTGCTATGGGGGACATGATCTATTCTGGGAACAAGACCGATTTCTAAACCGAAAGTGAATGTTGAAGAACAGCCGACGAAATTTACGAAATCCAAACAAACAACAAATCAAGGGTTCGATATATTCTGTTGTTCTTAAAGACGTGAATGTCAATTAATACAGGTAATATTGTGGTATGACTATGTGTATTTAATCGAGAAAATGCACTACATGTGAATATTAAGGCATTTTCCCCCCTAGCAACCACGTTTTAAACGAGAGCGGGACTTAACGCGAGATGTTCAATACGCCTGCGCGCGCACTGACTTCCGCCGGCTCGAAAGTATGCAAGAGCGTATAGTAAATGTTTGTTTGTGCGACGATACAAGTCTATACAAAATGTATTTGATTATTGACGATCCAGCGACAGCTGCAGAAATTATAAACTCTGATCTCATTTAAATATCAAACTGGGCTACACGCTGGCTCGTCAGTTTCAACCAAAAGAAAACCGAATCACTTACTTTTTCTCGAAAAGTCAATCAAGATTATCATCCCAGTCTATATATGGCCAATGAAGAAATCAAGGAAGTGACCAACCACAAGCACTTAGGGTTAATCTTCTCGAAAGACCTGAAGTGACATGTCCATATAGACTTACATCTTAACAAAGGGTTACAAACGTATTCATATGATGAGGAAACTTAAGTTTATTCTCGACCGCAAATTGCTTGAAACCATATACATTTCATTCATTCGTCAATCCTTATGGCGACATTATTTTTGACAATTGTACGGACCAAGAGAAGGACATGCTTGAAAAGGTCCAATATGAGGCTGCTAGGATCATAACTTGTTTCTTTGCAGAAAATTATGAACGAGGTCGGATGGGAATCACTTGAAAGTAGAAGGCAGAAGCATAAAGTTATTTTTATTTCAATATGTTGCATGGCCTCAACCCATCTTACCTTACGGCATTGTGTCCACCCACTGTTTCGAATGATACGTATAATCTCCGCAAGCAAGCTGATTCTCGGGTGCTAAGAGCTAGAACGTCTTTCTATTTTGATTCTTTCCTTCCGTCAACTGTAAGAGCGTTTAACGCTCTGCCCCTGCCTATATGAAACTCTTCAGTTTCATCTTTCAAAAGACAACTTGTCCTGGCAAATAATCAAGTTCCTGTTTACTTCTATAGCGGAAAGCGAAAAAATCAGATTCTTCACACTCGCCTTAGAACCAGATGCAGCTCATTCGCCGATGATCTGTTCTCCAAAAATATTATTGCATCACTCCTCTGCTCATGCGGACGGTCTGAAACAACATACCACTATTTCTTCCAATGTACACATTACGACAACATACGTACATCACTTACAAATGAAAACGGTTTGACTGAGGCGAGAGAAGTATTCCAAAAGTAGCGATTAGACATCCATCCCCAAGTCGATCCCTACCGCTTTCTTCTACATGTCCGTACTAAACCTATATCTTTTGAAAAATGAAAGAAAATTTCTTGCAGTTCAAAATCACCTCTACATTGGTAAGTCGAAACGGTTTGACTGAGGCGAAAGGAGGTATCAAAAAGTAGCGATAAGACATCCATCCCAAAGTCGCTCCTTACCGCTATCTTCTACAAGTATTAACCCCACTTACTGAACATTATTGTTTCTCCAATACTTTAGTCTCCATTTCCACTTCTTTAAATTTAAAGTTATACGTAAGAAAAATAATTTCATCATACAGTCTTTTTTTGTCCAATTATCCTTTAAGATCGCCACATCTTGTACCATTTATTAAGTATGCAGTGGAGAGAATTTCTATAAGCTTAAGCTTTCAATTCAATCCACTTGTCTATAATATGTGTAAAACTGTATAATTGTTATTTGTTACGCGATACAGTATAGATGAATAAATATGTTTTAACGAAATATGGAAAGGGTTTGGTCTATGTTTGGCCCTTTGCATCCAGAGTAGAATGTTCAAGTGTTAGACAGCTATTTCTTTAACCCCACTATAATTTTATGTAGTCTCTATATCATATATATTCTATGTTAGGTTTATATTGAAGTATAAAGCAAATCCTTACTAGTCTATAATATATAGTGTAATGCACTAATTAGTATAAAAACCAAATACTTTTAGTTGTTTTTCTAATCAATATGCAATAGAATATGCTTACTCAGTCCATTAAATGCAATTTAGACACTGTTTGCGCAACTGGGTCGCGCACGCTATGTTCTTGCGCAAATATGCTTGGAACAAATGTTGCGAATAGGTTGGGCAGCTCTAGTTGCGCAGAGATTGCGCAAGAGTTATGTTGTAAATGTTGCGCCGCACAGTAGTTCTGCCGCGCAAGAGTTGCGTGGTACAAAGGTCGCGTAGCGCAAATATTTTGCACACCACTCTACCACATTTTTGCACACTACCCTAATGCGCAAGAGTAATAGTATAAAAGCTCAGAATGTTTTGTTGCAGGAGGAATTAAAAGAATATTAAATAATTATGCCAGACTTATAGAAAATGATGTTCTGATTATGGACTGCTGTTTAAATGATATCTAGAAGTTTTAACTGTGATTTGTATAAGTAACAAGAGCTGTCCGTAAGACAGCGCGCTCGTCTTTTCTCAGTGCTTGACTCTGCATTACAGCTTTGCCAGTAAAACAAATCCAAGTTAAGAAGGGACATAACTCTGTCAAAATTCAAACCAGAGTTATGGGAATGGTGTCTCCTGGTGTAGACTTTGATAGTAAGTTACTATTTGAGTTTCAAGTCAAAAGTTTTAATAGTAACAGAGATACTTGACTTTTTAAAAAAATTAACAAAAAATTCTAAGTTTAAAAGGGGCATAATTCTGACAAAATTCAAATCAAGAGTTACGAGGATTGTTTCTATTGGTGTGGACTTTGATGGTAAATAAGTAATTTAAGTTTCAAGTCAATAGCTTTGATAGTAACAGAGATATTTGACTTTATAAAAAACTTTAACCAACGCCGACGCCGACGCCGATACTGGGGCGAGTGCAATAGCTCTACCTTTTCTTCGAAAAGTCGAGCTAAAAACGCTGTGCTGCAAAATAGATAACTGCTTTTGCTACTATACTCTGTGTTTTAGTTTTGTTTGACCAACATAGGAAAACTCACGTTATACGGGAGAAATAACACAACAATACAATTGGGACCATGCATATGTTTATTTAACGGGAAACATACAAAACTATATTTGCATTTTCGTTAACAAGTCGTGCATAAAATGAGATAATAATTTCGTGGAAACATAAACGTAGAAATTCTCTATGTACCCCTATAGAAAATTTGTATCTTTTAGCGTCAACGATTTGTATCTTTTAGCGACCCTAAAATTGTTTAGCATTAGTTCTGTACCTTTTAGCGGGCCTCGATTTTGTATCATTTAGCAAAGTTGTATCATATAGCGTTCGGGTATCGTCGGGAAATGAAATTATTGGCGAAGGTTTCATGAAGGTAATCTAATACAATACATTGTTAGATGTATATGCTGTCGTACCATCCTGAATGAACCAGACATCTTGCATTTCGGAGCGCTGGAACAAACTTGGTTTTCGAATGCGACAGGTACCGTTATGAATTCACAGTGTTCTTAAACACATATGGACCGATCACTCCGTGCGACGACATAGCACACCAAATCGTTGATTTCTCACTCTGTAAAACAACGAGGCTGTTATTAGCCTAGAATCTCATGTCCTGTTTGCATACATTTCCAGACAGCAGGAAATGCGACTCGTCTGTAAACCAAACATCATAAAATGCGTCAGCGTAATTGTCGGCAACGTCAACTGCCCAGCAATAAAAATCAAGTCTTTGAATCTTTGAACCTGATATGTGATATTCAAACACTGCATAATCTGAATTTTATAAGGAACAAGAGGACCATGATGGTCCTGAATCGCTCACCTATCCCCGCATGACCCAGTGTTGAACTGAGTATGACGTCGTTATTTCTATCATTTGAAATAGTGACCTAGTTTTTGAGCATATGTGACCTAGATATCATCAAGATAAAAAATCTGACCAATTTTCATGAAGATCCATTGAAAAATATGACCTCTAGAGAGGTCACAAGGTTTTTCTATTATTTGACCTAATGACCTAGATTTTGAAGGCACGTGACCCACTTTTAAACTTGAACTAGATATCATCAAGGTGAACATTCTCACCAATTTTCATGAAGATCTCGTGAAATATATGGCCTCTAGAGAGGTCACAAGGTTTTTCTATTTTTCGACCTTCTGACCTAGTTTTTGACCGCACATGACCCAGTTACGAACTTGACCTAGATATCATCAAGTTGAACATTCTCGCCAATTTTCATGAAGATCCATTGAGAAATATGGGCTCTAGAGAGGTCACAAGGTTTTTCTATTTTTAGACCTACTGACCTAGTTTTTGTTCCCACGTGACCCAGTTTCGAACTTGACATAGAAATCATCAAGATGAACATTCTGACCAATTTTCATGAAGATCCATTGAGAAATGTGGCCTCTAGAGAGGTCACAAGGTTTTTCTATTTTTAGACCTACTGACCTAGTTTTTGACCCCACGTAACCCAGTTTCAAACTTGACCTAGATATCATCAAGGTGAACATTCTGACCAATTTTCATGAAGATCTCATGAAAAATATGGCCTCTAGAGAGGTCACAAGGTTTTTCTATTTTTAGATCTACTGACCTAGTTTTTGACCCCAGGTGACCCAGTTTCAAACTTGGCCTAGATATCAACAAGATAAAAAATTCTGACCAATTTCATGAAGATCCATTGAGAAATATGGCCTTTAGAGAGGTCACAAGGTTTTTCTATTATTTGACCTACTGACCTTGATTTTGATGGCACATGACCCACTTTCGAACTTGACCTAGATATCATCAAGGTGAACGTTCTGACCAATTTTCATGAAGATGTCATGAAATATATGGCCTCTAGAGAGGTCACAAGGTTTTTCTATTTTTAGACCTACTGACATAGTTTTTGACAGCACGTGACCCAGTTTTAAACTTGGCCTAGATATCATCAAGATGAACATTCAGACCAACTTCCATACAGATCCCATGAAAAATATGGCCTTTAGAGAGGTCACAAGGTTTTTCTATTATTTGACCTAATGACCTAGTTTTTGACGGCATGTGACCCAGTTTCAAACTTGACCTAGATATCATCAAGGTGAACGTTCTGACCAATTTTCATGAAGATGTCGTGAAATATATGACCTCTAGAGAGGTCACAAGGTTTTTCTTTTTTAGACCTACTGATCTAGTTTTGACAGCACGTGACCCAGTTTCGAACTTGACCTAGATATCATCAAGATGAACATTCAGACCAACTTTCATACAGATCCCATGAAAAATGTGGCCTTTAGAGAGGTCACAAGGTTTTTCTATTATTTGACCTACTGACCTAGTTTTTGATGGCACGTGACAGAGTTTCGAACATGACCTAGATATCATCAAGGTGAACGTTCTGACCAATTTTCATGAAGATCTTTTGAAATATATGGCCTCTAGAGAGGTCATAAGGTTTTTCTATTTTTAGACCTACTGACCTAGTTTTTGATGGCACGTGACCCAGTTTCAAACTTGACCTAGATATCATCAAGATGAACATTCTGACCAACTTTCATAAAGATCCCATGAAAAATGTGACCTTTAGAGTGGTCACAAGGTTTTTCTATTTTTAGACCTACTGACCTAGTTTTTGACCCCAAGTGACCCAGTTTCGAACTTGATCTAGATATCATCAAGGTGAACATTCTGACCAATTTTCATGAAGATCTCATGAAAAATATGGCTTCTAGAGAGGTCACAAGGTTTTTCTATTTTTAGATCTACTGACCTAGTTTTTGACCGCACGTGACCCAGTTTCGAACCTGACCTAGATATCATCAAGATGAACATTCTGAGCAACTTTCATAAAGATCCCATGAAAAATGTGACCTCTAGAGTGGTCACAAGCAAAAGTTTACGCACGGACGCCACGCGATCACAAAAGCTCACCTTGTCACTTTGTGACAGGTGAGCTTTTGTGACAGGTGAGCTAAAAAGATTAAGGAATTCCGGCCTCTGATGAAGAACGTCTCACCGACTTTTGTGGGCTATTCAAGATCATTTTCCGAAGCGAACTCACTTGTTGCTTTTAGTAGCCTAAATATCCTATTAATAGCCATAGGTTTTCAACATGTTTGACCGATTCGTTAGTTTATTATGCAATGTTATACAGTTTAAAGGGAATCTATTAAGTACTTCATTGGGTAAGTAGGCCTAAATATGGTGGTTTCTAATGGCTGCCTGAAGATTTACATGTAAAACTATTAATTTTATTAGAATGTAAATAAATGATCAAAAGACACATGTTTTTAACAATATGTCATGTACCATATTTGTTAATGTTTTTTTTCGTTGTATTCAGCTTACCTATACTTATGCCAACTTCAGTATCCAGAGCACAAGGTGCAGACAAAATAAAATATATAAAAACCCATTCCTGATAGTGACCTTGACTCCTTCCTGAAATTGACCTTGCCCCCATCCTGACATAATCATTGATCCCCTCACTGACAGCGAGCAGATCCCACTTCCTGATAGGGACTTCATTCATCTTCCTGACAGTAACATTATCCCACTTCCTCGGTGACTTTGACCTTCCTGAAAGTGAACATGTCCCCCTTTCTAACCTGACATTGACCTTATCCTCCTTGACAGTGGCATTTTCCCTTTATTGACAGTGACCTTGTCTCCCTTCCAGGCAAGGTCAATTTCAGGAAGGGGGTCGAGGTCACCTTGACCACTTTCCTAACAGTGATCATGTTCCCCTTCCTGACCAAATAGTGTTCAGTTCCAACTTCCTGAAAGTGACCTTGACCCTTCATTACTGACCTTGACCTTCCCGAGAGTGACCTTGCACATAATAAATGTGCACTGAATTCTCGTCAATACCTTTGCTAAATATTAAGTGCATGAAAAAAGTTCATCAAAGTTCCTGACGAGACTGGCAAAATGTGCTACATCTTTGATTGACATTTGTCTTCAAAAGAGTACTGACACTAAGTCATACAACGCTATGTTGAGGCACTTAGTTCTGCAATGTTTTAAACATATTCAAACTGAGTAACAAGTATTTTGGCATAAATCCAAACACTGAAGACACGTTTGACCCGAGATGAGTTTGTTTTTGCCAACAAAATCTGAACACCGCACACCTGAATACTTTTAGTTAGAATAAAAGCGAAATAAAAGAACTGCAACAAGGGGGCCATGATGGCCCTATATCGCTCACCTGTTGTCATTGCACTTGAGGACAAGAAGGTCCTCAGAAAAAATATCTAAGTCCAAAGGGCAGTAACAACAAAGGGAAGAAATTTAACCAAAAAGAAAAAACAATTCTTACAAGGTACAGATATGTCAAAATACACCTAAAAATTGGAGGTACTATCCATGTTGTACCACAGGAAAGTGGTCTCGGTTTTTCCCTACGGCCTATAATAAAAAAGTTACTAAAATTAAGCTATTTATAGTAACGTAAAAGGGAAGTAATTAAAAAAAATTATTGTAAGTGAACAAAAGAAGGATCTGCCAAATAAATCTGTTGACATAAATGAAATTTCAGATCAGTATCTTCATTAGTTACGGAGATATACCCATTTTAATTTGAAATAAAAGGGGGTAATTTGACATAAAATCAGTCCATAGTTATCTACCCTGATTGGCTTAGTCCAACTAATGACAATAATGAAATTTCAAATAAGTCCTATAAGTACTTACTGATATAAATCCATTTTGATTACAATCAGGGGAGGTAATCAGATATAAAATAACTGAACCTACGCTTGGATCTGATTTGTCATGGAATCCAAGAATTATTGTTGTTGAAGTTATTTTGGAAGTTTGTATCAATTAAAACCATAAATGAAGTCTTTATATGGCTGCAAAAGCCAAAATAGCCAATTTTGGACCTTTAAGGGGCCATAACTCTGGAACCCATGAAGAAATCTGGCCAGTTCAAGAAAGGAACCAAGATTTTGTGGTAATACAAGTTGTGTGCAAGTTTGGTTAAAATCGAATCATAAATGAAGCTGCTATTGTGCAGACAAGGTCAAAATAGCTAATTTTGGCCCTTTCAGGGGCCATAACTTTGGAACCAATTAAGGGATCTGGCCGGTTCAACTAAGGAATCAAGATCTTATGGTGACACAAGTTTTGTGCAAGTTTGATTAAATTCAAATTATAAATGAAGCTGCTATTGTGCAGACAAGGTCAAAAGAGCTAATTCTGGCCCTTTCAGGGGCCATAACTCTGGAACCCATAATGGAATCTCGCCGTTCAAGAAAGAAAACAAGATCTTATGGTGATACAAGTTTTGTGCAAGTTTGGTTAAAATCAAATTATAAATGAAGCTGCTATTGTGCAGACAAGGTCAAAATAGCTAATTCTTGCCCTTTCAGGGGCCATAACTCTGGAACCCATAATTGGATCTGGCCAGTTCAAGAAAGGAACCAAAATCTTATGGTGATACAAGTTGTGTGCCAGTTTGGTAAAAATCAAATCATAAATAAAGCTGCTATTGTGCAGACAAGGTCAAAATAGCTAATTTTGGCCCTTTCAGGGGCCATAACTCTGGAACCCATAATGGGATCTGGCCAGTTCAAGAAAGGAACCGAGCTCTTATGGTGATACAAGTCGTGTGCAAGTTTGGTTAAAATAAAATCATAAATGAAACCATTATCGTGCAAACAAGAAATTGTTGACGGACGGACGGACGGACGCATGCATGCACGGACTGACGACGGGCGAAGGGTGATCACAAAAGCTCACCTGTCACTATGTGACAGGTGAGCTAAAAATGGCAGTTTAGATTATCTAGGTCCCTTCTGATTCCTGTTGACTTTGATTTCAAAGGTAAAAGTGTGTACAGTTTAAAGCGAATTCCAGTCATGACAAGGGTTACACATTTATTGCTTGGACAAGAAAGTGCAATACCTAGGACAACTTTGACCCATCGTGAACTTCGTATTAAAGATAGGAAAGTTGGTTGATGCATCGTATATCGCAATGTTGTATACCGGAATAAGGCAAACAAAGATATGGCCCGGCCTTCAAAATTCATTTTCAAGTGCTTGTTGACCCCCCTCCTGTGCCATTATAAATCATAAATCACAGTCTGAAATTAAGACACAAACATTAAATCTCTAAAAACTTCCTTAAGTTTGTAATGCAAGTTTGCATAGCTTTTTGCGGTAGTAAATATCAAATGTGCATAGCTTTTTGCGGTAGCAAATATCAAATATGTGGGAGGTTCTTGTTTGTACGAAAATCCGTACAAAATTAATACGACATGAAGTAATTTTAGCACTTCAGTTTCGTTGACGAACAGGGCTCCTAACCTTTAACTAGAAGACGACGCATTATCTATAATGCATTAACACGTTATGATATAAAAGTATGTGTGTAAAGTTCACCGAGTCTCAACGCAAGCGTTGACCAGTGGCATAATACGTGCGAGCAGGGCGCTTTTTACGGCTGTTTTTACCAGTCAAGGTAAAGCTTTCCCTCGCAGTTTTTTTTTTCATTTTTAAAGCTTTGTTATTGGGAATTGGCCGAGGATGACCTACAATGAACGAGCTTTGATGGAGATGTATCGAAATTTCCATATCATTTGTATTTTTTCTAATATTAAGGAAATATTCACTAAAAACACGTATTTGCCTACCGCCCCTTAATTTTCTCGTTGTAAATGGATAAATTACTGTTAAAATTTTTCGTATTTTCGTCCTACCTGTGCGATATACCCACTTGAACAGATCGGTCAGTTGTTTGCAGTTTCAAAAATACTTAGCCCGGCAACCCCGGCCGTCGGCGAAGGTTTTGTCTTACGTCCGAATCATAAACGTTATAAAGTTTGACATATAATTCTTCAGTTATTTATAAGTAATGTGTTTATGTCCAGAGGACTGTGTCATTGATCACTGACCGACTGAGCCCTACAATACTATGGGTTATCTAGTGTCAGATCACCCTGACGTTGGACCAGTGTATGCTCAAGCGAATGTCAAATGTTCTCCAGTTACTTATCGGAAACCTCACGTCTACTGACCAAATCAGCGTGTTCATACAGGAAACCCTAATATTGTTAACAGTTGGACAGTACTGTCAACAATGGCAGAGTCGAGTTGGACAAAATGTTTAAAATGTCAAGTAAATTAAAATCCACTGCAGAGAAATGCGATATATGTATTTGTTTTGGAAACAAGCGTTTGGCACAAAACCAGTAAAAGGCAATTATTAGTATCAACAAGACGAGGTATTTTTCTACGCATCCATTAGTAAGAATTTAAGAAAAGACATGAAAGGGAATCTAAAACCTTGGATATGTCCGACTTTGAACTTTCATGTAGAGACGTGAACCTTACACGTGGCACATTTTCTTGTAATAAGGTTAACGTCATATCAACACAAATAGGTAATATGGCGAGTTGGCGTGTGCAACGTTATTCGAATATCTATATATATTTCGGTAAAATGTCACACCCTGAGCATGTGAAAATGACCTTAAATATCTTCACGTCTACAGTGACGGTAATTGGGCGAATGCTTGTATATGCAAGGTACGTCTATTGACCTAGCATATTCAACAAGCTGAGTAATTATAATGGTACATATATAAAACACAAATCATAAATTCAACAAGCTTCTTTTATTTCTTTAGCAGCTTGGAACTGGCTAAGTCGAACGGAATGTTTAATCAATTGGGTTCCAATTGTTTACATTTCTTTTTCAATTAGAGACCACGTAAATGCTTTTAAAATAGAATTCTATACAATCAATGGAAAACTAAATAGTAACTGCAACCCAGCAAATACTCAGTTCACTTTAAAAGCATATGTTTGGACATGCAATATTTTGCCAAGCATGGCTTTATTTCAATGCAATGTTATTTTTAAATCCTACAACTGAGTACTTATTTTAATTAAAGAGTGCACCCAAAATTTACATTAAGTCCTATAACTGAGTAATTATTTAAACCAAAGAGTGCACACAAAATTTACATTAAGTCCTATAACTGAGTAATTATTTAAACTAAAGAGTGCACACAAAATTTACATTAAGTCCTATAACTGAGTAATTATTTAAACCAAAGAGTGCACACAAAATTTACATTAAGTCCTATAACTGAGTAATTATTTAAACCAAAGAGTGCACACAAAATGTACAATAAATCCTATTTCTGCTTAGAGTGCACACAAGAGGTACAATAATCTAAATCATTTACCTGTCCAATTATTTACACAAGAGTGCAAATAAAGTGAACATCAAATCCTATTTCTTCATAGATTGCACAAAAACGGTACATCAAATCCTATTTCTGCATAGATTGCACACAAAAGGTACAATAATTTAAAACTTATACCTGTATAATTGTTTATACAAAAGAGTGCAAATAAAGTGTATATCAAATCCTATAACTGTGTAATAATTTATAAAAAAAGAGTGCAAACAAAATGTATAATAATTCCTACAGTTGAGTAATCATTTATAGAAAAAAATGCCCTATTAAAAGTGTGGAAGTTTTTGTCACCAGTTACCCTTAAAGAACCCCAAAATGTGAATACAATAAATAACAAATAAATGCTGTAGTATTATTATTGATAAACTTCAGTTAATTCTGTTAAGAAAAAAAGATCTGACCTAATCAAAGCAGGAAAGTAACTTTTATTTCCAATCTTTACCTGCAAACAATATTAAGAAGGCGCCGATATTATATGCAGAGTTATGGATTTGCTCCTGTATGTGCTTAGCGCCTTTTCGGATACAAGAAACTAGTAAATCGAACAAACAAGTAACACATATCCCATAAAAGGGAGTTTACAAACCTTTAAAAAACGTTATATTGATTTTCAATGAAAAAATAGATCATTATCAATAAATATACACAGCAAATATGTTGAAAATTGAGTTTGATATGAACATAAATGGATTTATTTACAAACACATTGCAAAACGTTTCGCACAAATTGTTACATGTGGTCATCTTATATAAATCATTTCAATTTGCATGTCAAAACAGACAACATAAGATTTACATATCTTTTACACAAATGCCATGAAATAAAATTTCAACAATCGGATTTAAACATAATTTTTGCAGGCAGTCATGTTAATGAGTGAGGACAATTATCACATTGAAAAAATCTTTAAACACTGCTTTTAGTGAAGTTTCAAAACTTCAAAATTTATTTCCTATACTTCCTCTTTCAGTTTACAGGAGACATACATTTAAAACTAATACATTCTATATATAATCACGCACTCAAATGAGGGCAACAATGTAAGTATAGTTGTGAAAATTATTGTACAGATATCTATACAGAATATAAGAAACTAACATTTTCAATGCGGTCTCTTTTGGCCTTACTAAGTAATCGTATTGGTACAGAAGTTAAACAAGAGGGCCATGATGGCCCTATATCGCTCACCTGTTATCAATGCACTTAAGGACAAGTCTTCACGGTCAAAAGATCATAATAGAAATCAATCAAAAAATTATGAGAAAATATAATCGAAATTTTCTAGAAAGTAACTTTAAAAACAAGATTTGAAAACTTTTTGTAGAGGTCCATTAGGCAATGCTACCTGTCAAATACCTAAGCTCTTCTGGTTTATTTCTATAAAATTTTGAAGATTTTTCTATGTACAATCAAGTAACCCCATGGGGCAGGGTCAATTTGACCACAGGGGTCATGATTTGAATAAACTTTGTAAAAGTCTAATAGGCAATGCTACATGTCAAATATCTAAGATCTAGGCCTTCTGGTTTATTTTTAGAATCTTTTTTTAAGATTTTCCTATGTAAAATCAAGTGACCCCTAGGGCGGAGTCAATTTTGACCCCGGGGGACAAGGTTTGAACAAATTTTGTAGAGGTCCACTAGGCAATGCTACATGTCAAATATCTAGTCTCTAGGCCTTTTAGTTTATTTTTAGAAAATTTTTGAAGATTTTCCTATGTAAAATCAAGTGAGCCCTGGGGAGGGGTCAATTTTGACCCAGGGGGTCATGATATGAACAAATTTTGTAGAGGTCCACTAGGTTATGCTACATGTGAAATATCTAAGCTCTAGGCCTTCTGGTTTATTTTTAGAAAACTTTTAAAAGTTTTTCCTATGTAAAGTCAAGTGACCCCTAGGGCGGGGTCAATTTTGACCCCCGGGTCAAAATTTTAACAACTTTAGTAGAGGTCCACTAGGCAATGCTACATGTCAAATATCTAAGCTCTAGGGCTTCTGGTTTTTGAGAAGAAGATTTTTTTAAATATTTTCCTATGTAAAATCAAGTGACCCCTGGAGCGGAGTCAATTTTGATCCCGGGGGCCATGATTTGAACAAATTTTGTAGAGGTCCACTAGGCAATGCTACATGCGAAATATCTAAGCTCTAGGCCTTCTGGTTTACTTTTAGAAATTTTTTGAAGATTTTCCTATGTAAAATCAAGTGACCCCTGGGGCGGGGTCAATTTTGACCCCGGGGTCATGATTTGAACAATTTTAGTAGAGGTCCACTAGGCAATGCTACATGTCAAATATCTAAGCTCTAAGGCTTCTGGTTTTTGAGAAGAAGATTTTTTAAGATTTTCTTATGTAAAATCAAGTGACCCCTGGGGTGGGGTCAATTTTGACCCCGGGGTCATGATTTGAACAAACTTGGTAGAGGTCCACTAGGCAATGCTTCACACAAAATATCTAAGCTCTAGGGCTTCTGGTTTTTGAGAAGAAGATTTTTAAAGTTTTTCCTTTCGGTTGCCATGGCAACCAGTGTTCTGCATGGAATTCAATTCTTTGAACAATTTTGAAAGGGGGCCATCCAAGAAACATCCCTGTGAAGTTTCATCAAAATTGGCCTGTTGGTTTAGGAGGAGATGTTGTTTAAAGGAAAGTGTTGACAGACGACGGACGAACGGACGGCGGACGGTGAGCGATCACAATACCTCACCCTGAGCACTTTGTGCTCAGGTGAGCTAAAAATAGATCAAGTCAACAAGCGTGTTATCGGTTTAGACGTGTAATGCTGATTGACAACCTTGGCATAACAGCCATGTGGAAAAATTAACATGTTAATTAGTGAATATTACATGTTTTGGAGGAGGAAATGACTAAATTGAATGAGATATTGTAAGCAATCATAACTAATTATCTTTTTTATTTCATTATTCTTTGAATAGTCGAGCTAAAAACTATTTCATTAAATTCTTTAAGACAATGTCTCGGCACAAGACGTTTATCAAGTCACACGCACAATATTTAGATTACCTATTTTGTAATACTTCGAGCTAAGATATATATACAATACCATGGAAGTGACACTAACAACCAATACAAGCGACATCCCGCCAAAAAGGGTTTGGGGGTTTGGGTTCTTTTCAAATTTCCTTTACAAAAAACCCAGAAAAAGTAGCTTCCCTTACTTAGACTCTGAAAAAATGACTTGTTCAAAAATATAAGTTTCTTCATCTTACAGATTGTCTTACATACAGTTCTGTTACATTTATATTGATAGCTTGATTCATAACTCACTTGTCTAGATACAGCTAACTAAACGTAATTCTAATATTTTGTAATTATATTATCTCCGTTTAATTGTGCTTTATATCATACAATCTAATCTAAAAACGGAAATGAGTATTAATCTAGAAATAGGTTAGTAGTTGCAAAACCGACCTATAAATGGCAATAACTTCACCAAAATGCATTTCAACCAAAAAACGCCAACAATATGCAAAACTAGTTATGGTACAGGTCATCCCTAAAAAGTTTGATTAAAATCCCAGCGGTAGTTTCAGAGTAGTATGGACAAACTTTTAAGACAGACAGACACACTAAGCGAAAACACAAAAAAATCAATATATCTCCTTACATATTGAATGACATATAAACATAATACAAACTTTTCAATCTATCAACAAATTCAATGTTGTCATATTTCATAATAAATCTTACAGTTTTACAAATGTATATACTGAATATGGATTTAAGAACACACTAGAGGAATCCTTCTCCCAGCACTTTTTGCTGCCATTTCCTAAAGTTTCAATATTGTGTTAATGATTTCAAAACATGTTTATTTACAACCATGATTGCAGTTGAATGAAACTTTTTGTAAGCAGACTGCAGTCCCTCATGTAGCTTATTTCCACTCAAGTGCCACAGGCCTGTAGTTTTTGAGAATGGTTCTACAAGACCTGGTTTCTTAAGCAGGGGTCCAATCCTAGCACTTTTAAACCCTTCTGGTACATAACCTAATTCCATTGATGTATTTATGATGTTTGTTATCAACGGTAAGACATTTCTTCAAAAGCCATGTTGGTAAAGGATCAAGTTCACAGAATTTGTTTAGAGATTTTTGTATGATTTGTTTTACCTCTTCTATCGTTGCAGGAGCCAAATCAATAAGACAGTTTGCTGCTTCCTGGTGTTCTGAACAATGCGAGTCTACTGAATCACAATCAGTTTGGCTATGCGAAATAATAGAGAGTTTGAGATTTCAACCTTCGCCTTCCCCTTCAACGTCTCTTGCGAAGTTAACGTATGAAGTTGAAGTTCGATTAAAATTCCTTGAGATTTCAAACTTTAGAATGAACCTTATAGTCCAGTAAAAATACGAAATTTAGGAGAAAAAAATTGCACAGAAATGATTTTTGGCATGTGTGATCTATAACATATTAGGAATGACATATCAAAAATCTACTAAAATCTAATGATGCAAATACCCTTTTTTTTGGGGTAAAATGTTGAAAAAATGAAACGAAAGTGCGAATTTTTGGAATTCCATTATAGCTTCATATATACTTATCTAAACATGTTAAAATTTTAAAGGATATAAGCAGAGTCTATTACCAGTCACCGAAAGTTATATTTGAAACAATATATATCCAATATGGCTGTCAAATCCAATATGGCCGCCATAACTTAAGGGAATTTCTGGAATTGATTCGTAGTATGTTTTATAATGCACCTGAGTGAGTCAAACATTCATATGATAACAAAAAAGTAAAACAACGTTCATTACACATAATCCCTACAGCATTTTAATCCAATATTACATCGTATATCCAATATGATTGCCTTATTTCCAATATGGCCGCCTAAAACAACATGATAACCAACAATTTTAGCATTTTTTTTATGAAATGGGTTACAAGTACCCTTATAGAAACAAAGGTAGCGGCTAGCAAGCCAAGCTGCTACCTAGTCACTTCTATTTTTGATAGCAAGAACTAGTAGCAGGAAAGAAGCAGGTAGTAGAGACCCCCCACTTTCGGTATCAGGAACCTGCTATCACAGTCATAAGGTACCGACAAAGCGATTTTGGTGGCACATAAGTCTAATATGACAGCAGCTACCTGCTACCGTAGCAATAAAGTAGCACTCAATATGATGTCATTGTGTAGGCCCTCTAACATTTATCATGATATCACAATGTCTGTAGGTGGAAATGAAAAGTTCAGTGTTTGGGACATGTGATGTAGTTGCCCTATTCAAATGTATAAAATGTTATCTATTCTGATTTACTCAAGAGGGTGATTTTTTATTTTCATGCAGGTAAGAGTCTCTCTGATTGTTAGTTTTTTATAAGAATGTCAGAAAGTCAGAAAACATTGTCCAAGTTGAATTCAAGATGGCGCTGCTATGTTGTTTCATCCAGATATTCCAGAAGCCAATGTATTTTCAAATTCGTAAAATATAAATTTAGTTATTTTTTGCTTCTGAAGTCAATTTTACAAAACAAGAGATGAGGGCATATGTTGTTCTAGTTATGTTGAGTGATTTACATGATAAATAGAAACTCAAAAACTGTCTTTTGATTCAAATGTTATCAGGTCTCGGCAGCGCATATCAGCCTCGACCTGATAACATTAATATCAAATGACAGTTGCCTGTTATTTTTATCATCGATACTTGCCATTTGAGATATCAATACAACTTTTCTGTCAATGACAGCTCTATGAAATAAAATCTTGATCTAGTCAATATTATGTCTCCAAATATACCAGTGGTTTATATTTTGTTAATTTTCACTTCTGCTGATTTTGGGTCTGTATTTTGAGCCAGTCTTTGGAACTTTTACATTTTTTTAGCTCACCAATATCTCGGTGTGATCAGGTGAGCTTTTGAGACTACATTCGTCCGTAATCTGTCAGCCTGTCATTTGATCACAGGCATAGACGATTTCCTTGTGGACACTCAAGAGGCCGTATTTGTTTTTGCAATCTTCATGAGTCTTAGTCATGATATCTAGGTCAACCTTTTCAGTTTTGAACACTGTGGGGGTTGTACATTAATTAATTTTGTGGTCCAATCTTCATGATACTTTACTATGTTTACCCTGGGTGGATTAGATGACATTCACGAAATATTCTACAATAATCTCAAAGGTAGCATAAAAAGGTAGCAGATAGGTAGCGGCTACCAGTATCGCAAGAAAACTAATATGCATACAAACACTACCAAGCTAAGTAGCAGGAAAAGGTAGCAGATAGCCGCTACTATAAAAGCAGGTAACAAGTAGCAGCAATTGAGGTAGCAGGAAAAAGTAGCAGCTAGCCACTACAAGTCGCAGGAAAACTAATTTGCATGCGAAACACCACCAATAGCAGCTAGCGGCTACTGGTAGCAGTGTGGTAGCAGCTACTTAACTGCTAGATCTACCTAGCTGCTATTGGTAGCAAGAGGTCAATTATTTCTGTAAGGGTAATAACTAAAATTCACAAAAATTATATTTAAGAAGTTATCACACTGTATAGCTTTACGTAAATGCTATGTTAGTTCAACAGCCCGTTAAATTTTCGAAAAACTGGACCCTGATTGGCAAATACAGCAAACAACTTTCATGACCACTATTCCGTCTGTTCGACGTGCAGAGGACTTAGTTGTGATAAATCGTTTGTACCGGAGTTTAGTGCTGACTAAATCTTTAACAATCTAAAGTTCTGTAGTGGGAATTCAGTTAAGTTTAATTAGATCACTGTAAGAGGTTACAGGAGAAACAGCCAATCAGAGAGGAGGATCCCAATCACCTGGCCAGGAGGACCAATCATCGACGAGCAGCATCGCTTAACTTCCAGACTCCATTGAATCTACACGTATTCTGTATCACCAACTGGGACTATTCTGTATCACCAACTGAAATCCAAGGCCATCTTGGGTAGTTATTGCTGCACTGTATTTATATCTGTCTGTTAAACCTCTTCCGCCCCTAAAAGGAGTATCGGACCCGATAAAGTGATGGCCATTTTTGCTATATTGGTGTCAGAAGTGGGATAAATGCAGCATCCGTGTTGTCTTGGAACTAGGAGAAAAGTTAGGTACGTAGTATCTGCATTATTGTACAGAGCACATTGTGAGTGCTAGAAACAGGGCTGACTACAGTATCCATTCTTTCTAGGGCATCCAAAGAAAGGGTAAGTAAGGTATCTGATTTATGGCATAAGTCATACGCGTGCTAGACTTGAGGGTAACTAGGTATCCACATTGTCTAAATTGCACGTGGCTTGAGCAGAATGGTAGATACAGTATTTGTATTACTGGTGAGATTGCTTTGGATGTTGGAATTAAGGGTTGATACGGTTGCCATATTTTCTAAACTGTAAGGGGCGCTCCAAGAAAGGTTAAGTCAATATCTGCACTAACACACATAGTGCTAAGATTATGAATGGATACAGTCTCTTAATGATCTCCAGTACTAATCAGCTTGTTTGGATTAAATATGGTGTTATCCCTACCAGGCCTACTAGCATTAGTGGTGTCAGCAATATTACTTCCACCATCATCTGATACAGTCATCAAGCTGGTTACCGGTCAATGTACTGCTCCTCTGCGGATACTCATCACTGATTTCCTCAAGACTAAAGTCTGGACACAGTAGAGAACTAACAGCCCTAGAGCTATTTGCCTGCTGTCCCCAAGGTTTCGGACATTTGCCCAGCACAAGAGCACTACTCTCATTCACTTCCACCTAACCCCCCCCCCCCCCCCACCCCCCGCCGTTACGTGACTGAAATACTGTTGAAAAACGGCGTTAAACCCAAAACAAACAAATCCACCCAACCCCTATTTTACTACATCTACAAAAATAATAGCTCAGAAATCAGGACTTGTTTGATTATTTCTGAAGAAATTAAAGGTAACATATTTGTAGAATATCTCTGGTGAGTAGGTCGGTAGACTAATTCAGAAATATCTGTTTTGCTGAGAGACAGTGTTTCCTAAATGTTAAATGTTTAGCAGACATCATGGTTACATGAAAATCAAATAAAAGAATGCATTTATATCCGCATGCGTACTTTCCTAAGTGTGTATTTCAGGGCCGTAGGAACAGTCGGGGTGGGGTCCCCCAATAATTTGACTGATTATGGTAATTATCATAGCAAATATTTTGACAGCGAGTCAATTTTAGCTGATTAAAGTCATCTATTTCATAAGCCAAATCATGCTACCAAATGTGACGGTTCTTAAAGGAGTGGCTCTGAAGTTATTGGGCAGAAACCGTTTGCAAGGTTTAGGTCCCTGTGCCCTTAACCTTTGACCCCCAAAACTATAGGAATCATCTACTTTATAAGCCCAATACTACTAAGTTTGAAGGCTCTTGGCAACTGGTTCTCAAATTATTGGGTTCACTTCACGAACCGACCAACCGACCCGACCTACGCGACTGACAGGTGCAAAACAATATACACCCTCCCCGCTTCCTATTCTTCGAAGGGGTCATAATTAAATGTCGCAATTACTTTTAAATCTACTTATTATGCTGTATGTGTTTTATAATGGTTATTTCGACCTGGTTTTGTAGGTATTGTACATGCCAAAGAGAAATATAATAAACTATGTAATAATAGGCTAACGCGAATGCTTTCAAACTGATTAAAGCAGACTGAGATAAATAGCGTTATTATAAGCCCATAATACATTCTTCGTAATCCAGGTAACAAATTTGACCACAAATACATAAGATAAGCAATTGTCAGATAATGTTTGACTGGATATTTTAATTTTAGAGGTCGCACTTATTCCAATATGATAACTTAGTTGATGTAGAACAAGTATTATGTAAGGAAATGAAACATAGAAAAAGTCATCAGAAATATCATGGCACATTTTTAATGTATTTCATCTGGAATTCTGAGGTATTATGGCCGTTATTGTGGACCATTATGCGGTACTTTTCTACTACTAGTATACTATAGCAAAAATGTTAGCTTTGAATATAAGAAAAAAAAAAGATATTTTGAAATTTCTTGGTAGGCTACGTTTTGTATTTTACCATCTTGGTCACAACGATTTGGGATGTCAAATTTGAGAACATAACATCTGAATTTCTAACCAAATTTATACAGACAAACTTCTGATACAAATCAGTTGGAGTTAAAATGAGGTGAGCACCAAATATATGTATCTAAAACTGAAATTCAGAAACAAGAAAAAGAAGCATTCATTGGGGATTTGTAAAACAAAAATGTATTCACAATGTCACTGTAGTTACGTGGGGTTCTTGTGTTGTAAATACCAAAAAGACTTATTTTTTTACAATTTAAAATGTATCTTAATAAAATTTGCAGATTCATATTTTGTTACCAAATTTAGACTTTGGAGCATACTGCTCCTGTTTTGTTATATATATGGTATATCAATGAACACTGAAAGAAAACTCCTCTCTTTGTATGCGACTCCTCGCTTTGACCTGTTTAAACTATATAGAGAAGCCTGAATATATGTCGTGTTGCCTTTGTTAAAGCCAGCATATAAATGTTGTTATTTGAAATTAAGGTCGAGGAAAAACAATTTAAGTGGTAACATATCTACTGTACTGAATTAATATACTAGATTGATAAAATTAGGGTTGGAAAATAATCTAAATGGAATAAATCTAAATTGTGCTTTGGAATAATAAAAGGAATATAAATTATAATGTTGTTTTTGTAATAAGTGTTTCTAGTAAATTTCGATGTGTTTGAAGTTTAAAATATATCAAATAAATAAGCTTTAACCACAACACTTGATAATATTAATATCTGCCCGTAATGCATAAACAGTTACGGCAATTATTTATAAAATCCTTCTTAACTTCTGTATTATATAATGTTAACATGTGAATAAAGATATGATATTAATACTTCTTTTTTACTTTGTTTTAGAAAAACTTTGATAAAATTGTTTATTACATGTATTAAATTTTAAAAGAATATGTTAATAAATATCACAGTGTTTTTAGAGTTTGGCTTGGATTTTCTCCCTGTATTGGATATTAAGTAACCAAAGATTATAAATCATCAATAAAACTTCATGTTTGAAATAGTTTAAGGTACTTGCATTATTTCTAGTAATATAAGCAGCCAATGTGTTTTTACTTAAAACTCTATTCAAAATTTAGTATGGTCAGTATTTTGATGCTATGATTTCTTAAAGTTTAACATTACCTAAATAACATTGCGCTATTGATAGGCATGAGACTGGTAAATGAACATGAATTGTTTCTGATTAGTAATTAGTGACAATTTATTTTTTGTATTCTACGTTTAACTTGACTTAATGACATTCAACAAGAAAATATTTTAATGATTGCGTCTTTTTCAATCCTTTGATGTTCGCTTCAATGAGTCCGTTATTTTTTTTCATTTTGTGGTTAATTACAGTTTCAAACTTTCTTTAGTTTTATAAGTACAATTTGATGAAATAGAAAAAGTGAAAACAACTCAGGTCGCCCAAGACGACTTCAACGAAAATATAGCAGGCTCGGTTTCATTCAGCCTGTTCATAGACTGTAGTGGAAATACAAGCACATTTTTTTTTATCTGATAACAAAAACAAACAATATACATTTTTATGACTACATGGACCAATATCATACGCTGCCCCACAAGTACAGCTACTTAAATAACTTCAAATAGATAAAATGAATTATTCGGATTTTTCTTGTGCAATATTATCCTTTAATGATTAATATTAACGAATATATCTTAAACGTGTATGTCAGAAAACTACATTACCATGATTTGTTCCTCAAAATCCTCTTGGCAATACGGGTAAGCGTCCTGCCTGAATTTTGATAGTGTTTTATTCTGTTGGTAGCCATACTTGTCCTGTAAAACCAGTTTACGTTTAACTGGAAGTTTCAGTTCGTCCATATCCTTACTGAACTCTTGAACTAATGTTTCAACAAGGTTGCTGTTGTGGCGAAATGCGACTTGTGCAAATGCATCTTGATAAGTAAGTGGCGAGCCTCCCCTTAGTGTTTCAACGTACGTCGATGTTATCGAGGCAAATACTGAGACAAAAATTGATTAAATAAATGTATTCATAATTAAAGATGTGAAAGGTTAAAGAGAACCATAAAGACATATCAACTCTAGATTTCAAACTTTCGAGTTGCACTTCTGGTACATTTATAAGGTATACTACGAGGGTCAGTCATTTAGTTCAGACAGCTAATTTTGAATAAAAACGTGAAAACAAAACTTTGTATGTATCAGCATCTGAATAACTATCATGCTACATGTTTAAAAAAATGTTGAAACTGTACGTTATAAATAGATAATTTGACAATAATCTGTTTATAGAGTGTCACGGAGAGCTTTGGGTTCGATTTTTTTAAATTTCGATAACAGTTATTGGTATATCTTGCATAAAATTTGTTGGGTAATATAACTAGGCATAGATTTGATGAATACTTTCTTAATCATCAAAACTAAACTATGCGTACCCAACAAATTTAAATAAATTGGTAACCCGAAGGTCGCCCAACATGACAAAAAAAAAAAAACGTTTGCAGGCATGGTTTGATTCAGCCTGCTCCTGGACGGTAGTTGAAATGCAAGCTACCGTCTAAGATGTCTGACCCCGGGTTGAGCAAAACTCATTTGCAGATGTTAGTTGTACCAAAGTACAACTGAGACATCCGCAGAAGTATTTATACTGCGGATGTACATGAAATCTTTAGTGTCATATACTAGAGTGCAATTCCGTGAAAAGCGGCGTATGGTCCCCACTTAAGACTGAACATTATCTTTATCACATAATTAATGTCGTGCTGAACGACCAGTTGCATGATGGCTTCAAGACGTAACTAACAACGCTGCTGTGATAATAAAATAGAAAAACCCTAAACCCACAGGTCTTTCAACACCACAAATATATTGCATACTCTCCTTTTAACGGACTGCACTGGAAATGGATGCTATCTTCCAAGTCGTCAAGCAGAACGTAACATTTGCATAAAAAATTGCTACTTAAAGTACCAAAATACAATTTAGAAACATTTGCAGATGTGTTAGTACGGCATTGAACATGAAACCTTCAATGATATACAGCAATTTTACGAAAGACTTAAAATAAAAGGCTACTAGCCCTAATGGAGAACTAAACAAACAAGCATTGTGAGTGATGGCCCAATGTTATGGAGCCTGCATATAACAGAAACTATCAAAAGAAAAAATCTAACAAGAGGGCCACAGTGGCCCTATGTCAATCAAATAACCGTAACTGTTTGACCTTGAATCATGAATGGTAACAACTGTGTTTAGTATAAACCAATAGCATCTGAAAGGAGCCACATTCCACCATTTGAACAAATTTGGTAGTAATGATGCTGTACAAGTTTATAAAAAAACAAAGAAGATGATGAAAAGAAGTTATTTAAAGTTTTGTGTCTATTTTTAAATCTAGTAACCCCTTAAATGGACCAAGCACCCCACTTGACAAATAAGGGATGGGACCTCATAATGATGCCATAGACCAAGTTTGATGAAGCTTCACCAATCTGTCCATGTGAAGAAGTTGTTTGAAGGTGTCTCTAGTTTTAGCTCTAATAGCCCTTAAAAGGGACCAAGGAGTTCCTCCATTGGAACAAATTTCGTAAAGGGCCTTATAAGGATATAAGAGATCAAGTTTGATGAAGATATATCACGCGGTTCATGAGGAGAAGATATTTAGAATAATTAAATAAACAGCGAATTTAATGAAGATCTATCAAGTGGTACACGAAAAGAAGTCATTTAAAGGTATTTCTATTTTTAACAATATTGGTCCCATAAAGGACCAAGTATCCCTACTTCAATACATTGTGGAGAAAGGACCTTATAATGACGCTGCAGGTCTAGTTTGATGCAAATTCATCAAGTAATTCATGAGAAGACCCTCCCCATTTGAACAAAATTGTAAGAGTACCTTTAGGGCCGACCTTTTGAACGTCTGAGGTTCGGGACAGGGAAAGTGGCTGGGATTTTACTTGGAATCAAGCTTTTTTATGCCTTCTATGAAATAAAATCTGTTAAACGATCACTTGGAAGCATAGAATATAAAAAATAATAGCAGACTCGGTATGATTGAGCCTGTTTATGAGAGGTATTGAAATGTGCAACACCTCTCACGCACACTAGCACTGGCTTAAGCGGAACTATATAACACACTTATTGAATGGACTTCCTGATCCTAAAGGACCAGGAACAACACTGAATCCAAGTACAGGGAGACTTTTTACAACCACCACAGGGGACTTACGATTGCTATTATGATGGTAAAAGATCCCTTGGAAGCAAAGAATTCAACCAAAAAAAAAAAAAAAATAAAAAAAAAAAAATAATAGCAGACTCAGTTTGATTGAGTTTGTTCATGAGAGGTAACATGATTTGCTACACCTCTCAAGCTCCCTAGTACTCGCTAACACATGTCAGATTCTTTTTCAGAACTTGAAAGCTTAAATAGTTTCATCAGAGAATGAAATATTCTTATTATACTTGTGTTATTCAAAACGTACTTGTGTAAGCGCGATAAAGACATACAGTCTATATTGAGTAATTGGCCTTAGTACACTTGAAATAGTTAAATGCAAGTTTCTGCTTAAATTATTAGATAAGAAGCAATTTAACCCAATTTACAGTAACCTTTTATGTCGCACAAAAATGGAGAAAAAAATGTTTTAAATATTTGCATACATAAATAATTGATACCTAAAAGATAAATGAGTCCCAAGGGGCAAAGCAAGCCAAAACTGGAAGCTGACTGAGACAAATAAGGGGGATCCGGGGTGGGTGGGGGCATGCTCCCATACAGAAAAATTAACAGAACAGCTCTGGTGCATTTCGATATATATTTGGAGATATACTCTCCCTACCTTTGTTTTTTTTAATATAATAATTATACATGTGTACATCATGAGCATGCCTTGACTTGACCTCTGGCCCCGTGTTCACAAAACATTTTCAGTCTGAGCTGATAATGAAACTTTATTTGTCATAACTATTTTTGAATGACTATTCAGTATTGATGGATAGTCTTAGTTGGAATTAAACCTTAAAGTTTTAGTAAAACTGATATTAAAATTTCAAACTCACACTCAACTGAGATCGAAAAATGTTTCGTGAACATGGGGCCTGGAGTTGTGTGGCTTTTCTGATGTAAATCCAAGCAAAAATGGCCAATAAGTTAACCTTTATATATTCGAATAGCTTTTAGGTAAAACAAAGGTGATAACTGTCTACACCTAGTACAAGGTACAACCAGTCTAATTGGAAGAAAAAGGGAGAGGAAGCAAAATATCTTGCATAACTTAAAGACAGTGGAAGACAGTCTACTCTCTCGTGGACTTCAGCTTTAATTATATAAAGAATATTAGGTCACTGTCTTATAAATTTTAATTTATTAAGTGTGTCGGAGAAAATATTAAAGTCGAGGCTCTGTCGAGACTTTTAGTTTTCGCAGACGAACTTAATAGATTTAAGTTTATAAGAAGTAATCTAATGTTCTATTTATCCTACCTTCTGATCTAAAAGCATTCTTTAATTAAAATTCAAAATTTACCACCAACTAGGTCTGCCTTGCAAAGAAATTTAAAAATTAATACGCCCAACCAAATAAACAAATAGGTTTTTAAAATCCACAAAAAATATTATTCTAGCATAAAACTGCTGTTCTTGTCACTTTTTTGGGGTGTTTTAACACGAGAGAAAACGTGTGTTAACAAAGAGATTCTCGCGCTCACGTGCAGTTATAACACCTTTTATATATGCGCGTTCCGTGGCAGAGCGTAAAGGTATTACGGCACCAAAACGGATAATTTAAATGGAAACGTGAAATAAACAACCCGGATATTCCCGCGCATTTCATGGAAATTTGATGACGTTGAGGGATAATGTATTCATTTATTCGTCTTTTTTCGCGTTTATGCTAAGATAGCGTTAGCGCATGTTATTTTCGAGTTATAACATCTTCAGAATCCCGCAGTCACATTATGACGTTCAATCTTTGAAAGAGTTATTTGAAAACGTTTCGGTCGGAAATATTTTATCGTTTATGAAGCAGATAGGAATATATCAAAAAATCCAACATTTCATATTTTTATTTACATCTTGCAATATTATTATGTTTGCAGCTGATATTTTAACACATATGTATATACATTTTTACATAACTGATTTTAGATATGCTTTACATTTTTACATGGATGTTTTTAGATATGTTTTACATTATTCATACAACATGTAGTGGTCTTTACATTTTTACATGGATGTTCTTAGGTATGCTTTACATTTTTACATCAACGTTTATGCTTTACAGTTGGCGTTTGCAATATGACTTCTTCTCGGCGATATATGACCATTTTGTGTCGATTCGCCTAAAACCCAACTCACTCACTTACGCACTCACTCGGAATTCTGCAGACGTTATAACGCGAAAACACATGTGATATCCCTATATAAAAATAAAACCTGAAAAACAAAGGTTAACCTTGTTTCCTTTCGTACCTGACCTTACTGTTCTGCTGAACATGATTGAATGATTTTAATTTGCTGCCAAGCGAAGTTTTGTCCGAAGTTCAGTTGCATGTCGGATTACGCATCCTCACCAAGCAAATGATAGACGTGACTTATACACACGCCATAACGCACCTTGACAAAATAGGCAAACCGTTTCCTCGATGATTTTATTCAATAACACTCCTCCATTCCGGATGCAAAATATTCCTTGATTTAAGTGCAGAAAGCTAAGATCCTAAACAAACGCTATACACGAGTCATTTTCCGTTTCTCCGAGCGTTTCCATTACAAAACCCTTTTGCGGTAATTGCAAATACGGTATTCATACGCTATACATTTATGATATGGTCTCACTTACCTAGTAAAGGTGCCATATATATATATATATATATATATATATATATATATATATATATATATATATATATATATATATATATAATTGCATAAATATGTCTTTTAGCAGTTATTCTCAAAAACAACATGGCGTCGTTTAAAAAATATCCAAAAAGTAGTCCACCAAGCTTTATCAAGTCACTGACCTGATAAAGCAAACTTTATCATACTCCTTGATTTATGCCTTAATTTTGCATGAAGGTAGAATAAATAATATTATTGTTACCAGATATGCGAGTGAAGCGAGCAGACAATTTCAAATTAATCTCGCAAAATTCTTCAGCTTTGTTCAGTATTTATGTGTTGATGGAAATGCTGCTCCTCCTTAATGATGAACGAAAAGTGCTATGATATATATACTAACCTTATTATGTAATTATAAGATATTAAATCTAAAAGCAATTTCAAAGTATAAATATGGCCTCAGATTGATGGAATGCTTTTTAATCTTAAACTTTTTTCAATAATCTTGGAGTCATTTTTTCAGTATGTTGAAGCCAAAACCAGAATAATTTTCAAGCAAAACCAAGGTCAGGATTTTAAAAATCCAAGACCTCCTCCCCCCGCCCTCAACCCACCCACAATATCAAATGGTCGGCTCCTGATACAAATGCTACACATCGTGTTTGACGAATATCCATCTAGCAGTTCATGAGAAATAGTCATTCAATATTTTTTTAAATTTTTAGCTTCAACGGCAAAGGGGTCGCGTGTCCCCATTTGAATGAACATTGGAAACGACTTTACAGTGATACATAAGTTTGATGAAGATCCATTAAGCAGTTCATGGAGGGAAGTCGTTTAAACGATTCACCACTTTATAACTACGTTAAAGATATGCAAAAGCAGGTTTCTCTGGCAAATGTTATTATATGCCCTTCAGTTTGATCACAACATGCCGACATAGAAGTATTTGATAATTTATGAGAAAATTATTTATATGTAGAAACTATCTGAAACAGATATGTACTAACGCCAGTGACATCGATAACAAAAAAAAAAAAAAAATAATTCGCGACTGTGTCAATTAAAAACTAACCAGAACCGTTAACAGGAATACCGGTTACCGCATCCAGATATTTATGTTTCTGTTCATATACAAAGTCTCGCATTTCATCCACTTCAGAGACAAAGTCTTCATCTAGGTCTTTGTCATCTAATTCCTCTATCTGTTTTAGCTTTTTCTTAAGAGCGGGTTGGGATAACGTGAAGCATTTTCTGTTTGGGAAGTATTTTGCAATGCCTTCTCTAGTCATGTTGTATGATTCGCATCCTGCATGACTATCTGTCTCAAGGCAATGTTCGAAATATTCGTCGGGACTTGGCTGCTTATCATCATCTTCGACTTCAATATCTAGAAAAAAGTCTCTCAAACACAAGATGAAAAATGGTGAAATAGCACAGATTAGACTATCATCACTCATACCGCTTCGGCGATCACCCATAACCTGGACTTCCGTTGACAGTCTTGTAATGAATCTTCATTTAGTTAAACGGAATTTATTTATTTATTTTATTTTTTCTGTAAGACACAATTTACTTTAAAGCTTTAGAAGCATTCAGACGTGTTATCTTTCGATATATATTAATCCGTATTAATTAGAACTAAAATATAGTTTGATAATTTGCAACTAATTATATATCATATTGCCTTTTTGATAGCATCAACAAGCAGAATGACAATCAGAGGATAAATATAAAATGAAGTATCACTAGTGTGAATTTCAAATCCCTTTGGTTGCTGGAGTAGAAAGTCTGTTTATTTCTATTGTATAATTCATTTGTGCGAATGTAAAGGTAAAGTATGAAAATGCAGAAACAGCTTACAATTATGCCGTTACATGAAAGTGACTGATACCTATTATAATTTTCTCCCGTTAATTCAAGTACTTGATAGTAACTGGACTTTTACAAATAGTATTGTACATTTTATACTAGGCATAAATGTTAAATCAGTATAAATAGCATCTTAGACAGAAGGAAATTTGGATCATGCAAAACCTACAAAATTGAACTGTGCATTCACCGTAACCTTGAGATGTCGCGTTATTTCTAGTGTCGATCCGTAGAAAAGGATAAGCATAGATGTCCAACGTAAAGTAACAGGGTCAAAACTGTCAGATATATCTTTTGAATATAAACATTTATTTACATAAAGGAATAACATTGCAAATAAAGTGATTTATATCTCTACAAAATGGAATGAACAGGTATATAGAATGTAACATTAAGGACTCCGTGATGAAAAGATTTCATGATATTTCTGAGAGTTGGAAATACTAATAACAAATATGTTATCCCATTTCAATGGTGTGTTTTTATAGGACAAGCGAATTTAAGTAACGTAAAATTGACAAATGCATTCAAAACTCGAACAAAAGTCATTTTTAAATCTACCATGAATGCATCCCTGTTAAATTATTATGTGTAGGTATTATAAATCATCCTGCTCATCACGAGAATGTATTATCATGCTGCTACCAACACATCATAAAAATAAAATAGTTCTTTTTTTTTAAACAATGGTCACTGGAAACAAGTAGGAAAGCATTTCAAATTTGATGGTGAAATCATTCCAAGTGATTTTGACTAATTTTAACAATTGCTAAGTTCATTATATTGATTATTGCAACCTAAGTGTTTATTAAGCTTAATATTTAAAGTCAATAATAAGTTCAAATTACTGAACAATTGTAGTGATGTTCTATTTAAATATGGCATTAGAAAAGTTTTATAATAGATTTATAGTTTTGTATTTATTTCGTTTACATAACAACGTCGTTTTCTCTTGTATAAATACGCTTAAGAAAATATGTGACATTTTAAAGGATACGTTAGCTTTTCTAAAGCTTCCTGGTTAAAAACTCCAATCATGTTGTATATCAATGTACTCGACAGCAAAAGTGCAAGGCCGAATAAATGATTGTCGTGGTTAGTATCTCCCTGCAATTAAATACATGCACTAGACATATGTACAGCAGCTTTAAATGATATCTCTGTTTATCGAAAAAGCGTGCAGAAGTTTAAAATATACACTTATAGACGTACATCTACAGGACTAATATGAATCGACCATGTAATGTTATTATTTTTATTCACTTATTGTTTTCTGCTCAATTCTAGAATTATCAAACTCTACGTACTCTATAGAAATCTTACAATCGATCAGAGAGATAATTCGATGTCTCAGTTCTCAAAGAATAGAAAATGCAAAATGCATTTTAACATGTCTACCGAATAAAACCAATATTCCTATGTTCAGACAATGTGTTAGTCAAAAACGTCTTTCTTATTTTGTTAAACTTGACCTACTTTCCTTTTAAGAAAGGGAAGGTAAGCGTGTGCTCTTTCCCAAACACAGAACGAACTTATCGTTGTTTTGTACGTCTTATGAACAATTTACAGCTCAAAGTAACAGGTAACAGAGACGTAGTTTTGGGTGCGGCAGCAAATATTTTGTTCTAAAAGGCACACTTAGCGATGTATGTAACTCATATCAACAGATATTTTAATCATCCCTTAAGCCGCTTTTTCTATTCTATACATAGAAAATTCACGAAGCAACAGTGGGTTAAAGATACGTTAAAATTCAGAAATATACCTTTTTGATGTCTGCTAATCCTTCAGTATCTAACAAGAGTAAAACTTGTTCATCTTGAGTCGGATGTATTTTGCACCAAGCCCAGATACCTTTGGTGTGTGATTTGGTCGTAGCACCAAGTGAAAATCCTGTGAGTTGTTTAAAAAGAGTACACATATAACGAAACTCTGATTTTCTTTGTAAAGGGAATAAAAATAAAATAAAACTGACTAACCATATCTAAAATGTGACCGCTTTATTCTCGCAATTAAATTCATTATCATTTGTTTTGTATAAATCTTCATTTGGAAACGAGCCCTGCAGATGGCTGAAAAGTAATGAAGTTGTCCTTCGGATTTCTTTGAATTTTGTCATTGATAACTAAATAAAACAATGACGGTAATTATATCTTCACAGAACCTTATCACAAATGATTGATATACACATTAATCTTTCACAAGTTTCCCCTTATTCCTCGCGGGTGTTTTGAAATTGTTTATTGAAGGTCTGATCGGGGTAATAAAACCAACGCGTAATGTGTAGCAGGCTATAAGACACAAGGTTTTCACCTGAATAGACCCAGATCAATACAAAATTAATTAATACAGATGGTCTAACGCCAACAATTTCTTAAATCAGTTAAATTACAGTTACTTGTCTTCTTCGAACTGTTTCAACGTCTCTCATATTACTTGTCTGTGCAAAATATGTGCTTACTCAAATAATACTTACAATGACCGAAGAATAGGTTATCGTCTTGAGAAAATTAAATGCTTGTGAAAGTGTAACACAAATTAAAGCCAAATGCCTTAAAATTAAAGTACTAAAGCATGTTGACAGAAATCTTAGTTCTACAACTGATTTTTGAACAAAGAAGAGCTCCATAAAGCGGTGCAATGAAAGTCCACAGTTCTACACTTTGAAGAAAGTATTTCTAGATGTGAGAGACGGGGATTTTACAAGTGTCACACGTAAATTAAAGATGATTTTGGAAGTTTGGTGAAGGGTGTTAAGTGGACTGTTGCACTCAACAAATTGCCTCATCGCCACCAAACTTTATTCAAAGTTTAAAGTGTAAATATTGAATAGTTTTGAAAGTTGTGCATTGGGCACATAGATTTAAACTCAGTTTGTGACCATGATCTTCAATCTACAGACCAAGATCATGCGCTCTACACAAAATCGCATGGACACGTACCTATATTCCAAGTTTGAAGTAAATATCTTAAATGGTTATGGACATAAGTTATGAAGAACAGGTTTGACCTCGCTGTGATCTTAACCTTAGACCTACAGACTAGGCTTATGCCCTCTACATCATACGCATCTTTGCAACCTACATATATGCCAAGATTGAAGTCAGTACCTTGAATTGTTATTAAGGTATATGCTCTAATTATGAAATTCGAAGGAAACAGACTTTTTAGCTCTATGTCTGTTCTTGACAGCTTGCCTTCTGACCTGGATAATGTGCTCTGCACATTGTCTCATCGCCACCGAGTTTAAAGTGAAAACCTTGAATAGTTACAGAATATTGCTACGGACATGAAGTATGAAGTTTGATCTCAATTTCTGACAATGAACCTTAACAAACAGCCCTTTTGCATACGTTCTGTACATTGTCTCATAGTCATCTACCCATATGTCAAATGTCAAGGTAATACCTTGGATGGATATTGAATCATCCTACGAACTCAAAATACGACGGATAGACAGACGAACAGTGGCACGCGCCATAACACAACATCTCCCTACACATGTAACATATTTTGCCACCCGATTTTTCTACTTTTCGGACAAATTAATTGCAGATAAATTAAAGAAGACTGAGAGAAACAGCTTATATAACATGTCTAATAAATTTATAAACATTTCAATGGCACAACTGTAAATTGTAACTACTGTGCACCTTTGCCAGTATTGTAAGTGCCAGGAGTGGAGCCTGAAATTTTTACACCAAATTGTCAGTCATTATCAACTATTCCATCAGTCGTATACAAAAAAAGTCATGTCTTAAGAATCCATTTTTTGTAGATGTATTTCTGGTATTAAAACGTCTAAAATGGATTATATTTATTCACAATGTACCTGTTCTTGCACCAGCAAGACGATTCATCAAATAGGATTTTCCAGTCCTATACAAGCCACATACAGCAACAACATTTAACGGAACATCTATGAGACTAAGTTGCGAAAGTACACTTTCGTCAACTGTAAGTTTTCCACAGGAATCGGTGTGTATTAGGCGAACCGGTTCGTTGAAAATAGGTAGTTTTTCAAACCTGTAATTATAACATAATAATATGAATACACACGTACATGAATAAAAAAGATTTTATGGTTTTTAGATTCATCGAATGATATCAAGATAAAATGTTTCACAAATAGCGTAGAATTTAAAGTTTATGGGACTTCAAGAACAATAGCATAGACCTTAGAGTTAGTATATTTTGGGCTTGTGTCACTTTTTCTAGTTTATTAGGCTTCTTTAATGGACTTTTAAGGCTGTTTTATGATAGCCAGACTAACCCAAAACGAAAAATCGTCCGTTTATCTAAATCATAGTTAGGAGTATTTAAAAAAAACATAGTAAACCTGTAAACAGCTACCGTAAAATGCCTAAATTCAATCCAAATGGCTAGTACGACAAGATTTGTTTCGTAAGTAAGTAAGTAAATATTTTATTATAGTGACATGTGTTAAACGTTTCACAAATCATTTAAAAAATAATCAATTTAACACAACACCCGGCCCAATGAACTTATAAGTCACCTAGTATACAAATATTAACAATATTATATCACATGAAATTATATTTACAAATTAAAATCTGCTCAAATTTATACATTTTGTTTTTCTTTTTGGATTTAACGTCGCACCGACACATGACAGGTCATACGGCGACTTTCCAGCTTTAATGGTGGAGGAAGACCCCAGGTGCCCCTCTGTGCATTATTTCATCACGAGCGGGCCCCTGGGTAGAACCACCGACCTTCCGTAAGCCAGCTGGATGGCTTCTTCACATGAAGAATTCAACGCCCCGAGTGAGGCTCGAACCCACATCAATTAATAAATATAAGTCATAAGGTGCATTTTATAAAGTTTGAATATGAATCAATCTGACTAAAGTACTTGAACTTCTAAACGAAGATCTGAAGATTATATATTCAAATTCGTACTTTGCTTATCGATAATATTATTTTTATTTTCGCAAATCTATTTTTATTTGAACTAGTCAGACGACTAGTTTTAACAAGCATTTGGCTGAACCATCAAAATAGCGTCGAATGTCACAGGGTGAGAAAAATGTGCAGTCAGTCCGAGGCTCGAACCCGAGAATGATCGCTTACAGGGCGAGTGCTCTACCGAATGAGCTAATCGGCTGCCTGACACATATTCTTCCCTTACGTGACCAAGTCCGTACTGTGACATGATACCTCTCAAAACACGAAGGCGCAGTCATGATGTGGTCGTCATAAGAATTATTAATACGAACATGAAATCCCAGGCTAAATAAAGATGTTTTAAACTTCTACTTTCACTTTATAAAATGTTGAAAGCAAAGCTCTGACAGGCTAGCGGAAGGTTCGTCAGAACGAGTATATCAATAGCACTTCTTCAGATCTAAAGCGTAGCGTCAATTAGAGATGTACTTTAGTTAGACTGGAACATTTAGTCAATCATTATACAGTGTATTTCTTCTTATTAATAATAAATAGGCATACAAGAGATATTTAGCTACTTTTCTTGGAAAGTTAGTGACGATATATACTTAGCGTCACTGAAAAGTTAACACCTTATTGACCTTTATATTTTCAAAATCGCATTGAACAATATTATTTACATAATACGACGGCGTTTTTGACCCATCCGAGTAGTTACTGGTGTAAAGAGTTTTCCAATTTAATGAACTTCATTTGAGTCACGGATGGCTTCTTCGAGCCAAGTCGACATGTCGACGCCCCAGAATAAGAAGGGCGTAAGTGTTACGCCCTTCTAATTCTGGGGCGTCGAAGTACGCAACTTATATCGCAAATCATTCCTCTCACTTGAAAGTAAGTGGACAGACAAAGAGAAAAACGTTCAAAACCAGCGAATCTTTGCTAAGAATGCCACGTTTAAGGGACGCTTAACATCACGAGGCCACTGGCATGGTGAACGCCGGACTTTCATATCGCGAAATTGCAGGTTGTATAGGCTGTTCTCGGCAGACAATCACGAAACTGGTAAGGAGATATGATCAGACAGGGTATGTGAGTGATAGACCAGACCCAGGCCATGAAAAGATGACGTCGATACCTACAGACCGTCAAATTACCCTCACCTATCTCCGCGACAGGTTCAGATCTGCGACAACAAGAGCTGTCACAGGAGACAGCACGCTCGACTATTTCGATGCTGGATAGTGAAAGTGGGCACATTCGAGGAAGCTGGAGCTATCACTCGTGTTTAACGACTCCAATAAGAATGAAGATATTGGACAATCGCTTGGGTCTGTGTCAGAAGTATTATGTAATAAGAGAGAAAAAGAACATCAGATAAGTATAATTCTAAGCAAAAAGGGAGATAATTCATGTAATATTGGTGCAAGAGTGATTTTTGCACCTTGTATGTCATATGACGTGGGTGATGATGTAGAATAAAAATAAAAAAACTTCAAGTTTGAATCAAATCCATTTAGCAATAGTGATGATTGAATAAAATAGTGAAAATGCATCAAAAATAACCTGAAAGTCTAAGCAAAAGACGGGCATAATTCATGAATTATTGGTACCAGAGTTATGGACCTTGTGTCATATGAAGTGGGTGATAAGGTGGAACAACTATTTTAAGTTTGAATCAAATCTATTTAGCAATCACTGAAATAAAGTGAAAGTGCACCAAAACTTTAACCTGAAATTCTAAGTAAAAAGGGGGGATAATTCATGAAATATTGGTTTGAGAGTTATGGCCCCTGTGCAGTTTGATGTAAGTGATTATGTTGAATAACTATTTTAAGTTTGAATCAAATCCATTTAATAATCATTACTGAGATAAGAGTGAAAATGCATGAAAACTTTCACCTGAAATTCTACGTTAACGGGACATAATTCATGAACTATTGGTATCAGAGTTATGGACCTTGTGTCATATGATGTGGGTGATAAGGTGGAACAATTATTTAAAGTTTGAATAAAATCCATTTAGTAATAACTGAGAAAGTCTGAAAGTGCATCAAAAGTTTAATCTGAAATTATAAGTAAAAAGGGGCATAATTCATCAAATATTGGTGTGAGAGTTGTGGACATTGTGCCATATGATGTAAATGATGATGCTGAATAATTATTTTAAGTCTGAATCATCAAATCCGTTTAGTAATAACTGACATAAGAATGAAAGTGCATCAATACTTTAATCTGAAATTCTAAGTAAAAGGGGGGCATAATTCAAGAACTATTGGTATCAGAGTTATGGACCTTGTGTCATATGATGTGGGTGATAAGGTGAAACAACTATTTTGAGTTTGAATCAGATCCATTTAGTAGAGACTTACCCTAAACTCTCTTTCCACAAGGCAAACAATCTGTTTATATAGTGTAATTGTTTAGAGAACACCGTTTGTTACTCCTAATCCTGTCCATGTTATATCAGTGCAATTGAAAAGTAATCTATCTATGTTAAATGCTACGCATGATAAGACAGTCATGCATCTAACAGTCCTGAAATTGATTTCATTGATTTTCTCATATTTCTAGATGTTTTCCCATACTTTACGCATATATGTAGGTAGTATAGATTGTTCTCTTTCCAGCAGTAGATTTTTCAACATAATTTACCTTATGAAATTCTGTGTTTTCTGTGGGTTTTTACTTTTTCAAAAAATCGTCTGTTTGTTGACAGATGTCACCACAGAAAATGTCACACTTTCCCCAGGGAAAGACTAAGAAATTAATTTATTTGATTTTTACACATTTTTCAATTCAGATTTCTAATCCTTGTGGAAATTATGCATGCTTTTCCCCTGCATAGAGGTAAGACGTGCATAGGGTACTAGGTCAATAGCCACCTAAGCATACAGTAAAGTCATAGCGAAGTTGTCTCTTCATTTTCCAGATATTTTACCCGGGATCATTTTTTTCAGCTCAAATAACTTTTTTTTTTTTCGAAAATGATATCTAAACTATTTTTTTCAGCCTAAATTCTTTGATGCAGTTAGCTACACATATATCTAAAATAAAAATTTTGTACTTGAAGTTTGTACTTTTAGTTACACTACCTACATTTAGTTATAACTGAGACAGAGTGAGAGTGAATCAAAACTTAAACCTGAAATTCTAAGTAAAAAGGGGGATAATTCATGAAATATTGGTGTGAGAGTTATGGCCCTATGATGTGGGTGATGATGAGGAATAAATATTTCAACTTTGAAACAAATTCATCAAGTTATTACAGAGGTAAAGTGAAAGTGCATAAACACTTTAACCAAAGTGCTGACGCGGAAGGACGCCGACGCCGGGCCGAGTAGGACAGCTCTCCATACTTCGTATAGTCGAGCTAAAAACGGCGAAAGAAACACCTGGGGTTCGAAATGATCGAATTAGTGCATCAACAGTATGCCGGCGCTTGAAGCACGTTGATTTGCGGGCCAGTTACTCTTAACGGGGTAACGTTTTGACACCGGAACGGCGACAGAACCGCATGAATTGGTGTACCCTACATCAAAAATGGACATAGCGACAGTGGAAGGGCGTTTTATTCACTGATGCAGATTGTTGCGTTCGGCAGACCATGCGTTAGGGTGGAAAGAATCTCAAGGCACAGAACATCTCTCGTCGACCTTGACGGGACGTTGGCTACCTAGCGCTTCGTGGACAATGTTCTAAGGCCAGTGGTTCTTCCGTTCTCCAGCTAGACAACGCGCGGCCTCACTCTGTCAGAGTCACACAGGGTTTCCTGCGGAAGAGCAATGTCAATACAATGCCATGACCTGCTTTCGCACCTGATCTTAACCCCATAGAACATTCTTGGGAACAGCTTGGACGTAGAGTCTACGACGGCAGACGTCAGATCGGTAACCGTCAGCAGCTGGTACAGGCAGTCGTGGGGGAGTGGAAGGCCATTCTTCAGTACAAAATCCAGTGTCTGATTCAGAGTATGCGACACATATGCCACGCTGTACTCAATGCAGAGTGAGGTCATATCTGGTGCTAAGGTCTGTAACTTTTGTTGTTTTTACTGACCTTCCTTTATGGAAGATTTCAGACAATTGTGCGTGAAATCTTAAACGATAGCAGTCCTATTCCACATTACTCAAATGTACATACTATGAACATTTTGTACCAACAGATCATATTGTATAATAAAATAAAAAGGTATATATAAGTGGTAACTTTTCAGTGACGCCCAGTATATTTCAGTTTATCAGTATCGTTTAAGCGAAGTTAAAATAGTTGTCGCACGTACCTCGTATATGTAGTAACTCATCAGTTAAATGCAAAATATGTATTGTTATATTTTTTTCATTATTGCAAAACACTTTAAATTGAAGAATGAAAATGCTCCATCATATTTATTAGTTAGCAGACTATAAGTATTAATTTTCTGGCAAAAAACTTTGAATAACACCTTATGCACATATCCAATACAGTCATGTTCAAAAGTCAGCTAACAACGTATTTGCGAGTCAGCCTTCAAATCTAAAATATACCGGTTTTCGTTTTCGTAATTTAGTTAGATGGTACTTAAATGCATTACAGACAGCAAAAGTATAATTCGAGAAAATCTGTAATGAAAAAAGTACGAAATAAATATATCTAATAAAATATCATTTAATGATTAATGATTACTCTACAAATATTATGTACATGTGCGAATGCACGCCCAGATTTATACTATATTATGGCTATATTCTTAGCCAAAAATAAAAAGACACCTTAAGTTGCCTTATCGTCAAATATCGCAAGGAAAGTGTTACATCAAGACCCACTCTTAAGAAATGGCGTTGGAAATATGCCTTTAATATGTATCATAAATTATAGAGCCTTAAGCTTTTTTCATTGAAGTTGATAAAATTCTTCATTTTAATTTTTCTAATATAAATAACTACCCCTTTAATATATATCAGCTGCGGTAGCCTAGGGGATAGGTCCGAGACTTGTTAGAGGCAGGTTCTGTTACTGAGGATAGACCATTTGGTGTGCAAATGGTCGAGAAAATCAGATAAAATGAATTGCTGAAGAAATTGTGAAAGTGTATCCATAATAAACATTTGTTATATTTCTACTGAAAGCGGTTGTACAACGCACTGTTTTCTTTCACATATAGATAAACATTTGTGACAAAAATCCTTCAAATATATTTGTATATGGGTCCGCAAAGAAATTTCTGCTATAAAAGAGCACATTCTAACACTACCCGATTTAATTCCCTATTAAGTAGGTAACACTGAAATTGTGTGTTATCACGCAATACATGCACTGAATTGAATGTTAAAATTATTACGTCATAGCGTCAGACGTCATTGCGACGCCCTGGAAAACAGAAACTCACTGAACGGGTAAATCTTTAACCTGTTAGAATCGAAATAATATATCCCAATCAGTGGTTTGCTCTTAAATAAAATCATTGCTTGGAGTCCAGATGCGAAAGAATTATATCACAAGACAAATCACTGTTTAGGATATATTACGTTTTTTTTTTCTTACAAAATATGTTTGTTTTGAGCGAATGTCTTATTCACATAAAAAAGGTGTAAAACAGTATTTTACAACGATATGATCTAAGTTGATATTTTTCTTCTCAATGTTAGGTTTACATGTTGCAGTACTTCAGTGTACTATACATAGTAGTCATCGAATCATTCTACTTTCACATTAAAAAAAGGAATCCGATAGTATGATGTGCCGTCTGTTAAATTCTTAAGAAAGTACCCACTTAGAAATGTTAGTATGAAATAAACAAAGCACAAGTAATTGAGATACATTTCATTCTGTAGATAGATCAAACATTTTAGAAAACGGTTTAGCATCAAAAACGTGATTTGCTTCTGTATTGAAATGTGCACAAGGTGAAAACAAAAAAATCACAGACCTAATTGCATGCGTGTCCATCTCTAACATCAATACAAGCTTGGTATCTACGGCGCATACTGCGATTTAGACGTTGCATACGATACTGTGGGATGGCATGCCATTCATTTACGAGCACTTGAATCAGCTGCTGACGGTTTTGGATTATGTTACCGCTATTGTAGACCCTTCGACAAAATTGGACAGAGGTCCGGTGAAAACGCAGGCCATTGTAACACGTTATGTTGTTAGCTGCCAGGAATTCTAATGTCAGTCTGGCAGAGTGTGGTCTTTTGTTTTATCTTGTAGGAAAAAAGTAATTTCGGGGTGATTAGCAAGAAGTGTTGCATTTTCCGTTGCAGCACATCATAAATCCGTGCCGTAAGACTTCCATCGACGACGATGAGTGGTGTCCTATAGTTCTATTAGATCCCGCCCCATACCATAACACTCCCTCCTCCCCAACGTGGTACCTGGCGAACACATCAGTCGGCGTAAGGCTTGCTACGTGGACACCATACTTTAAGACGTCTATCCGGCATATCAAAGTAGAAACGTGACTCATCTGTGAACAAGACACATTGCCATTGGCGTTGAGTCCACCGGAGATGATGACGACATCTAATGACGCGATTTCTCCGACGTTCTAGAGTTAATATATTGCCTCGATAGGCATCATAGCTGTGTAACCCAGTTTCATGGAAGATGGCGACGTATAGTTGACTCACTGACACGTTGTCCATGGACACTTACAGTCTCTCGAGCAACCTGCACTACAGTGCAAACCCTGTTACGCAATTGAAAAAGCATAATATGCCTGTCCTGCTGACATGACTGTATTCTTAGACGTCCAGAACGTTCTCTGTCACCCACAGACCCGGTTGCATTGTGCCGTGCGACAAGTTTTCTTATTGTACGACATGTGCAATTAATTTAACGTGCTACTTCCCGATATGATATACCACCCAAGATCATGCCAACGGCTTGGTTACGTTGAATATCATTCAAACTAGCCATTTCAGTACAGTGATAAACAAAAAAACTATGGTGTGTTTCTGTAATATCCTTACACTGATTTATAACATATAAAGATTTTGTAATAAACTCTTGTGCTACATTTATTCGTGAAAAGGCTCATTTCGCACATGCACCACGAGCAAACCAATCTACCGTTATATTCCGTATATTTCACCTTAATATCATCCAGTGTTGACAATAAAAACCAGTTTATACAATATTTAAATTTCAAGCTTGATTGCTTAGGCCAGAATAAAAGAATTTTCAGAGTGGGTACTTCCTTATGACGGTTAGTATATATCTATATCTCCCATATCATACGTTTTAGCAGGTTCATTCGTGCTTCCATGTCGTGTATGCTCTTACCTGATAATTAAAGTATGTCTGACCTAAATATGCTTATTTAGGAACTAAGCAATTTATTTAACCTCATGCCGTTTAGTAAACACACTGAAGAAAACAGTGCTGCCTGTTAATATCTTGTCATTTTGGAACTGCTGTCTTGACACACAGCTATATCTAGTAATAATTTTATTTGTTGTAGTCTTGCCAACACAAAATAAATCTTATTACATTGTTCCGCTTGTTACATCGTTACAAAATGTAACATAGTGAAACGTGGAGCTGTTTTAATTCAGATTTAAAAAAAAACAAAACTTGTTGAACAGATCTTATTTTAGCTCCTCTGATTTTGAATAATCCTACGAGGTATTATCGTCGCTTAAGCGCGGGATGCTCTTCTTTTATTTTTTTTGTTTTAAGTTAAACAATACTGAGAATGATTAATTATTTACTCTGCAGTAGGAACTTCTATTATACCTATAAACATTTTTCTAAAAGCTATTGTGAAAGGACAACGAACATTCAGTTTCTTTCATTTATTTTACATCTGTTGTTATGTATCTCTGATGTTTTATGCTTACTTTGGTCTATATTACAAAAATCATCATTACACAGGAAATTATTTTCTACACTGCGTAACTGGGCTGTCTGTAAAAAAACAGATCGTACGAAATAATATTACCAATATTCGCACTGACTTCGTACTAAAGTTTTGTGAAACAGGCGAACGAACTTCTTAAGATTTTTGCACGTTAAAAGTAATTACTGTGCGATGTTGGAGTATGAGGTACTGCATGTTACTAAAAAAAAAAAAAGAAATCACTCAATAAATTCAGTTAGGAGTGAATTAAGTGTACAAAACCTGGTAAATAAGCAACTTTCATAGAGAAAGTTTAACCAAGCTATTTACATGTATTAAAATAGGTTAGCTTTTCATGAAGACAAAATTCTACTTGCATTTTGGGTTGCTATGGTTATGACCTAGGGCATTGTTACTAAGACCTGAGCAACATATTTAGAAAGTTATGTTATCTGTTAGTAATATTATCATGACATACTTACAAAAATGGATGCTTACTATAGTTTTAAAAGATCTCTTGACCGCTTCGGTAGCCTAGTGGAAGAGCGCCGATTTCGAGTGCGGAAGGCCGTGGGTCCGATCCCTGGCCGCATCAACAAAAACGTGAAAAATGGTACTAGTAACTTTCTCGATTGGCGCTCAACATAAAAAGGATAGTGCTAGGACTGGTCAACCTGTGACTGGGCTGGGTATTATGTCATGTGTCTAACGCGTGAAATACCAGTGAGACAGCACTTTAAAGTAGGGAATTGTGGTCACTGCTACCAGTAGACACCGTCGATTAAATATGAGGGGAAAATGTTGATAAAGACGTTAAACCTGACCACGCACAAACATAAACTCATTAACATAAAATCTCAGGAAATGCAAATGACGATGTCCATTCGATATATACCCGAGCGCAGACGATATCTTGGTTCTGAAACTATATAAAAAGCTAACATCAGCTCTGACGTAAACATGTTGGATAAAAAGAATTTACCGTTGCTTGAAGTAAACTGATATATAAAGTACGGACTATTGGTTATTCTGGTCACGTTCAAGAGGCAGGACCCGCGGCATTGCACATGTATAAAGGCGTAGGCTCATACCCTAGGTCATCTATCCATATACTGAAAATATCTGAGTAATTCATAACTAATTGTGGGTGAGTCGTCAGTTGGTTGAAACACCGAAAGAAATACATTCTTTGGCCACATCAGAAAACATTTGACTACCATTTTTAGAAAAAAATGGCGATATATTCTGACACAAAAAAGTAGTTATCATGAAGACCTTGACCTAAGCTCGGAAAGGAAACAGTTAACAGCATCCAGCATTTATCTTTGGTCATTTTTAAAACAGTAGATTAAAGTTTAACCAACATGTTCCAAAATAAATATTGGTCAAATGTTAACATTGACCTTTAAGGCATATATAAAAAATACCCACATTATATAAACATGGTGGAAAATGATAGTGATGAATAATATTGCAAGAACATTCGAAATGGCCCTTATAATGAAACATTTTTGTTACTCCTTAACATACCCTAGGACTTACTTGTGAACATTTAGAAGTGTCTGACTAAACTAGTTTCACTTAACAATACACAATGCCTTTCTCAATTTTCCATGTGAAACATAATACCTTTGGCCTTGTTACGCTTGAACGTTTACGCTTCAATATAAATCAAGAACAACTACAATGCTTATGGGACCTATATATATCATATATATAATTTGCCTTAGGCTAACTTGCCATAATAAGTGATGTACCAACGCTTTTCCAAATGATTTATATTATGTGTTAAACAATTTTAAGGATCAGACAAATCCTCAGTGGTTTATACAAAGCCAATTCTGTAAAACTTGTCCACCTGTAGGTTAGAATTTTTCTTAAACATTCTTTCAAACAATTCTTTAAATCATATCGTATGAATGTCAAACCTGTAGTTCCAACCAAACATGTCTGAAACTGTCTTCAGGACCCGCTTGTTTTGTTATGTTCAATCTCCTATAGGGTGGTACTACTATACTTAACTTGCTTTTTGGACATCACATTGTTTCCAGCTTATTACCAAATAGTTGTCATAAAACTTGGTTAAAGTGCAATAAGTTTATTCTTGGCGAAGCTCAGGAAATATTCTAATATCGACATACTTCTGCAACACCTACTGTTATTGAGTTTATAGCAAGTATCAAGTATTACCAATAAATGTAATCGGTAACAAGTAAAACATCTTTTGATGCTTGATTTGTAACACGGTCTTGAAATTCGTTCTCAGGCATACCGGAATCCGAATTTTCAGCAAATTTATTACAACTTTTTCTATGTAGAAAAAAAAACTAAAGCAAAATTTAGACAAGTTGTTGAAAAGATGTTGCTAGACATTATGTCCAGTAGATTTTGCTCCTCTAAATTGAGTTTTTTTTTTGACAGCGCATTTTGCTTTAAATCTAAACAAATACTAGACTATCTAAAATCTAAACACTAGGCAGCAGGTTAATTTATTTCCGAAATATTGGTTCCAATACTCTGTATGGATCCCCAATAACTTATAATATATGGGGAATCTTGAAGAGGAAACTTAAGAAGCACCCTATAAAGGGGCAGTCTCCATAAGGCTGTTTTCCTGGAACAAACAGATTTTGATATATTTTTGCTAACAGTTAGCCTTATGAATGGGCCTTACATCCCATAAGTAGTTAGCCAATCAGAGCTTTAGTTTTGAGAGAATTATGTCTTAAGTGTGGGTGGGGTAATTCCATACTTGTCCTGCCTTACATAACAAATAGGTGAATTTCAATGTTTTTTTATCAGCTGAACTAAACGTAATGGGGTATAATGTGTACACTATAAACACATACTGACATGATGTAGGACATTTGATTCTGCAGCACACCTTTACAAAAATATGCCACTTCATATGCACTTTGTAGAATCTTATACATTTTGCATGTACCATCTTTGCGGAAAACCACAACATTTCTTGACACAAGAAGAGAGACAATTCCCATTTATTGAGAATACTTGTTAATGACTAAACATCGCAGAATTTTGGGGATTTTTCTGTGCTTTGCCTGTGAAGTGACTTATTTGCCCTTGACTGCAGAAAAAGACATGAAAAAAATGCAGAAAATGCCAAACTTTCTTATTTCACATTTTCAGTTATTTTTATGTGTAAAAGTAACCACTGTTTAATGAAATGTACTGTACTTGACTCTTAAAATCATATTTTAATTCTTTTAATTCTCAGTTGCTATTAATTTGATATTGTCATACAGCCTTTACACTCACTTAGCGTTGCTGTACTGGTGAAAACAATGGGGAAAAGATACAGACTTTGCAATTAAATATAAGAGCATGGTGTATATTTACTCCTTGTGTTATGTTTTCTGTTTCAACTTTCTGATATTTCATCGTCTTTATGTTATTCTGCATAACCATCATGTGAGGAGTTATGCACTTTCGGTGCCCCATACCTCAGATGCAGCATCTGTCAAAGCTATCATGAGTTTGTCATGTGTGTTGGGATGGCTTTAATTTTGCTGGTGGCATTTAAAACTTAAATAATAAGAAATAATAATGCCTGTTTTTATAAATATGTTAGTTCTCTGTTTTGGCGAAAGCTTTGTCATATTGGCAGATTTATATCTATGTCTGTCTTTTTGACACACAAGACACTTCACAGAAGAAGGGGATGATGGTGGATCTAGTTCTGAAGTGCTGACATTATTATTTGATTGCCGTTCCCTTAAAATGGAGTTAGGCAAGGAGGAAGCTTGAATCCCGTAACATTTATCACAAAGGAAATTACTCTCACTAACTTTTGATTTTGATATTGAAGGTAAAACACAAATATGATGTTCATTCAATCTTCTTAGTCGGGACAAACGCCCATATCTGACTTTACAGCCTCTGCAGATTTTGCCTCTTGACTTTGCCATATCATATTGAAAACAAAATGTATATAAATATAAACTTGTTTTTATATACGCAGAACAATAACCTCCTAGGTTTTATATTCAATTCTTTGAATTAAAGTATTAACAGTGCATAACTACAATATATAATCTACCAGAACATATACGGTAATGATTTACAAAAAAAAAAACAAACAAAAAAACTTGCATAATTCATTAAATATTGGTGCAAAAGTTATGCACCTTTTGTTGTCATATGATGTGGGTGACGATGTGGAACAACTACTTAAAGTTTGAATTAAATATGCATTTCATAATAACTGAGCTATAGTGAAAATGCATCAAAATTAACCTTAAATTCTAAGTAACAGGGGGCTTAATTCATGAAAATATTGTGCCAGAGTTATGCAACTTGTGTAATACGATGTGGGTAATGATGTGGAACAATTATTTTAAGTTTAAATCAGATCCATGCAGTAATAACAGAGATAGAGTGAAAGTGCATCAAAACTTTAACCTGAAATTCTAAGTAAAAAGGGGGAACAATTTTTAAAAATTTGTGCCAGAGTTATGCACATTGTTTCATATGATGTGGATGATGATGTTGAACAACTACTTTAAGTTTGAATCAAATCAATTCAGTAATAATAGAGTTAGAGTGAAAGTTCATCAGAACTTTAACCTGACATTCTAAGTATAAATGGGGAATAATTCATGAAAAAAAAATTGTGACAGAGTTATGCATCTTGCTTCATATGATGAGGATGATGATGTTGAACAACTGTTTAAAGTTTGAATCGAATCAATTCAGTAATGACAGAGATAGAGTGGAAGTGCATCAAAACTTTAACGTGAAAATCTAAACGAAAAGAGGGGATAAATAATGAAAAATTTGTACCAGAGTTATGGCCACTAAGTCAGATGATGCGGGTGATGATGAGGAATAACTATTTTAAGTTTGATTCAAATCCATCAAGTAATTACAGAGATAAGTAGAAAAATAGAGAGAGTTTAAAAATAACTTTAACTAAGGTGAGGACGCGGAAAGACGCCGACGCTGACACCAGGTCGAGTAGGATAGCTCTCCTTATACTTTGTATAGTGGAGCTAAAAATGATTTTTAGTTAAATACGGTATGATTCGTTCAGCCAGAATTATTTTTACACATGAATGGATTGAAATTCTGAAATAAGAAAATTTGGTATTTTCTGCATTTTTCTCATGTCTTTTTTCTGCAGTCAAGGGCAAATAAGTCACTTCATAGGCAAAGCACAGAACAATCCCCATAATTCTGCAATATCTAGTCATTAACAAGTATTCTCAATAAATGGGATTTGTCTCTCTTCTTGTGTCAAGAAATGTTGTGGTTTTCCGCAAAGATGGTAGATACGAAATGTGTAAGATTCTACAAAGTGCATATGAAGTGGCATATTTTTGTAAAGGTATGCTGCAGAATCAAATTTCCTACATCATGTCAGTATGTGTTTATAGTGTACACATTATACCCCATTACTTTTAGTTCAGCTGATATAAAAACATTGAAATCCACTTATTTGTTAGTATACGTAAGGCAGGACAAGTATGGAATTACCCCACCCACACTTAAGACATAATTCTCTCAAAACAAAAGCTCCGATTGGCAAACTATTTCCGGGATGCAAGGCCCATTCATAAGGCTAACTGTTAGCAACACTATATCAAAATCTGTTTGTACCAGGAAAACAGCCTTATGGAGACTGCCCCTTTCTTAAATTGACTTAAAACTGACTTGTTGCTGGTAAATTAGTTTATTAGTCCCACTTGTGCTTTGCCTCTGAAGCGTTCAAACGTGGCATTATGCCGTTTTCTTTCTTGATCGATGAACTTTTGTGTTTGTTCTTTACTTTTATGTTATTATTCCAATTTTTGTAAATGTGTACATGTACAGATCAGCTCACGCGGAAAACCCACTTTCCGTTTTTCCTCGAAGGAAAAATCTTGCATAGCGAGGAATTTCTCCGAGTACTGCCTAATTCTGACTCGGAGTACCGACTGTTATAGTTTTATTACTTTAGCGGAATTTCGTCGAGTCACCCCGAGAAATTACTTGACGGAACTCCGAGTCGAAATATACAGGTAACACTTTAATGATTTCCGGTATTTTATGGCCACTCCGCGCAACTCCGAGTCTGTAATAAACAATAAATCGGTCATTTCGAGTGCCGCGAGATGATTTGACGAAACTTCGAGGCAGTATTTCCTTACTTACGGATTCTTTTTACATAATTAGCTTTTTTGTTGTTTTTTCTTTATTTGAATGTATGAAACTGTTGTGAATTTTGATATTGAAATAGTTTCTGACCATGCGAATTAGATTAAGAAGTATATTTATTTATAATAAACTAAATTGTTAATCATACGAAATTAAACAAACTTTGAAATCACCGCCGTTAAAGGAAAGTGATTTGTTAAATTTTGATATTTAAATAATTTCTGACTTTGCGAATTAAATTTAGGAAAAAAAGTCGTGAAATCATTTATAATTTATGCACTAAATAAAAAACAATTTATAACAAGATAAACTTTAAAATAACACCCGCTAAAAGTAAATTGTTTAGTATGATATTGAAATACATGCGAATAAGATTTAGAAGTAAATTTATGTAGAACGGAATAAATTATCAAACATATATAATTAAACAAATTTCCAAATGAGTGCCGTTAAACAAAATTGCTTTGTTGTATGATGGTATAGAAAAAAATTCTGACTTTGCGAATTTAATTTAGAAATAAAGTCATCAAAATGCACTAAATTATAAATACTTTATAACTAGATTAACTTTAAAATTACGCCCGATAGAAAAGTAAATTAAAAGTAAACAAAATTTCAAATAACTGCCGTTAAAGAATAGTGATTTGTTAGATATAATATTGAAATAGTTTCTAACAGTGCAAATTAAATTTAGAAATAAATTTATGTAAAATGGACTAAATTAGAAACTATATGATACTAGATAAACGTTAAGATAATGGCCGTGAAAGAAAAGTGACTTTTATTATTTAATAAAAATTATAGGAGAAATGATTAATTTTCATCATGAAAGTGGTCTTTCTTTTATTCATTAGGAAGGAATTATAAATAGGATAAGAAATACTACTGCCGTATCCACTCAAAAAGTAATAAAATATCATAAGTAAACAGAAAAATTTGGTTATCTTAAAGCAAGATAAAAGTACTTCAGTATTATTTTATTTACAATTCAGTATTATTTTTATTTACAAATATTGTGTTATTTCGCGTATCACTATTTAAAATATAACCACCCTGATCCGAGTAATCTGAAATCTTCCTCGAAATTACTCGAAGGCTCATTTAAATTTGTATAGGTAATTAATTATTCGTCTCGGAGTCACTCGAAGGAATTCCGTCAAGTGACTCGGAAACAAAAGAAGTCAATATACAAATGTAGGTGTGTATTCCGCTAATTGGATTTCATCTCGAGTCACTTCGAGGACTTCCTTCGAGTGACTTCGCATAAATCCTCGGAGTCAGATAGCGAAATTCCTTGACGGAAAGTGGCTGACTCGAAGAAACTTCGAGTCGGAGCCTTGGTACTCGTTTTGGCCATCCTCCGAGGATCGAGTAGAATGGGTTTTCCGCGTGAGCTGATCTGTAACCAGTCGCTTTGTACTTGTTTACGCATATTTCTATGTGAGTGGTTGTATGGGTGTCTACGTCCGTTGAATGTGACTTTTCTTGTTTTAATTTCCTCCTTGTGTTTTGTTACTATACGTACATTTTTTTCATTGTTATCATTCATTCATTTCAACATTTTTATGCAACTGTGTCTGTAAAATGAAATATATTTAAAGCTACAAATACCAACACAAAATGATTTGTCTTGCTAAAAGAGGTTCGACTTTTTTCTGTTAATTCTACTTCTATATTTTTACAATTACTGGTATCGCACATGTATCCGAACAGTACCAGTATCCGAATTCTCGTAATTTCTCCTTTCATGTAACCCAATGACAAGTATTTACAGAGAAATTCTACCTTCTTTATTAAGCAATCAAGTTTCTGTTTTGTTTACATCTGAGGGATTCCACATGACACGCATGCGCGGAAGACAAACATGTTTGTCCAATTCCAGGGAGGTAAATCCTGAGCTTATGATTTGCACTCCGTTGTAGAATTACTCTCCCTTTATAATTGGATAAAGTATTAAGGAAATTGTATTGCTATTATATCAAATTGGTATTAAGTAACAAGGTAGAGCACTCGCTTCAGGTATAAGAGGTCGCGGGTTCGAATCCCAGCCTCCGCTTAAATTTTTATCTTTTTTTTTTTTACTTTTTTTTTAAAATCTATATTAACACAGCTTAAGGACTTTACGGTACCGTACGTAACGGAACGGAAGATAGCCACACCCTGTACGATTTATGGGAAAAAGTAGTAAAGGTTAATTACATAATTTAAAATCAATATTATAAAAGATTTTCAGTCATAATAATTCTAAAGCTGCTTACAAAACCATTTATCGGAAACTGGTACTGTAGATAAACCAATTAACGTTAATTAGACTGCCCTTTCGGAGCCCCTGTTTTTGGACGCATGCGCAGATAATGCCGGTATTGTTTACATCCTTGCAAACAGTAAAGACTAGGGTTTAACGATTTGTAGATTACTTTTGTAAACAATTTGTATTTAAAAATAAATATAATGAAAACCCTCATTTTTTATTGGAATCTGGTCTGAAACCAGTATAGTAATGATAATGATAAAACGGAGTTAAAATGATAAACGATTTACCTTTCTTCTAGTGTACATCCTTTTGAAAATTCCTGTAAAATGAGAAAGGCATATGATAGTTAAACATAAATTCTAAAAGTATTGATTAGCAAAAACGGCAGTTAATACATCACAATCTAATTATAGGTTTACAATATCTTTGGTTTAAAATGTTTTTGTATAGCTAATATTTTGAAACGATTTAAAGATCAATAAACTTAAAAAGCAGTGTAACATATATTACGTTATATCCTATATTTTTACATATTACGGTTAACTCAAACAAACTATTCTTCTCTAGTAAAAAACATTATCATATTTCCTATTTGAGAATATGAATGCAACTAAATGACCAAGGTTTTGTTTTTATAACGAACATATGAAATTGCAACACTGTCTCCAGGTTCGATGCTGTTTGGTTTCCTAACTGTTTGATATTTAAAGCTGATTTAGGAACAACTACAAGTCTTTAAATGTACCTTTTAGTTGCTGATTTTTATGCTCCAATTAAAATATATACACACAAAACTAATAGTATTATCTACCAAATCCGAACGTCGTTTTAAATATTTAAAAAGAAGTAAAATATGTTATAAGAACAAAATCTTTTCGGCATTTATGAATGTTTTACATGTTAAACGAGGAATCGGTGAAACCGAATGATGCTCCCCTATGCATGTAGAGTTATGGTTCTTTGACACTGCACTTCCCATTAATGGCCCTATGATTTTGTGAAGTCTCAATGAAATGCCATAAACACTTTTCAAATTGTACTCCTTACAAGTCTTATTTCGTATAAGAAAGGGAGATGATTCAAAAACTAGGTAAGGTAGAGTAATGGTTCTTTGACACTGCACTTTCCGTCAATGGCTTCTTTCATTTTATGAAGTTTCAATGAAATGCCTTTAATACTTTTTAAGTAATGCTCAGGACAAGCCTTATTTTGTATAGTAAACGGGGATAATTTAAATTCTAGGTAAAGTAGAGTTATGGTTCTTAACACTTCACTTTCCATCAATGGTCTCTATGATTTTGTGAAGTGTCAAGGAAATGCCTTTAATAGTTTTTTTTTGTAAAATAAAAGGAGATAATTAAAAAACTAGGTAAAGTAGAGTTATGGTTCTTTGACATTGCACTTTCCGTCAATGGCCTCTATCGTTTTGTAAAATTTCAATGAAATGGCATTAATACGTTTAAAGTAATGCTTCGGACAAGCCTTATTTTGTATAATTAAGGAAGATAATTAAAAAATAGGTAAGTTACAGTTATGATTATGACACTGCACTTTGTCTCTATGGCCTCTATGTTTATGTGAAGTTTCAATCAAATGCCATTAATACTTTTCAAGTTATATTCCAGACAAAATTGTGACGGACGGACGGAAGGACGGACAAAGCGGCAACTATATGCCCGCCCTTCGGGGAGCATAAAAATGTGTTATCCATAACATATCATAATGTCAATAAAATTGAGTAATTTATTCTGTCTGGTCAACAACTAGGTCACTAGGCCAGATCAAAGGACAATCTTTTTAACACTCTAGAGACCACATTTTCAGTTTGAAGCTAATGAGAATTAGTCAGAATGCTCGTCTTGATGACCTCTAGCTCAAGTTCGAATTTTGATCATAAGGGGTCAAAAACTAGGTCACCCATTCAAGTTAAGGGAAAAGCTTGTTAACACTTTAGAGGCCACATTTATGACTCTATCGTCATGAACCTTGGTCAGAATGTTTATCTTGATGATCTTTTGGCCAAGTTTGAATCTAGGTCATGTCGGTTCAAAAACTAGGTCACTAGGCCAGATCAAAGGAAAATCTTTTTAACATTCTAGGGACCACATCTTAAGTTTGAAACTTTTGAGAATTGGTCAGAATGTTTGTCTTGATGATAATTGGGTCATTGTTTTAACCTGGGTCATGTGGGGTCAAAACTAGGTTACCCAGTCAAATTAAAAGAAAATCTTGTTTGTCTTGATGACCTATATGACAAGTTCGAATATTGGTCATGATTGGTCAAAAACTAGGTCACCCGGACGAATCAAAGGAAAAGCTTGTTAACACTCTGGAGGCCATTTTTATGATCCTACCTCCGTAAAACTTTGTCACAATGTTTATCTTGATGATTCCTAGGACAAGTTTGCATCTGGGTCATGTCGGGTCAAAATCTAGGTCACTAGGCTATATCAAAGGAAAATCTTGTTCACGCTCAGGAGACCACATTTTAAGTTTGAAACTCATGAGAATTAGTCAGAATGTTTGTCTTGGTGACTTCTAGGCCAAGTTTGAATCTGGGTCATGCGGGGTCAAGAACTAGGTCACCCATTCAAATTAAAGGAAAAGCTTTTTAACACACTAGAGGCCACATTTATGACATTGTCAGAATGTTTATCGTGATAAGCTTGAGGCCAAGTTTAAATATGGGTCATGTCGGGTCAAAAACTATATCACTAGGCTAGATCAAAGGAAAATCTTGTTAACATTCTGGAGACCACATTTTAAATTTGAAACGCATGAGAATTGGTTAGAATATTTGTCTTGATGATTTCTAACTCAAGTTTGAATCCAGATAATGCGGGGCCAAAAACTAGGCCACTCATTCAAGTTAAAGGAAAAGCTTGTTAACACTCTAGAGGCCACATTTATGACCCTATAAAAACTAGGTTATTAGGCCAAATCGAAGAAAAAAGCAGTAGAGGCCACATGTTTGCTATAATCTTCATGAAACTTGGTCAGAATGTTTATCTCCTTGAAAACTCAGACGAGTTTGAAACTGGGTCATGTGGTTTCAAAACCTGGGCCACTAGGTCAAACATGTTTGTTATGTTGTGGTACTCCGGTGAGCGACCTAGAGCCATCATGGCCCTCTTGCTTATCATTTTTATTTAGTTTCTTTTTTATATACTTTTTGAATAACAGTCCAGCTATTAGTTTTAACGATACAGAGGGGTAGCAAATGATTTTTACACGATAAAATATAAAGATAAAAGGTATGGGTAGATTTTCCGGAAGCACAGAACGCCCAAAACACAACCATAGAGCCATGAATCGCAAAGTAGGCCCACAAGAAAAAGAAAGCTGTAACGGAAAAATATTTTAGACGGGTTGCTTCAAAACTCCAACAACAAGTTGTGAATAAATGCAAAATACAGTAAAATGAGGGTGGGGTGGTATGGGGTAGATAAAAGGGCCGGATGTTGGGCAAAAGTGTAGCAAGGATGAATATATACAACAGGGAAAGCCACTTTCTTTAAACGCAGTATTCCTACAACGTCGCAGACACGCACACACAAATGACACACACGCGCACACACAAAATGACACACACACACACACACACACACACACACACACACACAACTAACATACACAGATAAACAAACGGGTTTGTAAGAAAAAACAACAGGGTGAGGCACCGCCCATGACAAATATACACAGATACACACACACATATATAAGCAAGAAAAACAACGGCCGGCGGATAAAAATATGATGGGCACGATAAATTACTCTTGGTTAGTGAAGAGGGTAGCAAATGCAAGGAAGCATACAAATGTAAATACAAGGGCAAAGGATGGGAATGGTCGATGGGGGTAATAGGGGTAGTGAGGAGAAAGAGGAAAGAAACGCTAACATCAAACAAGACAACATACGCAACACAAAGTACGAGATGGACAGAAAACAAGTTGAAAATAGGGGCACCGCCTTGGAACGTCAGTAACATATTAAAGGGAACTGGTGGTTTAAATTGCGTCTAGGCCATGCAAACCTCGCACTTGCCCTACTTTCAACAAGTTAGAAAAGAAAGTGTAATTAAAATCACTCCCCGCTGAGAAAGGCTTTACAACTAAGCCATATAGAAATTTGACACTAAGGTATGGCAGGCTAAAGAAATCAGTTATAACCTTTTTGATGTCGTTGAAATCTCCATATGTTATTTTACAACAGAAAGTGCTTTACATACGAGAAACTTCAGAAGTATATTACATGTAGAGTAATGGTATTTGACTAAATAATCAATAGTATGATTTTACTTCTTGTTCACTACAGTAATCATGTAATTTAAATGAAGATACTTAAAACAACCTGACCAAAAAAAGACAAATTTCACTTACAGAAGTTGGAATATTCACATGAATATCGTCACAAACGCAATCTGATTGTAAATCTACATTTCTGTCATGTAAGCTGTCTTTACAAATTGAAAACTCTGAATCTGTCCCCTCAGCCATATTTAGCTGTAATGGAGTAATTTGTTAAACTACGTCTAGTTTGCACTTACTGAATACGTATTTATTTAGATAAAACCAGTTATCTTATCATTGTCATGATTAATCATGTATGCTGTTATGTTAACGACACACTTATTCAAATTAAATTATCTTAATCGGTCGATATCGGTTTAACGAGTGGTAGTTGAGTGAGTTGTTCTCATTTAACTAATGCTGAATATTTGACTGGGCGATGTCGTATGCTAATAAGATATCGAGATTTTTCTCAAATGCATTATAGTATACACATACAGAACTGTAGCAAGCAGTTATTCATTTGCGAGGAACACAATGCATTGTTTTAAACAATAAATCAGACAGATTTGTTACTATATCTCATTGAAAACATTATTTTACTTCTTGTTATTGTTTGCGTCTGCAAACATTAGACACACGTATATTCACTGCTTCTAGGGTGTCTAAACGCATATGTTTAGGTGTGTTTACATTGTATGCGTTGAAATACAGATAAGAACAACTATATGTTTTGATGACCTGTTTTTGTATTATTCAAGGATTTATATTTTTGTTAATCTAAATCATTTCCTTTTGATTTCAACGTAATGTATGTTCTACTATTCGATACTTAATTCGAATTTTTGTCTTACTAAATGTTGATTTTCTTACTCCAAGGTTTGACTTACTAGCAAAGGAATATCAAGATATAAAAATGACAGAACTCTGTCTATCTATGGCTATCTGTGCCATTTCGTTATTTCGTTCTGTTACAGTGACACAACGACAAACATGGTTATGTCGTCCTGCTAAACGACGCCCTGCCAAATTATGCCCCATCGACCGTCGCCCTGACAAACGTCGCCCAACCAAGTGTTGCCCGCTGAACATTGCTCCGCAGACCGTCTCCTCGACAAATGTCACCTCACCGAACGTCGCCGTGCCAAACGTTGTTATGGCACCACGTTGTTATGGCACCCAGCCGAAGGTCGCCCTACGAAAGGTCGTTCCACCGAAACGTCATCGTTTCGCCTTATGGAATATAATGATATTACCAGATACGTACGCCCCACCCAGTCCACGACGTAAAAGTACAAGTATTTTTCATGGAACATAGATGGAGGACAATACGCATCCGTGCGTGTGTGCGTGCTTGTATCTGTTTGCCGGTCCGTGTAATTTTATCACGACTGTAAATTTGTCGAACATTGTAAAAGGACATTTTGCTTGCCTGATTGAAATGGGTTGTCCTGCGAGCAAATACTTGATCCCTGTCTGAAAGATCAATAGTACACTTGGGTAAGGGGAATGAGCAAGGCTTATTGGAGTGGTAACTTTAAAATTTGTTTTTACCTTCTAAATGATATACGGCTAGTGTTATGCAAAACACAGACCCTGAAGTCAGGTAGGGCGGCGTTTTGTAGGACAACGTCGAATTAAAACTACAACTGAGGTATTCGGCGGTCACCATGGCTACATAAGTGATATTGTAACAACCTGGATTATGGGGGGCTTACCATTTATTGTCTTCTAGTCAGTGATCTGTATTTTCTTTTATGTTGCATGTAACGAAGCACAGAATTGTACACATGAGTGTTGATCTAATTAACAAGAACGATCAAACACTCATCATACATCCCCATGCTCGTTTAATCTAATCCAAAACTTTGTTTACTTTTCCGCTGACATCTGTTGATGTTATAATTTCGAACTTTTCATCCATTTAACAGAGTGTTTATTACTGCAGCTGCTACAAATTTGTTCCAAGCATCTAAATTGTCTGTTTAAGATAAGTATCTTCCTTTTATTTAGTCTGTGATTTGCATATTTCATCATTATTCTCTCGAATTTGTCACATTTTCCAAACAGGATGTACTTTTATTTGCATTGCATTCTGGGTTTGTTTACTTCCGTTCCTAAGTAAAATTGATATCGTTGTAATCTACAACAATCTTTTAAGATGTTTAAACCACTTGTACATGCTAGAGTTAACTCAGTGGTGCATATTTTGATGTTCTTTTCATCCTTACACCATTTAAAGTCGCCATTTTTATGATACGGCAGTATTCAGCATAGAGTTTAACGTTTTAGGTCACTGTGACCATTCGGTCACTGTGACCCGTCGGTCACTAACCATTTGGTCAATTTATCCAAAGTAACCCATTTTTACTGTTTTGGTAACTTTTCTGGGTCACTTTCTCTGGAAAACTATAAAAGGGCCCGATTTTGGCCATCTGAAATCACTTCAGCTCAAGCTTTCAGACCTAAAACCACGTTTGGCTTGTTTTAATAGATTTTCATTAAAATGAACACTATGCTGAACATAGATGTAAGAAAGTTGCTCTGCAATCAGATTTTTTATTAATTAAAAGTCATAGGTCTATAAAAGCCCATTTTGATACAACATTTAGTAACATTTCTATGAGTTTTATTTGCACAGATGTATTTCATATTCGTTGCTTATTTAAAGTAAAGTAAATTAATGGATTTGTCTAAAGTACTGAGGATATAAGTGACTATGTTTTTATAGAAGGAATTTCTGTTGCTGAACAGTGTCTTTGAATCCGCATCAATATTTACAAGTTATGGAACGCCAGATCAGTCATAAATAGATTAATCTAAAAAGAGATGTATATTAAATCTTGCATTTTGTACCTGTAAAAGTGCTCAGTATTGATTTGTAAAACATTTTTAAAGTTCATTGAAACTCGCTTCGCTACCTGTAAACTATGGAAAGCCGGAACAGTCTTAATCTCATTTGACAAGTTTGCACTTATACTGGCAGAATTTAACCATCAATATATGAATACATTTATTATCAAGAAGAATTTGTGACTACATTTGTTATCAGTTAGATGTGCTTGTTTAATGTGATGACTTCACCTGTATTTCCTGGAGTATGATATATCAACATTAATAAATTTCATTAACTGTTAACCTGAGTCTTATTAGTCTCTCTGGTTTAGTTAGTTTTACGGTACACTGAATCAACCTGGCTATACCCTATTTGCCCTTTCGACTACTTGAGTAAAGTTTACCAAGAGTTCTACAGTACGCATAGCCTACCCATCTCTGCAACACCCCTGAGTCGTAACAATATTTAGCGTTTTCTGTGCGGAAGCTGGAGGTCGAACCCACAATACGCGTTATCACAATCCAGTTTTAATAACAGAATAGTTTTGTCGAAATTTCGATATACTAAGTTGAAATTGTGATTATTAAATATTAGTAAATCTAATTTTTGAGTAACTTAAATCAAAATGTCGGGATAGTAAGACAAAACGTCTTGCAATATATCTCAATCTCTTCAAAATATACATACTTCATAAAATAACACGTAGCTGGCACTAATGCTCTTCCATATAATGCAGCCTTTTCAATATAGCTAAAATTCTATAGCCAAACTACATTTTTCTATTTTAAGTTGTGTTTTATAATTGCTGGAAACTAGGTTACAAACTTCTGAATTTAAAACGACTTTCTGCGGTATCATGTACAACATACGTGTACAACCTCACTCTAAAACTTTTAGCATATTCAGAATATATTGATGTAAAAATGTAAAAAAGTCACGGCATTAATGTTATTCTTATAGCATCTGAAAGAAGACATTTACATCACTTATATACGAATATTTTGAGATGTGCCCTTAAACAGGTAAATATCTCCTTAATCCGGTGTACAACTCTACTTTGGGATAGACTAGAAATGGAATAGGCCTAAATTCTTATCACTTTCACTTTTAATTAATTTTCTGTCATTTTCAGTACGAAGGTCGCCATTTTAGAATTTTTTTCTAATGTTAAGATAATACGCCTTTTGTTAGAACTTTATTATTCTTTTCTTATTGGTAAGTGTATTTGATTCGTCTGTGGACTTGTTTATACCTTATTTAACCTATCAATTGTAATGTGTTTTACCTGTGACCGCATATATAGTGAAACAAACTAGTGTATTGGTCGGTTAGATACTGTACCTGTAAGGTCCGCAGCTTTGACAAGTAGATCTGAATCTAGTCCAATGCAATCAACGATCATAGTTGGCCTTAATACGGCCACATACCTTACATACATGCATATGTTGTATTTTCAGTTATAGTAAATATAAATTAAATTATAATTCATTAAATATCTCTGAAATATAATTCCTTAATTTCTACCCTGTATATTATTATGATTTATTAATATATATATATATATATATATATATATATATATATATATATATATATATATATATATATATATATATATATATATATATATATAAATATAAATAAATAAAACATATTATACCCCAGTCACACATGCGGCGCGGATAGCTACGTCTAGCTACGGACAGAAACGTAGTAATCCGTATCGAAACGTATCGATCCGTGCCTGAGCCGTACCTTAAAGTAGTAACCCGTATCAATCCGTACCAGTCCGTACGGCTCGGGTACGTATCGATACGGATTACTACGTTTCTATCCGTAGCTAAACGTAGCTATCCGCGCCGTATGTGTGACTGTGGTACAAGTCACAATAAATTCCTTAGTTGTTTAGTAACAGTGTCCAACATTCAGACTCACTGAGTAACAAAAGTGTATTTGTGGTTATTCAATCCATACGTCTGTCCGTCATACGTCAAAAATTGTGAGCAATCACTGTCCGTCTGTCCGAGAGTATGCTGATAACATGGGACCGCTATTACATTGGTGCCGAGTCCAAAGCATAAACTATTACAAAGCAATATTACATTTCTATTACATTGTGTACTAGGATTGTTGTCTTTTGGACCGTGAATACGTGACTTATTACCAAAAATTATATACACACAAGGTCAGTGGTTATTTGAGTGGTGGACTCTTACAATAAAATAAAGTAAATGCTTAAATTTCAAATTAAAATAGAATATTAAATAGGCAATAACTTATTTTTTGTTGGGTTTAACGTCACACCGACACAATTATAAGTCATATGGCGACTTTCCAGCTTTGATGGTGGAGGAAAACCCCAGGTGCCCCTCCGTGCATTATTTCAGCACGAATGGGCACCTGGGTAGAACCACCGACCTTCCGTAAGCAAGCTGGATGGCTTCCATACATGAAGAATTCAACGCCCCGGGTGAGACTCGAACCCACATCGGTGAGGAGCAAGTTATTTGAGGTCAGCAACATTTACCTCTCTGCCATGGAGGCCCCCCTCCCCGCAATAAATTAGGGTATACAAAATGGCACAAAATGGCACTAAAATATAAAAGATAAAGTGAAATTTAAAAATTAACTGAGATGTATATTTAGGTGTATAATCTTTCAAGATTGAAGTATAAAGTGTTAACTAGGGATTTAATTGTAGGTTCAGTTATTGTTTAAATAATACACGTTTAAGGTTTAGGTGTTAATTATGGCAGAGGTTGGTAATACATACTCCACCGATGTTATCGGACTAAATCATGTAGTGGACACGACCGGTTTTAATAGACAAAATGTATGCGTACATGAATTATCTCGCACGGGAGTCATGATTTCTTGAAGTCTTACATGTATAGGCCATTTCCTTTACATCAAGGACAAGGATATACGTTGGATTACATTGGTATAGCAAAAGCTTTGAAAAATTTTTTGTAGCTGATGAGTCGTTTAGGTTACATGATGACGAGTCGTATTTGTGCTCTCCAACTTTTAGACTTTTAGAGAGGAATTAAATAAACAGACAGTTAAGCTAAATACGACTGAAATGGTTTACTTTTGTCGGCATATGTCGAAAATAGTTCGTAAACGTTAATCTATAATTTTACCATGCACTGTATTTGCCGATTTAAAGAAAAATTATTCACTTAAATCAGGCTAAAACTACATGTATATTTTGTGGAAACTTAAAAATCTAGATATTTACACTATTTACTGTTATTAAACCAGGCAAAGTGGTCTACTATCTCTATTTCTGGTCCTATTGTGCTGCAATTGGACTATATGATAGACCAGAAAATATTGAATGTAAGTATTGAAACTACAGACATCACTACGTGATCGTTTCTAAGGCAACGTCACCACATTTACCACTAAAGCGGCTTAACGTCATTATAACGCTGTCATATAAAAAAAAGCAATACAACTAGTAATTGCCAATGGCCATTGAACGAATTTTTTACACAAATAAATAAAACTGTTCATATTAATATATTCCTGTGGTGACTGTTATACACTAGTCCGCAATAAGGAGCTCTTTAATTGTCAGAACGTAACTGAATATTATTGTCTTCGGACGTTTGAGCGTCATCATCGTTGCTCTCCTAGTCGCTTTTAAATCTCACATACCGCTGATAAGATGCTGTGTTCTTCCGTGTAGTGTCCTATAAAGCTTCTGTAGTATAAACATTGTCTCTTTCCTTGATTTTGATTTAAAACGTCATCGTATATCTCCGTTCAACACTAATTTTCAGGCGATGCCCTAAACGATTTGTCTGTCAAAATGTTTAGTGGTGCCAAATTTATTATTAAATGGTATCTGAATAACGTTTAGATATTAGGTAACAAATCGTCTAATTTAAGAAAACGTAGCTTTGAAAATAAGTGAGTGGCAACAAATATTTAAACGAATACAAAGTAGGTAAAGAGATAAACTTTGCGTTGTCATAGGGACCAGCATTTGCTTATCATTTTATATTCGGAATCATTTTGTGTCGTCCTTTCATCTGAATTTAGATATGAGAACTGGAGAAAACAGGTGAAACAAACAACCTTTTAAAAAGATAGTCGGTGCGTTTTAGATCAATGCATACAACACGAAGTTCTGTACATGTATATACTTCCTCGAAATGGGCAAACAACTTTGTTAACCTGGATATCAAGCCCTGTTTTTTCCAAGGTATACCCACAGTTTTTATAAAGCTCAAACTAATCAATCAAGTACGTAATATCAAAAATGGCATAACTGACACTGTCGGGTATTATTTAACTGGTGCAGAACATAGTTCCAATAAAACTGATTTTGAATTATGGAAGTTTATTTAAATATTTTATAGAATTTACTTTTCAAAAATATGTTCATTATTATCATTTATTTATTTATCTTGTCTTATTTTGAACCTGCAGAAAGTAATATTCTGATAAATGACAGTGCCGTATGCAGTCAGGCAAATTTAATTAATGATGATGTACATTGTTACACGAAGGTGTAAAAGTGTATCGATACAAAAAGCATAACTGCTCTAAGCACCGGAGTCAGAAACAATTGTGTCGACGTTGATGGATAATCATGGATAATCAAAGCCGTCGTGTGTGTGTATGGTGTGTGTGTGTGTGTGGAGGGGGGGGGGGTGCGTTTTTATGTGGATTATGTGGATTATTTTTTGTATTATGGAAACTATTGTATACCTCAGTACCTGAATTTACTTTTTCCCTATTAAAAATCCCATGTCACCTGAACAAAATGTAACTCTATAAAATAAAAGTAACAAACAGTTTGCATGCAAATCAAAAGCAAACTCTTCACTGTGAAATATTAATATTCACCACCTTTGTCTTATAAATATCTCAATTATGAATTGCGCATTTAATAATGTACCTCTTGTAACACCCTGTTTTTAACAAAGCAAATGCCAAACTATTAAAATGTATATATGAGAAACAAATACAAATGTGTTTTAAATTTAAAATGAACTCTTTTTACCTCAAGAGAGGTTATCTAAATGGCAAGCTGTAAAGTAGTGATGTAACTATGGACTGGAATACCTTATATAAAAACTAAATGGTCAGTATGAATTTAGGCAGGCTAAATTAGGACTGCTTGATCATTGATAATTCATCGGCGATGTACATGAATGAAAATATTTTGTGTAGCGACAGCAAAGCAAAATAAAAGGAGCACAATAATTTTATTATATCAAAAACACTTTCTTGCCATTTGACATCCTGGAAAAAAACTCAATCTATATTTATACTAGAGTTTCACTTTAGCCGCAGGAACAAGGCTTTTGCACCATTTACTACGATCACAATAAAGTTTTGTTTTACAAATTTAACCCTGTCTATTTTAAAAAGGGAATGTCCAGACATTCCCAATTAAAATCCAAAATATGGCCAATTTACCCTGCTAAATAATGACCTTATTTTACCTCTGATGATAAAAGGACAACAACAAACACGTATAATTTGTTAAATAATTTATTTCAATTTAATTAAAAGTCATTTAATCTGAAAATAAATAAACAAAAATATACATTTATTATACATATTTATATCATTTGTTAAGCCAACATAACAACTGAGCTGAAATGTTAATGTTTCGGTTAACAACTGTTAAGCCAGCTTAACAATAACTATCTGTAACAATATAATTGTTATGCTGGCTTAACAAAATCTTATCATGAAAAATTTACCAGTCTTTTTAAATCATTTCTTAAAGCAGAATTTGTTCGGCAAGCGGAATTTTCTAGTTGTAAATTATTTTCTATTCCAAAAGTACAAGTTAGCTCAAGGAATCGTTAAGCCGGCTTAACATAATCTTATCAAAAACATCGATGTAACAGCTATGTTAGCAATGAGACAGATTCATTCTGGTGGAAGCCTATTTATTTTCAAAACAAGCAGCAAGGAGCTAACATTTGTTTGGCTGGCTTAACAAAAAGATATACATAGTATCTTGAAACAAATATGGTAGAAACTATGCATTTCTTACAATTTGTTAAGCTGGCATAACAAATTAATTTGTGATAAAAGCACTTGATATAATACAGTCAATACTATAAATAAAGAGCTTACATTTGTTCGGCCGGCTTAACAATGAAACGTGTTCGAAACAAATATCGGATGGTAGAAACCATAATGTATTTCTTACAAATTGTTAAGCTGGCATAACAAATTAACTCGTGATAAAAGCACTTGATATAAAACAGTTCTGTACAGAAATAATTTAAAGAGGTGACATTTGTTCAGCCGGCTTAACAATGAAACATGTTTAGTTTTTCTAAACAAATATGGTAGAAACCATGATGCATTTCTTACAATTTGTTAAGCTGGCATAACAAATTAATTTGTGATAAAAGCACTTGATATAATACAGTCAATGCAGAAATAAATAAAGAGCTAACATTTGTTCGGCCGGCTTAACAATGAAACATGTTCAGTTTCTCGAAACAAATATCGGATGGTAGAAACCATAATGCATTTCTTACAGATTGTTAAGCTGGCATAACAAATTAACTCGTGATAAAAGCACTTGATATAAAACAGTTCTGTACAGAAATAATTAAAAGAGGTGACATTTGTTCGGCCGGCTTAACAATGAAACATGTTCAGTTTCTCGAAACAAATATGGAAAAAACCATGATACATTTCTTACAATTTGTTAAGCTGGCATAACAAAGTAACTTTTGATAAAAGCACTTGATATAAAACAATTCTGTACAGAAATAAATAAAAGATCTAACATTTGTTCGGCCGGCTTAACAAAAAAACAAAAAATATTTTCACCAAAAATGAAACATGTTTAGTTTATCGAAACATATATGGTAGAAACCATAATGCATTTCTTACAAATTGTTAAGCTGGCATAACAAATTAACTGGTGATAAAGCACTTGATATAAAACAGTTCTGTACAGAAATAAACCAAAGAGCTTACATTTGTTCAGCCGCCTAAAAATGAAACATGTTCAAATATGATAGAAACCATAATGCATTTTTTACAAATTGTTAAGCTGGCATAACAAATTAACTGGTGATAAAAGCACTTAATATATAGAACAGTTCTGTACAGAAATAAAAAAGAGGTGACATTTGTTCGGCCGGCTTAACAATGAAACATGTTCAAATATATGATAGAAACCATAATGCATTTTTTACAAATTGTTAAGCTGGCATAACAAATTAATTTGTGATAAATGCACTTGATATAGTACATGTACCTTCAATACAGAAATAAATAAAAGATCTAACATTTGTTCGGCCGGCTTAACAAAAAAAAACAAAAAACGTTTTCACCAAAAATGAAACATGTTTAGTTTATCGAAACATATATGGTAGAAACCATAATGCATTTTTTACAAATTGTTAAACTGGCATAACAAATTAACTGGTGATAAAAGCACTTAATAAAAAGAACAGTTCTGTACAGAAATAAAAAAGAGGTGACATTTGTTCGGCCGGCTTAACAATGAAACATGTTTAGTTTATTGAAACATATATGATAGAAACCATAATGCATTTCTAACAAATTGTTAAGCTGGCATAACAAATTAACTGGTGATAAAAGCGCTTGATATAAAACAGTTCTGTACAGAAATAAAAAAAAAAACAAACTAGTATTTATTAGCCAGGCTTAACAATAGGACAACTTTAAAGTTTTTGAAAACCATAATTTTATTTAAAAATATTGAAAAGTGGATTAATCTGTGATACAAGAATTAATATATTTCAAATCAATTGTTCTTTAGAAAAACAAATAAAAGGAGGTTAAAATTATTTGGCTTGCTTTACAAAAGGTCATGTTTGGTTTCTAGAAACAAATATAGTGAAAACAATCATTCCTTTCTTTCAATTTGTTAAGCTGAAATGACCAAAAATAATTTGTGAGTTTAAAGGCACTGACCACCAGATTTGGCTAAAATATAATCTTTCTTTCAAACTGAAGTTTGGTCATATTATGAACATATTAGAATATGAATTTTTGTTTCTTGAATATTTAAAAAATTCTAAATCAAGAAAGAAAGAAAACCGCGAACCCTGGATCACAACGGCATTTCCCGTCATCATAACTAAAAGCGCTATTATCTAAAGACAGTTTACCTTGAATATAAGCGTGACAAACACTTCGATTTTTATAGTCAGATACTTTTATTCCTCCAGTTAAGAAGAGCATAACACATATACAATTACTTTCATGGTAAAAACATTCAAATTAAAGTGTCATAATACCGCTTACAAGAAAACGGAAGTATTGACTCCTAACTCGACAGACATATAGCCTGCTTTAACGTGAGGTGACGAAGAAACATGGGAAACCACAAAATAATCCTTAATTAGTTTACCCTAACGGGTGACCCTGAGTGCATCAACAAAAATTACTCAATTACATATTAAAAACAGAAACAACGCGAGTATTGCTCTATTGATCTTCATACATATCAGCAAATCTGGAGTGAATGTACAAAAAAACAAGATTTACAGGAATAAAGACATGCTGGATAATTCCAGAGAGTATTTAAATAAGTTCCAAAGTAATCACGCAAGTTATTTCCAAAACCCTGTTAAACCTTGAAATGAAAACGAAACTCAAGATTTGCATGTTTCAAGATATCTACACATTTTCGTTGTTGTTGTTGTTTTCTAGCGATTAGGAGGCCAGTCACTTAAAAAAAAAAAAAGACCTTTTTTCAGCCAGCTTAACAAGGAGACATAAAAGTTTCATTGAAAAAATATGGTACATGTAATAACCATCATACATTTCTTACAATTTGCTAAACTGGCATAACAAAGTAACTTGTGAGATTAAGTACTGCACAAAAATGAATAAAAGAGCTTATATCTGTTTGACTAGCTTAACAATGAGACAGGTTTAGTTTCTTCAAATAAATATTGTAAAAAGCATCCTTCATTTTCCAATATTTATTTGTGGATGGTGGTCAATCATTGCTAAGCCACATTTCATTAATTTTTTCAGTTTTCATACATTCTGTTAAGAGATTTAATTAAGGAACAAAAGAGTCAATACACAGAGTTTGATACCTGTCGGAATGAACATTTTATCAATTTATATGAAAATTGGGGATTACCTCCCTTTAATATACAAGTATTTCAATATGGACTATTTCTGTAGATTACAATATAATCTTCAGTTTTACATTTTCGTTAGATGACTGTTTGATTATTCAACTATCTAAAAAACAAACAAAAAGTTTTAAATTAAGGTGTATCTTTGGAATTCCTATATTTCAATCAGTCTTGGTTGCATAATCGCAACAGGTAAAGGGAGGTAATAATTAAGATGAATTCCCTATGAATTTAAATAAGGAAATATTAGTCAAAGTTTTGTCCAAATTTACACAATAGTGTTTATACTCACATTATTCCTTTGGCAAAATATATTTATTAGATTTATATCTATGCCTAAATAATGCTATCTTGGACAACCAGGATAGGAAAATCAAATTTTAGAAATAGTTTCAGTGAAAACCTAACATATACTAAAACTCAGTCAACACAAATAAATGTAAATGATTAGTTGCTAATTCTGAACTAGCCTGCCCATTTACCAAAGCCTAATTAACCACATATAAGCCAGCATAATGAATGAATGAATTTCTAGTACATGAATTGATATAAAATTTCCAGTGGACAATTGTATAAAAAGGTGTATTTGTATTCTTAACTGTAGGCTGGTTATAAGATTATTTCGCTATATTTAGATAACTTACAATTTCTGTTCTGTCTTGAAATAGATAAAGTGTAAACCATGCATGTCCAATTTCAATTTATTCATATCCACTTTGAATAAAAGCAACACAATGCAACAGATATTTATGAAATAATTTATAGCAAAAAACTATTTTAACACTATTTATGCATGATGGGTTGTTAAACATCCTGCGCAATAATTTCATGAGTGCACAGCCTGGGTGAAATTATTTGTATGATGTATTACCGCCAGAGTGTACAAATATCCTTAAACACAATTTTGATATCATTCATTTTGATTTCTAATACGCCATTACAAAATAAAATAAATACAAAAACTTTACATTATCACACATTAACATGACATCATTCTAGCGAAAGTGTTTTAACAGAGACAAGCATATTAGATTACTCCATATACATATATATATATAACATCGATGATTTCCAACGTAAATACCTAAAAGCATTGATGTTTGTACATGAATGTTTAAAGCAAACATTTTCACAGTGTCTTTAATAACCATGTGCAACTGCTTACCATATAATGGATGAGTTTGATAAATCTTGACAACAAAAAATTATATTTTTCCATTGAAATAAGCGAATTCATGCAAATTTCTGTGTGTTAACTTAGATTACAAGCTACTAAATGTGTTTTGCTATCAGTTCATGATGAAATCATTAATATATCACTAGTGAACTCTTAATAATAAATTAATATATATACATATATATTATTTCATCTAGATAACTATTTACTTAAACCATACAACAATTATACATTTTAATGTCTTTCAAGACACACACTAGTATCTGTAACTTCAACTATCCAGTTTTCTCAGCCAAGCGAAAGGTATATTTGCCACTCCACTGTCGACATCATACTGGACTCTGGCACCTGAAATATTTTTTAATCATGTAAAGGATGTTTTGTTTTATTTCACAAGTAATATAATATGTAAATAATATTCAAAATAGTTGAAATACAAGTAAATTTCTATTACTGGAAGAAATTTGCTATGTCTGAAAAATTCAACATCATAAAAATCTGTCACAACTAAAGCCCTTTCATACTGACAGGGTCTGCCGACGATGAAAAATGGTGGGGACAGATGTCCCCTTGGTATGAAAAATGTGGGGACATTTTCAAAATCTTGGGGATAACAACTTTTGACCATATGGCAATAAAATAAGACAGTAACATCACTAAAACTAAAAGTCTTTTTTTTCAGTCCAATGATCTATACTCTTTGAATCAATTATGATCTTGAAATCTAGAGTCATTTCCCTTCTTGGTTTCAATGAATTTTCTGCACCCTTTGTGGTTTGATTTTGTGACGCATTTTCAATTTTAGAGGCAATTAGTATTGACAGTTTTTAAGCAGCCAACGGACACGCTTTCATTTCACCTGCCGAGACAGTGGGTGGAAAACGATTAACAACAAGTACTAGTCATAACAATGAATCCTTTTTCTTGTCTGCAGATATAGAAATGTAGCTTGAAATTTTTCACTGGTGATCAAAATCATATTTTTACTGGAAATTGTTCTATTCCAATATGGTACCATTCGTACTCAGTTCTGGTTTTCCCATGTGAACATTTGGCCACAAAATTTTTCTAACGCCACAACTGATGCTTCTATACCAATTTTAGTGCAACATTTATATTTTTTATGCCTGATTCTCGCGATATCACAGCCTCGGCAGAACCCTGTACTGAAAACTAACTTCAACCCTTGAACAGTGTCAAATAAGTACCGTACAGCTAAAGATTAAAAAATCTCACTGTTGTAATAAACACTGCCCATAACTGATCCCAGAATTCTGTAGATAAAATCACTGATTGCTAGAAGGGCACAGAAAATCAATTAAGCTTAACCTGGACCTTAATAGTAGAGGAAAAAAGTCTCCAATTAGAAATTGAACTGGGCCCGGAAAGGTAACAAAATGTGTCATATACCAAACTGTTCAGGACATATTGAAGTTTTTCAGAAGCCCGGCAGGTTTTTCTAGTTTTTGGTGCGGGCCAAGAAATCCAAGATGGCGTCCAAGATGGCCGCCATTCTAATAACAATGAGGGATTTGTATATATGGTACCATTAAAAAATTATTAAAAAACATAGTTCCAAATAAACTTTATAAAATATCTTTATTTAAAAAGTGTAAAATAAATACATCAATTTACCTCCTACTCAAGGTCAACATCAAGGTCAAATATGAGGTCAAAGGTCAAAATTGCCGAAAAATTCTCCCCTCTACCACAAATTTTCTTTTATAATCTGCAGAAAGTAGCAGTCAATCCAGTGTAAATGATATAATCTGGGACATAAACATTAGGGCTAACTAATAAAAAAACATTTTATAAATATTTCTTGTGTTACCATGGAGAAATCCAAGATGGCATCCAAGATGGCCACCGTTCTATAACATAAAAGGAATGGTAAATAACCGATCTGTCTCATTTAAGTAGTAATTAAAGTTAAGAATCGCTTGAAAGTAATACATAAATAAATCAGGCAAATGCATTTGTGATACTTTCACAATCATACAAGATAAATGTCAAGGTCAAACTAAAGGTCAGAAGGTCAAATGACCTAAAATCGACTATTTAGCTCATGATTTCTTAAGTAATGTCACGATGAAAGCAGAAAAATAGTAAAGTTTTTGATTAAGGGATAATATAACATGTAGGCAATTAGAAAACAAAGAATTAAAGGAATTTCCAGTTGTGTTGCCATAGACTTTAACCTAATTTGCACATTTTATAAGTAAATACTTACTATAATTTACCGAAAAAGAGTGTTATAAGTACTTGATTGTATTGTATTTTGTACCAGATCTTTAAAAGGTAAAAGGAGCAAAGGTCAAAGCCATTCAAATGTTAAAAAGGGCAAAATGTCCAAACAACATGAACAAACACTTGTCAACTTTATTTGTTTACAATATCAGAAAATTAATTCAGTTTCTTATACATGTATAGATATGATATAAAAATGCTAGTGTAATGTAATTAAAATTCAGATTCAATTTTAGCAGATATTATTGAATCAAAATACATAATTGTTAAAAAACCTCGCAAGTACTGAAACTAAATAAATGTTTAAATAATGTATACATCAACTAGACATTTTCTTACACATTTGTTCTATGCTCTGCTCAATCCCTAAATCACCTTGATTATTTCGCAATTTAAGTACTTTATTGTTTGTGATAGGAATTGAATTTTAGCAAACCAGCAACATTTGTATTTACTAATATATGTATATAGAATAAACATTTTATTAGAACCATCAAAGAGGAGGTAATGAAGAAACTATGTGTACTTCATGGAGAGCCAAACTCAACTCGTAAATGTACCTTAGGATCATGAACTCACGCTACACGTTAGTTATTGTACCTTTAATCTTGAACAGCACATGAAAGATATGTATATATGTTTTTGCAACAACCAACGTCATCAACAAATGCCTTACACTCACAAGCCGTTGTGCAAGGTTGTTCAGCAGATGCACAACAACAACTAGATTCACAAAGATCCACACAGTTACAGACAAGGTCACTTAGTAGTTCTGGAGCAGCTGCAGGTTGTGCCATAAACTGTGGGACTGCTAGCCCTGACGTTGCATCAGTTATATACCCTAAACTGATTAGGCTTGGAACGACAGGACTTTGGAGCAAAGCACTTTTCCAAACAATCAGCTGTAATAGACATCTCTGCAGATGTAAAAGGAAACTATCATCTGTTGGGGGTAACCGCCTCGGACTTACAGATTTATTTTTAAGAACCTTTTCTACTCGTAACATAGTCAAAGAGGTGCAGTTTGGCTGCCCATACAATTCGCCAACAAATTTAGTGCAAGCATTGATCTGCACACTAGTCAAATCCGGGACATCACCCAAACAACCCATACCCTCGAATAATGATGCTTTGCTCATCATTAATTTAAAAGCAGACCTTTTGCCAATGCCAAAAAATGAGCTGCATGTATCACAACCTGTGATACAATATACAGGGAGCAGAATATGTCTTTGCTCTGGGGACAGCGAGACAAAGATTTCATGCACTGGGATATATCTCGTCATATCGGTATGAATAGACTTTCTGCCAGTCCTGAAAAACACTCTAGGAATAGTGAGAGCATTAAAGTGATGAAGCAAAAGAAGTAAGACATCAGTGTCCGGACTACAAATTGTTAGTGTCTGAGCCCCTTCATCAGCAGCATACTTGGAATGAAGCAACATTTTAGTGTCCGCTTCTTCTTGGTTTGTACATAGATCAGGAACATAAGAAACACATTCAGACGTGATGCTCAAGACTTTATCCTCTAAGCCCCCACTTACAACTACTGTTTGTCCCGCTTTTAAAGTAGTAACTGAGTTTTGTGCAAGATACAAGGTGTAAAACTTGGTAATCTCCTTTTTAAAGTTTGTATTAGAAAGAGACTGCTTTACATCTACAATTTGCATTTCTGGCTGAATTACAAACGTTTTACAACCAGACTGATCCTCACCCCTTTTCATCCTTGTCTGAGATTTGGCGCTGTTATCTAAGTAACTGTCAAAGACTACATGGACATTTGTGGAAGTACTACTCTTTGACAGAATGAATTGCCAGAATGCATCAGCCATTTCTCTGTACAATTTAAGGGATGCATAAACAGTCTGAAGCATTTGAACAACTGCCATACCGTCATAAATAATGCAGTCAACATTACCTACAGATCTTGTAACTTTTTCGCTTACCAGTTCTTCCAGCTTCAACATGAAATCAGCTTTCTTTGTGGAAAGTATTTCTCCTGAATCAGTAAAGAGACTCAAGGGTACTGGTGCATTTTCAAAAGCCATAACCCTTTTAAGTGGTACTTTCTTGAAAGAGTTGATAGAAAGAAGGCGTAAATACATCTCTTCTCCATTGATTGGTAACTCTTTTGATTCCAGTCTGATACGTTTTGGCTTTTGACTCATTGTTTTTGTATTTGCCTTCGGGACAGGATCATAGAAATTCTTACCTGGCACCATGACAAACCTTTCCTCAACAAACTTATCAAGACATTCAGAGCCTTTTTGAAAACAATTTAATAAACTCCTTTCAACTTCAGGTTCCATCGAAACACCGGTAGCAAAATTTACAAGTTTGTTAGGCGGGTCTTCAATACAAAAAGGGTCTAGAAATGCCTGCTCAAACATTACCTGCATTTTTTTAATGTTCTCATCATAAGTCTTCCTGTACGAAGGATTGTCAGTGTGATGAGACTTACCTGTAGTAGCTTTGTCATCTCCATCATCTCTACCAAGACCCTTAGAAGTAAAGGTATTAGAGTACATAGCAGTCATAGGTCTGGCCAAGAACCATCGGCATAGTGCATGATCTTGACGAGTTAGTCCGATTATACCTCCATTTGACTTTAGAGATTTGTTTTCTGTCACTTCAAGGCAATAATCGAACCACACAGAGTTAAACTTACCATCCCTTAACTTAGTTACAAAACTACCACTTGAAAAGCTGTTCTTCACGTCCTCAGGCAGTGTTTGCATGCTAAGAACCATATAGGGCATGTATTTTGCATAAACAGTTCTGTTTGATGCAAAAAAGAAAGGAAGGAATACTGACTTTGAATACTCGTAAACCTCCCACTCAGCATGCCGAGAAGAACTTAAGAACAATTTGAATGGTGTTGAAACTTTCATCAGATAGTCATCCCAGAATCGGAATGTTGGAGAGAGCTCCCGGCCCTTCATCCTAAATTCTTCAAGTAAAGGTGCAACAGAAGTGTCAAGAAAAGACAACACATCTGACAAATCCCCACTGTGTGACTGTAATGGGCTACCATCATGAAAAAGCACATTGCGAGATTCACACCATTTTTGGAAGTTGATAAGGAGACGAGCAGTTAATACTTCATCAACCATCAAAAGAGCAGAAATACCCCTATCGAAATCTTTCCCTGCCAAAATCTGTTTGACTGTGTTTCCTGCAAATACCTCAGAATCGGACAAAAGTTCTCTCAAACCAGCTTCACCATACAAAAAGCCAACACCTGCAAATACAGCCATTAAGAAATGCATTCCCCCTTCCATCGGGATAACACCACTCAACTCTGGCTGCCTTGCCCAAACAACTTCCAGGGCTTTTGTCAATAAACCCATATCAAAGAAAACGGGACAGTTGCTCTGACCAAGTGCATTCATTTGCTCTTTAATACGTTTTAATGTGGTGTAGACAGTGTTGTAATGGGTAGGAGTTGACATTATAATTGGATTAAAAACAACATCTGAGGACTCAGCAAGCTGGTCTGAACTTATCTGAGACTGAAATATCGTCCAAGGTGGTGTTTTTTCAAATCTATCATCACAAAACAAATGTAGACGACTTAAATTGTACAAAAGTTCCTTCATTTTCATGACTTTTGCTGCCTCCGGTTCTGGAAGTTTGACCTCATCTTTGCTTGAAGGTGGTGAACGAAAATACGGTCTTGGTCTGTCGTTTGGCTTCTGATATGTGAGCACTGAAGTGAGGTTTCCACCTGAAAATGAAAATTAACAAATAGAAATGTAACCATAGCTTTTCATAATCTTGAAATCTGGGCAAAACTACATGTCACTAAATTCGAGGCAATACTATACCCATGTCTTCGACTTAAGTACATCTGTATTTTGAGAAGATTCGACTTGGGCAATAGAGGAACTTGCCAACAGTTGCAACAGATACTATATCAAAATATTCCATAAACTAAGTCAAACTTATTTTTATAGACCAATACCTGGTAATGAAGAACTATCAATTGTTTTTTCTGGTATTCTGGTTATCCTCTGTGCTTTGCCAATTCTGTTTGATTTAGGAGAGACAAGAATTGTTGTCATGGCATGAGTGGTGTTTTTACCATCTTTTGTGTATTCGTTGTGGTCCCAATTGTCGCCTGCTGCAATAATAAGCTTTCCTCCATCCTCGTGATGCATGATATTAGCAGGAACTAATGCACCTGAATAATAAATTTGTTATTTATTTATTTATCATTCTAATATGCTTGTCTCTGTTAAAACACTTTTACGCTAGAATGATGTCACGTTAACATGCGGTGACGTCAAAGTTTTTGTTGCGACCAAGAAAGACCGCTTCTATATTTTATCTATTGTTTTAGATTAAGGGCATATTAGAATCGAAATAATTTATAGCACAACCGTGTTTTAACACCATTTATACACTCGGGTGGAAATACGTCATACAAATAATTTCACGAGAGCTGTGTGCCCTTGTTAAATTAATATGCCCGACGTATAACCACCCATCGTGCATAAATAGTGTTTAAACACTCTTTTGCTATAAATTATTTCTTAATTCTATTAATAGTTATTTATTTAAATATTTGTTTATTAGTATTCATTAATAAACTATATCTATGGAGCATATACATAATAGTATAACTTTGTATTTAGAGGGTAGCAATGGTTTCTTGACAGATTGTGTTGGTATTAACAACCGTTTTAACATAATTTCTGTTAGAGGTTTTTTTTACTACTCAACCGCGACAGTGGTCATGTTGGTATACCAACAATGGGAGAACCAATAGTATTCTAAGCAACATTGGTTGCGGCAGTTGTATTTTATTTTATAATGAGACAATTACCCGATTCTGTCGTTGTCTGTTTGCTTGCCATATGAACTGCTGCAGATGAAAGGAAACAGCGGACTTCTGAATATGACATAGTATATCCTAATACATTCAGGTCATCAATGAGCTTTCGACTGCCATAAAGATGGTGTAGGTGTACAGACAAGCCAAGGTGTTTCGGTGTTAAAATAGATGTTGATGCATTGATGACATCACAACATAGTGCCAGTATCTTTGGATTAGGCTCTAAATCTGCATTTATATCAGAAGTGTTCTCATATTGTTTTTTATTGGTAACCCAACAAAAAAACTTGTAAATGTCATCACTAACAAATTTCTTTTGTTCCTCCAAAGAAGTTTCTTCATAAGAGAAGTATTGTCCATCTAGCTTTTCAATCTTGTTTATTCTCTCTCTTAAAATACCAGCTGCTCTATGAAGTATAAGGTCATCGTCCTCGGACAAAACAAAACTGTTTGAAAGTGATTCTTTTGTTACATTTTCTTCAGTTATGGTAGACAGAAGCTTCCCATACTTGCATGCAGCAGACATAGCTTCTTCAAAGCTTACAGACGAAGCGCATACAATTGTGTTATGACCAGGTCTAGATATAAATTTAACTTCTGGCCAGTATTTGTGAAACAACCTTTTAAGTGTTTTGGTTTTGATAGTATCAATTAATAATCCCTTTTCTTTGCATAAATTTAAGAAAGAACATTTTACTTCTGGTACTTCAAAAACTTTACCATTTTGCTCAATGTCTTCTTTCAATGTATCTATCAACTGCAAGGTAACTGTGTCAAGATTTTCTTTTTCAGTTGAAGTGCCTACCTGTTTCTCAATTGTTTTCTTAAGGTAACGGACAAGGCAACCCTTTTTTCTATGGTATCTGGCCTCTGCTGCGACTAAATCTCCATTTACACTGATAAGGCGTTTCAGTAGTGATTGATCATTTTTGCTTTGTGCAACTTCTAAAACCTTGGAGTACATAGAGGATGAAGTATTAGTTGCTGACTCAACCAGGGACCAAGTTGATCGTTTCTTCTGTAAACATTTTTCTCCGCAAATAAAGCAGCACTGTTTCCAATCAAAAGATTGTTTACAGTCTTTTGATCTTGTAAAAGTCTCCGAAGACGACTGAATACAACAATCTTTATCTGACTTCTGTAACTTATTTTGATATAGCGGACGCAAAAAAGCAGACCGACAGCTTTTATGGTATTTCACAACAATGTTTCCATTTCTGATTTCATGTTCATTATCAAGTAGGTAAGAGCTTGTTTCATCATTAGTTCTTTCTCTACAGACTTCAAGCAAAGTTTCGAGGCCTTTAATATCTAATGAAGTTGGTTTTATATCTCCAAATTGTTCGAAACAAAAGCAACAGCTATGTTGAGTCAGGCTTATTTTCCGTTTCTTTGATAAGAATGTTAACTCGGCCATTCCCCCAGTTTTGATTTCGATGAATATTTCTGAAAATTTAAAATACTAGAATCTAAATTCAATTCATTGTCATTAGAATTCTTTAGAAACTTTTTGAGTCTAGCAACAAAAATAATAAAAACTTGCTATATAAACTGTTTAAATAGTGGGCCAGACTCATACTTTCTAATGTTTAGCTACACAAATTTAAAATGGTCATAATTTTGAGATTTTTTGATAAAAACTGCATGTGTGACCATTCATTTTCTTAGTTAGGAAATAATCTAGGCGATGGGATAGGTCTCGAGAACGATTTCTAAAAAAAGTTGTTTTTCGGTATTCTTTATTACAAAGCCGGTTGGTGGGGTAAAACCTCTATGATTGTAAATGGACACTCCTACGTGTACTTGTCGGTGTAATTTAAATACATCAATACATAAACATAATTTTATGTTCTTCATTTGCTGCAGAACATCTTTCTACATTGATGGAAATAATATTTCTTATTTCCAGAGTTATACTACAGGATTGACCAACCAACCGGCCTATGATATTGGAGAGAAAATGCACCATAAGTTTATTAATAACTCGTATGTGTTCTTTTTTCTGTATTACTTACAGTCATCCAAAATTCTGGTATAGTTTTGTTTATTTTTACATTTTTGAAACTTTTTATTTAAATTTTCCCTCCTTGAAAAACTTTCCGGTGTTAACATAAACATTTCACAGGTGCTAAGGTTCTTTTTTATATTGACGGATACTCCTACTTGGAAAGTATTCTAAATAAGGATATAAACAAAAATGCTTATTGTATAAATCATTTTTTTATAGTAGAATTTCATATTAATAAGATGATTTTATATGATAATATCAAAATGGAATAGTGCTTACCTTCAAATTTCTTAAACAGGCAAAAAACAGTCTGTTGGTGACTTCCTTCAAATATGTCTGTTTCCATGGCAACCAGTCAAATTCAACTAAAACTATTGTTTCTGAAAATCTACGACACTAAATAAACTACCTATGCAATAAAAAAGCTAAAATATTTTGTAACCCTTTTGAAATAAAACAAAATTTGAGGTAAATTACGAAAAAAGTACAATTTTTGACCTTTTGACCTTGAATTTGACCTTGAAAATGACCTTTCAAAGGACGAAAAATATATAGCATGAGATGCTCTTATACAACAAACACTTTTCATATAATTATTTTATTCTACTCAGTTATGTTCCTTTTTTACATAGAATATAACAAAGGTGCCTCGATGTTTGATAAACGGCGGCCATCTTGGACGCCATCTTGGATTTCTCAGCCCGCACCAAAATCTAAAAAAACCTGCCGGGCTTCTGAAAAACTACAAGGTACCCTGAACATTTTGGTATATGACACAGCTTGTTACCTTTCCGGGCCCAGTAATTCCTTATGGAGGCCTCTTTTAGAAAATATTTCCTCTACTATAAACTGAGATTCAATTGAGGTTAATTTTGTACCCTTGTCATATTGAAAAGTTCAATTAAATTTTATTCAATCATCTAACACATACCATTTTTGTTAAGCTTTAATACTCTAGCACTGAGCCAGTTCTCACCAGTCTCATCTATCCACAGAGCTTGAACCTTCTCGCCATTACAGAATTCATCAGCCTTTTATGAAAGAAAAAAAAACAACAAATTTTATTCTAACACTTAAATCTTCATCCATTTGAATACTAAATAGGTACACAATCATAATAACAGTAGATTAGGTCAAGTAGAAGAAACAAGCATGCAGTAGTTATTTCACAAAAGAAAAAACTGAGTGAACTTGCCTGTTATATTTTTAATGAGCAAGACAGAATATTCTATAATGACCAGGATATATATTGTTTTCTAACATCAACAAAACTGCCAATTTCTGGCACAGTAAACAGACTGAAGGAAGGGCAAAAATGCACCATGTCTCATCACTGACATTTAGCTTATTGCAAGTTCAATCCTTCCAAGGTCAAAAACTATGCCCTAAATAAAGTATCTTTCACAGAGTGAACATAAGATGCCATATTCCTAAAAAGTAGTGTTATCACATGTGAAAATACAAGAAATGATGTTCATGACTTAACACCATTTTGATCTTACATGTAAATACATTCTCGTGTTTAATTTACTCATTTTTCAGTTTCTAACAAGTGAAAAGTATTTTTCTTATGCAAAGATACCTGATACACACTTTATAACTTTTCTTATTCCAAACTTTGCTTTTTGCCATTAAGATATTTTAAAACAAATGTCAAAGGCAATGATTTGACACAATGTTAACTCATATGCATTATTTCATTGCATATCATAATGACATAAGCAAAGCAATTAATTTCAACCTGTGATTTCGAGGAAAAATTAAGACAGATTCCATACACTCAAATCTGTAAGTACATACAACTTAACATATGTAAATCTTAAGATATTTACAGACTATTTGTTAATATACAATTTTGGTAGACGTGTGTACATTATTATGAACCATGCCATTAAATAGGTAAAATAAATATGAATAAGATAACGTTAATTCCATGCAAAGTATACCCTTCTCTTAAAAAAGTTAAAAAAAACTTGAGACAAAAAAATCCCACTTTGTTAGTTTTTTTATGCCAAAGAACTATCAACCATTACAGAATTGTCCTTATTTTATAGATGCAAATAAACTGGTTTTTTACATGTCCTTCGAAATAATTGACTTGGGCTGCACCCTCGTGAAAATATTATGCCTGGCGTTTAAGTTAAATAAATTTTTATGTTTTTTTTTCTTCAAAATTTGGTTACTTTTCTTCACAAAATACCTAATACCATTTTTAGTATGATTTAAAATACTGGTATGTTTTTTTTTTCAAAGTGAAAGCTAGTACAAAATGTACTAAATGTGTTGCATAAAGTATGTACATACCACCATCAGAGTCTGTGCTGCTAGACTGATGACCAGAGCTGCTATATCCTGAAAAAAAAAAGAGTGGAACTATATATAACCAGTAACACAAAATTGGATTTCTAAATATTGAATTAATACATTGGTTTCTTCATTTAAAATTTTAGAACAAATTTTTTACTGTTCTCAATTAGGACAAAAGTTACAATAATAACAATTAAACTTGTCTCTATTCAACTTTAATTTTATTAAATGAAATACTAAAGTAGGTTTAAAACTGTAATAAGAACAGTTTTTATTACAAATCTCATTCTTCAAATATTAGAAGCTGACTTTTTAGACACTCTGCACCAAACTTCTGGCTAGATTCAATTGATGTCCAATTTTTGCTATTCAAACTGCAGAACATGTGACACTTAGCCCTTACATGACTGATTTTGCCTTTGTGACTAGTGTAGATTATGATCAAACTGCCACCTGTGCTGTCTGTTGAAGATCTGCGTTATTCGCCATTAAGTCAATATCTATTTTGTAAAAATCCCTTTTAACAGATAATGGTACTATCAAAACTGGAAGATGGACAGGTTTGTTAAAGAAATGTATCCGGGCAAGGGTTAACAGCACTTCTTTAAATGATTAAATATATGTCATAGGACAAACTGGCATCCAAGCAGATCTGGAATTGGTCTGTGCTATTCCGAATCTGCCTAGGCCAAACTGAAATTCCAAACTCCCTAGAATATTTCATAAGGTATCTGGCTATTAACCCTAAACTATGCTAAATTTCTATAATGAACATGTCCATCATTTAATTTGGACAGTACCATTAACTGTTAAATGGGGTGCTTAACGTAAGGATACTGACTGTATGGCGAATAGTGCAGATCTTTATTAGACTACAATCGTTACAGAGGAAGAATCATCCAGATCCAGCATGCTTAAGAGTTAAAAAGAACAGCTAGGTTGCTATACTCATACATACAAATTGTGTCACTAATTTTTAGTTTGACCAGAGGCAGCACATTCAATTGTCCATATCACCCAGGTTGTCCCAAATCTTGTACGGACAAGTGAAATTTGACCAGAATTTACTATATAACTGTCATACGGATAAGTAAAAACTAGCAAATGACAAAATGGACAAGCAAGTGAAAATCAGATTTTGCCGCCCCTGTTGACTATTCGAAGAATAGGGGAGCTATCCTACACACCCCGGCGTCGGCGTGAGCATCACACAAATGTTAAAGTTCACGTACCACCCCAAATATTTTCAAAGTCCATTGAGATATAGCTTTCATATTTTGCATACTTGTTTACAATCATGATCCCAGTCTGTGAAAAGGAGGAGGCAACTATGTCAAGCATTTAGACTGAATTATGTCCCCTTTTCGACTTAGAATAAATGTTAAAGTTTGCGTACCACGCCAAATGTTTTCAAAGTCCATTGAGATATTGCTTTCATATTTTGCATACTTGTTTACCATCATGATCCCAGTACAGAATTTTACTTCAATGTTGTAATTCTTTTCGTAAATTAAATGGGAGTCCTGGTTTGTTTTTATCTTGAAATAAAGTTCAGAATTGCCTTTTCTCTTTTCAGTGTCTAATTCGCTTGTGGACAATGATTCAGGGGAAGATCTGTCTAGTAGTGGAATAGAGTCAGAAGATGATAGAAGTATGTATCTAAATTATACTGTGTATATGTTGTAGGCCAAATTGGAATCTTGGCAGGTCCGGAATAGGTCTTGACCAATTTCAGATTTGCCTAGACCGTACTAGAATTCTAGTTTGACTAGATCAGTTCCTGATCCGCCTGAGGCCAAACTGTAATCTTTTTTATGAACTTAAGAAATATTTGTAATAGAAGAAAATCAGTGTTCTTGCAAGTTTTTTAGCTCACCTGTCACATAGTGACAAGGTGAGCTTTTGTGATCACCCTTCGTCCGTCGTTCGTCCGTGCCTCAACAATTTCTTGTCTGCACGATAGTGGTTTCATTTATGATTTTATTTTAACCAAACTTGCACACAACTTGTATCACCATAAGATCTCGGTTCCTTTCTTGAACTGGCCAGATCCCATTATGGGTTTCAGAGTTATGGCCCCTGAAAGGGCCAAAATTAGCTATTTTGACCTTGTCTGCACAATAGCAGCTTTATTTATGATTTGATTTTTACCAAACTTGCACACAACTTGTATCACCATAAGATCTTGGTTCCTTTCTGGAACTGGCAAGATTCTATTATGGGTTCCAGAGTTATGGCCCCTGAAAGGGTCAAAATTAGCTATTTTGACCTTGTCTGCAAAATAGCAGCTTCATTTATGACTTGATTTTAACCAAACTTGCACAAAACTTGTGTCACCATAAGATCTTGGTTCCTTTCTTGAACCGGCCAGATCCCATAATGGGTTCCAGAGTTATGGCCCCTTAAAGGTCCAAAATTGGCTATTTTGGATTTTGCAGCCATATAGAGACTTCGTTTATGGTTTTATTTGATACAAACTTCCAAAATATCTTCAACAACAATAAATCTTGGATTCCATGACAAATCAGATCCAATCGTAGGTTCCATAGTTATTTTATATCTGATTACCTCCCCTGACTTTAATAAATATGGATTTATATCAGTAAATACTTACAGGACTTATTTGAAATTTCATTATTGTTATGAGTTGGACTGAGACTATCAGGATAGATAACTATGTACTGATTTTGTGTCAAATTACCTCCCTTTATTTCAAATTAAAATGGGTATATCTCCGTAACTAATGAAGATACTGATCTGAAATTTGATTTATATCAACAGATTTATTTGGCAGATCCTTTTGTTCATTTATAATGTTATTTTTTTTAATTACTTCACATTTACGTTACTATAAATAGCTTATTTTTAGTAACTTGGTTAAATTTCTTCCTTTTGTTGTTCCTGACCTTTGGACTTAGATATTTTTTCTGAGGACCTTCTTGTCCTCAAGTGCAATGATAACAGGTGAGCGATATAGGGCCATCATGGCCCTCTTGTTATGTGAATTTTACTATTAATGCCCCTGGGATGAAAAGAAGCCCTGTCCTGGGGGTCATTTGTTATAATTATGAGTTATATAAAAATGTACTTCAAAAATTATCCGATCATATTTCCTTGACGGTTTAATTATAATTACCTGATGACCCAAGCGATTTGGGATCACTTGACTGTGACCTTGACCTACTGAACTACTTTCTTGTTTTTTAAGATACCGTGAGCCTTGAGATTTTGATGACATGTACTGTTTTGCACACTAGTCTTAAAACTGTCTTTCATTGATCATGAACGTGATCTACTGACCTACTTTCTAATATTTTAGCATTGATCAGTTTGTCTTGTTTTTTTTTTTTTTTGTGGAGGGGGTGGGGGGAGGGGAGGATTTGTTTGGAAATTAAATAAATTTTTCCAGCTCATCATTCCCATCATCATATGACACAAGGTCAGTAACTCTGGTGCAAATATTTTATAAGTGCAATACATTTACAGAAGCTATTCGTGAATTATGTTCCTTTTATACCGATTCTGAGTTTCACTGTTTTGAGAAGCTATTGCCCAATGTCTCCATCCAGATTAGAAATTCAAAAAAACAGTTACTCTTTTAAATACTCAGTCATTTTAGTGATTTCTGTTAAATGAATTGATTCAGACTTGTTTGATTATTTTTTTGCAGTCAGTCTATGGACAGCCTAGTCAAAAGAATGCTATGTCAAATTATGTAGAGAGGGGAGCTGTCTTGTCAAGAGCACAGATTCCCTGCCATGAATCCCTTTCAGAAGATGAGGCTGGAATATCATTGTGTTCATCCTCAGAAGATGAGGCTGGAATATCATTGTGTTCATCCTCAGAAGATGAGGCTGGAATAGCATTGTGTTCATCCTCTGAAGATGAGGCTGGAATATCATTGTGTTCATCCTCTGAAGACGAAGGAGGTATATCCCTGGACTCTTCCTCAGAAGAACTTACACTTGAAATGATTGACCCTTATAGTGCACATAAAGAGGTCGATTTTGAAACTGTGAATGCAAAGCTTCCACCACTCAGAAACATCAACAGCTATATATTTTGTAAGTACTTAATTAATATTAGTTCAAAGAGCTAAATAAAGAACACAAGTTTGTGTTTGAGATTGTTATAAAACGGAATAATTACAAAGGAAATCATTTTGTCCACAATTTTAATCCGCTAACAAGTAGTGGGGGGTTATAAGAATGGTCTTCATCCTTCCATCCATCCGTCTGTCCGTCTGTAACACTTCCGTGTCTGGTCCATACTAGTATCTCCTAAACCCTTTTAAAGGATTTTCAGGAAACTTAGGTCAAATGATCACCTCATCAAGACAATGTGCAGAACTCATAAGTCAGCCATGTTGGCCCAGGGTCAATGTCACAACTCATGGTAAAATGTTTTAGCCTTCCATTTAGTGTCCGATCTGTATCTCCTAAACCCCTGAAAGGATTTTTTTATGAAACTTTGGTCAAATGATCACCTCATCAATTCAGCTCATGAGTCGGCCTTGTATACTCAAAGTCAAGGTCACAACTCAGTATCAAAGGTTTGAGCCTTCCATTTTGTGTCTGCTCTGTATCCCCTAAACCCCTTGAAGGATTTTCATGAAACCTCTGTCAAATGATCACCTGATCAAGACAATGTGCAGAACCCATGAGTTAGCCATGCCAGCTCAAGGTCAAGGTCACAAAGGTTTAAGGTTTTAGCTTAACATTTTGTTTCCACTCTGTAACTCCTAAAACCCTTGAAGAATTTTCATTAAACTTTGGTCAAATTATTATCAAATCAAGAACTTGCAATTCAGATATGTTAACTCAAGGTCAAGGTCACAACTTAAGGTCAAATGTTTGAGCTCTGTATCTCCTAAACCCCTTGAAGAATTTTCATGAAACTTTGGTCCAATAATCACATCATCAAGATGATGTGCAGAATTCATGAGTCAGTCATGTCAGTTCAAGGTCAAGGTCACAGCTCAAGGTTAGAGGTTTACGCTTCACTACATAATGGTGGCAGGAGATTCTGGCTGTCTTTCAGACTGCCTAGTAAAGATTATAACGCAAACTGATAGAAATATGCTCTTTAGAATAATGTTCACAATGATGCGACCATGAACATGTAATGCCTAAAATAATATTGATTCCACAGCATTTATTTATTACCAGTAATATAAGGTTTGTAGTTGGTTACTTTATCAGTTACATTAAGAAAGTCATTCTACACCATTTTGTAAGTTCACATCAAAGCTCAGGGTAGAGTAGAGACTGAGTATATACTCGATAACTTGAACGGTATAAGTAAGTATACCAATGGCAATTGTACCATCCCTGTTGAAGAGCTGAAAACTGCAAACTCCACGGCGAGATAGGGTTTACTGGTTCCTTACATTTCACAACAGCCCTTAATGTGCAGGGTAAAAAGTTTAACATGTATATTTCATACCAAATCCAGGGCCAAATTTTTGATTGGTTAGATACTTTACTGATGGGAGTAAGTATCATTTTTACACAACAGCCTACTCTTCAGTCTTCCCAAGAGCTCCGATGTGAACTTACACTGTTGAGTGAAATACCAAAAACCTCCACCCAGTATCCAAAGATAACATCTTCTGCCATTTGCAGAAATTTCTGAAGATTGATATTTTCCCTTTCAGCTGAAGTAAGCAGTGGGAATAAGATGAAGTCAAAAGCAACAAGCCTTTTAAGTATCAAAAGTGCATTGAAAGACAGATGTGTATGTGGTGAAAAATGTTTAGAAAAATTGAACTTCAAAACTGTGAGAGAACTTAGAAATTCTTTTTGGTTTCATTCGAAGACAATGCGAATGCAGCTGCTTAAATATTACATTTCTCATTCGAAGAAGAAAGGTATATTTCGATTTATACATGTAGAACAATTTACATTGTGTTCCAAGGCTTTCTGCTCAGTATTCCGGATAAACAAAAACACCGCTTTCCGTGCAATACAAATGAACAGCAAAAATGTTGCAACAGTTCCGGGAAAAAATCCTAGAGATATGTCAGAAAAAACATTGTTACTTATTAACTGGCTGGAGGATTATGGAACCTACCATGGAGACAGAATGCCAGATACGGTAGATATTCTCCTTCCATACAAAACTATGAAAACGGATTTATACTGGAAGTATAACACAGAGAGCAGACAGTGGTTGGAGCATCCAGTCAGCAGATCCCAGTTTTTTAAAATTTGGGAACAATTTTTTCCACATTTGAAGATAAAAAAGGTATTCTTTATTTGTTTGTGATTTTATTTTGACTACACATGTTCCTGAACATAAAAATGACAGGTTTCCTATCAATGGCAGTTACAAGCTTTGCCAGATTTAAAAAAAATACACAAATGGTCTGTGTTTGAGTCATTTAGTTGGTCTGTTAACAAATCATGACCTTGACATGGTTAACTTCCTTTAGGCTTCGACATCAGAATTACTGAATTTTACTGGGGCTAAAACACCCTTGAAAATTTGCTACACAGTTTAAATAGAGTGTCATAAACTGACTGTTACACGAGTATAATAACCAAGCATTTTCTTTCTATTTCAGACTAATTCATTTTCTAAGTGTACAACATGTACAACTTTGGAACGACAATTAGAGAGAAAACAACATGTGTACAACAAGAGCCGAGTACAAAAAGCAGAAAGATGAACATAATAAAAGACAAATGTAAGTAGATAATAGTATAGATATACTCAAGAAGTGTGTCTGTTACAAAGTCAGAGCACAAACAGCCTAAGGAAAGTGTAGTAATTAATTATGTCTCCCAACACTAAGTGGTTATGGAGACTATTGTTTAACTCCAGTCTGTGTGTCTGTCACAAAGATTGTCCGCACTCTAAAGTCGAACATTTCTCGTCCGATTTTCGCCAAACAAAATGTGTTGGACCATAAGACTTTGGCCAAGTTCAATAACTAGTCAATTCGGTCCAGGCATTTTGGAGTTACGGCCCTTGAATTACTGAAAAATTAGTCTTTTTACCCTTGTCAGCACTTTAATCGAACATTTCTCATCCAATCTTCACCAGACTTGAATAAAAATGTGGTTTGACCATAAGACCTCAGCCAAATCGGTCTAGGCATTTTGGAGTTCTGGCCTGAATTGTAGTGTGTAAACAGTAGATAAAGACTGACTTGCTATTTAGATGATTAGTCAGTTGTGGGTGACATTTGCTTTTCTCAAAAAAGTTACAGTTTCCCATCTTATTCTCTTTTGATTAAATGTTTTAAACATTTAAATTTTACAAATATCTGAAAAAACTACCTTAACTTCAGAATGAGAGAACAAAATTAAAATTAATTCCAACTTCTTTTTGATGTTCTTATTGCAGTTTATTAGCAGTGCTACAAACTAGTTCCATCAATAATAAGTGGCATAACAAACCATTGTAATTTAGGAAGTTGGAACAAAGTTCTTTGTGACAACAAATATGCAGTATTCAAGGTTTTACTTTTCTTTGGTTTTGAAACATGCCAATTTATAGAATCTAGCTATTTTTCTGAAAGGTACATGGCAAGGAATCTTTTACTGTATAAAATTGGAAATGATGTATATATACTTACTCTATATTAACAATTCAGAACTGAATCACAGCTCAAAATTGGTATTTTCCTTTTTATTAGGCTTGAGCGAAAATACTATTACAGATAAAGGGATGCCAGTAGGAAGAACCCAGATGCATATTGTCTTTGATAGTTGATGGTATGGTTCAATGTAAGATTTACAAATTTAAGAGAATATTCTAGCATATTTCTTCATTTCTTGTGTTTAGAAAAACATAGAGTGAATGATTTTGGTTTTAATGAATGTCCTTAAACATATGACTGTGTCTGACAGAATCATTGGAGACATATTATTATAGGTCAGTTTGTCACTTTTACCTCTCAGACTTATTCTAAATTATGTATACAATAAAGAAACAATGTGCAAAATGCAGTGTTTAGCTATGTCAGTCATACAAGTTTAAACTACAGTTTTTCAAACTCTGAACATTGTTCTTTCTGGTACAAAATTTAATGCTTACCATAATAAATGGTCATTTCAACTCGCCTAAGCATGTAATGCTTAAGATAGGCTGTTGTGATTTATACCTTCAGGTTAAGCAAGCTGAAAATACTGTCTGTGTAATTTGTGTCATTTTGAGGCATACGGATTTACAAATTGATTGTTTATTTTGATTCTGAGCTAAAATCACATTCCTTTGTTTTCAGCAAAGACAAATCTACAGTAAACCTCGCTTATAAGGAACAGCTTTGGACCTCTAAAAATTGTTCCTTATAACCGAGGTTCCTTATATCCGTATAGCGAACTAATTCCTTGTAACCGAGGTTTGTATAACGAACACAATTTGTATAGCGAACGCTATTTGACTGACGTTTGAAAAGGGCCCCGGATCGACCATGAATCTTTATGTGAGAAAGTTGTGAGTCTAGTACCGGTCCTTTCCTAGAGAGATGGTAAGGTAAACTGAACGCGTGTATATGACTGAAATAGTGTTGAAACACGGCGTTAAGCCTAAACTAAGCCAAAATGTACGTCGGTAAGAATGACGTGATTTGTGTTATTTTTTGTCGGCTATTTCTATCTTCTTTTTTAGGAGAGCACTACATTATGATTATAAGACATGTTGCAGCCCATACCTTGCTCGACAGCATGTTATGTGAAAAGGCATCAATACTAATATAAAATAAATGTTCAAATAATTAATACAAAAATGTTAAATTAGACTACCAATTAAAATTTAAAAGTAGGGTGTTTATGACATACAGTGCATTACGACTAGACAACGGCGCCATACATACGGACTAAGTATAAATTATACCTTTAGTTTTGCTATTGTCCATTTTAGCACCTGCTATAATTTTTACAATTGAAAATTTGGTAAACTGGACTGTTTGCCATTGTTAATCACGCGTAATTAACACATTTATTTAGGATAGTATGACATGACCGTGTCCAGGACTGATTTTCGTTTACTATTGTTAACATGAAATATCTAATACATGTAGCTCTCAAACATAATCTCGAGTAAATATAAGTTAATGATGATATTATTTATTTTCTTTTTATCATATCCGTGAAATAACAAACTAAAGATCATAGAAATGAAATAATATGTGTTTATTTATGGCATAAAAGCGCGTGAAAGTGCCGACGTTACTCTGACGTCATCAGCGATATTCTTGTTTATTTCCAGTTTTCAATAATTTTTATTCTTTATGTCTGTTCGCTATAACCGAGGGGTTTTCCATTGAATTTCGTACTTTGGGACTAGAAAAAGTGTTCCTTGTAACCGAGTGTTCCTTATAACCGAGTTCCCTATAACCGAGGATTTTTACACTTAATAAAGAAGGAATTAGATCGGGGAATTGAAAACCGTTCCTTATAACCGAGTGTTCCTTATATCCGAGTTCCTTATAAGTGAGGTTTACTGTACCTCATTTCACTGGGCGCTTACCAAAGGTAATTATTTCTGTTAAACACTAATAATAGCAGTATCCAAAGTGTATTAAGTAAGATTAGAAGGAAAATGGCAGAAAGAATGCTGCAATGCAATTAAAAAGAAATTCTTGGTGAACAACCTATTGAGAACCGTAGGTGTTTTTATGCCCCCCCTTCGAAGAAGGAGGGGTATATTGTTTTGCCGATGTCAGTCGATCGGTGGGTCGGAAGGTAGACACGTCCGTTTCCAGGTGATAACTCAAGAACGCTTGGGCCTAGGATCATGAAAGTTGATTGGGAGGTTGGTCATCACCAGCAGATGACACCTATTGATTCTGAGATCTGTATGTCAAAGGTCAAGGTCACAGTGCCCTTGAATAGTTAAAACGGTTTCTGTTGATAACCATTAATAACATTGGGCTTAGGATCATGAAAGTTGATAGTAGAGGTTAGTCATGACAGGCAGATGACCGGCCCTCTACTGACTTTGAGGTCAGTATGTGAAAGGTCATGGTCACAGTGACCCTGAACAATTGAACGGTTTCCGGATGATATCAAGAAACACTTAGGGCCTAGGTTTATGAAGTTGATATGGAGGGTGGTAATGGGCCAGCAGATGACCCCTATTGATTTTGGTCAGTATGTCAAGGTCAAGGTTTGACATTAGCGATCCGAACAGTCTTCACTTATGAGAGTGGCGAATTGCTCTGTCAACCTTTAGTTGACGAAAATGGATGCACCTTGTGGAACCCTTAGTTCAGACGCAAAATGTCGACAAGAAATAAAGAATGTTTATTCCGCCGGCACAGCGCGAATCAAAACAAGTTAACAAACTGCGAAAAACGGTGACGACACATCGGCTGTTGACAAGCGAGGACATTATTAAGGAGAAGCTCAAAGCAGAGGAAAAAAAACTTGAAAAGGAAATGAAAAAGAAACAAAATGAATTGAAAAGAGAAAATAAAAGTGCATTGAAATTTTCAAGTAAAAAGATCAAACGTGAAAAACAATAATAAGATAGAATATGGTCAACGCAACGGAAGAATAAACTGTAAAGAAATTGAACTTAAAATCAGATAACTGTATAAAATTTTCGAAGAAATATGTCTCATAGTGAATTGATATATTAATAGCGATGTTATTAAACCTTTAGATAATATCTGTTAGTCAGTACTATGTTACTGTAATGTACACAGTTTACTTTTTATAAAAAAAAATCCCATTTAATGTTTGCTGTAAAACATATATTTAAAAAACAAATTGCTGTCCGAATTTTCCCTATTAGCTTTTTACTTGTCCGAATTATTCCTAACATCGTCCGAATTTTCCCGATGTGAGAGTAGATATTATTTCTGCATGATTTCACTATCTCGGACCGTAAATTAAATAAAGGCATACGGTAAAGCCCGAGCACGACAGTAAGGTACTTACAGCAGCTGAAATTATTACGGAACACTGATACCGAGTATGAGGTTTAATTCATACAAACACGAAGCTGCAAAAGCATCCGAATTTATCCGGATCGACCCTACTGATATATTGTCATTTTAATGTTTATTTAGCTTACAATATCTGCTGAAAATAACACCTAAATATCTCAATTAATAAAAAATGTTTTAGATTTTTGGTGAAGTTTGTCTATTGAAAATCAGTAAATTTGATTAGGCCACTTTGTGGCTCTGTGTTGAAAAAAGTATTCAAGACAATTTAAAATGCAACATGTTGTGTAAATGTCCATTGCATAGTTATTTTATCACGAAAGTTCCAGGTAAAAAGTTTGAACCATTTTTAAAAACGCGGTGGAGATTGTGTTCCTGACTGGTTACATGTCAAATTACCCCACCCACTTTAAATGTGAATTTCTATAAAAGTAAGTCAAAACTGATAATAGTAACACTTGTGAATGAAACTTAATACATGTAGGTGTATTGTCATAAAATATAAAGAAAATCAAAAAACATTTTGCACAGACACCTAACTGCGACCCCCCCTATAATAAAACATAACAAGGGATCAAAAATAATGTATGACTTTTTAAATGCAAACACATCAAAGCCAACGAGTCAAGAAAAATGGAAAGAACAAGAGCTGTCTCCATAGGATGACACATGCCCCCGATGGCACTTTAAATGAATAGATATGGCCGATGTTAGAGTTTAGGACCTTTGACCTACGGACCTGGGTCTTGCGCGCGACACGTCGTCTTACTGTTGTACACATTCATGCCCAATAATTTTAAAATCCATCCATGAATGACAAAGATATGGACCGGACACGCCCATCAATGCACTATCATGAAATATGACATTTAACGTCTAAGTGTGACCTTGACCTTTGAGCTATGGACCTGGGTCTTGCGCGCGACACGTCGTCTTACTGTGGTACACATTCATGCCAAGTTATTTGAAAATCCATCCATGGATGACAAAGATATGGACCGGACACGAATGCACTATCATGAAAAATGACCTTTAACGTCTAAGTGTGACCTTGACCTTTGAGCTACGGACCTGGGTCTTGCGCACAACACGTCGTCTTACTGTGGTACACATTCATGCCAAGTTATTTGAAAATCCATCCATGGATGACAAAGATATGGACAGGACACGAATGCACTATCATGAAAAATGACCTTTAACGTCTAAGTGTGACTTTGACCTTTGAGCTACGGACCTGGGTCTTGCGCGTGACATGTTGTCTTACTGTGGTACACATTCATGCGAAAATTGCGGACAGACTGACAGACCGACAGACGGACAGACGATTCAAAAACTATATGCCTCCCTTCGGAGGCATAAAAATTAAATCTGGATTTTGACGAAAATGAATGGAAATTTATCTACGAATTACCTTTTAAAATCATGAAAAACACGAAGGTACAGTGGTTTCAAATTCGAATTATACATAGAATCATAGGAACAAATGATCTGTTGTACAAGATGAAATATAAAGATAGTCCGTTGTGCTCTTTTTGCAAACAGGAAAACGAAACAATTGAACACTTATTCTGGAGATGTGACACAACCAAAAATCTTATAAATCAGCTCTTGAAACAAACAACTCACCCATTTTCTTCCTTGAATGAAAATATAATGATATTTGGGTACAGCAAAAATGATGAATCCTGTTGCCAAAAACCTAATACTGATTTTTTTCATAATGTACATTTATCAATGCAAAATGCTTAGTTCGTCACCTACAGTAATAGGAGCCAAAAATTACATATACTTCAATTCTAATATTGAACAAGAGCTGTCTCCATAGGATGACACATGCCCCCGATGGCACTTTGAATGAATAGTTATGGCCAATGTTAGAGTTTAGGACCTTTGACCTACGGAGCTGGGTCTTGCGCACGACATGTCGTCTAACTGTGCCACACATTCATGCGTAGTTATTTTAAAATCCGTGCATGAATGACAGAGATATGGACCGGACTAGCCCATCAATGCACTATCATGAAAAATGACCTTTAACGTCTAAGTGTGACCTTGACCTGTGAGCTACGGACCTGGGTCTTGTGCGTGACACGTCGTCTTACTGTGGTACACAATCATGCCAAGTTATTTGAAAATCCATCCATGAATGACAAAGATATGAACCGGACACGCCCATCAATGCACTATCCTTTAACGTCTAAGTGTGACCTTGACCTTTGAGCTACGGACCTGGGTCTTGCATGTGACACATCGTCTTACTGTGGTACACATTCATGCCAAGTTATTTGAAAATCCATCCATGGATGACAAAGATATGGACCGGACACGTCCATCAATGCACTATCCTTTAACGTCTAAGTGTGACCTTGACCTTTGAGCTACGGACCTGGGTCTTGCGCACGACACATCCTCTTACTGTGGTACACATTCATGCCAAGTTATTTGAAAATCCATCCATGGATGACAAAGATATTGACCGGACACGCCCATCAATGCACTATCCTTTAATGTCTAAGTGTGACCTTGACCTTTGAGCTACAGACCTGGGTCTTGCGCGCGACAAGTCGTCTTACTGTGATACACATTCATGCCAAGTTATTTGAAAATCCATCCATGGATGACAAAGATATGGACCGGACACGAAAATTGCGGACAGACTGACAGACCTACAGACCGCAGACAGACGGACAGACAGTTCAAAAACTATATGCCTCCCTTCGGGGGCATAAAAAGAAACGGCAACACTAAATAAAAATATCAAAAATTCTAAAAACACTTGGAAATCTATGAAAAATCTTTTGCCAGAGCTGTGCTGATTAAGACTGAAAGAACAAGAGCTGTCTCCATAGGATGACACATGCCCACGATGGCACTTTGAATGAATAGCTATGGCCGATGTTAGAGTTTAGGACCTTTGACCTACGGACCTGGGTCTTGCGCGCGACACGTTGTCTTACTGTGGTACACATTCATGCCCAATAATGCACTATCATGAAATATGACCTTTAACGTCTAAGTGTGACCTTGATCTTTGAGCTATGGACCTGGGTCTTGCGCATGACATGTCGTCTTACTGTGGTACACATTCATGCCAAGTTATTTGAAAATCCATCCATGGATGACAAAGATATGGACCGGACACGAATGCCCTATCATGAAAAATGACCTTTAACGTCTAAGTGTGACCTTGACCTTTGAGCTACGGACCTGGGTCTTGCGCGCGACACGTCGTCTTACTGTGGTACACATTCATGCCAAGTTATTTGAAAATCCATCCATCAATGACAAAGATATGGACCGGACACGAAAATTGCGGACAGACTGACAGACTGACAGATCGACAGACGGTTCAAAAACTATATGCCTCCCTTTAGGGGCATAAAAAGTAAAATAACCTCAAATATAACAAAAAAATTCATATAAGAGGAGTGTTTATTTTAGATTTTTCTAAATATCTTTTTTCTATTCCATACAACCAATTTATTGATGTAAAAGAAAACAGACATTATGTAGCCTTGTAAAAGTGGGAAGGGACAGAAGGAACCAGATTAACCCCTATGAAGCTAGATGCGATTAGATCTGCCTATGGGACCATTGTAGATCATGATCAACCTGCACATCTGTGCAGTCTGATCGAGATCTGCACTTTTCACCATCCAGTTAGTATTTTGATAGGTAATCGCCTTTCAAAAAGTTAATGGGTCTGTCTAAAATGAAGGATGGACAAATTTGTTACATAAATTTTGTTGGGTAGGGGTTAATATTATAAACAGAGATAAAGCAGACAAGTGTGCGAGTTTTTTGTTTGTTTTGTTTTGCTTTTTTTGTTGTTGTTTTTTGAATGTTTAAATTTTTTTCTATCATCATTGGAAAAACGCAAATTGGGCTCTATTGCTCTTCTATTCAAGCATGAAATAAAACCCCTATTACATTATTTATTATTTGCACATAACATGAACCTATTATTGTTATAATGTTAAAATATTGTTATAATAACTTGTAATCTGTAAGACTACTAGGGGATGTGCTTCGACCCTTACTAGTCATTTGACGAGGCAAATAAATGGGGTCACCTTTCAGTAGGGCCCGAAAAAAAACAAAAAAAAAAACAAACTTTTTGGACAAACGTGATTATAAAATAGTATATAATGATAACGATACAAAATTTCGGGAAATAGTTAGGCTCGTCAAAACAATGCTATATATATAATGTATAACAACTTCCTGTGTACAAGTTTACATATTATTTTAAGACGTTTTTGCAACCAGAAAGAATACGCAGTCTTAACCCATTCATCAAGGAAGTTCCTGATCGCGGGCATCATAAAGTTCATAAATTCTAAATATGTAAGTTGATATCGACACGATATCATTCGTAATTATATTAGCCTTCCGTCCATAAGTTTCCGGTGGTTTCCGTACAATCGGAATCGGCTATTTCTGTGGTTTGGGCCAGGCCGGGCCGGGTTTTATTAATATTATTATTATTATTATTATACCAGATTTATATAGCGCCCTTTTCATGATCAATTTCACGTTCAAAGGCGCTTTACATAGTTCAAATGCAGCCACACAGGGCGCATAATTCATCCTCTACTAGTACAGACAGAGGGATCTGACCAGAGGGACAGAGTGAGACAAAGCCCCCACGACAGAGAGATCAGAAATCAGATACAGGCTTGTCCGGCTAACTTAGCCTAGCTCATTGCGAACAGACAGCCTGGTTCTTTAACGTGCCCAGTGTATAGCACTGACCGCTTATTTTCGCATTTAATACTGTTATTTTCTGAAGTAAAATCAGTGGGGATGGCATATACATGATAATTATTTCGTTATAATAATTCGTATAAAGGCACATACTAATATTTTTAAGAAGTAAAACAAGAGGGCCATGATGGACCTATATCGCTCACCTGCTATCATTGCACTTGAGGACAAGAAGGTCCTCAGAAAAAATATCCAAGTCCAAAGGACAGGAACAACAAAGGTAAGAAAATAAACCGAAAAGAAAAAAAAAATTCTTACAAGGTACAGATATGTCAAAATACACCTAAAAAGTGAAGGTACCATCCATGTTGTACCACAGAAAGTGGTCTAGGTTTTTCCCTACGGCCAATAATAAAAAAGTTACTATAAATAAGCTATTTATAGTAACCTCAAAGAGAAGTAATTAAAAAAAAAAATGATTGTAAGTGAACAAAAGAAGGATCTGCCAAATAAATCTGTTGACATAAATGAAATTTCAGATCAGTATCTTCATTAGTTACGGAGATATACCCATTTTAATTCGAAATAAAGGGAGGTAATTTGACATAAAATCAGTCCATAGTTATCTACCCTCATTGGCTCAGTCCAACTAATGACAATAATGAAATTTCAAATAAGTCCTGTAAGTACTTACTGATATAAATCCATTTTGATTACAATCAGGGGAGGTAATCAGATATAAGATAAAATAACTCTGGAACCTAAGAATGGATCTGATTTGTCATGGAATCCAAGATTTATTGTTGTTGAAGTATTTTGGAAGTTTGTATCAAATAAAACAATAAATGAAAGTCTCTATATGGCTGCAAAGCCCAAATAGCCAATTTTGGACCTTTAAGGGGCCATAAACTCTGGAACCCATGATGGAATCTGGCCAGTTCAAGAAAGGAATCGAGATCTTGTTGTGATACAAGTTTTGTGCAAGTCTGGTTAAAATCAAATCATAAATGAAGCTGCTATTGTGCAGACAAGGTCAAAATAGCTAATTTTGGCCCTTTCAGGGGCCATAACTCTGGAATCCATTATGGGATCTGGCCGGTTCAAGAAAGGAACCGAGATCTTATGGTGACACAAGTTTTGTGCAAGTTTGATTAAATTCAAATCATAAATGAAGCTGCTATTGTGCAGACAAGGTCAAAATAGCTAATTCTGGCCCTTTCAGGGGCCATCACTCTGGAACCCATAATGGAATCTGGCCAGTTCAAAAAAGGAACCAAGATCTTATGGTGATAAAAGTTGTGTGCAAGTTTGGTTAAAATAAAATCATAAATGAAGCTGCTATTGTGCAGACAAGGTCAAAATAGCTAATACTGGCCCTTTCAGGGGCCATAACTCTGGAACCCATAACAGAATCTGACCAGTTCAAGAAAGGAATCAAGATCTTATGGTGATACAAGTTTTGTGCAAGTTTGGTAAAAATCAAATCATAAATAAAGCTGCTATTGTGCAGACAAGGTCAAAATAGCCATTTTTGGCCCTTTCAGGGGCCATAACTCTGGAACCTATAACGGGATCTGGCCAGTTCATGAAAGGAACCAAGATCTTATGGTGATACAAGTTGTGTGCAAGTTTGGTTAAAATAAAATCATAAATGAAACCACTATCGTGCAGACAAGAAATTGTTGACGGACGCACGAGACGGACTGACGGACGGACTGACGACGGACGAAGGGTGATCACAAAAGCTCACCTTGTCACTATGTGACAGGTGAGCTAAAAAAATAGAAATATAAAAATATGGCTTATTTTCATAAAAAAAGGCCAAAAAATCTTATTTTCCCACTTTTGGCCTACCGAAAAATATGTTAATTGGTCACCTCAACATAACTTATTTAAATGCTTTTCATGGTCAAATAAAGGATGCATTGCGGTAATAATAATAACTTAAAAGCAGTTTAATGCACATACATATATAGTGATTGAAGCATTATGCAGACAATCAGTAAACGGTCGGTGTACTATAAGACCAATCAAACTGCGAACGTAATTATACTGAATTGCAATCAATCAGCAAAAATAATTGTCCCTCAATATTAGTTCTTTCTAAATCAACAATGATCTTACAAAATAGCTTCTTCAATTTGTCATTACGGTATATTACGGTATATATAATATTTTTAGGGTTATTAATAAAACCCGGCCCAGCCCGGACCGGCCGAAACCACGGTAATAGCCGATACTGATTGTACGGAAACTACCGGAAACTTATGGAAGGAAGGCTAATATAATTACGAATGATATCGTGTCCTAATCAACTTAGATATTTAGAATTTAGAAAAAAAAACACTGGACTTTATGGTGCCCGCGAGGTGTTTCTTTGATGAACAAGTTAAGACTGCGTATTCTTTCTGTGTATGCAGTGAGCCTTAATAAAGTATACATGTGTTCATACGTGTTACAACAGAATATATGCAAAGTACCTTGCAGTAAATACTCTAGAATGCCTATGAACTGATCAGACTGCTGAGGGCAAACTTTGACTTATGCACAATTTAAAAACAGACAAAATGATGAAGCTATTTCAACAGATACTTATTTCATTCTTCACCTAAGTTTACGCTAAATTCTCTTTTAAATATTACAGTTAGGAAAATGTTGTAACCTGTGACCTTGACCTTTAATCAAGTGACCTCAAAATAAATAGGGGTCATCTACTCTGCATGTCCAATCATCCTATTAAGTTTCAACATTGTAGGTCAAGTGGTTCTCAAGTTATTTCCAAAAAATGATTTTACATGAACAGGCCACTGTGACCTTGACCTTTAATAGACTGACCACAAAATCAATAGGGGTCATCTACTCTGCATGTTCAATCACCCTATGAAGTTTCAACATTCTGGGTCAAGTGGTTCTCAAGTTATTGATGGGAACTGGTTATCAATGTTCTGGCCCCTGTGACCTTGACCTTTAACGGAGTGACCCCAAAAACAATAAGGGTCATTTACTCTGCATGAACAATCATCATATGGAGTTTCAACATTCTGGGTCAAGAGGTTCTCAAGTTATTGATTGGAAATGGTTTTCAATGTTCAGGCCCTTGTGGCCTTGACCTTTAACAGAGTGACCTAAATCGTTAGGGTTCATCTACTCTGCAGACCAATCATCCTACGAAGTTTCATCATTCTGGGTCAAGTGGTTCTCAAGTTACTGACCGGAAATGGTTTTCAATGTTCGGGCCCTGTGACCTTGGACCTTTCACAGAGTGACCCCAAAATCGTTAGGGGTTATCTACTCTTTATGACCAATCATCCTATTAAGTTTCAACATTCTGGGTAAAGTGGTTCTCTAGTTATTGATCAGAAATGGTTTTCAATGTTCAGGCCCCTGTGACCTTGACCTTTGATGGAGTGACCCCAAAATCAATAGGGGTCATCTACCCTTCATGACCAATCATCCTATGAAGTTTCAACATTCTTGGTCAAGTGATTCTCTAGTTATTGATCGGAAATGGTTTTCAATGTTCAGGCCCCTGTGACCTTGACCTTTCACGGAGTGACCCCAAAATCAATAGGGGTCATCTAATCTTCATGACCAATCATCCTATGAAGTTTCAACATTCTGGGTCAAGTGGTTCTCTAGTTATTGATCGGAAATGGTTTTCAATGTTCAGGCCCCTGTGACCTCGACCTTTGATGGAGTGACCCCAAAAACAATAGGGGTCGTCAACCCTATGAAGTTTGAAGGTTCTAGGTCAAATGGTTCTCCAGTTATTGCTCGGAAATGAAGTGTGACGTACGGACGGACGGAAGGACGGACGGACGGACAGGGCAAAAACAATATGTCTCCTGGGGGAGACATAATAATTCAAATGTTGCAGTCTTAATTGGGTATAGCCTCAACAAAAATTTTATGAAAAGGATTCATTATTCTAGGCCCTATACTTTTTGAGCTATGAGCATACAAACAAACAAGAGGGCCAAGATGGCCCTAGGTCGCTCACCTGAGAAACACACCATAACAGTGTAAACATGTTTGACCTCGTGTTTTCATGGAAACAAATATTCTGGCCGATTTTCATTAGGATTGGACCAAAAATGAGGTCTCAAGTTTAAACAAGTATTTTCTTTGATATGACCTAGTGACCTAGGTTTTGACCCCAAATGACCCATATTCGAACTCCACCTAGATTTCATCAAGGCAGTTATTCTGACCAAATTTCATGAAGATCAGTTGAAAAATACAGCCTCTATCGCATACACAAGGCTTTTCTTTGATTTGACCTAGTGACCTAGTTTTTGATCCAAGATGACCCATATTCAAAGTCCATCTAGATTTCATCAAGGCAATCATTCTAACCAAATTTCATGAAGATCAACTGAAAAATACAGCCTCTATCCCGTACACATTGTTTTTTCTTTGATTTGACCTAGTGACCTAGTTTTTGACCCTAGATGATCCACATTCAAACTTGACCTAGATTTCATCAAGGCAATCATTCTGACCAAATTTCATGAAAATCAATTGAAAAATACAGCCTCTTCCGCATACACAAGGTTTTTCTTTGATCTGACCTAGTGACCTAGTTTTTGACCCCAAATAATCCATATTCCAACTTGACCTAGATTTCATCATGGCAATCATTCTGACCATAATTCATGAAGATCAGTTGAAAAATACAGCCTCTATCGCATTCACAAGGTTTTTTTTTTTTATTTGACCTAGTGACCTAGTTTTTGATCCCAGATGACCTATTTTCAAACTTGACCTAGATTTCATCAAGGTAATCATTCTGACAAAAATTCATGGAGATCAATTGAAAAATACAGCCTCTATCGCATACACAAGATTTTTCTTTGATTTGACCTAGTGACCTAGTTTTTGAACCCAGATGACCCATTTTCGAACTCGGCCTAGATTTCATCAAGGTTATCATTCTGACCAAATTTCATGAAGATCAGTTGAAAAATACAGCCTCTATCGCATACACAAGCTAAATGTTGACATACGACAGACAGACAGACAGACGACGGACGCCGGACATCGAGTGATCAGAAAAACTCACCTGAGCATTGCTCAGTGAGCTAAAAATCCACTATTTTGGCTATTTCAAGGACCATAACTCTGTAATAAGAGCTAAGATTCTCAAGAAGAATGCCAAGTGTGCAAGGTCACATCACGTTAAACAGGGTTCGAATTTAGCCAGATTTTCTACTTGCATTTTTTTGCAAGTGGTGTTTTTTTAAACTTTTTAATGAAAAAACAACTTGCATTTTCCGCGACTTGTCACTTTATTAGATCATTAACACAAGGATCCCCGTGATGAGTCCAGCCAATCGCATTTGCGCTATATAAATAGTAACTTATTATAGATTATCAAAAAACCCATCGGATGCGGTAAACATCATCAAAATTGGTGCAGGTACTTGTCAGCAGTTGAAAAGACATGCGCACGGGACATGTATCGAGTGTAAACTTCCATTTATGACGAAAGATGAAAGAGTGCTCCGAAATTCGTTCTGCAAATGACAATGCGCTGCAATGACCGCGAGTTGTTAAAGAAAGACGACCGTTAGAAATGCACATTATTCGGCCAAAAATTTTCACTCGCAAAAAAATGCTGGTGTCTGAAATCTCACCTCGCAGTTTGAAATTTGCACTCGCATTTCGCAAGTATGCAAGCTTAAATTCGAACCCTGGTTAAAGTCTCCAGCATGGTTTCCTGAATTTACATCAAAGACTTTTTGAGCTAGACACATAATTAGGTGAAAAAGTGCATTTTTTTACTATTTCAGGGGCCATAACTTTTAAAAATAGGGGGTGGAGCCAGCCAAAAAATTAGAGGTGTGCAAGTTTATATCATGATAAAGACTTATATAAGTTTTCAACCATTTATATTAAATACTTTTTGAGCTAGGTGTGTCACAAGGTGAAAATGTACATTTTTGACTATTTCAGGGACCATAACTCTAAAAATAGGGGGCGGACCCAAATGAAAAATAGGAGGTGTGCAAGTTCAAATCATGATTAAGACTCTTGCAAGGTTTCATCAATCTATATCAAATACTTTTTGAGCTAGGTGTGTCACAAGTTCATATCATGATTAAGACTCATGCAAGGTTTCATGAATCTATATCAAATACTTTTTGAGCTAGGCATGTCACAAGGAAAAAATGTGCATTTTTGACTATTTCAGGGGCCATAACTCTGAAAACAGGGGGCGGACCCAAGGAAAAATAGGAGGTGCGTAAGTTCATATCATGATTAAGACTCATGCAAGGTTTTATGAATCTATATCAAATACTTTTTGAGCTAGGCGTGTCACAAGGTGAAAACGTGCAATTTTGACTATTTCAGGGGCCATAACTCTGAAAATAGGGGGCGGAGCCAGATTAAAAATAGGAGGTGTGCAAGTTCATATCATGATTAAGACTCATGCAAGGTTTCATGAATCTATATCAAATACTTTTTGAGCTAGGCGTGTCACAAGGTAAAAATGTGCATTTTTGACTATTTCAGGGGCCATAACTCTGAAAATAGGGGACGGAGCCAAACGAAAAATAGGAGGTGCGCAAGTTCATATCCCGATAAAGACTCATGCAAGGTTTCATCAATTTATATCAAATACTTTTCGAGCTAGGTGCGTCACAAACTTCGGACGGACGGACAAGACCAAATCTATATGCCCCCACCACTCAATGGGGGGGCACAAAAAAGAGAAAGTGTACAAAAACTTTAACTCAGGTGGGGCCGCGGAATGACACAGATACCGATGCCGGGGAGAGTAGGATAGCTCTCCATATACTTCGTATAAATGAGCTAAAGATCACTAAGCAGTTCAAGTTACTGAGCTGAAACAAAGCAAACTGATATGACATTTGACCCCGAAGTGTGACCTTGACCTTGAAACCAGCCATCCGAAACATGTGCTTTGCATGTCATCTTGATGTGGTAAACATTTGTGTGAAGTTTTTTTGAAATCCTTCAAGGGGTTCAAGAGTTACAGAGCAGACACAAAACTGCTAAAGGAAGGATGGATAGATTGATGGACAATGGGATCATAATATAATTACGTCCCTTTGGGCGTATAAAAAATATTCACATTGATCATTTGAAATTTTACCAAATTGATAATTTATTTGATTAGAATGGTTTTCATGATAATTATCTCCTGATACTATCTCACCAGATAATGAAACTGATGTGATGGTTAAATCTGAGTAAATTCTTTTATTCATTTTGTAAAAGAAACACAGTTCCTCTGAATGGGTGCCAGGTACATTTATAGCCCAAATCATCAAGTTCTTAAAATTTTCTCAGTGCAAGGCCCCCTTAAATGGCTGAAAGAGGGGAGGATCCATTTCAACACCCTGTTGGTGCATATAAAAAAATTATACCATCATTCTATATTGTAATCAGATGCTATTGTCTCAGTAACACATAGATTTTCACCTTCAGGGATACCTGGACAACTTCTTACCATTATTATTCTAAAAAGATTATCCTTTAAAGATGGTCAATCACAGTTGAACAACATTTTAGGACATTTTTTAGTTTTCATATATTCTGTAAGCTGAGATTCCTAGTTTTGGACAGCTTTCTGAAAATTGTACAAACAATATCATGTTCAGGTGTATATTCTATTCAGTTTAGTTCTTATAAACATTTTCAGAACGAAAGGTGTGTCTAAGTCTATTGGCAGAAATTATTTCTAGGAAATCAAAATGGATAGATAAAGTGAATGCTTTAAGGTGATCAATCACATTTAAGCAACATTTTATGACATTTTTTAATTTTAAGTGTATTCTGATGAGATTTATTCAATGAACAAAAAGACCCATTACATAGAGTTACATCCCTACCCAAAATGTATATTTAATTACTTTTAATGAAACTTTGTAATTATCTCCCTTTAATATAAAAGTATTTAAGAAGTGGACTATATCCTTAGATTTCAATATAATTTCTAGTTTTACATTTGCATTTCATAAATATTGGGATATTTTTCAATTACCTGAAACAAAAGGCAAGTTTTAAAACAGCATGTAGCTTACGAATTCATCTATTTTCAATCTTATCTTGGTTGTGCAACTGAGATAGACAAAGGGAGGTAATAATAATTTTATAAACTTGGATTTCTATTGAATTTGGCAAAACCTATACTCTTTGATGCAGGTCTTTGACAAATCTAATACAAAAGTGCTGATATTGATATCATTCCATACGCAAAATATATTTATTCAATCTATACTCGTGCTAAAATAATGATATCTTGGTTAGGCAACTAGGATAGGAAAATCATATTTAAAAAAAAAACTGCCAGTGAAAATCTAACATGTATAAGAACTCGGTGAACACAAATAAATGTAAATGATTAGTTGTTAAGCTTTTGAACAAATCCATCAGTTGACCAAAATCTGATTAACTACATTTAAACTGTATAAGTTTCATTACTCTTTATAATCCAGAATCCACCAGGAGTTTAAACAAGAGTCAAGTAATTAATAGTTTTGATATGATTGTGCTGGTGACCTTGTTTATGGTCCCGTATGACCCAGTAATGAAAAATCATGGTAACATAAGTGGAGGACCATGTAATGCTTTCGGAGACACAAATTGAATGTCTTTTGTCAAATCATCATGGAGAATATCAAACTCACTACCATATGATCCATATATCTGTGCATTCCAAGTTCCAAACTGGCAACAAAATTTTAATGTTTTAGCAGAAAGAAAACCTTGTCCCTAAAATCACATCTGAAATATGTCATTATTGTCATTATTGTCAGTAACTTCTCTCTCTGTGGAAAAACAAGAATGTGATTAGTTCATCACCGGCAGGTTTTAACAAGAGGGCCATGATGGCCCTATATCACTCACCTGAGTACCAATTTGCTTTAACAAAAAACAAAAAGAAAAAATTGTTACAAGGTATAGATATGTCAAAATACACCTAAAAATTGGAGGTAACCATCAATGTTGTACCACAGAAAAGTGGTTTGGTTTTTCCCTACGGCTAATAATAAAAAAGTTACTAAATAAGCTATCTATAGTAACATAAAAGGGAAGTAAAAAAATACTGTAAGCGAACAAAAGAAGGAATATTCTGCCAAAAAATAACAAATGCACTGCAATGCAACGCAAATGCAGAGCAATATACACACAAAACAAAGTCATATGACATTTGACCCCTAAGTGTGACCTTGACCTTGAAGTGACCCATCCAAAACATGTGCTCTGCACGTAGTTTCAATGAGGTGAACATTTGGGTCGGGTTTCTTTGAAATCCATTCAGGGTTCAAGACTTACAGAGCGGATTAGGGAAATTGCTAACCAACAGACAGACAGACGGACACCGAGGCGATAACATAAAACTTCCCTTCAGGCTTATAAAAAGGAATCAAGATCTTATGATGATACAAGTTGTGTGCAAGTCTGGTTAAAACCAAATCATAAATGAAGCTGCTACTGTGCAGACAAGGTCAAAACAGATAATTTTGGCCCTTTCAGGGGCCATAACTCTGGAACTCATTATGGGATCTGGCCGGTTCATTTATTTATTTTGTTGGGTTTATTGTTGCACCTACACAATTTTAGGTCATATGGCGACTTTCCAGCTTTAATGGTGGAGGAAGACCCCAGGTGCCCCTCCGTGCATATTTCAACACGAGCGGGCACCTGGGTAGAACCACCGACCTTCCGTAAGCCAGCTGGATGGCTTCCTCACGTGAAGAATTCTACGCCCCAAATGAGGTTTCGAACCCACATCGATGAGGGGCAAATGGTTTGAAGTCAACGACTCTAACCACTCGGCCACGGAGGCCCCCCTGGCCGGTTCAAGAAAGGAAAAAAGATCTTATGGTGACACAAGTTTTGTGCAGGTTTGATGAAATTCAAATCATAAATGAAGCTGCTATTGTGCAGACAAGGTCAAAATAGCTAATCTTGGCCCTATCAGGGGCCATCACTCTTGAACCCATAATGGCATCTGGCCAGTTCAAGAAAGGCAACGAGATCTTGTGGTGATACAAGCTGTGTGCAAGTTTGGTTAAAATCAAATCATAAATGAAGCTGCTATTGTGCAGACAAAGTCCAAATAGCTAATTTTGGGCCTTTCAGGGGCCATAACTCTGGAACCCATAAAGGGATCTGGCCAGTTTAACAAGAGCTGTCCGTAAGACAGCCAAGCTCGACTATTCGAAATATTGTCACAGAAGCAGGAAATTATTACCCAAAATGTGAAATATCAAAAGAGTTTTAAGTTAGAAAGGGGACATAATTTGACCAAAATACATATCAGAGTTATGGGACTTGATGTTATCAACTAGTTTTATAACCCCGAAGAAACATGTTAAGTTTCAATTCAATATCTGCATTAGTTTTGGGATAGTAACTTGCATGTAAAACTTTAACCAGAATTTTCTAAGTCCAAAAGGGGGAATAATTTGCTCAAAATACATGTTAAGAGTTATGGAACTTGACCCAGTGAGGTTGGTAATTGACCTAGAAAAAGAATAAATAGGTTTCAAAGCTATATGCCTTTTGGTAATAGCTTATGTACTTGCACGAAAAAACTTTAACCAGGATTTTCTAAGTCCAAAAGGGGCATAATTTGCCCAAAATACATGTCAGAGTTATGGGACTTGGTGCTATCAACTAGTTTTATAACCCCCGAAGACACATGTGAAGTTTCAATTTAATATCTGTAGTAGTTTTGGAGATAGTTACTTGCATGTAAAACTTTAACCAGGATTTTCTAAGTCCAAAAGGGGGCATAATTTGCCCAAAATACATGTCAGAGTTATGGGACTTGACCCAGTGAGGTAGGTAATTGATCTAGAAAAAAAAAAAATAAGTTTCAAATCTATATGCCTTTTAGTAATAGCTGTATGTACTTGCACGCAAAACTTTAACCAGAATTTTCTAAGTCCAAAAGGGGACATAATTTGGCCAAAATACATGTCAGAGTTATGGGACTTGACCCAGTGAGGTAGGTAATTGATCTAGAAAAAGAAAAAATAATTTTTCAAATCTATATGCCTTTTAGTAATAGCTGTATGTACTTGCACGCAAAACTTTAACCAGAATTTTCTAAGTCCAAAAGGGGACATAATTTGGCCAAAATACATGTCAGAGTTATGGGACTTGACCCAGTGAGGTAGGTAATTGATCTAGAAAAAGAAAAAATGAGTTTCAAATCTATATGCCTTTTAGTAATAGCTGTATGTACTTGCACGCAAAACTTTAACCAGAATTTTCTAAGTCCAAAAGGGGGCATAATTTGGCCAAAATGAAGGTCAGAGTTATGGGACTTGGTGCTATCAACTAGTTTTATAACCCCGAAGGCACATGTGAAGTTTCAATTCAATATCTACATTAGTTTTGGAGATAGTAACTTGCATGTAAAACTTTAACCAGAATTTTCTAAATCCAAAAGGGGGCATAATTTGCTCAAAATACATGTTAGAGTTATGGAACTTGACCCAGTGAGGTTGGTAATTGACCTAGAAAAAGAATAAATAAGTTTCAAAGCTATATGCCTTTAAATGATAGCTGTATGTACTTGCATGCAAAAACTTAACCAAGGTGTGACGCCGACGCCAGGGTGAGTAGAATAGCTAGACTATTCTTTGAATAGTCGAGCTAAAAACGAAAACCAAGATCTTATGGTGATACAAGTTGTGAGCAAGTTTGGTAAAGATCAAATCATAAATAAAGCTGCTATTGTGCAGACAAGGTCAAAATACCCAATTTTGGCCCTTTCAGGGACCATAACTCTGGAACCCATTACAGGATCTGACCAGTTCAAGAATGGAACCGAGATCTTATAGTGATACAAGTTGTGAGCAAGTTTGGTTAAAATAAAATCATAAATGAAACCACTATTGTGCAGACAAGAAATTGTTGATGGATGGACGGATGGACTGACGACGGACAAAGGGTGATCACAAAAGCCCACATTGTCACTATGTGACAGGAGAGCTTAAAAGTGAATATACTGAAAAGGTTTCATACTCCATAATATGTAATGCACTGTTTTGCTATTATGTGAAAATGTACAAAAACATCTTTGTGAAAAGAAAATGAACAGGTCACACAAATGGCTGAAATGTAAAACCGCTGATGAATACCAGAGCATTGCTTTGAGGAAACAGAAATTGATCAAGAGGTGTCCCCATCATAACCACTTTGAGATGTATAAAATTTAAATGTCATCTCAAAAGCTAACCCTACACAAGTTGCTTAGATGTATTTTATGCCCAGAAATTGATCCTGAAGGGTACCTTTTAATATTTCATATCTTTTCCAAAATCAATAATTTACAAATCATTTTCCCCATTATACCATTACCAGAATAACAATAACTTGACAAAAATGGGCCTTAGCAGAGCTTTTAAGATGATTGATCTTTTCAAATGTCATTTATGACTTTGTGCATGGAATTCCAGTCATTGATTACACTGTAACAGAATATAAGAGTCTTTCACTGGCTGAAGGTGCTGATGGAAATATATGACTTGAGGGTAATTGTTTAGGCAGTAACAAGGTTCTGCCGAGTTACCTCGAAAAGAGCCGAGTTACCATGAAACACTTACTTGAGAGCCAGATATTTCTATCCCCACCTTCAACTAGTAATAGATTCTTTTTCTTGCATGCCATATTCTTCAATCAACAGAACAAATAAAATGTTTTTCTTTTATATCTAAATCTTACTATAGTAGCATTCATTAATAAGTTACAGCACATAAGACAACTTACATCTTGGGGACTGTAAGAAGTTTTTCTAGCACTTGAAAAAATGGAAAAATCCTGTTAGGCATGCAAGAAGGTTACCTTATCTTTCTCATAACATTTGAGCCCACTGTTTCATGAAAACCCTTAAAGAGGTTTAGGAGATACTGAGCGGACACAAAATAGAAGGCTAAAACCTTTAACCTTGAGTTGTGACCTTGACCTTGAGCTGACATGGCTGACTCATAAGTTCTGCACATCGTCTTGATGAGGTGATCATAATAAATAAATTGACCGAAGTCTCATGAAAATCCTTCAGGGGGTTTAGGACAATCAGAGCAGACACAAAATGGAAAGCTCAAACATTTGACCTAAAGTTGTGACCTTGACCTTGAGCCAACATGGCTGACACACAAGTTCTGCACATCATCTTGATGTGGTGATCATTTGACCCATGTTTCATGAAAATTCTTCAAGGAGTTACAGAGCGGACACAAAGTGTTACAGATGGATTGATGGAAGGATGGATGGACGGACAGACGGAGACCATTCCTATTATCACCCACCACTTGAGGCAGGGGATTAAATATTAGCCCCTCAAAGTCTCATCCCAAGCCCCTGGGAAATATTGACCCCCGCTGGAAGGTTATCCCCTACCCTCCAAACGATATTCATGTTTCTTAGAAGCCAAGTTATCGGTCAAAATAGCAATTACTCTACCTGACTGTCTGTCATTCCATCTGTCTGTCTGTCTGTTAGTTTGTTTACTGACTTATATGACTTGAATCATTTGTGCAATATCTTTAATGTGTGGAGAAAGTTTTCCAATGTGTCAATTAACTCTATAAACATTGTCATAACTACTGTCAGTAAGCTTGTCTTGTCTTATATGTTAATGCTAACTACTCTTTGATAATATGAATAAGTGATTTATCTGACATGTTAGAATTTTGTTCCTACAGTAGACTATGTTCCTTTTTTGATTTACCAAGCAAAATAGCTTCTGAAGCATCACCATTCATTATGATAAAGGTAATTTTTTTATTTATCCCCAGCAAGTTGCTGGTACCCATCTACAGTTAAGTTGACTGCAATCATGATAAAGTACCTTGCCTAAGGTTACACTGCAATGGGAGTAGCAAGGAATCGCACCTAGAGCCTTAACTCCAAAGGAAAGCGACCTACTCTCTCGACCAATGCATCTGTGTTTGCCAGGTATGTGTCAATGGTCATATATAAGCAACTCAACATCAAAAGCACAGTCAAACTCTTCAGCAAGACATGCTTTTGAACAACTCAACACTGAAAGCTGTCAAACCCTTCAGCAAGACAGGCTCTACAACACTGAGTCATGACAGTGACCACAATGAAAATTATCCTTTTCCCGCCACTTTAACTGCTTTCTATTGGGATGTGCATGTTTATGCCTCCCGCCTCTTATTTGAGCTACAAAATGACATCTTTGCTTTATAAATCAAAATGGAACATATCTTCTGTGGATTATAAACTATATTTTAAATACTGAAAAAAAATGCACAGGTATCAGTATGAACAAGAAGTTAGCATCAAAAACATAACAATAGTCACCATTCAAAATGTCAATTCTAAATGTTTGGCAATTTTAGTTAAAGCAGGAAGAATTAGTGAAGAATAATCTTTGGAAACAACAAATAGTTGAATATACAAAAAAAAGGACTTAATTTATCATTAAATAAAATGTTTAAGCATAGGTGCTTAAGAAAAGAAAATATAAAGGAAAAAACCTGCTTAAATATGTATAGAATTGATTCTTCTGAAAAGTGAGGTATTGGTGGGTCTGTCAATATGTATGGTCACCATGGATAATTATATACTATTTTACAGATAAGAAACTTTGTAAGTCTATGTGACGTCACATACACGTCTTTTATGAAATCTGTCCCTATCCCTTAGAGGTCTCAATTTTTGACAAATCAACATTGGCTTCAGAAACCATGAAAACATTGTGTAAAATAACTTCATATTAGAGTAAGATGATTTTTAAGTTAACTCCTTTCATTCCCATGTTTATTAAATGAAAGGTTAGAATCAATTCAAACATTCTTAGTAGAGGATCACCCAAGAAATGCAGCATTAAGGTTTAAGCATGATGAAATTACCAATCAAAATCATTTTGGGAATGTCACCAAAACACAATACAGCATTGGGGAAATAGCACTGCAAATTATTTGAATTTGTAAAAAAAAGGATTCCAACACATATTTGAAAATAACTTATTTTTACACCTTTTTGTAACATTTTCAGTTAAAACAAATCTATACAGACATTTAAAAAGAGAGTTACACTATGTGTCACAAATTAAATCTACTTAAAGACCCTGCCAGTGTGTCACAAATCAAATCCACTTAATGACCCAACCAGTGTGTTACAAATTAAATCCACTTAAGTACCCTGCCACTAAATACCCTACAGTGTGTTACAAATTAAATCTGCTTGAACTGACCATGCCAGTGTGTCACAAATCAAATCCTCTAAAAGACCCTGCCAGTGTGTTACAAATTAAATCCACTTAAAGACCCAGCCAGTGTGTTACAAATTAAATCCACTTTAAAGACCCTGCCAGTGTGTTACAAATTAAATCCATGCCATCGAGTCCACTTAAAAACCTTGCCACTAAATCAGTGTTTTAGAAGTAATTCATTTAACAAAACAATTTAACCATGCTACTGTTTTACAATATAACTGAGTTAAGAGTCCAACCACTGTGTTTCATAACATTCTTTTTACAAAGTACTTCATTCAACATTAATTCACTGTGTTTAAACCTTCATCCACTATGTTAACTGTTTACAGAATAATGCATTTTACATTCATTCACCGTACTTTACTGAACACATTTGGGATTTACAGAATGATTTAAACATTCTAAGAAATACATGCAAGTGTATCCTTTTTTCAGTAATATAATTTTTCCTTCAATGTTTTTTTCTTCTTTCAGTAATTATGATTAAAAGTACTGGTAATATGATTTTTAACTTTGGTACAAAAACAAAATGTCATTAAATTTCCTGTTTCATACATAAACCATGTTCGAGAAGTCAAATAATTTTGATAGGCTGGTCAAAGCACAGAAAACATAAAGCTGTTTTAATTAAAGCATGGCCTGGCCAAAACTGCCGTAAGAATGCAGTGAAACAGAAGTTTTCTGAAACCAGCTGCCAGTATTTGTTTCTTATCTTACCATATCCCTAACATATGATTATTTCAAGTAAAAATGCAAGAAGTGGTAGTTTAAAATTTCAATCTTGACTTGAATGATTTTTTTTCTTCCATTTTCCCTGGTCCTAAAAGGAATTAAGTAATGGGTAACTATCTGAACGTACATGAGATTGGGCCCAACCAAGAATGCTACAGAATAGATTTATAAATTTGGTGAAGATCCATCAAGCATTAAAGGTATTTCAATTCTGTTTTTAAAGGTGGTATAATCAGATTTTGGTCAACACGTATATGGATTTGTTTCAAAACTTTTAACAGTTAATCATATACACTTATTTGTGTTCAATGAGATCTTGTTTCATATAAGATTTTCTTTGGAAGTATTCTTAAAATTTGATTTTCCTATCCTGGTTGCCCAGCCAAAATAGCATTACTTTAGCATAAATATAAACTGAATAAATATATTTTGCCTAGGGAATGATACCAATATAAGCACTTCTGTATTAGAATTGTCAAAGATCTGCATCAAAAAGTATCCATTTTGCCAAAATTCATTAGAAATCCAAGTTTATAAAATCATTATTACCTCCCTTTACCTATCCTGGCTGAGCAGCCAAGACAGATTGAAAAGTAGATGAATTCCTAAGCTACATGATGTTTTAAAAATTGAATTTTGTTTCAGGTTGTTGAAATATCCCAATATTTATCAAATGCAAATATAAAACTAAAAGTTAGTGCAATCTACAGAAAAAGCCCACTTTTTAAATAGTTTTATATTACAGGCAGGTTGTTACAAAATTTTAACAAGCAAATTCGATGAATTGGTATCCCCCGCCGAAAGGGTTTGTGGTGAGGAATGGCAAAAAGATATATCAGACAAAAAGTTAAGGATGTTAATAAGAAGCAAATAATTTCATTAGTCAAAATCAATTTAACAGAAAACAAATGTTTAATTAAAGAGTACATAATAAATGTATGATACTTTGATCCTGACTAAAGAATTTATTTTGAATGGGATATGCTTACTGTAATAAGCTTAGCTTTTAAAATTAAATGCAGTTAACTGAAATGTGAGCTTGAAGTTTAACTGGAACGAAATATTGTCTTTGAGTGGTGTGGCACTAGGTGTTGCTGTTTAACATGTACATTTGAACTTAAAAGAACAGATGTCCTTAAGAGAACACAGGTAAGATATCTTGAACATGGCTGAGGGCAAGGTTTGTGCAGTCACAAGTTAACATATTGAAGGTTTGAACATTTAAAAAAAAAAAAAAAAAAAAAAAAAGGAATGGAAATATATATATGTATATATATAGATATATGTACAAATTTATTCTTTTAGGGGGTGGGGGTGCAGGGAAATGGGAGAGGAAACAAAATTTCACATGTTGATTATATGATTATAAATATTGATTGAAAATTAAAAATGAAAAAAAAAGGGTAAAAGGGTGAAGTTGTGGGTTTTTTAGACAATTAAAGGGCAACAACTCTGGTTACAAAAGAAATCCGTACAAAATTGTCTGTGCATAACCACATTATAGTGCTCTAAATTCTGTTAAAGTTTCATAGTTCTAGGTCAAATATATCAAAAGTTATGATGCAGAAATTGCCATATTTATAGTACCCTATATAGTTAACACTAGATACTTCTAAGGGCCATAACTCTGGTGTTACTTGGGCAATCTGTCTGAAACTTGATGAGCCCCATAACCTCATAGTGGTAAACATGTATATGAAGTTTGTTTGAAAAAAATCTAAAATAAGGAATGATTTTTTTTTTTTTGGGGGGGGGGGAGGTGTGTGATCAAGGTAAGGGGGTGACCAGGTGTGGGTACACAACTTCACATGTTTACAATAAATGTTCATGGAAAAGAATGAAAGAAATTAAATGAAAGTCTACCAAATGGTAAGTTTGTTATGCACAAATATGTGGATTTCTATACAATTAAAGGGCAATAACTCTTAATTTACAAATAAATCCAAATGAAATTGTGTGTACACAACCACATTATGGTGATCTAAATTCTGTTAAAGTTTCATAGTTCTAGGTCAAATATATCAAAAGTTATGATGCAGAAATTGCCATATTTATAGTACCCTATATAGTTAACACTAGAAAATTCTAAGGGCCATAACTCTGGTGTTACTTGGGCAATCTGACTGAAACTTGACGGGCCACAAGAACTCATAGTGGTGAACATGTACATGAAGTTTTAAATAAATATTCCCAACCATTTCCTAGATATGGCTCCGGACGGACGGACGGATGGAGGGAAAGACGGAAGGACGGACGGAAAGACAGAAGGACACCGCCAAAAACTATATCCCTCCGACTTTCGTCGGGGGATAATAAAAGTAATAAAATGTACATTTCCAGCAGTGAGCTAACTCTATATAATGGGTCTTTTTGCTCCTTAAATTAATCTCTAAACTAACAGATTGTACGAAAACTGAAAAGTGTCATAATTAAAGTCCAAACTGAATTGACTACCTTTTTGTTCTGGCAGTCCCTAAAATGGGTTATGCGAGATAAATTGAAGTAAGACGATCCATCGAGAGAGAGACTATACATGAATGCTACAGACCAAGTTTTCTGAAGATCCATCAAGTGTTTTGTTTAAGGCTTTAAATTAGCTCACCTATTTGAACAAATTAGAGAGGGCTCGAAAGCCTTCATAAAAAGATGCTTTGTTGAAGTCATCAGATTACTGTTTTATATACATCGACCTACTGACTTCCAAAATAATAGGGGTAATCTCCTGACCTCTAAGGGGCCAGAGTGTACAACTTGAATTTTGAAATCAATAGTTCAATCTTTTTAAATTCGTTTTTTTTTTTTTTTTACTGGGGGGTTGGCACAAAATATCTTCATTAGCTAGAGGAAACCAGCTCCCACACTCCCCACTCCTTTCTGCAACAGGTAGTTATACCTTTTAACAGCCTGTGTACATCCATGAATAAGATTAGGTCCTTTATAAACAGACAGCTTAGCTCGGCTTGATGCAGAAATGTTTACATGTACTGGTATATTAATTTTGCAGTGTGCTGTTCATTGGACAGTCTGGTATAATAGTATTATGAAGTAAATATTTGTCAATTTTCTTCTACACTGCATTTTCTATAAAATTTCAAATAATATTTAATATTTACAGAAAACCTACATGTTTAGTATCAAAATGTTTGTCTTTTAAAGTTAAAGTTGATTTAATAATTAGTTTTTGTAATTTTTATGTTTATTTCAGTCATTGGAAATTTTCATTTTCTTTTACTATAGGGAATTACTTCAGTGTCAGATTATGTTAAGCTGACGCTCAAAGTCTCAAAATGATTGTTAAGCCAGGAAGCCAAGCTGTCAACTTGTAACAAGAGGACCATGATGGTCCTGAATCGCTCACCTCTTCCCACATGACCCAGTTTTGAGTATGACGTCGTTTTTTCTATTATTTGACATAGTGACCTAGTTTTTGAGCTCATGTGACCCAGTTTTGAACTTGACCTAGATATTATCAAGATAAAAATTCTGACCAATTTTCATGAAGATCCATTGAAAAATATGGTCCCCTAGAGAGGTCACAAGGTTTTTCTATTATTGACCTATTGACCTAGTTTTCGAAGATATGTGATCCTGCTTTGAACTTTACCTAGATATCATCAAGGTGAACATTCTCACTAAATTTCATGAAGATCTCATGAAAAATATGGCCTCTAGAGAGGTCACAAGGTTTTTCTATTTTTATACCTACTGGCCTAGTTTTTGAACGCACGTAACCCAGTTTCGAAAATGACCTAGATATCATCAAGGTGAACTTCAGATCAATTTTCATGAAGATCCATTGAAAAATATGGCCTTTAGAGAGGTAACAAGGTTTTTCTATAATTTTAGACCTACTGACCTAGTTTTTGACCGCACATGACCCTGTTTCGAACCTGACCTAGATATCATCAAGATGAACATTCAGACCAATTTTCATACAGATCCCATGAAAAATATGGCCTTTAGAGAGGTCACAAGGTTTTTCTATTATTTGACCTACTGACCTAGTTTTCGTCGGCACGTGACCCACTTTCGAACTTGACCTAGATATCATCAAGATGAACATTCAGACCAACTTTCATACAGATCCCATGAAAAATATGGCCTCTAGTGAGGTCACAAGGTTTTTCTATTATTTGACCTACTGACCTAGTTTTTGATGGCACGTGACCCACTTTTGAACTTGACCTAGATATCATCAAGGTGAACATTCTGACCAATTTTCATGAAGATCTCATGAAATATATGGCCTCTAGAGTGGTCACAAGGTTTTTCTATTTTTAGACCTACTGACCTAGTTTTTGACCGCACGTGACCCCGTTTCGAACTTGACCTAGATATCATAAAGATGAACATTTAGACCAACTTTCATACAGATCCCATGAAAAATATGGCCTTTAGAGAGGTCACAAGGTTTTTCTATTATTTGACCTACTGACCTAGTTTTTGATGGCACGTGACCCAGTTTCGAACTTGACCTAGATATCATCAAGATAAACATTCAGACTAACTTTCATACAGATCCCATGAAAAATATGGCCTTTAAAGAGGTCACAAGGTTTTTCTATTATTTGACCTACTGACCTAGTTTTTGAAGGCACGTGACCCAGTTTCGAACTTGACCTAGATATCATCAAGGTGAACGTTCTGACCAATTTTCATGAAGATCTTGTAAAATATATAGCCTCTAGAGAGGTCACAAGGTTTTTCTATTTTTAGACCTACTGACCTAGTTTTTGAAGGCACGTGACCCAGTTTCAAACTTGACCTAGATATCATCAAGGTGAACATTCTGACCAATCTTCATGAAGATCTTGTGAAATATATGGCCTCTAGAGAGGTCACAAGGTTTTTCTATTTTTAGACCTACTGACCTAGTTTTTGATGGCACGTAACCCAGTTTCGAACTTGACCTAGATATCATCAAGATAAACATTCTGACCAATTTTCATAAAGATCCCACAAAAAATGTGACCTCTAGAGTGGTCACAAGCAAAAGTTTACGGACGGACGGACTAACGCACGGACGGACGGACGACGGACGACGGACGCTGCGTGATCACAAAAGCTCACTTTGTCACTATGTGACAGGTGAGCTAAAAATGCTTTGTGTTGTTTTTCCTATTCTTCCGTTTAATCATCAATTACCAGCCAAATATTGTGTTATAATAACTAAATAATTACTTAAGCCATAGGTGTAAAAATGTCACATGTCATTTCACATAACCGATGAGAATCCTTCATATATTTTAACATGAGGTTTCTTAATTTAAAATAGCATATTCTTACACTTTATTTTTAGATGTCAAAGTAGAAGGTGTTCCTTCATAAAGATTAACTTTACTATTTTTATTTGTGGTGTTCCACATGAACTTTAGCATTTAAAATTGTGTTTGGTGTTCCAACATATTCTGGTGAACCAGATAAATATCTATAGTGCTTAAATATTGGAACTTTAGTATATTAAAACAGATAAACTACACTGGACTTGATTTATTTTCAATGTAGTGCGATTCGCCGCATAATAATTTGGTGAGAGAAACTGGCCAGATGACTTTTTAGCTCATCTGACTTTCCTAGTACCTCTGAAGACATAAGCCAAGTGAGTAACTCATCTTAAATTCCCCACATCTACAAGAAAATATTTTACTGGACTTTAAAGTGAACTTGAAATGAAACTGCAAGGAAACCAGTTTGGATTTACCAGAAGAAGTCATAACCATGGAAATTGGATCTACTTATCTCCTATCAATCAGAACTACAGGATACTTCAGCAGTCACAACAACCATATCACACCAGAGTGCACTATAGGTCACCATCACTTGTTCAGAAACAAAAGAAATTAAAGGGACACTGCCAGAATGACAGCATTCCTGAACAGAAAGGATGCTGAAAACCTTCCTTTCTATCAAATGTAGGATTCAGAACTACAAAAACAGTGTTTCAATTCATTAGAAAGATTCCATTTGAAGAATATCTCAGCTAAAGCAGAAGATGTCAAATCAGTTGTGTTGACGATTCAGCAGGAAAATGTATCTAAAAATGAAATGATTAGGTCTCTTGAGGATGAAAACAAATATCTGACTCACAAGTCTAAAATCCAGTCTGAACTCATCACAAAATTACGCGATCAAACAAAAGAAATGGAAGTAAGTAAAGACATTTTACTAAATGAACATTCTAAAATCACAGATCAATGCTCGGTGCTGGAACAAACCATCAATACTTCAAAACGTGTTGTTGCAATGTTAAACATACAGAACAATTACCTTGAAAACATCGCAGAAAATCAGTGTGAGAAAATTAAAGGACTAGAGAAAATAGTTTGGGCTTGTGAAAGAGAAATAAAAACCCTGGCAGATGAAATCATAAAATTAAATAAAACAGATAAAAATGAAGGACATTCCATCTTCCTGTATGCCTGCACACGATGCACTGGTAACATAAGTCATACCCAGGATGAGTGTCCTTCCATTGGAACAACATGCAAGCTCTGTGACCAACAGGACCACTTCACTGTTGCATGTACCTCAAAAGAAGAATTTATTAGACCTTTCTACATAGCTCCTTCAGGCCCTTATGGGTTGTGACTTTGAACTCATAGAATGTTGAAAAAAGAAATTAGTGACTGGAACTGATACATAATTATATTTCATATTTAATTAATTTATTGGACTTTGGGGACCAAAGTAAAAGAATCAGGGGGAAGTTATTATGAAGTAAATATTTGTCAATTTTCTTCTACACTGCATTTTCTATAAAATTTCAAATAATATTTAATATTTACAGAAAACCTACATGTTTAGTATCAAAATGTTTGTCTTTTAAAGTTAAAGTTGATTTAATAATTAGTTTTTGTAAATTTTTATGTTTATTTCAGTCATTGGAAATTTTCATTTTCTTTTACTATAGGGAATAACTTCAGTGTCAGATTATGTTAAGCTGACGCTCAAAGTCTCAAAATGATTGTTAAGCCAGGAAGCCAAGCTGTCAACTTGTAAAAATGCTTTGTGTTGTTTTTCCTGTTCTTCCGTTTAATCATCAATTACCAGCCAAATATTGTGTTATAATAACTAAATAATTACTTAAGCCATAGGTGTAAAAATGTCACATGTCATTTCACATAACCGATGAGAATCCTTCATATATTTTAACATGAGGTTTCTTAATTTAAAATAGCATATTCTTACACTTTATTTTTAGATGTCAAAGTAGAAGGTGTTCCTTCATAAAGATTAACTTTACTATTTTTATTTGTGGTGTTCCACATGAACTTTAGCATTTAAAATTGTGTTTGGTGTTCCAACATATTCTGGTGAACCAGATAAATATCTATAGCGCTTAAATATTGGAACTATAGTATATTAAAACAGATAAACTACACTGGACTTGATTTATTTTCAATGTAGTGCGATTCGCCGCATAATAATAGTGTCATAGTTAACATATAGGGGCCTCCTTGGCCAAGTGGTTAAGGTCACCGACATCAAATCACTTGCCTCTCAGCGATGTAGTTCTAGCCTCAACAGGGTATTGAATTCTTTCATTAAGCCATATAGCTGGCTTACAGAAGGTTAGTGGTTCTACCTTAAGGTGCCCACTTCCTCCAACATCAAAAGCTGGAAAGTCACCATGTCCAGTAATTGTATCAGTATGACCTGAAACCCCACAAAATGATCACTCTACAAGCTTTATTGGAAACCACATTTTGATTATTATCTATTCACTTCATAATACTGTATCCATGTGTATAAATGATTATAAATAAGCTTTTAACTTATAAAACAAGAGACTGCCACAATGTCACAATATACACCCGTCAAAGCAAATTTCTTTACACTAGCACCTGTATTTGCAAATGGAATTTTAATTTTGTGGTTGTTTAGTAATTATTGTAATTCTTTTGTTTTTTTTTTAAGTCCACAAAAAGCCAGGTAGAGATACCTTAAGGTTTCGATGGAGGACTTGAGAAACAAAAATCAAACAACACCAAATCATAGAAAGAAAGAGTTGTTTGACATGAAAATTGAACAGCATGTAAAACATGTATATTACTTTACGAAACAAGTGTCAGTATACTGATATAAACATTGAATTCCGGAAAAGGGCTGCCTAAAGGGGCTCCACTTCCGGACAGTTAAACGCCTTTAAAAACTCACCATTTTCAAAGAACTGTTACACATGTTTGTTTTGATGCATTTGCAATAGCGTGCGAGTGGTGAAATTTCACGTAACAAGGTGGAACATAGTTTTCAGCAATTGTTTATCTTTTTTCTTTACAAATGGCATTCATTTTCAAAGGGAGACAACTTTTTCTCAAAGATTACTTAAAATATCGGAAAAAGTTGTTTCCCTTTGAAAATGAATGCCATTTGTACTTAAAATAATCGGGAACAGTTGTCTCCCTTTGAAAATGAATGCCATTTGTAAAGAAATAAAGATAAACAATTGCTGAAAACTGTGTTCCACCTTGTTATTCGAAATTTCACCACTCGCACGCTATTGCAAATGCATCAAAACGAACATGTGTAACAGTTCTTTGAAAATGGTGAGTTTTTAAAGGCGTTAACTGTCCGGAAGTGGAGCCCTTTTAGGCAGCCCTTTTCCGGAATTCAATGTTTATATCAGTATACTGACACTTGTTTCGTAAAGTAATATACATGTTTTACATGCTGTTCAATTTTCATGTCAAACAACTCTTTCTTTCTATGATTTGGTGTTGTTTGATTTTTGTTTCTCAATGCCTCCATCGAAACCTTAAAATACACCTAAAATTTGAAAGTGACATCTATGTTGTACCACAGAAATGTGGTCTTGGTTTTTCCCTACAGTCAATTATAAAAAAAGTTACAATTTAAGTTATTTTATTATAACAACTAAGGCAAGTTCATCTTCAAAAAAAAAAAAAAAAAAAAAAAAATTGTAAATCCACACAAAAATCCTTATTAGGTAGAGACAGGTCAGATTACACCTCAAAATTGGAAGTAACATGCATGTTGTACTACAGAAAAGTTGTCTCGATTTTCCCTACGACTAGTAATGAAAATTTTTAGTTACAATATAAGCTATTTATAGTAACAACATAGGGAAGTTGTTCTAAAGAAGGGACCTGTGCATAACATTCTGTTTCATGATGGTGAACAATTGTGCCAAGTTACATAAAAATCCCTTCATGCATGAAGAAGAAATGCTCTGGACAAAGTCATTCTTGTATATGAACTTCGGCTTCTAAGTGTGACCTTGACCTTAGACCTAGGGACCTGGTTCTAGCGCATGACACTCCGTCACATGGTGGTGAACATTTGTGCCAATTTATATCAAAATCCCTCCATGCATGAAAAAGAAATGCTCTGGACAAAGTCATTCTTGTATTTGACCTTTGACCTCTAAGTGTGACCTTGACCTTAGACCTAGTTTTCATTCTTGTATCTTTGGCCTCGTAGTGTGACCCTGACCTTAGACCTAGGGATCTGGTTCTTGCACATGACACTCCGTTTCATCATGGTGAACAATTTGGCCAAGCTACATCAAAATCAAACCATGAGCGAAGAAGATATGCTCCGGACAAAGTCATTCTTAAATTTGACCTTTGACCTCTAAGTGTGACCTTGACCTTAGACCTAGGGACCTGGTTCTTGCTCACAACACTCCATCTGATGATGGTGAAAAGTTGTGCTAAGATTCATCAAAATCCCTCCATGCATGAAGAAGATATGCTCCGTACAAAGTCTGTGGACGCCGCCCGAGCGCCAAACTACTAAGGGCCAAAACTCTGGTGTTACTTGGGCAATCTGACTGAAACTTGACAGGCCACATTTCCCTATAGTGATGATCATGTACATTATACAGTTTTATTTGAATATTCCAAATCACTTCCTAGATATGACTCCAGATGGATGGATGAATGATGCCAAAACTATATCCCTCAGTATTTGGCAGGGATAAAAACCTAAACCAGTGCCCACAGGGTGAGCAGTATAGCTCTCCATATTCTTCGAACAGTAGAGCTGAAAATGCAGATAGACTTGTTTTGCGCCAATTATCTAAGCCATCAATATGTGCATAGCTTTCATTTTTTGGATAAGAAAGGCTCAATTTAACTCTCTCATGACAGAAAATGTTCAAAATTAATACACTCTGTCTTAATTTCATACAGAATGAATCCAATTTTAGTGTCCAAGCAAAAACATTTTGCAAATATATGCATTAGTTTGGAGATAGTAACTTGCATGTAAAACTTTAACCAGGATTTTCTAAGTTTAAAAGCCGGCATAATTTGCCCAAAATACATGTCAGAGTTATGGAACTTGACCCAGTGAGGTTGGTAATTGACCTAGAAAAAGAAGAAATAAGTTTCAAAGCTATATGCCTTTAAATGATAGCTGTATGTACCTGCATGCAAAACTTTAACCAAGGTGTGATGCCGACGCCGACGCCAGGGTGAGTAGAATAGCTAGACTATTCTCAAATAGTTGAGCTAAAAATGTAGGTTTTACCACGTTTTTATTTCACACAGTGTAACATATCCTACAGTATAGCCTACAGAACTAAACTGATCTTACTGGTTATATTCTATTGAAATATATCTAGTTTATTTTTCTTTTTATAAGAGTAAGGTCAGTAATTTGGTTGAAAATGCGCTTCCATGGTGAAGTCAAAAGAAGTCCAAAGTAAATAGATCTTAATTTTCCCACATTTTGCACAAATTCATTTAGAATGAGTACTTAAACTCACTTTTTCACTGTGAACACCATATCCTTAGGACTACCAGCACATTTTTATGCAATCTCGCCAGGCAAACAATACATTTTTGACAATACAGAAAATGACGTCAGATGACCTTCAACTTTTTCTGGAAGCAAAGAAAATGAAGCTTAACTTGGAAACGATAGTCGCATTTGCATTGGTTTATAGTCAGGGGTCACCCCGTCTAAATGTATGTGCATGGACTTCTTTAATTTAAAAAAAAAACAAGAGCTGTCTCCATAGGATGACCCCGATGGCACTTTGAATGAGTAATTATGGGCGATGTAAGAGTTTAGGACCTTTGACCTACGGAGCTGGGTCTTGTGCGCGACACGTCGTCTTACTGTGTCACACATTCATGCATAGTTATTTTAAAATCCATGCATGAATGACAAAGATATGGACCGGACACGCCCATCAATGCACTATCATGAAAAATGACCTTTAACGTCTAAGTGTGACCTTGACCTTTGAGCTATGGACCTGGGTCTTGCGCACGACACGTCGTCTTACTGTGGTACACATTCATGCCAAGTTATTTGAAAATCCATCCATGGTTGACAAAGATATGGACCGGACACGCCCATCAATGCACTATCCTTTAAAGTCTAAGTGTGACCTTGACCTTTGAGCTACGGAGCTGGGTCTTGCGCGCGACACGTCGTCTTACTGTGGTACACATTCATGCCAAGTTATTTGAAAATCCATCCATCGATGACAAAGATATGGACCGGACACGCCCATCAATGCACTATCCTTTAATGTCTAAGTGTGACCTTGACCTTTGAGCTACGAACCTGGGTCTTGCGCGCGACACGTCGTCTTACTGTGGTACACATTCATGCCAAGTTATTTGAAAATCCATCCATCAATGACAAAGATATGGACCGGACACGAAAATTGCGGACAGACTGACAGACGGTTCAAAAACTATATGCCTCCCTTCGGGGGCATAAAAATATTTTTTTGCTAATGCATGAACAGTCAATTTTCAGCAAATTCTAATGATCTGAAAATACATGGGCTTTAGCAGAACATGTCCACAAAAAATATTTGAACTCAGAATAAAGACAAAAAAACAGGAGTCCGTAATGGAGCAAGGGTATATGGAGATTTCTGGAACTTCGTCAAATCGTTTAAAAGGTCATTTTAGATGTTGTCTGAAAGTGTCATTTTATGCCTCAGATGTAAGATATTTCTGCATTTGAGAGCTGCAGACCTAGACATTTTAGAAATTTTCTTAAAAGAATTTCATGTAATAAATGTTGATTCAACAGAAACGTGAAAGAGCCATCAGATGCTAATATGTTTTACTAAGTTAGGGTAGCGGAAAGGATACATTAAAACTGGTAGGTTATGACCAAAAGACTACTTACTTCATTCCAATGTATTTCACAAAATATTTTTCTGCATTTCCATTATCTTCTTTATGATACTGTGTTTCTGTGTCACAGTACTATTACTTCATGCTTAAATCATTCCTGCACAAACTTACTACCTACATTACAACATACCCTTACTGAATAACTTATTGGTCAATAGTCAAAACTATCAAACCCATGGCTGAAAGGGCTAAGGGCATATAGTTTTGACTCTTGCCTGGCAAGCCATTCAGTAAGTCTTTTATTACATGACATCAGCAACTTTCATAGTTTCTTCTCTAACTTTCGCTCAACAAAATCAGTCCTACACAACAGAGCCGCCGATAGCACAAATTATCAACCTGTACTGATATAGGGATATACTAAGTTTGATGAAAATCTATCAAGCAGTTCATGAGAGTTGTTACATGTTATTTCTAATTTTAGCTAAAGTGGTCCTTAAAAAGGGCAGAGTGCACCCATTGATTATTTTTTTAAAGGACCTTATGGTACTACATACCAAGTTTCAGAAATATCCATCAAGGTGTCCATTAGCTAAGTTGTTTAAAGGTTTTTCTATTTTTAGCTCTAACAGCCCCTTAAAGGTTCCATGTGCCTCATTTCGAACAAACCTGGGAGAAGACCCTAATGTACTGCTACAAAATGAAGTCTGATGAAGATCTATTTTGTGGTTACGGCTTTAATACATTCCTATGTTTTAACCACTAACCTATTTAAGGCTGACAGTGTATATCAAGTTCACTGCAATCTACATACCTTGGCTTTTCTTCTGTCTGTGCATGGGCTCTAACAAATGAAACATACACAATGTCACACAACTCTGTCTGCCACTGCTTTACCATCTTTGTCAGAATATGTAACTTGAACAAAGCCACCACAACAACATTCTGTCCACGTCTAAAAACAGAGGTAATAATGTTTGCTCTCTTTGTTACATCTAACAAGCTCAGTCAGACATTGCAAATATTTGACAGAATATTCATATGAGGGTATGGTCATCCAGTGTGTTTTATTCATGGGGGATAACTCCTGAAGGTAATACATGTATTGAATGAAAGTTATGTCCAGACAAATTCAATAATCATCCATGAAAGGCATATCTGATTTCAATCAGTTAAAGCTAGATGTGTGTCCATTAGACACTGGTGCCCCCACTTCCTAACTTAGCCAAGGACAATATCATTCTCTTTTCTGGCCAAGTGAAATCCAAAACAGAACCCCAGGTGCTCACCTTCACATGCTATATGTAACACATGAATCTAGGTGAAACATTTTTTTAAGATATCTACAAAACAAACTTTTATGCACTTGATGTGTATTTTTCACTAAGTCAAGGACCACAACTCTGGTCTGGCCGAGTAACAACCAAAACAGAACCCCAGGTGCACGGTGACCTTTGCATGCTATGTAACAATCCATACTTTATTTTAAGTCAAAACATTTTTGAGATGCAGGCAACACAAACTTCTACGCCCTTTTATGCATATAATGGTACGGCTGTGTGATATCACAATTAAAACCGCAAATGCACAACTTAACATGCTGAATGAATACCCTGTGAGATTTCGTGACACTAGCTCAAATAAGTGCCCCAATTTGAACGCAGTTGGGAATGGATCTTATATTATGATGCTACAGATCAAGTTTGATGAAGATCCTTCTAACGGTTTATGACAAGAAGTTGTATAAGAGTATTTCTAATTTTGGCTCTAGTGGCCCCTAAAAGGGGCCAAGTGCCGCCATTGAACAAATGTGAGGCAGAACCTTATAATGATGCCATAGACCAAGTTTGATGAAGATCCTTCATGTGGTTCATGGGAAAAAGTTATTCAAAGTTATTTAAAATTTTAGCTTTGGGGCCCATAAAAGGGGCAAAATGCTTCCATTTGACCAAAATTGGGAGAGAGCCTTATAATGATGCTACAGACCAAGTTTGATGAATATCTATCAAGTGGTTCATGAGAAAAAGTTCTTTAACAGTTTTTTCTATTTTTAGCTCTTGCGGCCCCTAAAAAAGGGCCAAGGTGAACCATTTGAACAAACCTGATAGAGATCCATTCCAGGATTCTACTGACCAAATTTGGTGTAAGTCTGACCTGCAGTTTCTGAGGAGATGTTTAAGTAAACAATGTTGACACTGGACGATGGCCGACGATGGACCATCCAACTACATATATACTAATAACTCACCCTTAAACAAAGTTCAGGTGAGCTAAAAATTAAGTACAAATAACCACACTGAATATCAGCTCGCTGACATGTGCTCTTTGTATGCTGATGTGCTGAAAATGTAATTCCCAAGTCATAATGCAACAAGAGTGCAAGAATGTCACAATATACGCCCATCACAGCAAATTTCTTTACTCTAGCACCTGTATTTGCAAATGGAATTTTAATTTTGTGGTTGTTTAGTAATCATTGTAAGTCATTTGTTTTTCTAAGTCCACAAAAAAACTCCTTACCAGGTAGAGATACATTAAAATACACCTAAAATTTGAAAGTAACATCTATGTTGTACCACAGAAAAGAGGTCGTTTTTTCCCTACGGTCAATTATAAAAAAGTTACAATATAAGTTATTTATAGTAACAACTAAGGGAAGATAATCTTAAAAAAAAAAAAAAAAAAAAAATCCAAAAAAAAAATGCAAGTCCACACAAAAATCTTTACCAGGTAGTGATTGGTCAAAATACACATCATAATTGGATGTAGCAAGAATGTTGTACTACAGAAAAGTGGTCTCGATTTTTCCCTTCAACTAGTAATGAAAAAGTTACAATATAAGCTATTTATAGTAACAACAAAAGGAAGTAATTCTAAAGAAAGGAACTGCGCATGACACTTCCTCTCATGATGGTGTATAATTGTGCCAAGTTACATCAAAATCCCTCCATGCATGAAGAAGAAATGCTTCGGACAAAGTCATTCTTGTATCTGACCTTTGGCCTCTAAGTGTGACCTTGACCTTTGACCTAGGGACCTGGTTCTTGCACATGACACTCCGCCTCGTGGTGGTGAACATTTGTGCAAAGTTGTATCAAAATCCCTCTATGCATGAAGAAGAAATGCTCCGGACAAGGTTTTCATTCTTGTATCCGTTGACCTCTAAGTGTGACCTTGACCTTAGACCTAGGGACCTAGTTCTTGCGCATGACACTCCGCCTCGTGGTGGTGAACATTTATGCCAAGTTATATCAAAATCCCTCCATGCATGAAGAAGATATGCTCCGGACAAAGTTTTCATTCTTGTATCCTTTGACCTCTAAGTGTGACCTTGACCTTAGACCTAGGGACCTGGTTCTTGCGCATGACACTCCGTCTCATGATGATGAACAATTGTGCCAACTTTCATCAAAATCCCTCCATGCATGAAGAAGATATGCTCCGGACAAAGTCATTCTTGAATCTGACCTTTGACCTCTAAGTGTGACCTTGACCTTAGAGCTAGGGACCTGGTTTTTGCGCATGACACTCCGTCTCATGATGGTGAACAACTGTGCAAAGTTTCATCAAAATCCCTTCATGCATGTAGAAGATATGCTCCGGACAAAGTCTGTGGACGCCGCCCGCCCGCCCGCCAGGGGCGTTCCCATAATACGTCCCGTTTTTTCAAACGTGCGTATAAAAAGGGAGGACTCCTGCTAAACAGCTATACATCATAAATAAAGGCACTTCCATCTTTTCAGAAACATTTAATTCTATGACATTATAGAACATTGGGAAACATATTATTGTTTAGAAAACTAGCTGAAAACTCATATCTGTCTGTCTTTCAGTTGCTCTCTTATCAATTTGGACAGTACCAGTAACTGTTAAAAGGGGTGTTTACCAAAAATATACTGACTATGTGGCAAACAGTGCAGATCTTGATAATCATGTCCAGCATGATAAGAGTTACTAACCCTGTGACTTACCATCTGTTACATGACCTGTACTATGTCTGACTCTATCTTAGCTTCATTTCTTGTCTCGGTATACACTAACTTCTGACTTTTCAACTTCATACCTGAAAAAAAGAAGTGCTGTTGGAGGACAACAACGCTTGACATAATTCAACAGCCTTGTCAGTTGAATGAATATAAAAGTTGAAAAAGGGGAATAATTCTGCAAAATTGCAAAACAGGGTTATGGAACCAGTACAACGCATATCAGTTCATGACAATGGACAATTGTGTGAAGTTTCAATCCATTCCCATTAGTGGGTGCTGAGATACCAGCTTATTACAAAAACTTAACCAAAAACTGCTTAGTCAAACATGAGGGCCAAGATGGTCCTAGGACGCTCACCTGAGATACACACCATAACAGTGTAAACATGTTTGACCTAGTGATTTCATGGAAACAAATATTCTGGCCAATTTTCATTAAGATTGGACCAAAAATGTGATCTCTTGAGTTTAAACAAGCATTTTCTTAGATAAGACCTTGTGACCTAGTTTTTTACCACAGATGACCCATATTCAAACTTTACCTTGATTTTATCAAGGTAATCATTGTGACAAAATTTCATGAAGATCAATTGTAAAATACAGTCTCTATCTTATAAACAAGGTTTTTCTTTGATTTAACCTAGTAACCTACTTTTTAACCCCAGATGACCCTTATTCAAGCTCGACCTAGATATCATCAGGGCAATCATTCTGACAAAATTTCATGAAGACCAATTGAAAAATACCATCTCTTTCGCATACACGAGGTTTTTCTTTGATTTGACCTAGTTTTTGACCTCTGATGACCCATATTCTAATTCGGGCTTGATTTCATCACGGTTATAATGCTGACCAAATTTCATGAAGATCAATTGAACAAGAGCACCGCCTTGCGGGTGCTGACGCTCACCTGATCTTTTTGTATATTAGAAAAATTGTCATACCCGTGATTTTCTAAGTCCAAAAAGGGCCATAATTCTTGCAAAAAGCAGGATGGAATTATGTTTCTTGATGTACAGAGTCAGCTTATGATGGTGAACAACAGTTGCAATTTTCAAAGCAATACCTTTGATAGCTTAGGAGGAAAGTTTACCTAAGCATAAAACTTAACCAATAAATCTGATATTTTCTAAGTCCAAAAGGGGCCATAATTCTTGCAAAAAGCAGGACAGAGTTATGTTTCTTGCTGTATAGGGTCAGCTTATGATGGTGAACAACTGTTGCAAGTTTCAAAGCAATAGCTTTGATAGTTTATGAGAAAAGTTGACCTAAACATAAAACTTAACCAAGAAAACTGATATTTTCTAAGTCCAAAAGGGGTCATAATTCTTGCAAAAAAGCAGGATGGAGTTATGTTTTTAGCTGTAAAGGGTCAGCTATTGATGGTGAACAAGTGTTGCAAGTTTTAAAGCAATAGCTTTGATAGTTTATGAGAAAAGCTGACCTAAAGATAACACTTAACCAATAAATCTGATTTTCTAAGTCCAAAAGGGGCAATAATTCTTGCAAAAAGCAGGACAGAGTTATGTTTCTTAATGTACAGGGTCAGCTATTGATGGTGAACAAGTGTTGCAAGTTTCAAAGCAATACCTTTGACTGTTTAGGAGAAAAGCTGACCTAAACATAAAACTTAACCAGGCAACGCCGACGCCAACGCAGACGCCGATCAAGTGATGACAATACTACTGTTTGCAGATCAAATTGCCCTTTAGCATTTTCTTAAATCGATAGACTTGTACCTTTACGTCACAAAAGGAGCGATGCTGAAGTTATTTTTGGATCTTGTCTATACAGGTACGTAACTCCGCCTTTCCGATACGAGCAAAATATACTGAATGAACTTGTTTACATTGGCTGCATCACCGAGAAATGATGATTTAAATACTCATAAATACTGTTGGAACGGGTGTTTAACCGGATTGTAACGGATGTACCAGATCTAATCTTCATTTAGAATTTAAATGAATATTGCCACAATGCACACTACATTTAGGTAGCGTGGATGTGAAAAAAAGACACCTTCTTATACATTACAGGCCTTTTTCTGCCTAAATTTCAGTACCTTTTGCTGCAGAATTTTCTTTTAAATAATGTACTATCTCGTGTTAGTTTTCACTATAGTTATAAAACGTGCCTGACTCGAGTTGTTGGATTCGCTCATCATTGATTGAAGGGCATAAGATCGAATCCCGGAACCGACCATGCCCCTTTAGTTGAAAAAAGTCGGCAATTTCTTATGGAATATGTGAGTCTTAGTCTAACTAATTGGACGCGATCCTAGGAAACAGTTACGAGTTATTTTCTCCACTCGAAAGAAATTGTCATCGCTAGATTTTGGTTTAAATGCTGTTTTGTTGCGAATATGAGATAAATTCAAATAAAACTTATTTTGTACTCAAGAGTTTAATATCGTTTATTTTTTACTGGTCGATGCCCCCTATGTAAAATATCAAAATGTAAAATCGGTCTTCCCCAGGTCTAATTATTATAGACTACATGTAATCAAAAGAGGATTCAATTCCTCATTAATTTATGTAAAAGTTATCGTAATTCCCCTTAACACAATTAACGTTACACATAAAGTGCAAGCGATAAAACAAATAACTTTACATGACGGTGTGCTGTTATTTATCCTCAATTATTTTGGTCCTTTTAGAGTGTCGGACTGTCACAAATATATATAAAACAAACTAAACATCGAATTATTTTGACTTTCGTGAGTCTATAACTGGTTCTTTCCATGAACGAAGACAAGGCCTATCAACTGCCTGTATGTAAATAACTGAAATAGTGTTTTAACGACTTAAAATAAATAGATGATAAATTCACATACACGTAAACCCCACCAAAACAAAAAACAAAACAAAAACTAGATCTATAATGGAGTTAGATTTGCGATAGTTCAGTAAGCTACGGAAGACTGCAAAAGTTTGAATATCAAATAAATCGGTTTTTATGGATATGACAATTAGATCTACAAGTGCTACGTAACTTGAAGGTTCAATGATACCTTTCTATAAAACCTTGTATACCTTGCGTGGTTGGAAATTTCGTCGATAATAATTGTCATAACAAACAAAAAACGCTGTTTTCATTTGAACGTAGTTGAAACATTCTACTTTTAAAACATATCCATTATCCTTGTTGCACTTTACAATGTATGCAAGTACGGCGATACTTCAAAGATAGAGTCAGAGCGCGCGTTCTGTGTGACGTAAAGAAAAAAGGTGAATGAATAATTTATTGCGGATGAGGCGGGGTTAACCTGTCAGGGTTACTCCAAAAATAGCTTCAGCTTCACATTTTTTGTGACGTAAACGTGCAACTATATCGATTTGAAAAAGGTCGAATGGGCAATTTGATCTGCAAACAGTAGTAACTCATCATTTTTTTTTTTTAAAAATCAGATGAGCTAAAAATACAGCCTCTATCACATACACAAGGTTTTTCTTTGATTTGAGCTAGTGACCTACTTTTTGACCCCAGATGACCCATATTCAAACTCGACCTAGATTTCATCAAGGCAATCATTCTGACCAAATTTCATGAAGATTAATTGAAAAATACAACCTCTATCGCATACACAAGGTTTTTCTTTGAATTGACCCATTGATGTAGTTTTTGATCCCAGATGACCCATTTTTTGAACATGGCCTAGATTTCATCAAGGTAATCATTCTGACAAAATTTCATGAAGATCAATTGAAAAAAACAGCCTCTATCGCATACACAAGGTTTTTCTTTAATTTGACCTAGTGACCAACTTTTTTGACCCCAGATGACCCATTTTTAAACTTGACCTAGATCAAGGTTATCATTCTGACCAAAATTCATGAAGATCAATTGAAAAATACACCCTCTATCACATACACAAGGTTTTTCTTTCATTTGACCTAGTGACCTAGTTTTTTTACCTCAGATGACCCATTTTTGAATTTGGCCTATATTTCATCAGGGTTATCATTCTGACTAAATTCATGAAGATCAGATGAAAAATAAAGCCTCTATTACATACACAAGGTTTTTTTCTATTTGACCTAGTGACCTAGTTTTTGACCCCAGATAACCCATTTTCAAACTTGGCCTAGATTTCATCGCGAGTGAAGGTTATCATTCTGACAAAATTTCATGAAGATCAGTTGAAAAAACAGCCTCTATCACATACACGAGCTAAATGTTGACAGCTAGACAACAGACAGACAACATACGACGGACAGACAGGGCCGGACATCGAGCGATCACAAAAACTTACCGGAGCATTGCTCAGGTGAGCTAAAAAGGGGCATAATTTTGTGAAAATGCAAAGTAGTGTTATGTTACCTGTACATTACATGTCAGATCATGACAGTGAACAAGTATGTTTAGTTTCAATCTATTCCCATTAGTCGGTACTGTCAGATACCAGCTTACATACAAAAACTTAACCCAAAACTGCTAAGTCGAAAAAGGGGTATAATTTTGTAAAAAAAAGCAAAACAGAGTTATAGAACCTGTGCAATGTAAGTAAGTTTATCACAGTGAATAAGTGTTTGAAGTTTCAATCTATTCCCGTAAGTGGTTACTGAGATACCAGCTAGCTTACATACAAAAACTTAACCAAATTGGGATGCCGACGCAGATACGGACGCACAAGTGAGTCCAATAGCTCTACCTATTTTTTGAATAGTCAAGCTAAACATAGATGATATAATAATTAATTAACATGTAATTGTTTACAAAATATTACTTTTCACTTAAATTTCACTTGAAAGCAATCCTGCAAATTTGTGTTTCTTTCATTAAGAACAAATACTCCAAGACGTGTCACAATTCCATCAAAGTGAAGCACCAGTAGTGCTTGGAATGAGCGAATAGCGGTAAGAAAATATGTTATCTATGGGTAGGCACTTTCTGAGAAATTTTCACACAGATGTTTAGTGAAATTTGTGCTCACAGTGACTTGTAAACTCCTAAGGGCCTTTAAATTAATATAAAGATAGGCCACAGAATACTAAGCCTTTAACTGTTAAACAGTTAAACATTGTGAAACCTAAGACTCCTCTCCTATGCCAATAAAAACCCATGAGGCTCAGCCACTGCTATATTTATTCTGCAATATCTTCTTATTTTTGATGAAAGCAATTTGCATAAATTCAGGTTAATGAAACAATATATGAAATAAGTTTTATCCTAAACAATATCATATTACGCAATCCCTTCCCGTAGACAAGCTTACTGACACTGAGTGGCGGATTTTAATTTCTGACATTTGCAGCAGTTACAATATAAAACAATCTGTATCACACTGGTTATTCGGGTACCTACTCGTGTGAGCGATACCGCCCTCGTGTGATTAATGTACATGTTGGTGAAAAGGAAATTCACACCTATAACACGTAATTATTCCGTATTTTACTGAAGATTTGGAAAGTTTTAGTATTAAATGTGTAAGATCATACCTTAACTATATCCGTGTCAAATATCTATCTCATATAATCTGAATAATTGTGAAAAAAATACGTTTTTTGTGGCTAAAATGAAGATATTTTAAGGCGATGGTATATATTTTCACGATTAATGGTATTATTTCGGATTATATAAAGGAATTTTTTGTTAGGAAAATGAAAAGCAGTCATTCTGTGTATTAGCCATTGCTTTCATTTCACAAAAACCTGAAGCACAGTAAAATTAGATAGATTTTTTCGAAGTCAGTGTGTAGAAAATAAGATACCTCTGACAATGTACCATGGTACCATCCTCGTTGTTTCTGTCAATCCAGCAGATACCGTCCTCGTTATTGAAATGAACATTACATTGACGCAGACCCCTTTTCTATAATTTAGCAATAATATACAATGACCAGCCAGGATAAAGATAAAACCTTGGTCTTTTATACTCACCTGGGCTACTGGAAGCAGCCTATCCGAAGAAAAACTTCTCACATAATTTCTTCTAGTTTGCTTTCAAGATCCATCTGCATAGACACATTCTTAGGTGTATTTTCAATTGAATATTGCGACTTCCGTACGTTTTGTCTTGTTATTTAAGTTGTTATGGGGTACAAAATGTTTGCAACAAAAACAAAATTAAATTTGTTCAGAAATTCTATGATTTTTGTCAAATATTTTATTGCGTTCGACCCATGTTTAGCTTCGTTTTGAGGAATAAAGCCAGTAATTCGGTCGAAAATGTGCTTCGTTTGAGTAGTCGGAAGAAGTCAGTAGTAAACAGATCCTTATTTCCCTATTTTTATGTGCGGAATTTCGTGTTGAACAAGTGCGTTAATCACACCTTTTTACTGCGTGAATACATAATGCCTGAGATATGTAAATGAGATGAGATATGTTTATACACTTCACATACAAGTTTTGCAGATCGAAACCGAAAGTATGGGGTTTATTGTGCGGGCAGGAGCATATACACGCCATTTTAGGTACCAGGCCACAAATGACCGGCATTTTACTAGGAACTATTCAGCCCCCTCTTTATTTTTATCGTTACTTTAACTTATGATAGAACTTTCATGAAAAATAGGTGTTGGAAAAAGTGATGTTCTATTAAGGTAGGTTAGAGGGCATGAAGTTTAGTAGGTTTGCAGGTTTGTCGAACAATTCAAGTCCCGAGCAATTTGCTTAGCATCCAACTGTTGAAAGCAGAGCTAAAATGGTAGGAAATGAAAAGAAAAAAAAGCGACGAGAAATTTTGCTTGTTTTTGTACATTATTTCAAAGATATTACAGCTCGTCTGATACTTAAACTTTAACAAAATATCATCTTACCTGTCTTATAGTCTGTTGCTACAGCATAGCATTGATGGGAAAGTCTTTTAAAGGCTGTATATTATGCAATATATGATAAAGCCAAATCTTGTATTAAGAGTAGCCAAAGTCTATCAAATTTCTTTATTGGCTCAACTGGTGTACAGCAAGGTGAAAATTTATCACCTATATTATTTCGTTTTCTAGAATGATTTAGTCTCATATATGTCTAATTATTGTTCAGGACTAGTAGAATTATCAAACAATGTATAGGACCTATTAAGTGATGATATTTCAGAAACGTTCTTCAAGCTATTTTTGTTAAGCAGATGATACAGTGTTATTTGCAGAATCTTAAAATGATTTACAATCTGCGTATGTCAGAATATTATGATATTTGGAAACTTACAGTTAATTCAAATAAAACTAAGGTTGTTTTTTTCACGTGGAAAAGTACAAAATAAGTCTACCTTTTATTATGATAATGCTGCACTTGAAGTAGTAGATGACTTCTTTTATCTAGGAATTAAATTTAACTACAATGGTATATTTGGTTGACCAAGCTAGGAGGCTATGTATGCCCTGTTGAAAAAAAAATGTAGGAAGTTGCAGCTTAGTATTGATTCACAGTTACACTCATTTGAGTCTGTGGTTCAACCAATGTTACTGTATGGATCAGAGGTATGGGGATGTGGTGATGTTAGCATTGTTAAAAGTGTTCAGCTTAAAGTTTTAAAAACATTACTGAAGTTTAAAAGTCAACACCTTATGTCATGGTTTTTGGTGAGCTTTTGGTATTACCAATAGATATTATAACTAGAAATCGAATTTTGAACTATCGATGTACAATTTATCAAATGTTAAACAAGAAAAGATAAACTGTATACTTTACAGGTTCATGTATAGACTCCATCAGCAAATGTAAATTATTGTTCTTGGATTTCATATGTAAAAGAATCTTTAGAACAACTTGGATCTGCTGAATTCTGGTTGAATCAGTCAGTACTTTCACCAGTGTATTTCCACAATATTCTTATTTTAGAATGTCCCTTCATTGATTTGGACAGTGTAAAATATATACCAAATGACTTTCAACTGTTAAATGTAATGTCATTTAACGTTTATTTCAAAGTAATGATAGTACTCTTCTTTTTAAGTTTGCATTGTTTGTACAGAAAATACTTCAAATTTTTAGGTAGGGATAGGTCTTTGTCACTGGCAGTCATTTGCTGGCCAGTTAAAACAATGTTATCAACCTGGTTAATTCTAAATGTACACCATCTTCTATGATTTAGCTTACAAAATATTTTTATCAGATCTATTATGACCGTAAAACTACTGTTTTATTTTATGTATTAGTGTTTGTTTTGTTAAATTTGTTATTATTATAATGCTGATGCCGTATGGGCCTAGTTATAAATAAAATATTGGAATCTTGAAATCTTGAATCTAACAGATTTCCTCCCTAGACGTACATTTAACGTTTACAACCGCTGTGATGAGTGTTTGAACAAACACTAAAAAGAGATAGAATTCCATAACTGCATCTGTTTCTTCAGTTAGTCACCTGTAAGACACTTATACAGTAGTGTATATTGTATGCACTTGTAAACAAGTCGCGTAATTAGCACTACCTTAATGGACAATGCGCCTATGAACAGAAGTGAGTAATATTACAAGATACGATAAAAGGCAGATTTATGAAGCCGGAGCATCTCCCTAAATGAATACATGCCCAGAGAGAGGGTTCACTTTCCCTTTCAGGAAGAAAAAGAAGGTCTTAACATAAACACTTCTGCTTGGTTTGTGACACATTTGGTCGTTTTCATAATGAGACTGAAGGAGAAAAAGAAGAACTTCAAGAAGGCAAGATGATAGAATGCGTAGAATAGAGGGTGGGTGTGAGGGAAGATTTAATATTGGTGAAATACTGCTAACACGGTCCACTCCTATTCTTTACATCTTTAAAGTTAAATTCTTATCAAATAGATCTACTAAAGGTCGGAATTCACATTTCCAGTTCCTATTTCCAGATCCTCAAAGCAATTACCTTCAATTGCGTTTATTTAGTGTACCGTATACGGATGCAATCGCTGCGGGGAGTTTTTATAAATGTTCATTGACATAACGAGGACGGTACACATGTGCAAACGGGTAGGTATCTTTATTTATTTTCATCCATCGTCAGAGGTACCATCAACAAGAGCACCGCCTTACGGGTGCTGACGCTCATCTGATTTTTTTTGTATAATAGAAATATTGTCCTACCCATGATTTTCTAAGTCTAAAAAGGGCCACAATTCTTGCAAAAAGCAGGATAGAGTTATGTTTCTTGATGTACAGTGTCCACTTATGATGGTGAAAAACTGTTGCAAGTTTTAAAGCAATAGCTTTGATAGTTTATGAGAAAAGTTGACTTAAACATAATATTCAACCAAGAAAATGATTTTTCTAAGTCCAAAAGGGGCAATAATTATTGCAAAAAGCAGGATGGAGTTATGTTGCTTGCTGTACAGGGTCAGCATATGATGGTGAACAAGTGTTGCAAGTTTCAAAGCAATAGCTTTGACAGTTTAAGAGAAAAAGTTTACCTAAACATAAAACTTAACCAAGAAATCTGATATTTTCTAAGTCCAAAAGGGGCCATAAATCTTGCAAAAAGCAGGATGGAGTTATGTTTCTTGCTGTACAGGGTCAGCTTATGATGGTGAACAAGTGTTGCAAGTTTTAAAACAATAGCTTTGATAGTTTAGGATAAAAGCTGACCTAAACATAAAACTTAACCAAGAAAACTGATTTTCTAAGTCCAAAAGGGGCAATAATTCTTGCAAAAAGCAAGATGGAGTTATGTTTCTTGATGTACAGGGTCTGCTTATGATGGTGAACAAGTATTCCAAGTTTCAAAGCAATAGCTTTGATAGTTTAGGAGAAAAGTTGACCTAAACTTAAAACTTAACCAAGAAATCTGATATTTTCTAAGTACAAAAGGGGCCATAAATCTTGCAAAAAGCAAGATGGAGTTATGTTTCTTGCTATACAGGGTCAGCTTATGATGGTGAACAAGTATTCCAAGTTTCAAAGCAATAGCTTTGATAGTTTAGGAGAAAAGCTGACCTAAACATAAAACTTAACCAGGCAACACCGACGCCGACGCCGACAACCGCTCAAGTGATGACAAAAACTCATCATTTTTTTTCAAAAAATCAGATGAGCTAACAAGAGCACCGCCTTGCGGGTGCTGACGCTCATCTGATTTTTTTTGTATAATAGAAATATTGTCCTACCCATGATTTTCTAAGTCTAAAAAGGGCCATCATTCTTGCAAAAGCAGGATAGAGTTATGTTTCTTGATGTACAGTGTCCACTTATGATGGTGAAAAACTGTTGCAAGTTTTAAAGCAATAGCTTGTAGTTTATGAGAAAAGTTGACTTAAACATAATATTCAACCAAGAAAATGATTTTTCTAAGTCCAAAAGGGCAATAATTATTGCAAAAAGCAGGATGGAGTTATGTTGCTTGCTGTATAGGGTCAGCTTATGATGGTGAAAAACTGTTGCAAATTTTAAAGCAATAGCTTTGATACTTTAAGAGAAAAAGTTGACCTAAACATAAAACTTAACCAAGAAATCTGATATTTTCTAAGTCCAAAAGGGGCCATCATTCTTGCAAAAAGCAGGATGGAGTTATGTTTCTTGCTGTACAGGGTCAGCTTATGATGGTGAACAAGTGTTGCAAGTTTTAAAGCAATAGCTTTGATAGTTTAGGATAAAAGTTGACCTAAACATAAAATTTAACCAAGAAAACTGATTTTCTAAGTCCAAAAGGGGCAATAATTCTTGCAAAAAGCAAGATGGAGTTATGTTTCTTGATGTACAGGGTCTGCTTATGATGGTGAACAAGTATTCCAAGTTTCAAAGCAATAGCTTTGATAGTGTAGGAGAAAAGTTGACCTAAACATAAAACTTAACCAAGAAATCTGATATTTTCGAAGTACAAAAGGGGCCATAAATCTTGCAAAATGCAAGATGGAGTTACGTTTCTTGCTATACAGGGTCAGCTTATGATGGTGAACAAGTATTCCAAGTTTCAAAGCAATAGCTTTGATAGTTTAGGAGAAAAGCTGACCTAAACATAAAACTTAACCAAGCAACGCCGACGCAGACGCCGACGCCGACGCCGACGCCGACGCCGACAACCGCTCAAGTGATGACAATAACTCATCATTTTTTTTTCAAAAAATCAGATGAGCTAAAAACAGCAACAGGATGCACATAATTGAAATTTTATCAACAAAAAGAACTTGCATGTACACGATCCAAACGTTTTGTAGTTGAGTATGTATAGTTCTACCAAGGTGAGTGGCAAATTCAGTTATCTCAACTTTGAACAAAGAAAAATACGTCCCAAAACGTCAATATACATGAATTTCGCTACATTTCTTCAAATTTTATAGTCATATCAATATTATTGAGGACTGATATTTTCACCAGTGCGAATTAATGCACTGCCTCGGACGAATCTGTCTTTAAAATGTTCAACATTCTTAAATATGTGTCATAAGTTGGCATTGTTTTTATATACCCCAAACAACCTACATGTACATAAATCACACGAGGGTGGTATCGCTCACACGAGTAGGTACCCGAATAACCAGTGTGAATATGCATCAAACTAGTTCGACTACCCCTTCCACACCCATCCGTCAATGACAGTGTCATCCTCCAGGCCCCCTACCTAGTCAAAATAATTTGATGTTCAGATTGTTTTATATTTGTGACGGGGCAATGTAGCGAGTGGGGATATTGCCAATTATTTCTTAAGATCGCGTGAAATATATAAGCCCCCTTACTGTGCTTTCACTTACAACATTATAGAAAAATGTTAGTTGTAAAAAATTATTCATACATCTGCACTAGAAACAAAGTATTAACACTAAATATATACAAAGAAGTATTTTTATAGCTCTCTGATATATAGAATAAACAGGCTGGGCACATCTCCCAATCGGGGTAAATTACCTCGTTCGGGGTAATATACCCTGATCGGGGTAAAACAAGAACAATAGAAAAGTACAAAATGTTTGATAACTTTTTTATTAAGGGAGTGCTAATGCTCATATTCTCAGGTCAACTTCGTATGATATTAACAGTTGACAATATGATAATTTTTTAACAGATTTTTGTTGTAAAAATTTCAGATTTTCACCATTTTTTAACATATGCAAAATTGATAAAATGGTACATAGGTATATTTGTAATGATGATATAAAGCTTTAGTAAAAATATTTATGTTAGCACTTAAAAGAAAAAAGAAATATCAAATTTTTTGTACTTTTCTATTGTTCTAGTTGTACCCCGATCGGGGTATATTACCCCAAACGAGGTAATTTACCCCGATTGGGAGATGTGCCCAGCCTGATAAAGGTATTGGCGCACAAGTTTGGAGCAACAGAAAGCCATTGAACCCTTTTCTGTTTTAAACATTGCATTAAACATAATTTTTAATATCTTAATATGCATCATATGTTATGCTTAATAAATGGACCAAGTTTGTAAGAAATATCTTCATTATTTTTCATGAAATAGTTTTTATGTCGAAATGAATATTTCATTCAAAGCAAAACTGAAAGAATTCAACTTCACCTTTTGTCCTAAATTATACAGTGTTACATGGTAAGTAAGCCATAACTCCGAAAGGAAATGAACTCACCTCACATAGACATCTATTTGCTACTTGAAACAAAGCCCAAAACGCCATCTTTCTTTGTCCAGAACGTAAACAGTGTAAAATGGCGGCAACCTTGCAATATTGTCACGTGATCTGCTCGATTATTGTAAAACATGGATTAAACAAGATACACGAGATAATTTGAGTGAACAGTGTCACAATGAACGTGGTTTTTGCTTAACCACATACACAATCTGCCTTTAGGCCACTCCAAATTGATCTCTAGTTCTTTAGAAAGTTTTTTTTTTTAAATGATGGAGACAGCCGGCGAAATCTTTACTTTCTATATCATCAACAGCTTAGTTTTATCGAAAACAAATTATATTAAAACCAGAATAAATAAAATTATGCTTACTTTTTTTACCCTGATAATCTGCGTCATTTCAGAAAGATGAGCTCGGCAGCTTTTTCATTATTTAATCGATTACTGTATAAAAGTGTCTATCTAACTTCTGTATATATAAAGAGCAAATTATGTATGAATAAATTCTACAACTGTATGTGTACAACAATTTAAATTTAAATAACATGAATAACATAGCTGGATATAGCCGCTAAATCTACGTCATTTCAACCTTTTTAGCTTCAAACAAAACCGGGTGATATGTATGGAGAGGACCACCGGAGTTACAACATGTTATAGAAATGAATGAACTGAAGTATAAAATATAAAAGATTGATGCCGTTTCCAAACTTTTACGCAAAATTTAGAACCCGGGTCCCTTTAAACATGACCGCTCAATCTGTTTTAAAACAGCACTATAAAATAAAAAAAAAAAAAACGGTAAATAATTATCATGAATAAACGAGAGGGTAGTGACAGCAATGAACTTTCGCGTTTCAACAATTAACTGCTACCTAATACCGTGTTCAGACTACGTTTTTAATCCTATATTAACTTGGGTTTATTTTTTAAACTCGTTTGCGTCTACACTATATGTGATGTTAAACGTGAATTATGTAAAGGTCAAGTGGGTTCTGTAATATAGCATTAAAACTACCCCGGGAGGTGGTTTTAATACTATATTAAAAAGTAATACTACATTTTTTTTACAAATGTGAACGCAAATGTGAGTTATAACTGGTTTTACAATCCCAAATCCACAGATCTTACCTTTTGGCGGAAGAATACCACATGGTTCTCTTTTGTATCAAACAATTGATGCTGTGGCTGGCAAAAGTAATTGGAGTGTTGATGAAACAAAAACATTAAATTGCGATATGTAGTCATGCTGATGCTCAAAATGGACTATAAATGGAATGAACAGAAATTCTTAAATGAACACAGAAGTTTAAACATGGATGACTCCTTCTTGTTTCTGTTAGCCTCTTTCTTTGTAACCTTTATTGCTTATTGCAAAATATTTGTTAATTTCCAACAGGTTGTCGCATATCGTTATATTTGGAAAACCAGGAAATCACTTACATGGCAACAGGTTTCTTATTTGTTGTTTAATAAAATATAAAAAGTGGAAACCTAAATAAAGTGAAAACCCGGAAATCACTGCATGGCCAGAAGTTTCTAATTTGTTGTTTTACTATCATGGAGAATATCTTTTCCGAGTATCTATGCATGTGGTAAGTTGGAAAAAAGTATTTAAAAAATAATGCTATATTAAGTATAAACAATTGTCAATATTAACCATTAAGAAACTCATGTTAACGTGAAACAAAACTCAGCAAAAGAAAGCTAGACCAGGGATAGGACGTACGGTGGTATGCAGGAAGGATTAAGTGAGCGAAATGTTGCGCGGTAACAAATGGCCGTATCTTCAACCGAAAGTATATGTGCTAATGGATTTTTTTGACTGGTAAGTGGGTTTTTGCTTTGCATTCCACAAAATAAATGCATCAGTGCTGTGGCACAAAGCCTATTCTTGGACAATATTGTCTTTATAGCCGGTTAACTATAAAGACAAAAACATTTCATGGAAGGTTTTAGGCTCGGTTGCAATGCTAACAAATGATATGTCTTTAATTTTGACATAATTTTTCCCCATTTCCTTTGTAAATATGACACTTCTGTATATCCTGTACAAGTTCTTTCATATAGATTCTTTTCATGTATGCGAATAATAAGCCCCCACAGTGCCTATAATGAACTATTTTGTGACATCTCATCGTCAGTTTATCTGTCCGTTCGTCCGTTCTTTCAAATATACTTTAAAAGACTATTCCTACATCACAATCGAACATATATAAATCAGACACAATACACTTAAAAAGCTTTTTATACTAACCTATTTAATACAAATGGGATCATTTATGAAAATCCATCATACTTTGATAATACGATTTGTTAGAACTACTACTTTAGCTTGAACCGGAAGCAGACAATAATAGCAATAAATTCATTATTATTGCACGCAACACATTTGACTTAAATGTACCACGGAGCAATTTTCAATTTCTGACGCTAATAGTTATGCTAGCTAGCGTTTTATATCTTCTGTTTTACTACAGATTTTTTCAAAATATTGAGTCAAATATGCCTCAAGGATGAAAAAACTATGAATATATGCAAATCACTGGTGTTTAGTAAATGTGCATGCTTTATTTTGCCTTCTCTTTCAATATTTCCTTACCTGAAATAATTCCTTTACTTTTATCACCCATTGTAAATGTTTATAACATTCATAACCAGCTGCATATGGCGTAATGTCTTTCGCACTCACAGCTTTGGTCTTTACATGGAAGGTCGGCATGTATTTTATTCGCGGCAATACTCATGATACTGGGGAGTTAGAACAATTTATAGGCAGGGTGTTTACAAAAAAATAACTCGGTAAATATTGTTACGTTAATAAAATGATTTTGAATCCTATAGTTTTGTCACTACCTAATTTTTCCTTAGACAATAAATATCTTTAGATTTTGGAACATTTTACAAGTAAAACTGTTACTTTCATTTTGCTTTTTTTTTACTTTCTGTTTGATGAGCTTAGCTATGTTTTACTAATTTATTCTTAGATTAAATACTTCATGTTTGTCACACTTGGTCGGAAAATAGCTCTTGAAGTAATGTTGCGTGTTTGAAATATTTGACCATGACAGTAAATACATTTTCTTGTGCCATGTATATTTATAAGAGGGTGATGGGATGAAAATAAGTTTTGTTTGAAAATATAGTCAGCGCTCCCGTAAAACAAATAATGAACTTTGGATCTTAGGAAAGTATCAAGCAGCATTTTCAGCCAGATATACATGTATGTAGGTCTTTTCCGCGATACTAGAGTACAATTTGCATGTGCAGCTTTCTGGTTAGGCAGTTGAATCACTAATTACAATTTGCGTTGGTATAATATTTTCTGTCTGGAAAACAAAGACCACTCATCCTAAAAGCAAATACACATATGATCGCATTATAATTTACGAGTATTTCTCTTAAGTTCTTATTATCATCAAGTAAAGATATGCTTTCAATAAAACAGAATTGCTTAAACTAGTAATTAGTAAAAGATGTAAAAATTAAATGGAAATGATTAACAATCATCGTTGGAAATGACAGGAATATACGTAAAATAAAAACCGCTTTATAAACATGTTTACTGTCAAACTAAATGTGCTTAATGTGTTTTCACTCTACGAAAATGACTTACTGTAAAAAAAAAATGGCCAGAACTTGAGTGCAGTTGAAGTACAACCGTCAGATTTGGTAAATAGACATAACTACATGAAATGTCACTTATAGCATGCAGATAAGTGTCATATTTACACCCGAAAAGGCAACATTTTGTCAAAATAAAAGACATTTATTGGTAAACATTGCAACCGTTGCAAAGTGTTGCTTGAATACATATTTAGTACATTTATAACTGTAATGACCCCTGTAGTTTTCAAGTCACATATTTGGACTAGGAAAGTGAAATAGGCTCTGTTTTACGTCTATCAAACTGAATTATAAATATTTTACAAGTATAAATATTTTACAAGTATCTGCGGCTACTTGTCGAATTTGCAACGTTGTAGTTAATTTCATCATCCTCAACATCAACACCATTATTTTTATCATCATCATCATAATCATCATCAGTAATCGCTTCGCTATTGTGAACAAAGATACAGTTCAACTTTACGGGATGACTATTGATTATTGATTTATACAGTATCACTTACTACATTTTTAAAAGAAAGTCCGGCGTTTAAAATGTGATATGGTTGTCAAGAACAGCTTCAAAGCTCTCCGGCGTAGAAGAATTACTTGTTGTGGCAGGCCGTTGCAAAGGACAAAAATAGCAGGAAAGAAGTTGTGCTTAAAGCAAATGTGCTGCAGAACATTTGGCTGAACTACTGGTCGTGGATTCGGGCAGAACATGATTGCAATAGAGAAGTATCCGGAGTAACATCAGCAAGACCGCGTCTATTTTGTATAGCAGAGTAACTCTAAACAAAGTTGCTTCTGCACTGAAGTCTGTTCCATTGGAGTTCAAGGAGCATATTTGAGACTGAGCTCAATTGGCTGATGTGGCTGTAACTATAGGGCGACCACACAGCGGACACGTATTACACTGTTGGACGGACATATGTTTTGTAGGTTGTCGCTTTGTCATTGGGTGGACTTGAACAAATGTTCTTGTGAAATGACCAAATTTGGGACTAGTTCTAAGTTGACTTGGGGACGAGTCGACCTGAACATTTACTAGCGACGGTGAATACTAAGCATGCTTTTAGCATAAATTTGTTTCGGCAAAACATAAAATGTCCAATTTTCAAAAACCAACATGTATTACAAGGTGCACACACACCTCTCACTTCTTTAAATGCTGTAACTGCATGGCACTTGCTGGAAAGTAGACTTGAATGCCTCCAGGCCTGGTGCAGAAACAGCGACTACTCTGGAGGGAAGAAAGAATGATTTTATTACAGCAAACGAATTGCTTATGAATAGTACTGATAATAAGAAATTTATCGAATTCGCGATCATCTTTTTTCTCGGGATTAAAGGATTATACCATCGAATTACCAGTTTTCAAACCCGAAGGAATTTCGGGAAATTACTTATAATTAATGATTTTTATAGGACATGATAAACTTGCTACTAAGTCAAGCGATGACTTAAAATTTAAAAATAATGAATAAATTAATAAAGCAATACATCTTTAAAAATAAATAAGAAATTTCCAACACATGTATTTTCAACATGGCGACAAGAACCTGTTTTCAAACCACCTGCAAAAATGCATGTAATAATTATTTTAATGATGTCTTAACTTTGTAAGTTAAAGCAGATTTTGATATTCTTCACTTTTTATAGTTAACTAATGTCTGTCTTTTTTCTCAAAGCCAGATAAAAAATGGAATGACCGGAAAACTATAAATCTTTAAGTAGTACTTTAATTAGGCCAAGTATCCAAACATTTTAGAAACATATTTTCTCAAAAGCAAAATGACATTATGATTATGCTAGTTCGTCATGGTATTGTTGACTCACAAAACAATTGAAGTGTAAAATACAAATTGCCCAAAATCATTGAAGATTGTGAGATATATATTGAATTATGAATTTAGGACTTCTCTGCTGTGTCAGATTTTAGTTATCTATGACAATATGTTCAATTTCCAAGGACCCTGTTGGAAATAAGCCGCAAAGCTTTTACAGGTTATCCTGTGTTTTTATATATGTCATAATCGTGCAATAGTCGCCAATAATATCTGTGATATTCAAACTGTGTTAAAATTTGGGCTTTATAAATTGTGTGTGATAATTATGTCAATGTGATGTATTTTACACGAATAAAAAACAACAAAACATTGCTGTTTACGAGATTTTATTCGATTTAGCTAGTCTACTAAACTGGAGTTACAACGCTTTTTTCCGTCACATTGTTTGCATTTTTTGTCAAGTTTTACTGAATTCCTATAAGCCAAATAGCACATGAAATTGTACAAATCATATCTATGATAATATCTCATAACTTATATATGACTGTAAAGAGGATACAGTAAGTAATTTCCTCCAAGAAAGATCTTACTTTACATAAAAAAGAAACTCTATGCTATGGATATATGTGATGCATGCCAAAAGTAATAATGAAAAACACCATTAAATAAAATATTTGTTTTTCATGCATTTTTAATTTTGACAGCTGTAGCAGGTATCTTATATACCAAGTACCTGCAGGTGCCAGTACTGATATCATTCATGATCTGATGGTAAAATAAACAGAGTGTAAGTTTAGGGTTTGAAAACAGATGGGGTTTGAAAACAGGTACGTTGACGATATTTTTTTTTTTTTTGAAAGGTACGGCACGGAACGGACAATAGGGAAAATATAACAATGGCGGACAAAGCAGCGGTGGAGGATTTTGGCAAAATGAAAGTATGATATTAGGGAGGTTTGGATCCAAGTATTGCAGTTGAAATTGTAGTTACTTTATTCCTGCCTCTAAATTTCCCTCTAAGCATATTTTGATCCTACTTTTTTGACATCTACTACTGCAGACTTCGATTCAAATTATGTGATGTGTTTGATGTGAGTGGGTGGAGAATGCAAACTTATACTGAAATAGAAGACTGAAGTTCGCGATATCAACAAAAAAAATATTTATGAAATAATTTCAAAGTTTTATTTGTTGATCATCAGAAGCATTTTGCAGAATAGTTCATCAAGTTTGACCACTCAGAAAGGACAAAGTTATTGCAACTTGAGTTTTTTTTTTATAAAGACGTGGGTCTGTCACGTAATAACTCCGGCGACAAAGGGAATAGTAAACAACACTTTGAAAGTGTAACAGTTTTTATTTAAAGTTCAACCCAAGTTCTTATGGAAAAGTGAGACGTACTGACAATGATAGCTAACCCAAGGTGTTTTAGCCCAAATAACTAAAAGAGTCTAATCTATTCGGTTCCCCGTGCCGTTCTGAGCTTTCTCCCGCTAATCAGAGTTATATAGGAAATATAGCCAAGAGCATTGTTGGTAATTAGCTATCATGTCCGAGCGTTATTACAAATATGGTGATACGACATTCTGCGGACTGCTGAATCTGCAGTGTATAATGGAAATATGCCAGCGTCCAGTTGGCTACCTGTATGCCTGGTACAGAGAAGAAACTGTACTTTGTTAACCTTAGGATAGCAATATATAATTATTCATGTATAATATTTCGGAGAAGCAATATTTTAGAATACTGAACTGTTTCTATATTACTTTATAACTATGTCCTGAATGGCCATTACATTACAGGTCTGCTAACCTCAAGTCAGGGTTTTCCCGGACGCAGGTTTTCTGCGTCCCTGACGCGCTTTGACTGCTTTGGACTCGCATTTTGTAGTGCCTCTGCGTCCACTGGACCCGCAAAATCGGTCACGAAACTCCTTTGCACTGAAGCTTCCTTTGCGCAGATACCCATGTAAAATGCGCAGTTTTTTACGACCGGGACCATCCCCGATTCGTGGGTGCTCATTATACACAGGTATAGACGATTTTCCAACTTCAAAACAAGTTTTGTTACCGATGTTCGCCATTTTGTTAAAGGGAAACTACTCTCCGCGCTAACTGACACCGCTAAAATCTAAGATTGCCGTTACGTTCTGTAAAAGATCGAATGGTTTATTTTTCTATTAAACAAAATTAATTTCATATAAATTTAAAGTATTTTGATGAAAAAATATTAATAAATCACAAAAATTATGATACTTATTAAGGATCGAGTATTATCTTTAACTAAGATCAAACTGTGAACAACATAATTGACACGAGGTGACACTTAATTGCCGGTAATTACTGGCTATTTGATCATAACAAAAAGACTGTCACACCTTTTGTTATCAGTCTGGATTGAGAAGCTCATGCCATTTTGAAAGATACCATTCCGAAATACTGAATCAGCTGCTATCTAAATTAAAAAGATACAAGTTCATTCGGTTTTAGGATAAATTTTTTTTAGTAATAATGTCCATTTTCAAGATCAATAATTTGTGGACCCCCAAAAATTATTAGGGACCCTTAAATTAGCAGCCATGGGAGTCCATGGACTCCCAAATAAAAAACCCGAGGGAAAACCCTGCTCAAGTGTATCAGGGTTCTCACTAGCAATTTCAAGTTGCAGTCCTGGGACTCCCAAAGCTGAAAAAGTTGCAGTCCCAACTACTGACTAGACTGACAGACAGACATAGGCCTCTATAATTGTACCCTCGAGTATCCTCAAATCGTGATACCCTTAATTTCGTGATACCGGAAAATTTACATGTAGCTCGCACACTGTTTTGTTTTCTGATGCCATAACCTGGAAGTCAACTTCAGAAACTTCAGGTCATCTAGGGATTTTTCTAGAGCGGAATAGCAGGGCGCAGCGCCCTGCCCATTTTTAGCGCCGCCCTTCTGCCCGAAATCACTGCCCTTTTGCCTTTCTTCAGCGCCCCTTTGCCCTTTTAGCACCGCCCCTTTGACCATTATTTATGTATTTCTAAACGAACTGCCTATCAATCATCTGTCAAAATACCATCCCAAATAATTGTCAGTCGATACGAAGTTATGACCGACTATTCACAGCTGCTGTGTATTTGCCCGAGGCATGTATGCAGTATCAGTATGCAGACGACGACCGATTGATTCGTAATAAACAACAATTAGATAGGTCAGCAATTAAAACAAACTGCAAAACAGAATAAAAAAGGAGAAAAAAACATATCTTAAAACAAAGTCTGCTGCTTATTAAATGCCGATTAATGGCCAGTAATTATCGGCAATTAGCGTGGCACCTCGTGTCAATTTTGCTGTTCACAGTTTGATCTCGGTTGAAGATAACAGTCGATCTTTAATTAGTATCACTGCCTATCAGAATATCTATGATTTTGTTATATTTATTTCATAAAAATACTATTAAATTTGTATGATATTAATTTTGTTTAAAAGAAAATAAACCGCTCGATCTTTTACATTAGTAACGACAATATCAGAATTTAGCGTAGACAGTCAGCGCGTAGAGTAGATTCCCTTTACCAAAATGGCGAAAATCGTAAACAAAGTTATTTTGAAGTTGGAAAAGTTGTCTACACCTTTGTATAATATGCACCCACGATTCGGGGTGGTGGGTGGGTCATTTATACGCGAGTTTCAACGGTACGTTCAGTAATATAATGAATGTAATTATGTATAATGACAGATTTGCACCAGAATTATTAAATTATTCAAAAGTATCTTTATCAGTTTATGGTGTATTTCTAATCAAGAAAACTTTCTAGACAAAAATAATGCATGCAAACATAAAACAAATTGCATGTATTTATAAATGATAAGCATGTAATATAGACAAACAGGTATTAATGTTTTTCCTGACATTCAGATTCATTGCAAATCTTTCTGTAGTACCTTACAATGTAGACATTACAACAAAAGCCATGGAAATCTACCTTATGATTTTCGTAGACAAAGGTACGCAACGCGCAAAATGCACCCTGCCCCTTTTTAGCAGCACCCTGCCCTTTTTAGAGGTCTAGAAAAATCCCTATCAACTTATGCACCAAAAAAATGCTCCGTGTAGTACGTGAAAGTGGAGGAAAGCAGTTTTACTTCCCATACTAACGTGAAATAGTATAAACAGATTAATGCAATAATGCACCTTACTGCTTCCATCAAATTATATATAATACATCGATGTTTCCTTAAAATAGCCTGTTGCAGCCGATTGTTTACATTTTGTACAAGAAGGTCACAGCCTCGGAAGACTGGTTCAAACGCTTTAATTAATTAAAAAATCCTGAAGTATTGTTGTTGGTTACTAAGAAGGTCATGCTGATTTGTCTCAATTGAAGCATTTTATCAATACACAGGTAACGGTCATATTCATTGATAGATAGATTGTTCATTGTAAACTTCTTTGTAAAATTGCTGTAGGTTTATAGAAGCCCACCTCTAGCAAAACGATATTAAGACAGGCAGTATTCTCCAACTATCTTTGGCAAGGTCAACGAGAATGGTAATTTATGTATTAACATTAAATCATAACAGTATATTTGTGACAAAAGTGATAGAAAATGAATAAATTTCCAAAGTTACAGGGTCTCTGTTATTGTAGTACCTTTCATTCCGTTTAATTCAATCATTTTTTTTTCGCAAAGGTAACGAAAACTGTTCTACCAGTCTAAATGGAAGTCAGTTTCGGTTGATGTTTAAAAATGGCAGCGCCCATCAGTTAGCAACATAAAATATATATTAATTAATAACGCTGATTGGCTATATGCGGCTATTGGTGACAAGCGAGTAACTCCGCCCACATATTTTGCTCTCGAGTCAAACCTTGTGTATTCGCAGGTTTATGTAATCAATTAATTTTCATTGCGTCTCACTGCAGAAACGTGCGTCCGGGGACTCCCATGCAACCAATTATGCATACAAGGACGCTGATTTTGGTGTTTCCTAGAACCATGTGTATTCCAGTTTTTAGGTGGATTCCGGTTTAATGTGTGACCCTGTATATACACGAAACATAAATCAATGATTCTCTAACTGGTTTAGTTGAAAACACTTGGTCAATATTTTTTTAGTGTTTCAATATTAACAATCATTATTAACCAACAATTGTTTTCCGATTTATTTAGAAGACAAATTTTAGTTAAATAAGTATTTTACACTTACGATAAATTCATTGTATTAAAATTGTTTGTTTATGTAACAAATGGAAGTAATAAAATATGTTGTACTAGGGGAAATCAATTCCCTTTTTGTCTTCTGTGGATTTCCTTACCGGAAAAGTAAAGAAGTTTGGTGAAATTATATCAGTCAAATGAATTCAGTACCATGTGTAACACAAAACTGCCATAGGAATAAGCACCTGCAGGCTTTTCATAATTTGTACCGGAGAGACATAGGAATAGACACCTACGGGCTTTTCACTATTCTTCTGCGAGGCTATTCCTACGGGACCGTAAGAATAGCCACTTCCTTTTTAATTACGTCCCCTCTTCCTATCACTTGCTGTCACATTTCAGCTCCAAGTACAAAAATGTGCTTACAGATAGTTAAATTTGGTAAAGAATATTATTAATATGAAATAAGGCAAAGCCTCAAAGTGAGCACAAAGAAATCAGGAAAATATTACAAAGAAACTTCACTACTCAAAAGGAAGTGAACATTCGCGAGAACCTATTCACTTGAAAAAAAAGTTAACATCTAGTCTCATCATACCTTTTGAAACAAAATTAATATCATACTTTGCAAATTTCCAGGGAAGCCATTGTCGCAGTGACATCATTTCCTAATAATTTGCCATATTTTCTTACTGGCTTTAGGAATATTAATGACACTATTTTCAAAGTTCTTGCACTGTGCTTTCAGGTTACAGACTTGAAGAAAGCATTGAAGGAGAGAGGTTTACCATTGACAGGAACTAAAAGTGAACTTCTCGACAGGCTTAAAGCAGATGTGCAGACTGAGGAAGGTGCGTATTCTTTAAAAATCTTGTGTGTCAGTTTTCTGTAAATGCAAGAAACTGAATTCTTGATTTCTGTTTTGTGTAGTTAGGAAACCAAAAAATGTGAATAACAAATATATTCGCACGATTACAGGCTTTCTGAAGCTACTTGACAGATTTTCTGGCAGTCGATCGGACATAGTTGTTTAAATTAAATAATATTGAAGCAGTGAAAATTGTTAAAATCGGCATACTTTCAAAGATTTTGATGGGAAATACCACAAAATTACTAAGTGTTGTCCACAAAGCAATTATCCGGATGTAAACAGTGTCAGTGTTGGGCAATAAAAAACCGAGACAGAAATTATTAACTGTTATGTGGAAAAATAACAATACCAAAACATGCAAGTTACTGTCACATTTTTAACCAAATCTCGTAACTACTGCATGCAGTTGCTTTGTTGATTGTCTACTTACAGGATTTTCTTTATGTATGGGAAAACTAGTAAAAATACTAAGGATACATTCAATTTCGCGTTCTAAAAATAGGTTTCGGTACTCTTTGAATTTGAATGTAACAATTGCTATTTGCATAGTCTGAAATTGTAAATAAGAGGTACACAATTTGCTATTCCATGAGGGCCTGGAAGATAACTTTAAGGTTAAGTGCAGATGCAGTTGCATTCCAGTTTCGGGATGGGGGACAGTTATTTTGTAAGTTATTACAGGGATTATTTCTTACGGAATATGTGGTAGATATAGTACATAGCATTTGAGTGTAATTTTGTTGCTGTTTTATCTTACACTTTGTATTGTGTAGACTGTATGCTTTACCGTACATTTTGTAAAACAAATGTATGCTTCTTAAAAGCCATGATTTTTTTTGCCAGAAGATCTTATAATAGAAGATATACCGTTCTTTGATGACAAGTTGCTTGACTGTGAGTGTATATGACTGTTTCTGTTAGACTTTGCTGAGATGTTTTTTTCCAGTTTGAAGCTATTTAATTGTGTTTACATTTGATCAGTTATTCTTTATATCTGTCTGTCTTAGTTTCTGTTGTTATTTTATTTTATCTGCCCGTCTAATTTTTATTTGTTATTTTATTTGATGCATGTGTTTAGTTCGAGTTTGTACTTTAAAGTTCCATAAGGCTTAATTTTATGTTAAAAACAGAAAATGCTGTAATAATAACAGTTGTCCAAAAAGAGACTAAATATAACTGAATACTTACTAGAAAAACGCTTCTTTTTATACATTGTATTACACATGAAATTCTGAAGTCAGTGTCATAAAGGGAAATAATCAAAACATTGCATTTTATAGTACTTTCTATTGTCATATAGTCGAACCTATGACAGATACATGAGAAAACAATAATCAAACATTGGATTTAACAAAAAAAATAATATATTTTTAGCTCACCTGTCACAAAGTGACAAGGTAAGCTTTTGTGATCGCACGGTGTCCGTCGTCCATCCGTGCGTCCGTGCATCCGTCCGTAAACTTTTGCTTGTGACCACTCTAGATGTCACATTTTTCATGGGATCTTTATGAAAGTTGGTCAGAATGTTCATCTTGATGATATCTAGGTCAAGTTCGAAACTGGGTCACGTGCCATCAAAAACTAGGTCAGTAGGTCTAAAAATAGAAAAACCTTGTGACCTCTCTAGAGGCCATATATTTCACAAGATCTTCATGAAAATTGGTCAGAATGTTCACCTTGATGATATCTAGGTCAAGTTTGAAACTAAGTCACGTGCCTTCAAAAACTAGGTCAGTAGGTCTAAAAATAGAAAAACCTTGTGACCTCTCTAGAGGCCATATATTTCACAAAAACTTCGTGAAAATTGGTCAGAACATTCACCTTGATGATATCTAGGTCAAGTTCGAAACTGGGTCACGTGCCATCAAAAACTAGGTCAGTAGGTCTAAAAATAGAAAAACCTTGTGACCTCTCTAGAGGCCATATATTTCACAAGATCTTCATGAAAATTGGTCAGAACATTCACCTTGATGATATCTAGATCAAGTTCGAAACTGGGTCACGTGCCGTCAAAAACTAGGTCAGTAGGTCAAATAATAAAAAACCTTGTGACCTCTCTAAAGGCCATATTTTTCATGGGATCTGTATGAAAGTTGGTCTGAATGTTCATCTTGTTGATATCTAAGTCAAGTTCGAAACTGGGTCACGTGCGGTCAAAAACTAGGTCAGTAGGTCTAAAAATAGAAAAACTTTGTGACCTCTCTAGAGGCCATATATCTCATGAGATCTTCATGAAAATTGGTCAGAATGTTCACCTTGATGATATCTAGGTCAAGATCGAAAGTGGGTCACGTGCCATCAAAAACTAGGTCAGTAGGTCAAATAACTGAAGAACCTTGTGACCTCTCTGGAGGCCATATTTTTCATGGGATCTGTATGAAAGTTGGTCTGAATGTTCGTCTTGATGATATCTAGGTCAAGTTCTAAAGTAGGTCACGTGCCATCAAAAACTAGGTCAGTAGGTCAAATAATGGAAAACCCTTGTGACCTCTCTAAAGGCCATATTTTTCATGGGATCTGTATGAAAATTGGTCTGAATGTTCATCTTGATGGTATCTAGGTCAAGTTCGAAACAGGGTCATGTGCGGTCAAAAACTAGGTCAGTAGGTCTAAAATTAGAAAAACCTTGTGACCTCTCTAGAGGCCATACTTGTGAATGGATCTCCATAAAAATTGGTCAGAATGTTTATCTTGGTGATATCTAGGTCAAGTTTGAAACTGGGTCACGTGCCATCAAAAACTAGGTCATTAGGTCAAATAATAAAAAACCTTGTGACCTCTCTAGAGGCCATACTTTTCATGGGATCTGTATGAAAGTTGGTCTGAATGTTCATCTTGATGGTATGTAGGTCAAGTTCGAAACAGGGTCATGTGCGGTCAAAAACTAGGTCAGTAGGTCTAAAATTAGAAAAACCTTGTGACCTCTCTAGAGGCCATACTTGTGAATGGATCTCCATAAAAATTGGTCAGAATGTTCATCTTGGTGATATCTAGGTCAAGTTTGAAACTGGGTCACGTGCCATCAAAAACTAGGTCATTAGGTCAAATAATAAAAAACCTTGTGACCTCTCTAGAGGCCATACTTTTCATGGGATCTGTATGAAAGTTGGTTTGAATGTTCATCTTGATGATATCTAGGTCAAGTTTGAAACTGGGTCAACTGCGGTCAAAAACTAGGTCAGTAGGTCTTAAATTATTAAAATCTTTTGACCTCTCTAGAGGCCATATTTTTCAATGGATCTTCATGAAAATTGATCTGAAAGTTCACATTGATGATGTCTAGGTCAGTTTCGAAACTGGGTCACGTGCGGTCAAAAACTAGGCCAGTAGGTATAAAAATAGAAAAACCTTGTGACCTCTCTAGAGGCCATATTTTTCATGAGATCTTCATGAAAATTAGTGAGAATGTTCATCTTGATGATATCTAGGTAAAGGTTAAAACAGGGTCATGTACCTTCGAAAACTAGGTCAATAGGTCAAATAATAGATAAACCTTGTGACCTCTCTAGAGACCATATTTTTCAATGGATCTTCATGAAAATTGGTCAGAATGTTTATCTTGATAATATCTAGGTCAAGTTCAAAACTGGGTCACATGAGCTGAAAAACTAGGTCACTATGTCAAATAATAGAAAAAACAACGTCATACTCAAAACTGGGTCATGTGGGAAGAGGTGAGCGATTCAGGACCATCATGGTCCTCTTGGTAATCAAAGGCATTATGACCCTTTAACAGTTAAAAACATGTTGGTTTTCTCATGGCGCGGCTCATTTTAGTATTGTTTCATTATTTACAAAATCTTGAATGAAAAAGTGAAAGGCTTATTTTATTTAATCGCCGAGAGCATCCCAAAAATTGATGTATAAACACGAATGGTACATATAAGGAAACTGCTATTTCATTTTCCCCAAAATGATATATCCTTGAATTTTATTACAAAGTAAAACAATATGAATAACATAATAAATAATTGTTCCAGCACCACAAGCATGACAAGTCACTTCAGTTATTATGTTTGCAGCTTGTTAGCTAGAATAAATCAGTCATAATTTCATTTCATGTGTAGTCTGATTCTTGAATTTAACTTTGTTTATGTTTTGGAAAAGGATGTGTTAAAACAAAAACAAGTTGAACCACAGGGTTCACACAAACCTAGAGAAGTCCTTGAGTTGGTTGCTTTGTTTTGAAAAACCATGATTGAAAATGACTAAAAGTCTTTAAAAAAGAAAAAGCTGAAATGTATGGCATATGCATTTTGAAAAAGAAATGTTGGAATTTCTCTCAAAACTCTTTGAAAAATATTTTGTCAGTAACTTGTTTCTTTATTTAAAGAATAAATATAAAAATCAAGTAGAAAAATGAAGAAAAAAATAATGATATTTTGTCACTAATAAGTTTGGTATGCACAAGACTTAGTGATCATAAATAGACAACTTTTTATCATAGTTAACGGAGAAAGCAATCTCTTGTTTTCCACTATAACACCATTTACTAAGGTTTCAAGATGTGATTACTGTACTTTAAGCATATTGTTTCTAAGAATATTTATTTGATTTATTTCAGCTACAACAGAAACAACTGCTACAATAGAAGGTAAAATAATCCCTTACATAGTCTGCCCAAATAAAACAACTGTATCATGAAAACTGAATAATACCGTGCCATGAGAAATCCAACATAGTGGGTTTGCGACCAACATGGATCCAGACCAGGTCAGGATAAATGCTGTTCGCTAACGGTTTCTCTAATTGCAATAGGCTTTGAAAGCAAACAGCATGGATCCTGACAGACTGCGCGGATGCGCAGGCTGGTCTGGATCCTTGCTGGTCGCAAACCCAATATGTTGGTTTTCTCATGGCACGGCTCAATTATAAATTAAATTCACAGTCACAGCACATGAACTGTAAAACAACACTTCTTTAGAAGACAAATGGATACTGTGAAATCATCAAGGAAATCATACTCTGTGCCTGTAGACCATGCTTTTTAGCTCAGCTATTAGAAGAATAGGTAGAGTTATTGGACTTGCCCTTGTGTCGATGTTGGCATCCCGATTTGGTTTAGGTTTTTATATGTTAGGTGGTATCTCAGCACCCACTAACAGAAATGGATTTAAACTTCACACACTTATTCACTGTGATGATCTGACATGCAGAGCACAGTTTCTATAAACTATTTTGCTTTTTCAATTTTTGATTAAGTTGGTATCTCAGTAGTACCCACTGATAGGAATGAATTGAAACTTTACACACACGTTTACTATGATGATCTGGTAGAAAGTGCATGATTCCTTAACTCTGCTTTGCATTTTTACAAAATCCCACCCCTTTTTTTCAACTTGTATATTCATTCATTTGAAAGGCTGTTGAATAGTCGAGCGTTGCTATTCTCCGACAGCTCTTGTTGACATCTCAGTTCAGTTTGATGCCCATATTCTGCAATGTTTGCTTTAATTAACACCATGAAATACAGAAATGCAGTAAAACACGGATTGCTCAAAGACTGAAGTGGAGTTATCAGGGTTTAAAATGACCCTGAAAAATATAAGGGAGACAGCTGGAGACCATATGAATTGCTCAGTCAAGCCATCCACTATTACTAGTAAATGAGCAGTGTTTCAATCAGTGAATAACATTGAAAAATACTTCGCAATAATCTGTTCAGGTACAAAACTTGGTACATTATTCAATGCAGAACTTCAGTAGTTGATCACTTTGTATGCAGTTATCCAGAATATTTAAATAAGCAATATGCATGTAAGTGATGTTGATGTTTACATATTTACTATGTTGTTTTCAGATTCCATTTTGGATGACAATGTTGATCTGTCCGAGCCAGAGCCTACCCCTAAACCAGTTGTTACTCCGGTATGTACCTACAACAAGTATAGGGTGCCTCTGCGGCCAAATCATTTAGGCTATCTAGCTAGCTTGTTGAAGGTTTTCTGCCATTTAAGCTGTTCATTGTGACTTACTGTAAAATCATTTAATTTCGTGGGCATGAAATTTCGTGGTTTGGGTCAAAACGGCAATTTCTTGGGGATATGAATTTGTGGATTTCAACTTTTGAACATAAAATGAATGGGAATTTTACTTGTTCGTTGGGATTAAATTTCGTGGATTGACACAGCCACAAAATCCACCAAAATTAGTCCCCCACGAATATTAATGATTTCACAGTAACTTCCAGCAAAACAAATATCAAGGAGAACTTCTATGTCATTTAAAAGGAAAAAGTGAGTAAAGTAGAATTTTAACAAGTGGTATTTTTTGTATAGTATGTTACATTTGACAACATTTCTGAGCAAAATAGTTCAGTAGGCACATTAGCTTGTGTTTTAAGGTATTAGACCCGTTTAGAGTACCTCCTTTTTGAAGAGTATTCAATTCCTACCATAAACCTACGTTGACTGCAATTTTCAGGGGGGCATAAGTTCAAGCATCACTGGGACCAAAATTTTTTTTCCTTATTATGTCTCCCCCAGGAGACATATTGTTTTTGCCCTGTCCTTCCGTCCGTCCGTCCGTACGTCACACTTCATTTCCGAGCAATTACTGGAGAACCATTTGACCTAGAACCTTCAAACTTCATAGGGTTGTAGGGCTGCTGGAGTAGATGACCCCTATTGTTTTTGGGGTCACTCTGTCAAAGGTCAAGGTCACAGGGGCCTGAACATTGAAAACCATTTCCGATCAATAACTAGAGAACCACTTGACCCAGAATGATGAAACTTCATAGGATGATTGGTCATGAAGAGTAGATGACCCCTATTGATTTTGGGGTCACTCCGTCAAAGGTCAAGGTCACATGGGCCTGAACATGGAAAACCATTTCCGATCAATAACTAGAGAACCACATGACCCAGAATGTTGAAACTTCATAGGATGATTGTACATGCAAAGTAGATGACCCCTATAGATTTTGGGGTCACTCCATTAAAGGTCAAGGTCACAGGGGCCAGAACATTGAAAACCATTTCCGGTCAGTAACTTGAGAACCACTTGACCCAGAATGTTGAAACATAATAGGATGATTGGTCATGCAGAGTAGATGACCCCTAACGATTTTGGGGTCACTCTGTGAAAGGTCAAGGTCACAGGGGCCTGAACATGGAAAACCATTTCCGGTCAGTAACTTGAGAACCACTTGACCCAGAATGATGAAACTTCATAGGATGATTGGTCATGCAGAGTAGATGACCCCTAATGATTTTAGGGTCACTCTGTTAAAGGTCAAGGCCACAGGGGCCTGAACATGGAAAACCATTTCCAATCAATAACTTGAGAACCTCTCGACCCAGAATGTTGAAACTTCATAGGATGATTGTTCATGCAGAGTAAATGACCCCTATTGTTTTTGGGGTCACTCCGTTAAAGGTCAAGGTCACAGAGGCCTGAACATTGATAACCAGTTCCAATCAATAACTTGAGAACCACTTGACCCAGAATGTTGAAACTTCATAGGATGATTGTTCATGCAGAGTAGATGACCCCTATTGATTTTGGGGTCAGTCTATTAAAGGTCAAGGTCACAGTGGCCTGTTCATGTAAAATCATTTTTTGGAAATAACTTGAGAACCACTTGACCTACAATGTTGAAACTTAATAGGATGATTGGACATGCAGAGTAGATGACCCCTATTAATTTTGAGGTCACTTGATCAAAGGTCAAGGTCACAGGAGCCTGAACAGTGACTTGAGAACCACTAGGCTAGAGTGTTGAAATTTAGCGGGATGACTGGACATGCCAAGTAGATGATCCCTATTGCAGCCAACCATCAGTGTCTCTTTGACTTTCGCTCCTGACCCCTATTGACTTCTTGCCTATAGGACTTTGCATTTTCTAGTTTTCCTTTTTTTCTAGTAAGTTTTTCTTTCAAGACTCATTATTGATTAATTGTACAACAGTGGGAAATTTCATTTTATAAGCGATTTTTTTGCTGTTCAAAGTGAATTTACCTCTGTAACAGAAGGGGTAGTTAGACATCTTTAAAAATACTGAGTTACATGCGGTAAAAGTTCTCTATTTTGCCTTCACTCTTAGATTACATATTGTGGAAGAAATGTAGGTAGGTTTTACTTCTGCCCCAAGGTTATTTTTGAATGAAGTGAGCAAAATTCAAAAGAGACTCGCAGGATTCGACCTTAATTTTTCAATGTTGGAGTTAGAATTCTTTCTCATTAAATCCGTTTACTTGAGGCACCCTAGAAAAAATGATATTGACAGTTTTATTTTGTGTTTTATAATTGTTTACCAATAATTTGATGTTTCTTTTATCAACATTAATGGTATAATGAATTCTCTGCAAACGTTTTGGATAGTGGCCATCACTTTGAAATTTGTCTCTACTTGAGCTTGAGGAAATACCATAAATTATACAAAAGTTATAAAAAACGGCACGGTAAAAGTTGTTCAAAAATTGCAACACAGTGCGAAACATGGTAAACTGTAAGAATATACCAAGCAAATACCATTTTTTAAAGATTAGTATTAGGGGTCCAATACCTTAAATATACTAAAAGCTTTAGTTAGAAAATGAATTAAAATTGAAAAAAAAAATGACGGGAATTTCCAAAGTTGGGGGAAAATACTTTCAGAAGTGGGGAAAAAGTGCCAAAATGTACTCAAACAAGTTACTCTGCCAGTGACTAAATTACTTGGTTACTATTTATTTGAGATATGCTAGTTCTGTATAGGTGGTGATCAAGTGGTTTTGGTGTTGATCACTCAACCTTGATATCATTGATTCCGACCCCACTGGAGCTGCGGTTGCATACTTCCTTGTATGACACCAATACTGGTTTTGTCTGGAAGTTGCCTTGAGAGTGATTGAGATAAGCTTTCAGTTTCCTTCATGGTTGAGCTCAAACATTCTAGTGTAAACTTAGATAATGTTAGTGTATATTTTTCTCAATTTTCTGTTTAAAGCCACTCTCCCATAGTTTGAATGAATTTTTTCAACATGTTCATTTCCATGAAGTTTGGCATTGAATGTGTATCTAACATTGACAAATAATAAAGTGAGTGAAAAAAAGTGTTAAAGTTAAGTAAGTGTGAATGTGTGAAATATTGATAAAAAAAGCAGGAAAAAATGATGTTGATTTTCTCCATTATTTCAAAAGCTTTGCAAGAGTTTATTCTCTTCTGCACAATAAATTTTGGTTATTTTATTAGGATATCTTAATATAAACTCCTATGTCAGTAAGATTGTACATCTGGTCATTTTGACAGTATCTACATTTTATAGATTTTTTAGAGAAAAAATATTCACTTATTATAATAAAAATGCTTGAACAAGTCCTTTTAACAAATTCCTACTTGCAGACTTGGTCTCAAGTTAATATAGAGATATTCAGTATTATAGACGAAGAAATCTTGAAATGAGAAAGCAGTTCTTTTAGTTGATTGACTATAGATATTTACGGACTAAAGTCATGAACATGATTCCTGTGGAACCCACACCCTTCGGCTTGTGCATCTTACCACATAATGTTTTAAATGAATATAATAAATGAGAAGAGACACTTTCATCTTGGTTGTATTTTAAGACAGTAAGGCTGTCACTCGATGTCTTTCTTTTAGTAGAATGACTAATCAAATACAAATGAATTTCAGAAAAAAGCTGAACCTGTTGTGAAGGAAGTCACCTCTCCACAGTAAGTCATCCATTTTTTCATTGATTTATATTCCTTTATTTTAAAACTTGCTGAGAATTGTCATGTTCTTAGATTCTCCTTATTCAGTGTAGATAGTCTTTAAATGATGCATAGAAGATATCACATGAATGTCTTTTAATATTGAATTTATTAAATGAGTTGAATAAAATAGTAAAATGCAAGGCACTGCAGTGCATTTTTGTCAAGACTGAGCCGCACCATGAGAAAACCAACATAGTGCATTTGCGACCAGCATCCGCGCAGTCTGGTCAGGTTCCATGCTGTTTGCTAATGGTTTCTCTAATTGCAGTAGACTTTGAAAGCCTGACCAGACTGCATGCGCAGGCTGGTCTGGATCCATGCTGGTCACAAATGCACTATGTTGGTTTTCTCATGGTGCGGGTGAAGTTTATTCAACAAGTTTAATAAATTCAATGTGGAAAGACACAAATGTTATATTCTTTTTATTTACCTGTGATAGAACAAGACAATTTGTGCTTAAAACAACATCAGCATCAAAGCCTTACACTACTGTATTACCAAAATTATGGAGTGGCTTTGTTTCAGTCTCATGATGTCCAACATTTAATAAAGTTAATATTTAAAATAATAATAAGATTTTAAAAAGAAAATTATTGTTTTGTTTCAGGGTAGCTGTTGAGAATACTGAGGCAAAACCCAAAATGGTGTCAACTTCATTGTCAGAAGCTGAGGTAGCTTTGAGTCTTGGAATAGTTTTATTATTCTTGCCCTGCATAATGTAGCAATAGTCAGTTATTGTTAGCCACAATATTGATGTATTGCCAGGAAAATATCGATATTAATGTAATCCTAAAATGAAGAAAAAATACCTACTTCCCATGAATATTCAGCAAGAAACTGAATTCAACTTTAAAACTTGTATCACTATTTACAGTATGCTGGCTCTTTGGAAAGAAATTCTTGTATTTTCGGAGCAGTGAGGTTATCTTCCCTTGAAATAATTTTGTTACATATATTTCTTTTTTGCAGTAAGTAGTTTCATAACTGTCATATATGATCAGTGTGTTGTTGATACCTTGGAGTTACTATATCAGTACAAATTATAAAAGAGACGGCCCAGTTGGGTTGCAGATTAACCATTGTTCATAACTACCACACCCGGTCTGTCAGCTTCTTCATTTCAATATATTATCAGGATCTATTAGTTCAAACTTCTATAGATGATTACACATGGTTTGTAGTTGTAAAAATAAAGGAATTTTTAATACCTGGAGTTATGTACCTTTGTTAATGAAAAAAAAAAACATCATGGCAAAGCTAGTATTTTTAGCGGGGTAACCATGTTCAATAGACACATAAAACATGATTCCAGTATATTTTGTCAACCAGCATGTAGAATATTCCAGTTAAAATGTTTTATATTGTAGAGACTGAAGCAGCGAGCAGAGAGGTTTGGTGTGGTCAATGAGGACATGAAGAAACAGTTGAGAGCTGAAAGGTACCTGTCAGATGATTTTCTTACATTTTAATGAGTTAGACACATTTAATATGGTAATAAGGTTCAGTGTTGTTTAGGAGAAGTAAAACTGCAGAGCTGAATTTTAGGTTACATTTTGATTAGAGATTTCAGGGCATGTGATCATTTAGTTTAGGAAGCAGTACATGTGCAGCACTCTTCTAATCTGGTGTAATATGACCCAAAAGCTAACATAACGTGTAATGAGAAAAAAGGTGCTAAAACAAAAAACAAGAAATTTAGCTGTATTCTAAATTATAAATAAAATATCAACTAAAATTACATTTATTTCTCAAAAAAAAATACATGTTTTGTCATCACTTGATTGTCAGTGTCGGCTTTGGTTACGATTTTTGTTGAGGTTCACTATTTCTCAAAAAACTATTAGAGCTGTAGCTATGCACATGTTGATATGTAGGCTAAGAACCATAACTCATATTTATTTTGTTAGAAGTATGGTACTTTGAACACTTGGTTAAAATTTTTATTTAGATCCACTTTTCTCAAATACTTATGGAGCAATAGGTTTGAAATTTTACACACCTGTTTATCATGATAAGTACAATGGCAAAAAATGTAACTATTACTTTCATTTGTCAGAATTATGTATCCCCTCTTCTTGTTTTTGCCCTGTCCGTCCATCCTTCCGTCCGTCTGTACGTATGTCACATTTGCGAGCAATAACTGGAGAACCATTTGACCTAAAACCTTCAAACTTCATAGGTTGGTAGGGCTTATGGAGGAGACGACTTCTATTGTTTTTGGGGTCACTCCGTCAAAGGTCAAGGTCACAGGGGCCTGAACATGGAAAACCATTTCCGATCAATAACTCGAGAACGACTTGACCCAGAACGTTGAAACTTCATAGGATGATTGGTCATGCGGAGTAAATGACCCCTATTTTTTTGGGGTCACTCCTTAAAGGTCAAGGTCACAGGGGCTGAACATCGAAAACCATTTCCAATCAATAACTTGAGAACCACTTGACCCAGAATGTTGAAACTTCATAGGATGATTGAACATGCAGAGTAGATGACCCCTATTTATTTTTGGTTCAGTCTATTAAAGGTCAAGGTCACAGGGGCCTGGTCATGTAAAATAATTTCAGGAAAATAACTTGACAACCACTCTACCTAGAATGTTGAAACTTCATAGGATGATTGATCATGCAGAGTAGATGACCCCTATTGATTTTGGGGTCACTCTGTTGAAGGTCAAGGTCACAGGGGCCTGAACATTGAAAACCATTTCCGGTCAGTAACTTGAGAACCACTTGACCCAGAATGTTGAAACTTAATAGGATGATTGTTCATGCAGAGTAGATGACCCGTATCGATTTTGGGGTCACTCTTTTAAAGGTCAAGGTCACAGGGGCCTGAACATCGAAAACTGTTTCCAATAAATAACTTGAGAACCTCTCGACCCAGAATGTTGAAACTTCATAGGATGATTGTTCCTGCAGAGTAAATGACCCCTATCGATTTTGGGGTCACTCTGTTAAAGGTCAAGGTCACAGGAGCCTGAACATGGAAAACAATTTCCGATCTGACAATAACTTGAGAACCACGTGACCCAGAATGTTGAAACTTCATAGGATGATTGAATATGCAGAGTAGATGACCCCTATTGGTTTTTGGTTCAGTCTATTAAAGGTCAAGGTCACAGGGGCCTGGTCATGTAAAATCATTTCCGGAAAATAACATGAGAACCGCTTGACCTAGAATGTTGAAACTTAATAGGATGATTGGACATGCAGAGTAGATGACCCCTATTTATTTTGGGTTCACTAGATCAAAGGTCAAGGTCACAGGAGCCTGTACAGTGATTTAAGAACCACTAGGCCAAGAGTTTTGAAACTTAGCGGGATGACTGGACATGCCAAGTAGATGATCCGTATTGCAGCCAACCATCAGTGTCTCTTTGACTTTTGCTCCTGACCCCTATTGACTTCTTGCCTATAGGACTTTGCATTGGGGGAGGCATGCGCTTTTTTACAAAAGCATTTTCTAGTTATGGTTCTTTTCCTGTTTTGAAAATTGGAATTACTTGGTTAAAAGTTTTGTTTAGGTCCACTTTACTTGAGTGCTGTAAGAGCAATAACTTTGAAAATTTACAGACTTGTTTATTATGATTAGGTGAGTATGTAGGCCAAGAACCGTAATTTTGATAAGCATTTTGTTAGTCATTGAAGAATAGTGAGGGTCATTCTACTCATCTGGGTGCCAGCCATAAGACAGACTGAAGTAACCAAGTTAGCTTACTTTGTTTTGACTTTATGTTTTATTCTTTATTGTTTCTGTCTTACTAACTTAGGAAATAAGTATTTTGTAGTTACCTTTTTGTTGTCTTAGTTCCCTTTCCTTGAATGCTATAGCTTTGAACTTTAGCATTTTTTGTCATCAATAGGTGAGTAAGAAGGCCAAGAACCATAACTCTTTTCTTGCATTTCGTCAAGTACTGACAGAAGAGTGTTGATTTAAATATGTCATATACTGCATTATCAGTTTCAAAGAAATTTTGACCTCCATCTGAAGACAAGCACCTTTAAGATAATGAATAATTATATTTCAGATTTGGAGGGAGTACACCATCATCCAAGATATCTATATCTGGAACTGGGGTAAGTTTGTAAAATACTACACCATTTTGATAGCCCTATATATTTTATACTAATTTATTTTAGGTTGATTATGAAGCAAGTTTAACCACTTTTATTCATCACTCTTGGCCTTATTCTCCATGATATCTATTGCCAAAAGAGTGCAGGAGAAACAAAAACTTTTTTCTCTTTTTAATGCTTAGTGCCATGCAAGGGAGCTACTGGAAAAGACAGTTTTCAGGTCTTGATATGACAAGATGAGTGAGTGAAACCAACAACCTTGCAGACTTGGAGCAGATGCTCTACGCTATCAATGCAGTCAAACTTAACTTACTGGAAGTTATGAGTGCATTTGCTGTTTTATGCGGGGAAAATATTGTAGATCAACTGTTTTAGCAAATTTTTTCTGTTGAAGAAACAAATTGATATAAACACAAAAAAAGAGATGACCGTACTGAAATTTAATGAATTTCTAGTCTTGCTGAATTTTCAAAATGGCAAGTTTATTTTTATATTAAAGACTGATACAGAAGTCCTGAAGAAACGAGCTGAAAGGTTTGGTCAAGTTATAGCACCCACATTGTCAAAGGTAGACGAGGCAGAAAAAATAAGAAAGAGAAAAGAAAGATTTGGAGACGTGACATCGGTAACAAACAACGGACCAAACAAAGCTAAACTGGTGAAAGTAAATGCAGGTTCTGCTGAAGAGGTAAGAACTTGCTACTGCAAGTTTTAATGTTTAGAATAAATCTTAATTTCTGCCTGAATTAATCAGCATACAAAGTGAAATAGTCTGATCATTGATTACAGACATTAATAGTTTTGACATATACTTCATGGCAAAAATTGATGGAAAGAGTTAACATGCTGGATTTTGAACAATAAAATAACTGGATATTTTATTGATCTTGAACATAATTAGCAAGAGTGGTAATTTATTTATAAACCTATTATTAAAAATAATTAGGCATGGTATTTGATAAATAAGAATGGCAGCTCTGTCAATAAAATGAATATAAAACACTAGATTTAGATTAAACTTTGGACATTGCTGAGGCATGAGAATTACTTGATGATAGAAATTACTTTGACAAGTTGTGAACTGTTAATTTAAAAGCTGGAAATGACAGTGGTCTTGCAGTTTCCCAGTAAACTCTATCCAAAATATCAACATCATGGCACTAAATTTTGGACTTTTTCATATGCATCATTGCGTAGTCACTTTGCATTTATATTAGTGTAAACAAGTCTACAAGTTTCATTTTATGGTTAATGATGTTATGTTAATGATTTCAGGAGAAAAAGAAGAAGAGAGCTGAGAGATTTGGGATGTCCTGAACCTAGCAATATTTTATGGATGACCTTTAAGCAAAACGTTGAGAAATAAGCAATGTAAATTCATAGCATCGGAATCTTAAGGCAGCTAAATAGGAGGTACTTAAATTATCAATCCTTCAGTGTTTAGGTATTTAAATGATGACTCATTAAGAGATACTTAAATGACAGGTTTTTAATGCATAGATACTTTAATGATCAAGCATTAGAAGGTACTTATTTAAGTACATAATTGACAAGTCATTAAATATTCAGACACTTATTTGATTAATCATTAGATATTTAGATACTTAAATGATAAATCATTAAGAGATGTTTAAGTGACATATGATCTTAAATATTTTGACACAATCATTAAATATTAAAAGTACTTTAAGAATGTATCATCTCATATGTTAGTACTTAAATTATGGACCATTCTGTGTGTTGGTACTTGAATAATGGTTTAATAGATCTTACCAGTAATATACTTAAATAATAGATCATTAAATGTTTAGGTGTCATTGTAAATGATGAATCTTTTGATATTCAGGTGCCTAAATTATGGGTTGTTAGGCTATTTTATATTGTATGTATGTATGCTGTAAGGTTTTAACAGGTCATGTTAAATCAAAAAAAAATTACAGTTAAATCTATCAGAAGTTAAAAAGAATAAAACAGACAATATGAAAAATACATCTAAAACTTGATGACATGGTTTTAGAAAACAAAAAAAAAAATGTAAAAAAAAAAAACCGCTACAACTTCAGCATTTAAATTATTCATGAAAAGTTTATTTTTAAAAAGAGGTGGGATTTAAGGCAACATGGTGGAATTTAAAAAGGGCATGACGAGGTTTCGCCAGCTTCTCTATAGAAATAACACTAGAGTCATACTTTGTATGTTAACCTGAACAGTATCCAGCTGAGATGTGGAAGGTTGGTGTTTCTACCCTATCAAGGTTCTCATCAATGCTCAGAATAATGTCCAAAGGGGCATCTTGTGTCTTCGCCCACCAGTATAGCTGTAAATTCTCTATATGACTTAAACTGTGTCACTTATACAGTGCTTTCAAAGATCAGTGAGAATTGTTCTAAAGGGAAATGAACTGGTCAGTCAATCAGTTAACCAACCAATGATAGGAAATAGTATTATGAGGTAACTTTGAAATGATACTAGCCGAAAACTAAATGAAACAAACAAAACGAAAAATAGAATAAACTGTTTGTGAAAAACTGACGAATCACTTACTGTGAAATCATAAATATTTCATGGGGGACTAATTTTCGTAGATTTCGTGGTTGAGAAATCCACGAAATTTAATCCCAATAAGTAAAATTCCCATTAATTTTATGTTCAAAAGTTGAAATCCACGAATTCATATCCCCACGAAATAGCCATTTTGACCAAATCCACGAAATTTCATGCCCACGAAATTATATGATTTTACAGTAGTTGTTCACTGAAGTTATTTTCTTAATGTATGCAATATTGCAAGAACAGGTCACATATAATGTTTTTAATAAATAGACAGATAGATACCTTTTATTTCCTCCAACATATGGAGACCAGAATAATTCAGTGTACACAATTACACAACATGTGTGTGAAAAAATAGTACAACGTGATTGACAAGGTACATTTGGGGTATTGTATTTGAAACAGGGATTGTGTCAGTGAACAAAACGAATATTGTATATTTTTCAAGCATGATAATATTCCTAACTTAACAAGCTAAATAAATTTAGTATCGCTATTGAACCTACATGATTTGAATATTCTGATATCACATACATGTTCTTTAGAACTAAGAAAGAAATAACTTGCTACCTTGACTGTGATTCTATAAACAAGGAAAACTTATAAGAGTAACCTAGCTTCTAAATCTTAACCTTTAAGCTCCTGCCGGCAATTGATTCTGCTTTGGCGACCAGTGCGGATGTGCAGGCTAATCAGGGTCTGCACTGTTCGCTATTCAGTCAGTAAATTTTCAGTGAACATCCCTTTGAATAATAAATGGTATTGCCCAAATTGGATGATGGACCAGTCCATTTTTGAAATTTAGCAGGGTAAAGGTTAAGATTAAAGAGTTCATTTATCAATGTGGTAAACAACAGATTTAAAAACAAAAGGATAGAAAATCATGTGGTTTGTTGATGAGGTAAAATTTTAGTTATGACAAATCACTGATTAATCAAACACACCATCATGTAATAATCACCATTCATTAGTAATTTTATGAAGTCAGAAAAATATGTAGTAAGTGACAAACAACAGGTGAAGTTTCATCACAGAGATAGAAATAGGAAAGTACATGGTGGAACGGTTTGGGTCTGTGACTCCGAATCAACTTACCTCCCCTGGATCAGTCCTCATTGATGTGGTTGAAGTTTTTTTCATGTAAATAAACCATTGTGCTGGCTTGTGAAATGTTTGTGGTTCTACTTGGTTGCCTGACCATATGTTAAAAAATTGCCAGAAAGGGGCATTATGGGTCTTGAAAGTCTTAATCATGGCAATTTTTTCCAATACCTGAATATAGAGGATATTACAAGAGTGTCTTTTTGATATCGAATATATTAAACGAGTTGAGTAAAATAATAAATTGCGAGGCTCTGCAGAGCATTTTATCAATATTACTCAGCTCGATTAATCAATTCAGTGTGGAAAGTCACAAATGTAATATTATTTTATCACATTAACATAAAAAATTCTAGTTTCTTTAATTATTATAAACACATCAATTTGACCAACGTCTCCTATACTTTAAATGAAGTTGACGTCAAAGCTTTATTACAAAAGTGTATTATCAATTTTTATGTAATGGCTTTATTTCACTCCAGCAACGTCAGATATGTGATAAAAGTGTAGTAATGAACAAGTGTAATGGCAAATAAGTGCAGTGATGGTAACTTACAGTTTCAAAACCAAAACAAAAATACAAAACAAACCCCTCCCCCCCAAAAAAAACCAGAGAACATAAGTCCACAGGTATAACGATTTTCTAATGACATTTAATTGATCAATTAAACAAGCATATATGTATTACTGGTTCAAAAAAAAAAAGAACTTCAGTCACCTGTTCTGCATGAGGAATAAGTGTTAAACAACAACCACCACCATTATATTGTCATCAACTTCATCATCATCATTGCCATGAAATGGTTTTGATCTTGATGCTATGAATTTATAGTGCTTTCTTGGAGCAAGTACAAGTGTTGAGACAACAACGGCAGCCGAGAACTCGAACTCCTTTCGAAGGACATGGATTCTTGATTTTTCTTTTTTAATTCCTAACATTATTGATTTTATGCTGTTCTTGTTTACACATTCTTATGTTGAGTCACTGTCATTTCATATTGTTTAAACTCTTAACACAAAGTATGTTATAAATCTGTTTTTATGTACTCAAGTCTATGCATGTTATTAATATTGTTGTGCTACTGTATCTAAATGTTTAGATACAGTGAAATCTGTCTAGAGTCAACATCACTTGGAAAACTACGAAATGTTTCTTGTACAGCAGTTACCCTAGAGAGAGGTTAGTGTGCTAAGTTTATGTAATGAGATGCTTGTAGAGAAATGCTTGTCTGCCTGTTTAGCTCAGTAGGGAGAGCACAGGTCTAAGGATTCATGAGTTTGATTCTCAGGTGAGGCGTATGTTCTCTGTAAGGATGTGATAATAGGCATGGTGTCAGGAGACATTTAGTCTGCTGAGAACAGGTTAGTACTAGTACAGAACCAAGGAACTCTGGTTAGGTTATCTCTCCGCCGTTACATGACTGAAATACTGTTGAAAAACGGCGTTCAAGCTTGTTTGTAAGTACAGTCAAACTGAGCATTGGATTAAAGCTGCATATAACTTGAGACCTAATTTTGCCTCTCCAGATGTGGTTTTCATACACAGGTTTGACTGTACAAATTGGCGTCTTGGTGCGCACTTGGTAGGATTCTTTGTGTTATGAGACTTCAGAATGGCTAATTTGGCATCAACATTTTATAAACCCAGATATTTTACCATATACTTCCTGCAAGCCAATATTTGTAGCAAAATGATTTAGGTTTATTAAGTTATTATTGTAGTCTCAGGTAAATAATCCAGTAATCATATGTTGGAGCCTTTAAGTAAAGCAGTATAGAAAGGCTTGCAAGGGTTGTATATAATTTTTTGATAATTGTATCTTGAAGTAGCAGTTCCATAATGACCTAAGCAAATCTATATTGTCAGTACATATTTTCAAATATTACATTATTGTTCAGCCTTACGTGTATCTCGTACAAGCACATTGTTTCTTACAACTGTAGAGCGTGAAAATTGCATGCAAAGAATATTTGATATAACTCAAATTGTTGATTGTATTTGTCACTACAGCAAAGGATTAAGATGGAGGCTTGAAAAAAATTTAACAAAAATCACATCGATTTTTGATTGGTGTAAAATGATCAGATGTGTTTTGATCTGTATTTGAACTGAATCTGAATGGAATAACTTGTATTGGTTTATATTTAAAATTTCATATTAAAGGCACTACTTTTAATACTGCCATGAACTTTTACAGTTAGAGCCACAAAGGGAGGTAATAGAAAAATACATTCAGTAAAACTTTACTATATTCGTCAGTATTCATACCTTTGACAAATACTAGAGAAAACACTTATTGGAAATGGGATTTAATAAATTAATATATTTTATGTTCATAATGGAAAATCTCGCAGCCACATTTTAAACAAAGACAATATGAGCCTTTAAATTGATATTTGTAGTGGAACAACATGTATTCATTTATATTTGAATTTATTTGTAGTGGAACAACATGTATTCATTTATATTTGAATTGATTCTGAGTGAAAGGAAATGACACTCTGGCACTTTTTTGCCTGAATTTAAAACTGAATTCAAAACTTATTGAACATTATATTGTTTTGGGGTGACTTTAAACCCAACATAATGCACACTTTATTTGAATGTACTACAGTAGAAATGTAAAATGTACCTGAATTTCATCACAAATACACCAACTACTTTTTGTGAGATTGTAAAATGTTGTTATTACTGTTTCATGCGAATAGAAATGTATGATCTCTACATCTTAAATTTTGTACGCATGTTAGTTGGCTACTATATGAAATTATCATATAATGGTTTCAGTGCTTTTAAGCAGATTTCATGTGTTCAGTGTTTTTATTATGTGTATATGGACAGGAAAGAAATCAAAGAACATCATACTTTGATAGATTAAGGTCTAACTATGTGTATATTGAGTTTGTTTTAATCTCCTAAAACAGGCTTTATTTAAACATGTACCTCTGCTCATAAAGTCATGAGTTATGGCCCTTTGGATGTGTTTTGAAATACATGTTTTTTTGTTTTTTTTAAATCATGTATTACAAAAATCTTAACATAGATTCTTACCTGCAAAAGGATGGGTTATAAATCTCTCTTATTTGTAATAATTTCTTGTTCCACACTATTGTTTCTGGTAGTTATTCTTGTAACAGTAAAAATGGTATTGTACTTTAAAAGGGGATTATCAAAATGTAATCATGGTTCGAATGAACTCTTTTTGCCATCTACCAGATTTATTTGATTGTAGATTATACATGACGGGTCCTGAATTCAAGTTAGAAAGCTGCAGGTTGTTATTAGACCCATTTGAAAGGATGAAAGAATATTTTATCCAAGGGGACATAGTAAAGAATAACCCCTCTCTCCCTCTCAAAACGTTATTTGAAAATGCCAATATTAGAATGTTGGACTTGGCAGTTACTGCTAGTATCAACATAAATAAATAAATAACCTTTTCTCTCTATTGACTGGAGCTTAAATTGTGTTGTGCATTTTGGTTAATCTTGTTGCAGTTAAAATTAATTTCTCTTATTGTGAAGTTCTAATGTGATTTGTCAGTCACTGAGATGTAGATATGCATCTGTTTTATTGTAGCCAGCTGAAAAAAGTGAGTTTTATACTTTTTGAGATATAATTAATCATTTTGCAGTAAATTAATGATTAATTGTGTACTTTACAAGACACACAAAATGTCATGAATTTCTCTAGTATACAGTCTGTTTGAGAAATTGATAGGGAATTGTCTTGAATTTCAAAACTTAGTTTCTAGTTGTTTTAGAAAAAGTTGCCAACAATATGTATGTCACTTTACAATTGTAGAGGTAGACATATTACTGTAAATATGAAAAAATAAACTGTTTTATAAATAAAGAATAAAATAAATGCTGAAGTTGAATGTTATTATTTTTTCTTAATTTTTAGCCAGTTGCATGATTTGTTGAGTTAAGAAAACAAGTACAAGTTCTGTTCAGTATTGTGGCATTTTTATTTTTTTTGCAGTAATGTAAATAATAGGTAGCATTGGGTTTAAAACAAAATATATAGAGTTAGATCAATAGTTGGCTTGTTGGCCCAGGCGGTGAGTGGAAGGAAATGTTATCATTTTGTAGTGTTCGAATCTTGCATCCGTCATAAATATATATATATATTTTTTTAATTATGTATGTAAAAATTTGTATTTTTCTCTGGTTTCTTATTCATTATTTTGTTAAACCAGTATCAGTAAATGAATCAGTACTGAAATTATGACTGGGCAATGCTGTTTGAAGTGAAGCATATGGTTGTCATAAAAGTTGGAATTATTAAGAAATGAAATGATTTTTTTCGGTGTTCATGCGAAATGAACGACAGAATAGGATCGGCAAATTAAACATGAATCGCATGCGAAATGAACGACAGAATAGGATCGGCAAATTAAACATGAATCGCATGCGATTCATGTTTAATTTGCCGATCCTATTCTGTCGTTCATTTCGCATGAACACCGAAAAAAATAATTTCATTTCTTATATTTACATTTTATTATCCCCCGACGAAAGCTTTAATGACTGTTTTTAAGACGGATAATACTTCGCAAGTAAGACACGGAGCGATATCCACTTGAATGCGTTGCATAGCGACCCACTCGAAACGGTGGTCAAAAACTAGGTCACTCGGTTTAATCAAAGAAAAACTGTCGGGTATTTTGGCCCAGTTATGGCCGTTTTTGGACTTGGAAATTGCTTGTAGTCAGTGGATGGCAGCTATCAGTTTTGAGGTCAGTGGTCAAAGATGAAAATCTCGGTGACAGTTGTACAAAGAAACGCTTCGCCAGGTGTTGAGACCCCTTTCTCTACGATCCTCGCATTTTGCAAACACGTTGTCCTTGAGCAGTGCAAAACCTCTATTGAGTTTGAGGTTTAGTAGGTAAAAGTTTGCAGTGAATACTAGAATGAGAAACACTAAATTATGAGGTCAGTTGATGAAAGGTGAATGCCATGGTAACTGTTCCTACAAAAAATAAGTCGCAACGGATGAAGATGGCCACAGTCGTGTCAGGTAAGTGTTCAGACGGACGTATTAATGCCATTGTTTGGCCGTCCGTTTGTTTGCAATTTCGTCATCTCAGATTGCTTTGAACTATGACCCTCAAACTTGAAAGGAACATTGCTTCGGACTTAGTGGTGCTCTTGTTTACATGACAGTTCTAGCACATGAAATCACTACGTCGCTTCGTTGGGAGTACCAGTTGGAATGTATTTGCTTGTATTTACATGTATTTGTATGTCTGTCTTTCTGTTCAGTCTGCCAAACAATTTTTGTCAGACTGATACCGGGGTAAGCGATTCATTCCAGTGAGAGATTTCCTCGAAGTTGGAATAAAAAGGAATCACAAGGTGACAGATCTGGGTATTACACCTTTTTAGATCTCTAATAACCCGATGTTTGATGGAGCATTGTCGTAAAGAAGTAGAACATATTTGAGCCGTGCCATGAGAAAATCAACATAGTGGGTTTTCGACCAGCATGGATCCAGACCAGCCTGCGCATCCGCGCAGTCTGGTCAGGATCCATGCTGTTCGCTAATGGTTTCTCTAATTGCAGTAGGCTTTAAAAGCGAACAGCATGGATCCTGACCAGACTGCGCGGATGCGCAGGCTGGTCTGGATCCATGCTGGTCGCACACCCACTATGTTGGTTTTCTCATGGCACGGCTCATTTGATACCTTGTAGCAGTTCATTCAGTATTACATCACACTGGTACCGCCCTGTGACACATTTCGACCTTTCACTGAAATTTGAATTGAAAACCAATAGCATGTAAAGTAAATAAATTATATATAATCATTTAGCTACAATTTGGTTTCGTCTGTTTTTCATGTTTTCTTTAGCAAAACGTAGCAAAATGTTTTTAAAGAGATTCGCTTTAACACGGATCTGCTAGATAAGGGCATATAATTACAATGTACAAACGGTATACAGTTCATTATTCTCATGTGACTTGTCACATTATAAGTCTGTAAACATGAACGATTAGCGCACTGCATGAAAGCACCGAATTGTAGTAGATTTTTATTTAAACATTTGGAAACAATCCTAAAGACGTTTATTTGTCAGTGTGAAAAATTGTTCCTGTGCCATTTATCTGATTGTAAGAAATATTTATGTAGAAAAGGTGTAATAAATATCATATTTTATTAGAAAGATAAGGAAAGATTTGGTTATTATGTCTCGTCTTAATTTTTGTTCGTCTGTCTTTCACAAAATCATTCCGCTTTGTATCAGTTCACCTTCTTAACCTTTAGCCTGCTGGCGGCAGGTGATTCTGCCTTTGCGACCAGTGCTGACCAAGATCAGCCTGCACGTCCGTGCTGTCTGATTATGGTCTGCACTGTTCGCTATTCAGTCAGTAAATTTTCAGTAAACATCCTTCGAATAATAAATGGTATTGCCCAAATTGAATGATGGACCTGTCCATTTTAGAAATTTAGCAGGTTTAAAGGACTTTTAAATAATCTGGAACGAACTGACTGCAATGAAACGATGCTGCTGAACGGAAGTTTCAGACACGTTGATTTATGGTCAAAGTCAAGGTCATACATTTAATTAAGAACAACTGTCAAAATGCAGCGTTTCATTCCATATTTTGGCTATTAACCCATTGAAGGAGCTGTAATACTTTGGTATAAATATAAGCGTTAGTTAGACAACTTTAAGTCATTTCATTCCAAGTTTAAGGTCGCATGGTGAGAGCAAAAGCTTCATAGTCGGGATTTTACATCCTTTCTCTAACGATACTTTGACACAAGTGTTTGGTGTAACTAGAAAACGCAAACTATCGGTTTAAGGCTCACGTCGTACCTTTAGATCAGAAGTCAAATATTTCATGTCCATTAGCTTATATTTATTTTCCCAGATGCTCCGTTGGTTACGTGGCACAACTAGATTACACAATTATAATATAATTAGGCAATACGTCAAAGGTTTCAGTCAAACAGGGGCCCGAACCCGGAACCCAAGTACCCTACAGACTGAGCTGAATGCTACCTAGCATATATTATATTTGTTTAGTCGAAATACAAATGTGACTCCATTACTACACTTCTTTTCGGATATAAATCCCTCATATACTTGAAAGTTACATGTTTTAATTTTGATTTTTGCAAGTTTTACTGGTTAGAAGTCTTTACAAAGACATTTTCCTATGAAAAATACGCCTTTGCATGGTAATAACCCCAAAATATTTAAGATAATGGTATTCTTTAAATCCAGTTCATACGTTCTGCCTTGACTTAGATATGAGGGTTGTGAAATTATGATGAGAAACAAACCACACTTTCATTGAACCAGACTTAAATCGGCCAGGGAAAAGATAAGGCACGAAATATGTTGTGGTTTTAAACATAGGTTAAATGACCTGATGTTTTAAATACTGTCATTTATAGACGAATCATGAGAGAACACTGCTAAAACTAGTAGCTCAAAGTTCAACCAATCCTAATCACGAAAGAACGATAAGGAACTGCGTCTTGCTTTACGAGGCCTAGTTGTGATAAAGAAAGTTAAAAAAAACCCCTGTATAATTGAAATCTTTAAAGTATGTCCATCCTTTAGGCGAGTCCTAGAACGGTTTTTACTCACAAATGTAATCTGTCTGTGCAAATTTAGGTAGATTAGAGTGTCGAGATGGGGGGAGTGTATCCAGTTCGGCAAGAGTCTGAACCGTATAAACTTTCTCCATTTCTACACAAGACATGTATTCTCCATATATTATTAAATCAAGTAAGAGAATTAAGCCTTTCTACAGACGTTATTGTGTTAGCAAATATATATTTTGCCTTAAAGAACATGTCTGTAGTCTGCTACGTAGAGAAATATCCTACTTATTGTCCAAACTGTGCCATTTTTTCCAAGACAGTACCAGCTGTAAAAATGTAAACATTTACTTTAAAAATGCAAAGTAGATCTGGAAAGTGTGTCAAAAAATTGATATAAGTATATAACTCCTCGTTACTCGTACTTCATAGATAAGTAAGTTAAACACATTATTGCAACAAAGAGCATGAAAAAATATGTTCAAAAAGAAGTTTGTTATCCTCTACCATAAACACAGCATGGACACTGAACGCGTATACTAGTATGCTGTAACGATAAACTTACATTTTCGAACACAAGACAATTCTGTAATTTCAGGATCATATTTATATACTTTCTAGGTTTTCACTCAGTCATAGACCTTCTTTTGATAAGACATTTGTACATTTGCCTCAAGAAAGCGAGCAGAAAAAGGAGTGCTGAATATCGTGTAGCGAAGTGCAAGTAAATTGTAGTCAGGTACCTGCATAACGCCGCATTTCAGAAACCGGTCCGCAGAATGTAAAAAACGTCGAAAACATGCGGATATATTTATGGCCTAGTCAAAAGAGTTTTTGCAATGTTGCCGTTTAAGTTTAGAAGGATAGCTCTTTGTCTGACAGACTTATAGAGATTCTAAAGGCTGACACAACAGATCAAAAACGTAGGTTATGGCTCGTTTAACATATATTTTCCACGTGTGTGACACGGACGCATACACTGACTGAACTGTATTCAAATTGATCGCAGAAGGCAGCCACACGATGTCTCTTTATAAAGATAGATCATGATCACGATTTTCGTGTTTATATACAGCCAAATTTGAAAGTCGAGTTCCACGTGTGGGATAAAGCCAGGTGATAATATAAGGTCTCAAATATAGAAGTCATGATCAGCGATTTTATATGGTCATTATATCTCGTTGCCAGATAAGGAGGTTTTATTTCCAAATGTAAAACAGACGATGTTCTGCATCTCGCCTTATTATGACAAATATATCTATTGTGTAAAGATATTTGAAAATCTTTCAAAGAATTGAGCGAACATTAAAATATTACCATTTTTACACATCACACAGAAAAGCGCGATCTACACAATGTTCCATTAAGCAACCTATGCGATATTATTTGAAAATCCTTTGATCTAAAAAAAAATCCCATCAGACATTTCTTCTCACGATACGGCCTAGACCTTGAACCGGCATGACCGAAAGTTGCGTTTTGCAGGCTGAACTTTTATGCCAAATTATTTAAGAATCCTTCAATGTTATAAGAATGTATAAAGCGGATATTGTTACAAACGGACGGACATACGAAATCCCAGAATATAAGCATATGTCTCCTCAGATCTGAGAAAAGACGTTATAATAATGCATCACTAGGTGTTTATAAGAGTAACATTTATATTGAAGATATCTTTGATAACTTTAATTCAATGATTAGAAATATATCTTGTGTAAAATCTTAGCCTATTAAAATTTAGAAATATAATGTTGTTTTTAGGCAGCTTTATAAGAATCCAACAACAAAATAGGCCAAACGTTTTCAATCTTTTTGTGCGACTAACAATATATTAAGTAACATGTATACAACCCTTTAGATGCTTATAAGTGCCAAGCAAGTGAGCTGCAAGTACCATTTTTCACGTCTTTAATATGACAAGCATTGAACCCCGGATATCTCGCACACGACGCGGACACACTTTCGTTGAGCTATTGAGACTATGCCATATGTTACATTATCGCCAAAAAGTTTTATTTATATTATGATTAATATAATTCTAAATGTTAATAAACCGATTACTACATCCGCCGATCTGAATTTTAATCTGGTGAAAATAGATTAATGGACAAACTAGTGACTGGTTGACTTTAACTTTAAAAACATACTCTTTTCGTATTTCTCGTAAAACTAACAAACCCGTACATCCTTCTTTGTACATGCATGACAGTACAGTTAATTAGGTAACTACAACGAACATACAGAAATGCATGTAGAAGTATCAACATAAAAAAGCACAGACATTTATCCTAGACTGTAGGTCTGTTGAAACTATCTATATGTCATTTTTTCGATATTCTCATGTCGTATATGGGGTAACAGTACTCGGCACGTTGAATCTGAACTTCGGAAAATCCAACACGAAGCATTAAGAATTATCACTGATCTTATCACTGTTTCGTTTGACAATTTTCATAGGGAAACTTGCTTCCAACCCCATCGAAATCAGAAGCTCGCATTTTTCTACAAAATCAAGCATCATCTAACCCCACAATATCTTTCCTCCTAGATGACTGTAACTGTTGGACAAATATCCGTTCACAATCGATCACAGAAACATTTATAGTCACACTAAATAGTTTCCGCCATCTACTGTAAGTGACTGGCAACAACTACAGTAGATTAGGAATTCCTCCACTTTATAGCCACCTTCCGAAGACGATTTTATTTTGATATACTGAAGGTTGAAGGACATTATAATACTGGGAAACATAAATACCTAATTCGTCATGCCAGACTAAGGACTCACTGGAGTTCTTTCTATGAACAGCTCTTTTAAAAATATGGTAAACTGTCCATTGTATGTCTGTAGGGAGGTTGAAAACACATATATCACGTTTTCAATATCACGTATCAAGGAGAACGCACAGATCTCAACAACGACTGATACATTATTATCATATTGTTATGTGGTGATTGCACATACATATCTACAACACTGGAGCAATGTTATAGTAAAAAATACCCTTGTGGCAACAGCTTCGTATCCCAGTGATGCTATTCCCAGGGTAGTTCATACTAAAGTCTTTCCACTCCAATCAAAAGTACTCGAACATTTTTGAAAAGAAACTAACTGTTTCGAGGTAATTGATAAACTACGTGCTTGGAAGGGTCGTCATCTGATGTAGGATCGTTATATATTCTCGTAAATATTGAATGGGCGATAAAAATGTTTAAACTAAATAAACTACTGGCACACAAGGGAATATACTTTAGGGGTATAATTCAACTATTGCCTTGATATTGCAACTTGTTCCTTACTAAGATCTGAAAAAAGTGAAAGACGACGAACGTGTACATTCCTACACGCTTCAACTTAACCTGGTCAAAATTCATGAAATGTCTTTTCTGTTTATACAAAACTACATTGATTTGACAGAAAGGGTGTGGTACTGAATTTCTCACACTGTTAGAGCACTCAAGCAACCCCTTCCTTTTACTTAACTTTAAAATCTGCTGACGTGTATATACAATTTAGCCACAATTTATTTCTATTAGAATTATGGAGCTACCAAGTTAGTCAGACAAAGTTCTTTAGGTTGATGCACAATACATGTATTTATATGAGCCACGCCATGAGAAAACCAACATAGTGCATTTGCGACCAGCATGGATCGCTTTCATAGCCTATTGCAATTAGAGAAAACGTTAGCGAACAGCATGGATCCTGGCCAGACCGCGCGGATGCGCAGGCTGGTCTGGATCAATGCTGGTCGCAAATGCACTATGTTGGTTTTCTTATGGTGCGGCTTATATTTTCAAATGACGAAAACACTCCTTTTACGAAATACTTAACAGTATGTGTGCTTAAACGATTTCTTTAATTAAACAACATTTTCTTTGAGCATGAAACTGGCGCTATAGACGACCACAATGAAGCGTGATTTGCGGATAATTATACATGTTCTTGAAAGTTGCAGCACTGCAGTTCATGCAATGTCCTGCATAATGTTAAAATTGAAATCGAGACATTGTACCGGGAACATATGTATAACAAATACTTGTTTTCAACAATTTTGACGCTAAAAAGCATTTGGTTTATAGATCTAGAACTGCAACAGTCTTTAAATTTCGTAAGAAAATCCACAGAAAGTTGATATAAGATGCAGTAAAAATGCAACTGAACGGCAAATTTGAAAATAAGTACACATTAGGAAATTAAATCTATAAACAACCTGAGTCTTATCTAAGTTACCGGAATATTTTCATGTTTGTCACGCATGCATGCATTCTAACAGTATATAATCTCTTGGCAAACATTTGTCTGGCGTCACTTGATCATTGTTAAAGGTACTGTAATTGTTTAACTTAACTCTTTTTATATCGTTCTAACAAATAATCTGTTGTCTATTACTATGTATGAAGAATATACACTTTCTTAGATATCTTTGATTTTCACTTCGGAAGTTTGTTTGTAATTTGAATAATAAAACTGAAAATGTAGATTTAAATATTTACTATAAATCAATGCTTTAAGTATTTATGATTTTAAAAAAGAACACACAAGTTAAGCTTTTGTTGTTTTTTTTTTTTTTAAATAAAGGAAGCACGTTTATTTGATGTTAATTAAAAATAAGAAAGCAAAGACGCGCTTTTTTTTAAATACGCTGCAATAAGAAATAGTTCTAAAAAGAAACCCATTCAATTGATTTTATTTTTATTATCATTTTGATATCGGTATGCAAGAAAAAGATTCTGTCACTGGTTATAGGTGCAGATGGGAATATCCGGCTCTCGGGTAGCTGGAGCCTCGTCACCGCCTACACAGTTACCCTCGAGACCGGAAATTCACATCTGCACCTACAACCAGTGAAACAATCTTATAATAAGTGATTATTTAAATTTACTATTTAGCATTCAGCATACATAATTCAACATAAACTGTCAATGTTAGATTTAAATATCTTTCAAGATGCAATATTTACACGAGTGGCATAGCCACGAGTGAAAAGGTAAGATATAGTGTTCGCTTGCGTAAGGTATTTTGATCTTAAATGTAAAACAAACAAATGAGCCGTGCCATGAGAAAACCGATATAGTGGATTTGCGACCAGCATGGATCCAGACCAGCCTGCGCATCTGCGCAGTCTGGTCAGGATCCATGCTGTTCGCTTTCAATGCCTATTGCAATTAGGGAAACCGTTAGCGAACAGCATGGATCCATGCTGGTCGCAAAGCCACTATGTTGGTTTTCTCATGACGTGGCACAAATTTTCTTTTTATTTAATGTTTTGACTAAATTTATCCATTTGAAAGTTTCTGAACGGTGAAAAATATATTAAATTTTGTGTAAATACCAGATATATCTCACTACAACATGTCAATTAATTAACGAAAATACCGCAGTATAAAATTATTGGTGGTATTTTGGCATTAATTACTAAGTATTTCGCAATTTGGCATTAAGCATCGAGTTTTGGCATTTAGGAATTGGCATGGTACACCGGACTTCCGAAGATAGGCCTAATGTAAATAACTTGCGAGATGCTTGTAAATGTTAAGATTTATAAAGACATTTTTGAAAACATTTACAGAGAAGCTGCATCAACATGAAATTTTTGCTGTGTCTGCTGGTTCTGCTGCCCCTGGTTTACTGTGCCAGTGTTGATAACAAAAGATTCGTCATGGATACCGGTACGTAACAACACGTTATCTAGGTGTTGGGAGTATTATGCTACTAAAGGAGAGAAATAAATAAATCCTTTATCATTTTATCGTTTCAATGCATTATTCGTGTAGTGATTCATTAAAACTTGATTATTCTTTTCCAGCGAAACGCAAACTCTCTTTCTCTCCCTCTCTCCCTCTCTCCTCCCCCCCCTCTCTCTCTCCTCCATTTGCCCTCTGTCTGTCTGTCTGTCTCCGTGTATATTTGTTTGCATATCAGAAAATAGGGGAAATAATAAGAATATGAAAGTATTTTCATTTTTATATTTTTTGTTGTTGTTAAGAAACTAGTCGGTTGTAAAATCTCATTAGTCGATTGTAAAAGCTCATAAAAGCTTATGTTCATATGTTGCTGTTTTGCCGACTCAAAATAAATCTTATCTTATCTTATCTTATCTGTTGTTGTTGTTTAAACTTGCAAATGAATGAAATGAATGTCAAAACTTACTTTAATTATTATCTTTCCGCAGTGAGACAGACGTTGACGGCTATTCTTTCGGCGGACGCTACGCAGGCAGAGTGCGAACACCAGTGCGGCAAGTACGTCACCGGCCTTTTATCATTAGGCTGCGGAACCCTTTGCCACGAGTAAGTTTGTGCCATATCAGAGATTTTATTTTTGCTCAATCAAAACATTCAGTCACCTGTTGCAGATCTGTTTTTTTTTATCACGTTTGTCGTAAATTCCTAGGATTTTTTAAACAGGTTATAGATCAGTTATTGAACATCCAGTGTAGTAACGGAGCGCAGTGAAACGTATTGTTCTTTTAAAAAGTAAACCTGAAGATAATCATAAGCAGACCTCGCAGATTCCGTCTGATTATCATATCAAAACAATATTTATGTAATGTATAAGACACTCACATTTTTCCTCTGTTGATAGTTTTGCATGCGTAATTTGCATGTTCTGTCTTCGCATATCCGGTTAAAGACATGGAAACTGACATAAAAAGAATATACTTAAGCTTTACGTATTTTTATTCTCATTCGTTTGCTCAGGTTTCACACAATTTCTTTGTATTCTCAATATAACGTGTACACATTCTTTACAGCGAAACATTATAAAATATTTTTATTTCTAGGGTGATAGCAGCACTTCAGAAAGCAGCAACTACGCCATCAAGCGGATAGTAATGGAAAGCTTCTGAATTAATTACATAGAAAAATAAAAACAAATAAGAGTCTTTGTTTTTTTCCAAGACTGTGCACACAATTCCGCCCGTCCTCCCCAAGACTGAGTACACAATTCCGCCCGTCCTCCCCAAGACTGAGTACACAATTCCGCCCGTCCTCCCCAAGACTGAGTGCACAATACCGCCCGTCCTCCCCAAGACTGAGTGTACAATACCGCCCGTCCTCCCCAAGACTGTGCACACAATTCCGCCCGTCCTCCCCCAGACTGTGTGCCAGTCCGTCCCTCTGTATTTGTATCTGTAAGTGAGCATTCAGTCCGATCATTAACAATGTCTGCCTTAGGTTGTTTTAACTTTTGAAAAATACCACGCCTAAGATACACAGAGGTGTTGTCTGTCTGTCTGTCACTGATATGTGTGTTGTCATTGATATGTTCAGTGTTGTTATATTTTTGGTCCTTTAAGGATCACGGAGTATATTAAACAAATCAACTGACGTTTAAAGTGGAGAAAATTTATCTTCTGTGGTGGTAAAAATGATGAATTTCGATAATGTGTGGAATGTTTATATCTTCTAAACGTAGCTTACTCAACATAACCTTTGAAACAAACTGAAAACATTCCGTCATTTTGCTAGACATTCACATCTGTTTTGGCTCCAAATTACAGACAAAATAAATGATGTAATTCGCACTCAGCTTACCTCTGAAGACACAAATTTGTTTGACAACAGCAATTTCATGGTTAATTAGGAAGGTCAGATTTCTTCAGCCCCACATATTTGCAAATAAGTAGGTAAGACGTTCTGATAACCGGGCTTTGCCCGGTTATCAGAACCTCTTACCTATACATATTTTTGAGTAATAACTTACTTGGCACTTTCATACGGAAGAGCATTAGTGCCAGGTGCATGTTGTTTATAAACTCAAAGTTTCGAGTTACGTATCTCGAAATTTTAAAATACTAAATCGAAATTTCCAGTAACGTATCCCGAAATCCCGATATTTCGAGTTACTAAGTCGAAATTTCAAGTTATTAAGTCGAAATTTCGAGTTATTAAGTCGAAATTTTGAGTTGTTCGAGTTACTTACTATAATAGTTTTCGTTGATGTACAGGTCCTGGCCAAGATTAGGTACCTGGTGTATCCGTCGGGTAGCCCCACAGGGTCGTATGGCACCGTTTGCTTATGAAAAATATCACTATTTAAGCTCAATCCACTGGGGTCACGGCCATGACTTCTCATATGACACTAGTACTGGTTTTTCAAGGAAGCGGACACGAGGATTGTTTCAATAAACTTGAAGCTCTCATCACGGTCGAGCTAAAACAAATTAGTATAAACTAAACCATGTTTAAGTCTGGAAGGTTTACGACCTAGTTTGAGCCCATATGGAAATGAAATATAGACATACCCTACATGGACGTGTAGTAGTATGAGTTTGCTCAAGATCGTGTACCCGGACAGATTTAGATTTTGAGGAGACGTCATAGAAAGTCACCGGGAAGTATTCAAACTTCACTATTTTGACCATATCTGGAAGGTTTTCGGCCTAGTTTGAGCCCCTTCCACCTGAACATACTATAAATGTAAATGAAGGTATATATCCTGGATACAGTTTGAAATCTGGAATAGCTCTAGAGGCTATGGAAGGTCATACATTAATGTATGGTAGTATATGTTCAAATCCCTACAAGTTGGGTACAATATTATGGATGTGTAGATAAATGATTCCACTTCTAAGAGTCAAAAGCCGTCCATTACATTTTGGCCTTTGACAGACGGACAGACGACCAAATTTTGCGGATAAAAGGGCAAGATACGAAGTCGAAATTTCGTGTTATTAACTCGAAATTTAGAGTTACTAAGTCGAAATTTCGAGTTAGTAAGTCAAAATTTCGAGTAAATAAATTTCGAGTCAAGTATCTTGAAATTTCGAGTTAATAAATAAAACGCATCTGACACTAAAGCTCTTCCGTACTTTTATGCTTCGGTAGGAACAAAATTCATTGCCCAGTCAATATCTGCAGCAATCATGTGGACAGCGCTTGAAACAGAGTTTGTTTTCGCGCTGTGTTATTACCATGAATATAAATGTGGCCGATATGGAAACAAATGTAGATGTCTTTAACCACAAAATGTCCATGTGCCAGTGCAGGAATATTTAACTATTTTTGAAAACATCCAACTGAGATTTCAACTTTTGGCTCTAGATATTCCCTAGAATCTATTTCTATGGACAGATATTTTAAAACATATAACGTATATCTATTTCAATATATACTTCAGCAATTATTTAGCCATTGCCATGCTGGACACGATTGATTCTGTCTTTGTGACCAGTGTAGATCATGATCAGCCCGTGTTTATGGTGACCAACAGGAAGTTGGTATTCAGATATGTAAATCAAGAACAGAAGCAACCAATGAATTAAGTACATCAAATATTACATAATATATATAAATTTTAGAATATATTTTAAGATTCACATTGTCATTCAGTTACTGAATAAAAGAGACTTGTATACGTTTAGACACATCTATGAAAACATAACCACACGAATGGCATCAGTTATCAAATTATCACTTGCTGACAGTAATAAAGAAGTACAGACTATTTAAACATAAGCACCTATTTAACATATAAACATATCTACATTGAAGACAGATAAGAAGTGTTAATCATGCCACTGGTAGTATACGCATTTCAATAGGAGGTCAATAACTCCTGTTGAAAATTACTTAAAATACTTTACATGTGTTTGAAACTTAATAAAATAAGATATATATGTAGGTTAGATCTCTTGAAGAGATCGAGATCCTGTACACTTTCATAGTATATTAGGTGGGTGGGATATGATAATTATATCGTATATTTATTGATACAGCTTCAAGGGCCTGTGAATACCTCATTTTTAAAATATTTAAAGACGCAAGAATTAAAACAAAGCTGTAATACTCAGAGATATATTAAGACACATATCCTTTCCATCAACTATAAAAAGAGCTGATTAACACTGATTTATATTATGCAATCGTCAAAAAGGGTATATCATACAGAATACATTCTCACCTACAGATAAAATCATTTAATCTGCTAAGAATTAAAAAGCAGATCCTGGTAGTATTACAAACCGATTCGATTTAATCATATTTTATTGCTTCTGAACACATAATACATAGCACATATACATAATAAGTAACAAAAGCAAATGGGTTGGGCTACAAGTTATTGCAACATTAGAAGTCAGCCCTTCCCAAGTGCGTAACATTAATAGCAAATGAAAAATGAACGAGTGTATTAGTTTAACTAAGCATTCCTTATACAAAGATATATGATAGTGATAATAACTACAAAGATAAAAAGATGAAGGAGAAGAAAAAGAAGAAGAAGAAGGGAAATATTATGATGATGATATCAATGTAGTAACAAAATGATAACCCTAATAGTATTTATGATAATAATTACACGATGATGTAGTAACAAAATGATAACAATAATAGTATTTATGATAATAATTACACGTTGATGTAGCAACAAAATGATAACAATAATAGTATTTATGATAATAATTACACAATGATAATTAATAAATTTTAGTATTAGTCAAGTTATGGTTGTAATCATTATAGTTGAGCTAGAAAAGAAAAGAAAAAGAAATATATGCTGCTTTATATCCCCGAGTGTCTACCCAGTAATCACAAACATCCTGTCCCAAAGTAACGTAATAATGACAAGAGGACATGAGAAATACATTATGTACTGTCGAAACGTCTTGTATGTTTGATATAGTTTTGAACTTCTGTGAAAAGAGTAGTGTTATCTTCTATAGAAATATTATCATTGCCATACAAAAGCTTATTGACACTTAGTGGGTGAAATAATCTTGTTTTAGTAAAAAGTTCTCTTCTTTGATGTGAAAAACGAGTGCATTTAAAGAAATAGTGTTCTGCGTCTTCCGTTTCGGATCCGCAGTCGCAGTTTGGATTTTCTCTGATGTGATTATTAAACAAGTCGGCGTTTAGATTATTGCACTTGTTTCGTATCCTAGCGTGAAACACAGAGTATTGTCTGTCACCAATTAAGTAAAAAGTAGGGAATTGTGGAGGCTTGAAAATTTCTTTAAGTTTACTTTTGAAAGCCGAAAGAGTTGGTAGCTGACGAGTTTCAATGTTCAGATCATTCCATAACTTTATTGCAGAGGGAATAGTAGATTGGGAGTAAATTTCAATACGCCTAGCTAAAGTTTCAAAATCGGCATTGTTTCTTAAATTGTACTGGTTTGAGTCATTCACGATCGATGGAAATAAATCTAGTAAATATGTTGGAAGATCATCATTTTTTTCCTTTGTATATTAAAATTAATTTTTGTATTTTTCTGCGGTCAGAAAGAGAAACCCATCCAATTTCGTTAAGAAGTCTTTCTATTGATACTGAACGCGTTAGCCCAGTAACAATACGCGCTGCTTCAAGTTGAATCTTTTCTAATTGATCTTTTTCATAATTCGCACAGTTATCCCAAACAACAGAGGCATATTCTAGAACTGGTCTCAAGTAAGCTATATAGATTTTGTTTAGGATGTGTTTAAATTTCAGCGCTCTCATAGATCCTAGAATTTTTGCTGCCGACTTTACAATATTAGATATATGCTCGTGCCAAGATCCATCTTTAGAGAGTGTTTTGCCAAGATGTTTGTGATAATCGACAAAATTTAACTGAGTATTTTCAAACAATAGATTAGGACATTGTCTACGCGCGAGGGAAAAGAACATAGCTTCTGTTTTTGTAGGATTAAATGTAACCAGCCATTGTTTTGACCATTCTGATATTTTTATAAGGTCAGAATTTAGAGAAAGTTCAATTTCGTGTATATCGGAAGACGAAGCGGCTAGAGAACTATCATCTGCAAATAATCGTGTCGTACTTATAAGTGAATCTGCGATGTCGTTAACGTATATTAGAAAGAGAAGAGGACCTAACACTGAGCCTTGAGGAACACCAGCTTTAAGCTCTTTAGAGTCTGAGAAAGAGGAATTAACGAAAACTTTTTGGCTGCGATTTGAAAGATAGTGAGTAATCCAGTCAATTAGTTTGCCTGAAAAGCCATGTTGTCTAAGTTTAAAAATAAGACCCTTATGCCAAACTCTATCAAATGCTTTTGATATATCACAAAAGACGATACATGTTGCTTTTTTTTTTCGTCAAAAGATTTGCAGATTTGGTTATAAATATCTATGAGTTGAAAAACTGTGGAATGTCCTGGTAGAAACCCTGATTGACTTTTGTATATTAAATCGTTTGACATTAAAAAATTGTGCATGTATTTAAAAATAACACGTTCCATGACTTTACCTACACAACTGATTAAAGAGATTGGTCTATAATTAGATGGGGTGTTACTTTCTCCTTTTTTGAAAAGTGTCATAACATTAGCTTGTTTCCAACAGTTTGGGTAAATGCCTTCTTGTACGGACCTGTTAAATAAAATAGTAAGTGGTTTTTTAACTGTGGATGCTGTTCCTTTTAACATATGATGGCTTATTTCGTCGGGTCCAGATGCTTTGTTTAATTGCAGGTTAGAAATAACATCAAATATATCTTGTTCTGAAATTGTTATATCATTTAGCAAAGAGTCTGTCTTGGCAATGAAAGATGGAAGAGAAACATTCGAATCATCTAAATTTGAAATAGACACAAAATAATTATTCAGAGTATTTGCCTTTTCAGTATCAGACACAGAAAAACTTTGGTCATTATTTACAAGAGTTGGGATAATGTTACTTCCTTTTGAGTTTTCTTTGACTAACATTTTAACAATTTTCCAATATTGACGCGGGTCTGTGTTGGTGAGGTCATTCAAGGTAAATTCTATATTACTGTAAAATAGCTCTTTTGCATGTTTTATCATATTATTTACTTTTTTGCGTGTACATTTATATTTGTGCCAATCAGAATCTTTTCCGGAACGAATTGCGGTGGTTTTCAGCCGATCACGTTTTCGCGAGGTTTTACGTATCTCTGAATTGTACCAAGGCTTGTCGTTAGGACGGACAGTAACAAAAGATGACGGTATACATGTTCTTGCTAATTCTAGAAATTTGCTAACAAAGGAGTCGCAAGCGTTATTAAGAGTACTGTCGTATAAAAAGGACCACTCAGTTGTTTGTATCAGATTATTAAACATTTCAAAATCGGCGCGTTTATAATTCCATACTTTTCTTTTAAAAGGTATATTACGTTGAAGGTTAATTTCAATATGTACCGTAATGATCGCTTATATAATTTTCTGTTTTCAAAATACCGGCCTGAAACACCGAAATGCCATTTGAAACGGCTATAGGATCGATTAGGGTACTAGAGTTACTTGAGACGCGAGTTGCTTCTGTAATAAAATTAGTCATGTTATATATCATGAGCAAGTCGTTTAATTTTGTACTGGTGTCACTAAGTTGATTTTCATTTACATCTCCAACAAGAACAATGTTATTTGATATTTCGGTAGCTTTATCAATACATACAGCCAATCTGTCCCAAAAATCAACAGTATAATGAGGATGTCTGTAAATAGTGCCAATAAGGAAAGTATTGTTACGATCTTTAATTTCTAACCAAAGAGATTCAGGTAATATATTTTCTAATTCTAATATTCTTTTTGGTCTCAAAAAGGATGAAAGGTAGACTAGATATCCCCCAGAATAAGAGGTGTTGTCTTTACGAAACATTGTATCAAAACCTTCTAATTGTAAACTGTCGTTAAAATAATTCTAGAGTTGTATTACAACCGTTAAAGTAAGGTGTGTGATTATTTTCTGTGTGCGAAAGAACTAGAAAAATGTCAAAACATACTAAATATGTAATAACGAAATTGATATATGGCCTGAACTGCAGTACGGTAACGATTATTAATCTCAGATATTGTAAGCTTCTTGTTACAAAAGCATTCACAGATTTAAATGGGTAATATATAAAATTCAATTTTCTCTCTACAGTTGAATAGCCCCACCGCCGCTCTCCAAGAAGTTAAGTCATTACCTATTGGGGAATAAAATCACGTCATTGATCAAGGAGAGAGACCACAGGGCTATTTCATGCGTGTGTAATCTGGGCAAGGTGAATGAAAGAAAGTCAGAGCAGACACTCAACAGAAGGGAGCAGCAAAGATAAACAAACATCGGTAGCATCTCATATACAAAAGAGGAAACTACACACACAAAAAAAGTATATATATATACATGTTTACAATTTCCAGAAGGATCAACACATTTAAGAAAATAAAGTTAGAATTTCTTACACGTATGAATGAAAATAAACTTAATTCATAACAAGTGGCAGACTTTCACAAACTTACGCCAATTTGCTGGTTATCGAATTTGGCTGAGATATTATGCCCACTGCCCGCCCTCCACGGATGTTCACATAATACGCCCCGCTCTTTCAGAGGCGGACGTATACAAAATATTATCGACCTCAGTAGCCTTCTGAAAAAAGCTCATCCTGGAGGTCGTCAATTCACAATTTAAAATTAAATGCATCTCATTCTCAACTTTATGTATGCAAACTGGGTATACATCTCATTCTCAACTTTATCTGTGAAAACTGGGCATGCATCTCTTTCTCAACTTTATCTATGCAAACTGGGTATACATCTCATTCTCAACTTTATCTATGCAAACTTGGTATACATCTCATTCTCAACTTTATCTATGCAAACTGGGTATACATCTCATTCTCAGCTTTATCTAAGCAAACAGGGTATATATCTCATTCTCATCTTTATCTATACAAACTGGGCATGCATCTCATTCTCAACTTTATCTATGCAAATTGGGTATACGTCTCATTCTCAACAGTATCTATGCAAACTGGGTATACATCTCATTCTCAACTTTACCTGTGCAAACTGGGCATGCATCTCTTTCTCAACTTTATCTATGCAAACTGGGCATACATCTCATTCTCAACTTTATCTATGCAAACTGGGTATACATCTCATTCTCAACTTTATCTATGCAAACTGGGCACGCATCTCATTCTCAACTTTATCTATGCAAACTGGGTATACGTCTCATTCTCAACAGTATCTATGCAAACTGGATATACATCTCATTCTCATCTTTATCTATGCAAACTGGGCATGCATCTCATTCTCAACTTTATCTATGCAAACTGGGTATATGTCTCATTCTCAACTTTATGTATGCAAACTGGGTATACGTCTCGTTCTCAACTGTATCTATGCAAACTGGATATACATCTCATTCTTATCTTTATCTATGCAACCTGGGCATGCATCTCATTCTCAACTGTATCTATGCAATCTGGGCACGCATCTCATTCTTAACTTTATCTATGCAAACTGTGCATGCATCTCATTCTCAACTTTATCTATGCAAACTGGGCATGCATCTCATTTTCAGCTTTATCTATGCAAACTGGGTATACATCTCGTTCTCAACTTTATCTATGCAAACTTGGCATGCATCTCATTCTCAACTTTTTATCTATACAAACTGGATATACATCTCATTCTCATCATTATCTATGCAAACTGGGTATACGTCTCATTCTCAGCTTTATCTATGCAAACTGGGTATACGTCTCATTCTCAACTGTATCTATGCAAACTGGATATACATCTCATTCTCATCTTTATCTATGCAAACTGGGCACGCATCTCATTCTTAACTTTATCTATGCAAACTGTGATGAATCTCATTCTCAACTTTATGTATGCAAACTGGGCATGCGTCTCATTCTCAACTTTATCTACGTAAAGTGGGCATGCATCTCATTCTTAACTTTATCTATGCAAACTGTGCATGCATCTCGTTCTCAACTTTATGTATGCAACCTGGGCATGCATCTCATTCTCAGCTTTATCTATGCAAACTGGGCACGCATCTCATTCTTAACTTTATCTATGCAAACTGTGCATGCGTCTCATTCTCAACTTTATCTATGCAAACTGGGCACGCGTCTCATTCTCAACTTTATCTATGCAAACTGGGCATGCATTTCATTCCGAACTTTATCTAAGCAAACTGGGCATGCATTTCATTCCGAACTTTATCTATGCAAACTGGGCATGCATTTCATTCCGAACTTTATCTAAGCAAACTGGGCATGCATTTCATTCCGAACTTTATCTATGCAAACTGGGCATGCATTTCATTCCGAACTTTATCTATGCAAACTGGGCATGCATTTCATTCCGAACTTTATCTATGCAAACTGGGCATGCATTTCATTCCGAACTTTATCTAAGCAAATCTTTCATGAAAGAAGAAGAAGAAGAATATTTTATTAGACTCTTAACTTTACAGTTTCTGGTCTATAACAATATACAGTCAAATATACAAATATAAATACGGGTCAATCAAAGATTATTATCTATATACATGAGGATGGATCAACATCTGGTTTCTTTAAACACTTTCTCCTACACATACAGTTGCTTCGCTCATAACATGATAATATGAATATGTAGCTCTTTTGTAATATTGTCATATCTACCCGTCTCTATTCTCATAGCTGCAACAGGACTTATGCATTTTTTGGTGCATACCTGTGAGATCGAGAGGAAATCATTCAAAATAACTTTCAGTTTCATATATAGTTTTTAGTAATTTATAAGTACAAAGTTTATAAACACTTCTTCAACTCACAATAACAGCAGAATTTAAAATAAAATAATCTTTCACTTTCAAAAAAAAAAAAAAAATCTGCGGGTCAGTCATGATTAGTCTGCAAGGATGTCAGCCTATACTTCACTAACCTATATTTTACTAACTGAGTCTTATCTAAGTGGCCTGACTATTTTTATGCATGACACGCACGCTCTCCAAAGTATATACTGGGTGCCTACCAGTTACCGGACAGGAATATATACCGGACAAACGTAATTACGGCTTAATTTCGATTATATCGCTGTGATCGGCTAATCAGAAACATAAAGCATTTTGTTTTGACTGTCATATATCAGCATTGACCTGACAATAACGTATTAACGAAGAATATTGTACCAAATATCACATGTGTTTACTAAACTGCTGTCCTTTCACCTTGGGGCATTGGAATGGCAGTGCGCATGCGCATTTAGGGGCACCAAGTGGGTCACAAACAATTATAGCACAGAACTGCAGACGACAGTTTACTTTTTGATTCATTCCTCACCGTTGGTTCATATATTTGTAAAAATATTGTTTTTACAAAATGAATCTACATCTGCATTTGCTGGGCCACGTGTTGAATACAGAAATAGGGGTGACTGTTGGCCAGAAAACACAATCGATTTACCCCCACATCGAGCCTCAATTGTATTAAAACATATTTATAGATTTTTTTTTTGGTTTTCCGAAAACAGCACAGACTGAAATAGATTTTATTTTGTTGGCTAAGTATGATCGCGAGTGGAATAAGCTCCGAGATATTTTCTGCAGATAAAAAATTCGTTTAAATGGTAACACGGGTAAAACACTGCTGTTACGTAGTTCAAGCCTGCGTATAGTTTAACCCTTTGAATATGTAGGAAAACATGTTTTAGAAGGCGCAGAGGACAGAAGGACGTTATCAACGTCTTTTTGTTAAAAATGTCATCCTGAAATAGTAATATTAGTCTTCTAAATATGTGTCCGGTGACTATTCCGCCATGTTGATTAATGAAGTGCGTTTTATTACCCCTTTTGAGCCTCAAAATATCCAAAGTTTTACGTCTGATTGATTACGTTTTTAATTTTCAAATGACAAATGAGCTGAAGATTTAACGGGGCAAATTGTATGTTTTAGTGATCATTTTTCATAAAATGGCAAAGGAAAAACCCCGATTTCTGTCCGGTGATTGGTCGGAACCCAGTAATCTCTTGGCAAACAATTGTTTGGCATCACTTCGCCATTCTTGAAGGTACTGTAATTGTTTAACTGTACTCTATTTTATATCTTTCTAACAAATAATCTGTTGTTTATTACTATGTATTCTGAATATGCACTCTCTAAGATATCCTTGATTTTCAGTTTCGATTTTTTTTTGCAATCTGAAATATACAACTGAAAATATAGTTTTTGTTAGAGATTTACATAAATTGACAACTGAAAATATAGTTTTTGTTAGAGATTTACATGAAGTGATGCTTGAAGTATGAAAAAAATTAGAAGGGCAGGTATCTACACTTAACGTAATTGTATACAGAAAACAAAAACAAAGTCGTTCAGTATTTATTTGTAAAAATACTTGAATAATCTTTAAAATTTGCAGATAGGCTATCAACTGCGTAAGCCGCATGTAAAATAATTTACAAGGAAATATTCAACTGTGATTTTTTATATTTTACAAGTTAAAAAAGTAATATTTTGACGAATGTCGGTTATAACTTTTATTCACAAAACTACTGTATTAATGATAATTGAATATCATTAAGTTTGTAAAAAATGTGAATTAGCGAACAAATTAGAACAACGCAATGAGGAACTGAGGAAATTTTTTTTAAATTGCATATACCTTTCTCAAATCTAAGTAACTATATACAATAAATAAACTACCTTTCCGAAAGTTATGAAGAATTTGAGGAGTTGGAACAAGTGATAAATCATTAATTAACAATTTTCGGGCAAAATCTTCTCTTTAGAAAAAATCTATTAAAGCACAAGAGACAAGAGTGTTCAATTTTTTACTCTTTTCCATGCGGGAACATTGACGCGCTTTTTTTTTTTATATGTATGATGATATAAACCCAATCGTTCGACGCGGCTGCACCCTTGAATGCATTTCACAGGCTGGCTGTTACTAAACTCAAAGTAATTGATTGATGCATATATTAATATAATATTTAGTTAAAAAATTTAAAGCTTCGACATACATTGCTTTAAGCATGCTAATGTATACATTATGTTTGTTCTAAATATGCTTTACAAAAGATCGTAATTTATTCTCTTTCTTTCTCTCTCTCTCTCTCTCTCTCTCTCTCTCTCCCTCTCTCTGTATGTAATATATTTCTATGTTTTACTGTGATTGTATGGTAATTTGTTATTCATGGACTTAATATTGATGTGATTTTTTTAAAGAGATTGGGGCTCATAAGCTAAATACTACTAAATAGAGATTTGTTCTATTCAGTTTCGTTCTAAAATGGATTCAATAAACCCAAGTCGATTTCAAGGTCATACATTATGTCATAGGCTAAACATAATGTGATTTGTTTACTGGTTTACACTAGTTACAAAATCTATTAGTATGAAATGATGGATGTTTCTTAAAGTCACTTTTACTCTTAGAATAGAACTATGGAACTATGCACTGATTATGATTTGTCCAAAGAAAACATACATTTTTTAACGATGATTACATCGCAAAAGTATAATAAATCTCTATAGATATAGCCATACAAAATATTTGTATAAACGTCGGGAAGTGATAGCAAAATACCTGGACACGCATTCACATTTGCAAAAGCTCTTACAATTAGCGTGTGTCAGTTTTAGTAAGTTCTAATTAAATAATTAAACTTACAGACAATATATATAAAAACATTCTTTCATGATAGCTGTGACAGTAACCTTTTGGAAATGGTTTCAGGAATAGCTGCATCAAAATGAAGCTGTTACTGTGTCTGCTAGTTCTGCTGCCCCTGGTCTACTGTGCCAGTATTGACCAGAAAAGATTCCTCTTTGATAAAGACACCTGTAAGTAATGACGTGTTATGTATATAATGCAAATCCAGGCCTTAAATTTATCTCAAACTTTTGGACTAATTTCACAGAACTGTTATTCGAATTAATAATTTTACCAGGTACTTGTTTACAATAAAAATGAACGTAATAGCGGCAATATTGCGCAATTTTCATTAAATGGAGGCGCCATTTTAGCTAGTGCCATATTCTGAAAACTATCTTCTGTGACGTCACTTTCACCATTTGGCGGTAAAGCGCGCTTTATACTGATTGAATGCGGTGAGATGTTATTTTCTTATTTCTAACTGATTAAAACTAAATATGTTTAACATTTCGTCACGACATAGTGTATTTATTAATGTTCTTTCCATATTAACCTGCGAAATTGATAATTTATTTGCATGTCAAAATAGTCTGGCCGAAGTTACATGTTGAAAGAAACGCCAGTTGGGATCCTCTCCCTAATTGTAAACCTGTAATCGGAATACTTTTCTTACCCGCTTTCTTGTCCGTTTCTGAAAATCATTTCAGGGGTTATAACCTTCAAATTAATAGGACGAGTGAGAAGACATATGCTGTGACACATTTGCTAGAACATAAATCCAATCACATTGAATAAACTAGATATGGCCCGAGATGGACAGAGATTATAGTTTTTACTTAATTTAAGAGTAATGATTCTGGTTTAAAATTTGTGAAAAGTATCCTCGAGTTAATACAAATGTTAGCAAATAATAGCCGGTAAAACTTATATACTATGACAAAGACATAAACAAAAACGATCAGTTTTAACCGAATCTTGGGTTAATCCTCAGATAACAGTTGGCTGATTTTAACATTTGCAGTGAAACACAGACATCCATCTCAAGTAACGGTTCAATATGACTAACTGTTACTAACACTCTGTCAATATGTTTGGCACTATCTTTCATAATTCTATTGGTAAAATTATGAAATTTCTTACATATTCAGATAGATATATTGGTGATAACATATGAAATTTCAACAAAACTGAGTAGTGTAAAGACATCATTTAATTCATTGAAGTACTACTGACATGTTGTCAAGTATCAGTCATGTTAGGATTTGTTTCTAAGATAACATGATAAAGAAGGTATTTTACCAGCAATCCTTGAACAATGTTTACGGATTTGGATAACCCACTATTAGCCAATGTTTTCCTAAATTAATCACAGGTATTTCTGTTTTGCACACTCAGAAAACATGTCAAAGTCTTTAATTTCACGGCGAGACCGTCGTAAACTACATAGTTTAGAAATATGAAATGAAATCCATTTTATGCCTTTCATTTCCTTAAACCGTGTTAAAGTACATATTGACACAAACGTTTAACAAACTTAATTATCTTACTTTCGCAGTGTTGGCAACATTGAAGGGTGTGCTTGGGTCTGACGCTACTGAGGCAGAGTGTGAAAGGCGGTGTCCTTCTATTCTTGGGGCCGCTGCCTTCCTTTGTGGCGAGCTTTGCAAAATGTAAGATTTATCACAATACCTCCTACTGTTTCTCAATCAAAACATTGAAATACCAATTACAAATTGATCTTTTTATCCGCTTTGTCATTACAAACGTGTTTGTATAATTCTCTGATACGCGTTGTTGTTTATTATTATTATTATTATTATTATTACTACATGTATTATTATTATAATAAAATCCGTACCTATTAATTTTTATTATCTCATACATAAAGAGAGCGAAATATTACACTCTATATTAGTATTTAAACAACATTATTTTTCTTATGTATGAAACATATCCATATATATTACTATAAGTTGAAATGTGTTGTCATATTTTGATAACTTTTACTGACTTCGAAGTCCAGATTAGGACGTAAAAAGCGAAGAAAAAATGCCAATCTCCTTTCATATGGTCTGAATATGTGTAAATTGTCCTGCAAAAATACTAACTGTGTATTGTTATTTCTAGGCTGCAGTCAGCTGTGTCAGGATAGAAATGAAATCGGACAAGAATGTGATTCTTTAATTAATTAAATAGAAAACAAAAAAGTCTTTGTTTTTATCCCAAACAAGAATGCTGAGACTGTCTGCATAATTCCGTCTGTCCGTCTCTCTGTCACTGCGTCTATGTGTTTGGCTTAAGATTGTTGATCAGTCGCAAAACTCAAGCATTTGATTGGTTGTTTCGCGGCACTTTTGACCAATGACAAGACTGCATTCTTAGCCTGATCCCCCATTCTAATTTTAAAGCGCCAGAACGCGAGCATTCATCCCGGTGATCATTTATATTTTCATTATGCTATTATTATCTGTCCTTATATCAAAAACACCAAAGTGAGGGAACATAGAGATGTCTTGGCCTGTAATTACTTTATAAACTTTAAATTTTACGCAAGCTTTGCGTTAGGTATTTCTATGACATTGTGCATGAATAGCACTGTGTGTTACATTTAATCCAGCAACTCCGTTTCAGGGTTTGTCGCGAAAAAATGTGGATATAATTGTAAATGTTCAATAAAACAATGAACAAGCAAAGGAACCATCACCACAGTCAACACCAATGCCATTTATAGCAATTGATACCCTTGATTTATGACCCGTTATTATATTTAAATGGTGCTGAAATAACATGAAATTTCGTCAATGTTTGATCATATTCATGAAAACAGACAAACAACTACAACAACAACAATACCACAAACAATTCCAACCATGTACGTTAGGGCGGCTATAATTTAGAATCTTTTTGCAGTATAGAGAGCTTTTTCACTTTATATATAAGTGCCTTCAAACATTCGCACCCCATAACAAGTGTTGTGGTAGTTCTACACGTTCGGATAAGAATAAAACAGTTTCAATGTACCGTGATGATTAAAGAAAATGTCTATTCGATATATAGGCCTATACTGGTACTGATGATAAACCCGGACAGATGATAAAGTCGACCACCTTGGAAATATTCGACTGCAATCGGTTATTTATAAAATTGAACACACCATTTAATAGTTTCCACTTACAACACCAACTGGTGTAAACAAAAACAAAATTGGTAAATATTCTGTATAAATAAATGACTTACATTTATTTGTATAAAAAATATTTATCCAAAATTACTGGGGAAGAGGGTGTTTTTTGCGTATGCTCACTGTCGAGACATGAAGGCCTGACATTGGGTCACTTTTCGTTACTTGATCAGGAATGACTGTTGCAGTTTTTTGGGGAAAGTTTCAATATAATAATACGAAGAAAATTTTGTAAATGACAAAGTGGTCGAATTTATCATCAGTCAACGTTCATACAGTCCCCATTTTACAAACCCCTTTCAGAGCCTCACTTTGTGTGAGTTTGCTTACTATATATATATTTTTTCAATTATGTAAAGTTTTCAGCAAATGTTAAGCTTTATTTTGATACCGACAATTGATTACAATTTGCAGAAAAAAAAGGTTACAGGTAAAAAACCTCATTTTCTGTTCGGGTTTATCATCAGTACCAGTAAATGTAAGAAATTTCATCAATAGTATTTAGCGGAAACGTGTTTTAATTAATCAAAAACGACGATAGAGGTTATACTTTGCCCTGAGTAATTCATCATTTTCAATGTCTTTAATTATATATTTAGTTTACGAATGGTCAGAGTCTTCCTCAAGTTCCAGAGGAGAAGGAAATATGACTAAATATCAACTTCCTTTTGCTATTTTTGGTAAAAAAAACAACACACATAACATTTGGCATGACTGTGCTTGCAAGCATTAGTATGTTGCTACAAGTCAAACACAGTCAGTCAGTGTGATTCCAAAACACTAGTTATTGATTTAAAAGTAATTGTTTTCAAAGAAACATACTACTGTATTTCCTAAATAATTGACGTGGCCTAAGCATACCAATATCTGACAAATTGTGATAAATCTTTGGTAATTTTTTTTTCTATCGTTACAAATTTAGAAAGTTTTGCTGAATGCTAAAGTACATGGAAGTTAATATACATTTACAAACATTCTGGATTCGCAAAGCAGAAGAATGTATGTTAATCAAGTTGGCGGTTATAAAGATCCAGTAGGAATACCCACGCTCCAAGAATGGAGACTCACCAAAACAAAACGTGTATGTACGGATGTGTAAACGATTGGTTGACTTTTAAAACTGAATTGAACTAAAATGATTCAGTCTTGTACACTGAAAAGTTTCCAGTTAGAACTAGTTTTCTTCGAAGTTGTTCGACACCGACAGACTAATAATTAGCTGAGCTTGTGTTCAAAGTTTATGTAAACCGAGCAGGATACAGTTTAAAAGTGTTTTGTCAGTGACAATAACGATACGATGAATTCCTGGTTTAGAATTCCTCATTTATTGGCCCATGATCAAAAGAAGTCTAGATTACAATGTTCCAAAAACCTGCTTAGACAATGCAAAAATTGCGACTGTAGAAAACTATCTAACTTACTAACAGGAGATGTAACTTGTGAATGGGAAAGAAACTGGCTACTTTGATCTCCCCCCTAGTGTAAACAAGAAACTGACTAGTTGCTTCTTTCCCCTTGTATGTATGTATGTACCTTCATACTTGCATAATTGAAAGAATAAAGAATTGGGTCCTGTTTCACAAAGCCTAGTTATGATAAAGACGGTAAAATATGTATAATTAAAGCCTTTTAATTAAGTTCATTTTCATCTTTTTGTTGAATCCTAGGAAGGTCAGTGCAAATGTAGGTATATTGGAGAGTATCGAGACGAAAGAAGTTTATCCAGTCCGGCAAGAGTCTAACCGTATAAACTTTCTCCGTCTCCGAAAAAGACATGTATTCTCTATAAATTAAGTAAGGGAAGCCTTTCTACAGATATTATTGTGTTAGCGGAATATAAAGTTTGCCTTGAATAACACGTTTGTTGTCTGTTTCCTACTTATTTTCCAAATTATGTCATTTTATCCAAGACAGTACCGACTGTGAAAATATAATAAAAAATTTACTTTGAAAATGCAATGTAGGTCTGCAAATTGTTAGTGAAATTAGAACTGTCAAAAAATTGTGAAAGGTACAAGTTTATAATTTCTCGTTACTAACACTTCCTAGATAAGTAAATTTAACACCTTACTGTTAAAGCGAGAAAGGAACATATCGAGGGCTTAGCACAAAACTACTGTATCTTGTTCTTTATTTATATACAGTTACAATAGTTTTGCACCAAGCCCACGATATGTTCAAACAGAGCTTTGTTGTCCTGTACAATTAACACACCTACTACTGTGAACGTATATACGACGTAAAGAATAAACTTAAAATTCAGTCATTTAAGATCCATACTTTCTAGATTTTCACTCAGCCATAGACCTGTTTTTACAAAGACATTCGTACATTTGGCTCAAGAAAGCGGACGGAAATAGGAGTGTTGAATATCATGCAGTGAAACGCAGTTCAACTGTAGTCAGGTACGATTTAGAAACCGGTCCGCAGAATAAACACCCTGCTTTCATTTCTGGGTAAAAATCCTCGAAAACATGCGGATATTTTATGGCCTATTCAGAAGCATTATTAGTGCAGAATTTTTGCAATATTTAAAATTATTTCAATTTAATGATTAAAGTATACACTCTATGAGAGATTTTGGCCTGTGAAAGTATAGGAATAAGGTCAGTAATTCGGTCGAAAATGTGCTTCCGTGGTGTAGTCGAAAGAAGTCCATAATAAATAGATCCTAATTTTCCCATTTTTCGCGCAAATTCGTGTAGAACGAGTGCTTTAATCACCATTTTTCACTACTAGAATACATTCTGCATGAAATGAGACGGTTTTCATGTTCATATACCCTACCTGGCATGTTTTGCAGATCGAAACCGGAAGTAGGTGTTTATTGCGCGGACGAGAGCAAATATGCGCCATTTTTAGGGTAGCAGACCACAACTGACTGGCATTTCACTAGGAACTACATAACCCCCTAATTTCTTTTCATTTTTTCGTTAGTTTGTGATAGAACTTTCATGAAAAATAGGTGTAGGAAAAAGTGATGTTCTCTAAAGATACGGAAAGACGATCTGAAGTTGTGGTTTTTTTATATGAAACAAAGAAGGATTTGAATTACTGACCTTTAACCTATAGAAAACCACGTTGTTTTTATGCTAAGATATCCTGGCAGGTTTATAAGAAACCCTCAATAAAATAGGTAAATCTTTTTGTCAATATTTTAGTGCATCTAACAATTTTTCCACTAAGACCTGTACAAAACTTTAAATACTTAGTGCGAAGAAAGTCAGCTACAAGTATCAATTTTCACGTGTTTAATATGACAGACACTGGATCCCGAACTCTCGCACTTGACGCGGACATACTTTAACTATATTGGTATTAATAGATCATTGTTGATAGACCCATCACTTCAGCCGCTGCTCTAAACTCTGATCTGATGAAAATAGATGAATGGACAAAGTAGTGGATGGTTGACTGCAACCCTTATAAAGAGAATCTTTTCTCATTCCTCGTAAAACTAACAATCCCGCTTATTCTTTCTTATACATGTATGGCATTCCAGTTAAAGAGGTGATCCCACACAATCATCTTGGGAGTTACCTTCTCAGGTGACGGAAACTGGCATGAGCATAAAGACAGCATCAATGAAAATGAAAGGAAAAGTATCATAAAGAGAGCACAGAAATTTATTCTTGACTTTAGGTCCTTTGAAACTATCCATTTGTCATCTTCGGACAATCTCGACTCGAAGCTTGTAGAATTATCACTGGAGCTATCACTGTTTCTTTTGACAATTTTTATAAGGACACTGGCTCCCATTCCCTTAATATCAGAAGACAACAAACACACACTCACTCCTTTCTACAAAATGAAACATCATCTTATTCCACAGTATCTTCATTACGTGGTGCATGAAAGTGTTGGACAAACATCCGTTTACAATCTTAGAAGTGCTTAGAATCTTGAGATTACAGAAACCTCTATTGTCACATTAATAAAATCTATAAGTAGAACTTTTGGAAGGACACAACGCAACCAAACAAATTAATAGCAGATTTCACGAGAGGTAATGAAATGTGCAGCACCCCTCCTCCGCACCCCTAGCACAAAATTAAGCGGAATTCTATCTTAGAAAAAAGGATGTACTCCAGGACCCCAAAGGACCAGAAAATATAACAACACTGAACAAGTACGGAGAGACATTTTACAGCCGCCACACACGGCACTTAAAAACTGATATTGTGATAGTAAATAAAATCTCTTTTCTACTGAAAGTGATTAGAAACAACTACCAATAGATTCTCCCACGACTGCATTCCACCTTCAAAAGACGATTTTACTTTTATTTTCTGAGAGCTCAATGTGACTAGTATACCGTGGAACGTGAATACCAATTTCTACAATACAGACTTAGAACTCACTGGAGTTCTTTCAATAAACATTTCTTTTAGAAATATGGTAAATCGTTCATTGCGTGTCTTCGAGGAGGTTGATTACACATATCTGTCCTATATATAAAAGAGAACGCACATATCTCCTCAACAATATTAGGCCACTAACCACTGTACTATATATGCGTTATAATCATAGTAACAAATACACCGGCGGCAGCAGTTTCGTATCACACTTTCTTTTTTATTCCCCCGTAGTTTAAACTTAAGTCCTTCCAACTCAAAACTGTGCTAAAAGTGACGGTCTTGATCTATTCATCTCAGCTCTTTTTACTCCCTTCTTACTATCTTTTCCTATCTTTTTGAATATGAAAACATCAAAATGATACTGCAGTTCAAATTTAAATCATATGTACTGGAGTAATTTATATTTTTCTCTGAAAGCGTATTCCTATTCGATCTTACTTTTATAGCTTTGTTAGACTATTTTATATCTCAAACCATTTTGATAAACGAAGAAATTACTGGCAGAACTAAAATGCTGCATTATTTATTTTGTTACCGTAGAGATTACATTTAAAATATAGTTTCAAAATAAGTTTAATGCTTTCTACTCAAACCTTCATGCTGTTGTTTGTAACATTTTAGGTTAACAAATGCAAACATTTTAACAAGACATTGTTTAAAGCAAAGCTGTAACTAGGAGATATTGAGTATTTTTCCTGCCGATATGCATAGTAATATTTTACAGCTTAATGCAGATAAAACATTGGATCACATTCACATCTAAGCATTAGTCTAGACACATTGATGACGTGTCGGAAAACGACGACGACTTTATGACCCTGGGACTACGTTGTGAGTTTTGAACAGCAAGTTAACACTGCAAAATTACTCAAATGTCATATCAGGTGGTCCCTAACCTATGATGCCACCAAATCCCTTATGAAATGCCAGGTTATCTCAAAACTACAGCATTGCGTTGCTGAGTAGTATTCCTATCACTATACTGGACATACTGCAATATATTGAAAACAACTTGCAATATAATCCGATACTCAAGATGCTTTATTGCAGTGTACAGTGAAAACTTCCAACACAACCGACAAGGCCCAACATGGTAAACTAGACACAAAATAGAAATGTACAGGCAGGCTGGATAACAGGATAAGATTAAATAGTGTATGGCAGCTGATTTGATTTTTTGCGCACACTACTCCACGGCTGTGGATGAAAATAAAAATAATTATCATGATCATATCAGTAATTCGTCATCCTGATCAGTATGATTGAATTTTACAAACAGTTCCAAATAACATGACAAAAATTGATGAATAATTCAAACCTTACATCGACATCCGAGAATACACGACAGCGCTACCAACACTTTTTTAAGTAATACGTTATTCTACCTGTTCCGTAATAAGACCTGGAGTAAGAGAGAAACGTGTTTGTATATTCGTACACTGTTCAAAACTTTAATCACGAACTGACAATTCTGTTTTTATTTGAGAGAGAGAGAGAGAGAGAGAGAGAGAGAGCACCTAAGGGTTTTGTTTATCCATAAAAATAAGTTCTATTTTAATTATGGAGCTATCAAGTGAATCAGAGAAGATCCTTAGACGAATGCACAATATTCATTTTTTTTCAAAAGATGAAAAATACCCGTTTTACAAATTACTAGTCGGTAGGTGTGCTTCAATCAATTCTGTGAACGGCTTGTTTTGAGCAGGTACAGCCAATCGCAATAAAATGTGATTTATAGATGATACATGTTTTTTGAAAGTACTGAAGTTCATGCGATGTCACGCATAATGTTAAAATTGAAATTTACCAAATGTTCAAGGCATTGTGCTGGGAACATAATATTTATTTACATATACATATACTTGTTTTCAACAACTTTGATACTAAAAAGCACTGCAACAGTTCCTAGATTCTGAATAAAAATCCACAGACAGTTGATATAAGATGCAGTATAAATGCAACTGGATGGCAAATTTAAAAATATTTACGCATCCAGAATACTTTTAGATTATTAAATGAGCCGTGTCATGAGAAAACCAACATAGTGGGTATGGACCAGCATGGATCCAGACCAGCCTGCGCATCCGCGCAGTCTGGTCAGGCTCCATGCTGTCCGCTTTTAAAGCCTATTGGAATTGGAGAAACTATTAGCGAACAGCATGGATCCTGGACACTCATATATAACCGTGTTAAATCGACATTTGGTATCAGCGCGTAGTGGTCGGTAGAACCTTTTCCGTGAACTTTAAGTTCACGGAGTGCAGTTTTGTACGACTCATTGGCTTTATTGAATTCATTTCCGGTAATGATATCTATATCTCTTGACACTGGGGGTGCTTTAAGATACCTGTTTAGGCTGTGCCTTATGTTTTCCAAGGTACCTGTCTTGTACAATTCACCTTTTTTTTGTTCTGGCATCTAAGTAAAATGTTGACAGAACATCAGCTAGTTCTTCTGTAGAATAGCTCTCAAAATTTACATTCATATCTTTTTCTTTAAGGTAAATCCTTAATGTTTCTGCAGCCATTTTGTTCATTTTTAATGTATTATCTGGAGTATATTTCACTCTCTTTTTTTGAACATCTTCTTTCGAGTGAGCACGAAAGCGTTTCATATTGAACTAAATTAAAGTGATTTTGATACTAAATGGTATGAGTTACAATAATATATTTATTTGCTTCAAAAAGAATGATATTTGGTTATACTCTCTGTAAATAAGAAATGAAGCAGTATATATATTTTTTTAAAGTAGAAGTTTATTGAGCCGTGCCATAAGAAAACCAACATAGTGGGTTTGCGACTAGCATGGATCCAGACCAGCCTGCGCATCTGGTCAGGAGCCATGCTATTCGCTTTCAAAGCCTATTGGAATTGGAGAAACTGTTAGCGAACAGCATGGATCCTGACCAGACTGCGCGGATGTGCAGGCTGGTCTGGATCCATGCTGGTCGCATACCCACTATGTTGGTTTTCCCATGGCACGGCTCAAATTTATAATCAGCCTATATTTTACCAACCTATATTTTATGAACTGAGTCTTATCTAAGTGGCCTGAATATTTTTATGTATGACACGCACGCTCTCCAACAGTATATAATCTCTTGGCAAACGATTGTTTGGCACCACTTCGCCATTCTTGAAGGTACTGTAATTGTTTAGCTTCACTCTTTTTTTTTTTTTTTAATATTTTTAACGGATAGACTGTTGTTTATTACTATGTATTCTGAATATGCAGTTTCTAAGATATGCTTGATTTTCAGTTTGGAAATTTGTTTGTAATCGGAATTATAAAACTGAAATTTTAGTTTTTAAAGATTTACTATAAATTAATGTTTCAAGTATTTATGATTTAAAAAAGAACACGTATCCAGACGTAAGTTAAGTTTTTTTTTTAAATCAAGAAAGCACATTCATGTGCTGGTATTATAGATAAGAAAGTTAAAACAAAATTAATTAGTATTTATTTGAAAAATTACTTGTATTTTCTTTTACAATGTATCGAAAAACTCTCAGCTGCGTTAACCGCGTGTATTGTTGAAGGAAGGTGTTTTACTTCATTCGGGTGTATTGTTGAAGGATATTTTTTGTGTGTTTTACTTCATTCGCGTGTATGGTTGAAGAAAATTTTCTGTGTTTTACTTCACTCGCGTGTATGGGTGAAGGAAATTTTCTGTGTTTTACTTCACTTGCGTGTATGGCGGGTTAAAGAAAATTGTCCGTGTTTTACTTCACTCGCGTGTATGGTTGAAGGAAATGTTCTGTGTTTTACTTCACTCGCGTGTATGGTTGAAGAAAATTTTCTGTGTTTTACTTAGCTCGCGTGTATGATTGAAGGAAACTTCTGTGTTTTACTTCACTCGCGTGTATGGTTGAAGTTTTCTGTTTTATTTCACTCGCGTGTATGGTTGAAAGGAATTTTCTGTGTTTTACTTCATTGGCGTGTATGACTGAAGAAACTTTTCCGTGTTTTACTTCACTCGCGTGTATAGTTGAAGGAAACTTTCTGTGTATTACTTCATTCGCGTGTATGATTGAAGAAACTTTTACTTCACTCGCGTGTGTGGTTGATGGACATTTTCTGTGTTTTACTTCATTCACAAAGAAACATTCATCTGTGATATCTGGAATCTCATTTAAGTAAACGTGAGTTAAAAATATTACAACTTTCATTCACAATGTTTTCTATTAATAAAAGTAACTGAACATGATTAAATATCCTTTTTAAAATGGGGAAAAAAAATAATAGAAATTAAAAGATAACAATGTGGAAATGAGGAAAAATATTTAAATTGCATTTACTGGAATTTAAATAACTACATTAAATAAACTTCTTTCAGAGGTTAACTGCCAGCTGTTACATAACTGAAATACTGTTGAAAAAAAAAACGGCATTAAACCCAAAAGTAAAAAAAATGTAGATTAACGTGTGTCAGTTTTAGAAAGTTTAAATCAAATAAACTCGCAGTCAATATCACGATACAAGTACATACATACATACATACATACATACATACATACATACTGACATGTAAATGTATCTTATTTTTGTCTTGAACAATTTATTTAGCTTTAGCCTGAAAAACTGCGATTGCAGAACATTTTCAGAATGCAGGCTTCCAATGGTAGATTTCAAAATTGACAGAATCAAACAATCAGAAGCTCGTCTTAAAGTTTAGTTTAATAACCTCACGCCCTGTTCACATTGCAAGAGCTGGCTGTAATATAAGTTTTAAAATGTATCTTAATCTGAAACTAGTGCAAGATAAAGAAAATCCAATTACAATTATTATCAGTTTTTGTGTGTTATGCGTAATGTACCCGTACACGGGGCCATACGGAAGACTGCTATTATACTAGATCATTTTAAAAAGTTTCAAATATTCTTCCGCAGTAACAAATAAGTGCAGTTGATATATTATGCCATGTGTACAACTTTAACAGCAGATTTTGATATATGTGGTATACATAGGCTTATTACGTATGTTCAATTAGTTACCATCTACAGAGAAACAATACACTTAGACAATTCAGAATTACATACAACCTAATAAGTGATTACCGCCTTATTAGTGATTAGTGATTAGTGTATAAGTGACACCGCCTCGATAGCCTAGTGGTAGAGCGTCCGCTTCGAGTGCGGGAGGTAGTGGGTTCGATCCCCGGCCGCGTCATACCAAAGACGTAAAAAATGGTACCAGTAGCTCCCTTACTTGGCGCTCATCATTAAAAGGGAAACTGGCCTCTTCTCTCATGCCCTCGTGGCGATGGATTCCATCAGGAATGAGGTGTCGAGAGTGATTAATATAAGTTGTAGAACTTCCTTCACAATCGACCTAAAATAAATTATGTATAAACTAAGTGATTATTTGACTAACTGTTAAATTTACTATTTAGCATTCAGCATACATACTTTAACATAAACTTACAATGTTAGATTGAAATATCTTTCACGATGCAATATTTACACGAGTGAAAATGTAAAGTATAGTGTTCGCGAGTGTAAGGTATTTTGATCTTTAATGTAAGACAAACAAATTTTCTTTTTATTTCATGTTTTGACTAAATCTATCCATTTGAAAGTTTCTTAACAGTGTAAAATATATTTGTGAAAATATCAAATATATTTCCCTGCAACATTTCAATTAATTAACGAAAAAACCGCAGTACATAATTATTGGTGGTATTTTGGCATTAATTACTAAGTATTTCGCAATTTAAATCAAGTTTTTGGCACTAAGCATCGAGTTTTGGCATTAAGCAATTAGCATTTTTTTTATAGATAATGTAAATAACTTGCAAAATACTTGTAAAAGTTAAGATTTATAAAGACACTTTTGAAAACATTTACAGAGAATCTACATCAAAATGAAATTCTTGCTGTGTCTGCTGGTTCTGCTGCCCCTGGTTTACTGTGCCAGTGTTGATAACAAAAGATTCGTCATGGATACCGGTACGTCACAACACGTTATCTAGATATTTGGAGTACTAGACTACTAAAGGAGAGAAATCAATAAATTTATCATTTTATCTTTTCAATGCATTATCCGTGTAGTGGTTCATTAAAACTTGATTATTCTTTTCCAGCGAAACGCAAACTCTCTCTCTCCTCCCCCCCCCCTCTCTCCCTCCCTCTCTCTCTCTCTCTGTATATTGTTTGCATATCAGAAAATGGGGGAAATAATAAGAATGCATATAATAAAGAAATGTGAAAGTATTTTCATTTTTATATTTTTGTTGTTGTTGTTTAAACTTGCAAATGAAAAAATGAATGTCAAAACTTACTTTAATTATTATCTTTCCGCAGTGAAACAGACGTTGATGTCTATTCTTGGGGCGGACGCTACGCAGGCAGAGTGCGTACACCAGTGCGGCAAGTACGCCGGCTTCTTTTCAAGCGGCTGCTCAACCCTTTGCCACGAGTAAGTTTGTGCCATATCAGAGCTTTTATTGTTGCTCAATCAAAACATTCAGTCACCTGTTGCAGATCTGTTTTTTTTTATCACGTTTGTCGTAAATTCCTAGCTTTTTTAACTGGTTATAGATCATTTATTGAACATCCAATGTAGTAACGGAGCGCAGTGAAATGAAAATAATAACTTAATCCATTAAAAGGGCAATTAGTGACCTATGACCTATTGTTCTTTTAAAAAGAAAACCTGAAGATAATCATTAGCAGACATCGTATTTGCCAGCTAAATGCTTTAATTTATGAAAAGACCTAAAAGGTACTGCGTAACCTGGAAAAATAAACCAATAAGTTAGTAAAAAATGTCAATCTCTGGTTGACGGACTGGATGTTTAAACTAATTAAGCGATAAATATCATTTATTTTCAACTGACACATGCCTAAGAACGATATAGATTAAATATTAAAAAACAACAATAACCCCCCCCACCCCCCAAAAAAAACAACAACAACAAAAACAAACAAGTCAACAAACAATATTTATGTGATGTATAAGCCACTCACAGTTTTCCTCTGTTGATAGTTTTGCATGCGTAATTTTCATGTTCTTTCTTCGCATATCCGGTTAATACGTGGAAACTGACGTAAAAAGAATATACTGAGCTTTATGTATTTTTATTCTCATTCGTTTGCTCAGGTTTCACACAATTTCTATGTATTCTCAATATAATGTGTACACATTCTTTTACAGCGACACAATAAAATATTTTTATTTCTAGGGTGATAGCAGCAATTCAGCAAGCAAGCGGATAGTAATGGAAAGCTGACAGGAAACAGAATGTATTTCTGAATTAATTACATTAAAAAATAAAAACAAAAGTATAAGAGTCTCTGTTTTTCCCCAGACTGAGTGCACAATTCCGCCCGTCCTCCCCAAGACTGCGCACACAATTCCACCCATCCTGCCAAGACTGTGTGCACAGTTCCGCCCGTCCTCTCATTAACAATGTCTGCCTTACGTTGTTTTAACTTTAGAAAAATATCACGCCAAAGATACACAGAGGTGTTGTCTGTCTGTCCGTCACTGATATGTGTGTTGTCATTGATATGTTCAGTGTTGTTATATTGTTTTGGTCCTTTGGGATCACGGAGTAAAAAACTCTATAAAAGAATTCCGTTTAATTAAGCTTGCGAAACATTAAATAGTGTCCCCGTTGAAAATTGAAGCACTGGGTCCTTTCAACGGATGACTGATCAATTTTCAACGTTGAAAATTGACCCCGCCCGTGAGTTAATGATCAAACTACGCGTGAAAAAATGACCTTCGTTAAAAACTGATCAACTATAGTCAGGTCATATTTTAACGTTGAAAACCTTACGCAATTTGCCTATTACCATACAGATCAAAGATTAACATTTCTGTATTGTTTTTCAGGACTGTAAGTAATAAAAACGTTTAGTTGTACATTCGAGCGCGCCACAAGCTAATAATACGTCTAATTATCTGCCAATTCATCGGCCATAACTCTGCAGATATAGAAATTTTGAAACCCAGCTACACATCTTTAGATGCATATTATCGTCTATATACAAAATTGGTGACCATAATGTATGGACGGGATGTCTGGGTGATTTGGGTTTTACGGCGAATCGACACAAAATGGTAATGAAATCTGATCAAATACAGTCGAGTAATAATTATGTCAACGTTAAATTAAAAAGCTCTCAACGATTTTGGGCCGTCGGTTCGAGTCGCAGAACTGACCTGGTTGTTTATGTTTTATGGTCTTTCCTGTAATGGTTGTGTAACATTGAAATGACTCAGAAAGTCAGTTTTCAACGTTGTAAAATGACCCCTATGTAAATTACGGACGGGGTCTAGATATAACGTTACACCAACTTTATATGACCGAAGCTAAAACACTAACTGATAGGAATGCCTAATATATTATTTTTGGATCAAGTCAAACCATTCACAGCTTAAGACTAGGTGAAATGAGATAGTATTGCACACATTCTGAAACTGTCAGAATTATATATTGTGGAAATCGTACAGCCAAAACTTGTACATGTTACGGACTATCACTGCTTAAAGACATAAAGTGTCCTACTTTCCACTGAATGAAATGTATGGTCATTGCATGTGAAAAGCATGGGTATTAAAGGTGCCCAGCTTAATGATAATTACATTAATCAGTAAGATATGATCTGAAACATCGTTGCTGTATCATTGTATTGATAACAAGTAAAATTAATTGTTAGAAGCAGACGTGAATTTGATCTTTATCAAAACATACTCCATGTATGTCTAGCTGACACGGAAAGCCCAGGCTGAGAGGGGATGGGTCATGGAATCCGCCCTCCCGATTCACTCTGGATTTTACAGATGTATATATAAGACTCTTAAATCACATTGAAAATGACACATCACCAGACACCTTGAAGGTAATGGATCCCATCTTCTGGAAAAAGCAACCTTTCGCTACAACATTCTATATTTACTTTACTTAATTGAAACATGACATATTTCACATCATTACTTACAATGGCTGCTTTCTGCCACTATAGTTTACAGAGATATCCCTTATAAATATTTTGTTATGATCTTAAAAGATACTTCCTGTGCGGAAGTCTCTATGTGTCTGACGAAGTCCGACCACACCCCGCCCACCTGTCGAAATTCATTGTGGCAAACTTTCGTTAACAGTTCCCTGCACAACATATAGATGTTCTCGCCTACCTCGAAAAATCGTCAGTTTGAGCCCTGGCTCGGCCTTGCGAAGTTATTTTTAAAGAAGCTATCCAGCAAGCCTTCGTCAGTTTCTGGTTCATTCCAGTGTGTTTCTCTTCTACAAACAGACGTTCTTGGACGTTTAACCTAAATTTAACTAATCGTTAAAATGACCACATGATTGATCAAATTTTAATGACTGATCAGTTTTCAACCATCTTTGTTATCAAAATTTAATGTTAAAATGTTGGCGGGGTCAATTCTCAACGTTGCAAAAGGACCTATGGGGTCAATTTTACACCGGTGCTAGGGGACACTTTTCATCACCTCTCATGAATAGACTCAGCCAAACCGAGTCTGCTGTTATATTGCGTGTTTTCGTTCCATGCTTCCAAAGGATCTTGTCACAGATTGTATTATTCCACCGGCATTGCAAGATTATTATACTTGATATTTAGTTTATACTAATTAATTTGTTTAGCTCGATTGTGATGAAAGCTTCAAGCTTATTGGAACCACTCTCGAGTCCGCTTCCTGGAAACACCAGTACTGGTGTCATGTGAGAAGTCATGGCCGTGACCCCAGCGGGGATCAAACCCGCGACCCTTGGATTGAGCGGCCGACACCTTATCCACTAGACCACCGCTCATTTATTTTCAAAAGTTGAAAAATACCCCTTTTACAAATGATAGTCAGGAGGTTAGCTTAAACAAATTCTGGAAACAGCAATTTTGAGCAGGTACCAATTGCGATATGGTCAAATACAGACAAGAATAATTGGTCATTAGAATGACATATGTTTGTATGATTACCGTTTCGGCTCTAGTATAGACTGGGTTTACAAGTTCATACATAATGTTCGAAATGAAAATCATCCTAAATGCTTAAGACATTGCGTTAGGAACATATACTTGTTTTCCACAATTTCGACACTAAAAAACATTTGATTTGTAGAACTGCAACAGTGCATAGATCTGGCAATATAATGCATACTGCCAAAATTTCGCATGAGCCGACAAGTGATATAAAATACAGTGGAAATCGATTAGATGGCACATTTGTAAATAATTGCACATTCAGAATACGTTTAGATAATTAAAATTTTGAGTAACCTTTATTTTAGTCTTAGTATTAGAATTCTGCTTCAGCCGGAGCTAGGGAGCGTGAGCGGTGTTTCACGTTTCATTATCACGCATGAACAGACTCAATCAAATCGACCTTGCCATTATGCTGCTTGGTTATGTTCTATGCTTTCAAAGGATCTTTTCACAGATTTTACATTGTAAGCATTATCTCTACATTAATAACAACAACGAAAAACACATGAAGAACAATAATCTGCAAAGAATCAGAATTTTCGACATATGTTGCCACTTTGATTTATACTTTTTTCTGTACTCAGTATGCTGTTTGGTTAAGACTTGGAACATTTTGGAGGATCAATACACGTTTAAAATGGAGAAAATTTATCTTCTGTGGTGGTATAAATGATGAATTTCGATAATGTGTGGAATGTATATATCTTCTGAACGTAAAGTTTTTGAGTAATAACGTATTTGGAACTTTCACGCTTCGGTAGGAACAAAATTTATTGCCAAGTCAACATTGGACAGCGCTTGAAACAGCGTTTGTTTTCGCGCTATGTCATTACCATGAATATAAACGTGGCCAATATGGAATTAAATATAGATGTCTTTGACCAAAAAACATCCAAATTTGAAATGTGCAAGTGAAGGAATATTGAACTAATTTCAAGTTTTTAAAACTTCCGGCTGAGATTTAAACTCTTGACTCAAGACAGTTCCTAGAATCATTTTCTTTGAACGAACATTTTACATATATCTACTTCAATATATACCTCAGCAATTATTAGCCCTTATCATGCTGGGCACTACTTATTCTGCCTTTGTGACCAGTGTAGATCAAGACCAGCCTTCACATCCGTGCAGACTGATCACGATTAACACTATCAGCCATTCAGTCAGTACTTTTTTGGTATGCATCCCTTTTAACAGTTAATGGTACTGTCCAAATTGAAAGATGGACAAGTTCATTATAGAAATTTAGCAGGGTAAGAGTTAGGGTCAGTGTTTATGGTGAACTATATGAAGTTGGTATTGAAATATGTAAACCAAAAACTGAAGCAACCCATGAATTTAATTTCATGACAAATTGATAACATTTCATAAACTTTCACTTTAGTACATAGAATATTACATAAAAGATATAAATTTTAAATCAATTTTTAAAATTCACATTGTCATTCAATTACTGAATAAAAGAGACTTGTAAAAAGTCGCCCTGACGTCATCTCAGTGTTGCTATATTTTCTGGTCCTTCGGGATCATTGATTTCAACTCATTTAGATTTGAAGATTGAATACTGCTTAAGCCGGTGCTAGAGGGCGTGGGCAGTGTTGCATTTACGATTACTGCTCATGAACAGACTCAATTAAACTGAGTCTGCAATTTTCACTGTTTGCCTTGTTCTCGCTGCTTCCGAGGGATCTACTTTACAGATTTTATTGTATAGGTTTAGTCACATCTTTGAAAACATAACCACACGAATGGCATCAGTTACATTCATTCAGACTATTGTTAGAATATCACTTGCTGACGGTAATAAAGAAATACAGACTAATTAAACATAAACACATATCTAACATAAATACATATCTACATTAAAGACAGACATGAACAGTGGTAATCATACCACTTGTGGTGTATGAATTTCAATTGGAGGTCAATAACTCCTATTGGAAATTACTTAAAATACTTCAGTTTTAAAATATTTAAAAATGCAATAATTAAAACAGAGCTTTAATACTCAGATATATATTAAGACACACATCCTTCACATCAACTATAATCGTCAAAAAGGGTATATCATACAGAATACATTCTTATCTACAGATAAAGTCATTTTGTCTACTATTAATTAAAATTCGATTTTGACAGTACTACTAGCCGATTGCTTACACGTATAAATGAAAATAAACTTTTCTTTTTCAGACATATTCGTAAAACTGTCGTCGACCTCATTAGCCTTTTAAAAGAAGCTCATTTTGGAGGTCATCATATCATTCTCAATTATAATTAAATGCATCTCATTCTCAACTGTATCTATGTAAACTGGGTATACGTCTCATTCTCAACTTTATCTATGCAAACTGGGTATACGTCTCATTCTCAACTGTATCTATGCAAAATGGGTATATGTCTCATTCTCAACTTTATCTATGCAAACTGGGCATGAATCTCATTCTCTACTTTATCTATGCAAACTGGGCATGCATCTCATTCTCATCTTTATCTGTGCAAACTGGGCATATGTAATCTTTCATATCTACCCGTCTCTATTCTTATAGCTGCAACAGCACTTCTGACTAACTCATCTTACTAACTCTATATCAATGTTTACGTTTGTTTCTTGATTCATCAAAACAGTATATAAATACTTTGCAATTAACCCTATAACCCTACAATATCACTATTCCCTCGCCTAAATATTCCGCCTGTTGCGTTTTAGATTAGTTAACAATTTTCTACATTAAACACGACTAAAGACTGCGGAAATATGTGTCTCAGCACCAATATACTCTATCACAAAGTTCTCTTCCAATTACTCAAACGAAATTTTCTTAACCTCTTTTAACGTACATGCTCTACATAGGTCATAAAATATATATTTAGATATACAGGTAAATGACAATTTATTGGATAAACTGAACATGTAACAGAAATTGCACATTCTGTGTATTTTCTTTCACTGAATAACTTGTTTTGTATATTTACTATATAATTTATTTTAAACAACAAAAAGCAGCCATAAGAATCAATGGTATCCTTGCTTCTATCTGAGATATTTCTCGACTTTATGTTCATTTTGGCCATGAACCCTTACCCTACTATGCGCTTCCACTATGTTCATCCCTGGGTAATTGTCATTAATGCGCGTTTCTAGAAAACATGTCTAAGAATTCAACATATTGTATTCATTTGCGGCAAAACTGCATTTTCTTTACTTTCCGTTCCTGGTATCTCTTTTTTTTTATATTATATTTGCATTTCTTTTAGAAAGAAATCGATTGTTTTGATATTTATACCAAATTAGAATGTTCACAACTATTTTGTTTCAATTATCAAAGTGTCCATCCGAAAACTATTCAATTTTCTATTTAAAGCAAAAGAGAATATAGAAGTGTTGCTTTTTGTAAACGATAAAGAAACTCAAAATTCTATAGTAAATGGTTTTGCACGAAAATCCATGCCTTGCTTTAACTTGTTGATTATCTCAATGTCATTTCCTGTACCATTTAGCCGGGGAGCCAAAGCATGAAAAAATGGATTTACCTGTTCGGTCATGCTATAGTCTGTTTCTATACATGTTATGAAAGTACAATGTCTTGCGGATTAGAAAAATCGGGCCTGCAAAACAAAAGCTCTTGCGTAATTTGAGAATATTAAGGGGAGATAACTCTGTATTTTTGCATTTCTTTTAAGATTCAAAACGCTATTTTACTAACAAAAACACGTCAATGCGTTTCTAAAATCAGTTCAAATATTAGTGATTGAGGGTAAAACCCAAGCACTGTGTACACAGGAACGCATACTGTTTAAAGAATACTTAAAAGTTTTTAACAGTTATACCTTTAAGTAAGTGTTTTCTTTGTGTGTTCTATAATTGTAACAGGATTGTAGCTTATAATATCAAATTAAATATGCAAACAGAAGACAGACAGAAAGAAGTTTTGTGAAAATAAACAGCACTCTCACTGCTTTTGGATGAAAAATAAATCTAAACAATCTTAACTGGTGTTATAAGTCTATGATTAGTATCATAAAGTTTTCGAAATAACATTTGAATTACTAGTAATACTTTAAAACGTGTACGCCTCTAGATTTATGTTGATTTTTTTTTAATTTAGAAAATATTTCTTTTATTTAGTAATTACAATACAAAGAGAATTTATGAATGTTCTATCTTTTTTTACTACTGCCAAACTACCAGTAACATGCAAAATGTCCTACAGTTTTAATCTCGTAAAATTCAGTTTTAATCTTCTATAAATTGCTAACAGAATTGGTCTCAATACTGAAGCAAATTTGACTAGAATTAAAAAGAGGTCAAAACAGTCTTCAGTTCCATTCTAGTAAAAAAAAACCAATTACATACATATTTAATCTCATTAGTAATGTAATGACAGAATTAATTCAAAACAAATTCCCAGGTCCAAAACATTGTAATATTTTAAGTGAATAAAAATGATAACAGGTCACGTTAATCATGTTTAAGGAAACAGGAGCGATCAGTACACTGATCTGATCTGTGCTCCCCAATATATCCTGTGGGTGACCGGGTGTGGGTATACAACTTCACATGTTGATAGTAAATGTTCATGGAAAAAAAATAAAAGAAGTTTAATGAAATTCTACAATTGGTTAGTTTGTTATGTACAAATATGTGGATTTTTTAAACAATTATAAGGCAATAACTCTGAAGTTACTAAAGAGATGCTGACAAAATTGAGTGTGCACTACCACATTATGGTGATCTAAATTTAGTTTAAGTCTCATAGTTCTAGGTCAAACATGTTACAAGTTTAACACTAGAAACTTCTAAGGGCCTTAACTTGGTGTTACGTGGACAATTTGACTGAAACTTGACGGGCCGCATTTCCATATAAAAGTGAACATGTATATAAAGTTTTAATTAAATATTCTAAACAATTTCCTATTTATGGCTCCGGACGGACGGACGGACGTTCCTACAAATTGGTATTTAAGTTGCCACTCTTTTGTTCACCCTATTGCTCTCTTAGCCACGTAAAAAGAAAAAATAGCCACATAAAAACTTACGGAAGAATGACAGCAAAGAAAAAATACAGTTACCTATTGTTCCTATAGTCACCTAAGTATGCAAATGTAGGCTCGGAAAGACGGACGGATAACGCCAAAACTATATCCCTCAGCCTTCGGCGGGGGATAAAATGAGGAGATAACTGAATAATTACTAGGAGTATCGTATGTTTGCACTTATTATCATGGATACTATTAGTAATTCAAGTGCCATAAAACTCCGTTCTGTATCTGTATACCGAGTTTGCAAAAAAAGGGCATTTATAGTGGAGCACACTGTAGTTTTTGTTAAAAAGTAAATACAGACATAAATTAAAATGACAGAATTATACAGAATTAGGCTATGGACCAGAGTGACGAAGCCTCGCCCCCGTCTCATAGGTAATAATCTTGAAAGATTAACTTTTATTAACAATAATCCCTTTTTTTGACGTCTGGACGTTGAGGTGTGATAGAAATACAACTGCTACAATACGTTAAATTGAAAAGCTTTTTAAAAGATAATAGGTAAGGGTAGATTTCTCGGAAGCATAGAGCACCACAAACACAGCCTCAGAGTCACGCATTTGCAAAGTAGGCCGACAACAAAAAGAATCTGTAACGGAAAAGCATTTTGGACGGGTTGCTTCAAAAATCCAACAGGTATATATTGATTTTATGCAAAATTATTGAAAAAGGGGGAGGAAGGGGTGTGGGGTGGGGGGGGGGGTGTAGAAAAAGGTGGTGGTGTGGGGGAGGAATGTGTGTGTGTGGGGGGGGGGGGGGGGGGGGGCGGTTAAAGGGGAAAGTGGAACAAGGATGAATATTAAAAAGGGAATGCTACGTTCCTTAATCACAGTTACCCTACAACATAAACCACAGCAGCGCAGACACTCATGTACAAAAGACACACACACACACGCACGCACGTACACAACTAACTTACATAGATAAACAGACAAGTAAGATATAACAACACTGTAGGGCACCGCCCAAGACACACAGATGCACAAGCACACAAACGCACACACATACGCAGGAAAAAACAACAGTCGGGCACCGCCTTAGGATTCCGGTAGCCAAAATTAAGGTGGACACGATAACTTACTCATAGTAAAAGGGGAGGGGATGCCAAAGCAAGGGAGCGCAAATATAAGGGGAAATGATGAGGGAGGGCGTGACGATAGGGGGAGTGAGGAAAAAGAGGAAAGAAACGTAAACAACATAAAACTTCTTTATTTAATGGGAACAGATTTCAGAATTTAGTGACACTAAATTTTTATCATATTTGAATGGCCTGGCCTATCAGCTATGTGTTAAAATATGTAAACTAATATAATTAAGTAATAAAATCTCATGAAAAGTGTATGTATTTATATTTCTCAACGTGTCTTATTAATGTAACAGAATGGTCACAAGTTATGACCTTTAACTGACCATTTGTGCTACACGATTTGTCCACAATTACATAACTCGGAGTAATAACCTATCCTTATCGGCTATATATAAAGAAGAAGAAAAATGAGTTTAATAAAAGTTTCCTTGGGAAGAAATTGAAAGGTATATGAATTAAAATCTCTTTCTCAGGTATCACAAGTACTATATTGGATCTTTCTAAAGTGCAGGAATTATCATATTCTTTATAAATATGTAAACGGCAAACGGAGAAGTTTTAAAAGTAAGCAGTATTTTACTGTCTTTGGATGAATCTTAGATAAAATATAACCTTTTATGGTATAAATATAATTCAGAGTCTGTGGATTTGTATTCTAAAGCTTTCGGAAATTACAAATGAATAACTAGTAATGCTTTATCGTTGAAAAAAACCATTTTTTCACTTGGGTTCCTTGCAGAAAACCGGCGTCAAAATGAAATTCGTCCTGTGTCTGCTTGTATTATTGCCACTGGTCTATTGTGCCAGCATTGAGGATAAAAGATTCATCTTCGGAAGCTTCCAGATTTCTTTAGATGACTGTAAGTGTTTATGTGTTTGAGCAATGTGTGTTGAACAAGTATTTGAACATATATCGAGAATTTCTTGAGCATGTGTTTTAACCTGCGATTGAGCATGTACTTAGAATGTGTTTAAACATGTTTTAGCATGTTTTAGCATGTTTTACTTGATATTTCATAACTGTTCTGACGGTCGCAATTGCGTAGGTTACTCATCGAAAGGTCTAGAAGATGGCAAATCAATGTTTGGCTAACTAGTCGTAATGTGAAGAAGCAGTATCTTTTTCATGCAGTCTGTTTAATTTCCTTTTCAGAAGTCGAACACGACATCAATTTAACTCCTCGAGTTTGGTAACTGTACGCTAGCAAAATGTTGCGTTGATGAAAAGTAACCTATGACTTCGATGAGATGAAATATCGCCATGCGAAAAGAATTGTTTAACTAAATCGAAAATAATACTAGGATAACGCTTGATATTGGAACAACATGATGTGTTAAGAAAGTTAGATCATGTTGTACTTAAAAAAGTACAGTTTTTGAAAAAAAAAATGAAAGTTCTTAATATTTAGTAGAAATTATCAACGGTATTTATTCTTTTTTTTTTTGTCTCAAATAATCATGATAAATCAAGGGTGATTTTACGGCCATATAGCACCGCCAAATCATAACAAAAATTGCAATATTTTAAATTGTTCTTCATCTACGACTTCTGTTTGATTCAAAACTATAAATATTTGAAGATATTCAAAGTTTTCACCTAATCTGTAAATGGGTATCTTCAAACATTTGAAACATCTTTAAGCAGTGATTGCCCAGCTGAGGGGAATTGTCGGTGCCGACGCCACAGAAGCCCTTTGCGAACAGGAGTGCAACAAAATTGCCGGAGCCGCCGGTCCATTCCTCTGTGGAAGTGCATGCAAGGCGTAAGTTTGCTTAGTTTTCTTAATCTTACATTTTTTATATATTTACATATCTTTGCAATTTCATTGATCCATTAAAGAGGGTCACATTTATTCACGGACAACTTGAATACCATAATGCAAGCTTTACAGACGCCTTCTAAAGCTTTAAAGGTATTTTGGAAATAACTGAAATCGACTTAAAAAGATTTTCTATTCTGTTTTCTAATGTTTATGGGTACACTGAGCACAAAAGGTCTAAACCTCATATTACCAATAATATATTTGAATAAGTATTATTTTAACAGGATGTAAATGACATTTACTGTATACATGTCAAACAAATAGTCCTGAAATTATTATAATAATGCAAAGAATGAAAATTTTCAGTAATCTGACATTTTTGCCTTCCAAGGTTTTTCAGTCGTTATGTATTTGAATGATTTATTCCATATGTTTCAGCAATTGTTTCTGTTTGTTTCTTTTCAGCGTACAGTCCGCAGCCCAAGGGTAGAATGTCGAGCCATTTTATTACTATATATAGATATTAAAATGATGAACGTAACTGCATTGTTTGTTGGTTTTATAAGAAATTTTCTCAATACACATATGTGCATGGGATTTTAATTACAATAAGAAGGGTGATAAAATGTACTTTGGATTTTACGATCTGATTTAGAACCTATGGTGGCATATTTCTGCCAGCCACATATCCACTACTTATTTATGTACACAGTCTTCTCTAAAATGTCACATATTCAGTTATTATATGGCAAGTGGCAAAATTGCGGGTTATCCAGATAATTATGTTAACAGGACAAAACTGCCTGTTAGTGCCCACTTCTGCCATCTACATATTCACATAAATAAGTGGTTATTGTGAAAGTTTTCTTGATATCCACTTAATATTCGTACCCAAATTGGCGATTAACGGTTAGACTTTTCGTTCCCTATACGGAATGAATGAGTGTATATCCATTTCGTCCCCATCCACCACCTCTAATGGTTTTAACTTATAGATATGATTTATAACATTCAGAAGGAATGATAGATTTGCATATCTATTAAGCCCCTTTATATATTTTCATTCATTCCGTAATGACAGGGGACGATTACGGGATATTGCCAATCATAACTGACTAACTGACAAAAAACAAGATACCTAGTTAACGTAAGTGAATATGTGGGTGGCAGTAATGGGCATCAACAGGCAGTTTTGTTCTTTTAGGATACTTATGTGGATAACATGCAGTTTTATCACTTGCCAGATAATAACTGAAGAAGTGACATTTTTACGAAAAAAATCTAGATAAATAAGTGGATATGTGGTTGGCAGAAATATGCCACCATAAGAATCAGTTTTTGTTTTATAATTCTTCATCTATTCAGAATGTATGAAGTACGCAATGGTCTTCAAGTGTCAATTTATTGAAGAGTTGTTATATGGAGAAAAAGCATATTTTATACGTAACTTAATTTTTGTGCTGTTCTGAATTGGCCTATTATACTCATATTTTACACCGATTTCATATTTCTTTTAATCGGATGCGCAAAGAAGGTCTTTGAATAGAAATTGCTCCCTTCGGCGCTGGTGTTTGTTTTAGAACTTGTTTTTGGACTGACTGTTATTACTATGTCTGGACCTTTTCGGATCATAGAGTCCATTAATTGTTACTGTTCAAATAAAAGACATCTACTTAAGCGGATGGTATAGCAATAAATGAGGGGAGGGGTGTAAAGAGAGAGGTTGGGATGGGGAAGATTGTGTAATGGATCAGGCGGGTCAAACGGAATCTGCTATCATTTTTGTTGCACCATATGCTTCTGATTTTTTTTTCAAGTCTTTAATTACATTTAAGACATACATATATATACACATATATCAGTAGACAACCTCATATGAAGGTACATCTTGACACTATATCAATTTAATCTTATTTTAAGATTCATAATTTACTATTTGATAACATTTATGAAAAGCTTGGTCCCAAAGTCGTCCGCTTTAGATGGGTTCTACTGTATACACAGTGAGATTATCTAATGTTATTTCACTCGTGCCGAAGTTTTCTAAAGAGCAAATATTTGAAAGAGTAAAAATCACTAATGGGTTTGGTTGTGGATCGGGGAAGGGATATTTGCGAGGAGGCTGAGTGGGATGGCAGGGTTAAGAAGTAGTGATACTACGAAACAATATCGAGAGATAAAAGTTCAAGAAAATAAAATAACTTAAAAATGTCAATACAATCTTTAATTTCGGGGACCGGGGAAGGTTTAAATTCCAGTTGAAACCTCAGGTGTGCAACTTCGCATCCATTCCTATAGTTTCATGACACAAGGCCAAAGGCTTGACACAAAAATTAAAGCCTTTTGACATAGTTTATTTAAGTTAAGGACCATACATGTCGTCCAATCTTACTGTGTGAAACCCCAAACAAATCCTCAGGTGAACAATTTTACGTGCTAAATATAAACAGATCAAATACGTTTGAGATCTAAGTACAACACAAACTTTAAGGTGCCCTTTGCATATCTATTACTTAAACCAGGGCCATAAGTTGGTCGTACTGGCTGAAATACCCCATGAATCCCAGATGTAAGTTTATACCCCTATGTCAAATGCTTTTTGAAATATAAGCAACACAAACTTTGTTGGACAGACAGACGGACTTAACTGCAAATCGAATGTAATGTATTACCAGAACTTCCTTTTTACAAAGAAAAGAGGTTAAAGATTGGTTTCACGACACCAGATTTTGAGAGGAAATCCAAAATGCCCAAAACTCGATCCATTTTTTATATCACAAAAGCAGTGAAGCATAAGTACTTTTGATGGATGACTATTCTCTTTCTGGCCTAATTCCACAGCCATGCGCTGGTACATTCAATGGCTTGCGAAGTCCTTGCTTTCCAGCAAATGGACCCTAGCGCGGACATATTTTCGACTCTCGGGGATGCGTGTTTTTTTCTTGCATCCCAATAATATATTTTACAGCCTTCACAGCGTCCAGAAGAAGTAATCTGATGGTGGTGAGTCGCGAGGACAAACCGCGGCCCTATAAAGAGTCTGGAACTAAAAATATTTTTACACAGAAATGCTCATTCACGGAAATTCTGACGAATGTTGTTATAAATTACACACAAAATATATCATTCATATTCATTCTTTCTGTTGCAATTTTTCTATACGTTTGGCGTCCGTTAACGTTATACGGTGTAGTGTGACTGACACATAATTTAGATGCACGCTTATTTCTTAGCGGGGCCTCTAAGATATACTGCTGTTGTGTCAGCTTTAGACGCAGCAGCAGCAGAAACAACAACAACAACAACAAATATAAGCAGTGACTTGAACTGATAAAGAGTATGTTAGTAATAGGTTAGGTGGTGGGGGGGGGGGGGGGGGGTTTAGGAATGGGGGATTTTAAGGGGCTCATTTAGAAGGTCATTTTTATATAAAATGACGGTATTCTGCAATTAACGTACGGGGCGCAGCAGTACACTATTTTAATGTTTATTAGTTGTTCAGTATGAGTCACAAAGAATCAAACAATAATTACGATAGTGAATTAATTGTGTTGGTCATTAAGTGCAGTATACAAAAATATTAAAAGAGCGGAAATGTTCAAGAGTGGGCGAATCTTCCTCAAAATTACGTGCAACGGTACGTCACGTCCATGCGACGACGATGTCAGGCTGTTATCAACAGTGGCGGTGGACATACGCGATACTAAAGTAACGACGTTTGTCGGTCTGGTTTGATAATGAAAAATTCTGACATTGACTTTTTTCACTCAGTTATATTTTTCGTTCCTGTTTGTTAAAATTTTGTTTTCTATCAAATGAAATAAACGGATTATCATAACATGCATGTCATCTGTATTTGTTGAAAATGTCAGCATGATCTGGCCAATTATGACGGAGATATGACCCCACTTATACATACACAATTATAAGATTAGTTAAGTGTATGGCCGGCAAAAACACACCGGTGCAAATCTAAATAGTCCATCTCTTGCATTGTAGATTAGTTTAACACCTTCGGAGTCAATTTTCAACATTCAACACGACCACAGACTGCGGAAATACGTGTCTCAACACCAATAGACTCTGACACTAAGTCTAAAAGTCCTCTTCCAATTGTTTAAACGGAATTTTCTTTACTTCTTTTAACGTACATGCGCTACATAGGTCATAAAATATATATTTAAATTGCTATGTAAATGACAATATACAGGATAAACTAAAGTTGTAACAAAAAATGCACATTCTGTATTTTTCTTTCACTGAACAATTTGTTTTCTGTATTAACTATATCAGTTCATTTCATAATAAAAAACAGCCATATAAAGCAATGGTATCCATGCTTTTGTCTGAAGTGTTAAGATATTTTTCGACTTTAGGTTCATTTTGGCCACGGACCCTTACTCTGCTCTGCGCTTGCACTATGTTCATCCCTGGGGTAATCGTCATTTAATTTAATGCGTGTTTCTAGAACGCTTAAACTTGTTTAAGAGTTCTGCATATTGTAATCATTTGTGGCCTTACTACCCAAAGCTGCACTTTATTTGCTTTCCGTCGCTGGCCTCTCTTTTTTATTACAGTTGCCTTTCTTTTAGATAGAAATCGATTGTTTTGATATTTTTACCAAATTAAAATGTTCACAACTATTTTGTTTCAAATAAGCGAAGTGTCCATCCTAATACTATTCAACTTCCTATTTAAGGCTATTTAAAGCAAAAATAGAATATAGAAGTTTTTCTTTTTTGTAAACGATAAACAAACTAAAAATTCTAAATGGATTTGCACAAAAATCCATGCATTGCTTTCACTTGTTTATTATCTCAATGTCATTTCCTGTATAATTCGACCGCATGTTTTGAGCCGTGACGGAATGATACACTTTTTCAGTTGGGTTATATCGATATTCGGTCCATACCTGGCTGAAAAATCTCTATAGTGTAAGTTGATATGTGTGGTTTTTTTACCATGAACTTGATTATATCGTTGGCGCAATTGGTAGAGCGTAATGATTACAAACCTTGAGGTGCGAGTTCAAGCCCAGACTACGACTGTATTTTATATATATTTTAATAATAATGTTTGATTTTTTTCATTGTTTCTATATGTTTGATATATTTTGCTACTTTTATTTAAATTTAATTCATGTCGCATAATTTCAACTTCACTTGCTGTGTCTGTTGACGACACTTCAGCTGTGTCAGTCTGAGTCAGATGATGTATCGGAATCCGAGTTAAGCTCGATGATAACTGTGCTGGAAGATCGTCTATAGCAATATCTAACTCCCGGTATTTCTGTTCAGTACATGGTCAATACATCTAGACCAATATGAAGATGAAACTGTGCAAACTCTCCGTAATAAGGTCTTTCACATGCGCCATCCTATGCGTCAAGTTCTTACGTGCAACTTTCTCGTGCAATGTTTATTGAAGCAAACGATTAAAAAAATTAAAAAGATGTGATCTTACCAAGGCTCGAACATCGAAAAGCAAGTTTGTTAAGCCAACGCCATATCCTTTGGGCCATGCATTCGTTTACATTCAGAATTGTAGGCCCACAACAAAAAGAATCTGTAACGGTAAAACATTTTACTCTACAACGTAAATCACAGCAGCGCAGACACTCACGTATAAAAGAAACACACACGCACGCACGCACGGACGCACACACACACAACTAACTTACATTGATAAACAGACAAGTAAGATATAACAACACTGTAGGGCACCGCCCAAGACACACAGATGCACAAGCAAACAAACGTACACACACAAGCAGGAAAAAACAACAACAACAGTCGGACACCGCCTTAGGATTCCAGTAGCCAAAATTAAGGTGGGCACGATAATTTACATAGTAAAAGGGGAGGGGATGCCAAAGCAAGGGAGCGCAAATGCAAGGGGAAATAATGAGGGAGGGCGTGACGGTAAGGGGAGTGAGGAGAAAGAGGAAAGAAGCGTAAACAACATAAAACTTCTTTATTTAATGGGAACAGATTTCAGAATTTAGTGACACTAAATTTTTATCATATTTGAATGACCTGGCCTATCAGCTATATGTTAAAATATGAAAAAATCTCAATGAAAAGTGTATGTATTTATATTTCTCAACGTGTCTTATTAATGTAACAGAATGGTCACAAGATATGACCTTTAACTGACCACTTGTGCTACACGATTTGTCCACAATTACATAACTCGGAGTAATAACCTATCCTTATCGGCTATATATAAAGAAGAAGAAAAATGAGTTTAATAAATTTTCCTTGGGAAGAAATTGAAAGGTATATGAATTAAAATCTCTTTCTAAGGTATCACAAGTACTATACTGGATCTTTCTAAAGTGCAGGAATTATCATATTCTTTATAAATATGTAAACGGCAAACGGAGAAGTTTTAAAAGTAAGCAGTATTTTACTGTCTTTGGATGAATCTTAGATAAAATATAACCTTTTATGGTATAAAAATAATTCAGAGTCTGTGGATTTGTATTCTAAAGCTTTCGGAAATTACAAATGAATAACTAGTAATGCTTTATCGTTGAAAAAAACAACATTTTTTTCACTTGGGTTCCTTGCAGAAAACCGGCGTCAAAATGAAATTCGTCTTGTGTCTGCTTGTATTGTTGCCACTGGTCTATTGTGCCAGCATTGAGGATAAAAGATTCATCTTCGGAAGCTTCCAGATTTCTTTAGATGACTGTAAGTGTTTATGTGTTTGAGCAATGTGTGTTGAACAAGTATTTGAACATATATCGAAAATTTCTTGAGCATGTGTTTTAGCCTGCGATTGAGCATGTACTTAGAATGTGTTTAAACATGTTTTAGCATGTTTTACTTGATATTTCATAACTGTTTTGATGGTCGCATTTGCGTAGGTTACTCATCGAAAGGTCTAGAAGATGGCAAATCATTGTTTGGCTAACTAGTCGTAATGTGAAGAAGCAGTATCTTTTTCATGCAGTCTGTTTAATTTCCTTTTCAAAAGTCGAACACGACATCAATTCAACTCCTTGAGTTTGGTTACTGTACGCTAGCAAAATGTTGCGTTGATGAAAAGTAACCTATGACTTCGATGAGATGAAATATCGCCATGCGAAAAGAATTGTTTAACTAAATCGAAAATAATACTAGGATAACGCTTGATATTGGAACAACATGATGTGTTAAGAAAGTTAGATCATGTTGTACTTAAAAAGTACAGTTTTTGAAAAAAAAAATGAAAGTTCTTAATATTTAGTAGAAATTATCAACGGTATTTATTCTTTTTCTTTTGTCTCAAATAATCATGATAAATCAAGGGTGATTTTACGGCCATATAGCACCGCCAAATCATAACAAAAATTGCAATATTTTAAATTGTTCTTCATCTACGACTTCTGTTTGATTCAAAACTATAAATATTTGAAGATATTCAAAGTTTTCACCTAATCTGTAAATGGGTATCTTCAAACATTTAAAACATCTTTAAACAGTGATTGCCCAGCTGAGGGGAATTGTCGGTGCCGACGCCACAGAAGCCCTTTGCGAACAGGAGTGCAACAAAATTGCCGGAGCCGCTGGTCCATTCCTCTGTGGAAGTGCATGCAAGGCGTAAGTTTGCTTAGTTTTGTTAATCTTATATTTTTTATATATTTACATATCTTTGCAATTTCATTGATCCATTAAAGAGGATCACATTTATTCACGAACAACTTGAATACCATAATGCAAGCTTTACAGACGCCTTCTAAAGCTTTAAAGGTATTTTGGAAATAACTGAAATCGACTTAAAAAGATTTTCTATTCTGTTTTCTAATGTTTATGGGTACACTGAGCACAAAAGGTCTAAACCTCATATTACCAAAAATATATTTGAATAAGTATTATTTTAACAGGATGTAAATGACATTTACTGTATACCTGTCAGACAAATAGTCCTGGAATTATTATAATAATGCAAAGAATGAAAATTTTCAGTAATCTGACATTTTTGCCTTCCAAGGTTTTTCAGTCGTTATGTATTTGAATGATTTATTCCATATGTTTCAGCAATTGTTTCTGTTTGTTTCTTTTCAGCGTACAGTCCGCAGCCCAAGGGTAGAATGTCGAGCCATTTTGTTACTATATATAGATATTAAAATGATGAACGTAACTGCATTGTTTGTTGGTTTTATAAGAAATTTTCTCAATACACATATGTGCATGGTATTTTAATTACAATAAGAAGGGCGATAAAATGTACTTTGGATTTTACGATCTGATTTAGAAACTATGGTGGCATCTTTCTGCCAACCACATATCCACTACTTATTTATGTAGACAGTTTTCTCTAAAATGTCACATATCCAGTTATTATATAGCAAGTGGCAAAATTGCGTGTTATCCAGATAATTATGTTAACAGGACAAAACTTCCTGTTAATGCCCATTTCTGCCATCCACATATACACATAAATAAATGGTTATTGTGAAAGTTTTCTTGATATTCATTTAATATTCGTACTCAAATTGGCGATTTACTGTTAGACATTTCATTCCCTATACGGAATGAATGAGTGTATATCCATCTCGTCCCCAACCACCACCCCTAATGGTTTTAACTTATAGATATGATTTATAACATTCAGAAGGAATGATAGATTTGCATATATTTATTAAGCCCCTTTATGTATTTTCATTCATTCCGTAATGACAGGGGACGATAACGGGATATTGCCAATCATAACTGACTGACAAAAATCAAGATACCTAGTGAACGTAAGTGAATATGTGGGTGGCAGTAATGGGCACCAACAGGCAATTTTGTTCTTTTAGGATACTAATGTGGATAACACGCAGTTTTATCACTTGCCGGATAATAACTGAAGAAGTGACATTTTTACGAAAAAGATCTAGATAAATAAGGGAATATGTGGTTGGCAGAAATATGCCACCATAAGAAACAGTTCTTGTTTTATAATTCTTCATCTATTCAGAATGTATGAAGTACGCAATGGTCTTCAAGTGTCAATTTTTTGAAGAGTTGTTATATGGAGATAAAACATATTTTATACGTAACTTAATTTTTGTGCTGTTCTGAATTGGCCTATTATGCTCATATTTTACACCGATTTCATATTTCTTTTAATCGGATGCGCAAAGAAGGTCTTTGAATAGAAATTGCTCCCTTCGGCGCTGGTGTTTGTTTTAGTACTTGATTTTGGACTGACTGTTGTGACTATGTCTGGACCTTTTCGGATCATAGAGTCCATTAATTGTTACTGTTCAAATAAAAGACATCTACTTAAGCGGATGGTATAGCAATAAATGAGGGTGGGGTGTAAAGAGAGAGGTTGGGATGGGGAAGATGGTGTAATGGATCAGGCGGGTCAAACGGAATCTGCTATCATTTTTGTTGCACCATATGCTTCTGATTTTTTTTCAAGTCTTTAATTACATTTAAGACATACATATATATACACATATATCAATAGACAACCTCATATGAAGGTACATCTTGACACTATATCAATTTAATCTTATTTTAAGATTCATAATTGACTATTTGATAACATTTATGAAAAGCTTGGTCCCAAAGTCGTCCGCTTTAGATGGGTTCTACTGTATACACAGTGAGATTATCTAATGTTATTTCACTCGTGCCGAAGTTTTCTAAAGAGTAAATATTTGAAAGAGTAAAAATCACAAATGGGTTTGGTTGTGGATCGGGGAAGGAATACATTTGCGAGGAGGCTGAGTGGGAGGAGTTGATGGTAGGGTTAAGAAGTGATGATACTACGAAACAATATCAAGAGATAAAAGTTCAAGAAAATAAAATAACTTAAAAATGTCAATACAATCTTTAATTTCGGGGCCCTGGGAAGGTTTAAATTCCAGTTGAAACCTCAGGTGTGCAACTTCGCATCCATTCCTATAGTTTCATGACTCAAGGCCAAAGGCTTGACACAAAAATTAAAGCCTTTTGACATAGTTTATTTAAGTTAAGGACCATACATGTCGTCCAATCTTACTGTATGAAACCCCAAACAAATCCTCAGGTGAACAATTTTACGTGCTAAATATAAACAGATCAAATACGTTTGAGATCTAAGTACAACACAAACTTTAAGGTGTCCTTTGCATATTTATTACTTAAACCAGGGCCATAAGTTGGTCGTACTGGCTGAAATACCCCATGAATCCCAGATGTAAGTTTATACCCCTATGTCAAATGCTTTTTGAAATATAAGCAACACAAACTTTGTTGGACAGACAGACGGACTTAACTGCAAATCGAATGTAATGTATAGGGGTGTAACGATACATCGAAACAGTTGATTGGTACTAGTGTCCGATAGCATGCATATGAAAGTAGATCCAATAACAATGCGATATTCTTCAACAACGATAGTGATAGTTTTGAATATTTGTATACAGAAATATATAAACCAAGACAGAGCCAGCTTCATTGCGCTCGAAGTTTAGCTCCATTACATAATTACCCTCACGGAATTTATCCTAGGACTTCTGGGAGGTTATTTTTTGTTCTTAGAAATGTGATTAATATATTTAAATAACCTGTAATCTTAGATGAGAAAATGTGTATGGACATTGGAAAGAAGGCTACTTTATTATACAGAAAACTGTTCGGTGGCCATTTTTATTTGTACACAACAAATTGTCTTTTTCATCTTTGTGTAATTCGCAAATTGGCGATCGTTTGAGTATACTTGCATAGGTTATTGTTACTATGTCAAAGCGGAAGAAGAAATATTTAAGTTGATATTCTGCATTTCATTATACAAAATTCAATGTGTGTTACGCCAATTAAAAGTGCGTCTCTTACACTGTGTAACAATGCCAGTTGGTGCTTATTGTATAATAGATGGCGATAACATTGCATGTATGCAATAGTAACCTGCAATAGAATAGTCGCATAGTTTTTGCATATCATTATTGCAATAGTCAAAATTGGCCTCATAGTCACCTGAATGTATTACCAGAACTTCCTTTTTACAAAGAAAAGAGGTTAAAGATTGGTTTCACGACACCAGATTTTGAGAGGAAATCCAAAATGCCCAAAACTCGATCCATTTTTTATATCACAAAAGCAGTGAAGCATAAGTACTTTTGATGGATGACTATTCTCTTTCTGGCCTATTCCACAGCCATGCGCTGGTACATTCAATGGCCTGCGAAGTCCTTGCTTTCCAGCAAATGTACCCTAGCGCGGACATATTTTCGACTCTCGGGGATGCGTGTTTTTTTCTTGCATCCCAATAATATATTTTACAGCCTTCACAGCGTCCAGAAGAAGTAATCTGATGGTGGTGAGTCGCGAGGACCAACCGCGGCCCTATTAAGAGTCTGGAACTAAACATATTTTTACACAGAAATGCTCATTCACGGAAATTCTGACCAATGTTGTTATAAATTACACACAAAATATATCATTCATATTCATTCTTTCTGTTGCAATTTTTCTATACGTTTGGCGTCCGTTAACGTTATATGGTGTAGTGTGACTGACACATAATTTAGATGCACGCTTATTTCTTAGCGGGGCCTCTAAGATATACTGCTGTTGTGTCAGCTTTAGACGCAGCAGCAGCAGAAACAACAACAACAACAACAACAAATATAAGCAGTGACTTGAACCGATAAAGAGTATGTTAGTAATAGGTTAGGTGGGGGGGGGGGGGTCAATATTTTATAGATAAAATCGGGGGGTCATTATTTTATAAGGGGTGTCAGTATTTTATAGAAAAGGGGTCATTATTTTATATAAAATAATGACCGGGGGTCATTATTCTATGGGGGTCAGTTTACAACGTTACACCGGCGTGCAGCAAGCAGAGGTACGTCATAATTTTAATTTGTTCTCATTGTTTGTATCAGACTAATTGAAAGTCACATAAAATTATTTTATATCGAATACATCCATAAAAATAAAATCAAATTTGCATTGATATGTCTTGATTTTTAATGTTGTGATGTCCGTATCATTTACAGGTTGCGCGACGCTATACCCCAAAATATTGACAGGCTAAAAGCGTAAATTGTTTAAGAGTGGGCGAAACTTCCTCAAAATTACGTGCAACGGTACGTCACGTCCATGCGACGTCGATGTCAGGCTGTTATCAACAGTGGCGGTGGACATACGCAATACTAAAGTAACGCCGTTTGTCGGTCTGGTTTGACAATAAAAATTTTTGACATTGAATTTTTTCACTCAGTTATATTTTTCGTTCATGTTTGTTAAATTTTTGTTTTCTATCAAATGAAATAAACGGATTATCATAACATGCATGTCATCTGTATTTGTTGAAAATGTCAGCATGATCTGGCCAATAATGACGGAGATATGACCCCATTTATACATACACACTTATAAGATTCGTTAAGTGTATGGCCGGCAAAAACACACCGGCGCAAATCTAAATAGTCCGTCTCTTGCATTGTAGATTAGTTTAACACCTTCGGAGTCAATTTTCTACATTCAACACGGCCACAGACTGCGGAAATACGTGTCTCAACACCAATAGACTCTGACACTAAGTCTAAAAGTCCTCTTCCAATTGTTTAAACGGAATTTTCTTTACTTCTTTTAACGTACATGCGCTACATAGGTCATAAAATATTTAAATTGCTATGTAAATGACAATATATTGGATAAACTAAACTTGTAACAAAAAATGCACATTCTGTATTTTTCTTTCACTGAACAACTTGTTTTCTGTATTAACTATATCAGCTCATTTCATAATAAAAAACAGTCATATAAAGCAATGGTATCCATGCTTTTGTCTGAAGTGTTAAGATATTTTTCGACTTTAGGTTCATTCTGGCCACGGACCCTTACTCTACTCTGCGCTTGCACTATGTTCATCCCTGGGGTAATCGTCATTTAATTTAATGCGTGTTTCTAGAACGCTTAAACTTGTATAAGAATTCTGCATATTGTAATCATTTGTGGCCTTACTACCCAAAGCTGCACTTTATCTGCTTTCCGTCGCTGGCATCTCTTTTTTTTTAATTACATTTGCATTTCTTTTAGATAGAAATCGATTGTTTTGATATTTTTACCAAATTAAAATGTTCACAACTATTTTGTTTCAATTAAGCAAAGTGTCCATCCTAATACTATTCAACTTTTTATTTAAAGCTATTTAAAGCAAAAATAGAATATAGAAGTTTTGCTTTTTGTAAACGATAAACAAACTAAAAATTCTAAATGGATTTGCACAAAAATCCATGCATTGCTTTCACTTGTTTATTATGTCAATGTCATTTCCTGTATAGTTCGTCCGCGTGTTTTGAGCCGTGACGGAATGATACACTTTTTCAATTGGGTTATATCGATATTCGGTCCATACCTGGCTGAAAAATCTCTATAGAGTACTAGCAAATAAGCTGATATGTTTGTTTTGTTTACCATGAACTTGATTATATCGTTGGCGCAATTGGTAGAGCGTAATTACAAACCTTGAGGTGCGAGTTCAAGCCCAGATTACGACTGTATTTTTCTCTAGTATACATTATTTTTATTTTATTTTAGTCAAGAATCTTTGAAGACTCTTTTTAAAAACCATTTTATATATTTTAATAATAATGTTTGATTTTTTTTCATTGTTTCTATATTTTTGATATATTTTGCTACTTTTATTTAAATTTAATTCATGTCGCATAATTTCAACTTCACTTGCTGTGTCTGTTGACGACACTTCAGCTGTGTCAGTCTCTGAGTCAGGTGATGTATCGGAATCCGAGTTAAGCTCGATGATAACCGTGCTGGAAGATCGTCTATAGCAATATCTAACTCCCAGTATTTCTGTTCAACTAACAGCACATGGTCAATACACCTTGACCAATATGAAGATGAAACTGTTTGCAAACTCTCCGTAATAAAGACTTTCACATGCGCCATCTTAAGCGTCAAGTTCTTCCGTGCAATTTTCTCGTGCAATGTTTATTGAAACAAACGATTAAAACATTTAAAAAGATGTGATCTTTCCAAGGCTCGAACCTCGAAAAGCAAGTTTGTTAAGCCAACGCCATATCCTTTGGGCCATGCATTCGTTTACATTCAGAATTGTAGGCCCACAACAAAAAGAATCTGTAACGGTAAAACATTATAGACGGGTTGCTTCAAAAATCAACAGGGGGTGGGGGGGGGGGGGGCGTTGAAGGGGAAAGTGGAACAAGGATGAATATTAAAAAGGGAATGCTACGTTCTTTAATCACAGTTACCCTACAACGTAAACCACAGCAGCGCAGACACTCACGTACAAAATACACACACACGCACGCACGCACGCACAAACACACACAACTAACTTACATAGATAAACTGACAAGTAAGATATAACAACACTGTAGGGCACCGCCCAAGACACACAGATGCACAAGCAAACAAACGCACACACATAAGCAGGAAAAAACAACAACAACAGTCGGACACCGCCTTAGGATTCCGGTAGCCAAAATTAAGGTGAGCACGATAATTTACATAGTAAAAGGGGAGGGGATGACAAAGCAAGGGAGCGCAAATGCAAGGGTAAATAATGAGGTAGGGCGTGACGATAGGGGGGGGGGGGGGGAAGGAGAAAGAGGAAAGAAACGCAAACAACATAAAACTTCTTTATTTAATGGGAACAAATTTCAGAATTTAGTGACACTAAATCTTTTATCATATTTGAATGACCTGGCCTATCAGCTATATGTTAAAATATGTAAAATAATTAAGTAATAAAAAATCTCAATAAAAAGTGTATGTATTTATATTTCTCAACGTGTCTTATTACTGTAACAGAATGGTCACAAGATATGACCTTTAACTGACCATTTGTGCTACACGATTTGTCCACAATTACATAATTCGGAGTAATAACCTATCCTTATCGGCTATATATAAAGAAGAAGAAAAATGAGTTTAATAAAAGTTTCCTTGGGAAGAAATTGAAAGGTATATGTATAAAAATCTCTTTCTAAGGTATCACAAGTACTATATTGGATCTTTCTAAAGTGCAGGAATTATCATTTTCTTTATAAATATGTAAATTTTAAAAGTAAGCATGGTTTTACTGTCTTTGGATGAATCTTATATAAAAGATAACTTTTGATGGTATAAATATAATTCAGAGTCTGTGTATTTGTATTCTAAAGCTTTCGGAAATTACAAATGAATACCTAGTAATGCTTTATCGTCGAAAAAAAAAAAATTTTTTTTTCACTGGGTTTCCTTGCAGAAAACCGGCGTCAAAATGAAATTCGTCCTGTGTCTGCTTGTATTATTGCCACTGGTCTATTGTGCCAGCATTGAGGATAAAAGATTCATCTTCGGAAGCTTCCAGATTTCTTTAGATGACTGTAAGTGTTTATGTGTTTGAGCAATGTGTGTTGAACAAGTGTTTGAACATATATCGAGAATTTCTTGAGCATGTGTTTTAGCCTGCGATTGTGTATGTACTTAGAAAGTGTTTAAACATGTTTTAGCATGTTTTACTTGATATTTCATAACTGTTCTGACGGTCGCATTTGCGTAGACTATTCATCGAAAGGTCTAGAAGATGGTAAATCATTGTTTGGCTAACTAGTCATAATGTGAAGAAGCAGTATCTTTTTCATGCAGTCTGTTTAATTTCCTTTTCAAAAGTCGAACACGACATCAATTCAACTCCTTGAGTTTGGTTACTGTACGCTAGCAAAATGTTGCGCTGATGAAAAGTAATCTATGATTTCGGTGAGATGAAATATCGCCATGCGAAAAGAATTGTTTAACTAAATCGAAAATAATACTAGGATAACGTTTGATATTGGGACAACTTGATGTGTTAAGAAGGTTAGATCATGTTGTACTTAAAGAAGTACAGTTTTTGAAAAAAAATGAAAGCACTTAATATTCAGTAAAAATTATCAACGGTATTTATTCTTTTTCTGTTGTCTCAAATAAGCATTCTAAATCAAGGGGGTGATTTTACGGCCATATAGCACCGCCAAATGATAACAAAAATTGCAATATTTTAAATTGTTCTTCATCTATGACTTCTGTTTGATCAAAACTATAAATATTTGAAAATATTCAAAGTTTACACCGAATCTGTAAATGGGTATCTTCAAACATTTTAAACATCTTTGAACAGTGATAGCACAGCTGAGGGGAATTGTCGGTGCCGACGCCACAGAAGCCCTTTGCGAACAGGAGTGCAACAAAATTGCCGGAGCCGCCGGTCCATTCCTCTGTGGAAGTGCATGCAAAGCGTAAGATTGTATAGTTTTGTTAATCTTTTATTTTATATATATTCACATATCATTGCAATTGCATTGATCCACCAAACAGGCTCATATTTATTCACGGACAACTTGAATCCCAAAATACAAGCTTTACTAACGCCTTCTAAAGCTTTAAAGGTATTTTGGAAATAACTGAAATCAGATTCAAAAAGATTTTCTATTATCTTCTAATGTTGATGGGTACAATTATTTGACATGATTATTATACCAAAGGTCTAAAAAGCATATTACAAATAACATATTTGAATAAGTATTATTGTAAAAGGTTTTAAATGTCATTTACTGTATACATGTCAGACAAATAGCTGTGGCATTATTGTAAAATTGCAAAGAATGATAATGTTCAGTAATCTGATATTTTACATTCCAAGATTTTGCAGTCGTATTGTATTTGAATTATATATTCCATATGTTTCAGCAATTTTTCTGTTTGTTTCTTTTCAGCGTACAGTCCGCAGCCCAAGGGTAGAATGTCGAGCCATTTTGTTACTACATATATATATTAAAATGATGAACGTAATCGCATTGTTTGTTGGTTTTATAAGAAATTTTCTCAATACACAAAATTCATGGGATTTATTTCACAATAAGAAGTGGATCAAATGTACTTTGGATATTTTACGATCTGATTTAGAAACTGTTTTATAATTCTTCATGCATTCAGAATGAATGAAGTCCGTAATGGTCTTCAAGGATACATTTATTGAAGAAGTTGTTATATGGAAGCAAAATATCAATGGTCAGTCTATTTTATACGTAATTTTATTTTTGTGTTGTTCTGAATTGGCATATTATGCTCACATTTTACACTGATTTCATATTTCATTTAATCGGATATAGGCCGATTATATTACTAGACAAAATGTTCGAACCTCAAACTAATTCCAACATGAAGTTTTATTGCTAATTTATAATATAATCTTTAGTTAAGTATACAATACAGTAAAAAGTCCTCAAAAAAAAATTCCAAGCCAAACTCTGAAAATAAGGTAATACTTAAGGACAGCTTCCTTTAGATTCTAATTTTACAAAGTATTGAAAATTTATCTACAATAAAATCAATTTAACAAAATATTAGTATCATTTCTTTATTCGCATGCATGCATTGCATAATAAAGCAGTTCAAGAAGCATAAATAATAGTCTTAACTGTTTATGAATTTCGAGCAATTCATCTACAGTAACATTGCAAATACAATTTTGTTTCACAAATCCCCTATGAATATTTTTTTTCTTGTTTCTGACGTTGAAATACACTTTTGGTGTTTAAAACTTTAAACTCCAGTGCCGACGAGTCTGTTTTAGAAATATTTGTTAGAAATTCTGTTCTGAATTTTGACACATATGTTCTGAATTTTGACACCCTAACGATTTATGACAAAAATGGTTCATATCGCTTATTTCATATCGCTTATTTCATTATAGAAATCAAGGGAGCTTAGGGCAGCCGTGTACATTTATATGGAATTAGTTTGTATACAGTGCAGTATCAAAGTATATATACTTTTATTTGAGCAGTTAAAACTTTCCAATACACTAATACATATTTACACAAATTTATATTTCCTTTTCTCGTGCAGCCCGTGTTTTACGTACACTCCTTTTCAATAATAGGTTGTGCCTCATTATGTATTATAATGCAAAGGTCACCATCTGGGTCAAGTTGCGTCCACTATACCAGTAAGTGTCAGTTTACCAGTAGAGGAACAATACAGCATATGGTCCACAGTAACAGCCACATTATTAAGTATTAGATGTAGACGTTACTTCAGGATTCCAGATGAAATATCTGAAAAATGTGTCATAATATTTTTGAAGGCGTTTTTGTTTTGTGTTTCATTTCCTTGCATACTACGTATTTCACATCAAAAAGATTATATTGGAATTAGTTTAACCCCCAAAGTTGAAATAACCAGCCCAAAATATATGCAAAGAAGATCTTTGAATAGAAATTGCTCCCTTCGGCACAGGTGTTTGTTTTAGCACTTGTTTTTGAACTGAATGTTGTTTCTATTTCTGGACCTTTTGAGTCCGCTCACTGTTACTCTTCAAATAAAAGATACATGTATCTACTTAAGTGGATGTTATAGCAAGGAATGAGGGTAGGTGTGAGGAGAGGGATTGGGAGAGGAAGATAGTGTGATGTATCAGGCGAGTCGAGCGGAATCTGCTATCATTTTTGCTTGCATCATTTGCTTCCGATTTTTTGATTATATTTAATACAAACATATATATATATATATATATATATATATATATATATTTATATCAATAGACAACCTCTTTTGAAGATACATCCTTGACAATATATCAATTTAACCTTATTTTAAGATTCATAATTGACTATATGATAAGATTTATAAATGCGGATGGAACTGAAGGCAACACGGTTTCTGTGAGAGAGAAATTACATTTTTTCTCCCAGTTGTTTTATTCTGTACTCGTAATGAGACCTTTTCTTATTAGTTCACCTGAGAAATACTCATGATGAGCTTTTAGGACTATTGTACGTCCGTCATTCATATTATGAATTAAGCAGTGATATTATAAACCATAATCGTTGAATGTATAAAATGTAAATAGTGAGATGTTCAAGTACAGTAGAACCCCTCCAAACCAGCCCGTTCAAATCGGATCCCTCTCCAAACCGGACGTTTCGAATATTCTCTTATGTATTTGACCCATGAAAACCGGATACACCTTTTGTCGGATACCGGACGACTGTTGCAAAAATAATGCTATAAAACTATATCATAATACACCTGCAAACCGGTCATGATATTTTTATACTAAATAATTGCACGCAAAAAAAATCTTGCTAAAGTGCAAGTCGCTGATTTAAGGAGCTAGTGTCAAGGCAGTGAATGTTAGACAAAGCTGCTTTACGCGGCGCCACTTTAAATAGAACCATCGAATTTAAATTTGGACAGCTAAAATGTATGAAAAACAATTAAATTTGTGAAATTAATGTAATTACGATAGTATTAATATATTTGATAGGTTTGTCTATTATCATATATTGTTTATCGGTAAATAATCAAACGCCGACATAATCAGGAAGGTCTTTTGTTCCCCCCCCCCCATTTTTGTTCCACAAAAGTATATAAAACAAGTAATACAAGTACATAGCATTTCCAAACTTATATAGAAACATATAACAGTGAATTAATATTGTTGCGCCGGCACTCCTGCCTAGGACCGGGAACAGTTGTTGAGTTGGGTTCGGATAAAAAGTGATGACTATGTATCTATATCTCTAGCAAAGAGGCAAAATCAGTGTTCAGTCACACATCTTTTATTCAGATATAAAGTTCCAGTAGTTCCAGTATAAAATATTCAGTAGTTTACAAAGTATTCATAAATTCCACATATCTCCAGAAGTTACTGTTCTATGACTCTTATACAGTATGCTTATGTCAGGGTAAATTAATATTTGTGGAGCCGCTTTTTATGCATTTAACATAGGGGTTACTGTCTTCAGGGTGGAGGAAAGATTGACCAATGAGGAGCCGAAAAACAGGCCTTTTATAGTTTTAGCACAGCTCCGCATACGATAACGGTACGTGAATGGTACGTGACGTACGTGGAGATAGCTACTATCCAATCAAAAATGACGTTACATAAAACGTACGGTGACACCGGAGCAACCGGAAGTAAACAAATGTCGCGGAGCGAAAGACCGATATAAGCGAAGTATTTCTCGCATATCTTTCTAAATAAAAGTATTCCAAGCGAATCACCGATATAGATTGATCAAGAACAGGTAGGGCTATCGATTAATACCGTGTTTTAGGTCTGACATAAAATACGTGCGTCGAAATCGTTGATGTAACTTCTGGTTCTATGCGATCAAAAATATACATGTATAAGTCTAATGTTACTAATCGTGTTTAGATCAGTTGGACGGCCTAACAATATATATGTAACAATTACCTTTCTCACATTACTTTTGTGTTTTTATAGAGAAATTTTAATGGAAAAGGGAGAAAGTGTACTAAGAGGTTGAAGGATACAGTTGAAAGAGAGAAGAAATAGAGTTTTTTTGTGAGATAAAGTGCATAGGAAAACATGTTCAAATCTGGTTTAAATAAATTTATTCCATTTTTCATTGCAAATGTGTAGTTTGTCTTTTTTCAAAGCAATAATTTCCTCAAGTCGTCTTCGGTTTTGCACATACTGTTTAAATCAGGAAGATTTTTGAACTTCACGGAAAACAAATATGCTGCTTTATGCTGTGTGTGCTTAAGCGTTTCTTATGTGCATTAAGTCCTTAATTAAGTTCAATTAAAGTTATATATTTTTTTTATCATAGAGTACCTTACCAGCTAAATTTATTAATGGCACACGATTCTTTCATCTTTATTATAATTTAATGTCTGGATAAGTAAAAATGTCTAGACCTCTGTCTCGAATGAATAGTTTCACTTTTGACAATATGCTAAACCCATCTAAACCGGACAAAAAGCTCGGTCCCAAAGTCGTCGAACATGGGTTCTACTGTATATACAGTGAGATTATCTAATGTTATTTCTCCCGTGCCGAAGTTTTCTAAAGAGTAAATATTTGAAAGAGTAAAAATCACAAATGGGGTTGGTTGTGGATCGGGGAAGGGATACATTTGCGAGGAGGCTGAGTGGGAGGAGTTGATGGTAGGGTTAAGAAGTAGTGATACTACGAAACAATATCAAGAGATAAAAGTTCAAGAAAATAAAATAACTTAAAAATGTCAATACAATCTTTGAAGGTTTTAAATTCCAGTTGAAACCTCAGGTGTACAACTTCGCATCCATACTACGAAACAATATCAAGAGATAAAAGTTCAAGAAAATAAAATAACTTAAAAATGTCAATACAATCTTTGAAGGTTTTAAATTCCAGTTGAAACCTCAGGTGTACAACTTCGCATCCATTCCTATAAAGTTTCATGACTCAAGACCAAAGGTACATGCGTGACACAAGAATTTAAGCCTTTTTGACATAGTTTATTTAAGTTAAAGACCATACATGTCGTCCAATCTTACTGTGTGAAACCCCAAACAAATCCTCAGGTGAACAATTTCACATGCTAAATATAAACAGATTAAATATTTTTGAGATCTAAGTACAACACAGACTTTAAGGTGCCCTTTGCATACTTATTACTTAGGGAAGGGTCAAAACTTGGTCTTACTGGCTGAAATACCCCATGAATCCCAGATGTACGTTTATACCCCTGTGTCAAATGCTTTTTGAGATATAAGCAACATTTTGTTGGCTAGACAGACGAACTGAACTGCAAGTCGAATGTAATGTATTAACATAACTGTCCTTTGTTCAACAAAAAGAGGTTAAACATCAGTTTCACGACACCAGATTTTGAGAGGAAATCGAAAATGCGCAAAACTCTATTTATTTTTTTATGTCACAAAATCAGTTAAAGCATAAGTACGATGGAAAACTGTTCTCTTTCTGGCAGAATTCCACAGCCATGCGCTCTTGCTTTCCACCAAATGGACCATAGCGCGGACATATTTTCGACTTTCGGGGATGCGTATTTTTTTTCTTGCATCCCAATAATAATTTTATAGCCTTCACATCGTCCAGGAGAAGTAATCTGATGGTGGTGGGTCGCGAGGACAAATCGCGGCGCTATTGAGAGTCTGGAACTAAACATATTTTTACACAGAAATGCTCATTCACGGAAATTCTGACAAATGTTATTATAAATAGCACACAAAATATATCATTTCCATTTTATTCAGAGAGTCGATCCCGAACAAAATACAAGAGATATCAATCTTAAATGTCAGTTCTACATGTACTGTCCACGTACTGCTCAGGAGGAATATGATCTTCAATAGGAGGCATGTATGCTAGACCTTCACGCACCTGTAAAGTAACAAGAATCGTTTATCAATTATTAAAACTAATTTCAATGCTCCTTACTAACTTACTTCACATGTGTGTGCTAGTGGTTTTTACTTATGTATTGAATAAAATAGCTTACCCGTCATTTGCTATTTTGACATGATCTTAAAAATAAGTGAAAATACACATGAAATATAGCATGCATTTAGAACGCAATACTGTTAATAAGATATTAAAATTTCAAAAATGCCAAAGATGCAAAGATATAATTTTATTCCTTTAACTACATCATCCCATTCGTAAGAAGTCTCAAAATACACATAAAAGTTTATAAACATTTATAAAACAGAGGCGTTCAAATCGTTAGTTTCACTAAAATAGGGATAAATATCACACAGATAATGAATTTGTTTTAGGTAGGGCACGACAAGGGCGTTATTTCATTTTCTTACCACGTAGCGTTTTCGCTAGTTTGTAAACTGTAGACATTTTAGCTTATTATTTAGATGGGTTGGTTGAAGTTTTAACTGAATAAATTTATTTGAGGATATAATTTGATTTTGTTGAACGTTTGACATCTTAACAACAATACAATGAATAATTCTCTAAGTGTACACTAAAATTTTCAAGTGCTTTAAAGTAATTTTAAGAAACTGGCATAATGACAGATGGCGGGTTAGCTATTTTGTTCAGTAAATAGTGAAGGGTTTACAAAATGAACTTCATACGGCTGCATTTTTAATTATAAGGGGAAGCTAAGGCTTGTTCAAAATAGTAAAAATTATGCCTAAAATCGTTTTTCCCCAACAAACACTGTATTCTAAACAGCTTAATCTTGAAACGTAAATATAGTATAGATATAGACAATAAATTCTGAGCTTTTTAGTTATTATTCCTGTAATTGGGTACTCCTGAATATGAAAACTAGCTTTTAGAAGAAAAATGAGAAAAAATGTAAGAAAATGGCAACACCTCTTATTTTTTCATCCCAAGAATAAAACATTTCTTGTCTACACGTACCTCTGAATAAAACAACAACAGGTATGTTTGTACGAACAGAACAAGCCGGCTACTTTTTCTATTTATTTTATATGCAACAAATATCAGAGTTATTCAATATTCATGAATTCAGCATTTGACAAAACATAACATGTAATAAATCATAAGATAACATCATTATGTTTAGTCATATCCCATGTCCTTAGTGAATTATACTCTAACATTTGTATATTATTACCTCTGAAACAGTACATTCTCGCAATTCTCGCATCACACGTACAGTATTTCACCATTTCTATTAACAGTAAGAATGATTCTACCTATAAATCTATCATTACTTAAAAATAATATCAGAACGACAGTAAAACGTGCGAGTCGTCTTCCATAACCCAAACCTGAAAGTCATGTCTTTGACTTCTAGTATGTTTTGTCTGTTTGTTTTTTGATTTGCAAGGGAAGTTGACGTTGACTGTTTCCGAGAGTGAACCTCTCAGCTAATAGCTTTCATGGTACGTATTTTTGTTAAAATCTTTATTAGAGGCTTTGTTCATCCAACATATGCTCGTACAAATAAAATTTATCATAAATGTAATCACGATTTTAACTACAAGTATAAGTAAGGACAGTCCTATATAATTTTTTCGTGTGCAATATCTACCCAAAAGAGTTAAATATTGAAAGGAAATTAATTACTTTACATATCATTGCTATTGGTATAAAGTCACAATAGCATTTATCTTTCCCGCATTTTGTAAAAGAAAAATCCAATATAAGTTGTTTCCCTTAAAAACGTAGTCACCATTTAAATGTTATACCTACGTATTGAAAACCGGGTCATCCCCATCCCAAATTTATTAACAAACCCGAGCCGGCTTATTACTAGTTGTATGTGTGCTTAAAAAAGCAATATACATGTACTAATATACTTACTTTAGCCAACGAACAAATAGTGTATTTATTTTGATGACAAGAACTTTTATCAGTACTCAGATAAGTTTGGTCTAACTGTAATGGCAAACATCTTACCGCTTCCACTGATTTAAACACCCTGAGAACATTTCTGCCGGCGAGTTTCTGAAGGTCAAGGTCACTCCATCCCCTTCTTATAAGTTCAGCAAACAAATCTGGATACTTTGAAACATCTTCTAAACCTTTTGACGTGCTATGAAATTGCAAGAACACTTTAATCAAATCGGCCAGGCGCGGAGAGCATCAAAAGAAAAGAAAGAGAACTTACGCTCCGCTCCCCTCACCTCCAAGCAAAGGTTTAAGCGGATGTCTTTTATATAAAATATCATCTAATGCTTTCCACGGTTCCTAATGACCCGAGAGAGCAACAACATTAAGTTAATTACTATATAGTTTATCTGCATAAAACAGTATAATTTGGTCCTTTATATAGACAGATTTTTTGAATTCATTTAAAGTTTAATATGTAGATTCCTATGATATCTACATCGTTGGATTCATTTTATAGCCGTCTATTTATTTACCTTGGGATTCCATTAAAGTCTGCACCAATCCCTACATGATCTACACCAATCAGATTCTTTATATAATCGATGTGATCTGCAATGTCAATAGAAACCATCGAAGTCCCTTCCTCCATATCAATAAGCAAACTTATAAAGGTACACCGTATACAGCTAAAGTCATGTAACATCTTTCAAGAAAAGGCCCAAATTCACCTGGGGATGGTACGTTAGGTGAACAGCGGTTCCTGGGTTGAAACAGTTCAGAAAGTAATTCACATTAATTTTCATGACTTTCATTTTTATTATAAATACATTGTAAGGCTTTACTGCGATTATTCAGGTCTTCCTGTAAGCATGTGTCTACGATAGAAGACTTTTCATTTAACCCTTAGCCGCTAAATTTCTATAATGGACTGTTCCATCATTCAGTTTGGGCAGTACCATTTAGTATTCGAAGGGGTGTTTACTGAAAATTTACTGACTGAATAGCGAACAGTGCAGACCATGATCAGCCTGCACGGATGTGCAGGCTGATCTTGGTCTGCACTGGTCGCAAAGGCAAAACCAATCGCCGCCAGCAGGCTAAGGGTTAAAATACATTTGAACTGTTAAGTTACTATTTACTGCACGGCACGGCTTTTCCTTTGCTGAATTAGCGTAGAAAGTGGAAAAACAATTATACGAGGAGTGTTCGAAAAGTATTGTGTATTGTGGTCTGAAACCTTGAAAACTGAAACGTGCATGTTGTCATTTCATACCCTCAAAATATTCCTCGTGGTGAGAAATGCATAATTTTAGTCTATGGGTCCGGAAAGCGTCACGGTAGGCTGATTTTGGTATACTACGGAGGTACTGATGGACAGCAGAACCGAGAGCTGGTCGCGGTCGATATCTACGACCAGAAAGGAAGTTTTTTTTCAGTTTGGGAAACAGAAAGAAGTCGCATGGCGTCAGATCTGGGGAATAAGGTGGATTTGGTAGTACAGTAACTCTCTCCAACTTCAAAAACTGTATTACTGTACTAGAAGTGTGCGCTGGAGCATTGTCATGCAACAGTCGAACATGCTTGAAACCTGTGACGACACGGTAGTACATACCAGTCACACTTCTACTCTTTTTTACTGGAATCTGTACTGCTATACCTTCGCTGGAGAAGAATATGGCATACGAAACTTTCTTTGAACTCAAAGTGCGTTTTGCAATTATTGGCCTTTGGCCAAGTTTGGTGGCCCATATTTTGTTTCCAACCATTCTGACATGTTCAAAATAATGCACCCAGGTTTCATGACCTGTAACAACATTTGCAAAAACCTTTTTGTCGTATTTTGGGAACATTTTTAGCAATTGTTTGGCAGTTTCAACACGTAGCCATTTTGATTGTCAGTCAAAAGATGCGGTACCCTCCTAGCAGAACACTTTCTAACTTTCGAGATTGTCTTTAAAATAAAATGAACTGTTGATAGTGAAATACCAACAATGCGTGGAATATCGCGTACAGTATAACGAGCATCATTTTGAAGAATTTCTCGATTTTCAAAACATTTTGGTCACACGTTGCTGTCTTTGGCCGACCTGATTTGGGGGCATTTTCAACAAACTCTACACCACAGTCAGATTTCTTTTTCCACCTGCGAACCGTCTCATTAGACACCTTACTAGACCCATAAACACGGGTTATTTCGGCAAAAAGCTCTTTCAAAGAACAACCGAGTTTACTGCGAACTTTTATACATGACCGAATTTGTTTTTCGAACACTCCTCCTAGTTGTAAATTAAAAGAACAAATATCTATATAACCTGCTACATCGGACAATGTAGTGTCTGGCTTGTTATTTGGAGGACAAACGACGAATTTGTCATAAAAGTTCACCATCACTACCCCACCATTTGCTTTCTGTAAGACAAAATAATACATACACGTGTAATCCCATTAATAAGTAACGTTAGCAGTTTCTATAAGCTAGACTGTGAAGGAAACTAAACAACTTCATCTAGTCTTGAGTTAGCTTCTGCTATGCGGTTACATATGGTTGAGTATTTTTCCGTCATTCTCGTTCTTAATCGGAGCTTTTTACGTGGCTTTCAGATCAAAGAACATAGCATGTGCAAAAAGGCTTCCCTATGCCTTTCAACATGTTACTTGTCGCCCTTATCTCATTGATATATTTTCTTATATTAAGTTCTTTTTGTTGGCTTTGCTCATTGTACAGCCATTACTTTAGAGTATGTTTCAGGTGAAATAATAACCGGACAATAACTCTTTAGTTGACAACAAGAGATTCTTATTGTGTTTAATATGATCATGGTTTCTCGAACTACACCGGTTTGGAAAAATGTTCTAATGCTATAATATTATACTCTTTTTTTTTGAATGGTTTGCCAGTCAATAGTATCAAATATTCACCGGCAATCCATTTAACTAATAAGTGCTTTATTACATGACACCAAAAATAAATTTTGAAAAATCATTCTTCAAGATATGACTTTAGCGCAACTAAATTTAATGTTGAATTATAGACCAGTCAGTAGCACAAACTATGGACCATGATCGGCACTGTTCGCCATTCAGTCAGTATCTTTTTGGTATTCACCCCTTTTAACAGTTAATGGTAATATCGAACTTGAAAGATGGACAAGTTCATTATAGAAATTTAGCACGGTAAGGGTTAACATACACATTGTTGCAACGATCTAATGTCATACAGTAATTACGAGTTATCGCTCCTACATACCGTTCTAAAGAGAATATCGTCTTGTACGTTCCTGAAGTGATTACAAAGTCTGAAAGCTGAGGAGTGACTGAAGATCACTGGAGCTACTGTCAGACTGAGGACATCAGACATTGTTTTCTTGGAAACATGTGCAAGATCTACTATCATACCTAGTCTGTTCATCTCCTGGATCACTTTCTGTAGAAGAAAAAAAAGTAGAGAAAATATTTGTTTATTGGTGTTATGTCATACCGACATTATGCAGGTCATATTGCATTGTTTTATGGTGTAAGAAGACCCAAGGTGTCCATTCAGTCATTATTACATGCACAGGCGAGTATTTCAGTAGACACTTCGATGGCTCTCCTAACATGAAGTCTCGAGCCATGCTCGACCTCAAAGAAGCGAAAGCCCGCCCGCCTAGCCCAACAGCAATAGGGAGAGCGCAGATCTACGGATCGCTGGGTCGGGATCCTCGGACGAGGTGCATGTTCTACATGACGATTTGATGAAAGACATTGTGTCTGAAACCATTCGTCCTCAGCCTCTGATTCATGTGGGGAAGTTGGCAGTTACTTGCGGAGAACAAGTTTGTACTGGTACAGAATCCAGGAACGCTGGTACGGTTAAATGCCCGCCGTTTAATAATTGAAATACTGTTGAAAAACCAAAAAACAAACAAACATATCAAAGAGGTGAATGACAAGGGATTTGTTAGTCAGCAACCTTTTCCACACGATCCTTCTGTGTTAAATATAAAAGAAGAATAAACAACTGACATGTATGTATTTTTTAAGTTAACATATTAAGCATAATTGTGCTTATAATAATTTTCTCAAATTAGAATTTTTATCAATCTTTCAGATAGGACATTAAATCGATTGTGCATGTGTTGTGCTTATCACTTAAAGAATTGTTGCATCTTCTTTATAGTTTGCACTTTCCTTAAACAAAACTACAATAAATGGTATTCAAGTATTGAAACATATAGACAGAAAAAACGCGGCATGTATTGCAAAGACTGCAAATTTACCTTGCCAAAGTCGGTTAACCCGTCAACTTTTGTTCCATTGTATCCAATCTCATCCACATGCCAGTTGTCTGCCCTTTAAGTTAAAAAAAATCATTTATTGCATTTTGCACGTTAAGGCCATTATTTTCATAAACAAAGAAATTAAGCTAGCTCCTGTGAAAATCGAGGCGATATTAAGAAGCATTTCAAAAATGTCTTTCTTATAGAAATCGAAAATTCTGTTGGGTTAATATACAAAATTGGAGTTGTATTAATTTGTACAATTTATGCATATTTAATGCTGATTTTAGAAGGAACAAGAGCTCGTAGAACACGAAATGCCACATTGATGCATTCAGTAACTGCACAAGGAACAGAAATTATTTGGTCACTGTGCATTGGACGTTTGACGTACTGACCTCAAATCAATAATTATGGGTCATTTACCAGTCAATAGTGACTTTCGTATCAAATGTGATCTTAGACCAAAGCATTCTCTAGTTATCTGACAAAAAACGTTCTACTGTTCTGGGTCAATGTGACCTTGACCTACTGACCTCATAACCAATAGCGGTCATCTACTGGTCATGCCCATACTCCATGTAAAGTTTGAAGATCCTAAGTCAAAACATTGTTGTGTTGTCTGGAATCTATTCTATTTTTCAAGTTATCGTCCAAAAACGGTTTAAATGTTCCATGACACTGTGACTTTTACCTTTGACCTACCGATCTCTAAGTTAATAGAGGTCATCGGCTGGTCACGATCAACCTTTCTTTTATGTTTCGAGATCCTAGGCCCAAGCGTTCTCAAGTTATCGTACGGAAACCGTTTAACCGTTCGGGGTCACTGTGACCTTGATCTACTGATTTTCAAAATCGTAAGGAGTGATCTGTTGGTCATGGCCAACCTCCCTATCAACTTTTATGATCCTATGCCAAAGCGGTCTTGAGCTATCATCCGGAAAACGATTGGTCTGCACAGTCAGACCGATCGACCGGCCGACATCAGCAAAGCAATATACCCATCCTTCTTCGAAGAGGACTGGGGGCATATGATAGCGTAATACTGCAATAAGTTGAGAAAAGCTATTTTACTGCTTTTTGGTGCTTACTTTTACTTACAAATGCATGCAAATGTGTTAACATTATGAGTGTATTTTCGTATTTTGTATAAGCGGGAGAATGTAAAACCTCCTGTTACGCAAAAAACTTGTAAAGCTACTATACTGAGTAAATATATGTGACATATTACACCCTCACATATCATTTAAAATAAAACCATAGTTTACTGTTTTCATTAAAATTATTTGGAACTTACATGCATATATACAATATACAAACCATGGTGTATTACAACTGTGTGTAACTGTCATATAACGAACCCCAAGTTCATAATACATCCGGAGCACACCGAGGCTGCTGTCTAGACTGTGACCACCTTCAAGCCCAATCAGGCTGGCAATTTTCCCTTCCGAAAACGCATCGAGAACACCTTATTGTTTATATATAAGAACAATATATAAGACGAATAAAAAAGAATACGCACGTTTTCTCTATGAAGTATGTTATTCGATTAGTATCACAAAACGCTCGTGTTATTGTGTATATACTACCTTGGTATGCATACAATTTTATTCTACATTTATAAAGTAACAGATGATTTGCAATACAGATATACAAATTTAGTCTTGAACTAAACGTCTAAAAAAGAAAATAAAACTATTTCGTAGTTAAAATTTTACGGCACAAACCCTGAGCAGTGGAAACAAATTTGAATACATCCGGGTATCTGCGAATGAATTTTTTTATGACGTCAAGCTGATCCATGGTCATGCGCACAACATCTTTATACTGACTTCCGCAATCGACCCAACAAGACCAAAACTGAACACAAATACAAAACATATGTAATATTAATAAGTATATATTTGAAATAGTCTGTACCTTTATGACAGGCGTTTTCTTTTTTAATTTTGGTCATTGAATATGTGCTCTCATGAGTTTGCTACTGTTTCTTGAAAAAGCGAAGCGAGGCAGCAGTTTTGGTGAGCCTCAGAGTAGCTGGGTCACTGCTCGACGACAAGAGCCTAGTATCAGTTTGTTAAGTTCCCACACATATTGCAATCAAGATTTTAGGTAATAATACTGTATATTATCATATGTTATTTAAAATCAAATTATGGAGTGCAAAGTAGTATTGTTGCACTTGTTTGTAGTACCATAGTTCCTTTTGGTAGAAAAGTGTATAAACAGTTCCAAGTAGCCGAAAAATAAACATTTTCCATTGTACTAATGCATTTTGCCGAGTGTTTGGAACCAATCAAATTTTCCGCGTTTATCAATTATATAAATCATGAGTAATGATGACGAAAATCAGAAGTTCAAAAACAAATGCTAGTTTGTGAAGATCACCGAATTTTCTGTTTATTACGTACATAAATGTTCATATAAATCCAATATTTCATGACGGAATTCGGATTTATTTAAGTTACCGTGTTACATATGATACATCCGCTAAATTACCATGGACACTTAGGCACATTAATATCGAATATTGGTGATTAGGTTCATTAAACCAACACGACGCCATTTTGTTTTTAAAAACAAAAACTGCATTTAAATATTTTGTGTAAAAAATACACAGTCCGCGGCTAACAGAGACATTGACAAATGCCGGTAGTTAAGTAGAGGCATATTTAAAACTTTTCGTGTCAATCCGTCAGTTCGTTGAATAACCGGAAGCTTGCTTTGATTACCAAACACACGCTGAAGGTCATATTAAAAAAAAACGACACGAAAAATCTAAACAACTGTGGAATATGCGTAAGTCCTTGGAAAATCAAACTGCAGAATAAAATATCATCATGGATTCAATAGAAATAGCTAGGAAATATTGATCTAGGAGCTGCATAGCATAACAAATGGAAGTTGGAACACAACTGGCTTGGCTTGGAGTGGGAAAGAACTTCGACGAAAATGCTGGCATATTACGTAAGGTTGAGTTGATGTCTTGTGATAATTAACTAAGACAACAACCAACTAAATGTGCTGTCGCCAGTAAAATCTACCACACGATAGTGAACCAATGGAAAAAACAGTAGAGGAAATACACAGATATATATACATAAATGGCAACCATGCTGACATTTAGGTAACATTATTTCTTTTGCAGATTTAATTATAGCTAGCCTGTTCTATATAGGATTGTCTAGCAGTTCATGACTCGTGTATCACTGTATGGCTTGAGTATTAGTATAATCCAGTAATTTTAAAGGCAGCAAAGGGAGGTAATTAAAGAATATATTTCAAGGGAGATAATTTATCTGGAAAAAAAGAAGTTCGGCACTGTGAGTGATATCGATTTATATCTCACTGGTATTTTCCAGTATTTCACCAATAAGCATAAAATAAAAGGCTATATTGTAGCAATTCAACGTTTGTTATTTTGAACGCAGTGTCCAAGAATTGTTATACATGAACATCATTAGTGACAAAAGGCAATTTTACCAGAAGTGATGTACGTTTCTGCGAAGTATTAGACAGACAAAATTTGCCAATGATGGCGTCATTGGCTAATTAAACATGATTCGTTGACGGTGTGGTTCATCATCATATCACTAGCATCTGATTTCCAGAGGTTTCGTTATTTGAGCCGCGTCATGAGAAAAACAACGTAGTGCGTTTGCGACCAGCATGGATCCAGACCAGCCTGCGCGTCCACGCAGTCTGGTCTGGATCCATGCTGTTCGCTTTCAAAGCCTATTGCAATGAGAGAAACCATTAGCGAATAACATGGATCCTGACCAGACTGTCGCAAACGCACTATGTTGGTTTTCTCAATACGCGGCTCATTAAATCAAAAGTTGGTTCCAGTCCGTTACGTAACTAAAAAAGCCCTGCATCATTAATGTATTTTTTTTTGGTTGGGTTTAACGTCGCACCGACACAATTTTAGGTCATATGGCGACTTTCCAGCTTTGATGGTGGAGGAAGACCCCAAGTGCCCCTCCGTGCATTATTCCATCATGAGCGGGCACCTGGGTAGAACCACCGACCTTCTGTAAGCCAGCTGGATGGCTTCCTTCATTAATGTAAGCTGACATTACCTGTCCACCAAGTTTTCCTGCTCTCAGTCGAGGAATGTCAGTCTGAGCCTCGATTTGATCCCATGATAGTCTGAGGTCGGAACGTAAGTCAACGTTATACACTGTATTGTTTGCAAAGTCACGATATCTTTCCGCAAGGTCGTTATGTCTGAAAATGTTTGCACCTTATGTTAACCATTTGCAACTACAATTTAGTTATCTTAGAATATGATTTTATCATTCAAAACGACCATCTGCGCAAACATCAAGGTAACATCTTTACAGATTCAAGGTACAAAAATTCCAGTATATCAAAAAATGAATAATCTATCTAACACGATATTTTACAATGTTAATGAAACTATTAGTGTAAGCTAAAGGGGTTTACGTAGCCTGGGAATCCAGTCTGAATTTCTAACTTTTCTCTACCCGCAGATTAATATCAGAAACTCGATGAATGCCAATTAACATTAAGTGGGATCTTTAATGCATAGATATTAGGTATGTTTTCTTTGACAAAGCACGAATATTATCAACAGCTTCCCAGGCTAGGGTTTAGGACCTGACAATAGTAATACTTATACTTACTGAGGCCAATAATCTTAGTGATTTACCGATATCATAATATACGAAGTATTATAGTCTTTATTTCATGACTACACCGGAAAAAGAGCAGTGTGCTAAGTGTTTGATAAAATCAATACTAGATAATTCTTTAGATATTTTAACAGTCAACCGACCTATACTTACTATTCATCTACAATAAAAAAGATAAGGTATAGATTATGTCATCGTAATATTACATTTACGTTTAAGATATTAACAAAACAAATATTGCATACATGGAAATAAGTTTTTGCGGCAATATCACATTTTGTGGACTTCCATGAGATATGAGGAATTTAAAACGAATCATAAGGTAGGGCCCTTTATGATATAAAGAATTAAAAAAGTCTTTTTCATTTTGTTGACAGTTTTCTGTTTGTCAAGCTGTTGCAAAAAGTGCGTACACTTCATCTTAATTCGTTCTTTAGTATTATCATTTTTTTCATTATAGATAAGTTTACCCATCTATGAGAGGAAAAGACTCTAGAACACATTTCGCTCTGTCAAGGCTCGGGGTAGTCGAGTCTGTTATATTACTGCAGTTCAGACTGGATGTGTCTGTTGACTTCGGGGAAAGCGTCGTTTGACCATTTTCTGTAATAGATTTGTTAAAACATTCAACGCTGTCCTTACGACACTCAGTGGTTGGTACAATAACTTTTGGCTCCATTAGAGTAACCAGACAACAAGTAATATCATTTTAAATTAGTGCATCATGTAATAAGAAATTGATTAAATACATGCCTGCGTCAAATTAGGGTTCGTCTGCTGTCATGATCCATAGGCATCGGGCGTAAGTGTACTGGGACACCGTACGACTTCGGAGATAAGTGTAAAAGGGTAACCGATCGTATTAATATTAAATAAAGTGAAATTTAGCAGTATTCATAAAATTATGTATTTGGAAAACTCATAACGTGTAAGATATACCTGTGATTCCTTGTCCTAATCCGCCAAAAATAAACCTCTCACCCAAGTCTACGCCAAATGCTCCCAAAGACGTCACCAGTAGAAAGGCGAGTATATACACTAGACCTGAAATCATCTAGAACACACGAAATGTATATTTCAGTTGACATCAGATCATGTATGGACTCGCTCGTGTAATTAAATATGTTTATCTTAATAAGCTTCTGCTGAACTGGTCTGATGAATAAATAAAATGTACACGGCATCGAATTGCTAAGTTAACGTAATATCTGAATATCTTCCTATCTGAATTTTGAAAACTCTTATTAAAATATATTATCGTAATACAAATATACTCGTATTCTAGCTTTTGCTTCTCTACAAAGGTGTACCATTTTGAAGAACAGTATTATAATGTTATTATCGTTCTATCTAAGCAATATTTTCTAAATAAACTTATTTTCATTGGTCAAAGCTGTCACCTTTCACACCGGATAAATATCGTATTGCACGCTTTGTGTACATATTTACCTTCTTTAAAAGTAGTACATATCCACATACTCTGTCGGTTATGTATGGAAATGCTCAAATTTTAAATTTATCAAAAGAGGACAAACTACGGAAATCGTAATGCACAGTCACTATGCATGTCTGGTGAATGGCCCATTCACAGTTAGTCGCTGATGGTGCAATGAGTATGAGACTCTTTGATGCTTTTCTCCTTAATCCTACGAAAACGGAAGTTGCCTTGCAACATGCATAGTCGTGCACTTAAATGCTTGGTACTCTGACTTCGTACAACTTACTGGATACGCCGGTGTTCTAATGCATCAGATACGCCTTATTTATATATCTAAAATTACACAATCTGTTATTTTGTCACTTGTTTTGGAGATAATCTCAACTGGAGATTATTTTATTTACAATGTCTCGTCTTACTAATTGAAAATAGGCAAGTGTGAGGTTGGCATACCCTAAACGTGTTAAACTCCGTCCGCAACAGTTTCATTTACAATGATTATTGACCGTTTCAATGCGGTCCTCCTATTCCAAACTTGCTTTTTTTGTCCGTTGTCGTTTTATATGTTATATATAGTTATATATATTGTCTTGAATTTTAGTGGTCCTACTTCCATTCACTCCATATCACCCTTTTTATGTCCGACTCTCTTTTTATATACCCCACATTTCCCTCCCCTTTTCACCCCATTTTTATATCGCAATCGGTCTTCTGTATATTTCTATTCCACTAGTTCTATAGTGGTTGACCTACTCTGCGATGTGCGGCTCTAACTGTGTTTGCTGTGCTCAGTGCTTGCACGGAGTCTACTCTTACTTTTTAATTTAATAATACAAGTGAGACTTTTTCGATTACACAACTCTTAGTTTATACTCATTTATTTTAGGTCGATTATGAAGAAAGTTCATCATCTTATATTAATATTCTTAGCCATGTAGAGGTAGACACGAAATTAAACTGTTTGAAAGAATTTACGTCAATACAACGAAATTTACGAAAATATATTGTCTATTGCATTGGAGCTTCTTCTGCAACAATTGCTTTGAAGTAATCTTAATAAACCAATGAACTTAATTTTGCCACGTTATTATTACTCCGTCTCTATATTGACCTTTACTCAGATGTATTCCAGTTAAGTTTTCAGATTTTTGTATCTATTTTATTTATTAGTGCACATGCACTCATTCGTACAGGATTGTACACAGGCACGCACACATACAAACGCGCTTGTACACGCAAACACACACACTTGTATGCATGACCATGCAAGCGCGCCAACGTACACGCGCACGAACGCACGCTCACACACGCAAGTACTAGTAAACATGTGAGAGCGCTCGCACATGCGCATACATACACGTCAAATCAAGTGCGCTCACTCAAATATTTTATTTTGGTTTAGTTTAACACATATGTAGCATACAGAACACGCAGAAGCCCCCGCCAAAGATGCATAACTGTATTTAAGTGTATCAATCTATTTTTGTATCCATGTAATTCCATTTCACTAACTGCTTTCGGCTTTATGATTGGAAAGTTAACAAAACATATTTTCCTTATTTTTAGATGTAACAAGTATTCTTTACCTTTCTTTGGATTAAAAAACAATACTAAAGCACTTTTTTTGAAGATTCAAATGAGTCATTACGTAATTCCGTTCAATACATATATTTTAAGATATACGTTAATTGTAAATAGTCACTGTGCTCGACTTAAAACTAATATACAAAATAAAATACGCACATATAGATATATGTATACATATACATGAATATTGTATTATGGCTAAATTCGATTTCATTTAGTATATATACATGAATAGTGTTTCATATTTAAATTTCATATTATTGGATATAATCTATTACATGATTCAATTTAGTATTAATTAGCTTTTCTGCGGAATTTCATGTGTTACCTTTAATAAATGCAGTTGCTTTATGAAACCGTTTGAAACTGAGCTAAAGTGATATTTATATTTCTTAACGTGTACGTGTACGTGTGTTGGTATTACACGTACTAAAATGTAAATATAGTGTATATCGTAGCTTTTCTTTTGTTTTGACCAGTTTAGATCATTTTTTTGGTTTTTAGTATTCTTACACTTTGAAAAACTATTTATTATCTATTATTTATCTAAAGACAAATAATTTATATTGATAAAACTTCATCTTCAGAATTATCGTTTGTTTATATTAGTTCGGTCAAGGGGAAATAACCCAACTATTATTTGATTAGTTATTGAATGATTAATCTCCCATTTTGATTAGCTTAAACTATTAAAATGGTGCATATTGTGTTGTTCGTGTTTTGTCTTGTTGTATGTTTTCTCTAAAGATATGCAGATCGTAGATTTTGATATGAAATTTTGATTATTTTCCAACTGTTGCTCTTAAAGCCCAACATGGTATCGGTATTATATTTAGACCAATTCTTTCCTTTTCTGTTTTCTTTTAGATTTGACTGTTTTCTTTTTCAATCTTTCTATTATGATACCGGTTTATACTTGGATGGAACAAGTCTAGTTGTTCTGCTGTTGCTATTCTGTATTTGCATTATTGTCCAAATGTATATTTACATGGGTAATGATGTAAATGCATACAGAGCAGCTATAGGGTCCTTTTATAACTGTATTCAGAGGGAACAAAAACATAAACGTCTGCATATGAGTCTACCAATACATACATTTATTAGAGTATTGATAGAGTTTATTAACTTGATTTTGGTTTATTAGAATATTTCTTACTGTTTCTTGTAGTCATAATAACTAATTGCAGCTTTATCCCAAGTTAAGATATCAGAACAAAAATAACGTTTGTTTATTATATCATGTATTTATTTCTAAAGCTATCTTTGATAATAAAATATATCTATTGATTGTTATCTATCTCTTTCTACTTTCAGGAGATGTTGAACTAAACCCAGGGCCTGATTACAACCAAAATCAATGTCTATCTATTTTCTATCAAAATATAAGAAGTATTAGGCATAAATTAGACTTTGTTAAAGACGTTTTACAAGATTTTGATGTCTTATGTTTCACTGAGACTCATTTAAGTTATATTATTACAGATGAATCGTTAACTGTTCAAGAATACGAAATGTACAGAAAAGATAATACTGCACATTCAGGAGGTTATATTGCTTATATTTCATCAAAATTAATATCTGTTAGATTGAATTTACTTGAAATTTATCTACCCGAGTCACTATGGATGGCTATTAAGGACAGCAGTAGTCAACACTTAATAGGGAGAGTTTATCGTGCCCCCAAAAACTCTGCAGAATTTTGGAACAAATTAGAATTCTGTTTAGAAAAGGCATTTGAGATATCGACAAAATTCATACTATTAGGAGACATCAATGAAGATAAATTAAACGATAGTATTCATAAATTTAAGGATGTATTGATGATTAATAATATGTCATCATAAAAGAACCTACTCGCGTCTCAAACTCTTCGTCTACTATTGATCCCATAGCATTCTCGGATGAAATTATAAATTGCAAGTCAGGTGTATTTCCAACTATTAATGATATTAGTGATCATTTTGGAACATACGTCCATATTGAAATTTCACTAAAATGTTCAGCACCATATAAACGTAGGGTTTGGAACTATAAGTGTGCAGATTTCAATAAACTAAACGAACTTATAATTAATACTGACTGGTCCTTTCTATTACTAGGTTCCTTACATAATGCCAGTTCAACGTTTACTTCGACTTTTTAAGAGCTTATTAAACAATGTATACCTACATCTTTTGTAACAATTCGATCAAAAGATCTGCCTTGGTATGACAGTGAAATACGTCATTATTCGCGAAAGAGAGACCGCCAAAAATCAAAATCTATTCGTACTAAACGCGAATCTGATTGGAAAACTTTTAAAAACCACACAACAAAGTAAATAACTTAAAGAAACATGCAAAGGAATTCTTTTTCAACAATTTAGAATCAAATATTTGTGATCTCAATACAAGTAACCAGAGGCAATATTGGAAAATGGTAAAAATGTTGATAAAAATAATAGTGATAAATGTGAAAGCATACCTCCGTTAAAAAGTGAAAATGACAATTATTCTTTTTCAGATTTAGAAATAGCAAATTATTTAAATGATTATATTGTTTCAATATCAAATATTGTTGATTCAGAATCAACCCTTCCTCCTAATGTAAGGAAAACCGATAATTTGATAGAAAATATTGTTATAACCGAAGTAGAAATATCGGATATTCTACATTCTCTAAACACTAATAAAGCTAACGGTCCAGATGAAATGTCATAAAATGTTAAAGGAAACAGCAAAAACAGTGTGTAAACTTTATGTTTATTATTTAGCAGATCCCTAAATGAAGGTATATATACAGACATTTAGAAATCTGCTAATGTATTGCCACTTTTTAAAAAGGGGGATAGAAACTTACCCTCAAATTACATACCTATTTCTTTGATAAGTTGCGTGGGTAAAGTGATGGAACGTGTTGTATATAAACATATTTATAACTATTTACACTTTAACAACCTAATCTATAATAACCAATCAGGATTTTTAGAGGGTAGATCAACTATATCAACTTATAGACATGTACAACCAAGTAACATATGAACTAGATAATAAAATCCAAACTTGCATGATCTTCTGTGATATATCAAAAACGTTCGATAGGGTGTGACACAAAGGTCTTTCATTTAAAATTGAACAATATGATTTTGAAGGAGACTTATGGTCCTGGTTATCTGATTATTTAACATTAAGAAATCAAAAAAGTTTTATCCATCCTAGTTTTTCACAATCAAAGTTTATAAAAGCTGGAGTTCTGCAAGGCTCAGTGTTAGGCCCTTTACTTTCCTTAATCTATGTAAATGATATCGCAGAAAATATTTTAAGTGTTACGCGACTTTTTTCCTGACGATAGCTCCTTTGCTGTTACTTCAAGCAACATCGAATATATTGCAACTACGTTAAATAACGATTTAAGACAGATAAATAAGTGGGCAGAACAGTGGTTAGTTCAGTTAAATCTCCCAAAACCTGAAGTTATGTTCTTTTCCTTAGGGTCCTTTAGAAAATTAGAATCATATTTTAATGACATAAGATTAAATTACGTCTAATATCATAAACACCTTGGATTAACTTTAAGTCAGGATTACAAATGGCACGAACACATAAATAATATTTCTGCATCAGCTTCTAAGGTACTTATTGAGGACACTTAAATTTAAGTTAAAAAGAGTTTCATTAAACCAAATCTATTTGTCTTACATGAGACCTATTTTAGAATATGCATCTGTCGTTTGAGATGGCTGCACTGAATATGAAAAACTTTCACTAGAAAAACTTCAGTATGAAGCTGCAAGATTAGTTACAGGTTTAACCAAATCAGTTTCCATCAATAAACTTCTTTTTGAAATAAGATGGGTGTCACTTTCTGATAAGAGAACAATTAAAAAACTAATTACAATTTTTAAAGGACACAATGGTCTATTACCAGATTACTTAAATAGATTTTTTCCAAATATTGTTACAGAAAATGTACCTTACAATCTATGTAATAGTGAAGATTATATTATCATTGCTAGGAGAACCCAGATATACTCAAATTCATTTATACTATCTTCAATTTCCTTATGGAACAAATTCGGAATTCACCATCACTAAGTATTTTCAAAAACAGATTAAAGAAACATTTCAACCACCGCCGATTCCTTCATAATATCTTGTTGGTGAAAGAGGTTATTCAGTATATTATGCAAGAATAAGAAACAATTGCAGTAACTTAAACAATGACCTTTTCCTAAATCATCCTCGTGAAAATTCAACATGTCACTGTGGAGCCGCATGAGAAGATGCTGAGCATTACCTTTTTCAATGTCCAACTTTTAGCGAACAACGCATAAATCTATTTAGGTTGACACAACATTTTCATCCTTTGAACTTGGACTGTTTGTTATTAGGAAAATATGTACTGTTACCAGAAGAAAATGATGAACTATTTATCAAAGTTCAAAATTATATAAAACATACTGATCGTTTTGAATAGTGATTGCATGTGTATCATTATTAGTCCTTAATTACATCCCTCGTGACTATAAAATTTGTTCTTTATCCTTATGGAAACTGGAATCAACTTCTTCAATCTGTTTGAGCTATTTTCTTCTTTCTTATAAGGTCTTAAAACAACCAAAACATAAATATTGCTCATTAACATTGTATTTTGCTCCTTTAGGTTATTTGTCAGCCGATCAACTTTTATATGTTTTTTTTTGTTAGGAGGGCATTCATTAATGTTGTAAGAACTTGTTGTCAAGCCCTTTTAGCTTTACTTCTTTATGCTGTGTATATGTTCTGTTATTGTAAATATGTAAAGAGCAAATAAAATACGATTAAAAACCTTTACTTAGGTACATGTAATGACAATCGTTTATATCCGGGCGATTACGAATTGTTCATGGAGTTTCGGCATTTTTCGGACGCTTACGTAGTTCATACTAGTAGCTGGCTCCGTTTATACCACAGAATACCGAAATGGCGTACGGAGAAAACGTAATCAAAAGGACATTTCTGCCCACTACCTTAAATTCAATAATATATGATATTTTGTCTTTTATTTTAAATTCTAACACGATTCGCAGCAGCTGCTATATAAACATATAGCGAAATCGCCTATACATGAATCTACGATAAAATATAGCTCTTCCATTCCGCCCTACGATTGTACTTCCATTATATACAGTATAATATTAATACGTACTAAATAGGCTATTCGACTTTTTCAGTGCTAGTAGTAATAAAAAGTACATCAAATTTTCTGAAACAAACTATTTCTAACTGATGAATTTATTTGTTTATATTTTTACCGTAAGAAAATGTTTCAGCCCGGTAAGTTTCAACTTCAACACCAGTGCATCTATGTCTGGTCGTGTGTATAGTTTACAATTTCTGCGTTGTAGGCACCACAGATGTCAACTAGATTCTACTTTGACAGTAAATAAATCATAATTCATGTTCCAATCTTCCAGACTCAAGTGTTTACGTGTTTATATGCCGCCGCAATGTCCTAGCATGTATGTTTCAGTGCCATCATGTAGGTGACGTGTACTATTTTTAGAAACAGCATATATAAACTCTGAATTAAGTATTTACCTCTGATTTCTATATCCGACCTTAGATGTTATTAAAAATAACATTTTCTCGGCAATAACTACTTAATAATTTAATTAAAACTTATTGAATATCGGAAAATTCAGTTTGATGCACGCTTTCCATTCGTGGGGAGGTTTTTATAATAGCATATGGCCAGCCGAATGACATATCGCGCTAAAATGTAGTGCTGTAAAATGCGAAGAATTTGCGTGGTTAGAATCGAAATAATAAATATGTTCCAATAATTTTATCAGTTAATAAAATATGGGCAGTCGTTCGGATGCGAATATTAAATCACTCGTGCTACGCACTCGTGATTTAATTATTACGCATCCGAACTCCTGCCCATATTTTATTAACTGATAAAATATAGGCACATATTTATTATTTCTTAATTTGAGAGATCTTATAATCATAAATTAAAAAGAATTTCTTACTTCTACTTGTACCGCTGTTTTGAAGTTGTCTATAATAAAACTATAACGATAAGAAAAATGAATTTCCGTGTTTTATCATTGAGTGCAAATCATCAACATAATCAGTATGGCAGTCTATATTCAAATGGTCAGAAACCAGATAATTGTATGTTTCAAACAGAAAAGGGAGAGTTAAGACGCTCTTGAGCTTAGTTTCATATCACAAAAGAGGTTAACGTCCACTGTAAGCGACTTTGTACATTTCAAAGGCCTTGTACATTCCTAAATAATCTCAGTATGTAGACGAGTGTTACATAATGATAAGGCCATACAAAAATTGTGTAAGCATTTATGTTATCTGGTCTACTATAAAACAAAACATGACTTCGCTTAAAGCTGCACACCTCCAGATTGTTAATGCATTCATTAGTAAGTAATTGCAATAGAATAATGTTTCAAAGTGATTCCGTATGTTTTCGGATTATTTTTATCTGTTAATGTATTCTTGCAGTCAATGAAGTACGTACAAAACACTTATAAGCGTTACTCACGCCATTTAACTCCGTTTGAAAAATTATGAAATTTTGATGTTCATCCATTGGCATGACCTTTTACGACCGTTGTATAATATATTTTACTGTTTACAGAAGATATAAAAAAAATACATCGTGGAATTTGAAAAGAATGTATTCATACACTGATACATGTATGCTACCAAGCCACTGTAAATGTATACATTACAAAGGCTTTGAGAGATGCTTGAATTAAAGCCTGACAGATTCTTGAAATGTTTCTTCCGGTAAATAACCTCCATTAGTGTAACCATTGCTGTATAATGCAATGTGTGTTACCCCGGGTTGACATTTGTTGTCACTGTCCCTGACCTTTGAATTATCTTCGGATGAATTTAACTCTGCTTCTTTTGCGTTTTCTTTTCCATACAACTTTATGCCATTTTCATTAAACGGTTTATTTTTGGCGCTCCCATGTCCGTACAGTGTTGCTATTCCACCAGTTTGTATGCTTGACACCGATGTTCGACGGGAAGTATTAGATACAGACATTGAGAGTTTTCGTCCGTCGCTTGACCGTCTGTGCGAGTACCTTCTGCCCAACCTTTTAAAACTGATCTTCACACTAGACTGCACCTGCAAACGATATATGTTTATTATTACAATTGTATGATTTAGTACATTTACAAGTCGGTTAAAATTGATTTTAACTCTGGTTTACACTTTTAATACAAAGGATAACGCAAAAGTTTCAAACATTTCGCTGTTCATGACTTTAACAGAAGTAGTATTTGACTGAGATTGATTAAGAAGGGTTAACTAAAGTTAGTGTTGTAGCTGAATCAGATCATTGTATTTTTGAGCTGACAAAAGATTGTGTTTTGAAGTTGTTATAATTATAAATGGATTCTGTCAAAAGAACGTTCTGTAAGAAGACGACGACTTGCTAGTCATTATGCATCTAACTATGAAGGTGTTTTGCTTATTCTATTCGGAGCACGTCCGAACAGAATATATTACATTTTCACACAAATCTTTAACCCACCTCTTTATTGAAATAACAGAACAAAAGGCTGACTACAATACCCTGAAATGATAGAAAACCATGTTTAAATTATTGAAATATATAACAGTGAAATGTATCTAATAATGTCACAGTAAAAACTATGCTACTGAACTATAGAAAGACTAAATGTGCTTAAAGAAAGTTAAATGGTTGGTAAATGTCTTGAAGAATGGAAAACACAATCGTTGATATTAATATTCACTATATATTTCTTATGGAAAGATAAAAGCGTTCATTTTCCTATACAGAAAATTGGTGTTACGATATACATGACTGTTCTTTCCGCGAGAAAAACGTGAGCAAAATAGCGTTGTTCGATAAATTCGTTCAGAATTTGACACCAAAATTTCAAAACGATTAGCTAGACCATTTTTTTCTCACGATACAAAAAAGAATTGACTCGATTATATGGTTTTTATTTTCAATTATAAACCAGGAACTATATCTTAATCGGAAGAAGAATTACAATTGAACGTAAGCGGGTCTTTTGGCTGTAATATTTAGATACTGAAAAGATCGACCTTCTATATTTTTTGATTTTCTGGTACTCATGGAAAGCAAACCACTTCATTTTGTAGCAAGCTACTGTTAAAATGTATATATAAGAACTGAATGTTATTTTTGTGCGTTAATACGGGTATAATCCGCATTGGGACTTCTTGCAAATTATCCAAGAATTGCTCGCCAGCGTGATTCATTGATTTGCAAGAAGTTCCATTGTGGTTTATGAATAATGAAACACTAGAGTTGTAGATGGTCTTTACTGGTAGATGAAAGGTACCGCAATATAGAACACTTTACCTGAGAGTTAAGGAAAATTGCACTGACGATTTCATAGACATCATACCCAACACCTGCATCGGGGCTGGGTCTATATATAAGACAGAACTGGTGTATACCAAACAGAGGTACCAAAATAAATGTTGCTTTTAAAATCTTTCTGAAAGAAACAGACAAGTAGCAATGAATTAATTAAGCGGCAAACGATGACTGAAGGTACCTTTACAGTAAAACATTTTCTCATCGTACTATGCTCATTCATCAATAATTTTCAAACTTTGAGGTTACGACCATATTGTTCTGAGACACACTGCATGTTAAGTGTTCAGCTCTTTTAGAGTTGGTCATTACGTTTTCCTCCTGGATTTTGCGATGTCTCGACAGGTGGGAGACACCATGATAATTAACTTTTAAATGCACCCCCAAGTGATTAATTGGTTTGATAAATGTCCCCTGTTCTGCTTCTTTGTTTCTTTTGGTGCTCTGGCTTCTGCACAATCATTCATTACAAATGTTTACCGAGTTTCATATATTTACATGAGCATATTTGTGATCAAATATGTGTTTTTGTGGTAAACGAAACGTTACGTGTGTAACAGATCCACCTGGGCAAGCAGTAATTTTACTTACACTGTCCGATAATATAGGAACATGATCACCAGTGGTGGTTTTGCCATACAATTCCAAGGCAGTGCTCTGCTGTGTCCCTTATTCATGTACGTTCGATACTTTCATATGTTTTTACGAATGCATATGCTCTACCGCTGTGCACTTGTATACATTTATACGTACCTTTTTTCTACGTGAAGTATTTTTTTGGGCGGCTGCGTTCTTTGAATGTGGCTTTTCCGGTTTGACTTTCGTCTTTTTAAAATATCCATATTTATATTAATTAAAATGGAAAATATTCTACTTAGTTAAATCATTTTACATCCGATTATGACATATTGTTGTTTTCATTTAAAGTATACTTACAAAGATAAGTAATCCTTTTTTGATAAACACATATTTGTTCAGATGTTTGCGATATTTACCTGAAATTGCTTGGCTCGTTGGGGTGCTTGGTTGCTTTTCTCACCAGCAGTTTCAAAATGTTGAATAAGAATAGAACGTTTATCTGAAATAAGTAATTAAAACTAAAGTATTCAAGATATCATTGATCTCTGTTTGGCCAAACAGAACCACCGTATGGTGGATTGAACAGGGCTAACATGAATCGGATTGTGGGGCAGCGGTTTTATTTACATGTCTGCATGAGAAAATGGATTAGAGGCCGATCGACAAGTAAATAAAAGTAGAACTTACCGAAATACAAGCGATTGTCGGTGTATATACTAGGATCCAGTCTAATGCTATTTTTTCACCTTCCAAAGGCAAAATCCAACATAAACTGAAAGCACAATACATAACTATCATATAAAATTTGATAATTGTTTCAACGTGTTCATAATGGGCCAGTTTGCCCTCAGAAAATTGACATCAACTTATCAAACCTACAAATCACATTACAAACGTGAAATTCTTGTACCTAGCTCGCCTACACATATTGACGTTGTTAGTAAAATGACGGTATACAAAATAACACTTGTTTCATTTGAAATTGGTAAGACACATAACAATACAACATAAGCTCTTTTGAGCTTTAAACCGACTATGTTTGACAAAAAAGATATACATAAAACATAAAGTTAAACGGGTATAACAACCCAGCATCCTCCGCCCAAATTACGCCTCCTACCATATCCATCCCCACACGACACCCCCAGTATATCTGTATTTTAATTTCACTTTATTGGGTTCTTGGTATTGCTTCTTACCAAGAACCACCATCCGCCATCTTTTCATTAAGAATGTGCTTTTGTTACATATTCATCTTTTGCGGCGAGATTTGTTGTCTGCTGCAGACAGCTTTTGGTAAAATTTAACATGAATAATGGTTGTTATTCGGGTAACATATTTAAAGAATATGCATTGTTATGCGTAACTAGCGACCTGTGTTATAATTTCTGTATTCAAACACATTTAAATGATGATATTATTTTATTTTACTATATTGTTTTACTAGTAATATATATTTTTGTTGTGTTTAACGTCGCACCGACATAATTTTGGTCATATGGCGACTTTCCAGCTTTTATGGTGGAGGAAGACAACAGGTGCCTCTCCATGCACTATTTCATCGCGGGGGGTCACCTGGGTAAAACAATCGACCTTCCAAATTGAGTGAGGCTCGAACCCACATCGGTGAGGGGCATGTGATTTGAAGTCAGTGACCTTAACCACTCGGCCACGCAAGTCCCCCATCCTACCACCAATTTGACTATATAATTGTCTAAATGTAAGAAGTATTCTGGAATAACAAGATACAACAGTAAAGAGGTTCAAAGGGAAATCTATAATGTTTGTTTCATTCAATGTTTATACTTCAGTAAGGTTTCTCGGCGCTTTTAAAAAACTAGCTTTTGTGTTTGAATTTATAAGGAATATACATACTTCTTCCAATGCAAGCTGTCCTTTGAACTTATTTATAATAGGAAACAAACCTGTCGTCGGCTATCTGTTTCCTTATTACAGCATACACGCAGCACAGAATAATCGGAACACCTTTAATCATATATTCGTAATTATTTGTTATTATACTGTAATAAGATAAAATGTATTAATTTTGCATTACATGTGACTAAATAAACAAAAACACTAAAGCAGATTCTTGTTGATAAGAAAAGTGATGTAAATACGCTACTGTTCATTATTTACATTGTTTTATAGTTCTTTTCGTTCTTTATATTGACATATAGTCTTTTCATAATATACAATAAACTATAGTCAGTTTCATCATTCGAAACGAAATATAGCCACTTTCATAATTTACATTCATTCGTAGAAACATAAATGTTAACGCAACATTCCTTAAGTCCGTGGCTTTCCAAACCCTGGTCAGACCCCAGCTGGAATATGGCTCCGAAGTTTATTCCCAATAATAACAAAAGCCAAATGGATCAAATACCAGGCCAGTACTGGTTCTTCCAAGGAAAGATGACTTTGCGTGTACCTAAGTGTTACATTGAGCACGTTTAAGGACCAGACTGTCAAATCATAGAGAGCCGGACACGCCTGTACATAAAATTTCTCTCTCACTATTATTTAGGCTTTATATCGCTCTGTCCATCTGGTCAGATCGCTCTGTATCTGATGTGGTAGAGTATGAATTTCCCTCCCGTGAGTGGCTTAGTTTATATATAAAGCACATCTGAACGTGTTTATCATGAAAAGGGTGTTATAAATTCAGTATAAGAATGATCGGGACTATCTCTGACTTTCACCGCACATCTAGTATTATATAAATAATATACAAGAGCAAATCTTCAGCGCATATATTCCTAATCTATTAAATCGCAAATGAACTGGTTACTATTGGTCTCCCAAATGAAGTTTGTTTCCCTATGCACCTCAAAACTAAGGAGCCCCGCAGTTACAACAGACTGTCCTTTATACTAATCCCTTCGACCACTTACTATTACAAATACATGCACTCATTATTCTCCATATCTACAGAACAGTGGAAAAGTCTTTCACTAGAAACTCCTTAAGGCTGGGCAGTTAAGCTTTTGGGGTTGAACTTATTCTAACATAAACATTTTGGTGTGGAAATGAAACACAAAAAATAAATATCATGGCACATTTTTGTGATATTGCATCTGAAACTTTGAAGTAGATTTAACGTATATATGTACTGTGACCGTTACTGTGTACCATATGCTATATTGATATACTAAAGCGTAAATGTTTGTTTTGATTATCAGAAAAAAAGAAGATATTTTTGAGACTTCTACCAAACCTCGTAGGCTATGTTAAGTATTTTACCATATTTACAATAGAGCGTTGGGGTGTCAAAATTCAGAACATTATAGCAGAAGTTCTAACCAAATTTATACATACATATTTCAAAAAAACATCGCATATAAGTTAATAGCGGGCAAACACCAAACACGTGTATCTTTTTTTCCTGTATTGCATAAGTATCTAAAGATTATATATCATCAATAAAACTTTATGTTGAAATTAGTTTGAGGTTCTGAAATAATTGCTAGTAACGCAACCGGCCTGCTTCGGCAGTTCAATTTTGCCTCCCCCTGATCACTATAACACTTTTTGCCTAACCGTTCATTTGGTACCATTTTTTTATTTTATACTAACACTCATTTTCATTATTTACCCCGGCGTAATTTTAAAACTGTATGTACAATTTAAAAGTCTATTAAATAGAGAAAGTATAATGTTACCCCATGCGTATATTAGGTACCCCAAAAAGTGTTTCGGTGGTGAAAACGCGTTGACAAGAAGTCTATGTAGGAAGAACCCTTCACAAGACATCCAGAAAAATATGCTGGCGCGAGCAAATCTGTGTAACACGTGCAGACATTTACACAGGCTCTGTACAAAAAAAGACAGAGTAAAGGTTTCAATTCTGACGGAACGTCTATACATTTTTATTAATTTTATAATGACGACAAGTTGCAAGAATATTACTATTAAAAAGATGTCTTGACGTCATTCAACAATCAAGCACAACTGAAATAAGGTAAAATCATAAACGAAACCCGTACTTTGTATTCCAGTTGATATATGTGTTGTATGTTGATTATAGTGATCTGTCATTGGTTGTAGATGAAGATGGAAATATCCGGCTCTCGGGTAACTGTTCTGGTGGTAACGAGGCTCTGCCCGAGAGCTGGATATTCCCATCTGTATCTACTACCAGTGGTAGAATATTTTTCTTGCACACCGTATTTTATAAATTATAGAACAAAGAAACGAAATACTTTTTGTAGGACTATTTTTACAATAGCATACATGTATTTAAACAAACGTCCACGAATAGAAATGACATCATGACAACAACGAAGTTCTAATTCAGTTTTATCATTCGTAGCTTAACATTGCATTTTTTCGTAAAATAACTTAAGTTGGAAAGAGAAGTATAGAACTACCATAAGGAACAAATCGCATTCTTACCTGTTGTTTAAGAAGAAATGATTCTTCCCTTTCATTTGCCAGCCTGTCCAGACGGACAACAACATCCCATATCAAACAGAAAACACTTGCCAAGAGAATAGACAGAAAAAAGTTCAAATGGATTTTAATACGATGCTGTCTGCGGAGGTTCCTGTAAAGAGACGTCAGGATGAGTGCTGACAAAGTTCTGACTAGGAAGATTTTTGAGGAATTCGACAATTCATCTAATAAAGGTAACAAATACAAAAGAGTCGAGCATAAATGTTTAAAATTTAGCTTGACATTTTTAAATGTTATATAACACGATAATAAGTTCTGTTGTTTTTTAGTTTAAACAAAGACAGTACAAAAAGCTATACTTTGTGTGAGTAACGTAGGTGATCATTGTTTCCTACTCCAGTGTTTAGTTAGAAAACAAATTTTCGGAGGCCCCTTGTCTGTTGCAAATGTTGAAATAGTGATAAAACAATAGTGACACTAAATATGTCTGTACAATTAAATATCTGTGACAAAAAACGTACAAAAAGCCACATCAACAAGCAAACAATTAATCCTCACCTGTAAATTAGAAATATTGTTATAGATGGGATGAGCAGTACCATCCCTGCTACGTTAAGCACCATACCGACAATAATTGGCACTCTGAAAACCTGAAATACAAAAGGAATAATACGATATTCTATGTTTCCTTCAGTTTCAAAGGAGATTTCTCGTAGATTTTCGTTTATATCCAAGTAAGAAAGATTCAACATATTGTCGCTGATTTCTGGTAAATTTCCATGCGAAGAAACGCCTAAGTAATATAGGTGTTTCAGTGTCATGCGTGTGCATTAGTGTGTATACAATGTGATCTGAAACACTCTTAGTTTGTCAATTATGTCATTCCCTTCGGAAGACCAAAGGCACCTGTTTCTTGTCCCTGCTGGAACAGTCGTCATACACAGTATATTCTAGGTCAGTGTTGGAATCCGTCTGCCACTTGCCATTGACACCACACGTTTTCGAACTCCTGGCCCCTGAAATTGCAAACATTACCGTCTTTCATTAATAAATTTACTATAAATTATTTTTAATCATTTGAATAAATTGACACAAAATACATAAACATCTATTAAATTAAACTTTACAGTTTGCCAATGTTTTTTTTTGTGTTTTGACAAATTAGATTAATTTTATGTTATGATAGCTTGACTCTTTCGAACTGTCTGTCTTCAGAATTAAAATTTAGGTCAGTACGGGATGTTTAAACGCCTTCAGTTTCTCTTATTTCTACTTTATTTTACATTTAACATCTTATCTGCTTTTACTTCACGTCCTCACTATCTACTAGGAACTTTCCCAGTAGTGTCTTGATATTTTCCGTTCACTTATCATGGCAAACATCCCTTTCAATAACGCGCGAAAGACGGGTGCAAAAGTAACGAATAATAGATAGATATATGAAACTTTGTTTGTTTTTAGCTCATCTGATTTTTTGAAAAAAAAATGATGAGTTATTGTCATCACTTGAGCGGTTGTCGGCGTCGGCGTCGGCGTCGGCGTCGGCGTTGCCTGGTTAAGTTTTATGTTTAGGTCAGCTTTTCTCCTAAACTATCAAAGCTATTGCTTTGAAACTTGGAATACTTGTTCACCATCATAAGCTGACCCTGTATAGCAAGAAACATAACTCCATCTTGATTTTTGCAAGATTTATGGCCCCTTTTGTACTTAGAAAATATCAGATTTCTTGGTTAAGTTTTATGTTTAGGTCAACTTTTCTCCTAAACTATCAAAGCTATTGCTTTGAAACTTGGAATACTTGTTCACCATCATAAGCAGACCCTGTACATCAAGAAACATAACTCCATCTTGCTTTTTGCAAGAATTATTGCCCCTTTTGGACTTAGAAAATCAGTTTTCTTGGTTAAGTTTTATGTTTAGGTCAGCTTTTCTCCTAAACTGTCAAAGCTATTGCTTTAAAACTTGCAACACTTGTTCACCATCATAAGCAGACCCTGTACAGCAAGAGACATAACTCCATCCTGCTTTTTGCAAGATTTATGGCCCTTTTTGGACTTAGAAAATATCAGATTTCTTGGTTAAGTTTTATGTTTAGGTCAACTTTTTCTCTTAAACTATCAAAGCTATTGCTTTGAAACTTGCAACACTTGTTCACCATCATAAGCTGACATTGTACAGCAAGCAACATAACTCCATCCTGCTTTTTGCAATAATTATTACCCTTTTGGACTTAGAAAATCATTTTCTTGGTTGAGTATTATGTTTAAGTCAACTTTTCTCATAAACTATCAAAGCTATTGCTTTAAAACTTGCAACAGTTTTTCACCATCATAAGTGGACACTGAACATCAAGAAACATAACTCTATCCTGCTTTTTGCAAGAATGATGGCCCTTTTTAGACTTAGAAAATCATGGGTAGGCCAATATTTCTATTACACAAAAAAAAATCAGATGAGCGTCAGCACCCGCAAGGCGGTGCTCTTGTTTCCATTTACATCAAGTATCAAACTGGCTCAGTCAGGAAACGTCAAACAAGACAGAACAGGAAGTTTAGTGAATAAAACGTGCATTGTTTTCTCTTCGAATATTTGTGAGTACTCGACAGATACAAGTTTGAATAAAACGATCTTATATAACTATTAACGTAAGAAATACCTTCCGCTGGAGACAAGAATGTTGGACATGACTGTGTAACAGTTTGGTTTGAAGGAGTACCATCCCAACAGTCCCAGCCGTCAAATGTCTGAGGACAGTATTGTCCGTCATCTGTTGGTAGTTTCCGGTTTATCTGTTTCTGACAGCAATCCCATGCTCCTCTACAGCAAGTGACCCAGCCGTTACATGTGACGTCATCAAGTGTATCACAAACAATGTTAATTGATGTCTGATTGTCAAACGCAGGGTGAATTTCAAGATTTCTTTCGGTGTTCGAAGTATTTCTAAGAAGCAGAAACGGCTCAGTGTGAAATTGTTTCACTGAAATCTCTCTGTTTAGTACAAACTCTGGATTCTCCACCACGAGGTAAAAATAACACAAAGAGCAAGTCGATAGTTTGAAATCTTTTGTGTTAAAATAACCTAGACGATCTCGACACACGCTGTTGCTAATTTCGTTAATTTCTTCGGTGTTATTTCTCTTTACAGATTGGACAATCGTCAAATATACCTGCCAACAAAAGAAGAGATAAAATCTCAAGAGAATGTCTCTAGTGTGCTTATTTACAAAGCCATTTTGATAAAATGCATGATGACTGTTGGTTCTTTCATATTCCTGACAATTCAACTGAAAACTTAAAGATGCAATGAAATAAAGATGTTAGAAATAGCATTTTCAATGCGGAAAATTGACTTATTTGTGCTTAGAACTGAAGGAGTCTGTCTCATCATAATTTGATTTTAAGAACAAATAGCAACGTATGTATTTGTTTATGATGCATGTTATCGTATCCCTTAATTGGACAGTTTTAGTTCACCACAGCTACATTCACTAGAGAAGTTTTTCCACATATCACAAACTACACATAGACAAGTTCTAATAATTCCTGGAACTCCCAAAACCACACTGTGCATTAGTTATAATGTTTTCTATCATTCACAAAGTACCTTCTAAAATATATATAATAGTTGAATAGTTTGAGATACATTGTGACGCATGTCCCTTCAATATATTCACTACATTCGCATAATATACACTTTGCAAAATTTCTAATTGATTTACTCACATGGGGATTGCTTTTTAAAACGTCCCCAAAATAACATTATGACAAGAGAAAATGTAAGTTAAAGATACAGAGACGGGCCAGTTGCGTACGAAATATTTTACTTTATACATGCATGCACACTTTCAGTTGTGTGTAAGCTTTTGCAATTTATATATTTCAAGTGGTAATTAAATAGAATATGACACATTAGAAATATATTCGTTTGATCCGTCTTGAAATACCGTTACCGAGCGGAAAAGAACTTTACCAAATTTAACATTCTATATTCATGTTAATTACAAAACGACAGATGCTTTGAATGCATTTAGAGTAATTTGCAGGAGGTAAATGATCTAAAATTTTAAAAAGATGTCATTTTATATTTTCGGACGATCGCGTTTATTTCTGATAAATTAAACAATTTCGTAAATATGTTAGTTACATTAAACACTTTTGTCACGGCAATATGCAATATAAATAATAAAACGAATACCGTTTTCAATTCTCACTAAAACAAGCTTTGTAAATATATTGAAATTAATAAGCTCTCCTATTAATCAACAAATATTTCAAGTTTTCAGTACTCCTTCCTATTCGTCAGTCTTCTTGAAATACTGTGCAGGAGTAAAAGAAATTAAAATAAAATGTTTTGAACCTATATTAAAAATGTCAGGTACGATAAGAACGGCAGACAGCCTGAGTAATAACGAGGTCCGAATACTCAGTATTAGCGTTGTCGAGGTAAAATAGTCATCCGGATACAGCACAATTTATTCGGTTAACAGTTTAGAAGATTTAATACACAACTAGTAATTTAATAACAAATGCCCCAACACTGACATCCCTAATTTTAAAATGCATATCAACAGCTATAAAATTGATCTGTTTACAACATTAAACAATAGTTTTCTCACTAGTTAATAGAGCACTTTCAGCATAGATAAACATTACTTCACATGCAGTTTTTGTGGTACATCAACTGAAATTTCAAACTTACTTTATGTAAACGGTAGGTAATTTCAAAATTTAGCATTTCAAAATGCTCCAATAGTTTAGTAACTTGCTAAGTTTTTCTCAGTAATAACTGATTTTAAACAAATTACGATGGAAATTGTATTGAAAAATGTATGATCTAAAATATATATTTAAAACTTAAAAATAACCAGTTAGAATTTTTAAGTGTAATGTTGGCATACCTGTAGAATGAAGAGAATAAATCTGATGAAAGGAGTTGTCTTTGACATCGCTGGAAAGACCACAAAGTTGTGCTATTGGGTCATTCTGTAAACAGAGTAAACTCACAGCAATGTTTATTGAACTAACTTATTGGGAAATGATTCATCATGCTTGTGGTGGCTATTAACCTTTACCCTGCTAAATTTCTAAAATGGACTGGTCTTTCATTCAATTTAGGTAGTACCATATGTTATCTGAAGGTGTATTCAATGCAAATTTACAGATTGACTAGCGACCAGTGCAGACCATGGTCGCAAAAACAGAATCACTTGCCGCCAGCGGGCTAATGGTTAATTATATAAACTCTTTCAAGTATGTCGGTTTGAGTACCAATACTTGAAATTCAGATTATTGCAGCTATTTATGCCCGGAAAATCCAAATGTTTGCGTTTTTATACAACACTGACATTTTCGCTAATAACAAAACTCTCTGATTATCCGGGGCATAGTATTAAAGCTTGAGAGTTCATTTTTGAATACGTTTTTCCTGTATTTTAGCAAAGCATAAACTTTCATGTGTGTTCAAATAATTAAAGTGGATATTGTTCACTAATTCGTTTGCTGTATCAATTTTTTATTTTCAGTCATGGTGTCTTAAAGAGCGATGAAATGTATATCAAAATAAATGATATGATGTATAAAATTACAATGAAAACAATTGTGAAAATAAAACAAAATAACAAAAAATATTACTTACAAAGGCGCAAATATTCCAAAATTTCAATGATTATATTTAAAGCGCCTATAAGGAAGCAGTGAACAATATCAAACTGATCCAATGAGGCTACATTTCGTAAAGAATAAATAACAGTAATAAAGAATGTAAAAATGTTTTCGTCGGATGGAGTCCTGTAGAAAGCCGTATTATCGTTCAATTCATATCTGATTCTTTCATGTTATCTTGAATTATCTATTTATAGTACAGATAACATTCACGATATATTCAATCAGTTTAAAATATACGATATTCATTAGCTTCAAATTGTACCATTATTGCTTCTTTATCAGATAAGTCAATACATTTAAATGAATATATCAAAAGGCACTTCCAAATAAGGAACTACGTGACATGTTCGCCTTTTTACTCGGTTATCTTTCATGATCAAAACGATTTAAAAATACAAAAAGATGTAACAATCAATGCAAACACCTGCATATCAAAGACATTTTGTTGAAAATCGGATGATTTCAGTTGGTACATGTTTTATTTTGTATCAGATATATGTTTATTCCAGCTACGCTTCGACGATTTTAATACACAGACTCACACTGGCCATGGCTTTATCAGCTCCAGGACACCAAAAGTAAGTCAATAAACTCAATTACCCACATCTAAACACAATTTTAAATCACGCTTTTTCAGATCCCTTGCATAAAACAAAACTAGATTTAACATTTTCAAATAGTCGAGCATCGCGCGATGTCCTTCTGACAGTTGTTGGTCATTATAAATAATCATTCCAAAGAATATTCCGATAGTGGTTTGATTTTCTATAATGAAATAAAAAGTCCGTGTACACATTTTCCTAACGAATAAAATACTAAAAGTAAGAATTCTTAGGTGCTAAAAAGTTATCCATCTTTAACATTTGATTCATCACATGATTTTTTAAAAATTATTTTTATGTTTTATTTTGATTTCGGAAGTTTTTCTTTAAACTATCATGCTATGAGCTAGTTATTTTAAATATTATATTTAAAGTCCAGATGAATACTTACACAAGGACACTGCCCATAATGTATTTTATTACAGGGAAAGGCGCTATCTCCGGAGAGAGGTATTTAATTTCATGAACTGTGCTCACTAGGTGCTTTTATTTACAACTGCACACTACGTGTATATACCATATATCCATATTTGTACTGATGTGAAAGACGTTGCGCTTCGGACATGTTATATGGACGCTTATTAGGCACAAGGAAAAAGCGTATTTTTCGAAAAACTCCAAAGTCAGACGCTCTGTGCACGTGCCGGAAATACGCATTTTTAATTCGATAGTATATGTCTCATTCGGTATATCGCATGTACCGTCGAGGGATCGATAGGATCAATTACATATAAAATTTGATATGACCAATAACTAATCTTAAATTTGCCTGTACAAAAAGTCACGTACGCTTTATCGGCGTACATTTCCGTCTATGTGAATTTAGTCTAGTATTAAAACGTCAGTCAAATAACAATAGCCGGGAGTAGTATATCCGTCTCTTTGGCGCCACGAGTGCGCATGCGTGAGAATGACGTCATGCGCGGTGGCCATTTTGAATTCTATTTTTAGAGTGGCATCATCTTTCTATTTTAAGAATGCCTTCACAATGTTAAAAATAGAAATGATCTTTATAAATCTATTTTAAGACTGTCATACTGAAAAGGACTTTATGTTTTGTTAATAGAAAATGTCTCCCAGAAGTATATAGAGCTGACTTATATTCCTATCTAGGGCGTGGTCGCGCACATTGAGGGTCAGGTGCTCAGCCCAAGACGGGGAGATAACACGAACACAATATATTTCAAGAAAATCAAATAGATATTAATTATATTTGAACATGTAGATTTATCTATGACCTAATTAAATAATTACATTGTATGGTAAACAAAGAGCTTATTAAATTAAAAACATAAAGCTTTATTTAAGATAGCTACGTTAGAAGTAACGTTTACTGAAAATAAAAGGCTACTGTTTTTGCTTACGATGTTTTCTCCTAGGCATCCACTAAGTAAATGACCATGTGTCTGTTTTAACAAGAGGTCATTCAAATGAACTCATAGTCTAATTTAAGAATGATCTTCCGACCTCGGTGCAACTATTATTAGGTACTGTATACCCATAGCGATGGTCATTAATCTAACGAGTCTTTGATGGTTGAGCTTTGGTATTCATGCGTAAATTTGTACCGGATGAAAAAGTCATTAAATTTTCCATTTGGCTCTCACGCGTGAAAGTGCACTTCCTGCATCTCTCAGTCCATGTGAAAAACTCATTATAATTTTCCGAAATAGCGCTGAAGCGTGATAGGGCACTTTCTGCCTCTCTGAATACATGTGGAAAACTCATTAAGTTTCCTGACTTGGAATTCACGCGTGACAAAGTACTCGATGCCTATCGGAGCAAGTATGGGAAAAAAACATCATTATCTTTCACCGACTTGGAACTGTGGTGGTTAGTGCCTCTTTCATACAATCAATAATATGATGTTAAAGAACATTTTGATAGTTTTCTAAAAAAATTGCTAACATTTTCAATGACCATCTAGAGTTTTAGAACCGGAATGGCACTTTTTGAGAAGGTTGCTAAAATCATCAAAAATAAGACGTTTTAGGGTCCATTTTTACATTTTGTGTATCTGACATTTTCAAAGCCTATAGGGTGCACTTTACCGTACCCTAGGTGCCAACTGGAAATGAAGTCATTAAATTTCAAAGTCATCGTAAAGGCTCGGGACGGGTACCGTTAGAAAGATCTTTTCAAGTAGGTTCGGAAAATATGTACTATTATGGGTCGATCTCTATCCGTTTTCCAGATATTGAGGTTAAAACCGAAATCATTCATCCGGAAACACCCGGCTTCACGCCTTTATTATTAAAGATAACCTAGGCATGTTGGGTATCTACCTAAAGGGCTGGACGAGTACTATAAGTTGGTACACTTAATCCGGAAGTGAAATCAATCATGCGTAAAATTCACATCTTCTGTGCGTTCCTACTCGAACCTGGTCAAGTAAGGTATCGTTGGAAAGGTCTCCACAAGGAGATTCGTAAAATGCATACTTTGATAATTGTATTTCCAAAAGGAACAGAATAATGAGCCAAAATCACTCAAGCGTTAAAACCCGGCTAACTCCTTCATTATTGAACAAAAGCTAGGCATGTAGGGTATCTAAACAAAGGTCTCGATAAACTTAAACCGGAAGTCAAATCATTCATGATACGTCAAAGTAAGCTTACCCGATCCTTGCACTTCGATATCCAAAATGGCAGTGAATGAATTTACAGGAAGAAATATAATAAATAGAGCCAAAGCAACGTTCTGATTAGTTAGTAAAGCTTATAGCAATGCTCTGATTGGCTAGCGATATGACGCATTCTGATTGGTTCAAATTCTCAAAGGAAAGCTAGCTTACATGTTAAAACTTGTCACTTGCGCGATAGTTTGGTTCAAAGCTGTTCCAAACTAGAATTTCTATTTTTAACTAGCCAATGACTCCTTTTTAACATAAGCCTTGCTTTGAAAACGAGGCTCTTCGAAGCGTGTATATTAGAACACGCTTTAGTCAGTCAAATCAGTCTGACTTTAGACGTCAAAGCTTATAGTATGGAAACCTCTCGCCAGTCAAATGTCATCATCAAACGACAAAAAGCAATCATCATATGCACGATTATACTTATTGTTATTTTCGCCTTGCCTTTCGCTTTTATTATTAGCGTTTGCGACTACGAATTCAACTACATACGTAGATTATGAAATTGAAGCGAATGAAAACCAGACTGCCTGCCACTATATGAAACAGTTCGAGATACAGCAATGATAGTTATAAATATATTCCTGTCTGCAACAGAGATATTGAAATCCTGGTGGATTTGAGACGTTTCATAAATCACACCGCAAGTATCATCGGAATACAACTTTACCTTAAGCAGTGGAAATCCATCATACAACTTCTTCCTAAAATCGACATAGCCATCATTGAAGCGCAAAGCATTCAGAATATTAAATATTGATACAAAGACTAGAAATACAACTATAAAAATAACAACAATCATTGCACCACCACCACCTCCACCACCACTTCCACCTCCACCACCACCACCACACCACCACCACATCCACCACCATCACCTACACCACCACATCACCATCACCACCACCACCACCTCCACCTACACCACCACCGCCATTACTGACAATAATTCTGACAGCAAAATATGTCTTAAAAGCGTAAGAATGGCATTTAAAATTTGTAAGAACACAAAGCAGTGTCTTGTATGAAAATAATTTTACATCCGTTTCACAAATGAATAAGTGCCCTCTATGTCACCAGTCATTCTCTAGGCGCGACGCCATGCTGAGACATCAACGTAATAAGCATTGGAGTGACGACGACACTGGGAATTATTCACCATCATTACAAATATTGAACACTTCAAGAGAGATGACATTTCAACAACCATTTTCTATGGTCGTTTAAGGACCTAGTGGTAGTGGAAAACTGAATGGACAAGAAAACTTCTCTTATAAAATGTTGTTAGACCTCAGCCTCAGCGTATCATGTGGTGTTTTGGACAATGGCAACCTTTGTATGATGAACGTCAGCGTGAAATTCCCGGGGTCGAATTTGTACACGGTATTCCAGACTACCTAAACGATTCCCAATATATAAATGTCAATCAAAGGAACCTGCTGGTCTTTGACGACTTGATGACCGAAGCTAAATGCGATCAAAGAATTGCTGATCTCTTTACCAAGGGCAGTCACCACAGGAACATATCTGTCGTATATCTCACCCAAAATTTGTAAAGCCTGCAGAGATATCGCTTTGAATACGCAGTATCTGGTGCTATTTAAAAATCTTATTGATAGACAGCAAGTAGCTACATTGGCAAGAAGAATATATCCTTCCTCCCATACCATCTTAATGAAACGCTTTGAAAACGCAACATCTAGACCTCACGTTTATTTGGTGGTAGACTTGAAATCGGGCACCCCAGAACAAGACCGTTTACGTGAAAATGTATTTGAGACAGAAAGTCCAGCTACTAAAAAGAGAAAACTGATGGATGAATACACGTATGCAAACGTTGTAAAGAATCAATTGTGTGGCGATGGAGATTTGTCTGACACTGATGAGATAATGATGACGAAGATGAGAAGGAGGCGGAGGGGGTTAATATTGACAGGAAACCAGTGAAACTGAATGTACCACCTGGACTACCCAAAACAGAAATTACAAGGCTGAATGACCTTGTAACGTGCCAAGCTAATCATGCGACAACAGAGATGTGTATTTTGAGAGAATTATCCATGCATAAAATGAAATGTGTTTATGACTCTCATACTAAATACCATGCCGTCTCACGATATCCTAACTGTCATCCTAGTCTCGGGGAACGTAAAATCATTACTGATATACTACCAGATATACGTAAATCGGCCAGAGACTTCCTAGGTGAAATATTAACGTCAATCTATTATTTGGATAGATGTCCTTTGTATAGATCAATAATGAACACGGCCGAACGACTACATCTTAATTCGCATTTACCCGTCCCTTTAGCCATTACTGAGGCAGTTCGCATGTACAAACCTGATTTGAATGAAATGCTGATTCACAAAAGTGGGAAGAAAAGGATGATGACGATGATGATAATGATGATAATAATGATGATGAGGAGGATTATGATGAATAGTTTAGAGCAAGCGTAAGAAAGTAAAAACAAGCTACACAAACAAAAATGAGTGATCATCTAGTACTTGTATCGCCTGTAGCTACGGCGTATGAAATAGCTAAATCTCAATGGGAAAAGGACATCAAAAAGGTGAAAATGTTCTTTGGTTGGTGGAAGCGACAGTACCCATTACACAGTCTACAAGATTGGATGTATGCTAGCGGGAGACGAGACATTGACCCTTCTGCAGCTAAACACGTATGGACTGAACATGAAAAACAGAAATTAAGAAAAAAGGATAGACGTAAAGGTATAAAAAGAGGGACCCCATACGAACAGTCCCTTTGAAATTAGAACAGAACGAAACATATTCTTTATTAACAGCATTATTGGATGAACTTCAGTCAAATACAGGATACAGATTCAAACATATGCGGGCTGTATTGCGTATATTACATTATGAACCGATGTTCTGGACAAAAAATGAAGGAAATTTTAAAACCGTTTGATGTGCATTGCAAGAAGTTGAATGATGACTTTATTTTGTCTGATTTTAGTTGATACATGTAGTCTGTATTAGTGATACAAACTTTGGCAATAAAAGATTGAAAGAACAATATGTCTTTGTTAATTATAATCCATACATTTGAATTTGATTTGACAGAAAAGATGAAGCGTTGGTAGGTGTGGTGGTGTACACAAATAAAACAACATATTCCTTTATTGTATTTTATTTCTTCAACATCGTTTCACAAATTGATATCATGCTTTTCAATACGCGTCTCTAGCAGTTCTAAATGAAGAATTGCATCAATAATATCTACAGATTTTGTAAGTAAAATAAGATTATGTTTATTATTCTTCTCTTGGACTGGAAACCAATCGTATTGAAATTCTTGGCCACCACCTCGTATCAGATCGTTGACATAAAGCGCTATTTCCTCGTTCTCAGGATTATAAGTCATCCAGTCACTTTCACTGACCGCCTCAATATTCAAATTCATCTTATGAAAACGAATCATGTCGATCAAAGTGTCTTTAAAAGATATAAAAGTGCTCTTTTGCTTTAACCACTGTTTTATGCATCCGTTGGAAGATTTTTGTGCTGTTATTTTGCCAAGAGCCATTTTATATGGCTCATAGTCCAACATGTAATATAACGGTATGTACGGTCTTTCTACACAGTCGGAAAATATTTTTCTACAGAGATCCGATGGTAACACATCCATCATTTATACTATCTAAAACTGCCTCTTTAGCCTATCTTTCATACAAATTTTGTGTAATTGATCAACACAATTCAGCAACGAATTCAAGTCAGACACGCTTTAAAATCTACCAAATTCGGTTTGCATGATGATCACACAACATTGTTGGTACGTCTATGTAGATATTTTCGAGTCCTTCAGGTTCCGTACTGATATTACAGGGGCAATAGGAATTTGGTTGCAGACTATGTTCGCACCACTTGAGTTCTATTTTCGGATGATATTTACTCATATATTGTCGGAGCATATATACCCATGTAGAGTAATTCATATCGAACTCTATTCTTGTTTTTGTTATGTCCTTGTACGTAACATAGAGACACCCTTTCGCTTCCAGAAAGTTGCGTAATGCGATCCACCAAATAATGACCGCCAGGCAAACTGTCCCACATGTCCCTATATGGATCAACAGTGTGAATGATAGAGAAGTCTACATTTAAATTTGTCCTGTTTCTTATATCGGCTGTAAATAATTATACAAAAGTGTCTGTGGAAATCCCAAGATGCACTGTACTAAAATGCGCTTCATAAATCCATACTTTGTGATGTACTGGACACACTTCCTTTAGGTCAGCAGCGAAGGAATTCATCATATTCTCGAATACTCCCGAGCTATTTTCCATGATTTCAGTTCTGAGGTCAGAATTATTTTGTCTGATGAAAGCGCTGTTATATACTTTTCATTTGGGGTATTTACAGTAACAATGGTCATTCCTATTAATTCTGATTAGCCGGTTAAAAATAGAAATTCTAGTTTAGAACAGCTTTGAACCAAACTATCGCGCAAATGACAAGTTTTAACATGTAAGCTAGCCTTTCTTTGAGAATTTGAACCATCAGAATGCGTCATATCGCTAGCCAATCAGAGCATTGCTATAAGCTTTACTGACTTATCAGAACGTTGCTTTGGCTCTATTTATTATATTTCTCCCTGTATATTCATTCACTGCCATTTTGGATATCAAAGTGTAAGGATCGGGTAAGCTTCCTTTGACGTATCATGAGTGATTTGACTTCCGGTTTAAGTTTATTGCCTTATAGTACTTATCGAGACCTTTGGTTAGATACCCCTTCATGCCTAGCTTTTGTTCAATAATGAAGGAGTTAGCCGGGTTTTAACGCTTGAGTGATTTTGGCTCATTATTCGGTTTCTTTTGGAAATACGATTATCAAAGTATGCATTTTACGAATCTTCTTGTGGAGACCTTTTCAAATGGTACCTTACTTGACCAGGTTCGAGTCTAGGAACGCGCAGAAAAAGTGAATTTTACGCATGATTGATTTCACTTCCGGTTTGAGTGTACCAACTTATAATACTCGTCCAGCCCTTTAGGTAGATACCCAACATGCCTAGGTTATCTTTAATAATAAAGGCGTGAAGCCGAGTGTTTCCGGATGAATGATTCCGGTTTTAACCTCAATATCTGGAAAACGGATAGAGATCGACCCATAATAGTACATATGGTCCGAACCTACTTGAAAAGATCTTTCTAACGGTACCGGTCCCGAGCCTGAAATTTAATGACTTCATTTTCGGCTGGCACCTAGTTTATGGTAAAGTGCACCCTATAGGCTTTTCGAAAATGTCAGATACCCAAAATATAAAAATGGACCCTAAAACGTCTTATTTTTGATGATTTTAGCAACCTTCTCAAAAAGTACCATACCAGTTCTAAAACTCTAGATGGTCATTGAAAATGTTGGCATTTTTTTTAGAAAACTATCAAAATGTTCTTTAACATCATATTATTGATGGTATGAAAGAGGCACTAACACCCAGAGTTCCAAGTCGGTGAAAGATAATGATGTTTTTTTCCCATACTTGCTCCGATAGGCATCGAGTACTTTGTCACGCGTGAATTCCAAGTCAGGAAACTTAATGAGTTTTCCACATGTATTCAGAGAGACAGAAAGTGCCCTATCACGCTTCAGCGCTATTTCGGAAAAGATAATGAGTTTTCCACATGGACTCAGAGATACAGGAAGTGCTTTTTCACGCGTGAGAGCCAAATGGAGAATTTAATGACTTTTTCGTCCGGTACAAATTTACGCATGAATACCAAAGCTCAACCATCAAAGACTCGTTTGATTAATAACCATCGCTATGGGTATACAGTACCTAATAATAGTTGCACCGAGGCCGGAAGATCATTCTAAAATTAGACTATGAGTTCATTTAAATGACCTCTTCTTAAAACAGATACATGGCCATTTACTTAGTGGACGCCTAGGAGGAAACATCGTAAGCAAAAACAGTAGCCTTTCATTTTCAGTTAACGTTGCTTGTAACGTAGCTATCTTAAATAAAGCTTTATGTTTTTAATCTAAAAAGTGATACATATTTTACTTTAGATTATTATTAATAAGTTCTTTGTTTACCATACAATGTAATTATTCAATTAGGTCATAGATAAATCTATATGTTCAAATATAATTAATATCTATTTGATTTTCTTGAAATATTTTTCGTTCGTGTTATCTCCCCGTCTTGGGCTGAGCACCTGACTCTCAATGTGCGCGACCACGCCCTAGATAGGTATATAAGTCAGCTCTATATACTTCTAGGAGACATTTTCTATTAACAAAACATAAAGTCCTTTTCAGTATGACAGTCTTAAAATAGATTTATAACGATCATTTCTATTTATAACATTGTGAAGTCATTCTTAAAATAGAAAGATGATGTCACTCTAAAAATAGAATTCAAAATGGCCGCCGCGCATGACGTCATTCTCACGCATGCGCACTCGTGGTGCCCAAGAGACGGATATACTACTGCCGGGGTTTTTGTGTGGCTATATTTTTCAAATATTTTTAAATACCTGGCAGATAGCAAAGTAGAGCAAACTGTAAGTACATAGCAAATACAAACTAGAGCAAATAAAATGGAAATCCTGCTATCCGAATCCCGTCAGCACGTTCTGATGGAATTTCCACACTCCATTCTTTCAGCGCTAGGACCAGTTACCAAAAAGCAGCCACAGTGTTTGAATACTTACTTTAAGATTAAATTTAAAAAAATGTGGTACACTTGTGGGGAGTGTTCACTTTGTTTTCAGCTTGATATTCTTTTTTGGCATGGTAGAGATGTTGCGTATCGGCAGACTGTCAAACTGTAACATCACCCTGCTCGAACGGAATTTCCTCGAAAAAGAAGTTCTTGTAAAAGTGATCATCGTTCGTGAATTCTAACTGATAATCCAGCTGTTTATTTTGTTTTCTGTCGAAACTGTTTTTTTCTCATCTCTTAATTATTTTCGAGAGAAATAGGCCTACATGTGTACACTACGATGCACGAATTAACACTGTATCCACTAACAACACAAAAACCCAGCTAAGACGACTTCTCTCTAGACCTACCAATCAATATTCACATGGGCGGATGTGTACGCCGGTATGGCGTACGTGACTTTTTTGCACAGGGAAACTGTAAATCAGTTATTGGTCATATCAAATTTTATAGAACTTATTGGTGCGATCCGCTTGCAATAAATTCCATAAAATTTGATATTTGACCAACAACTAATACGTAGATTCTATGCCTGGCGAGATTGTATAAATATGTGCCGGTGTAACATTAAATATCGACCCCGTTGAAAATTGACCCCCAGAGTCCTTTTTCAACGAAAGACTGATCAATTTTCAACGTTGAAAATTGACCCCGCCCGTTATTTAATGATCTATCAACGCGTGAAAATTTGACCCTCGTTGAAAACTGATCAGCTATAGTCAGTTCTTATTTCAACGTTGAAAACTGATTCCCAATAATCTTACACAATTTGCATATTAATATACAGATCAAAGATTAACATTTCTGTATTTTTCCAGGACTGTAGGTAATAAATGTTTAGTTATACATCCGAGCGCGTCACAAGCAAATAATACGTCTAGTTATTTAACAATTCATCGACCATGACTCGTACCTGGATGATTTTGAACTGTACGCCAGATATGAGCAGCATAGCTACGAACCAAGCAGAAATGCTGCGAATGTGGGGTAGGCGAGGGAGGGGGTCTCCATCTCCCGGCGGATTGGGTTTTTGGGGTCTCCCCTTGAAAATGTTGAAAAATGATCGGCAAGAGATGCGTTCTCTTTGCCATTTTCAAGCGTATATATATATTTTGTTTGTCACATTAGTACTACATATCAGAAAAATAATAATTTAAATTCATAGTTTATCACACCGCGAATGTTTACTGGCAGGGATCGTGACAGTGTCTAAAATTGCAAATGGAGCAGCCCTGGATACTTAGAGGAATATAACCATCTTCTATATAAAGCCCTATGTAACTTTACCCTGGAAAGTGTGTGATCGATCGCTCTGGCACGAAACTTGGCCCGTACTAGTATTCATAAATAATTTTATCTAAGATTTTAAAATGTTAAATATCTATTTCGCAGATTTTTCCTGGAATTATTTCGATAAAACGATAAATAACAAAATGAATTATGCCAGACTTACGTTGAAAAGTCAAGAGTTACGTGAATTGCTCTATACAATACACTCCAGGGGGCAAAACAACTTTAAATTAACAGTAACAGTAGACATATAGTTATGTTTCAAAATATTTGCGTCACTGGAACACTGTGTCATTCTTTACTGTGCAACTGCCAAGACCCGTACAGGCATATTGTTTATAGCCAAGTGGACCTAACAATGTGTCTGCCAGGGTAACTGCATCTAAACTCTTACCTAATCCTAACTGCTATACATATGAACAAATCGCATATTCGAACCGTGCGCAAAGCTGTTATTATCATTAGTTATTATTTAATATCCTCTACAATGTAAAGATTGCATACTTTTTAGGCAATGAGTGGAACGTTAACGCACAAATTAAGGACGTACTAGTTTGTTTGTTGTTATCGTTTTTGAAATTTTCGTCAATGTTTAATTAATGCCTGACTTCTGTATCCGAAATTTGACAGGTTTTTGATAAATGTATCTACCCACACATTGCAAATATTTTAAGTTTTCTCACTCGAAACGTAACTGTTTTCAAGTTATTGTAAACAACATGTAATATTTGCAAACGCAAATTCAAACTGCGTAAATTGCTAAATGGTATTTCGGTATCTAGATTTGGATATAAATTGATAGATTTAATTGCAACCATGAAAAAATCTTCAATATCACGCCAAGAGTGTTATATTTAGAGTAACTTCTCTTTCTCGAGACATCGGCTGATAATTTTTGTTATGCTGCTGCTCTCTTGGTTTACCAATAGAATTGAACAGCAGGGTAAGACGGGTGTCCTGTTTTTGTGCTAACAATTTTTTCAGATATGCCCAAATTGAGTACATCGAAGTTTAATGGACATACATTGTGTAATATGTTAGTATGTTTGTGGAACGAGCGCTCGCTCGGTGCATTATTTCATCCCGGGCGGTCACCTAGGTAGAACCACCGAGCTTCCGTAAGCCAGCTGGATGGCTTCCTCGCATGATATGCACAATAGAATCTCTTTTTATGACAGAGTATCGCAAAATGATTCCCCTGTTTACGTAAAACATCTAATAAGTATACATAAATAATAAATATAAATCATTGGCTAGACTTTCTGTACTAGTGATAAGTATTTATACTTCGTTTAGCTAAACATGCATTTTGTCTTATTTTAAACCTGTTGCATAGTACTGTTAATTGCATATTTACGTAAACTAAATGTAAACGTAGTAATTGTTCATATTTTTAAATGAAAAATTCGGGTCTATAGTGCACCTTTGAGATATTGTATCCGCTCGTATCGTTGTATGTTTGAAACCCCGCACGAGATGTCTATTTGTTAATACGAGTAACCATCAAGCTGGCTTTGTGAACTTCATCCAAAGGAGGCACCCGGGGTCTTCCTCCGAACATTAAACACTGTTTAAATATTTTGAGACACAAACACAAACTTGTAAAATATTGCAAATTTCCTTTTATTGATCATCTTACATTAAACTTTCTAAACATTTCAGGGTTTACCTGCATATTTTCCATGGCATTAATACACATGCTTCTGAATCACTTGCATTGTTCGAATGTTTCTACTTAAATTTGCCACCTGGACATTTTGGTTCTTGTGAGATGTTTCTGTGCGTAATTTTTTCAAACCTTCCAAGTTGTACCATTCCCCTACCTCACTTCTCCACCCAGTCATGCCCACCACTGATCATGCATCCTCTGCCCCCTCCCCCCACCACAAACTTCACCCTTTTACCCTTTTTTTTCATGTTTAATTTTCAATCAATATTAATAATCAGCATGTGAAATTTTGTTTCCTCTCCCGTTCCCCTGCACCCCCACCCCCTAAAAAAAATAAATATATACATATATATTTCCATTCCTTTTTTTTTATGCCCCCAAAGGGAGGCATATTAGTTTTCAACTGTCCGTCCGTTCGTTCGTTCGTTCGTTAGTTAGTTAATTCGTTCGTTCGTCACAATGTTAACTTTTTGCATGAAGGCACTTTACTCGCCAACCACTGCACCCAGGACCTTTAAACTTCACGTGCTGATAGTACTTATTGAGTACACCATCCCTACTGACTTTGGGGTCACCAGGTCAAAGGTCAAGGTCACAGGGGCCAACGTTAACTTTCTGCATGAAGGCACTTTACTCGCCAACCACTGCACCCAGGACCTTAAAACCTCACGTGCTGATAGTACTTATTGAGTACACCACCCCTACTGACTTTGGGGTCACCAGGTCAAAGGTCAAGGTCACAGGGGCCAACGTTAACTTTCTGCATGAAGGCACTTTACTCGCCAACCACTGCACCCAGGACCTTAAAACCTCACATGCTGATAGTACTTATTGAGAACACCACTCCTACTGACTTTGGGGTCAGCAGGTCAAAGGTCAAGGTCACAGGGGCCAACGTTAACTTCTTGCATGAAGGCACTTTACTCGCCAACCACTGCACTCAAACTTCAAACTTCACATGCTGATAGTACTTATTGAGTACACAACCCCTACTGACTTTGGGGTCACCAGGTCAAAGGTCAAGGTCACAGGGGCCAACGTTATCTTTTTGCATTAGGGCACTTTACTCGCGAACCACTGCACCCAGGACTTTCAAACTTCACATGCTGATAGTACTTATTGAGTACACCACCCCTACTGACTTTGGGGTCACCAGATCAAAGGTCAAGATCACAGGGGCCAACGTTAACTTTTTGCATGAAGGCACTTTACTCGCGAACCACTTCACCCCTCCAAACTTTACATGCTGATAGTACTTTATGAGTACACCAACCCTACTGATTTTGGGGTCACCAGGTCAAAGGTCAAGGTGCTGCAGGGGCATTTGTCACCATTAGTGACAGCTCTTGTTTTTTTAAATGTTTAAACCTTCAACATGTTAAGTTGTGACTGCACAAACCTTGCCCTCAGCCATGTGCAAGATATCTTACCTGTGTTCTCTTAAGGACAACTGTCCTTTTAAGTTCAAATGTACATGTTAAACAGCAACACCTGGTGCCAAACCACTCGAAGACAATATTTCGTTCCAGTTAAACTTCAAGCTCACATTTCAATTAACTGCATTTAATTTTAAAAGCTAAGCTTATTACAGTAAGCATATCCCATTCAAAATAAATTCTTTAGTCAGGATCAAAGTATCATACATTTATTATGTACTCTTTAATTAAACATTTGTTTTCTGTTAAATTGATTTTGACTAATGAAATTATTTGCTTCTTATTAACGTCCTTTCACTTTTTGCCGGATATATCTTTTTGCCATTCCTCACCACAAACCCTTTCGGCGGGGGATACCAATTCATCGAATTTGCTTGTCTTATATAGCATCATTATTGACCAAACAAATGTGCCCAATGCATATGCCTTAAATTAGGCACAAATCAAGAATAAGTATAGTGTCAAGTGTATTATAAACTATTCCAAGAACTGATCCATGTAAACATTGTGATGGCATGATGCACGATACACAATGACGTCCGTCATTAAGTACTTTTGTTTGTGCGAGGAAAATGGAGACATGCATAGTTAAGAAATTACAGAATCTGTTTAGAAAAAAGTCGTGCAACATTAAAACTGGACTCGGTAATAAAATTCAATCTGGAATGAAACTAATGTAAAAACTAGTCCGTCAATATCCTTTGGGGGGCCGGCGTAACATTAAATATTGACCCCGTTTAATTGACCCCATGGGTCCTTTTTCAACGTTGAGAATTTAACCCGCCAACATTTCAACATTAACTTTTGATCAAAAGGTCATTGAAAACTGCTCAGTCGTTAAAATTTGATCAATCATGGGGTCATTTTTTAACGGTTAGTTCAATTTAATTTAAACGTTGGAGTCTTCTGTTTGTAGAAGACAAACAAACTGGAAAGAACCACACATTATCCCTTTGTTTGTTTGTTTTGGGTTTAACGCCGTTTTCAACAGTATTTCAGTCATGTAACGGCGGGCAGTTAACCTAACCAGTGTTCCTGGATCCTGTACCAGTACAAACCTGTTCTCCGCAAGTAACTGCCAACTTCCCCACATGAAATATCAGAGGTGGAGGACGAATGATTTCAGACACAATGTCTTTTATCAAATCATCACGGAGAACATACGCCCCGCCCGGGGATCGAACTCGCGACCCTGAGATCCGTAGACTAACGCTCTGCCTACTGAGCTAAGCGGGCGGGCTGTTTTCCCAGGCTTGCTGGATAGCTTCTTTAAAAATAATTTCACAAGACCGAGCCCGGGATCCAACTGACAACTTCCCCGAGTTAGACGAGATCATCATCTATATGTTGGACACTGGCGCCAGATCAGAAAGAAAATGCCTCTGTACATGTTATACCCTACCCCTAAGCGATGAAAGAAATTTAATGAAATTCTACCAAATAGTAAGTTTGTTATGTACAAATATGTGGAATTTTATACAATTAAAGGGCAATAACTCTTAATTTACAAAATAAATCCGAATGAAATGTGTGTACACAACCACATTATGGTGATCTAAATTCTGTTTAAGTTTAATAGTTCTAAGTCTAATATATCAAAAGTTATGATGCAGAAATTGCCATATTTATAGTACCATATATAGTTAATACTAAAAACTTCTAAGGGCCATAACTCTGGTGTTACTTGGGCAATCTGACTGAAAGTTGACAGGCCGCAAGGACTCATAATGGTGAACATGTATATGAAGTTTTAAATAAATATTCCCAACCATTTCCTAGATATGGCTCCGGACGGACGGACGGACGGAAAGACGGAAGGACGGACGGAAAGACGGACGGAAGTACGGACGGACGGACGGACGGACAACGCCAAAACTATATCCCTCCGACTTTCGTCGGGGGATAATAAAATACATAAATAGACAGTCCAGGACCCAAAAATTTATCCAGCCCCCATTTACTATATATTCATTGATTCAATGTAAACAGTTCGGCAGTGACCATTTCACGGTGACCTTTCTTTTTTCAACCGAAAAAGATACTGCCAAATACTACATGTGAATATTGGTGGATGTACAGTAAAGTGTGTTGATCATGTATGAGACCTAGGTGTATATATGGACTTTCCTCTAAATTTCGATACGCATACAAGAAATAAACGTCAAACTGCACATGTCCAGCTTAGAAATCTAAAAGACATTCGTAAACATCTGTCACAGAAGTCATGGTGCATGGAGTTATTCATTCTCATTTTGACTTTTACAATGACCTTTTTACCGATATCCCTACCTATCAGATCAACAGACTTCAGAGAGTTGAACCAAGCAACCCCAATTCATACCAATGCTCGAGGTGGTCATCCTACAATAGAAATTCTAAAATCTCTTCATTGGCTGTCTGTAAAGGCTATATTTATGTTCAAAATTCTTGTTCTTGTATTTCGTGCTGTGCAAGGAAAAGCTCCATCTTATTTCAGTGTTTTGTTCAAGTGAGCCCAAGGAAAATACAGTCTAAGATCTTCCAATGACATTCAGTTACAAGAACGAGACTCGCTGATCGATCTATTTCTACGGTGGAACAATCTTCATAGTGACCTTAAACATATGAAAAATGAACAATCTTTCAGAATGAAACTGAAAACCTACCTCTTTAGACTGTTTTATGTTGAACTGGACAGGAGCGAAAGTCAAAGAGACACTGATGGTTGGCTGTTATAGGGATCATCTACTTGCCATGTCCAATCATCCCACTAAGTTTCAACATTTTGGGCCTATCGGTTCTCATTTTATGAATTGCAAATCAGTATGGGTCATCTATTCTGCATGCTCAATCAACCCAATAAGTTTCAACATTCTTGGTCAAGTGGCTCTCGAGTTATTGATTGGAAAGGGTTTTCTATGTTCAGCCCTCTGTGACCTTTGATGGAGTGACCCCAAAAAGATTAGAGGTCATCTGCTTCACCTTATGAAGTTTGAATGTTCCAGGTCAAATGGTTCTCAAGTTATTGACCGGAAATGGATTTCAATGTTCTATCCGCTATGACCTTGACCTTTATTAGAGTGACCCCCATAATCAATAAGGGTCATCTACTTTGCATCTACTTTGCATGTCTAATCATCCTATGAAGTTTCAACATTATTGGTTAAGTGGTTCTTAAGCTATTGATCGGAAATTGTTTTCCATGTTCAGGCCCCTGTGACTTGACCTTTAACAGAGTGACCCCAAAATCAATCAGTCATCTAATCTGTATGACCAATTATCCTTTTAAGTTTCAACATTTTAACACCAAAATCAATAGAGTAATCGACTCTGCATGTCCAATCATCCTATGAAGTTTCAACACTCTGGGTCAAATGGTTTTCCATGTTCAGGCCCCTGTGACCTTGACCTTTAACAGAGTGACCAGAAAATCAATATGGGTCATCTACTCTGCATGTCTAGTCATCCTAAGAAGTTGCAACATTCTGGGTCAATTGGTTCTCAAGTTATTGATCGGAAATGGTTTTCCATGTTTAGGCCCCTGTGACCTAGACCTTGAACAGAGTGACCCCAAAATCAATAGGGGTCATCTACTCTGCATGACCAATCATTCCATGAAGTGGCAACATTCTAGGTCAAGTGTTTCTGAAGTTATTGATTTGAAATTGTTTTCCATGTTAAGGCCCCTGTGACCGTGACCTTTGATGGAGTGACCCCAGAAACAATAAGTGTCGTCTACTCCAAAATCCCTGCCACCCTGTGAAGTCTAGATCTGAAGGTTCTAGGTCATATGGTTCTCCAGTTATTGATCGGAAATGAAGTGTGACGGACGGAAGGACGGACAGACGGACAGGACAAAAACAAAATGGGGAGACATAAGAAAAAGGAAAAGACCCAAATATGTCCATTTGATGACAAATGAATTTATTTGGACAGAGTCCTCTTTTCAATGTTTGTCTAATGCACAAGAAAGTGCATGACTTTATACGACTATACCCCCAGCAGAGCTATTGTAAAAGTATCTTCTTACAGTTGTAAGCGGACACTTTATAAATAGACCTTTATCACGGACACGGACATGGGAATGTAAATGTAAACGTACTCTGTACTCTGTTCAAATCTAGGGGGTTTTCTCAAACATGTTTTAGGAACTTGTTGTATTAAGAATATGTATGATAACAAATAAAAGCGCATAGTAAGATAAAGGTTTAGCCCAGTTAAATAGCATATTTTAAAGGCTTACAGAAAGAAATCAGTTTGGTAGAGAAAATACAGATCTTTCACCTATTTGTTATTGTGTGGGAAAGGGTAGGCTGTAATGAAACAATAAAAATGAAACACCAAGAATTGAAAAAGAAAGGAATATGAATAGAAATCACAATGAATAACTGAGGATCGGTGTAGAAGTCTATCGGGGATGGGAGACTGGGGGAGGGTGAGGGGTTTTGGGTCTAAGTGTTTGGAAGAATAAAGAAAACAACATTTATTCAAATGTCTCATGTTTTGGTGATCAGTGTGTGTCAGTGTGTTGGAGGAAAAATAAATACTAAGAAACAAAATGAGCTGTAACATGGTCTGTAAACACTGGCTCCACCTGCTTTTGGTGGCAAATGAGGTGAGTGGAAGAAAGAGCTAATGATACTTCCGTGGTGGAGCTAAGTTGAAAAAAGTCTGCTTTTTGTAACAATATGGAACAGAATTTCTGTTAAACGGGCAATTGGTTCCAATCATAAATGATTTTAGTTTATAACTTACATATATGTAGCGCGATTTGCAGAGATTACTGTTTAACTTAAACGAAAGTTGAAATAGTACCGAAATACTTTGGGAAGGAGGAAAGATACTTCATTATTATGTAGTTTACTGATTGTATTGTTTTGACTTGCCTATATACATTTATGAGATGCCAATGCCACTTGTTTAGGCGTTAAGAGTTGGAGCATATGAAATATTTACCCCCCTTATAAAATCAATCCTTAAGTAATGCTTTTTGATTAAGAAGGTATCGAGAAGCATGATATAATATCTAACCAACATTATTGCAAAATATGAGATTTGATAAGCTTAGGGGCAGTTTGATTGTGAAGTTTAGAAGGTGACCGACTTTTACCCACATCAGCACCGACGCCGGTGTGATAACAATATAACCCTCCTTATTCACTTAAATTGATTGAGCTAAATAACTGTAAATAAAAATGAGATATTACGGTAAAACTTTGTTGATAGGAAGTATATAAAAATGAAATGATTGGCTATATTGGCAGCTGCTGCTAATTAAAACTTATTTGATACTTAAAATAGAAACAAAGGATTGGCGTTAAACTTTGGATATTACATGCTTATAAAACTCCAGCTTAAGATTCATTTCAGGTTGCTTAGGTCAAGGTTTCTGTTTCTAAAAGATAAACATTGTTCTCCGAATTACTATACTAATTTGATTGGCCTAGTTTGACCAAACTTGGTTATTATGTAGAGGCATAGCTGTGGGCTATTTGAATTGAGGTCAAATTTATTGTACCTAAACAAACAAAAAGAACAGCTGCCAGTAAATGAATTTAGTTCTGATTGAGACATATTGTCACCAAACTTGGTGTATTGCTAATGTATATCAGGATCCACCTTAAGAATGTATTTTCGGCCGCTAAAATGAAAAAGATCAACCGTTCAAAATTTGTTTTACTGATTGGGTTGATTGTTGTCACACTGACAAATTAAATGCCGTAAATCATAGATCTGAAAGAATAATTTATCAAATTGCTGACAACAAGTAAAATTAAAGGAAAAGACGTTTTATTAAACTGAACCTGGCTGTATGTATATGCGTTCGTCTGTGTTCTCCTTACACAGACAGGATTTATTCACAGCAGAATATAACACTGTCAAGAATTATAAAAATATGCTGTGTCTTGATAATTAGGCAAAAGCATTTGACTTTGGTGTCTTAGAAAATAAAACGCATCTCTCCGGTTATGTTTTCCGATTTCTATGTTTTGAGAAATCCCCTAGATTTTGACCATAGTACATAGTACGTCTACATTGTCCGTGTCCGTGATAAAGGTCTAATAGAAATGTCCTGTATGAACGCACTCTATCAGTTAACTACCTGCGCGTGAAGTTCGTGAACGAAGTCATAAACTGTGCCTGATGTAAAATATGTCCGTTTTCAAGGTGAACTCTATTTTTGGCTATCTTCTGTTGAAGGTATCAGTATTTCAGAATTGCAATATAAATAAAGCTTTTTAAATAACACAAGAAATATGAATTTCCACTTATAAACAGAACCGAAATGATAGCTTTATACCACAGTCATCATAAAACATCTGCAATGCCTGACAAGTTAAAAATTAAGTGTGCCGCACCATGTGACCATGTCAAAACTACGGTGTTCCGATAGGGTCAGCGCCTGCTTCCTATGAGGGCGAAGGTAGGAGTGTACGATGACGAAGCGCGAGAGTACGATGGCGATAACACGACAGTCCGATGGCGAAGCGCGACAATATGATGGTGACAGTCCATCATACTGTCGCGCTTCGCCATCGCATCTTCGTTCTTCACCATAGTACGTACTTATTTGTACGACGTATTACCGCCCAAGTGTATAAATAGTGTTAAAACACGGTTTGCTATATATTATTTCGATTCTAATATGCCCTTAATCTATAACATTAGATAAAATGAAAAATTTTGTAGCGCTCTTTTTTGGTCGCAACAAAAACTTTGACGTCAACGCACGTTTATGCGATGTGATTCTAGCATAAGCGTGTTTTTATAGACAAGCATATAAGAATTACTAATAATCTTGTGTAACGTAAATTTACAAGAAAAGTCATTTTATTGAACAGAACAGAACTGAACAGAAATTTATTAAAGGAACATATATTAAAAAAAATAGGGTCGTTCACATAAGCGAAAACAAACAACTGTTAAACCTTATCAAATATTATTTATATTATATATTTTTTAATTTCACACGCGAAGAGTAAACAATTTGTTATTTGATTATAAATAACACTCTGACTGGTGATATGTGTTTGAATAGTTTGTTCAAGTTGGATACACAATGATTAAGCCAGGGTGACATTAGCGAGTAATCAATGTTAGGTGAACCAGGCATTCATCGTTCCTTAAAGAGCATTATGTGCTCAGGTGAGCTTAGTAAGCATTCTTTTTGTGAGCCCACATAGCTCACTTTTCATCTTGTGACCTTTTTTCGTTTAACAGGCTGTTTTTAAAACATTTAAGGCGAGTGTATTGCTAACAGATATTATAGCCACCTTTAACGAAATCCAAGATTAAATTTACAACAGACCTCTATTAAACTGTTAAAACGTAATATAGCTATGTTAAACAGATAAAATATATCGTACCTACATTACAAAATGACACATCCAGCAATGGAGCTCCGATGTCTCAATGTCAGTAAGGGGTTGTACTAAGAGGTCGTTCGTTCGTTTCCTCGTCAAAAATGCGTCTGTCATTTTTAACAACGTGTATATCATGTAGTGATGTATACCAATGTACAAACACATGTACTGCCACCCGTCAATCTGACTAAAGTACTTGATCTTCTAAACGAAGATCTGAGAACGACCCATTCACAGTCGTCTTCTATATATTTTGGATTTCCAATATTGCTATTTTTATTATCGCAAATCTATTTTCATTTGAACCAATCGGACAACTTGTTCGAATGTCAAAGAGTAAGAAAAATTTGCAGTCAATCCAGGGCTCGAACCCGAGGTCTCTCGCTTACAGACCAAGTGCCCTACCGACTGAGCTAACCGGCTGTCTGACATCTTAAGACATAAAAATTGTAGATATCAAAAACCAAGGCTTTTTAAAGCTTGCAGAATGTTGTAAGTTAGCTTTTGATTGGCTAGCGGAAGAGTTGTCAGAACGAGGCTATCAATAGCTCGTTGTCAGATCCTATGCGTAGCGTAATAGGATATGTACTTTAGTCAGATTGTGCCACCCGTTTGAAATTTGAATGCGCGAACATTTCGGGTAATAGACCTTTATAACGGACACGGACAATGTAATCGTACTATGTACTATGGTCAATATCTGGGGAATTTCTCAAAACACAAAAATTGTAACCACAGGGATTCGGTTTTTTTAAGATATTAATATAACAAAGGTTTTCGCGTAATTATAATTATGAAGGCACAACATATCTTTATAATTCTTGGCAGTGCTGTCCTTTGCTGCGAATGAATCTTGCCCTCAGGGAGAACACAGACGAACACTTTATATCTGCATATACATAAGATGAAAACATACCATGTTCAGTTTAATTAAACGTCACATACCTGTAATTTTATTTATTGTCTGCCATTTGATAAAATACCATTTTTTACTTTTGAGAGTTATTTTGACAGTCTATCGGCAAGCAACGCAATTTATACAGCAAATTTCAGAGTATACATTTTGAACTAAATTCATTGGACGGTAACTGTTTTTGTATAGGTGAAACAATTCTGAACTCAACTCAAATAGACCATTACTAGGTCTTTTCACTCAAATAAGTATAGTTTATGGCAGAATATTATCTATTAATTTAGATACAGCGACTTTGATCCAAACAGCTGTAATGCAATTGCAAGCTGAGTTTTTATAACTATGTTATTTCTCATGTTTGGTGATAATATGTCATTCCAAACTCTTGACCGAAAACCTGTGTTTCTATTTTCAGTAACAAACAAACAGCTACCCCATATATATCCAAGCCGTTCTATATTGGAAAGCTACCTATAAACAACGTTTTGTCGTAACATCTCATTGTTACTTACTGTAATTGAGCTCAATCAATTTAAGCGAATAAGGATCTCTATAATATGTACTCACACCGACTGTGTCCGTTTTGCTCTTTGCTCTCGGGTCAAAGTTGACCACCTTCTAAATTTTTCTAGTAACTTCCCCTATAATCATTAAACCTCATATTTTGTAATAGTGTTGGTTTAATGTTTAAGTAAACCTTCTCAATGCCTTCTTACAACAATCACTATAATAAAAAAGCAACATTTCTTAAGACTGATCTTGTTAAAGGGTAGATATCTCATATGCTCCAACTCTTAACGCCTGTACCACTGGCAATGGCTTCATTTCGTGAAATTAAGCATATTCTTTATTTTGTAATAAAGTAAGCCTCTCAAATAAATAGGTACTATTTCTGTGAAATACTAATGTTTTACTAACCGGAGCGGAATATATTGCAAAACCTAATTTTCGTTTTTAATAGGCTGTATATCACTACCCTCGATAGTGCTAACGTAAAACAGGTAATCTTTGAAAATCGATCTTCATAAATGTAAGTTATAGTCATTTGTGATTAGAACTATATTGCGCGTTTAACTGAAATAAGGTTCCAAATTGTTAAAGAAAGAAGTCTTTTTGCTACTTAGAGCCTCCTCGGAAGTATCATTAGAGATTTCCTCCACTTACTTTACTAGCCAACAAAAGTATGTGAATCCAGTGTTCACAGGCCGTATAGCTGATATTGTTTCTAAGTATTTTTTTTCCTCCATCCCTCTGACTCTTAAACCCTGACTACCAAAACATGAGGCAACAAATAAATAAGTTTTATGTTCTTCTAATTTTTAAGTATCTCCCAAACACCCAGATCCTTAAACCACCCAGTTACACTCCTACATCGACTGTCAGTTATCTTTGTAATTTCAATTCATATTCCTTTGTTTTTAAAATTCCATGTGTATCTTTTAATTGTTTAAGAACATCCGTTCCTTTCCCAAACAATTTCAATTACGTCAAAGATCAGTGTTTTTGTAAGCATGTACAGCATGCAACTTTACAGGACTAAACTACCTCTACACAATTTAAAAGACAATGCGCTGTAATTAAAATTGTTCCTTCTCAAGGGAAGGAACACTTATGGTGAACATGTCACACTTGACTGAGCATGTAATGGATACAAGGGTATCGTCAAAGGAATCCGATTTCCCGTAGGGCGCCGCCATCTTGGACTCATGCATATTCATTAAATAGCCTCTAGCCCAATATGTGTTTACGCATAATCAATCTTTATTTCAGTCTTTAGGGCAATACAACTACGTAAAATAACAGAACAACAAGACACAATAATAAAGTTTAAATCATGTAACTCCTCGATTGAATATATCATAGTAAAGAATCGAGATTAATGAAATGAATATGCATCATATAAAAATAGACTCCCGCCAAAAAAATTACGTAATGAAATTGTTCCTGGTCACGTGATTTTTTTAGCTTCTAACGTTGCTTTCTTTTGCGCACTTTTTACTCTTTCTGATTTGTTTTTCGAATCGTAAATGCATGTATGAAGTTTCTTTGTGTTAAGTGTGCAGGTACTCGCTGGTGTAGTCGCGTGATGAAAATATCCGGAAGTGAAATATTATATTTAAAAGAAAAATAACTTTGGTTTATGATAAAACTGTTAATACTTAAGATTAGCTCACAGAACATATTTTTTCTCATTGCATTTTTAAACACACATTTGTAACATTATGCTAAAACAATATCCCTTAAAAAGAATACCAGTATTTTATATGCGCTAGAAGGAACCTTTTGGTAAGCTAAATCTTGTTATACATATTCTCGATACACACTAAGTACAATAAGTTACCATTTTCCAATAATATGTTTGAGAAAACCCCTGTACAGAGTAAGTTTACATTTACATTTCCATGTCCGTGTCCGTGATAAAGGTCTAATACCACTAGCTGATACAATATATTTAGAAAGGCACACGATAATAATTTAATGTTAATGTTTATCTTTCGAAGCCCCATGTGGTTCTGGGACGATATATGTATGAAAAGAATTGAAACCACTGCCTTACCCTTGCATGCTCGTAAGAGGCGACTAATAGGGTCTTAACATTTGGTTTTGCTGTAACTCTGTGATTCCAGCAGGTATGCAAATTTTGATTCCATACCTCATGTTTTTATTTCGATGTAAATGAGATGTGAAACCAAAATTTGTAGTCCTGTTTGGCGCCATATAACCTATACTGTGTTGGTGCGCCGTAAAACCCAAATAAATAAATAAATATTATCTTTCGAAAAAATAATTTATATTTATTTATTTATTCATTCATTAATATATTCAGTACACTTATCGTCGTATATGTCAGATACAGTTACTCGTTTTTCTTCAAAAGTGTCCCCTTATAGGCCGTAAGAAGCCGTTTTGCTAGGACGAACACCAATTTTATCCTCGGCTTCGCCTCGGACAATATTGGTGTTCGTCCTAGCGAAACGGCTTTTTATGTCTGTAAGAGGACACTTTTGATGAAAAACTCGTACAGTATCTATTACATAAATTTTTACCGATATAACTTATTACAGGTGTAAACAATTTATTTTGAATCCAAGTGTGTTCGTTAAGTAAATGAGCCGCACCATGAGAAAACCAACATAGTGCATTTGCGACCAGCATGACTCCAGACCAGCCTGCGCATCCACGCAGTCTGGTAAGGATCCATGCTGTTCACTAACGGTTTCTCTAATTGCAATAGGCTTTGAAAGCGAACAGCACAGATCCTGACCAGACTGCGCGGATGCGCAGGCTGGTCTGGATCCATGCTGGTCGCAAATGCACTATGTTGGTTTTCTCATGGCGCGGCTCAAATATTAATTGAAAAGCAGTGAGATTCCTTGACCTACTGAATACGATACAACTGAGGTAAAATTGCGTTATCAAAAGTTATCCAACAGAAATATTATATTTTAAGTACGGAATTACCCTAGAGAGTGTTTAATATAAAGGTATGCACAATAACCCGCCAAATATAGGACATCTTGAAGATGGAATACAAACACCTTCTGTTTGTTCTTCTAACCATATTATCAATTCCAAGGTATGAACGTTATATTTTTATAGCAATTTATAGTGATTTCCATTTAAATATAATTGCTTGTCATGTATGTATATTCAACAGACACATAATAAATAGTTTCGTTTTATTTTTCATACTCCTGCACTTATTTGGGTAGGAGTCTGCAAATGTGCAAAGACGCAAGCGTATAATAATGATCATAATAATTTTGTTTTCAAAAGGTGACATATTAAGAGTATATGAAAAACATACAAATGTACCTTCAATTTCAAATGTGCAATTTATTTTCAAAATATCTTTTTATGTAACTGTAAATTAAAAAAGGTATATACTACCAGGCGCGTAGCTAGGGCATTTTTCATAGTACGCAGACGTAATGGGGGTGGGGGTCGGTGTATCCTCCCCTTGATTATTTATCAATGTGAGAACGGCAAATGGTGCATTTTAGCGTGTATTTGAAGCAAAATATTGCACGAAAGCCTTATTCTTTGTTTATATAAAATGTTTTATTTTACTAGGTATGTGCGTAATATTGCACGTGCAATCTGTTGTTTAGTGATCCATGTTATATGTGCAAGTATTATTTCAAAACAAATGGTTAGTGGTGACACACTTTGAAAATATCATTATGATTGGATATATCAAGCTAAGTGGAGATTTGCGGTATTTGCTTTTAATAATAAAATATTTTGCTAACATTTGAATAAAATTAATATTTTTTTTTTGTTTGCGTTTCCCAATGTTTCCATAGAAACCTAGTGATATAGTTTAAAGTTAAAAGGGATATCTGCGATACTTTTTCTTGAAAGATGTGTCTTTATGAGTGAGGTTAGGTGCACCATAAACCGGTTTAAGCTCCCCAGTGGTGGTTTTGCCACTGACCGTTCCAAGGCGGTGCCCCACTGTGTTCCTTTATTTGTTTGTTTTGTCCTTGTGTGTTTACTTTGTGTGTGTGTGTCTGTGTGTGTGCGTGTGCGTATGAGTGTGTGTGTGTGTGCGCGTCCGCGTGCTGGGTTTACGTTTGGGGAGACTGCGTTTTTAGAACGTGTCTTTCCCTGTTGGATATTCATCCTTGTTTTAATATCACTCCATAAGGTTGTTTTGGAACGTGACTTTCCATGTTGGATATTCATCCTTGTTTTTTTTGCATTGATTGACATTCCCAAAACATATGTATAAATATTTCTGGTGCCATTGAAAAAAATTCACATAAATTTGATGAAGATATTTTACATTTGTACAGGAATACAATAGTTGGTGTTATTCTCATTAAATCTGGTATCAATTGTACTGATATTAGGGTTAGTATATTAAATACTTTTCCAATTTAGATTGTCGTTTAAAAATGCTTTCCTATTTTTGACTTTGGATATTAGTAATGATTTCTGCTCTCAATTGTAATTGGTAGAAAAGTTTATTTACTTGAGTATCTTGTTTTATTTTTGAAACCAAATATTCTTGTTGTACTATTGTATTTATGTCTTCATGTTAATCTCAGTTTCCAATTGGTTTTTACTCCCCCTATCATTTTATGATATAACATAAAATCACCTTCTGATATATCGTAAAGATTTTTAAAGAAATCGAAGGAATAGAACTTTTTAAATCTGTAATCGTAAATGTCTTTTAAGAATAGTATCCCTTTGTCAAACCATTTTCTGTAAAAGAAAACATTTCCTGTATTATCTTTCAAGTGGTGATTATACCATAGTAGTTGATGTGAAGTGATTTCTTTATTTGTATGATAATTTATCGAGCACCAAGCATTCAGTATTTCTTTAAGAAATTTATATTTTAAGTTCATTTTTTGTATATCCGTCGGGTGGCAATTAAACTTGAAAAAGAATGTACCTCCGAGATTTTGAAGTTCATGTTTATAGAGTATTTTCCATTGTGCATTATTTTCTTGGAGTAGCCTTTAACCCAGCAGGCTTTTAAGGAAATTATAAAGGAATCTAAATCTATCCATTTTCATAATTACACTGAAATCTTGATTTGATAATTTTTTAGAATGTTGTTTATGGTCTTCTTAAATATAATACATATAATTTAATTACCTATTAGGCCAATGAAAAAATTTAATCACCAATTATAAAGAAAGAACATATTTATCTCACTGTGAATTGGTTGTCAAATACTGCAATGACTTGTACCGGTGTCAGACCTGGGCAATACGCGTAGGATTTAACTAGGTGTAATTATTTGATTTCTATTATATTTCATTTTCTACAACTGCGACCATAGAATAATTGGTAATTTCATACATTTAAGTACAATTATAAGATATATCCATGATATCTGAAAATAACGTAATAATTATTATGCGTGACAAATTACGTCAGCAGTGTTATACAAAATGTCCTATTCAAGCGCCGATTTCTCAACCAACATTTTATCACTTTTTGACATTGTTTTATAATTTTATTATAGAAATTTGCCTCTTTAAACCGTTAGCATAGACGGCATATGATTGTAATATTTCATAAAGTCAGGATTATTACAAAATAAGCAGAATGAACTAAATTGCAAAACTGTACCTAAATTGTCCCGATGAGTTCGTTATAACTGGAGAAACAAAATATGAAGTAAGCAATAATTGCGTATGAAGCAATCTCCGTTGCATGATACTGACTTCTTGTTGCAACCAAATAAATTAGCCAGTTTGCCAGATTTTCACTACGCAGCTGCGTATCTGCGTAAAGGCAGCAACGCGCCTGACTACAACAACAGTAACATGATAGAATTTATCTTGATAAGTTAGGTAATAACTTAATTTGAAGTAATTAGGGGTTTCCCCAAATGTATTCGCGAAATGTGTACACTATTCTATCATCATATATCTATACCAAACATATTTCTATCGTATATCTTTTATGACAGTATTTAAAACTATCATCAGGATAAAGTGCAAAAAAAAGAAAAAACAACAACAATTAGTTATAACTGTATTAAACAAACAGGCAAAACAGACAGCAAATCTCTGTTGCGAGATTAAAGCTATTATTTGCCGTAGCTACACCCGTAACTTTAAAAAACGAATGTTGTATTAGCCACCTATTAACATTACTTTAAATGGCATTATTTTGCCAGCTGCGCAAGATAATGTTTTTTAGATTTAAGCTTTAATTTTTTCTAAAATTTATTTATTACATATGACATAGACATAAGTCGCCTTAGCTATGTCGTGTCGAATTATACGTCAGCGTTTTTTTCCTTGCAGGTTTATTTTTTGTGGATATTGTTATAAAAGCAAAACGTGTTACAAGGTGTGTTCAAGACGTTCAACATCGTATACGTCGTGTGGACCCTTTGGATGGAAGCGTTGTTCAAGACACAGGTAAATGCTAGAAAACGTGTCAGTTTCTGTTCGTGTATTTTGCTTTCATTTCACAGAATATCAATGCCAAGACCATAGCGTACGATTGGTGTTGTGCCACGTTAAGGTTGTAACGGATCCTAAGGTAATGATTTGACTACTCATACGAGGTATTATTACTATGACTATAAAGTTCCTGACCACTGTGTGTGGGAAACCTTGCTTCCGACGTAGAAATCTTTCATTATAGAAAGCCACCCAGCCGAGTTACGAAGGTCAGCAGCTCCATCCATTTAACCGCCCGTGCCTGAAAAATGCCCGAAAGAATACTTGAAAAAACATCAACTGGAAAGTAACCTTGAATAAAACATTCTGTCGATGAGATATGAAACACAACAACAAAACCAACAATAAAATAAAGAAAAAACGTGTTATTGTTAATACCATTCCAAGTATTTAATTTCTGTGCTTGGTCTTGATGGTAGGTATGTGACGGCATTGTTCTCTTCAATTTTCTCAGTAAAATCAAAGATTTGCATTTGTTCCTTTTAAACGTTCAATATATCAAAAACGTCCTAGTATCAGCCTTCAAGCAGAACTTAATCTCAGTGTGTTCTGAATCGGACATGAAACATAAATCATCAGTATTGTACACATCTAAATTGTCCATATTTTATCTGTTCATGAATTAATTGCAGCAATACTGCACGATCACTCGGGTTCCTTAAATTAAGTGTCGAAATAACCCTTTGATTATTACAGGTCAACTTGATTATTTGAGCAATTTTATAATATCTGTATTTTATATATTGGTCTTGATTTTTTTACATTTCAGTACACGTTACTATTCATGCTCCTATACTTGCCAAACACGTGTATGTTGTGCTGGGTACGAAGGAAAAGACTGTAACAGCCGTAAGTAAATATCAATTTCTACAAGCCACATGTATGTGTATACTGTGCAATGAATAAAGGAACCAAGGTATCATCTGTAAGTAAATATCATTTTCTACAAGCCACATGTATGTGTATACTGTGCAATGAATAAAGGAACCAAGGTATCATCTGTAAGTAAATATAATTTTCTACAAGCCACATGTGTGTGTATACTGTGCAATGAATACAGGAACCAAGGTATCATCTGTAAGTAAATAATATTATCTACACGCCACATGTGTATATTTTGGAATGTATACAGGAAGAAGCGGTATCATCAGTAAGTAAATAACATTATCTACACGCCACATGTGTATATTGTTGAATGTATACAGGAACGCGCGGTATCATCTGTAAGTAAATATCATTTTCTACACGCTACGTGTGTATATTGTGCCATGTGTACAGGAACGCACGGTATCATCTATAAGTAAATAACATTATCTACACGCCACATGTGTATATTGTGGAATGTATACAGGAACGCACTGTATCATCTGTAAGTAAATAACATTTTTCTGCACGCAACAAGTATCTTATGACAGGGTATACAGGAACGCACTGTATCATCTGTAAGTAAATAACATTTTTCTGCATGCAACAAGTATTTTATGACAGGGTACACAGGAACGCACTGTATCATCTGTAAGTAAATAACATTTTTCTGCATGCAACAAGTATCTTATGACAGGGTATACAGGAACACATTGTATCATCTGTAAGTAAATAATTCTTTTTCTGCATGCAACAAGTATTTTATGACAGGGTATACAGGAACGCACTGTATCATCTGTAGGTAAATAACATTTTTCTGCACGCAAGAAGTATTTTATAATAGGGTATACAGGAACACACTGTATCATCTGTAAGTAAATAACATTTTTCTGCACTCAAGTATTTTATGACAGGGTACTGTAAACGCACATATTTTTTCGGGGTCAAAATTTCACGAATTTGAAATTTGAGTATATTCTATAGGTTTAATATTCGCGAAATTGTAAAAATGGTATCCTGCTTGAATTAGAGTTATACTAATGGTAAACATTTTCGCGAGGATTAATGTTCGCGAGATGTAGAACCTCGCGAATATAGCAAAAATTAAACCCTCGTGAAAATATCTGCTTTTACAGTATACAGGAATACACTGTATCATATGTATGTAAATAAAATTTTCTACACGCTTTTGTTTTAAATTGCTACACACTTACATGTTGTACATAGGTCAAGAGTGAATCGTCATCGAAAACAGGTAAGCTGTTTTAAAATAGCTTAAAAAGAGATTCGAAATTAGATAATACAGGTAATGTCAACGTTCGAATTATTCGATTAACGATATATAAATAAGAAATAACTGATTTTGCTTTTACGTGTTGTCCCGAGTTCATGAGATATTTATAGAACTATTTTGAGACAAGGCAGGAATTATTTCTCTAGTAAATGATCATTGATATGTTTTTACTTTTCTAGCTATCTGTGAACCACCATGTCGGAATGAAGGCTATTGCCAGTCGCCTAATAGTTGTTTATGCCGTCCAGGATTTGCGAAGCCATACTGTAATGGTAAGACTATTTTAAGAGCATTTCTTTTAACACTTCAAGTACAAGTTTAGTTTTTAGCTACTTGGTGGTTCATTGGAGATATTCCATGCTTCCATATAAAAGTTGAACGAGCCTTGTTGAAGTCGTGGTGTTGCACTTTTCATTAGTTCTCGTGAATAGACATCACTGCTACTATTTTTCTTGGTTGTAACCTATACTTCATACATTTTGATTAACAGATTAAAAGGGGATAGAGAAAAAACGTTAATTAGATTCGATATAAAATCCCTTACCATACTACCAACCCGCGCTCAATCATTCTTAATAAAAGCCAGACAGGGAAGTCAGACTCCATTTCCAAAAAGTGCATAAATTACCGCAGATTTTTGCACTGTCAACCTAAATTTACATTAGTCAGTGTAAGGTGTTTTGTTCATGTTTTACGTTCGAAATTGCGACTGGCGTAGTTCTCATATGTCCTACTTGTTTATCGAAATTCATAAAGAATGAGAAATTGTACATCTAAAATTCAATAAGCAACAACAGATGATAACATTTTAGACGACATTCATTCAGGAAGTCTTCACCTTGAAATCCAAGGCGAGAGTAAACATATAAAATGCAAATAAAACATCGTTGCAAGTGCATAAAGGAATATAAAACATAACATTAATATGTCTGGTAGCTTCAAAATATATCTGTAGCGTATACACTTATAGAATTTAGACCTCGCGCAATATTTTTGTCTGCTGACTAGCAAGCCTTTCAATATGTGTTTAATCATCTATTCAACGTATTTTCATATTTTTCATTTCTTTAAATATTTTTTCTTCAAGGTTTGACTTAAGGTCAGCAAAACCGTATTTGTCTTTGTTCAAGCTGTTTGCATATTTTCACAAAATATTAATGAAAAACAAATCAGGAAGTATTCGTGCAAGATTAAGTATATGGTCGAAATGAAGGAATCATGTGATAATAAAATCTGTCGTGACTGCCTTTGTTCAAATTCTTTACAAATTTTCTTTAAATATTTCAAAATCAGGAAGTATTCGTGCACGATTAATGTTATAGTCGAAATAAAGGCCTTTGTCTGGTTGGTAAACGGGGACTTCTTTTTATGCATGGCCTTGTCGTTGGCGCATGCGTACGTAATAGGGTAAACAACATACCCCTTCCAACTTCCTACTTTGGAAAAACTTGTTAGCGTGATTACACTAAGTACGTACTTTGAGAGTTATCCTATTCGACTAGGCACCGCTGTCGGCATCCGTGTTTTTGTAAAGACTAGTTACAATTTTTGTGTCTTTTCTGTTTTAGTACTCTGCCTTCTGTGTAAATCAACGGATTTACTTCAAACACACTGTAATTGCTCTTCTTAATCACCCACACTCTATTAGACCCAGGCTATAACTTTGACATCAATATTTCGTGAATTATATTCCCTTTTTGCTAAAACGTTCAGTATTAGACTTTCAGTTAAAGGGAATTCCTATAGTTTTTTATGCGCATCTTTCTGCGCAGCCGACACTTTCTATGGAAAACTGAACTGAAGTCAACATTTGTTGAAACATGTTATAGACAATCTTAAATATGAGGAATCTTGAATGAAATAACATTTTTGATAAGTTATATCAGTAATCAAATGTTGATACTGGTTTATGTTGTATTGACAAGTATCATGCCTGACAGGTATCTTGCTATTTTTGTGGTTGTGTTTTCACATCGCATTTTAGTACAAAGACAGTGTTGTTCATATAATGTAAGATAATTGACTTAGTACTGATAAGACAATATCACCTTTCAGATTATTTAGTATTCAATTATAGAAAGAATTAAGAATTTTTAAAACTTTTTTTTAACTTTTAGCAGACATACATGTAATCAATTTGGCCAGGTTCGCGCCATTTCCGTCCGAACAGGTGTTGTATTCTAGCGGTCTTAACATAAAATTTAGCCTGGTGACCTATACATTTTTAGCCATTTTTATGCTCACAATACAGTTATCTATACATAAGAAGAAAAAGAAAAAAATCTATGAAAGAGTTTTTTCAAAATTAAAAAAAAAATTCTTCACTACGGGTATTTTTCATTGAAAAAAATTCACAAAAGTAAATATGAAACAATTTTTTTTTCATTTGTACCCATTATTGTAAGGATAGAGTATTACAAATATGACTTTGATATCAAATAAGTATATAATAAAATCTGTAAAAAGAAAAAACCGTATTGTGCTGCCTGCATGTATATTTTGGTTGGTATTTATAAAAAAGCAGAAAATTATGAAAATGTTGAAAAATCGCTGGCAGTTTCAGCAACAGTGGGTGTGTTCCAAACAATTTTTCACAAAAACAAGCCTGGTGACCTATTGTTTTTATTTGTTCATTGTTTTCAGCACAAATTTTCCTATCATATGTGTGAATTAAAAAAAATTCTATGAAAGGAAAAAAACTATAGGAATTCTCTTTAAAAGATTTGATGCACTTTCTCTCTATCTCTGCTTAAAAATAGTTGTAACTTATCATCATATCATCACTAGTATCATATATGCCAAGGTCCATGCACCCTGCTTACCTAGGGTTACAGGATCATTCACTAGATACTTTTTTATTGCCTCCTGGGTTCACTTGAAAGTTTGACGACCATTCCAAAACATTCTAGGTCATACATGGATGTTGCAAACTAGTAGACACATTAACGTATTGAACTCATATTTGAATACATATTCTCCGTATGCGATATCTGGGGTATAGTTTATCCCTAATTACATCTTCTCCATATACGATATCTGAAACATAGGTTATCCCTAATACGATATCTGCGACATAGGTTATCCCTAATTGCATAATCTCCATACACGATATCTGCGACATAGGTTATCCCTAATACGATATCTGCGACATAGGTTATCCCTAATTGCATATTCTCCATACACGATATCTGCGACATAGGTTATCCCTAATACGATATCTGCGACATAGGTTATCCCTAATTGCGTATTCTCCATATACGATATCTGCGACATAGGTTATCCCTAATACGATATCTGCGACATAGGTTATTCCTTATTGCATATTCTCCATACACGATATCTGCGACATAGGTTATCCCTAATACGATATCTGCGACATAGATTATCCCTAATTACATATTCTCCATATACGATATCTGCAACATAGGTTATCCCTAATACGATATCTGCGACATAGGTTATCCCTAACTGCATATTCTCCATACACGATATCTGCGACATAGGTTATCCCTAATACGATATCTGCGACATAGGTTATCCCTAATTGCGTATTCTCCATATACGATATCTGCGACATAGGTTATCCCTAGTACGACATGTGCGACATAGGTTATCCCTAATACGATATCTGCGACATAGGTTATCCCTAATTACATATTCTCCATATACGATATCTGCAACATAGGTTATCCCTAATACGATATCTGCGACATAGATTATCCCTAATTGCATATTCTCCATACACGATATCTGCGACATAGGTTATCCCCTAATACGATATCTGCGACATAGGTTATCACTAATTGCGTATTCTCCATATACGATATCTGCGACATTGATTATCCCTAATAAGATATCTGCGACATAGGTTTTCCCTAGTACGATATCTGCGACATAGGTTATCCCTAATACGATATCTGCGACATAGGTTATTCCTAATTACATATTCCCCATATACGATATCTGCGACATAGGTTATCCCTAATTACATATTTTTCATATACGATATCTGCGACATAGGTTATCCAAATTACATATTTTTCATATACGATATCAGTGATACAGGTTATTCCTAATTACATATTCCCCATATACGATATTTGCGACATAGGTTATCCCTAATTACATATTTTTCATATACGATATCTGCGACATAGGTTATCCCTAATTACATATTCTTCATATGCGATATCTGCTACATAGGTTATCCCTAATTACGTATTTTTCATATACGATATCTGCGACATAGGTTATTCCTCATTACATATTCTCCGTATTCGATATCGGCGGTACAGGTTATTCCTTGTGGCATATTCTCCGTATTCGATAATTCAATATCGGCGGTATAGGTTACCCCAACTATATTTTCTCCATATGCAATATCGGCGGTATAGGTTATTCCTTGTAGCATATTCTTCGTACTCGATATCGGCGGTATAAGTTATCCCCACTTACATATTCTCCATTTGCGATATCGGTTTTCCCAGATTAGGTATTCTTCGTATGCGATATCGATTTCCTTGATTACTAGTAGATATTCTCAGGTATGCAACATCATTTTTTCCAGATTAGAATGTTCTCTGTATGGGATATCAATTTTATCTGATAAGATATCTTCCGTATGCGATAGTGATATCCCTGGTGATATATTCTCAGGCTGACAAACTAATTCAATGATAAATAGTGAAACTGAGGCAAGTTGGAAAAATAGGAAGGACAGTCTTTGGAAAAGCTTTTCATAATAAACAAAATGTTTATTTATGAATAAGGTAGATTCCTTCATATATTACGTCAATAAATCCCCGTTTTAGTAGTAAAGAATTGTGCTTAGCAGTGATCAAAGAGTGAAATATTCCCTTCCAGACATAGACGAATGTACAGATGGTACAGCAGGATGTGAACATGTGTGCACAAACACGCCTGGCTCGTTCAAATGTTCCTGTCGGGAAGGTTATGAACTCTTATTTGACCAAACAAACTGCACAGGTAATTAATAGAATACGCATTTATTTATGGTAAATAACTGAATTTCATTATTAAAAGTGTTTTGAATTCTATCATTTTTGTTTCTCAGCAGCAAAGTCAAAAATATTTTTTTGTTTATTTCTACACTAAGTCTGCAGTTATCATTTGGAAAGGCAAACTCGATGATAAGACAATGCGCTATTAAAACCATTTTGAAAAACGTAAGTGGTTTTCGGGATTCCTTCAACCAAGAACGTACTGTTTTTGAATTTTGCTCATGTCAGTTCGCCCCCAAAGGTTCAATAAAAGACCATTTTGAAAAAAGTAAGTGGTTTTCGGGGTTCCTTCAAACAAAAACGTACTGTTTTTGAATTTTGCTCATGTCAGTTCGCCCCCAAAGGTTCAATAAAAGTTGTCAATTTCATTTGTTTCTAATTTAAGACATAGACGAATGCTTCAGGAACAGAACAATTTGCGATGGTATGTGCCGCAACACCGAGGGTTCGTTTGTGTGCGGTTGTGCAGATGGATATGTGTTAGATACTGATGGCAGAACATGCAAAGGTGAACATATATTTGTGATTTTTATTGTCTACAGAAAGCGAATTACGCCGCTTTACAACGACATTCCGATACTGTTACCACGTTATGACATTACTTTGTATTACAGCAAATTGCCGCCTTTTTACAGCGCTAGCTGTAACGCAGATAGTTTTAAAGGGCGGTGGCAAATGTTTTACCACTTGTCTATAATTCGACGCAAAAGTTAAGAAGGATGTGGTGTCTACCCTACTTGAGTATTTTTTCAACCTTCTGAGTCTATACTTTCGCCATACCAAGTTAAACATTACCTGTAATACCAGGATTCACATTCACCAGTTAAACACTTTCCTGTTTGATTTTGTTATTTGATACAGATGTGGACGAATGTATGGACGGAACAGATTTGTGTGCTCATAACTGCACCAATACAGTCGGGTCATACCAGTGTTCCTGTCACAATGGGTTCTACTTAGCGGATGATAAGACTACATGCTTAGGTAATAAAACTTTGTAATATACTTTCTGGTGGCGGAATCATTGATGTGATTATATATAATCTGAAGAACTTGTTTCAAAATCGAGCTAAAATAAAGTAGTATAAACTAATACAGTGCTCGTATTTAAAACATTCACTTTACATGTGTTAGGAAAAGTTTCGGAGAAAAATCAAATATAGTAGCACTGCTTTTTGGTGTCAACGTGCCTTCACTGTTAATGTGAAAGATAAAAAAATCTTGATTATAACATTAGAATTATACACAACTCCATGTGAATCTATTATTGTTTATTAAGCGAAACTTAAACAATAGGATGGATAAAACGATAAATATTAGCATGTTTGTTTATTTTGGTATTTTTTCAGACGTAGATGAATGCATCAAAAATCCGTTTCCTTGCGAGCAAAGATGTATAAACGAAGAGGGCACATACCGTTGCGAATGCAAAACGGGCTATAGAATGTCTAGCGTCAATGGATCTTGTATAGGTATAGAATTGTTCGATTTCTATCCAACATTTCACCCGCTGCAACGGCCCCTCGGCGTCATTCTGCAATGCCCTTCCAGCTCCTTCTTGTTTGATTGATGCTGGTTCTGTTATCTCTGGGGGTTCGAATTTCTTCGGAACTTTTTCAAACAGGTACTTTCTCTTGCTGATCGCGTACTTCCACGCCTCCTCACTACCGTAGCCATCCAACAACTCCAGATCGGATGCCGTTTTCCTAATGGACCTATGAATAGGATCTTTTTTGAGAGGACGACACCATAGTAAAGGTTTTCGCCATCGTCTTCTTATATTTATCTCTCATGTTTCGGAATATGCGATTTATAGCAATATTTGACGTGACATCCCAGCCTACATGTAGTTATGCACTTTTTCGCTGTATTTCAATTGCCACATTTTAAACGTTTCATCGATAATGATACTCTGCGGATCTTCTGTTTCGTCGTTGGGGGAATCCTCGCCATCCTTTTTATTGTCATTTTTGTTTGCAGATTCATTATCACACTCTTTATCCGAGGTGTTCATTTCCTCTGTAGTGTCCGATTCGCCACTTCCGTCGCCGTGCTTCTTTTTCTTATGGCGTAACACGTAATCGCGTCTACTGAATATCTTCCTACAAACGTTGCATGTGATCAGGTCGGCGTTTGGCTAGAAAACGAGAAAGTTCTCATCATGCCGCAATATTTATAGAGGAGTAATGTTTCTTTGACTCCCCTTCCTATAAAGTTACGTAGGAGTGACATAGAAGTTAAAGAGGCACCACAAAATAACTGTATTTTTTTTATTTGCATGAAAAATATGAGATATACTTGAATTTAGTTTCAAATTGACAGTGACATATATTAGGCCAAGACAATGTGTTTAACGTCTTAACATTTTATTGAAATAATGTAGTAATATGTACATAAATCAGTGTATTTAGTTACATTTCAATCACACTTTGTTTTTTCAGTGTAAGACAGTTATTGATCTATATTTTTAAAACTATGCTGAAAAGAGATTGATTGAACTAGTTTGCAGATAAAGTTGTGAAAACACATGTATTCAGGTAGGATCTAAATTGTCCGCCTGAAAACTTGTAGTATAGCTCTATATTACCTGTATTATAAGAATGACTTTCATGAAGTTTTTGTGGGCGAAAACAGTAGGTAACTTGGTCGTGGTGGGTCTTTAAGGAAAGTAACACAGGACCCTCCGCTGACTCTTAAAAACGCATGCGATGTTGGTATTGTATATGTTCGGTTAAAGAGGATTTTTGTAAAAATCAAATTTTGAAGGTAAATGACTTTATGTTTTGATTGACTTAGATCCAAAAACCATAAAAAACCCTGTGTCCACATTATTGTATATAATGAGCTAAAGAGGAATTATGGGATCCCTGGAAGTCTGCGAGGTGTCAGAGACAGTCGCAGACCTGGGCATTTAACTCGGGAGGGTCAACCCCTCTTGCACTGTATTTACTTGATTCATCATAAAACATGACCACCATTTTTCCTATATGTATATTGTTGGATCTTTAATAAAGCTGTCTTGTCAAAACCTGTTCGTTCTATACTGAAATAATTTCACTGAAATATTCCTTCGGTGACCCTCTACTTAACTTGTTTATAACTATCTCGATTATAAAAAACATGTATACCTAGGCCTAGGACTCCCTGTATGATTCTATTAAAAACTTTGAAAATCTTCTCTGAATCTGCTGGCAAGTTATTTGGCTGAAACGTTTCTTGTTATACCTGTTGGAGCTATGAAACACTGAAGAGCGACACAGGGTCATCATGACCCTCTTGTTACTATAGTATTCATAGCAGTTGATGTATCACCTGTTTCTGTATGGGTGGATGCAATTTTTGAATGTGGCTTTTCGAGCTATGTACTTGGTGCTTGCTTTTGCTGTTCTGAAGTAACGTGAAGTGCAACACCTCTAGCATCTGCTTTTGCATAATTATATTGAATGGTCTACGATTCTAAATGACAAGGAAATCTAACACCACTGCGTCTATCTACAGTCGGTTAATAATTTGATAATGGAGAATGATAAAAATCACGTTGATTTTGTACTTTTAAGCATTAACATTCTACTAAGACTTAAACTGAGACATTTCCTACACAAATGTTTATACTGTTCTTTAGCATAATTGTTTTAAAAATAATAAATAATAATCTTAATTAAAATTTACGTTTATAAATTGGTAGACATTGACGAGTGTGTGACTGACAATGGTGGTTGCTCTGATACCTGTGTAAATACCGAGGGTTCGTACAAGTGTATCTGTCCTCAAGGGTACAAACTTGATGAAACTAAACATAATTGCACTGGTAAGTTACTTTGTATAGATATCGTGCCGTTTCACTAACGTTTTTGAACACCGTATCTACATAATACAAGATTGAAACTTTGACAATTTGTTTGTATACTCATACATACTAAACAGAGCCGAAAACATTGGGTTCTGTTACGAGATATTTGAAATGAACAACACATCTTTTAAGCACTTGGTAAAGGCGATGTTCTATGAAACTATTTGTAAATCAGTGATTATTACTTAAAAATAGGACGGAACGTTGATTGTTTTTTTTTATTTATAAAAAATGGTTTAAAATTGTCAAAGTATATTTACCAGTTAAATAACGTTTCATTTGTTGCCCATTACAGTATTTCAATATGTAAATATTTCTCACCGAAATATATTAAAGCTAAAATACGTTATCTGATAAATACAAATGTTTCGGCTAAATTAGATCAAGATGAGTGCCTCGAGAAGACATCAGGATGTGAACAAGAATGCACAAATACAGTAGGCTCTTACACCTGTAGCTGTGGAACTGGGTATTTGCTTTTAGAGGATGTACGTTCTTGTTTTAGTGAGTATCTCTTTTGCCTAATATCATTATTCTGGTTCGTGAACTGTGTTGATTATCTTCTTAATTAAGTCCAGGAAACGACATTATCATTCTACTTGGTTGTATTCTTTGCTTCCAAAGGGTCTTTTTACAGATTTTATCACACAATTAAAATGTCTTTTTATGCCCCCGAAGGGAGGCATATTTGTTTTCAACTGTCCGTCCGTTCGTTCGTTCGTTCGTCACAACGTTAACTTTTTGCATGAAGGTACTTTACTCGCGAACCACTGCACCCAGGACCTTCAAACTTCACATGCTGATAGTACATATTGAGTACACAACCCCTACTGACTTTGGGGTCACCAGGTCAAAGGTCAAGGCGCTGCGGGGGCATTTGTCACCATTAGTGACAGCTCTTGTTTTCTTTCAAGTTTTGGGGGATGTTCGTAAAACTTTTACTTATAGATTTAAAAGCGCTGTCACCAATACATTATACAGCTGTACTTGAATAGAAAATTGTACGTAAAGATAAACCAATCGGTGCATTAGAATAGAGTCGCCCACTTTTAACCGCATATATTTATAAAATTGCATTACCCATATTTATGCATAATGCTCAGTAAAAGCTAAAAGCAAGCATATTATTTTAAATTGGCACCATAAAAAACGAAGACAAATATCAAACAGGGAATGCCACGTACCAAAATCGCAGCCTCCCCAAAACGAAACCTACAGCACGCAGACGTGCACAACACACACACACACACACACACACACATACACGCGCACACACACAAAGCCAACACACGAGGACAAAACGAACAAACAAAGGAACACACACACATACACGCGCACACACACAAAGCCTACACAAGAGGACAAAACGAACAAACAAAGGAACACAGTGGGGCACCGCCTTGGAACGGTCAGTGGCAAAACACCACTGGGGAGCTTAAACCGGCTTATGGTGAAAGACGCTTTTCGTAGAATTTCACACTGTGTATCAGTGAGAGTTCTATGTACACCGCCGTAGAAACATTAGCGTTTTAGTACTTGTAACATGTGCAAATGTTGAGTTCTGCCCAACCTGGAGCTAGATGGCGTAGACGATAGCATGCATTTCTACTACCGTCAGTGAAACCAAGTTTTCAACATTTTCATTTTTGTACTGTTGGGCGACCTATGGGTTTCCATTTGTTTTCTATTTCATTACTAGAGTAGCGTTGTTTGTGTCGTGTGGCGGCCTCAAAAAGTATCTATATGTATTCAGCCAGAGCTGTAATATTTTTTCTTTTTACATCATTCAGGACGACAGTCATCATTTTATTATATTCATATAATTTTGTTAGTGGCGCTGTTTAGTCTTATCAACTTGAACAATACTCCCGCTTTAGTAGGTTTGGGTATTATTTAGTCACCATTTTGCTATGGTGCCTGCATTTGATTTTTGATATGGTAGTTGCATAACATAAGATCCACTCTCTAAATATTTGTTTGTTTAGTTCTGCCTATTGTTTCTCGTTTAGGGTAATCCCGTTATTTTTACTTGGGACCCTACTCTGCTTTCGACGGAATTACGAGGCTCTATCAGCGGATGCCTCTGATTTTTATTTTGGTACTTATAAAATATGCAGATGTTGAGTTTTGCTAAACCTGAGGATGGAGGTTGTGGATGGTAACATGCCTTTTCACTTAGTAACCGTTCACGAACAGGTACAACCGAGCCGGCAACATTTTCATTTTGGCGTGTTATGCGACTTGTGAGTTTCCAGTTTTCTACTAGATTACATCTGAAGACTTCCTTTAATTCCTGTACCAAGTCATTGCTATGTGTGCGCCTTTGTATGTGCGTGTGTGCGCGCGAGTGGTACCATGTTTAACAATATCCTGTTTCTTTTTTATAATTAAACTGACTTCAATGTAGGAGAATACAGTCCTGATTTGTGTTTGTCTGTCACCTGCCCACCATTACGCTACTAGACCAGACGATCCTTATACTGGCTCTTTTGCCTCCTTAAGGCATTGCTACATTGGTATTCCCTAAAACGTAAGAATCCGTCGACTATTTTTTTTAAATCGTTATAGTTAGTGATATCTGGAAGCATTCTTTTAAAATTTTGTTTATTTTTGAATGTAGATGTCGACGATTGTGCAGGTATTGTGTGTGAGAATAATGGTACGTGTATTGATGGAGTCAGTTCTTACACGTGTAAATGCACAGGTGGTATTACTGGAACTCATTGTGAAACCGGTAAAGTCCATATAATATCAACATGTTGCCTATAGTGTAGAACAAGTTTTCTATAATAATAAGCTAGTAATTATAGGAAAAAAGGCGAACGATTAAGGTCGATTATATATGCATATGTTACTGATTATTGTAAACGAAGCGTGTTATATAGCATATTGTAAAAACGCACGCTTCAAAACGCAAATTTAATACAAACACAAATACCTTAAACTTATCATAAATTATGCAAGTGATGGACATGACACACCATGTATTGTAACTTTAGTAAAAAAAGTTGATGCTTCTCTGAAAAATAAAGGCAGCTAAATGCTCTGCGCTCAGGGGACAATATATATGTCAGAACCAAATGATTGTTCATACATAATTTCATAAAACTGCACAAAAGATGGAAAATGAAAGGTAAAATGACATTTCGAGGGCTGAGCGCGAAACTATTGTATCTTGTTCTTTATCTATATACAGTTACAATAGTTTCGCGCTCAGCCCACGATTTCTTAACGAAACATTTGCTTTCCATATCAGTCAATAAAAAGTCGTATTGATACCTTTGGGCTGTTTTGATATATGTATGTAATAAAATATGTGGTATTTTATTAGATATCAACGAGTGTAGCTATTTGAATGGTGGCTGTGAAGAAAATTGTACGAACGCATTAGGGTCTTACTACTGCAGTTGTATGGAACCAAAATACTTGCACGATAATGGCATGGGTTGTGTTGGTATGTTCTACTGTTATATTTATACACAAACGTTGAAAATACATTTTATTTAGTTTATTTTACTTATACAGATAGCTATATCAAGTAAAGCAAATGATGTGATGATGTGAATATTTCCTGTTTGCTTTTTCAGACAAAGTAACATTGAATAATAAACGGATTTATATTCTTCTTTTGCGGAATTTATCTATCTTACCTTTATTTTGACTGGACAGATTGTCCATCGTGTTAAAGTGGAAAAACACGCTAGCCTAAATTTCAACAGAAATACTTAAGTTACTTATCAATTAGACTAGGTCCTGGACTATGGTATATCTTTTTACATTTTTATAATTAAATGTAGTGAACTGGGCCAGTCCAATTTCGTAATTTTAACATCACTCCTCTGTGCAAATCTCTAAAATAGACTGGCCATAAAGGGGAAAATGTAGAAATATATTTATTATCAGTCTAGTGGCTAGTCTACTAATCAATACTCATCATAATTTTGTAATTGTCAATACAGACATAAAAGTGTTTGTTGTTTAAGTTCCGACGTTGTCACTTGTGATCGTACATATTTAGGTGTGTCCGAATTCCTTGGTCTCAGCGCAGACGAACTCCCTAGAGGGGACTACATGATTAACGTAGAAAATCAAAACGGACAGAACTTTCAGATGTCATCCACATCGAAATGGTACCGTCTCAATGAAGATCAGAATGTATTTTATACAAGTGGCATAGTCCATGCAGAGTCTGAGAGTACTGCATTTCCCGTTTCACTTTCCGGCGTACAAATCGTGAACTCTTACGAATCATTCCGAATTCAGGCTAAATCTACACAATACAGCGAGTCAGATGGTTTAGAGTCATTTAGAGAACGGTCGGAGAATTTGACGACTTTTGACTTAAATCATTCGGACTTATATCACTTCATTTCTTCCGGAACATTTCAGAAGGCTTTCTTCGATTCTGTCAATCAAGTGTTGCCTATCTGGATGAACTTTGAAGTAGGTGGCAGTGAACTACTTGACATCTCAGATCTAGGAGCAGAAATTGTCCTAGGCTCGCAAATAAGTAACAATATAAACTGCGGCAAACCACCGTTACACGAAAAAAGATTTTATATCTTGTTCCAGTTTGGCATCAGTGTATTTCTGAACTTTTTCGATGATAAAACAAAATTTGCAACACCTACAGATGAATCGAAATTTTGTCTTGTGACAGATTTTCTTAACAGCGTTGGATCAACGATATATTTTCTGTTTCCAGAGAGTTCGCAAACTCCTCTTTTAGATTCGTCATTGTTCAAACCATTAACGTCAGGTGACAGTGGTTTACGTGTAAAACATTTAAATGGATTTGCGTTATCCTTTAACAAGGGGATAAAGGTTCCAGAAAACATGAAGGTTTCGATTTGGAATGGAGATTTCACTTCCGAATACAGGTTGAATTTTAACGTTTTATTCTTCATGTAGTTTTGCGCACACTTTATGAACATGTTATAAACGCTAATTCCTGATAAAAAATGTTGAACTATAATGATAACGTAGCGCTTTATTGTATAAATTAACTGTAAAATACGTAAGTTAAGTACGGATCCGTTGCATCTTATATGTTACAACAATACAGGTTAGTTACGTTTTATTCATTTTGATTGAATGTTTAGATTTGTATCCATTGAAAATCGAGTATCAGTGTGGAACCTTAACAAAAGGTATATATTTACATTATTTGAAACATATCTAAGATAAAAATTTGTATACTCCTGTCAGATCAAAACAGAAATTATCAACATATTTGTATTTTTGCAGTTTTCCTTCAAGCGCGGACTTTTGGGTCAAAGGTCGGTTTCTAACGAAAGATGAAACATATTTAATAGACATAAACGCAGATGTGTATGCTAGGATACCGAACCCATTTAATGTAAGCGGGAACTTCAATAATCTGTAAATACCACATAAAAATAATTTATAGTACTAAAATAACAACATCATGTCTTACCGATTTCAAGGTTATTGTGTTTGACTGTTTATTGATGGTTCGACAATTCCCTTTGTAGGAAGATTGTTTTCACGTGAGGAAAGCACATGGCTTACATAAGGTCAGTGATTCTACCTGACGCCTTCTTCTATCATGTATGCTGAGAAGTCAGCACATGGCCTAAATTGTCTCACTGAAACTGCGAAACTGAAACCTTAAGAAAACGAACAAAACAATACTGGTACCTTAGAGGGATTCAGTCACGAAATGGATTTATATAATATATGCTCTACTTTCCTTTGTTATTAAAAAAATGAAGCAAATTATATTAATTAAATGTTTTTTTTAAAAAATAGATATATCATAATCGTCCAGTTAAATAATCAGACACCTTATAAGGCTGAATTAGATCAGTGTGATCTAGTAAAATAAATATTGTGAAAATATGTTTGCAAAGAAAAGTGTTACCACTGAGAGCTATGTATTAGATACAATGAACAAGAGACATCATGCTTATTTATGAGCTTGTCAATACCTTGAAAAAATTTGATTACAGATTTTTACTGACACATTTGAAGACAACTGGGAACTTTTAGTTGATGTAAAAGATACGAAATCCGCATATGTGTATCCCTTTCCGCCTGTCAGTGTACCGTTGATTCCTGGTACGGAGGAAATAAAGTTAAATATACCTACTGACGAAATTCGAATTGAATTTACAGCTAGACATCTTTTACTCTCTGTTGGAGGTAGGCTGTTCTTTTCTTGCTAAAATGGTCGCTGTGTTGTATTTGATTTGGTTTTCTGCTGGTTTTCTATAGATCTCAACAAATAATTAAGTACGTAAAACTATAAAGGATCTTGAAATGAACCTGCCTTAATCCTACAGAAGTAGGAGCCAGATCTCGCTTACTCCAGATTAAGTCAAAGCAGTTTGTATTAACACATAATAACAAAGAATGTTCTTATATTCTGTAAATTAGGTAAGAAAAAGAAATGCGGTAGGAACGAATATGCAGCTGGAATATTTGGAACGGTTTCACTTTTGGACATCAGACCATTTAAAACTATTGAAATTTTGAAAGGTATTAGACTGTCGGACGAAATAAATCTATTCATAGAAGTAGAGTCTTACCAAAGTCAGAACGATGAAATGTCCCGAATATTTAAGGAAAGTGTAGAGAATGGTTTAAATAATATACTTACACTTCTGCAGCAGAATATTATTTCAGTATTCGGCAATACTACTGACACCGTTGCCAATTTGATCACTGAAATAATGCAGGCACAAAAAGCTATCGTTGATGATCTGTATAAACACACTGAGTTTACATCAAAAATGGAAATAATTGAAAGCATTTGGCTGAAAAGGAAAGCGTTTAAAAACTCAATTAGCAACTTAGTTATTCAGTTGAGCGAACAATACGACCACGTCGAAGAAATTATAAACACTTTCAAAGAAGATGTTCAATTAGAGATGACAAAAATAGAAAGAGCTCTGAGTAAAGCTCTAGAGCAATCTGCCAGATCATTGTCAAGGTCACTAGAAAATACGATAGGTATTGGATTTCAATATAAAGGATCTTTGTCTTTTGAATATGATTTTCTGAAATTTAAGCAGGAGTTAATCACGGTGGAAGTTGCTTCTTCATCTGTTTCTTTAGGAATATGCGGCAGATTTTATAAAGTATATGAATTAATAGAAGGTGAAAATGCAATCCGATTCTACGGTGAAGTCGATGTTGGTTTTCCCTTAGGGCTTCTGTTTGAAATTCCTGTTGGAGTAGGTTTTGGTATTGCCCTCAACGAGGAATTCGCCTTAGAAAAGCTAAGAGGTAAATTTATATTACAGGTAACTGTAATTTTCACACCTTTTATTGGATTAACTGTAACTGTTGATTTGTTCATAAGTAATAACGGAATGTATGCCTATTTCGAAGGAAATTTCTTACTTGGTCTTTTCTACGTACAAATAGACATCGGTGCAGAATTTGGGCGGAACTCAATATATGACTCAATACATCTTGAGGGCCGATTTGTTTCACCTGAAGAAAAAGACATTGCCAGTAACCAATTAGAAAAACGCAGTGATTCAGGATCGCAGTCATTTTCCGACACACTTGAAATAACTATTCGAAATTTGCTGACAGACATTGGTGAAGCAGCTAACAAAAGAATTGAAGAAGCGCAAAGGTACATATCAGGAGCTCAGGAAGATTTTGTGAGAGCCAAGAGCTGGTTGGAAGATAAGAAAGCAATTCTACGCGATGCAAAGGTAAATTTTGATACAGCAGTTGCATTCTTAGAGCGGAAAAGGGAACAATTAGAAAACGCAAAGAAAACCTTTGAATCATTTAGCGACAATCTAAAAGAAGCCAGAGACAAGGTTGACCGCTTATGTTCCATCAGAAGTTGTGGACACATTTGCATTCCAGGTATTTCATGTTACTGGTTGGGTTGTAGTTTTGACAGCTGCATGATATCTTTAGAGGATCCGATATGTGTAGCTCAGAACGTGATATGTGCCACAGTTCGCGCTGTAGCATTTGCAGCTTATGATGCTGCTATTGCTGCATTGCAAGCACCATTAATCGCTCTTGATTTGGCTAAACAAGCAGTTTGGGTCGCACAAATTGGTGTTGATAGCTCAAGTATTGTACTGAAAATTGCTGAGGCTACAGTTGATATCGCAAAATTGGGGCTAGAAGCTGCAAAACAAGGACTTGAGCTGGCGAATCAATCACTTGATGTTTTAAAACAAATTGTGAATACAGGGTTAAAAGTGTTTGCATTCGTTCTTGATCTTGGCTTGCATTTAATAGCTGTAAAAGATTGCGAGTTTAGTGTTGATATTGAAAGGACCGTTATTCCAATTATAGACGTTTCATTGAAGGTTAATGTATTTCAAAGCGGATGGATTACAGTAAGACTACGTATTAACTTTCTTAATCCATTCCAAAGTATTTGGCATGCGGCAAAATCTTTAGTCGATCAACTCCTAGAAAATATTAACATACTTATTAGGCGAAAAAGAGATATTTCATTTGAATATTTGAAACACATACATCCTTACATTCGAAATGCACGAGCATCAAATGTCTCGGAAGAAAACAGCCAGTGGACAGACTTTACAATAGATGTTACAAACACTTCAGAATACGACAACCTAACAAAAGCAGAGAGATATGATATCCCACCCGACGAAGATTATATACAAAGAGTTAATATTTACGCACGAAAGTGTGAGAAATTCACAAAAGTACAAACATTTATCGAGATAGCCGTCGGTCATATTACTGATGTTCTAACCACATTTAGTAATATTACAGAAAAGCTTCAGAATAACATCGACACATTTGATGCCTTCTCCATCGACTCATTTCAAAATATCAATGCCTCGGAAGCTGGAATTAATCAAGAAACAGCTTATAACGAGTTCAACTTAACCTACGATGCATTGCATTCTGCAATTAATGATACTGTAAGTAGCTTTTCAAACAGTTCAATTGTCAGTGGCTTCATTTCATTGAAAAACGAATCGGTTTTGATGATGGAAGAACAAAAGAAAGCGGTTGAGCAATTTAAGTTCATACATGAATGGAGCATTGCAATGGAGGAACAAATTCCACTACTTTTTCAAACTGACGAATGCGTAGACATGGTTGACTGTTTTCAGTTTAGCATTTATCTGTTATATGAATTATTATCCTCCGAGGACTCGATGAACCAACATCATGATGATATAATGAATGCAGTTTCAGGCTTTGAATCGGTGTTTCTGGAAATGCTGAACGGAACTAATGCTGAAATTTCCAGTTTGCAAAATCACAGTGCTTTACTAGTTGAGCATTCAATAATGATTTCACATTTGAATTACACTTGTCTAGAGCCCCCAATAATAACTTCCAAACCAGACAATGTCACAGTGGTTAGTGGTAATGATGTCATTCTGTCCATCGAGGCAAAAGGTGGTGGAAATTTAATTTATTGGTGGTTCTTTGGTGACAAAATCATTGCCCGTAAGGATGACGGAGTGCTTATTTTGAAGAATGTCTCGATGAAGGATGCTGGTTACTATCACTACGTTGCAGGAAACGTAATTGCAAATTTCACATCACCAACATTTTTGCTGTTCGTTACCGGTACGTAAACGTTAGAAATATTCAACGCTTGAAATTTTGACTACTGGTTTATCTTTAAAACAATAATTATTGATGGTACTTTTTGGCTATTTGCACCACTTTTCGAACAATATGAAAAAGTTGTTAGTAATATATCGCAGTTGCAATAATATCGAGTCAAGCAAGCATATCTTTTTTATGCAACCTCGTTACATTTTTAACATATGCTTGACATGCATTTACTCTAAAGAAAGTCAGCGTTGTTAAGTAAATGCTTCAACTTCAGAACAATGTGTGCCTGGTAGAAAAGAGGTCCATGGTACATGCGTTTTGTGTGAAATAGGGTACTACCAACCAAATCATGGAAAAACAGAATGTTTCCCGTGTCCACCAAAACATACCACGGCTTATAATGGTTCATCCAAAGATTCCGAGTGCATTGGTAAACTATTCAAGTAACATTGTATTATCATTAATTAGTTACAATTAAAAACAGTGTCACTTTCCAGTAACACTAACATTGACATTTACTTTAAAGCAGCATGACTCCAGATCGTTCGACAAAAAAATTTTTTTTTTAGATATCTTGAAATAAATGCTATATTTCTTAAGAAGGCTTTAAAACTTAATTACTGACAAACTTTATTTTACGGAAACACATGAGAATTTGCTGTTTTTACTACTTTTTGCGAGATGAAAATTAAAAAGCATTTGTCACGCTTTTACTCCAGGTAAACTGTCTCCATTATAAATATCTATATTTTGAAGTCATTATTCACTACTTCAGCTATAGCGCTATTGGTTACGACGACGGGAAAATATCTTTATTGCCGCAGCGGTCCGGGGTTCGATTCCCGACGCGGTCATCTTTTTTTCTTGATTTGGAACTTTTAAAATATGTTAGAAACAAAAATTTACATTCAAATGTTCATAATATTGCCAAACTTCAATTTATCCAAATCTGGAGGCATGCGGCTGTAAGTTTGCATTCATGTTTAATCCATTACAAAATAATATGCTTATTTACTTCCCTTGTAATTGAGACTGTTTATGAAATAGAGTATAACAAGTTTTCTTTCTTTCTGTTGTAAGAAACACCTGAAATTTCGGAGCGTCATACAGAAGACAGCAGGGTCATGTGTAAGTATCATTCATTTGCGTCCACGCATTATTTTTGATTTTATATGTACGTGTGTTACGACCACGTCTATTTGAAACTTATTAACTGGTAACATATGTAACAACACTGTAAAATTTAAAGGTGCAAAATATGATTACAAACGGCATCGTAGTCGAAATTGAAAAGTAATAACAAAATGGCAACATATATGTTTATAAACCCAATGTGACAATATATGTAACAACGTGTATTCGTATTTCATTTTAACGTTATCATCATTCTCATCATGTTATCATCAGTATCATTGTAATTATAAGTAAGTATAAGAAAATGAATCGGTCACTTTGTTAATACCCTACAGCAAAACGTTCTTCAAATTTTAATATAGGATTCGTTTTAAAAGGAATTGATTTTTCATGTACTAGTATCATTAAAAACATCTTTTATGTAAGATATAGATATGCTTTCTTTAATATTTTCGATAGACACAGTGGCAATTTCCTGTGGATCCGCTGCAGTGGTACTAATACTTATCACTGTGCTAACATTCGTGTGTGTTCGCTTCAAGTTGAGGTTTGTACTGATTTATATTATATTTCTCAAAGGACATTATAAGCCCATTGAATTTCAAAGATCTCTGATTGTTTTGTTAAAGAAGAGTTTGTCTCCGTTCGATAATATTTTACATCAAGAGAAAGTATCAAAATTGCATTCATAGCTTAAAGAACTCGTGAATTCATATGCAATGGAAAAAGTAGTCAAAATATTTAAAATAGCCACATATAACGGAAAATATCATCTCAGATTTAGGATTATCACATACCATGGGAAATAGCTGTCTCTGATGAAGCCTAACCATGTGTCAGAGTTAGAATTATCACATGCCTTAGGTTAAAAAGCTGTCCCAGATTAAGGATGACCATATGCCGTGGAAAAAGCTTTATCATACTACTAATCCTTTAATTCTCTGAAATCGGCCTGCCGTGTAAATCTTGTGACTTCCTTTTCCATTTGCAATCATTAGAGAATATCGTATAATAAATCTTTTTAACTGTTTGAAAAAAAGAACCGATTTAAAATAAGATATAATACGGGAGTTACAATGATAACGCATGTATGTTAAAAAAATAATAAAATAAAAAACATGCCTCCTTTTGTTTCCTCCCCTATAACCAAACTATCAGAGTTATTTTAGTCATTATTTTTACCTCAGGCATAAGAAGAAAAAAGAACAAGTGACATCGGATAAGTTGAAGAATACTGCGAAGAATGATGAGGCTGTTGTGTTGCAGAAACATGCTTCTTTTGTCGAGTTAAATACAGATGTGAAGGCTCATGAAGATGTTGTGTTGCAGAAAGATGCTCTCGTTGTAGAGTTTAATACAGATGTGAAGGCTGACGAGTCTGTTGTGTTGCAGAAACATGATTCTTTTGCCGAGTTAAGAACAGATGTGGAGAACCCGGAAAACTAGAAAACGAAACTAAGAACATATTGTGTAGAAACAGCTTAAGGCTCAATTTAAAGTGTGCTGTGTTGACCTTTACATTTTGCTTAACATTTCTACTACGTTTTATGAACTAGGTTCATTTCCATCTTTGTTTTTCTTTTCGTAATTCATAAGAGCTGCTGTATGTGAGTAATTATAAACGAAAGTGTATTCAGATACGATCGTGACTTTTGTTGAAATAAGAAACATCCTTTATAGTTTATTCTACCATGTTCTGAGTCTAATTTTAACTTTTTACATTTGTCTACAGTAGCCGTTGTACTCTGTGGGCCGATTGGTTTCACTCAACCCGGGACATGCCGGGCACGTGAGCGACAAAAAACTATTCTCGCCGGTTTATTAATAAACAAACGTAGAAGCGAATAAAAATATAAATTTACATTTTTGATGATTTTGTATTGCGGCCTGTTCCAAATAAGTTAGCAAAATATTTCTTGCGGTATATTTCTACCTTTACTGGTATTAACCCCAAATTTTCAAACATCTATCCGACTTTATATCGCGAAAATATATTATTTGCCGCTTTGCCTATCTCGCAAGACCGGTGCACATCGGCGTACGCCGGATAGTGCCGGAAAACTAAAGGAACACGTACACCGCAAAAGTGAAACGAATTGGCCCTATGTTGTAGGTTGGCGCTGTTGTAAAGTCACCATCCGGAACCCGCGGGTGATGTATATGTTCTCCGTGACGGTTGGACAAAAGACAGTTTGTCTAAAGTTATTCGTCCTTGACCTCTGACTCCTGTAGGAAAGTTGTCAGTTTCTTGGGTAGAACTAGTCAGTACTGGTACAGTATCTAGCAACAAGTGTCTGGTTTACTGACTTAAAGAAAAATCATATGAAAAAAAGCGTCGTCCGTTCACAATTTCATGTGAACACAATAGAAACCACATTTTGCAAGTGATTTTAATAAAACTTGCACAAAACTTGTATTGGCAAACTATATCGGTTTCTTTCGAACACTGGCCAGATCCCATCATGGGTTCCAGAGTTATGACCCCACAAGGGCCAAAATATGGTATTTTTGTCTTGAGAACACTATAGAGATCACATTTTGCAGTCATTTAAAAACAACAAAAAAAAAAAAAAAAAAACAACAACAACAACCCCGCCCCCCCAAAAAACAACAACAAAACAAAAACAAACATCTTGCACACAACTTGTATTGGCATAATGTCTCGATTCCTTTCAAAAACGGACCAGATCCCATCAGCTTTAACAACAATAGATCTTGGATTCCATAATGAATCCGGTGGATCCAATCATAGGTTCCGGAGTTACGGCCCCTGACTGACCCCTGAAAGAGTCACAATTTGTTAATTATTACCTTTTGAACACGATAGAAGTTACACTTAACATTAGATTATAACCACACTTAGATACAACTTAAGTCACAATAAAATCTCAGTTCCTTTCTAAAATCGGCTAGATTCCATCATGGGTTCTAGAGTTACAGCCCCTGAAAGGGGCAAGAGTTTCTATGTTGGCCTTTTCAGCCATAAAGAGGTTTCATTTATACTTTGAACTGATACAAACTTGCACAGAATGTTTATCTTGACGATCTCTAGGCCAAGTTCGAAACTGGGTTATGTGGGGTCAAAAACTAGGTCACCAGGAAATTCAAAGGGAAAGATTTTTAACACCCTAGAAGCCACATTTTTGATCCTAGCTTCATGAAACTTAGTCAGAATATTTATCTTGATAATTCCTATGCCAGATTTAAAACTGGGTCATATGGGGTCAAAATCTAGGTAACCCGGTCAAATCAAAGGTAAAGCTTGTTAACACATCCTAAGGCCACATTTATGACCATATCTTCATGAAACTCGGTCAGAATGATCATCTTTATGATATATTACTAGGCCAAATTTGAAACTGAGTCATGTGGAGTCAAAAACTAGGTCACCCGATTAATTCAAAGGAAATGCTTGTTAACACTCTGGAGGCCATATCTTTGACTCTGTCTTCATGAAACTTGGTAAGAACGTTTATCTTGATGATTTCTTTGCCAAATCCGAAACGGGGTCATGTGGGGTAAAAGACTAGATCAACACCCAAATCAAAGGAAAAGCTTTTTAACACTGTATAACACTGTAGAGGCCACATTTATGACCCTATGATGATTCCAAGACCAAGCTTTACAGGTGAGCGGTATAGGATCATCATGACCCTCTTGTTGTAATATATTGTCACTTAAACTGTATTTCTTAATATTTACAGTGTACTTATGCACATGTTCATATCCATTTAAATTGCTTTTATATAGATTGTTTATAGAGTATATTACATGAGTGTCTTTTCATATTGAACTTGTTAAACGAGTTGGATAAAATAATAAAATGCGAGGCTCTGCAGAGTATTTATCAATTACATTCATCGGGTTTAATAAATTCAGTGTGGAAATACACAACATTTTGTGTAGTATTCTTTTATCACATGTAAGCTTTTCATGCTGAAACGTCATTTTTTTTTCTTTCTTTACCAATTTGACACTGAGTAAATTCGACCAACGTCAAAGCTTTATTACACTAATGTAATACCAGAACTTTGTAATGGCTTTATTTCACTCCCACCACGTCAAATTAAGAAATAATATATCTCATTAAGTGATTTGTCGCTGAATAAATCATTGTTTGGAGTTCAGATGTGGAGAAATTATCTCACGAGGGCGCATCTGAACGACAAACAATGATTTTATTCAAGAGCAAATCATTAAATGGGATATATAAGTTCGATTCTAACACGTTACGGAGGACTTTAAAGTACATCCTTAACGGCATTCATTAAATATGTGACAGTTTTCAATCGGTTTCTTTTCCAGCGAGCCGTTATGCCGTTAGACGATATGACGTAATAATTGTGACGCCAGAACAGTGAATTGTTGTATAATAATTCAATGTTTTCAGCCTTCTTTGTTTAAATGAATCGGATCGTGTTAGAATATGTGATAAAGCATCTTATAAGCAGATCTACACATTCATTGTTTTATATTATTTTCTTTATAGATCAATACATGTTGTTTTATTCATCTGTTTGTTTTATATAGAAATTGTATCAATACATATTCTTTATTCAATCATGTTGTATATATTTTTATCAGTATACAGTGAAAATGATTTGTAACAGAAGACAATTTGTTTGTAGGAATTTTCAAACTTAAAGGGATATCCAGGGATTTTTTTAGGAAAAAATTAATTCCATGATTTATTTTTAATATTGTACTTACTCATTTCAAAGAAACAGAAAGTGCTAATTTTATTGTATATGCTTTAGTTAATCAATATGCGACTATATGTGAAGACGCGAAAGCATGCAACAAATCTTCTTATTAAGAATCTAGCTATAAATCCCTCGTCATTTTGTTTTATCATTACTAAAAAAGATATACGGAAATAGAGAAATGTAGAATATGGTGTTTTATAGCAAAATTTAGTGGATACCTTTCCCTTGCACATGTATATCATGTTAACAATCTCATGTGAACTGCGCACGCAATCATCAGTATCTTTTGTTACTACGCATGCCAATAAAATGAGAGAAATATCATTTATATTTTTCTTCACCGACTGTTCCACCTGTATATCCCTTCAAGATCAACTGAATATTAGTTAGAGGTGTTTTGTTTTAATATTAAATTGTATATTTATATACACAATTGTAGTAAAAAATGTAATCAGAAGTAAATATATCACCGGACGTCTTCCACGAGGCGTGCTCAAGGCATTTGCAGAACGTTCATTTTTGTACATATTATTTTGAATTACGACACAAATGAGCCGTGCCATGGGAAAACCAACATAGTGGGTTTGCGACCAGCATGGATCCAGACCAGCCTGCGCATCCGCGTAGTCTGGTCAGGATCCATGCTGTTCGCTTTTAAAGCCTATTGGAATTGGAGAAACTGTTAGCGAACAGCATGGATCCTGACCAGACTGCGCGGATGCGCAGGCTGGTCTGGATCCATGCTGGTCGCAAACCCACTATGTTGGTTTTCTCATGGCGCGGCTCAAATGTCTTTACCATGCCTTTTGGAAAGTGGAAGTGAGATTATAGGCTGGTCAATTCATTGTTGTTTTTCAGTAAGTTTATATCATACAATCATGAGTTTTTACATTTTCCATAATTGATCGAAACCAAACTTTGTTAAATACTAAAACTTTGGAAGCATAGAATGCATCCAAGCAAAGTGAGAGCAGACTCAGTTTGATTTAGTCTGTTCACGAGAGACTACAAAACTCATAGTGAATGTAAATATTAAATTTTATGTGGATCTGTGTTCGCATTTGACATATATATATTCCCATTTTAATATAATATCTAAAATCACTTTTCTTGTTTTATCTTTATTTCGAATAAAGTTTTCAAACATGCCTTTTTAGATGTGAAAAATCTATCAAATCTATATTTCGTCGGGGGATGGTCGTGTGTCTCTAAGTTTATTCTAAAATGAATTTGACTCTTATCTGTTCCTTTGAGCGGTAAAATACCACTGCTTTTGTCGTGTTCGTTCACTATGTTTCTGATGCTCCTGTCAAAAGATGATCGCTTGCTAACAACAGGGATTTGTCAGTTCTAAAGGAACACTGACTGCCTTTGTACATAAAAGTATCATTTTTATGCGAACACATTCGTTTGTCTGACATTATACTAATATAAGACTGCAGCAAAATACTCTGGAAACGTTGTTATATGTTGGGGAGACTACGTTGTGCAAATAGCTAGTATACGTGTGTGTGTGTTCAGGTTAAGTGTCTTTTTCAACAATTTGTCAGTCATACAAGCGACTTGTCTACTTGTAGCAGTGAGAATAATGCCCAGTTTTACAGTGCTGCCTTACTGGAATATCACGCCCTAGACACGTGATACGATACTCTACTCAGTCTCATTATAATGACACCAGGCTGACCAGTCCTCGAACTATCTTCAAAAATGCTGAGCGCGTCAAGAGAAGAAGCTACTAGTACAATTTTTCATGTCTTTGTTATGACGCGGCCAGGGAGCGAACCTCGACCTTCACTTCAGGCGGCAGCTCTGCCACTAGGCTACCGAGGCGTTGTAATATATATGAGTCTTTAAGGCAGTGACCTCCAAAGTTTAGTTAAAAAATGATCTTTCTTTCAAAATGAAGTTTGGTAATATTATGAACATTTAAGTATGAGTTTTTGTTCCTAAACTATTTTAAAATGGCAAATCAAGAAAAAAAGATGACCGCGTCGGGAGTCGAACCCAGACTGCCGCGACAATAAAAAAATTCCGCTGTCGTTACCAATAGCGCTACAGATAAATGTTTAACCGCGTTAATTATAGATATTTATTATCGAGGCAGTTTACCTCCAGTAAAGCGTTACAGATTCTGATGTGTTTCCATAACATGTAGTATGTCAGTAATTAAAATTCAAAGCATTCTTAAGAAATATAGCATTAATTTCCAGATATCTAAAAAATATTTTTGTTGTTGTTGTCGTACGATCTTAAGGTCAGTGCCTTTAAAACGACTGATACGCAAAAATATGATTACATTGACACGCACTTGTTTTGTAAAATGTAATTGACACTTCATGACTGGATATGTATTAGTGTAATAATCTGTCTACTTTGCATTTTTTGGCCTCCAAAATAAAAAAAAGATGAAAAATAAGTCTCACCATTTAACACATACAGACTTAAAAAATAATATAATAACAAACAATTTGAATTTGCGAGCAAAGGACTGCTTGGAGAACCAGAAAAAAAGGCGCTGCGAAAAGAGTAGTCAGGCCACAGGTAAATACATAGTCATTTCATGCATTTATCTTACTTAATGACATTCTATGATTTGCCCTTGAATCATTATTCACGAGGGTAAAGTTACTTTGTCCAAACATTGACAAGACAAAAATATATTTATACAAACTAGCGGTAGTCGCTTTGTCTGTTTTGCATAGCCAAGTCAAATCTACTTTCCCTTATATTTCACAATAAAAATCTAAAACATGATATACATTTATCTCTTTAAAGAAATACCAGATAGACTTCAAGAGAATTATTGATTTAAAGCTGCTTTCCACAGTCTAATTAAATTTCGTTATAGAAAAAAAAATTCTACTTGTACGTGGTCAAATAATTCTGGTTTCATTAGTGAAACATTGATAATTGTTAAATGTTACCTTTAAGCTAGTTGATAGAGGATATTTGTTTTTGTAAGCAGATGCAGTATTTTAAAGAGTGACATAACCACGAGCTGGTATTCATTAGTAAAAGATATTTTGATCTTACTGGTAAAACAAACAAATGTTATGTATATTTCATGTCTTTTCATTTTTTAACCAAATATAAACCATCTATTATTTATGTACACTCGGAAATATGTTTTACCTTTTTCTCTATAAAATTAGCACACATGTTGTAATCTAGTATTTCAAAAGTTCACTAAAAGCATAAGAAATATATGACTGGAATCTAATAGATACCGTTTGATAAATCTTGTTAAAAACTGGTTAGTTTTACCCTGATATTTCTTTCCAAGAAAATAAGACAATACCATTGATATCATACATCATTGTAAGGAGCTCCTATTGTGGTAATAAAAACCTTTAATGTTTCATTTTATCTTGACAGGGTATTTCAATACCCCTGTTCCTCTGACAATAAGCTGCTGTCTGGGGTATTCATCACCACTAGTGATAGGTCTTGCTGTTTCTAAACTATCTTAAAAATATCAAATCATGAAAAAAGATGCCCGAGACGAGAATCGAGCCCGGATGGCATTAACTTCAGATACCTAAAAAGTCTCCTTTTTGCTGTCATACGATCCGGAGGCCAGTGCCTTTAAACGGCAAACAGAAGCTCCGTGTGTGCGTTCGTGTCGGGTATAGGAGGGGATGTAATGTGGCAGTTGGTGGGAATTGGGGAGGGGGTGGGGTGCGGCAGCGGTGATGTAATGATAAGGCACAAGAAACTGAAAGTGAATTGAAGGGTGTGTGAGGTGGCGGTGAGTAATGTGGATTGCAGCACCTTTATTCCAAGTTTTAAGTCAATATCTGAAATAGATTTGAAGTTATGCGGTGAATACTAAATATAATGGACAGATTTGAACTCGATGTGTGACCTTGACCTTTGACCTACAGACCAAGTTCATGTGCTGTGCACATCATCTTATCGCTTCCTACCTATATGCCAAGTTTGAAATAGATCTAATACCTTGAGTGTTTATTTCAAGCTCTGCACACAAAATTTTACAGACAGACTTGACCTTGCTGTGACCTTGACCTTTGACCTACATAGTTGGTTTATGCACTCTGTGCATTGTCTCATTGCTACCTACATATATGCAGAGCTTGAACTATGAATGGCAAATTTGACATTTGAGCTCCATCTGCGCCCTTGACCTTTGACCAGCCGACCTGCTTCATGTGCTTTGCACGTTGTCTAATCGCCACCTACCTATATGCCAAGTTTAAAGTAAATACCCTTAACTGTTATAAGTTATATTCCGGGGTCAAATTTGACCTTTGACCACATCGTCTTATTGCAATCTACCAACAAGCCATATTTAAAGTCAATACCTTGAATGGTTATTGAATTATTCTCTGGACACGAATATGACGGACAGACGTTCCTGCATATGGGTATTTATGTGGCTACTATTTTGTTCTCTCTATTGTTTTGTTTAGCCACATAAAAGAAAAATAGCCACATAAAAATCTTACGAATTGAATGACTTCAAAGAATAAGTTACCTGTTGTTCTTATAGCCACCTAAGTATGCAAATGTGGGCTCGGACGGACGCACATGCCATCACATGATATACATACCTTTTTTTCCAAAACGAGTGTATAAAAAAGCATTTTTTCATGCTTAATTTTTGTTCTAAAATCATTTCTCTTTCGCAATTGTGATTTTGTCTGATTTTAACAATGGGATAATTACCTTTTTGCCCATAGAATTCCCTTGAAGCCTTTTAGAAAAATCACTGGCACCAGAGTAATGAGCAGCCCTGTTAATGTCACATGTGATCTAAATTTTACTAAAATCTTTCCAAACAAATTACGAAAAATTACACAGAGCATAATCAAAAAGCTATTTTCTGTAAAAACAAACAAACAAATATTTATTAATCGTATTGAACGATTTCGTTCAATGTGGTGCTCGTTTTCATCGGTCAAACAAGGATCCGCAGTTCAACATTTTGAACACATTATGTTTATCTACACAACTGTGTAATTTCCGTAGTTTTTCCGTAATCCTTAAATTTCTTTCACTGTAACTTCTTCCGTTTCCGGGTTACTACGATTGTAGAAAGCACTGTGATTGGCTGATTTGAAACAGTATACGAACGGAAAATAAAAACAAATAAAATAATTCTCGATTCTATATTGCAAGTAAATAATGAATGAAAGTCCTGATGAAATACCAAGCTATGATGAACATACACAATGCTTAAACAGTTTATTGTGTTCTTATTGTAAACAAGATGTATATGGAAGTTGGTGATACATAATCTGAAGGTCACTTTAGGTGAACCAGAATTCAGAAGTGAGGCAAAATGACAGAAAACAGCTGAAAGAGAAAAAACGATTAAAAGTCATCATTAAATTCAACTTACTGATTACAGTAAGTGACATTGTTTTGAAGATAAATATAAGGTCTTTTAACGCGATTGAATAGCAAATCCTTGTTTGAACGAAGACAACGAGCATCAAATGGGACACGTGTCAAAATCGTTCAATACCATTAGTATATTAATAAACAGTATATTGCAGGTTTGTCAGAAAATGGCTGTTTTGATTATGCTCTGAGTAGTTTTTATGTTGATCGTTTGTTTTGGATTAAATACCGTTTTTCAACAGTATTTCAGTTAACCTTACCAGTGTTCCAAGATTCTGTACCAGTACAGACCTGTTCTCCGCAAGTAGCTACCAACTTCCTCACATGAATCGGATGTGGAGGACGAATGATTTCAGACACACTGTCTTTTATCAAATCGTCATGGAGAACATATGCCTCGCCCGAGGATCAAACTCACGACCCCGCGATCCGTAGATCTACGCTCTCCCTACTGAGCTAAGCGGGCGGACACACATGTGACATTAACAGGGCAGTTCATAACTCTGGTGCCAGTGAGAAGGATGTACATTTTATATCTTAATATGAATCATACAGTAATTTCCTCTAAATCATTGATAATACAATGTTGGTTTTGATTAAACTGCATATTTTGAAATCGAAGTATTAATTTTACATCAATTAATGTGAAACAGATGAGAAAAAAAACAATGTTTAGCTTACTCCATTTAATCATATAATGCTTTACAGCCAATCAATGTAGGAAATGATACGATTTAACTTATTATTGTGTATTATTTCAGACAGACAGACACACACACAGATATATAGATCGGTCGATAAATGGATAGATAGATTCTTTATCATCCATATACATCCGAGCTGCAATTACTACGCAACTTACACATATACACAATTTAACTTGCCTTCTACAAGTTTCTTGCATTTCTATTGGTCAATAAACGTCATGTGCAGACACGATATATTCCATATCCTGCTTGTAATTTTCCGATATGAATTTTGATTAAAACAAAATGGAGTTTCAAGACATTTCTGACATCGTGAAATCTGATGATTTTCGAAAGGATGGAACATAAGTTTTTTGTGCTTCTGATCAAAACCAGTTCATAACATGTATAACTGAGCTTTTGTGTTTTGTGATTCGGTCAAAATACAGTTCATTGTGCATTTTATTGCTGGTGTTAATCAACTATAAACAAAACGTGATTTCATAAACAAAACAAATATCATGATAGAATGATTCCTGTCTGCACTGTAAGTTTGTAAGTAGCTTGTTAATTTACAATTAACAGTTCCATTATAACATTACCCATCAGTTTGATAGTATTTAGTCTGTGTCATTTTATGACCACTTTCCGTTTGATTCTTTAATTACGATTTATTCTGCAAATATTGAAGTGTAGAGTTGTAGGCAAGATACGGATTTTGTTAAATAGTAATGTCCAAGTTCGAAGCTCTCGCCTGATATGGATTTCCTCGACAGCGTATATCCCGTATCCTGTCACCAACAAGCTGTGTAACTAATAATACCCTTTTGCACTAAAATGTAATCAGAAATAAATATATCACCGTACGTTTTGTACATATTATTTTTTATTATGACACAAATGTCTTTATCATGCCTTTTGGAAAGTGGGAGTGATATTGTATGCTGGTCAACTCGTTGTTTTTCAGTTTATATCAATCAATCAACAATGAGTTTTGACATTTTCCATAATTGATCGAAACCAAACTTCGATAAATACTAAAATTTATAAAAAGATTCTTTGGAAACATAGAATGCATCCAGGCAAAAAATCCTCAGAGTTTATGTTCCTTTGACGTCCTCATTCGGCCTAGATGATAGAAGTAGTTTATACTACTTTATGAAATACGTTCTACAACTTTTATTAATCACTCTCGGCACCTCATTCCAGATATAATCCATCGTCACGAGGGTGTTAGAGATAACAGACTAGTAAATATGTTCAAAACCTGGTACACCTCTGCGAGAATTGCATCCACAGCGAAATACTTGACAGGTGCAGAAACGACTAAAATTGGTACGATTGATTTTGACCAAAGCATTAACTAATCAATGTTTATTTTCAAAACAACCTTTTTCCGGAAGTAGGTCACAGAAACTGGTAGGTCACTATATATCTCTCTTTATTTGATCCCTTTGACCTAGAGGCTAATATATTGGCACACTTGACATATAACATCTTCTGAATTGACGATCGGGTTATCACAACCTTGCATTCACTTTCTAGTTTAAATTTATCAAGAAATGATCTAAAACATTTTCAAATGCTTGTTTTGATTATTATATTTTTAAACAAAAATCGAATTAGAAAATGTGGAACATTTAACGCCATGTAGATTTCCATTTCCTAGCTATATATGTGGTTTCCATTTTCGAGTTTTATGCTTCCAGTTGCGTCATAATGTGAATATAATTATACAGAAAGTGAGCCACACACCTTCTTTACCAACTGCAGGTACTCGTTTTCGCCCGGCTTAACCATGATGTCCATTTGAAAGATGTATAGGCATTGGATTGGATTGATAAAATACCACAGCTTGTGTCGTAAGCGTTCACTATGCTTCTGATTCTACTGTCAAAGAAGATCGATTGCTTGCCACAGCGGTTTGTCAATTCTAAAGGTGCACTGGCTGTGTCTTTGTACATAAAAGTCTCATTTTTATTCGAACATATTTGTTTGTCTGACATTCTACTAAGCTACACGTTATATGCGGTATAGAAGACAAGCCCCTATATTCAGCTTGCGCTTCAGAAGCATTTACCACCAGAAACGATATTACAACAATGTGATAGAGATTGGGTAGAGCCGAAAATGGAATTATATTACAGACGTTTCGAAAAGTAAAAAACATCTTCGATATTTTTTAAAATATCTCTTAAATTAAAGGACCCTTTATTATGCAAGCCTATTTCAGTAAGACAACTTACTTCTAACTCGTTTTCATATACCAATATATTCAACATCCTTTATCAACTTCACTTCAAAAAGAGCAACTCTGTCCCTCCTAGTTCTCACCATCAACAATATACAGAATAAAGAATAATACAAATTAAAGTTTGCCGATTTAGCAAATGATTGCTTGAAAGAATGTTTACTGATTTGACAACTTCTGAGCATTAGTAAAACCAATAAATATATCGGCGCTACGAAAAGGGTAGCTCGGCCACTTTAAGCAAGGTCATTGGTTTTACTGCATGACATACTATGTTCAATTAACATTTGACCAGTGACAAGACAAAAACATGCGATTCAAATTGAGGTCGTTTCATATTCCTTTATAAAAATCTAAAACATGATAAAATCTTAGCTCTTATAAAAATATGCCTGTTAGACTTCAAACGAATGCTGTTTTTTTGAAGTTTGCAAAAGTTGTGTTAATGCAATGCTATCCTTTAGAGACTGTACAAGAGTTTTTCGCGTACTTGTTTTTGTAAATATAATTCATGATGTTGTTTATTTCATATTTGTTGACTACCTGATGAAGACAAACTAAATTGTCGAAACGTTGAAAAAAATGGAGTTTGCCTTGTAGTTCTCCCATTCCTTGTAAATATAATGGAACTTATACATGCACCGGTATCGAGTAAAATGTAAACAATGGACTTTAGTCTAGGAATCATTGGAATGAATTAATGAATGACAGTTTATCTAAGTCACAATACTGATTGACAGCGAATGCTTATGACTGTGTGTTGCAGAAAGGTATTTAGTTTGTAACTGTAATGTTCTTTCGATTAAAAGTTGTTGAAATTTGGACAAAGTTCGCTGTCCTCGCCGTTCGCTTGCTGCTTCTAAAAGGGCAGATATAAAATATGTGGTGTAAGTTATATTTCACTGGTACTGCCAGTTAGTAAGTTCATACTCTAAAAACCACGTCAGAAAAATCTGGGCAGTTTTCTTCAATTAAAAATGTTGGAAAAAGTAGATAATAGTTGATACGTATCTGGCCAACAATGGACAATATTCACAAAATCATCCAATCATGCAGACTTTTTACAACGATTGCATATATCATTTTCATAATGTTGAAAAAGCAGGTTCTAATAACGGCTAACACGGATAATATAATATTATCCAGCAAATTTTATAAAATGAACAATCAAGGCCATCAAGGATAAATCAATGCATCCCACCAGATTCTGATAATAAAATCATCAACTTACATATTTGTGTAATTTCAATAAATAAGGAAGTAATGGCTATTGCGGATAAGTATGATATTATCCCGCAAATTTTATAAAATGCACACTCATGGCTACCAAGGATAACTTAATGCATCCGACCAAATTCTGATAGTACATTCATCAACTTACATATCTATGTAAATCCAATATACAGGAAAGTAATGGCTACCAAGGATAAATTCAAAGTTATCCCGCCAATTTTGTAAAATGCACAATCATGGCTACCAAGGATAACTCAATGCACGCCACCAAATTCTGATGGCACAATCATCAACTTACATACTTGTGTAATTCCAATACACAAGGAAGTAATGGTTACCACGGATAAATTAAATAAATTCCCGCTAATTTTATAAAATGCAAACTCTGATAACACAATCATCAACTTACATACTTGTGTAATTCCAATATAAAAAGAAGTAATGGCGACCACGGATAAATTTTAATATTATTCCGCCAATTTAACAAAATACACAATCATGGCTACCACGGATAAATTTAATATTATCCCGCCATTTTCATAAAAAGAAAGATCATGGCTACCACGGATAAATTTAATATTATCCCGCCATTTTCATAAAATGAACGGATAAATTTATCTTATCCCGCCAATCATATAAATACACAGTCATGGCTACCACGGATAAATTTAATATTATCCCACCAATTTTACAAAATACACAATAAAGGCTACCACGGATAACTTTAATATTATCCCGCCAATTTTACAAAATGAACAATCATGGCTACCACGGATAAATCTAATATCATCCGCCAATTTCACAAAATGAACAATCATGGCTACCACGGATAATATAATATTATCCCGCCAGTTTTACAAAATCCACAGTCATGGCTACCACGGATAAAAACATTATCCCGCCAATTGTATACAATTCAAAATCATAGCTTCCACGGATAAGTTCAAATATTATCCCGCCAATTTTATAAAATGAACAATTACGGCTACCACGGATAAATCTAATACTATCCCGCCAATTTTACAAAATACACAGTCATGGCTACCACGGATAGAAAATTTATCCCGCCAATTGTATAAACTTTATAGAGACTGATAGTGGTGTTTTTAATCGCCAAGGGAAGCATTAATTCTTCTTTTTAGATATATAATTTTTATATCTTTGTAAAGAGGAAAGAATGACGAACACTTCAATAGGATAATAAATATTGTGTGTTCATTCTAATTAAAACAATATTTGTTCAAACTTTTTTTCCTTCTTTGTTTCTATTGGAAAATATCAACCAGATAAAAATCGATATCGCCCAGCCAGGTGATTTCAAGGGGGATAATTTTACCGATAAGACGGCAAATTTTACCCTATTGTTGATCATGATCCAAATGATAAGTTCAAATATTATCCCGCCAATTTTTCAAAATGTACAACTAATGGCGACCACGGATAAATTTAACATTATCCGGCCAATAGTATAAAATTCAAAATCATGGCTACCACGGATAAATTCAATATTATCCCGCCAATTTTACAAAATGAAAGATCATGTCTACCACGGATAAATCTAATATATTAACGCCAATTTTATAAAAATGTACAATCATGGCCACCACGAATAAATTTTATATTATCCGCCAATTTTACAAAAATGAACAATCATGGCTACCACGGATTATTCTAATATTATCCCGCCATTTTTACAAAATGCACACTCATGGCTACCACGGATAAATTAATCTTTATCCCGCCAATTTTATAAAATTCACAATCATGGATGGCTACCACGGATAAATTCAACATTATCCCGCCAATTTTACAAAATGTACAATAATGGCTACCACGGATAAATTTAACATTATCTCGCCAATTTTACAAAATTAACAATCTTGGCTACCACGGATAATTTCAACATTATCCCGCCAATTTTACAAAATGCACAATAATGGCTACCACGGATAAATATTATATTATCCCGCCAATATTACAAAATGCACAATCATGGCTACCGCGGATAGATTTAATATTATCCCACCAGTTGTATAACATGCACAATAATGGTTATCACGGATAAATATAACAATCCCGCCAATTTTTATGAAATGCACCATCATGGCCTCCAAGGATAACTCAATGTATCCTACCAACTTCTGGATAGTACAATCATCAACTTACATAAATGTGAAATCCTAACATACAAGTATGTAATTGCTACCACGGATAAATGTGATATTAACCCGCCAATTTTATAAAAATGCACATTCATGGTTACCAAGGATAACTCCATGCATCCACCAAATTATGATAGTACAAACATAAATTTAGTAGTTATATATATAATTCCACATATAGCTACCACGGATAAATATAATATTATCCCGCAAATGTTATAAAGTGCATCATCATGGCTACCAAGGACAACTCGATGCATCCCATCAAGTTCTGATATCACAATTATTAACTTAATATTTGTGAAAATCCAATAAACAGGGAAGTAATAGCTATCACGGATACCACAAAGCTATCCCGCCAATCCAATAAATAATTCCATTAAATGTACACTGCCGCCAACTGTAAATATGTACAAGAAAACACATGTAACAAACACAAAATGTGAACTATCTAAGATATAATCCGGTTGCAACATATTTATATAAACAATTGCCGCTGTAAACTCCATTTCACAATTGTCATTCTTGATTAGCTTATCTCCCTGAGGCCGATATCGTAACATACCTACTGCGGCGATAAAAAGAATTATGAAGAACATTATCTGATCTTATCAAAATCACACTAGCATGGAGTCAATTGAAATCATGCAGGCTCGTGTGTAAATAAGGAAAACTTACAAAATCATCGATGTTTGAACAAATATCTTTATATCCAGTTAGTTCCGGAATGGACTAATATATTCACTTAGAATTATTCACAAATTTAACACATCTGTTACGTTTAATAATTATTAAAAATTTTGATTTTCTTACTTTCTTTTCACATATAAACACAATAAATGCCAATAAATAGAGATACCTTATTAACAAAGAACATTAACATTAGTAATACTTTAAATTTACATACATTTCAAACATGGATACGAAAGTTGTGGATAAAGTAGAGTGAATTTGTGACATTTACATCCATCTTTGAAGAAATATATGAAATCATTTCTATTAATTTATTCATTTATGCAGCATGTGTTTTTGTGTTAATTTTATCCATGTGTATATAGCCTGCGATGTACGTGTACGAATATTTCAACCTTCGAAAACTTAACTGGCATTTCGTCGGAACTGATATGTCAGAATCAGAATGATACTGATTATTGTCTTCATTTACAGAAAGATCACTGACAGACGACTCGTTAGAAAAGCCAAATTATACAGTATGAACAAAAAAGCGGAGTTCGTCTTTTTTATTTCCTTTACACGCCTGCAAAATTACAAACATTTATTTTAATAAGGGAACTAACTATTTACACAATTAATAATTATAACATCTAACATCTAAAAATAATAGGCAATACGTAAATTAATTTTGCTTTAATTGTCAAGATTATCAAAATTTAACAAATACGTGACGAAATCAGCATGATCCCGGTGCCGCGCTACAGGTATAGAAAATATAACGCCTATAGTCGCAATTCGGCCTCAGGGAGTTAATTAGATAATCAAATTGATTTATCAATTCAGTCAAAATATTGACAAAACATCATACTGCGATTCTATGACCAGTTTGACACTATTGTCCTTTACGATAACTAGGTAAGCTCCCTTGATAATTATCGTTCTTAGAATCAATTAAGTGCGCATGCGTGAGATTAACGCCCACACTTCCGGGGATTATCCGTGTGCATGATCTTTGACTTGCTCTGTGTAAACATTGAGATAAAAAAGATAACAATGAACGTATCAGTTGATCAAATACGGAAACAACGGAAATATTGTTGTATATGTAAGGGAGAATATAGAGGACAATTTGTTGATGGAAGAGTTGTATCTTTACACCGGTTTCCACAAAATAAACGACTGAAACGTGTTTGGATTCAAAGGTGCAGAACAGTCATGAGAACCTTTGTGTGGAACGAACATAGACGACTATGCAGTACACACTTTGTTGGATATCGTGGGCCATCGTTAGAACATACATTACCGTCCTTATTCCCGACAGAAAATGGAAGTACTAAAGAATTTACTTCACCGGTATGCATATTTTACGTACAGTACTCCACCCACTTATTGAATATTTTCATACTCGTAGGCCTGTTTAAATTATTGCTGTGTTTAATGCCGACACAAGTATATATCAAATGGTGAGTTTCCAGCTTGTTATCGTATTACAAGTCTGTGTACCCATTAATTTTACAATAACATTGACAAACAGTCATATTAATCTGAAACAGAAGAAGTCTGCTGAAATTATCGAATAAACCATTAGTCGTAAATATGTACAGGCCATCTCTTTGTTGAAGCGATGTTTACAAAGAAAATGTGTAAGTGGCCCGGTGCCATATTTTTCAAGAGCATCGAAATATCATGTGTTCGAATGTCAAATTGATGCCCACCGTGAGGCTGTACCGAACACTTTTTTACATGTAATTATTTACAGTGCATGTAAATAAAAGGACATGAATAGAAATTTTGACAGAAAATATATACGCAGTATGTACATCATCTGAATGGTACCCGCGGGTATTTTTTTTATATATAATTTCATGACAGACACAAGGACTTGCATTATAAAATGTTATCTTTGAAATGTTTTTCAGAAACTGGATGAAAATCAGATGGTGATGGAGATAGATGATAATGAGGGTATGATGGGCGGAAACAGCCAGTGCGACATTATCCAAGATGAAAGCCGATCTACATCTGACTCGGACGGCCACAACACTGTTCATGATGCAGATACGATGATGGACGTATCTGTTTCCCTTCATGAGTACTGTGCAAGTCCAGTGGTCAGATCTAGGAAAACCGGGATCAGGTAGTTAATTAGTGATAATATCTTACATGCACGAAGCACTTCAATAATATTATTTGTAAGGGTCAAGTTTGTAGGCAATTAAAAACCACATAGGTGCCAGATGAAAGTGAGAAGTCTGAGGTCTGTTGTTGGCAAGGGTATTTTCTTACCAAAGTTGCAACATTCAATTACATGACACATTTTCATGCACATTGTGAATAAAGACAACAAATCGGACAACGGTAGCACTAGCTGTTCTTTTTATTACCTATCAACATTAAAAAATTGATACAAGGTATAACATTTCCATTTATATTTCCAGATTATCTTATACTACTGGTATAAAAAATGTGAATGGTCTGTTCATTTTAAATGACTTGCGAAGAAAAAATGTAACAAACATTTTCATTACTAAGAATAGTTTTGCTTTACAATATTATTTGTATCTTTTCTGCTGTAATGAACTTATCATTTTGAAATATTTATTTCAGATCTTCTTATGTTCAGACCTATCCAGACTGCAAGATGCAAAAAGTACAGACAGATTTGGTTGAAGTAAAACCATTGGTTGATGCCTCAACACAAACAGAACATTTAAACGAGGACAAGGGTGTTCAGTGTAGACTGCCAAATTTAACATACCATGATGTTAAAAACAATGATGATACGGTGTGTTTTTATACCGGTATACCGAATGCAAAAGTGTTTGATGCTTTATTTGACGAAATTAAGGACGAGGCAGAAGAAAGGACATCAAGGAGACAGTTGAATTACAATCCAACGCAAGGTGGAAGGCCACGTATTCTGACAGTTATTGATGAGTTTTTCATGGTGCTGATGAGACTTCGATTAGGACTGTTACTGGAGGACCACAGTTTTCGTTTTGGAATCTCGGCTACACATTGCAGTGACATATGCAATCGATGGATTGATTTCTTGGCAGTGCAGCTCTCATTTTTGGTACAGTGGCCATCAATGGATGTTAATAAAAGGAACATGCCAACAGTTTTTAAGGAAAAATTTCCAAAAACACGTATTATAATCGACTGTACAGAAATATACACAGAAACACTAAGTTCATTGAAGTTGAAATCTTTGATGTACAGTGATTACAAGTCTCATATAACATATAAGGCTCTTGTAGGAGTAAGTCCAAATGGAGAAGTTACTTTCGTGTCAGACCTTTGGTGTGTAGCATCAGTGACAAACAAATTACAAAAGAAAGCGGATTGTTAGATTTATGCAGCGAGGGGGATGCAATAATGGCTGACAAAGGGTTTACCATATCAGATTTAACAACGCCTAAGGGAATAGATTTGATCATTCCACCTTTCAAGAGAAAAAAGCAAAAGTTTGCGAAAAGGGAAGTCCTTCTCACAAAAGACATTGCTACTTGCAGAATTCACGTAGAAAGAGAAATGGAACGCATAAAAAACTTTAGAATTCTTTTAGGTAATATTCCAATTACAATGGCAGCTCATGCATCAAAGGTTTTTAAGATTTGTACATTCTTAACAAATCTGCAGCCATCACTTGTGCAAAATTGATAGGAATGAAATATTTCATAGAACTCTGCTGTTAAGGTAGACTAGCTGCTAGACTATGAAATATATTTTAATGTTTATTTTTAAAATTGTGAATGTAGCCAGTCTATGTCCTATATCATATATGATAATATAACAAACAGTTCTCAGTAATAATCACTAAAATAGGCTCGCATTTGTCACTATCACATAAATAAAAAGAAAAAACTACGAAAGTTGAAATTTTGTGACACATTTTTATTAGCTCGACTATTCGAAGAATAGAGGAGCTATCCTACTCGCCCCGGCGTGGGCGTGGGCGTGAGCGTCACACAAATGTTAAAGTTTGCGTACCACCCCAAATATTTTCAAAGTCCATTGAGATATTGCTTTCGTATTTTGCATACTTGTTAACCATCATAACCCCAATCTGTAAAAAGGAGGAGGCAACTCTATCAAGCATTTTGACTGAATTATGGCCCCTTTTCGACTTAGAATAAATGTTAAAGTTTGCGTACCACCCCAAATATTTTCAAAGTTCATTGAGATATTGCTTTCATATTTTGCATACTTGTTTACCATTATGACCCAGTCTATAAAAAGGAGGAGGCAAGTCTATCAAGCATTTTGACTGAATTATGACCCATTTTCAACTTAGAATAAATGTTAAAGTTTGCGTACCACCCCAAATATTTTCAAAGTCCATTGAGATATTGCTTTCATATTTTTGCGTACTTGCTTACCATCATGACCCCAGTCTGTAAAAAGGAGGAGGCAACTCTATCAAGCATTTTGACTGAATTATGGCCCCTTTCCGACTTAGAATATGCTTATTGTAATGTTAAAGTTTTACTCATTGCTTATATTATACTATCAAGCACTGAGAATAGTCGAGCGCGCTGTCCACTGACAGCTCTTGTTATTTGTCTAGTGGCTAGTCTAATTGTTAAGGCACATAATGTGGTATTGTCTTTTCTCTTCTTCTAATCTGCAAAAGTCGCTTTTAGAAACATCTTTCCTACCGTTTGCTTTTATTAGTTATACAATGCTATTTGGATGCAATAAATCCCAGTTCTGTCAAAGGAAAGCATGAATTTTTAGAACTTGTACATATTTGTAAATACACAGATTTTTTTCCATTGAACATGACTTCGAAGTTGCTGACTTACTAATTTCTGTTAGAGGGAATCAGAATTCAACTGGTTTATGTATAATAAGTGAAACAAGCAGTGATGATTTTAAATATTTATTTTGTTTTCAAAGAGATTTTTCATTATAGACAACCACATATTTAATGCAATGAAATATGATCACATTTTATATATAAAATAATGGACTAGTCTACCATTTCTTCATTTGTTTCCATTTTTGTCAACTTTTTCCGTAATGAACAATTTCTATGTTTATGTTTATATTATACATGTATATTAATTAAATTAAAATAACGGTACAATAATGAAAATTATTTTCGACTAAAAATAATTTATTTTATTTTCGAGAAACAACGGCGTCGTTCTCGTTACTAGGCAATTTCTACTTGTTCCACTTTTCGACTTGTTATTGACCCGTTAAATCGGGTACCAGTTATGCGACATGTACATCGTACAGCCATATAAAAGCGAAAATCTCGTGCTATCTGCTCAGTTAACTCGTTTAAACTTGACAGCCAACACAAACTTTGGTCAAAGGAAAAAGTAGTCGTATCGCTATTATCGGAATAGGAATATTGTCGAGGATAGCACCAGCAGTTCCTAATAATGCCACGTAGGCGTGGGAGGAGAGCACCGGCAGGGCGTAGGCAAGCCCAAGTAATGGACAACGTTCGCAACCGGCGGAAACCTCGGTTGCTTGAGGCTCGGCAAGGTCATGAAAGTGCATTACAACCAAAGGACACTTAAAGGAGGAATAATCGTCGCCAGGCGAATAATGCTCACAATCGCCAGGAACCTCAGCTACCTGAGGTCCAGGCAGATGCATTGCCGCCAGAGGACCCTCCACAGAGGAATGACCAGCCAGACCAGTCAGACGCCAACCCAAGGACAGATAGGGATCAAAAGAGGGTTGCTGAAGCGCTGGACGAATTGGTTGACGAACGATTAGTTTAGAATGCCGGTGAGTTAAATACTATTGATTTTTAGCAAACTTTACTAGATTTAGAAATTTTATCTAGAAATGTTAATAATTGTCCACAAAATCGTTGGGGGTGTGGCGATACCAATTCGTTTAGTGTCCCATTTTCTTCAAATTTAGATAATCAAGTCAGTACCAATACGCGTATCAGCATGGTCCGATCGGCCGATGACGATTTAGCTGCACATGTCCCCGCTTCTTTAAAGCAACAGATTTGTAAAGGGGAATATGTCAATTTATCTTTGTTACTTAAGGGCGCCATAGAACTATCTGAGTTCTGTTCAGGAACAGTGTTTCGCTTGAATGCTGAAGGTCACATTGTAACTGCCCCTAAAGAATGTAGGACAAAATTTTGAGCATCGAGAAATGGACAAATGCATTTATTACCTATATGTCTATTTATTTGTCAACTCATGCTGACAAGGTTTATGTAATGTTACACTACATGTTTAACATAAGGGAATGCGCTCTTCAGACTTGGGCCCCTTTTCGCTTGGCGAACATACGACGTACAATTTCGCTTGCGCCAAGCTATTACTCTGGGCTCATACACATGTCATGACTATAACAAAGGTCAATGCACTTTGTTTAACTGTAATTTTCCCCATGCCTACTCCACGTGCACAGCGACTCATTCAGCTGTGGCACACACCATTGTGTAATGTTCTGAGTCTGTTAGGTGTATGTATCTAATTTAGGCTATTGAAGTCATACTGCAATTAATAGTGTACTATCTACTTTAGGCTTCTGATGGTTGCTCTTCAGTACTGAAGTTCCGTAAAAAATAAATGTATTACAGATTTCATCAGCTGGTGTTGTTCAATCTTTTAAAATAAAAGAACCCAACATAATAGTGGCGACGAGGATAGTCGGAGAACAACAGATATTTTATTATTCAGCTGTTTGACAATCTGGGTAACCAACTATGGCCGTATTCGGGAAAATAGACGAGTTTAACCTTTATGGCGAAAACTGGGACGAATACGAGGAAAGATTAATGCATTATTTTATTGCCAATAAAATCGACGACAATGATATTAAAAGGTCCATACTGTTGTCGGTGGTAGGTGCAAAGACCTACAGTTTGATTAGGAATTTGTCCTCGCCGGAAAAGCCGGGTGATAAATCCTTCGACGATCTGAAAAAACTTATCAAAGACCATCTGAAACCAAAACCTCTGATAATTGCTGAACGATTTAAGTTTCATCAGAGAAAACAAGGAGAGGGAGAAGGTGTTAGTCAGTATTTAGCAGAACTGAGAAAACTGAGTGAAAATTGTGAATTTAAAGAGTTTCTTGATGAGGCACTTCGAGATAGATTTGTTTGTGGGTTAGCTGCACCATCAATTCAAAAGAAGCTACTGTCTGAAGATAAATTGACTTTGAAAAAGGCTGTTGAAATTGCCGTGTCTATGGAAATGGCTGCGAAAGAGACTGTAAAACTTAAAACTGGTCCTGAAATTGAAATTAAACACATAGCAAATAAATTTACGACTGGTCAAAAGGAGTGTTTTCGTTGTGGTAAAACAAATCATGATTCAGACTCGTGTTTTCATAAAAAAAGTCAGTGTCATACATGTAAACAATATGGTCATTTAGGTAAACGGTGTCCTCAAAAACAGTCAAAAACTGGTATGAATTCAGCACATCCAAAACCTAGTACAGCAAGGCCACAGCGTTCAGGTAAATTTCCATGGAAACCAAAGAAAAATAAATCCAAGGTACAATATTTTGAAAATGCTGAATCTGTTGCATATGAATCCGATGCTAGTAGTGTAGACGGTGACAGTCGAGATTGGCCGTTATTTACTATTAAATCTCCAAAACAGAAAGAAATTGTAGTGAATGTAGACATTGAAGGCCATTTTCAAAAAATGGAACTTGACACTGGTGCTTCAGTTTCAATACTTTCAGAGACTGATTATAATCAACATTTCAATAACATACCACTTAAAGATAGTTCGGTTATTCTGAAAACCTATACCAATGAAACAGTTCAGATTTTGGGCGAAATTAATGTTAATGTGTGCTACGGTAGTCAGAAAGCTAACTTGCCTCTAGTTGTTGTGAAAGGTTCCGGTCCAGCATTGTTTGGAAGGAATTGGCTGTCAAAACTCACTTTAGATTGGGGAAAAATCAAATTTACATTCACTGATCGAGGACTGTCTGCAGTCAATGAACTACTGAAAAAGTTTCCTGGTGTATTTGACAATAAATGTGGTACTATGCAAGGAGTCACTGTCAAGTTGTCAGTGAAGGATGGTAGTAATCCTGTATTTTATAAACCTAGGTCGGTGCCTTATGCTCTTCGTGATAAGGTCGCTGTTGAAATTGATCGTCTTGTTAAAGAAGGAATAATCGAAAAAATTTCCTATTCAGACTGGGCTACACCAATAGTAGCTATTCAAAAGCCTAACAAAACGGTAAGGATCTGTGGGGATTATAAAGTCACGATTAACCCAGTGTTAGATGTTCCAGAATATCCCTTACCTACCGCAGAAGATGTTTTCCAAAAATTAAACGGGGGTGAAAAATTCACAAAATTGGACTTATCTCATGCATATCAACAGGTGTTGCTTGATAAATCATCAAGGAAGTATGTTACTATTAATACTCACCTGGGATTGTTCCGGTATCTCCGTCTACCATATGGCGTTGCGTCAGCTCCAGCATTGTTCCAAGAGACAATGGACAAAATTTTGAATGGGTTGGAGCATGTAGGCTGCATTCTGGATGATATTATTATTACCGGGGTTGATGACAATGAACATTTGCGTAATTTGGAAGTCGTATTACAGAGACTGAATGATATGAATATAAAATTAAACACTGCCAAATGTTACTTCATGCAAGATGAAGTTGAATATTTTGCATTCCGGGTAACGAAAGAGGGAATCAGACCGTCTGAACGGAAAATTGAAGCAGTTCTTCAGGTTCCTGAGCCTCAAAATCGGAAAGAACTTCAACAATGGCTCGGTTTAGTGAATTACTACCGCAAATTCATTCCGAACATGTCAACAATTGTACAACCACTTACTGAATTATTGTGCAAAGATGTGAAGTGGAATTGGACTAAATCATGCAAACTGGCATGTGAAACCGTGAAACAATTATTGACATCATCAACAGTACTGGTACATTATCAGCCGGAGAAATCAGTAACATTGGCTGTAGATGCGTCTCCATACGGGTTGGGAGCTGTAATTTCTCACGAAATGGAAGATGGCTTAGATAGACCTATAGCATATGCTTCTAGAACATTGACCACATCTGAAAGAAATTATTCTCAAATTGAGAAGGAAGCATTGGCCATCATATTTGGAATTCAGAAATTTCACCAGTTTCTGTATGCTCGTAAATTCATACTTCTGACGGACAGTAAACCTTTGAGTCTAATACTAGGACCTAAGAAAGGTATTCCAGTTTTGGCAGCATCACGATTGCAAAGGTGGGCAATTCAGTTGTCGGCATATCAGTACGATATCAGGTATCGTTCAACAACCAAGAATGGAAATGCCGATACCTTGTCGCGATTCCCATTACCTGAGACTACGGAAGAATCAAACAATGTGTTGTTTGTGGAAGGAAGTGAGGTGAATAAGGAACAAGTAAATTCTCTTCCAGTTACACCGGACAAAATTGCAAAAGCATCACGTGATGATCCTTTGTTGTCGCGGCTAATACATTTCACAGTGAATGGATGGCCTGCCAGATCTGACTTAAGTGCAGAGTACTTACCATATTATAAATTCAAAGATGAATTTACTACTGAAGAGGGTTGTCTGTTAAGAGGAATTCGAGTGGTTATTCCATCTGCATTTCAAAACAGGATGCTAGAACAACTCCATGACAATCATCCAGGAATTGTTAAGATGAAATCGTTAGCGAGAATGCATATGTGGTGGTTAAACGTAGATACTGACATAGAGTGTAAAGTGAAAAACTGTGTTCCGTGTCAACAGAATAGGAGTCCAATGGCTAAAACACCTCCAAATCCATGGAGATGGCCTGGCAAACCTTGGCAACGTATTCATATAGACTATGCTGGGCCGTTCATGAACAAAATGTATTTGATTGTTGTTGATGCTCATTCAAAATGGCTGGAAGTGATCACAATGGCTTCTACAACCTCTGAAAGTACTATAAACGCTTTGCGGTATTTGTTTTCATCATACGGACTAGTGGAAGAAATTGTGTCAGACAACGGTCCACAATTTGTGTCGGCTGAATTTCAGAACTTTGTCAAAATGAATGGTATCAAACACATTCGTTCCGCTGCATATCATCCTAGCTCTAATGGTGAAGCAGAACGAGCAGTACGTACATTCAAGACTGTGTTAAAAACTATGAGCAGTGAACCTGGAACAGTAAACCAGAAGGTTTCGCGATTCTTGTTGTCGTATCGTTCAACTCCACATTCTACAACACAAGTTTCACCTGCTGAATTGTTCCTAGGACGACGTGTTAGAACACGCCTAGATATCATGCGTCCAGATCTTAGTAATAAAATTCAGAAAAAGACTACTCCCAAGGAATCTCAAATTCGTACGTTTCAGGAGGGTGATAGTGTTTGGATCCGTGACTACCGACAATCGACAGAGAAATGGGTTGATGGAATTATTGTCCATCAGCTTGGTCCAGTCACTTACAAGGTCAAGGTCGGTGATCTGATTTGGAAACGACATGTAGATCAGATACGTATGCGAGAACCAGAAGTTATTGTGGATAATCAGTGTTCGGTTACCAATGGTGACTTCAGTTTACCAATACCACTAACATCGTTAAACGGAAATCAAGCTTATGATGAAACTTCACCAGATGCGTCCGCTGGAATTTCATCTGAAACAAGTGTTCGAACCCCGATTCAGGCGAAAACTGTTGAAACTTCTAAAACAGCAAGTCCAGTATTGGAAAGATATCCTAAACGTTTAACCAGAGGATTTCCACCTAAGAGATTGGATTTATAATTCTGTGTAAAGTAACATGGTATGCACTGTTCTAAGGGCATAATAATCCCTGTGCTACCATAGAGAACCAGATTCTCTCATTTTAAGTTACAGAATTTACAGTACATTGTATTTTAGTATTCTAATAACTGATACATATGTGTTTCTTAATTATGATATATAATAAGTTTTCAGTTTAAATCTTTACTCTTAAAAGTATTAAGACACATTCTTTTTTGGGTTACATGTTATATATGTGATCTTTGATGAACAGTTAAATGACATAGAACATGAGTGTTTTTAATTTTCAGTAGAATTGCTTATACCAAAGAACTTTTACTATGGTTTATATGAAAAGACTTTAACTGCGGCTTGTTTATTAAGTACTAAATGACAAATCATTTTATTTCCTAACGGGGGGAAAGGTGTAATGTTCTGAGTCTGTTAGGTGTATGTATCTAATTTAGGCTATTGAAGTCATACTGCAATTAATAGTGTACTATCTACTTTAGGCTTCTGATGGTTGCTCTTCAGTACTGAAGTTCCGTAAAAAATAAATGTATTACAGATTTCATCAGCTGGTGTTGTTCAATCTTTTAAAATAAAAGAACCCAACATAATACATTGCACACCATATTTGGGGTGCGTTCAACTTCTTTGAATCCAGATATAATAAGAGGGCAAATTAAAAAAGAAATTATGGCAGGCCGGGTAGCCGGTCCATTTAATTCAAGGCCGCTACCAAATCTTATTCTCTCTCCCATCGGACTAGTACCAAAGAAAACACCGGGTGAATATAGAATGATTAACCATTTATCTTATCCCACCGGTGCTTCAGTAAACGATTTCATTGATCCTGTCGTCTGCTCGGTTCAATACACAAGCTTTGATGAGGCCGTCAGACTGGTTCAACAATTAGGGCGAAATTGCAAATTGTTTAAAGCTGACATTAAAAGTGCATATAGGCTAATACCAATCAAACCTTCTGACTGAACTTTTAGGCTTTTGCTTTGACAATTATTTTTATTTTGATAAAGCTCTATCATCATTCTGTGCGTCTATCAGCTGTATAACATTTGAATGAATTGGAATTTTGTGTTAAATCAAAACTGAAGTGTGGGAACCTGAGACATTACTTAATCGATTTTTGGGTGGAGGCAAAACAACCGTGTCATGTACACAAGCGCTTCAAACATTTAGAGACGTTATGTCCAAATTAGGTGTGCCGTTGGCGGAAGAAAAAACGGAAGGTCCGACAGAAATCTTAATATTCTTAGGGTTAGAGCTGGATTCTAAAGAAATGGTAGTTAGAATCCCAAATCACAAAATTCTTGAAGTTATTCAAAAAAATCAAAGAAATTTGGGGAAAGTCAAAGTAAACATTAAAGAAAATTCAGTCCTTAATTGGCAGCTTGAATTTTTTGCTGTAGAGCTATACCTATGGGTAGACCATTTATTCGCCGTTGGATAAACGCAACTTGTGGCTTATCCAAGCCTTTCCATCATATCAGGGTTAAGAAGGAAATTCGGCTAGACTTGCGCATGTGGCTATTGTTTTTAGAAAAATTCAGTGGAGTCTCAGTTTTCCATGACCAGTTTTGGGTGTCTAATGAGGACGTTCAACTAATTTCTGATAATGCAGGGGGAGATAATTTGGGTTTTGGTATTTTCTTTCAAGGTCATTGGTCTCATGCAAAATGGTCCGATTCATGGCATGCTGTTGGTATAACTTCAGATATAAAAGTACTAGAGTTATTTCCTATATTAGTTGCATTGTTTATTTGGGCCGACGAATTAACAAACAAGAAGATAAGATTCAATTGCGACAATTCAGCTGTGGTATACATTATAAATAATTTGTCATCAAAGTCAGACGCAGTTTTGTGCCTTGTCAGGGTGTTTACTCTACGCTGTCTAAAGTTGAATATTCTATTAAAAGCTTCGCATGTACCTGGTTATCAAAATGAAATCTGTGACCCCTTATCTCGTTTTCAGTTGAACAGGTTCAGGGAGCTGGCTCCAGGGGCAGATCCGGACCCATGTCCGGTTCCAAACTTTCTATGGAACATATTCAACGTAGAGCTAGGCAAATTCGTTCCTCTTACGGGTTGTTGATACAAGTCCCAATCTCGGTTCATGGCATTGTTTTATTTGTATCTTATTACTTCGAGAAAGGCCTATCTCCGAAATTAATTTCAACCTATATTGCGGTTATTATTTTTTACCACAAACTTAACGGATTCTATGACTTAGGTCGTATATTTGTAATTAAAAAAAAAATACTTGAAGACTGTCACAGAAGCCGCATTACACGTGATAATCCGGCTCCACTTACTAAGCCCGTATTGTTAGCGGTTTATAATTCTTTGTGGCAAGTTTGCTATAACACCTATGAAGTAAATTATTTAAAACACCTTTTACTTTGGCTTATTACGGTTTATTTCGGGTCAGCGAGTTAGTTTCTGTCAACAAGCATGTATCAGAAAGAGTATTACGCCTGACTGATTTGAATGTCGCCAGTGGCGAAAGTTATATAATTGTCCGACTAAGCATTTTTAAAACAAATCAGCATGGAAGACCCATTTTCTTAAAAATACCTCGAAAGGGAAATAACACATGTCCTGTAGCTGCGGTTAAAGATTTTATTAAAATGAGGCCGAAAAGTCGGTCTCCTTTATTTTGTCATTGTGATGGCTCGGTTGTGACTAGCTCAGTTTTCAGCTGTGTTGTCGCAAGCAATCCGTAAGTCTAACCTGACAAGTGCAAATTATACAACACACAGCTTCAGAATAGGCAGAGCAACAGATCTGGCTTCCGAGGGTTACCCTTCGGGGGTTATTATGAAACTTTGTAGATGGTCTTCGAGCTGTGTTAATCTTTACATCCGGAAGTAGGTTTGAATTTATGATAGGATACGTTAACACATAGATTAAATTATTTTTTAAATAGATGGGCTAGTACTTGGTTACTCGCGTTTGAATCCTAACCAAAAACAAAAAACAAAAACAAAAACACAAGCACTTAAACCAAATAGCAAAAAAAAAAAAAAAATGTGACGTCATCTGGGACAAGTGACATCATTAGTCCAGATATTGATGCGCGGACATCATTCTTTCGAAACGATAGTGTCCATTTAAAATTGGTCGGTCTGGAGTTTTATTTGGATTACATTCGGGACTCAATAATTAAATTTTTAGGAAATTAACAATTGCAGTTTAACATAAAGAATTTTGGGGGATAAATTAAAATTTATTGTGTCGGAAAAATTCTATTTGTGCATACCGAAAGGCGATCAGGCGCGTCAGGTTATTACTGTAAAGCTCGGCTAAATGCCATATCCCGTCCTAAGCACCGTACTTTGGCGTATTGCTTTCAAATCAAGTTCGTGGCTAGGTGGCTCGGGTTGAATAGGTTTTGCCCTAGTGTTAGGCGAAATCTAGTTGGTATTGCTGTATTGCTATATGTATTGCGTTCTCAACCCTTTGCATGCAACTATGTGCTTACCTTCATGCAGTGGTCCGCATGATAGTTGCCGGCCGTTTGCAGCTACCTACGGGCGGTCGGTCCCTGTCGTGTGACACCACTGGCTCCGTCGTTGCAATGCACAGCCATCCTCTTTTGGTGTACTTGTGTACATCTGCCACGTTACTCAGTGCTTCACTGTTAAACAGTAACCCTTTGCATGCAACTATGTACTTACCTTCACGCAGTGGTCCGCATGGTAGTTGCCGGCCGTTTACAGCTACCTGCGGGCGGTCGGTCCCTGTCGTGTGACACCACTGGCTCCGTCGTTGCAATGCACAGCCATCGGTTCTGGTGTACTTCAGTTCTACCGTATCGTTCAGTGGTGTTAGTGTCAGTTCAAAGTATTTTTGGTATTGCACTGTTAATTATAGCCCTATAGTTTTGTTGTATTGTTTTGACGCGCCTGGTCTCCTTTCGGTTGAACAATTCTACCTTCTTTTTTTCGAGCGGCCAACAAAACCCAATCTTAGATACTGCTGTATTTATATATTGTTTAAAATACATCTCAATGAGTCATTTGATCTATATTGTTACATATACATATTATTTAATGTGTTAAATCGAGTATTAAAAATAATGACTTTTTTCATTGTTAGTAACAAGCCTGTTTCTGTCAGAGCTACACTAAAAAACCAAAAAATTACAGTTAAACGGTTTTGTTAAACAATTGAAAAGACTTGAAATCAAATGTTCCTTTGTTGAAGGTATAGGATTTAATGTCGTTAATTTCCATTTAACCCTTACCAAGCCACATGACTGACTCAGACTTTGCACCCAGTGTAGATCATGATCAGCCTGCACATCAGTATAGTCTGATCATGATCTGACCTGTTCGCCATGCAGCCAGTATATTTTTGGTAAACATATTATTTCAACAGTTAATCATAATGGTAGTGTCCAAAACTGTAAGACGGACAAGTCCATTTTAGAAATTTAGCAGGGCAAAGGTTAAAGAAACTCGCTCACGCATTTCATTTTTTGAAAATTGACTTTTGGAGCGACCCGACGGACATTCGCTTATTATGGAGAATCTCACTAAAACTCTGGAGACATTTTGAAATTATTGGCAGACTTTAAATTTGTAATGTTCTTTCCTGAGGTTTAATAATAAAAGTAATTGCTTTTGTTGCTTCCAGTCCGATCTAGTATTGAACAGGTGTTTTATCAGTAAAAAATTGTGTAAAAAATATTAAAAAGTTTAATTAAAGCTGTGAGCAAGTATCTTTAAAACTAATTCCAAAAATCAATCAAATTGGTATCAGCCATTTCACCTGAATCTGGTATTTCATTTATTTCCAAAAACCAATCAAATTGGTGTCAGTCATTTCACCTGAATCTGGTATTTGATTTATAGTCAGTCTATTTAGATAACAAAATAAATAACTCCCTGGTTTGCTTAAAGCTTTTCAAATTTTAATGTAAACAATGATTACATTTTGTCTTAGATATTTACACAAAATATTGGTGACAAACTAACTTATAAGACATCTGCTTCAAAATTAGACATTTACTGGCAAATAGTTTTTACACTGCTGAAAGTACAAATACTACCAGGAATTTTAAACCATTTTTCTCAACAGTACTTTGATCAAAGCAAGTTTTTTACTTTGCAGTAAACAGAGGAATACCTCTTTGAACTCGTCTTGAAAACAGTTCTGCAATGTAAGCAGTGACATAGAACTGTTCAAGTTTTTTTTAACCATTTGAACCCAGAGTTCCTCATCAAATGTGATCCTTTCAACTGTCATACCAACACATGTCCAAACTATAAAATCGCACTATTTCCTGCCTGTGATACCCATTTGACCTTGAACTTGGAAGTAATAGTTATGATTTTTTTTCAGTGATACTTTTCCATCTGAAATTTCACAAAAAAAATCTTTATCACTCGCACATTCATTTGGTGATTTCATTCTCCACTTCATTGCTGCCGGGCACTTTATTTCGACAAGTCCTAACTGCGATTCACAATGAGTGCAGTAAACAAGCCCATCTGGGCTTGTACCCAAAAATGGACTATCCTTGCTAACTATAAAGCCACATTCTTTCACAAGAAGTCCTTTGTGGCCATTACTGTTCATGAACTTAGAGTACATTTTCCTTGCTGGTTTTTCATGCGTTTTTCCATATTTTGTATTTGGATTTTGAAAGTATGTATACAACATACTTTTAAGTAAGTTGTCTGGCTCAGTGCTATCTTTACGTTTAATGACTTGTCCGAATACTGAAGATGTTATTCTCTCTTTCCTTGCATCCATCCATTTGCTTGAATTTTGTCCGCGGGTCAATGTTTCAATTAACTGACATTGTTCTGGTGTAACGTTATTTGTTACGTGCCCAAAATACCCCCTAAATACCTTTTGACATTGTTCGCTTTTAAGATCCACTGAATCCATGTATTTGAATGGCACACTATGCATGCCCGGCAGTTTTGGCTCTTGAGGTAAAGGGATTTCAAAGTTTTGTAACCAGCCTACATTTAAGGAGTCAGCTAACAGTCTCTCTTTGAATCGATCAACATTAACTGTACATCCTTTTTTCCATTTGTGTGTGATTTTTTTTTTACAGAGTCACTTTCTTTTTGTTTTCTTAAGGACTTATCAAACCTGTACTTAACGAAGGAAACATCCTGCGACGTTTTTGGACTTAGTTTCCTCTTTCGGGGATTAGACCATTTACATTTCTGTGATGTTGACGAGAGGGTACCATCTCTCCTTTTCTGACAAATGTCTGCGACCGTATACAGCAACGCACCTATGTGGTTACATGACTCGCCATCACTGCAAATATAAATAATTGTAATTAAAAGAAGTGTTGAACTTTTGTTATTAGTTTAAGGTAGTGGGCATATTAAACACAATTTTCCAACCTTATGGCATAACTGGCTGTAAATGAAATGTAAACCTGTCATAATTGGTTTTCCTATCAACCTAAAGTCCAGAGAAAACATACCGGTGATTAAATGTGATTACCTGTCCGCTACCTTAAGATATGAATCACTACTTTGTTTTAGTTTTATGCAAATCAGTGAGTGTAAGCAGTAAATAGAGCTTGTGACAAATGTATTGACCTGAACTTTCAGACCAAAGATCATAATAATGCAATCTATATAGATTGAACAAAAGCATGTAATCTATACTGTAATACATGCTAAAGTTAAGATTCTACCTGACATTGAATACAAAAATATCAGCAATATAAAAATGCATTATTAGTAATTACCCAGCTGCACACCCGCAGTCTGCAGAATTCACACAGCCGGTCACCTTTGACAGCATTAGCCAAGGAGAATAATCTGGAGACTTCTTTTTGTCAGCAGTTGGGAATGATGGAATTACTTTAGCACGCACGTAACAGTGGCTGGAATTTTCATCTACATCACTGACCTGAAAATAAAGACAATAATATTCTAAAACCATTATAACATATTATTTTCTGTAACTCTTGATTAATGTTCCATAGGTAAACAGAAGTAAATGAAATAGTTTTTAGTATAAGCAGATTTTCCCGGTTCAACATACATGGTCTTGAAAAGAACCCAACTGACTCATGGAAGTGGCTACAGGTCCTGTAATCAATATATGAACGCGCCATGAGAAAACAAACATATAGGGTTTGCGACCAGTATGGATCCAGACTGTTTCTCTTATTGCAATAGACTCTAAAAGCGAACAGCGTGGATCTTCACCACACTGCGAGGATGCGCAAGCTTGTCTGGATCCATGCTGGCCGCAAAGCCACTATGTTGGTTATCTCATGGCACGGCTCATATGTATACTTTATAAATTTATGTACTATATTTCCAGTGTATAAGGTAACCGTAGTCAAAATAATTCGACCTTCAGATTGCTTTATAAATTTTAAATTTGTGACAGGCAATCTAAACGTCAAACATTTGAAGGACCAATATAATGGAAGATAATCTAAAATTACAATACACTTTCATGTAAAGTTATTGGGTTTAACGCTTGTGTAAACACTGTAAACGTTATTTGTGTACAGTACAAACATAGGTTTATATGACCAGAAAATTCGTAATTTTGGATATTATTTGAGAAGATTCATTCCGTAAAACAGATGTTTAAAAACACCTCCGCCAAAAGTAGCCAAGCCCCATTTTCTGAAGCATTGAAGCCCCTTAAGAAACCCCTCTTCCCGGAGAATACTTCCTCTTCAGTAGCATTACATTGTGACACTTTTAGCAAAACTCGCTCTCTATATATACTACCGGAATCGTCCCCGGGGACGATACCTACTATATAACATATCATTGCGGCAACGCTCCCGGGGACGACGCCTTTTCAGTGACTATAACATTCATTCCGTAAAAGAAATGTTTAAGACACTTCCCCCCAAAGTTGCCAAGCCCCATTTTCTGAAGCATTGTAGCCCCCGAAGAAAACCCTCTTCCCGGAGAATACTTCCCCTTCAGTAGCATTATATTGTGACACTTTTAGCAAAACTCGCTCTCTATATATACTACCGGAATCGTCCCCGGGGACGATACCTACTATATAAAATATCATTGCGGCAACGTCCCCGGGGACGATTCCAGTAGTATATATATAAGGAGGGCGATTTTTTTTAGAAAAGTGTCAAATGTAATGCTGCTGAAGGGGAAATACTCCCCGGTAAGAGGGTTTTCTTCGGGGGATTCAATGCTTCAGAAAATGGGGTTTGGCAGCTTTTGGGGGAACTGTCTTAAACTAGTTTATTACGGAATGAATGTTATACTTGCTGAAATGTTATCGTCCCCGGGAACGTTGCCGCAGTTGTATTTTAAATAGGAGGCATCGTCCCTGGGGACGATTCCGGTAGTATACATAGAGAGAGCTACTTTTCATAACATATGAACGGTCTTAAACAAGTTTCTAACAGAGTGAATGTTATACTTGCCATTTTGTTACCTACGAATGAAGATTTTATTGTTTATTTACGTCTCATCAATGTACATACATATGATACAACATAAAACATCATAATTAATTAAAATATGAATCTATAAAACAGTACATTGCCACTCTAAGCAGAGTTATAAGAGACAATAATTATTCTGATATCATAGACATAATTCATTTACATTGACCAACATAGGTAAGTGTTTTAAAATAAAAATAAAAGGAAAACACCACCACTAATCAGTTATAAAGAGGAAATGTCTTAAAAACTGATAATAAAGTGAATTTATAAATGGGTGTGAAACCACAATGCTTGTAAATAAACACGATTTTTTTTTTCACGCGGGTTTTCACTGTCCACTGGTCAGTTTTCAGTGAGAGGGACAATAAGGGTAATGCATGTATTATCGTGTACTTTGTAAGTGTATTTAATAAACGGAATGAACATAAAAATAGAATTATTAGAATAATAAAGAAGAATACTACACCTTCAGAAACTTTATATTGCGATACTTTTCTGCAAACACTCTCCTTATATATATACTACCGGAATCGTCCCCGGGGACGATACCTCCTATGTAATATATCATTGCGGCAACGCTCCCGGGGACGTTGCCTTTTCAGTGACTATGAGATTCATTCCGTAAAAACAAATGTTTAAGACAGTTCCCCCAAAAGTTGCCAAGCCCAATTTTCTTAAGCATTGAAGCCCCCCCCCCCCGAAGAAAACCCTCTTCCCGGGGAGTTCTTCCCCTCCAGTAGCATTACATTGTAACACTTTTATAAAAAAATAAACGCCCTCCTTATATATACTACCGGTATCGTCCCCGGGGACGATTCCGGTAGTATATATAGAGAGACGGATTTTTCATAAATCATAAAACTGTCACAATATCATGCTACTGAAATGGGAAGTACTTCCCGGGAAGAGGGTTTTCTTCGGGGGCTTCAATGCTTCAGAAAATTGGGCTTAGCAACTTTTGGGGGAACTGTCTGAAGAGAAGTTTATACGGAATGAATGTTACTAGTATGTACTTACTGAAAAGGCATCGTCCCCGGGATTGTTGCCGCAATGATATTTTATATAGGAGGTATCGTCCCCGGGGACGATTCCGGTAGTATATATAAGGAGAGTTATTTTTTCAGAAAAATGTCACAATGTAATACTACATAAGTTTTTATGCTACATTCATTGATATGAAAAAATGCATTGATAGCGTATACAGAAATGCACTTTGGCTTAAAATGTACAAATTGGGAATTAATGGTAAAATGTTACGTGTAGTAAGATCAATGTATGATCAAGTAAGATGCCGTGTTAAACATTTGGATAAATATTCAGATTTCATGGAAATAATTGTTGGTTTGAAACAGAGAGAAATCTGTTCGCCATTGTTTTGGTCAATGTTTATTGAGGATTTGGAACTGTATTTGAGTTCACGACCCGATAGTGGTCTAAATTTCGGAGACATCACGTTGATTCTTTTTCTTTACGCCGACGACATGGTTTTAATGTCTGATTCTATAGAAGATCTTCAGCAAAGTTTGAATAAGCTCCACACTTATTGTGAACGATGGGGATTAAAGGTGAACACCGACAAAACTAAGGTGATGGTATTTAGACGGCGGGGTAGATTGAAAAGAAATGAACAATGGACATATAACGGAGATCAGTTAGAAGTCGTTGACAACTTTAATTATCTTGGCACAGTTTTTAACTCAAACGGACGTTTTGATTTAAATACGCAAATGTTAGTAGGTAAATCGCTTAAAGCAATGAACATTCTATTATTCAATACCAAATACTTTGATTTTACACCTAAAACTATGTGTGGTCTTTTTGATTCATTCTGTGTGTCTATTCTGAATTATTCGGCAGAAGTATGGGGTTATACAAAGTGTAAAGACATTGAGAGAATACACTTGAAATTTTGTAAACGTGTTCTTAATGTTAAAATGTGCACAAGTAACGCCGGAGTATACGGTGAACTTGCCCGTTTCCCATTATACATAAACCGTTTTGTTAGAATCATTAAATATTGGTTTAAGGATCTTAACACGAAATATTGTGTAATAAAGACAATATATGCACTAATGTTAAATGATGAGAAACAAAACTGGGCTCAAAATGTAAAAACTTTATTATATTCTAACGGTTTTGGCTACGTTTGGGAATGTCCGCTAAACATAGATGTGAACACTTTCATACCATATTATAAGCAACGGTTGATAGATAATTTTGTACAAGACTGGAACAGTAGTTTAATTAACAATAGTGTATTATTTGTTTACAAAAATGTGAAGCAAGACTTTGAATACGAGGAATACGCGAATACAGTGACAAATAAAAGGTATAGACATTTGCTAGCAGAGTTTAGACTGTCTACACATAAACTGCGCATTGAAACTGGGAGATATGGTCAAAATAGACTTGAAAGAAGTGAAATACGTTGTGAAATTTGCGGAACAAATGATATTGAGGATGAGTTTCACTTCATTCTGAAATGTAAAAAGTATAAAAATGTTCGAAAACGATATATTGATAAGTATTATTTTGATCGTCCTAGTGTATTTAAACTTGTTGAATTGTTTTCATCAAAGAATGTGCAGACCTTGAACAAATTAGCTTGTTTTAGAAATTATTGTGTTTTGAGAATAAAAGGGACATAATGATACAAAATTTGTATAGCGTCAGGAGTTATCTCCTGTGAACAAAACATAGGGTCTGAATACAGACTATTGTAAAGCGTGGATATTATAAAAATAGTTATATACATGCAAGGTCTAAATATTATGTACCTTAAAACCTGTTGAAGGGTGTGGCAAGCTTGTAAAGCGTGCATATTATAAAAATAGTTATAGATCTATATCATGCAAGTGGCTTCAAGAAATAGAGAAATTTATGAGGCTTGGATTGTCATTCAAGATATAATTAGTGAAGCTACTCTTTGGCCACGAGTAGTTAGACATCTTTTCTGGACACCTAACATCAGACATTTCCAGCGTATCGTTCTATGTGCATTTGTTTACGTTAAATCCAGAGTTATTCTATGAGTGGGTGGAACTGCTAAACTTGGCAAGAGATAGGTCTGCCAATAATCATTTCAGGGCCTTGTTTCGTTTGCTTTATGCTGGAAATTACAGTAGAGCGTTATATGAACATACGGTACGAATATCTAGATGGTAGTGTAAGACGCTATGTGCATGCGTCTCGAATATCTTTTGAATAATATTTATTTCATTTTTGTAAAATAAAAATTTGATACGTTCTCAGACGGTTAATTTCCACTGATTTTGAAGATTAATTAACTCCTGTGCGAAGTTGTTGTTGTAGCGTCATATGCAGACGACATATCAATGTCGCGTGAACATGCGATATTGTGATCAAAAGGTTAAAGTAAATGATTTAATCAGTTTAGTTAATTTGTGATTGAATGTTTTATTCGACACAATGAGTGTAAGTTTTAAATCAATTTTACTTCGCGAATAATTCCTTTTGTGTTAATATCACAAATTTTACAACATAAGAAATTCAATTATATATTGCAATTAATATCCTACTTCTAAAAAAGAAAGAGATGCGCATTTCTTCTTATGTTGTTGTTCTTACCTTTTTAAATTTTCATTTAAATATCAGTGTCAGTTTATGCCAGTTACAATGTATGTCAATTAAATATGAAATGAGAAAGGTTTCTATCGACCATATAATGTTGAAAGGCTTATGTGGAGAAGAAAAAGTGAGGAACGCAAGGTATTTATATAAAAACTTTGGTATAAATTTTATTTTTAGTTTTTAGATAATAAATTGCCAAAACTACGCAGCGCAGCGTAGCCCAAATCAAAACGAATAAAAAATAGATAATAACTTCAAACATGCCTCCAGATTTGGCTAAAAAGTAATAAAGTTTGGTGATATTATGAACATTAGAATATGAATTTTTGTTTCTAAAATATTTTAAAAGTTCCAAATCAAGAAAAAAAGATGACCGCGTCGGGAATCGAACCCCGGACCGACGCGGCAATAAAGAAAATTTCCCGTCGTCGTAACCAATACATTCAGCAGTGGCGTCGGAAGTGGGGCCGCAGGGGCCGCGGTCGCGGCCCCAATAATTTGCCCCAAAACGATTTTTTGTAAATTCATAAATTGGAGTCGCAGATCCGCGGACCCAATATTTTGTATTGTATGCTAAATTTTGCTTCGCGTTAAACAATACACGCTGTCCAGAGTAATGTGTTACTGTGGTGACGGTGACACGATCGGGGGGTGTTAATTGGAGTCATACACACGAGTCCGTGATTGTACTTAATTATGCATGAACAAATCAGCATGTTTTTAATTGGCATATCTTTAGTTAATGGTTTAGTTTATACCCGCCGCAAAGATCTAAGGTATTAACTTATAAAATTCAGAAGAATAATTATCATGTTTTTATTTAATGAAAGAGGTAAATTTCTCGCATACCAGAGGTCTACCGTGGTTCCCCCGGATGTACTTCTTCTTCTTCTACTACTACTACTACTACTTCTACTACTACTATTACAACTGTTACCAATACCATATAGCTGTTGTCTCCCCTGCTATTTATGTAAATTTATTGTAAAAGCAAATAATAGTCGAAATGAACTATCTACTCACCTGTAGATTACCAGTTAGCAAACAGAGTAAATGTATCTTAAGAGAACTTTTTATATTTCCTATATAATTAAGCATCTCACAGAGTTTAAATTGGAAAACATATCTCACTTTCGCTTTAATTCTGTTTATTGTCCACTTTGTATGATGAATTAAGGATTAAGTTAATAACTTCTAAATACTTCTTCTTTTTCAGCTCAGCACATTTGTATTGCTTTGATGGAATTATGTCTCTATTTTGTATTGCAAAAGTTTTCCATATGTGTTGTCATAATATTAGCCAATTTCATTGTATGCGTGACCTCTAAAATTGTATTATGTAAATCATGTGCAAGTTTAACAATGTACCTGTAGTGTATTGTCCAATTTATTTGACCTGTCAAAAATGGACCCGGCTTTCATTATATTCTGTTCGAGCCTATATAAGATTAACATGAAAGCCGGGAACATGTTTTGACAGGTCAATTAAATTGTACAATACTCGTTAAATAAACTTTCTGTTCTGATCTGTTCTGCTATCGATTTTCTGCCGTATCGGTCATGAGGTCAATTCTTCCTCATGTCTAAAAATAAAAGCGACAGGTAACTCTTAAATGCTATCTTGTAAAGATAGAGAACATATCAATCGTTTAAAATTAATAAATTATTGTACAATTTATTTGACCTGTCAAAACTTGTTCCCAGCTTTCATTATATTATGTTCACGATAATATAAGAGGTCAATTAAATAGTATAATACGTATGTAGGACTGTTAACACCAAATAGGAAGTGTAGGTTATTAAATTGAAATGTGTGCGGCAATGAGTTCTACGACACCATGCAAACGTAAGTAAACCTTTTTTATGTTTAATGTATATTACCGTTACGCTGGTAGATAGAGGATATTTGCGTACCACCCCAAATATTTTCAAAGTCCATTGAGATATTGCTTTCATATTTTGCATACTTGTTTACCATCATGACCCAAGTCTGTAAAAAGGAGGAGGCAACTCTATCAAGCATTTTAACTGAATTATGGCCGCTTTTCGACTTAGAATAAAATGTTAAAGTTTGCGTACCACCCCAAATATTTTCAAAGTGCATTAAGATATTGCTTTCATATTTTGCATACTTGTTTATCATCATGACCCCAGTCTGACGTCATGTCTGTTTACGCGCGTTTGTTTCCCGCGCTGAGATTAAAATTTGTTGCAGAATGCACATCTCAACGTAATTGAGCATAAAATAAAAAGAAAATTTGTTTGTTTTGAGTGAATATAGAATATATCTTACCCGGAAGTGAGAAAATGTTCACATTTTCACTCGCGCTACGCGCTCGTGAAAATATTTGAAATTTTCTCACTTCGAAGTGAGATATATTCCATATTCACTCAAAACAAACAAATATCCTCTATCTAGTTATGTAGACTGACTGGACCAGTCCTCGCCCAGAAAAAGGCATTAAAATTGCAATATTTTTATTTTAATAATATATATCAACTTCTTTGCCTCGTTAGTTCTACCCAGGCATTGCCCCATTCAAATGACCCAATTTAATGTAAACACTTACATCTGGGATTTCAAAATCGGGCACAACACCACTATACTGTTTCCATCGTTTTTCCAGGTGGACAGGACCCATGCTCGCTCAGTGGTATATTTTTTAAAAGAAAACCATTTGTGTATTAAATGACATGATTAACATTTAGTCTAATCTATCAGTATTCTCAAAAACATATTTACTTCCACAAAAAGCATGATAGCTATACAACAGAAGTTATCGTACCGTATTTACTGTAAAAACTAATGATGCAGCATTTTTGCTTAGAAGTTATGGGTAGGCTGCAAACGAATCACAAAATTGCATAAACAACATATTTTCAAATACATTTAAATGAACTAGAAGTGAAAGATATTTGGTAAAATTGTCTGTAATTGTTTTTGCCCTCGAAGCAGCATTTCGAAAACAATTTTGACAGCCGGGAGTCGACCAATATTTACTGATATAAAATCATTATTTGGTCTGATAGTTTGAAATAAACTGCATAAAATATTCATGCTATGTTTAACCTTTAGTTTTGCAACAGCTTTTAACCAGTGTTTTTGAAAATATTTATTTTAAGTCATGTTTCTTTTTGGCCACTTTCACTTTTGGTTTCACTTTCACTTTTACTTTTGTCTGCTGTCGACCTTGACCGGAACCGGAAACTCTTCAAAAATGAGGACAGAAAGTGGGACACAAAGGGTACAAAAAATAAACAACACATGTGATAAAAGTTTGCATCTTTATTACACAATCTGGCATCAAATTAAAAAGTGGGCGAGCATGTGCCTGGGCGAGCATAGGTCCAGTGACTCTACACTCGAAACTATGTTTTACACACTTTTCTCTTTAAAATTAGCACACATATTGTCCTCTTATATTTCAACAAAAATATATATATAATTGGTGCTATGTGAAAGGAATCTTATAGATATTTTCCTAGCACGGTTTACTTTGATTATTCTTTTTTTAGAAATACAAGACAATACCATTGATATCAAACATCATGGTAAAGAACTCCAAAGTGGTAATATAAGCTTTAATTTGTTTTAAATATCTTGATGAGGTTTAATTTTATCGCCAGTAAACGATTTTGATTGGGGCAATTTCCTTTTTAAATTTCAGCTTTTTCACGCCATCAATTAGAATTAAGACACTGACTGTTGACGTAATGTGTTAAGTATAGGTTAATAAATGGGAGAGCGGTGCCTTTGAGTGATAATGGCCCTGGCAAGGTGATAATAACCCGAGGGCTTTAGCCCGAGGGCTATTATCTTCTTCCAGGGCCATTATCACTCAAAGGCACCGCTCTCCCATGTATTTACCTGTTTATTACATGTTTACCTATAATATAGCAAGAAATGTTTTTTTTTGTGTCATTTTTATGGGTAGATACTTGCATCTTCTGGCACAATAAATTTCAGCTTTTCAGTTTCTATATTATTTGTATAAGAGTCTATTTACTGTATAAAATCAAATACCTGGATAGTTGTACTTTCTTGCTTATTGCATAATTTAGGGATAAAATACGATATTTCACGAAGAATACACGATGTTACGCTCAAGATGATAAAATAAAACGGAAATATTCGCTGTTTTACCTCCACGAAACGCCATGACGTCATTTCTGTTTACAGACGTTAATTTCCCGCGCTAACGCCAGGGCCATTATCGATAATGGCCCCGGGGCTTATTATGATAATGTGATAATGCATGACGCAATGCGATAATGGGAGAATTTTCAACACAAATTTGTTACTATTTATAGGTACTCATGTAATAAACGATAGTTATGGAATTTTCAGAATATCTTAAATAGGACAGACAGACAGACAGACAGATAACTTTATTTCACCCAAGGTATTATACAATACTACATGAGGATATGCAAATAAATTTGAATAAAGCCAAAACTAGTTCCGGTAGTAACCTAAAAAAAAAAAAAAAGAGTGCAATCAATTGTTAACAAATACATGTATATATGTATTGAGGGGGAACTCATTTACTCCTTTAACACAAATACATGATAAACTCACGATTAATAACAAATGCTAGAGAACAAATATGGAAAAAAGGTGTATAATTCATTGACAAAAGCATAGTAATACACACACACAAAAGAGATTACGAAAAATATAAGTTCAGTAGGAACTACATAATATGTCGCAATGATTTAAATTAAAGCGTGGGAGTACGTGGCTAGGCTTTAATGACCTGTCATTCTATATTTAGACAAAAATAAGTGCTTGCTTATATGGATCAATAACAGCGAATTACGGATAGGTCACACGTGTTCGGATTTACTCTAGGAAACAAGAGCTCAACAAAGCGGGACAATATACCCTCGACGTACTAGATCAGAGGAAAAAGAAGTAAACTAAGAATTTATTCCTTGCGCGCGCTTTTGTGTGTGTGGGGAGGGGGGGGGGGGGGGGGGGGGGGGGGGGGGGGGGGGGGGGGGGGGGGGATGTAATGTGGCAGTGTGTGTACGGAGAGGGGGCAGGGTTCTGCACTTTGCAAATCATCTTATCACCATCCACCTGTATTCCAAGTTTTAAGTCAATATCTGGAATAGTAATGCTTTGAACACAAAATACAAAGTACATATTTGAACTCGGTTTGTGACCTTGACCTTTGATCTACAGACCAAGTTCATCTGCAATGTACATCTTCTCATCACTGCCTACTTATACGCCAAGTTTGAAGTCAATGTCTTGGATGGTTATCAAGTTATGCTCTGCACACAAAATATGACAGACATATTTGACCTTGCTGTCACCTTGACCTTTGACCTACAAACTTGATCTATCTGCGACTATGATTTTTAACCAACCGACCTGCTTCATATGTAATATGCACTTTGTCTCATCGCCACTTACCTGTATGCCAAGTTTAGTCAATAATTTTAACAATTTTTCAAGTAATATTCCGGAAAAATGGGGGTCAAATTTTGAACTTCGAGCTACATTTGTGATCTTGCCCTTGCTTGAACCTACCGACCTGGTTTATGTGCTATGCACATGTCTCATTGCCATCTACCAATATGTCAAATTACAAATCAATACCTTGAACGGTTATTGAGTTATGCTCCGGACATGAATATCGCGGACGGACAGACTGACAGACGGACGGACCCACACGTTATCACATAAATACGTCCGTTTTACTTTTAAACGGGCGTAAAAATGCATTTTCCATGCTAAAATTTTGTACAAATTCTAAAATCTTTTTTCTTTCGCAGTTGTGATTTTGTCCGATACAGTGGGATAATTACATTTTTGGCCATAGAATTGTAAAAGGATCCTTCCCTTAAAGACCTTTAGAAGGACCACTGACAACAAAGTAATAAACTGCTCTGTTAATGTCACCTGTGATCTAAATTTAACTAAAACGTATCCAAAATTTACGAAATATGCAGAGCATAATCAAAGAGCCATTCTCTGAAAAAAAAAAAGCCAAATATACTGTTTATTTATTTACTAATGCTATTGAGCGTGTCCCATTCGATGCTTGTTTTCTTCAGTCAAACAAGGATCCACAGTTCAACATTTACCGCGTTTAAAAGACATTATGTATATCTATACAACTTGTAAGTAACACATTTTTTACAGTTAATGACTGTATTCATGCATCTGAACAAAAAATAATGAGTTTCTTTGTAATCCTTAAATTTCTTTCCCTGTCAACCTCTGTTTTCGGTTTGCTACATGCAGTGCGATTGGCTGATTTGAAACGGGATAAGTGAACGGAAAATCAAAATAAATAAAATGATTTTCGATTCTATCATTTCTACGCTGATTACAAGCAAACCATAAATGAAAGTCCCAATGAAACATCAAGCTGTGGTAACTAATACAATGCTAAATTCTTATTACAAACAAGATGTAAATGAGAATTGCCGATAGATAATCTATAGGCCACTTGAGGGGAACCGGAAGTCAGAAGTGAGACAAAATGACAGAAAACTGCTGACAGAGAAGAACGATTAAAATTTATCATGAAATTGAACTTATTGAAGACAGTAAGTGGCATTGTTTTAAGATGTTTTTGTATTAAATGGTCTTTTAAACGTAAAAAGTGTTGAACAGCAGATCCTTGTTTGAAGGAAGAAAACGGGCATCAAATAGGACACGTGTACAGTAAGGTAGGTAGGTAGGTAGGTAGGTATCGAGGGAGGCAGGCAGGCAGGCAGGCATGTACTAGATAGATTCTTTATCATCCATATACATCAGAGCTGCAATTATTATACAACATACACATATACACAATGTAGACGGTCATTCTTACAAGAATTAAAAGAGACTATCACACATATAATCTAATAATATATAAATCTTATAAGTTCTCATATTTTACACAATTCATATCAATTGACAGATTCTTTTGACCTAGTTTTTACCTCAGATTAACTGTTCTGTAATACGACCTAGATTTAGATATCACAGAGACAAGCTTCATACCATGTTTTATTTAAATTGGGTAGATCATTAAAAAACTTTTCCGCAATCTGACCTACTGACAAAGTGTTTTACCATGATGTCAAATTACAATTTATTCTACACTTTAAGCAGACAGAAAAATCTGACCAGATCTCATCGAGAAACGTGGCCTATTTTGTGTTAATAAGGTATTTCTATGATTTGATCTTGTGGCCTTATTTTTGACCGTGATAATCCAGTTTCAAAAAATGCATAGAGAAACATTGTGACAAAGTTTTATGACGCTTGAAGGAAAATGTGGCCATAAGAGTGTTTACAGGGTTTTTCTTTACTTTAGCTTGTGGCCTAGTTTAAGATCTTAGGTAAACTAGTTTTGAATTTTTACCTAAATTCCATACAATTAAACATGATGACAAAGTTTTATGAAGATCAAGTGTTAAGGTGTTCACAAGGTTTTCCTCAAATTTGACATAAGCTAAGGCGATTCTAAAATAGACCTAAATATTAAAGAGACAAACGTTCTCATAAAATTTTGGCCTCTAGAATATTAACAAAGCTTCTATATGATTTAACCTAGTGACCTAGCTTTTAATCTCAGGTAAGCCAATTCTATATCTGACCTAGATTGCAAAGAGACAAACATTCGGACAAAAGTTTTGAAGATCAATTAGAAAATGTGGCCTTTAGAATGGGATATACTTAGACACTTAGCTTTTAACTTCAGCTATCTTATTTTATTTGTTTGTTTGTTTTGGGGTTAACGCCGTTTTTCAACAGTATTTGTTATGCAACGGCGGACAGTTAACCTAACCAGTGTTCCGTGATTCTGTGCCAGTATAAACCTGTTCGCCGCAAGTATCTGTCAACTTCCCCACATGAATAAGAGGTGGAGGACGAATGACTGCAGATACAATGTCAATTTTTTTTTATCAAATCGTCACGGAGAACAAACGCCCCGCCCGGGGATCGAACCCACGACCCCGCGATCCGTAGATCTGCGCTCTCCCTATTGCGCTAAGCGGGCGGGCTTATCTTATTTTTAGTTCCCTAGATTTCAGACATACATTCTGACAAGGATTTATGAAGAGCAGGTAGAAGATGTTGCCTCTTGACGCCCAAAGTCGTTAATAAAAAGCAACTGCCTTACCAAAATGTTGAAATATTTTTGTCATAAGAAACCATTCAAAGTTAAACCTACTAAAAATACAATGTTTTCTGCAAAAAATAGCGAAAAGTCAGCAAACCACTTCCCTTGTTTAGGCGTTATGCATTGTTAAAATATACCGTTCTTGTTTGTATTTTTGCGTTAATGCGACATTTATCTGCACTAATTCATGATTTTGTGGATACATACAGACAAGGAATTAGTCGTGATTGGAGCTACAATTATTTATACGACTTTTGATTATCATGATTCCTCTAACATTGTAAGTTAACGTTGGCTTAAAGTTATAAAAGAATATTACCTCGCAAGTTTGCTAGTAAATTTTATTGAACGAACATTTAACTGTTAAAAACATACATGTATTTAAAAACATTTATTTATCAAAAGGCAAATTGCAAACATAATTAGCTCATGAAATCATAGATATACTCTTACGATACCATAAACATATACATCTGTTGGAGCAATTTGAATATTTTATGCGGCCTGCCTGTAAGTTAAGGTACACTACAAAAGTAACGTAAGTATCATTAGATTGAATGACGTGGGTACAAGAAAAAACATAACATTCGAGTTAATACATTCAAGTTAGGTGTATTATGCGGCAAATATGATTGTTATTTAACATAATGTATCCAATAACTCGAATTTAATTTCATTTAAGCATCTTTTTTGGAAACATTTATGACAATCAACCATAACACATACAACTATACAAGAATATTTCTTAACAACAAATATTTCTGTTGTGGTTATACTTTTGTAGTAAAACCGTTGACCTATCATCAGCATAATCTTATGCACAATATGACAATAAAATCTGATAAAAAATATGTTGATGATGACGTATGTATCCCAAATTAAGTATAACGAATCAGTTCAATTGCGGACACCGAATTTTGTGTTCAAGATTGTCATCAATTCAAAGTCGACCATTGTAAATCAAAAGCACAAATACTTGTTTATTCAAATTAATTATTTCTTACGATTGTTAAATAAATGACTCGTATTTTCAAAGGCGGCGTTGATAATCTCGTCCTGTTTGTATACGTGTAGGGTTGCAGCCTTTATAACAAGTGCTTTTGCCATTGTATCCACAAATCACACAATCACACAACATCAAGCTGTATATAATGAAATGCACGCAGAAAAGTGCTTAATTAGATGTAGCCACAAGTCACCGCGTCCGAACGTTTCCAAAAATGAAGTTTAGATAATTTTATTTTAGTTGAGCATAACTACACTCATGCACCAAGCATCACCACAATCAGACAATTCTACATACAAAATTTTATTCAGAATTAACAGTTCCATAAAGTATGTATTTACTGTAAAGACTTTTTAAAAATCTATTTACATTCTTGAAAATTATTTAAATATGTACCATGCTTGAAACAATTTTTATGCCCTTTTACTAGAAGATTTTTACCTTAACAGTATTTTAAGGTAGCTGTTTTATTTTTAATGTAGCAGTCCTAAGGCAGCGATGTGTTTATATTTTAAGGTATCAATTTTAATAGAAAACGAAAATAGCGTAAAATAAGATGGCATACATTCTTAGTCAGCACTACAGACACTATCTTTTCGGTTTTGCCTGTGCTTGAACAACCGAAGCCTATACAACAAACTAAGAAACAAACTCTCAAGACTCCGAAAGGAACCATGTACATTTTCACAAGGAATATATAATGTCATATTATGACATTATTAAACATTCCTTGTGAAAATGTACTGGGTTTATTTCGGAGTCTGGAGAGTCTGCTTCTTAATTTATTTTTTTTCTTCTCTCCTTTTTCTGTTTGCTCAAGAATTTAGCAGGAAGGTAATATTTTCCTTATCTGATTATCTCCTTTTTCTAAGGAACGCACTGCCTTTAGCCTTCTGATGTTCTCGATACACCTTTTGAACTTCAGCCATCAATGTTAAGATAATGTTAACCTGATATGCAACCCACCACAAGTCAGCAATGAGTACAACAGTAACGTATGTATTGATACATACGTTACCGATCACTATGCTATAGGTACCACGGGTATGCTGTTTCCAATTATTTTGTTTTCAATAAAATGTCAAACATGTATCTTTATAATCAAAATTCTCTGACTGAAGACCAATTTTGTAAACAAAACCTTATAATTAGAAATAAATATCAAAGCATGTTTTTATCATATTTTAAACATAAAATTTGCATAACATGTTTTGAACAAAAATAGTATAAAAATAAAACTTTTCAGCAAATTCAGCAAAAACGCCCGAGAGTTTTATCTTGGAACTTTAACTTCAAAAAATAAAAGAAGCATCATGTTGTATAAAATGGACTTTCAATAAAATATCAAGTATCTAAAGATACTTACGTTACCATACGTAACGTATGTATCAATAGTTTGTACAGTGTTTATGGCGTACTCATTATGTATAACAACACAAATTAAATTCAAACAAAAATATAATTGTCATGTAATCACAAACAGGTTTTTCTTTAAGATATATCAAATTTACTTACTATTTATACCATACTTTATTAGCGGGGCCCTTTGAACATTTTCAGAAAAAGAAAACACGTCTTCAAGGACAAATGTGCGACTTTACATTTGTGAAATCTGCTTTTTATGACGTAGACGATACGAAGTGACGACATTATCAATTAAAACTGAGTGACACTTTCCTGTAATATCTTAAATTAGGTTGGTCTCGTTTGTATCGATCACGTTTGTATCATTTTGCCATTTCTTACGCCATTTAAATTAATTAAGAAGGACCTCATAACAGATTTATGGAAAATGAATGCACCATTTTGGCGTGAAAAAAACTAAACTTAGTTCAACATGATTTGCTGTGATTTTTAATTTTTAGAATAAAGATAACGTTTGTATCATGGAAACTGGAATCCTTACATAAGGAAAGTCTAAGTGAAAATATATCACTACTAAATGTATCTTGTATCAAATGTTATAACGTGAAGTTGTAACAAAACAAGAAAACAAACCCTTTGAAGCCATAAAAATGCTAATCTTTTTATGTCAAGCTCATATATACATAATATTATAGATGCATAACGTAGGTGTCCCTTCATCGGCGTAATATTTGTTTTATTGTTTAGGAATAGTAATAACACAAACATACATATTATGAAACAGTTATTAGTAATTAGGGAATATGTATTCTTTGCATTTACTTAAAATCCGTCATTAACTCTTAAAGCGATCGAGCGTTATTAATTTTTGTATAAAATTTCCGCATGGCGTCAGTAACGTTTGTATCATTTCATACAGATTTTAGTACTTTTCTTGGATGATGGATCAGGTAAATCCAGTTGATATTAGTTAACATGAATAAATTTAATTTGCTCCTGTTGCCTATGTTTAAACGACCGCAGTAAGGAACACTCGATTGTTCGTCATTAACGACTTTGGGCGTTGAGTGTAAGCACAGTTTTACCATTTATTGACCTACTAACCTAGTTTAAGACCTCAGATGTTTCAATATTTTACATACCCTAGTTTTCATAGATTTTAACATTCAGGGTTTTGTATGGTTTGCCCCATTGATCTTTTTTTACCTCCCTAGAATTTTAGAGACAAAGTTTTACGAATATTAAGTGGAAAGTATGGCTTCCAGAAAGCTTACAATATTTGTTTATGACTTGACCTAGTGACCTAGTTTTTCACACTATGTAACCCAGTTTTAACATTGACCTGTATATAGTCCTACATAGATTCAAACAGGTTGACAAAACTTAATGACAATGAAGTCTAAAGTGGTAACAAGATGTGTAATATTTGTAAACAATTTAGTTCGACGTAATCTGAACTTAACATACAAGCATTAATAAATTACAATGTAGACATAGTGCCTAAAATGTTAGATTATGAAAAACAATTTAAAAAAATGATGCTTGTTGCTGATATGTAACATTTGAGACTCAATATAATACTTAAGTCTTGATTTGGTCAGTTTTAAGCATATTATTTAAGATTTTCTGAAACTTCTTATTTAGACCCGTAATAGAGTACCTCCTTTTTGAAGAGTATTCAATTCCTACAAGAAACCTACTTTGACTGAAATTTTACAGGGGGCGTAGGTTCAAGCCCCACTGGGACCAAATATTTTTTCCTTAATTTCATTTTTCCTAGTAAGTTTTTACTTTTTTTCAAGACTTATTATTAATTTATTGTACAAAAGTGGAAATTTTTCCTTTGATAAGCAATTTCTTGCTGTTCAAAGTGAATTTACCTCTGAAACAGAAGGGGGTAAAGTTAGACATCTTTAAAAATACTGAGTTACATGCGGTAAAAGTTCTCTATTTTGCCTTTACTCCTTAGATTACATATTGTGGAAGAAATATAGGTAGGTTTTACTTCTGCCCCAATATTACTTTGAATGAAGTGACCAAAATTTAAAACAGTCCCACAGGACTCGGCCAATTCAATGTTGGAGTTAGAATTCTGTCTCATTAAATCCGTTTACTTGAGGCATCCTAGAAAAAATGATATTGACAGTTTTATTTTGTGTTTTATTATTATTTACCAATAGTTTGGTGTTTCTTTTATTAAATTAATAGTATAATGAATTCTCTGCAAATGTTATGGACAGTGGCCATCACTTTGCAATTTGTCTCTACTTGAACTTGCGGAAATACCATAAATTATACAGAATTTATAAAAAACGGCACGGTAAAAGATGTTTAAAATTTGCAACACAATGCAAAACACAGTCAACTTTAAGAATATACCTAGCAAATACCATTTTTTAAACATTACTATTAGGGGTCCAATACCTCAATTTCCATTTAGCTGCTCTTGCAGATAGTCCTACCTATCAAGTAATTGATAAATATTTAATCCCCAATTATACCTGGATTATTGCGGGAAGAACTTATCTCAATGTAAAAGAGGTGTCAAATACATGATTATTGTGTGACGTTATTGTGTGACGTCAGAAAATGTTTTAAGTCTAATAATATAAATTCAGAGCAACTATTTAAGCTGAAATTTAGATATAATGTTATTTATCGCATAGTGCGGCAGTTTTCCTTTGATCTTTGCAGTATGTTAAACATGGTAACGCACATTAATACTACAAAATCTGTGCTGATATTTTACAAAACTGTTCCGATATATATCAACACAGAAAAATCTCTATAGAGTTTCATTAGAAAAAAAAAACTGTTGCGATATATATCAGCACAGTAAAACTGTTCCGATATATATCGCAACACTTTTTCTCTATTGAGGTCCTATCGAGGGAGTATAATTTTTTCCTTTCAAAGAAAAGATGATTTTAGCTCCAATTTACAGTTCACAGAGAAAGAATTATCACAAACACTTACATTTATAAAGTAAAAGAATAAATAAACTAGAATATTTCAAAAACTCGATAGTTATTGCCAAATTCAGAAATACATGAAATATATGAAATTCTGAGATTTCTCAAATATTTCTTTTTCTTTGATTTTTTTTTACAAACAAAACAACAAGTTTTACAATGAAATGCAAAGATTTAAAACCAATGCAGAAATCTGTTGGATACTTCTATCTGGGGAACACATTTTCTAAAACAGAAGTTTTAGTGTCAGCGAGGCGCAGAAAGTGGATCAAAAGAGTAAAAATAATAATAAACAAATTCAAATGAAAATAATATATAAATTTTAATGATAAAACTATGCGATAAAACAGTTATAATATGTAATGCTCGTGTGTTACGAGGATATATCAGAGCTAGGGGTACCTCTCGGTATTTTTCTCTGCACATATCTGTCTCGGCCTACCGGCCTCGACAATATGTGCAGAGAAAAATACCCTCGATGTACCCCTAGCTCTGATATATCCTGGTAACACACTCTCACACATACTAAAGTCTGTCCCACCTATCTGGTTAACATCATTTTTAAAATTATGATATGCGTTATGACGCCCTAAAATATGTTTTTATATAGCGCAGATCCATATCTCTAGGCACTTTTTTCATTTTTCAAAAAAAAATTTTTTTGAAGTTGATATGTTCAATTTTGTATTTTTCTCCATAGACCGTAATGCTAAATGACGTTGCGTCGCTTTTTGTATATAAACAATATGGCGGCGCCCTGTAATATTTTTTTTAGGGGACAACTCAAAATTATCGACGTTTAAATGTATTAGAAAATAAAACTCGGGCCGAGTTCACTCTGTATTGCTAAAAAAGTCTCACTGTTGTTTTATGAATTCAAATAAATGTTATTAATAAAAGATGATACGGGGAACAATTGGCATGTTTAATTTCCAGTGTTACAGAGTAATTTAAACATATTTTTGATGTTTGAGTATTAATCGTTAGTAGATCAAAATGTTTTAAGAGCTTCCCAAAATTTGGGTCGATTTTAAGATTAATGTTACCCGTAAAGCAGAAAAAGGTAGAATATCTTACCCTTTCTCATGCCCAGCTTAATTTTCCCTCGTGCGTATCTGGGTCGACAGCATTTGCGTTATGAATTGTTTTTATTTTTTAAAAATACTTAAATATAACTTGCCTAGATCTACCTGCATATTAATAAAAAGACATATCTTAGATGATAACGCTTTGAACATTCTCATGAACAGAATACGGACAAGATTCCCGATTTCCGGGATTAACCAATTGACATAGTGGAAGAAACACTGGTATTTATAGTTCCGAATTTAATAGCGGATATCAGTTACTTGATATTTTTATCATGAAGTTTGTCTTGATAACTTTGTCATTTAATCTTTTTTTTTTTTTTTTATAAAATTCATTCTAAAATAAATACTGAATACACAAATCGCCGGCCGGCGTCAAAAATCTCGTTTCTTAACTTTTAGGATATACAAAGCAATCCTTTTTTCATGACAACACGTGCTTTAAGCAAAAATAGCATTATCGGTTAGGCCTGTACTTAAATTATCGCACATATACGAGATTTTAGCATGACATAATCGTAATAAATTGAAATGTACGTGGAAACAACCCGATATCTTAACGTCTGTTTTGAATTAAGATTTAAAAATTGTCGTTAGGCCCTACGACATTTTTGCAGAACTTTCATTAGCTAATTTTTTAGTAACTACGATAAAGTGGCTTATTTTCGGGATGTAAGATATGGATATGTAAGTCAAGGTAGCCGGCTTTGATAAACTGTATTATAAAGGATCATTATTTTAGTTAAATAAATTACATTTCTTGTGATTAATTATTTAAGATCTTTTCGTGATTTACCTATTTATTTCGCCGTATTTACTCGCTCATATCATATCGGCCGATATTGTGTTTAGTTGTCAACAAATGATCAGAGTGTCTTTATCGTCATCGGCATGTTTATAGCTTCCTAAAGTAAAGTCTTTAATAAAGTTTTGTAGTTTGTTACATGTTGAAAATCTTTTTTGATAGAAGATGTCAATTATCGGCGGTCATTTAGAATTAGGTCTTTTGATATGTAATTATCTTACAATACAATTGCCTTAGAATAAAGAGTTCATCATTTTGTTCAAACAAACAATAAGAACCAATCAATCTAAGATTATTGACTTATGTTCATGTATGATATGTAGATACAGAGCTGGCTACCTAGACCTTTAGACTAAAGGTTCCGGTAGAACCGGCTACCTAGCTACTGCCAAATTGAAAACTGAGGATCTTTCATAATATCAATAGAGGTCTGAAAGTTCATTATTATGATAGTAACTGTTATGCCTAAGTTCTTGCAAAAATATTACTCATTTGTGTTTTATAACTTGCTTTCCTTATATTATATAAAGATTGCCCTCTTTTTGAAATCATTCAGAGATAATAAAATCTGGAAAGTAGATCCCTCGGAAGCACCGAGAACAATGCAAACAGTGAAAATTGCAGACTCGGTTTGATTGAGTCTGTTCATGAGCAGTAATGGAAAATGCAACACTGCCCACGCCCCCTAGTACCGGCTTAAGCAGTATTCAATCTTCAAATCTAAATGAGTTGAAATCAATGATCCCGAAGGACCAGAAAATATAACAACACTGAGATGAAGTCGGGGCGACTTTTAACACCCGCTGTTGTGAAGTAAATAAAACACGGATTACCACTGTATGTGTAATGTTGGTTCGTAAATGTGACTTTAGATACATATGTTTTATAGTTCTATTCAGTCTATAATTCATGAAGGTCGAAATATCTACCAAAAATATTTCATATTAATGCATGTACAAAAATTATCCTTCATATTCAAAAGAACCCGATTACGTTCAACCTCGTAAACCTGTTTGCCAGGAAGGCGGTACACGATGTTGAAAGTTGAGACTTTGATGATGAAAAGCCGAACCTACAATGATGAAAAGTCCAAAATACAATGATGAAAAGTCGGATGTATGATGGTGAAAACTCGAATCTACGATGATGAAAACTCGAAACTACGATAGTGGAAAGTCGAAACCGCGAAACCACGATGGTGAAAATACGAAATGATTTCGACTTTCAGCATCATAGTTTCGTGGTTTCGACTTTTAAACATCGTAGTCTCGTTCTGACGTTGCTTCGAGCTCACATACGTTATGAGGCGATGGCCCTACCGGAAGACCGTGCGTAGACATCATGGGCGGATCCAGCCATTTTTCTCAAGTGGTGTTCCGACCGAACCCTTACCATGGCAAACATGTGTCTGTTTATATTTAATAATTTGAGGTTATTTATGTGGATGTTAGCCGTTTACAAATAAAGAGTTGTCAATAAGTATTTGTTGAACAGGCTAAAAGAGGAAATAGCGGGGCATACTCCCCCTGAATATTTTGAAATTCAGCGTTTCATTTCCTGCATTCTGGGACGTTTCAGAAGCATTTAATAACATCTTTTCCATTGCCATTGTATATACAATATACCCCTTATTTTCACATTTTTATGAGCTCACCTGTTAAATTAAAAGGTAGAATTATTCGTATCTTTGAGATAATTAACATAAATATGAATTAGCGCTCTACGTGAAGCAGCCCCATACACTTTGAATGCGGTCCCTAATGTTGCCTTTTCGAAAAATCATTATCTTTCCTTCTTCTCTTCTTTCCTTTTTTTAGGATTTTCCAAGGGGTCCGGACTACCGTACCCTCCCCATCTGGATCCGCGCATAGTTAAGCTTACCTGGACCGCGCATAGTTAAGCTTACCTTTTTTACCATAAAAACAAAATTTCGGCTCCATTTACACAATTTGGTAAAATTATTTTTTTTTCGAAATTGTGACTTTAGAGCGGTATTTACACAGGACAAAAATTTGACAATATCAAAACTATAGAATTATAAATTCTTTTCAACTTTCAAAACCCTTAGAGATGTTTAAATGATGTAGATCTACATTCTAAATCGATCTGGCTCTATAGCATTTGACCCGCGATTCACGCTCTGAACATTACGGATTTATAGTTGGCAGGGGCGTAGCTGGCTTTTTCGTCCTGAACAAAAGTTTGTGCATAAAAAATCTGAACCCTCGGGAAGACGTAGCCATATGCCTTTGCTTTTTTATCGTTAAATTTGTTTTATCAGTTGTCACAAGTTCAAACGAAGATGGAATGCAGACGGAGAGAACTTTGCTTTGCTTTAAGTCACGATCTAGTATCTCAGATGTGAAGCCGTTGATCCCATCTTATTTTTAAATACACTTCATGTGTGTGTGTGTGTGTGTGTGTTTTTTTGTTTGTTTTTTTTTTCATCACGTTTCCTTAAAAACTCTTTCGATTTCGCTAATGCACGGGATCCCTCTCACATGCAGTCGACAAAATTTTGCCTCTTTGCCTCACAGGATCTCTCTTAACTCCCTTTACCCGGCACGGGAACCCTCTCTGACAATTTTCTATCAGCACCGGCGCCCTCTCAATTTAACTTCAATGTTAGAATTATGAGATTGTATTCATATTTTTTAAAAGTTGCACAATAATGCAGACTTACAAGTGTGGCCCCTCTTTGTATCAAATCAAATTATACAAATTCTAGTTTAAGTGATTTAAGGATCATTCTAATATTTTTAACATTTTCTTTTTATAAACATAGAAGGGTTTTACCGTGTAGTGTTTTGCCGATTGAAACATGTTTCACAAAATGACCTACTTTTGGTAATGCGTCCATTTACGCCTAAAAAGGATTCCAGATTGAAATCCCTTCAATGGAAATAGATTTTAGTTTTGCCTGCTTTGTGGGCAAATAAATTTTTTTTTCCGTTCATATGCGTCGTAATTAGGCCCTAATCATCTCTCTTATCTCACTGGTCAGGATAAGGCGGACCCGACGATGCCATTTTCAAATTTAGTGCCAAAATATTTAGTGCAGGGTTAAAAAGCGCTTATAAAATGTTAACTACAAGCTGCAAGCAATGTCTATTTTCCGACATTAACAAAGTTGCAGGGCGATATTTTGCGGGGCCGTGGTATACGAGCGAGATAATAGTTAAACTACTGGTATCTGTTTTTATCAATCATGGAAATAAAATTAATAAGCTCTAATTACATGTTCAATACGGATTTTTAGATTATCATACCCCGCCCGCTTAGCTCAATAGGGAGAGCGTCGGTCTACGGATCGCGGGGTCGTGAGTTCGATCCCCGGGCGGGGCGTATGTTCTCCGTGACGATTTGATAAAAGACATTGTGTCTGAAATCATTCGTCTTCCACCTCTGATTCATGTGGGGAAGTTGGCAGTTACTTGCGGAGAACAGGTTTGTACTGGTACAGAATCCAGGAACACTGGTTAGGTTAACTGCCCGCCGCTACATAACTGAAATACTGTTGAAAAACGGCGTTAAACCCAAAACAAACAAAAAAACAAACAAAGATTATCATAAGCTCCTATAGCCTTACCCCACTTTCAATTCCTTTTTTATTGCTTATTTAGCATTTTTATTTTTCGTTTTCTCGGATATCTGCAGGCCCAGGCCTGCCGTGCCTTAAAGAAGCGTACGCCACTGATTAGATGAACAGTACTTAAGGCAAGTCTACTGTGACGTCATTCAGTTTTATGTCATTTGTGATGTCACTTTCAAATCGGACGCGATAGAAAAGTGTAGTGTGTTTTCAAAGCAGTAGTTTTATGGAAATTAATTTTGGAAAGGGTAATATATCGAGGATAATTCTTTGAAATACATTCAATGGGAAGGAAGGATTCGTAGAATACAGGTTATTTTTTGAGCCATGCGTATGAAAAATGGTGTAATCAACGCATTGTTTCATATGTATGGTGCAATTGGTGCCTGAATATCATCTAGAGTGCCGGAGCCACTTACTGAGTGTAATTGTTCGACATAGAACAAAAATGAAGTTGTATTCCGATTGGACGGTGGAAAAATAAATTGGGAATTGATAATTTGTAGAAATCTAAATCGGACATTGGGATACAGCATACAGTTAACTTGGAATTTGAAAGTTGCATGTGAGTAAATTTGTCTTCCTTGCATTTGAAATTTGTTTTGAATATACGAACTGTTCAATCTGTTGAGCTTTCAAGGTATTTCAGTACAAAACGACGATTATTCATTTTTAAATCCATTTTGAGTGGCTCCCCAAGTAATTCACGTGAACATTCATGTTCTCCTCCTTTTTAGAGAGTAAACGCCAATGGCGGCCGATTTTTTACAACAGTGAGCTGCCGTTGGAAAAATATATGTGGCATTCATTTAGCAATTCGAGTACTTAGAGAAAAATCCTTGAAATTCTCGAGGGTGACTTTTTTGTAGTTTAACTAACGCTATTTACTTTACCGATAGCTGCTCCAGTTTTGTCACCGTGCATCCAAGTTGATGTTAACCGATGGGATGGGACAGACTTTATAACTATTACTTATACCATATCACACATCATATATAAAAACAAGAAAAAAAAACGCTTCAGGATTTACCATGAAAATTGACATTGCAGTGAAATGACTTATCACTAAATTTTTAATCATACATTTACTTCGTTATTCCTATCAACTTGTCCCATGCAGGTATACAGGTAAATGCAGGATATGATTAAAATTTGTGTCATTGATTGATCTCTAGTACTATACAATGATAATCGTGGACTTACATATGCAGCTTTATCTGATAAAACTACATTGACGTAGATATACATGTAAATGATAGTTATCAGGTCACATTTGAGATATATTTATTCACCAGCACCAGGCCAAACACAAATATTATTAACGTATCCTATATTTACAGTGTAATTGACAGACTCATAATCGTGAAGGGAAAATACTAGCCCTTTTCAATCGTCCATTTCTTACTTAAAACATGAAATTTGACGAATGTATTCTAGTTACAAATATATTTTTACTATACCGTAAAAGTGGGCAGACTAACGGCACTGGAATTGAAAAGAATTACGGAACCCTGTAAATATATATATATTTACAGGGTTCCGTAAATGTGGGCAGATTCTTTTCAATTCCAGTTTCCAGTACCGTTAGTCTGCCCACTTCTACGAGTATATCTGCCTACATCTACGGTATTTTACGGAATTAATGAATCTAAAGATCAAACGTACGTCTGTCCACTTCTACGGTATAGTAATATATAAAAGTGAGTAAAATCCTTGTGCAGGTATAAAATATATAAAAGTACAATTTCCAAGGAATAACAGCAGTTCTGCCTGAAGATATGTACAATTGAAAGCGCTTGCAGTGAAAAATTATTGAAAAAAACTCAGAAGTCTACTGCTGCTATTCCTTGGAAATTGAACTTTTATATATATATATCGGAAAAAAAGATGAAATAAGATGCCTTTATTTTTTCCATATTTAATAATTCCAATCCAATTAAGTAGTTTAAAATAATGTATCTCGACCGGAGAGAGAGAGAGTTTATTTTGAATCGTGCACATGCCACTTTTTTTTCAAACTTACATATTGCAGAGAAATTGATTTCTGGACTTGGTGCCAGTGGATAAAGTAAAATTGACACAACTAATGCATATATGCCATATATCGTACAGAATTATTAATTAATATAGCTCTATATCTTTTTTGTACTTGTTGTTATATGACAATCGGTCAATGGTACGGCCATCAACTTCATGAAACATTGAGTGGCATTTTTAAAGCAGTAATGGTGATTCTGAAGAAGACTTCTTCAGATAATTTAACAACTTATTCATTTATACTTCAGCAACGTTAAAGTCATTTTTCCCACAATATTGGGAATGGCCTTTGAACGATGTAGAAAGTAAAAAGCTAGAGGATTTTTTCTGGCAAGAATACGAATGCCAGGACAATGTGATACTCCCGGAGTTAAAGCAAATATTTGCTGCATTTCATCTCACACCGCTAGCATCGGTAAGTAATCTGTTTGGTTTATTTCGGCTGTAATGTTTGATTAAAAGGAATATTAGAAACATCCCGGTACAGTAGTCTTTAAAATGTGTAGGTGTGATATTTCTTTGCTTACTTTTGTAAAGAAATATTTTACGGACGAATTTAACAGCAGTATGGGTTCGAGAACCAAATGTACAGAAACGGTTGTATGCTACCTCCTAACAAAACACTTTCGATTGCCAGAATTTACCTATTTTGATAAATTTTATTAAATTAAAGGCCAGGTAAAATTGCACCAAGTCGTCTTTGCCATTACGCCAAGCCAACATTCTTCAATAGAAGAATAGATACATTTGTTATTGTGGCCCAGCATTGAATGCACAGATCGTTTGCGCTACAAAGATTGCATCACTATAATTCCTTATCCTCCTGCCGTACCCGTCCCGTGAAATAGCATAGAATTTATTTCTAAACACTGGCATTTTTTGGCATACGATGGCCATTGAAAAATAATGACAATCACACGCTTCCATAGAAGTTTGACAGGCAAGAAATGCATGTTTTACAAAGATGATACATGAATGTTTCCTTTATAATCCTACAAAGTTTTATTGAAAACAATCGTACCGTTTCGGAGATATTTGGTTTTGTATCAGGTGTAGACATATACAAAATATATGTAGCTTGAAAAGCGAGAAAATATTCTGCAATAAAAGCGTACATTAAAGTCTATTGTTCTTTAGAAATAACTGTAAGGCAGATACTCAGTGAATAAAGTCTACAGTATCATAGAAAACTGTTACAGCGTCGCGTTAACATCAGACAGTGGACCATTGACCAGTAATTGCAAAATGAACTAAAAGTATAGAAAACGTTTTGTATTCCATCTGCTTTACCTCAAGGGGTACTGGTGTACAACTTCCTACACCGTCAGGGATATTAGTTTCTGGAAAGTTTAATTGAGACAAAGCTGTTACATGAAAATAAAAACATGCATCTTAGGACAGGTTTTCGCGGTCTCCAGTTGATCCATGAAAACGCTGCGGCTCATAAAAATTTCATCGTTCGAAAGTTTTTGATACATAAAAAAGTGGTACAAAACAGTAATCCCGCTTATTCACCAGATCTTAGTACTTGTCACTTTTTTATCTTTCCAAGGCTAAAAAAGATGTGACTGGACGCAAGTATTTATGGAATAAAACACTTTGGAGTGGTATTTTACAGTTACTTAATAACTGTATTCTTTTGTATTGCTATGATGATGATGGTAATTATACATGCTTTACTGGAAAAATTAGACATACAAATATCAAGTTACAAATTGACAGTGATATATTTTAGACCAAGACAATGTGTTTAATGTCTAAACATTTTATTGAGTAAATAAAGCAGTATACACAGTACTTGATGTATCAAGTTTAGTTTTAACCACACTTTGTTTCTACAGTGTAAGGTAGTTATTCATCTATGTTTTTAAAACTGTATGGCAAATTATTGACTGAATAAGTTTGCTGATGAAATAGTGAAAACATATTAATATACGGATGGCTAAATTGTCCACATATAACTGTATTATACCTGTATTATAAGAAATATTTTCACGAATTTCATGTGGGAGAAAAATGTAGGTCACTGGGTTGTGGTGGGTCTTCAGACCATATCAAGGATAGACTACTCTGTAGAGATGGTACCTACCCAAGAAGATCTAAGGGGAACAACTATGAGTTGCCAGTTAATTGAAGCCAACATAAGAACAGTGGTCAAAAGAGAAACAAACTAAATAGGTCCTTTTCCCAACATCTGATCAGGCAGACAAAATATGACTTACATTTGTTTAAAACTCTTTGTATTCGAACATGCTTTTCCATTCAATAAATTTTACGCCATTAAGAAACATAAGTTTTGGCTTTTTAGCTTAGGTTATATTTTGTACTTAATAATGATAACTTGGTTTACACAAAATTTGATATAAATGTAAAATGTATATTCAACAATTAGAAATTACAAAAAAAGTTTAATTGGTTTCTCATAAATGAAACAACATAGGTAGGCTGTTGTATTATTCATCATTTCAATGTGTTCTTGCTTTACTATGGCACGCCATAGCTGCCTTCTACTTATACTTTTTACTCGGTGATGTAGTCATGTCAGTTCGTGATGTGTGTTACACATCTCGTGCAGTAGGTAAGTCAGTTGGTGATGTGCATTTCACATTTCGTGATGTGCATTTTCTATGTCGTGCAGTAGATAAGTCAATTTATGATGTGCATTTTAAATTTCATGATGTGCATTTCTCATTTTTGCAGTAGATAAAAAAGTTGGTAATGTGCATTTCACATTCCGTGCAGTAAATAGGACAGTTGGGGATGTGCATTTCCCATTTGGTGATGTGCATTCACCTTTCGAACAGTAGATAAGACAGTTGGTGATGTGCATTTCACATTCCGTGCAGTAGATAAGACAGTTGGTGATGTGCATTTCACATTCCGTGCAGTAGATAAGACAGTTGGTGATGTGCATTTCGCATTTGGTGATGTGCATTTCACATTTCGTGCAGTAAAAAAAAACAGTTGGCGATGCGCATTTCACAGTTCATGATGTGCATTTACTATGTCGTGCAGTAGAAAAGTCAGTTCACGAGCCCAGTCCGAGAGATGTTAGAATTTCTTCCATTCTGATGATGATTATTTAATACAATTTTCCTATCGACAGATTTATCCGATAAACAAGTCACTAAAACGAAACATTGTAAATCTATATCATGAAAAGGGAACTGTATATGACGAACTGGCGTTACTACCGTACAATATTGTAAGTACATAACTACTGTACGACGTAGTAAATGCACATCACGATATGTGAAATGAACATCACGAACTGACTTATCAACTGCACGAAATGTGAAATGCACATCACGATATGTGAAATGAACATCACGAACTGACTTATCTACTGCAAGACATAGTAAATACACATCACGTAATGTGGAATGCACATCACCATCCGACATATCTGCTGCACGAAATGTGAAATGCACATCACAAAATGTGATATGTATATCGCAAACTGACTTATCTACTGCAATACATAGTAAATGCACATCATGTTATGATCTACTGCATGTTATGTGAAATGCACATCACCATCTGACTTACCTACTGCACGAAATGTGAAATGCACATCACAAACTGACTTACCTACTGCACGACATTCTAAATGCACATCACGAAATGTCAAATGCACATTACGAAATATAAAATGCACATCACGAACTGACTTATCTACTGCACGACATTGTACTAGGAAATGCACATCACGAAATGTAACATGTACATCACGAACTGGTGTAACTACTGCACGACGTTGTAAATGCACATCACGAAATGTGAAATGCACATCACGAAATGTGAAACTGACAACTACTGCCCGACATCGTAAATGCACATCACGAACAGACTTATCTACTGCACGAAATGTGAAATGCACGTCACAAAATGTGAAACGCACATCACGAACTGACATGACTACATCACCGTTTAAAAAGTATAAGTAGAAAGCAGCTATGGCGTGCCATACGTAACTCAATTTGAAGCATTTCTCTGACTGTTCAGGAGTACCTTGCTTCAAATAGTGTAACACCAAAATGTCATTGCTATCAAATGTAATTACAAAATTTTAAGGAAGAAGGTCCGTAATGACGCTCTGCAATTGTCGTGAGATTAGGAGTTTGTAGGCAATGCGACATTCCCTTGACGTAACGTTAGCTTAATATTGTTGTAGACAATGTAAGCGGATAACTTATGATATTCACATCATTTACAACTAAAACTGTTTACACAACTTGAAAAAGATTGTTGTTGGGGTCTCTCATTTACAATTATCACCTACATTGAGTGCATTCATGAGTGGAAAATATTAATGGTATTGTTTACAATATATAATGCTTAATAACTTCTTTCAGGTCAGTTTTTGGTTTGTTTTTGGAAAGCTTATAATAAAGGGCATATGATTCTCTTATACTCGGATTTTTTCCCACGAGTTTTAGACTCTTGTCTAGTGTAAGATTTTGAATTTACTTAAAGACAAAAGAAAGTTTAGAATAGACTCTTTCAAAGTGTTTAAAATAGACTAAACTTACACTATATACTATTGATTTTATTTACCTGGAATTCCTTAAATCAATGAAAAACTGTTAATACAAGAGTTGTTCATTTTGCTTCAGATATTTTTAGAAAGTCATATTTTAAATACCAAATATTTCTAATTTTGCATGGAGAGGCGGGAAACATGAATATAATTAGTAAGTTGGTTTACTAATCTATCATTTCACACTGAAACAAAACAACTGTTCAAACGAATTACAATCTCCATACTCTGCAGTATGGAAGGGTATTTAAGTAAAAAATCCATTCATGTAAATGACTTATTCTTACATGTAAATTACATTGATACAATGGTAAATTAATATTCTAATATTCTTTGTCCCAATTTCTAATTTCTATGTCCCATTTTCTAATTTGTTTGTATGGAAAAGATAATCAATAGTGTAAAACATAACATTTTTGTCACAAAAATTCCTGCATGAAAAATGGATTTTACATATTTTGTTTTGTTTAAATTGTTAATGCTGAAGTTCTAATTTTTCTACGCCGTATTTCTTTCTCTAAAGCCTAATTTGCTAATCAATAACTGTAAATTTCATAATACACTTTACAAGTGTTTTATCAAGTCTCGGTAGCCTAGTGGTAGAGCGTCCGCTTCGAGTGCGGGAGGTCGTGGGTTCGATCCCCGGCCGCGTCATACCGAAGACGTAAAAATGGTACTAGCAGCTTCCTCGCTTGGCGTTCAGCATTAAGGGGATAGTGCTAGGACTGGTCAGCCCGGTGTCAGTATAATGTTACTGGGTGGGATATCATGCCACGTGTCTACGGCGTGATATTCCAGTGAGGCAGCACTATAAAGTTGGGCATTGTGCTCATTGCTACAAGTAGACGCCGTCGTTTATATGACTAAAAAATTGTTAAAAAAGACGTTTAACCCGAACACACACACACATACAAAGTCTCAACATTCGTATATTTTTCATTCAGAAAGTATTTTTTGTACTTTCAAACTTAGAAGTTATAATAGGAAACTTGTCTCGTACGCATTTAAAAGTTACAATCTGAAAAATAGAATTTATAAGGGTACCAGTGATATTGGTATCCAGCTACATAGAAATTATAACAAAGAAGGAACCAGAAATACCGTTCCCTTTAAAGACAGAGGGCGCTTCAATGGGCTATTCCAGAAAATATCCACGCCCACTGGAAGGCATGTCAGCCGACAAATACCCCCCTTGGACTCACCCCTAAAACACCCCCTTGGATAAGCGTAAGTAGGGGAAACACCCCCTGGACAAAGTAATTTGACACGGTGTACCCCCTGGACAACCTATGGAAGGCATTTTTCCGAAAATACACCTGAAAGCCATCGTGAAAGACCCCACTGGACCGCACCCTGACAACTATGGAAGGCATTTTTCTGAAAAACACCCCTGGAACAAGCCATCTCAAGCCCCACTGGACAGACACCCCTGGACAACCTATGGAAGGCATTTTTCCTGAAAAACACCCCATGGACAAGCATGCTCCAAAGACCCGCAGACACTGGACAACCTATGGAAGGCATTTTTTCTCTGAAAAACACCCCCAGACAAGCTGTTCAAACAGACCACCCTGGAAACCTAATGGAAGGCATTTTTTCTGAAAAACACCCCATACGGAAAGCTTCCGACCCCCCCCTTAAACAGACACCCCTGAAAACCTATATGGAAGGCATTTTTCCTGAAAAACACCCATAGGACAAGCGTTTCCAGAGACGCACCTGGACAGACACCCCCTGAACAACGTATATGGAAGGCATTTTTTCTGGGAAATACCCCTGGACAAGCCGTCTCAAAAGACCCACTGGACAAGCTATGGAAGGCATTTTTTTCTGAACCGTCCCCCTCCCCACCCACAGGACAAACTTTCTCTAAAGATCCCCCCTGGACAGACACCCCATGGACAACCTATGGAAGGCAATTTTTCTGGAAAATATCCCCCTACACAAGCCATCTCAAAAGATCCCCACCCCTTGAACAACCTATATGGAAGGCATTTTTACTTAAATAACTTATATTACAAAGTCCTACGTTTTTCATAAAAAGGAATAAGAAATTTATACACGGAATATTGGAAGTTAAAACAATCACATTTACGAGTTATTTCAAAATAAGTAAAATACATTTTACAAGTAAGAATTTTAATGTCCAATTGTTATAATTTACACAACAAGAGTGATTTTTATAAGAACAATTTACAAACGGGAACATAGAATAATTAATGACGGACATTCACAGTATAAGTTACATAATAAATGTGATTTTTTATACAAACAAATTAGAAAATGGGACATAGAAATTAGAAATTGGGACAAAGAATATTAGAATATCAATTTACCATAGTATCAATGTAATTTACATGCAAGAATAAGTCATTTACATGAATGGATGTTTTACTTAAATGCCCTTCCATACTGCAGCGTTCACCTCTTTGATATATCGACTGCGTAAGTGCGTGAAACTCAAGCGCGAACACAGCCACTTGTGGTCAGGAACCCCCACCTACTCCCACTGTCATCCGCCCCTGCCAAAGGTTAGCGAATATTTTGTAGCATTTTAACACGTACTGCACATAGGTGACGATCATAAAACGCATTTTTACCATTTCAGCATGTTTAAAACAGCATTTTTCACCATCAATGCTCCTAAAATAAGAAGACTTGCAATTGTGTTCATGTAAAAGTTTAATCGGCTATTGTTTTCTAGTGATAGATTCTTTTATCTCCTCCAATACTGAAGAGCTGAATATAGTGATAGATTCTTTTATTTCCTCCAATACTGAAGACCATTCTTCTTCTTTTAGGAGCATTGATAGTGAAAAATGCTTTTTTGAAACACGCTGAAACTGTAAAAAATGCGTTTTATGATCGTCACCTATGTGCAATACATGTTACAATGCTACAAAATATTCGCTAACCCTGAGGACAGTGGGGTGGGTGGGAATTGCTGACCACAAGTGTCTGTGAGCGCGAATACTTTGAAGTGATAAACTTTGTTTGAATTTTGTACACAAACTGTGTATCATATTCCAGCACGATTGTCATTATCTTTAGAATGGCCCTCGTAACATATGTAGCACCCATAAATGAATAAAATCAAGAAATAAAATGGGTAGTAATCAATGATGTACGTCAGCTGAAAGGTGCTGTGCTATAATTGATGAGGAACAAAGATAATCAAAAATATTATACTGTTATTGATAAGAGGACAGGTCTGAAACAGTCCCTGACAAATGCTTGCTACATTTAAAACTTGTTTTCAAGTATTATAAGGTCTTTTTTGACACATTCCTTGAATACTGAAAATAGTCATACAATATAGAAATCTTGAGACTATTTAATCCAGTGAAGCCCTTTGCAATGTTCTTGGGCATTTTAAGGTTATTGTTCATACAAGAGGAATAGAAATTTTCATTCAAATTTGTCAGAAGGATAATGCTATTGAAACAGTTCTACGAGATGCTGGAGAAAAAAACGCCAGCCCACTTTTTATGGAAAATACATTGATTTAACATGACCTGTATTAGAAAAATTTTACGCAGACTGGATAGATTGCATTGGACACTGTTTGTATTGATTTTCCTAATGAACGTTTCGTGGAATAATCGGTCATGGACGGAGAATTACGGAAAAGATTTAAGGTATAAGACCCGTAATAGAGCACCTCCTTTTTGAAGAGTATTCAATTCCTACAATACACCTACTTTGACTGAAATTTTTCAGGGGGCGTAGGTTCAAGCCCCACTGGGACCAAATTTTTCCCCTTATTTTCCTTTTTTTCTAGTAAGTTTTTACTTTTTCGAGACTTATTATTGATTTATTGTACAAAAATGGAAATTTTTTATTTGATATGCAATTTCTTGCTGTTCAAAATGAATTTACCTCTGAAACAGAATGGGGTAGATTTAGACATCTTTAAAAATACTGAGTTACATGCGGTTTAAGTTCTATATTTTGCCTTTACTCTTTAGATTACATATTGTGGAAGAAACGTACGTAGGTTTTACTTCTGCCCCAAGATTATTTTTGAATGAAGTGAGCAAAATTTAAAACAGTCCCACAGGACTCGACCATAATTTTTCAATGTTGGAGTTAGAATTCTGTCTCATTAAATCCGTTTACTTGAGGCACCCTAGAAACAAAATGATATTGACAGTTTTATTTTGTGTTTTATTATTGTTTACCAATAGTTTGGTGTTTCTTTTATTAAAATTAATGGTATAATGAATTCTCTGCAAATGTTTTGGACAGTGGCCATCACTTTGCAATTTGTCTCTACTTGAGCTTGAGGAAATACCATAAATTATACAAAATTTATAAAAAACGGCACGGTAAAAGTTGTTTAAAATTTGCAACACAATGCAAAACACAGTCAACTTTAAGAATATACCTAGCATATACCATTTTCTTAAACATTACTATTAGGGGTCCAATAGTTTAAAACTGATGCCTATTTTTCGGCATTAGCTGTATAACATGGATTTTAGTAAAGGCGGTTGATTTTTTTTGAAAACAGGAAAAGTTACGTTATAAATATGGGATTTAAGCATCTTTCAGTGGACATTTTATGCTAAGGGAATTGTGAATCACTAATTTTATGGGTAAAAAGCGGAATAGGGAAAATGTTTCACCAGGAGATGTTGTTTCGTCGGTTGAGAAACCTCTGACACAGGCAAAGCCAAAACGAACAAAGAAAAACAAAATGGCGGCAAACGCGTCTCCTGAGAATATTAGCGCTACACCTATACCTACAGGTAACATACAGCCTAGTCGGCCAGGCCACACGCCTTATGTTCTGCAGTCAGTTTTGCCGCAGATGTTTTCACAATCAGTTTTCACCTTTTACGAACACTGTAACTGCCCAGGCTAATTCTGGGTCCCCAGTATTCTCTCAACAACTACCCCAGAGTGTCACAAATACTGACCCGTTGAATATGATCATACAAAAACTGGAGCATATTGACATTAAATTAAATCAGCTAGACAAAATACAGTTAGATATAAAGGACATAACGGTACGTTTAGATTGTATGGACAAGAAAATATGCGACATTGAAAAAAGCCAGACATTCCTTTGTGATCAATATGAAACGCTTTCCTCGTGCACCAGTGCTAACAAAGAAAATGTTGATCATATACAGGGTGTGCTCAAACGTCTCACTGATGAAAACACGAAGTTAAACAAAGCAAACGTATCATTTTCTGAAGCAATCATTGACTTAAAATGTCGCTCCATGAGAGATAACTTGATGTTTTTTGGTCTTTCTGAACAGCCACTTTTATCCACGATGGAGACAAAAAGCGTTCATGCAAATCATTTGTTTTCTTCTGCTGTCAAATCTGGTGATGTTGTACAGTCACAGTCCGAGCATCCGTCCCAGTCCGTCGAGTCCGATGTTAACCCAGCATCTCAGCATCATACAGAAATGGGAATTTCATCCGAGACACTGTCTGAAAACCAAATACCGCTTCCACCCTTTAAAACGGAGAGCAGTGTGGACTGTGTAAATAAAGTGCACAAATTCTGTGAGACTGTCTTAAACATAAAAAATGCCAAAGATAAAATCAAAATAACTAGAGAACTAGAACGTCGACGTGCCTTAATACCAGAAATGATTAAGGCCCGCAAGGAAGGCAAACCAGCTACACTTGTGAGAGACAAGCTCTACATTAACAATAAAATATATAATCCTGAATATCCCACGTCCCCAACTGTATAGGATCAGCCAGAAAAGTATGAACTGAAAATCGTTTCCTGGAATATTGAAGGTCTTAATAAATGTTTTAGTGATGAAGATTTTTTGAACTTTGTATATGCGTATGATATTGTTTTTATCAGTGAATCGTGGCAACGCAAAAATGATGACTTTAAACTTAATGGGTATGAGACTGTTACTATACCGCGGCCAGAATCGATGATGGGTAGATGTAAAAGGGGGCATGGAGGAGTTTATTTATTTTACAAGGAAACAATTAAATCCGGTGTTACCATTGTTGAAACTGACAAAAATGGATTTATATGGATAAAATTATGTAAAACATTTTTCAATACTGAACATGACATTTTCATATGTTTTGTATATATTCCTCCTCAAAATTCTGTGTACTTTAATATGCATGATACTGGATTCTTTGAAACACTAGAGTCTGATATAAGAAACTATTCACAATATGGTAAAGTTTCAGTAATTTGTGATTTGAATGCAAGGTGTGGCAATAAATCTGATATTATTGAATCTGTTAATCATTTTGATAAGTATATTTCTGTAATAGAAAAAGATGAAATGAATATTAAAACGTCTGATTTACCAGTGAGGAATAGTATGGACACTGTCGTAAACTCATCTGGCATTAAATTGCTTGACATTTGTATAAGCACTGATCTCAAAATTGTAAATGGTAGAATGGGACAGGATGCCGGTATTGGGCAATACACTTTTATGTCTGGTAACGGTAACAGTGTAATCGATTATGTATTGTTATCATATGGCCTATTTCCCATTGTTAGTAATTTTGTTATTCACGATATGCATTCGTTCTCACCTCACGCACCTATAAGTATTGGATTATTTTTAAAATGTGATCAGAATAAAGAAAACGGTGGTTTTGTTCCTACAAAGACATTGTTATGGAATAATGATACTTCCCATTTGTATACTGATGCATTGAATTGTGAATTACTCAATATCGAGTCAGTTGTTGATGATATAATTACAGAAGGCACTAGTTTAGATCAGGGTATTGAAAATATATCGAATATATTATATAGCAAAGCTTTCGAAATTTTTGGTAGGTCAAATAATAAAAGAAATGTATCCAATAATAAAAGTAGGAAGTTTAAAAGTCCTTGGTATGATAGTAACTGTGAGACTGCTCGCCGTGAATTGAAGCGTGCAAACAAATTGTATAGGAAAGACCAATCGGCCAATAACGGTGAATTGTTGATTACTAAACGAAGGTTGTTTAGAATAGCGAAACGGAGATCACGGGCTAAATTTAATCTCGAGCAGAGGAAAAAATTACATAGTTTTGCTACAGACCAGCCTCAAAGTTTTGGTCAGAAATTAAAAAAAATAGGAAAAAACATAAAACTAATTCTATCTCGCCTGAAGAATTTTACGATTATTTTAAATCACTATATGCAAATCACAATGTTTATACGAGTGATTATGTAGAAGAAAAATTATCACGTAATGATTTTAATGTTAACAATGTTGAACAGTTAGACGTTGATTTTACTGTTGATGAAGTTGTTAAGGCAATATCATCATTAAAAAGAGGTAAAAGTGGGGGAGAAGATAATTTGATCCCTGAAATGTTTATTGAATGTAAGCATGCTTTTTCACCTATATTGTGTAAACTTTTTAATTTCATTTTCTCATCTGGAGTTTATCCTCAGACATGGTCTAGAGGTATTATTGTACCTATTCCGAAAAAGGGAAGCTTGAACGATGTAAATAACTATAGAGGGATAACTCTTACTAGCATCTTTTCTAAGATATTTTCAATTACTCGATACACGAATACGTAAGTGGGCTGATGATAATGATATTATCTCTGATAATCAATTTGGCTTTAGAAAGGGAAAATCTACAGTTGATTGCATATTTGTTTTAAATTCTATTATCAATAAAATAATTAAACATGACAAAAGAAAAGTGTACTCAGCATTTGTTGATTCTAAAAAGGCGTTCGACTTAGTCTATAGAAATGGTATATGGTTTAAAATAATAGAATATGGAGTTTCATCTAAGGTTGTAAAAATGCTACAAAGCATGTATAATAGTGTAAAATTATGTGTAAGAGTAAATGGATCGCTTACTGATTATTTTGATTGTTATGTGGGTGTTAAACAAGGGGAACCACTCTCCCTCTACTATTTGTACTATTCGTTAATGATATGTATGAACAATTGCACAATGATACAATTGATGTTTTCACACTTGATGAATTACAGATATTTCTGTTATTGTTTGCTGATGATACTGTTCTTTTTTCATATTCTAAAGAAGGGTTACAAATACTCTTAAACAAATTATATCGGTATTGCAGAGAGTGGGGTTTAACAGTAAATGTTGACAAAACTGTTGCAATGGTATTCAAGCTGGGAAACAGACTTGAGAATGTTGAGCTATATTACAACAACCAAGTGTTGAAGGTGGTACAAAAGTTTACTTATCTAGGTGTTACGTTGTCATCAAACGGAAGTTTTTATCAAGCTCAGAAGGCATTAGCTCACCAAGCAACTAAAGCATTATATTCACTTAATTCACTATTTGATATCGTTAGTCTTGATGTTACAGAAAAAATTAAGCTATTTGATGCAATGATATTGCCATATTAACATATGGATGTGAAATCTGGGGTTTCCATAGTGGTCCAGATATAGAGCGTGTCTATCTTAAATTTTTAAAACAAATTTTGGATGTACGACAAACAGACTACGAATATTGCTGTTTATGGGGAATTTGGAAAAATGCCTTTATCTATCATTCGTAAAATAAGAATTATAAAATTTTGGGCTAGAATAATGAAAACCCCTGGTACTCTTTTGTACAAAATGTTGTACTTAACAGATGATCGTGGAAACATTGTTAATTCTTGGTCATTAAATGTTAAGAGATTACTATGTGAACTTGGATTCCAGTTTCTATGGGATAGTAATTCAGTAAGCAATTCACAAATAGATAACGTTATACAACGAATAAAAGATCAATATGTGCAACAATGGTTTGCTGACTTAAGAATTTCTAGAAAACTTGAAACTTATAGAGAATTTAAAACAGAGTTTAATACTGAAAAATATTTGAACTACGTTACAAGTATTAAACAAAGAAATGCATTGTCAAGATTTAGATGTTCTGCACATAGATTAGCTATTGAAGAAGGTCGATTTAGAAATATAGATAGAAACCTTAGACTTTGTTCAAAATGCAATATGCAAGTTGTTGAATCAGAGTACCATTTTTTATTGATATGTCCGTATTACTCAGAACTGAGAACTTTGTATTTACCTAGATACTATTATACTTGGCCAAATTTGAATAAGTTTAGAAATATAATGAAATCTTCCAAGAAAAGTATTCTGGTTAAATTAGCCAGATTTATCTATCTTGCAATGGTTAAGAGAGATTCCGCAAATTGAGATCTTTGATAGTTATATTTTGTAAACTTGTAATTCTTGTTTTATCACTGTATGTTTGTTCTCATACCATACATATATCATACTTTTCTATATGTGTGTTTGTATTTATGTTAGTATTAAACCGCCAAATATGTGACTTGGCGATGGACATGTATATGTTTAAGCCAATAAACTTTTTGACTTGAAAAAAAAAAAAAAAAAAAAAGTAAACGGGACATGGAACAGGTGCGCGCTGAGAAGATAAACCACTTAAATTATTAAGCCATAGTCTTAAATGACATTGAATATCGGAAGGCAATATTAAATGGAAGATATTTAGTGGTTTTGTTAGTAATACCAAAACTCAAATTATTTATTCTAATTTTAAAGTTTTTAGTAATTTATCACCGCTTGCATCGAAAGTAAACCAGACGAGTGAGTGGTGGCTGGTTCTAAGTGTAGAGTCGGTGAAGTCGGTTTCGGACTGTACGCGGTTTCGCACACAAGGCAAATTCATGTTCTTCGTGAAAATGAAGCTGAAAATTTAACAATTTTTGTTGTTGATATTTTCACGAAACTATGTTATTCCCTACATAATTTGGCACCAGGGGTCTTTCCCCACTGCACTTGAGCCTCGCTCTGATAAGTGCAGACGAAAACAATAACAACACGAATAGTGGCCAGTAGGTCGTCTGAAAAACCTTAAATTTCATAAAATAATGACTATGCAAACAACAACAATGTGCAAATTGAATTAAAAAATAACTATTCCATCATATGTTATGAAAGTATTTAACTATTACTTTAAACGAAAAAGATTTAAACACCAAATCTGCAAATGTTTGAATTTTTGCTTTAAGATTTTTTTTAACTGCGAACTAAATCAAGTAATTAGAGTTTTTGGGGTCAGTAGCGATTTAAAAGCTAAGGTTTTATTTTCATTTCAAGTATTCAGCTGGGTTACTTATGGGGGAATCTGACCAAACCCTAAATTATTTCAGAATAACTCATTTCGACATTCTATCACTGAAAGGAAAACTATTGATCATTTAAATTTGCTGCTTAGTTGAACTATTTGCAAATGAATGTGTTCATACATGCACATCCAAATCTTTTCTGTCTGTACATCCTGTTTAATCATGAATTTTTCATGCGCCAAACATTATTACCTCTACGCCGTTTGTCTTTTAAAGACATTTCTTGTTAGAAATATTTTCCGCGCTTATAATTGCATAAGATAGCAAAAAACATGAATATATTTCTGAGATGAGTATCATTGTTTTCTTTCCGTATTTTGAATACATCAGTGAAGCGGGTCTCAACAATCCGACAATGGTACGGAAATTTATTAGATCCATATAAGTGTCGTGTCATTGCGCGACTGGCCCTTATAGGACTCCATACTATCGTTATGACTGGAAAATATTTTTTATTGTCTGCCCATTTGAAATAGCCTTGTCTTCAAATCAGTGGATTAAGTTGCGGAAGTCGGGTCCATTTAAGGTTTTATTTCCATGGTCCCTATTTAATTAAATTTCTTAAAATTAGCAACATTATAATGTTGGTGACAACTATCTGTCTGCAAAGGTAAACCCATTATCATGTCTGTATTTATGAAGAAAATCTAAAAAGAACCTACTTTTGTCGGCACTTGATCGTCGGCGTTTGTAAAGTGTTTTGTCTATGTCCATGTTTTATTAGAAGAATTATAAAAGCTATAGCTTTGAAACTGTGTACACTAATTTGTCATTATTAGATGAGTTATTTCTTGAATACTACAAAGGCTATAGCTTTGAAACTTCCCATACTCCTTGTTTACCATTACTCATTACTCCCTCTTGTATTCTGTTGGAATAAGGCCTAACTATAATACTATTTGTTTCCCCTCAACACAACCGACCGCCAGCGAAAATATTTTATACACGTTTTATCTTGAATATTAAAAACATTTTGTTGAAAATTATCCAAATCGAAAAGTTTTTTTTTCAAATTTAAGGAGAAGTTTAATGTTAAGCAGGATATTTTAACATAAATGCCTTTTTACTACCATTGGTGTTCTTTAGAAAGTTGAATGACAGGAATAAATCGAAATCGTCATATCTGTACAGTTGTTTATCATTGGTAGGCGAGTACTAGGGTACGACTCTTGCATGCATATTCATCAAAACAGTTAGCCTTTTAAAAATATCTTTTGACTGTTTATTTTCTATTTAGGTTTACTTTTCATGAAAATACTATACGAGCTATAGATTTGAAACTTGATATTTTTCCTTGAGCAAGAGCTGGCGATAACAATAACAAATATTTTGATGAATCATTAATTGTTTTTTTCTATGCAGGTCAAAGTTGTTATTCTCGGACAGGATCCATATTGCACTCCGTACTCTGTTCCTGATACTTCCGGAAATACAATAGTAAGAAAGATTTGTTTTTAGTTCCTTTAATTAAATCTACACATTTGGTATGTAATTTGATCTTTTGTCAAAAGAAAAAAAACCCAACTATTTTTATCTCGGTTAAATACTGTATAAAACAAACTTTTTAAAATGTATTATAGTGTGCATTTTCATAGTGTTTTTAAAAATAAATTTTCTGACTTCGAATGAAGTTGATTGCAGTACTGCTGTAGCTTCGAATACGTAATGATGGTATACTAGATTCAAATTTCATATTTGAAAAACATAACAGACACTACCGATAGTTTATATAATAATGTGTTTTAACAGTACTAAGCATTAGCTTAAAATAGTACAAGCAGTATACACGTATGGCTGAACACAGTATAAATGTGTACTACCATAAAGAATGGAAGTTTTTAAGCAATTGACTGATACTGCATTACATTTAATTATGAATGTAGCTCTAAATACACAGTTAATTTATATATTTAGTAAAGTTAAATAAATCGGATGAGGATTTTCTAAATTTGAAGTAAACACGTAAATATGAAATATTGTAGTGGAAACAGTCATTGGATACCTTTAAGCCGTCCGGATAATTGTGCAAAGCATAGTTGTAAATTCATGTACACTAGTGACTAGTGCGCAAATTAAACCCACTAGAGCTAATGCGGCTTAATATATTATGTTATTATTAAGTTATTAAGCATATATCTATTTCGTGAATTTTAACAAAAACATTTGATAATTTTAGGTTTTTATTTATTTATTAATAACTCCCTTACATCTTTAAACAATGTTCCAGCAAATAACTTTTTATTTACACTACAGTAAGTTCTTTGATTTTTATGCCCCCGAAGGTGGGCATATTAAAATCGCACTGTCCGTCCGACCATAACTTTGTAAATTCTTGTCCGAGCTGTAACTCTGCCATCCATGAAGGGATTTTGAAATAGATTAGCATAAATATTTACCTTAATGAGACGACGTTTCATGCGTTAGACACAGACCCCTAGCTCCAATGTTAAGGTCACACTCTTAGAAGTCAAACGTTAATAGGGTCTGTTTCGTGTCCGGTTCGTAACTTAGCCATTCATCAAGGGATTTTGAAATTACTTAGCATAAATGTTTATCATAATTAGACGACGTGTCATGTGCAAGACCCAGACTCCTAGCTCCAAGGTTAAGGTCACACTTAGAGGTCAAATGTAAACAGGGTCTGTTTTTGTGTCCGGTCCATAACTCTGCCATTCATGAAGGGATTTTGAAATATCTTGGCATAAATGTTAATCAGAATCAGAAAATGTGTCATGCGCAAGACCCAGATCCCTAGCTCCAAGGTCAAGGTCATACTTAGAAGTCAAATGTTAATAGGATCTTTTCGTGTCCGGTATGTAACTCTGTCATCCATGAAGGGATTTTGAAACAACTTGGTATAAATGTTTACCATAAAGAGACAATGTGTCACGCGCAAGACCCAGACCCCTAGCTTTAAGATCAAGGTCACACTTAGAAGTCAAGTCAAAGGTTAATAGGGTCTGTTTCATGTCCGGTTCGAAAATCTCCGTTCATCAAGGGATTTAGAAATTACTTGGCATAAATATTTCCCATAACGAGAAAACGTGTCATGCACAACAACCAGACCCATAACTCTAAGGTCAAGGTCACATTTAGAGGTTAAAGATTAACATGTCCGTTCCATAACTCTTCCATCGATGGAGAGATTTTAAAATTACTTGGATTAAACGTTCCCTATATTGAAATGACGTGTCAGACGCAAGACCAAGACCCCTAGCGTCAAGGTCAAGGTCACACTTAGAAGTCAAAGGTTAACATTGTACGTTTCTTGTCCGGTCAATAACTCTGCCATCCATCAAGAGATGTTAAAATTACTTGTCACAATTGTTCCCTATAATGAGTTGGTGTGTCATGCTCAAGAACCAGACCCATAGCTCCAAGGTCAAGGTTACCTTTGGAGAACTTTTTTTTTATCTGGTCACAAAATGATTCATACCTAAACTATTCTGGCATATTTTGCGCAGACAACTGTAGCATTCTTTGGCACACTTCGGGGGCGTTTGTCACTAACAGTGACAGCTCTTGTTTGAGGCTCAATTTTAAATACTTAGTACATTTTGAGAGTTATATATACTTGCATTTTTTCCCTATAAAATGTCAAGGTCAGTAGTGGCTGTTTGTCAAGTTACCTTAAAGACGCACCACAAAATAAGTGTATTCTTTTGTATTTCCATGATGGTAATCATACATTTTTGCATGGAGAAAATGAGAAATAACAAGTATCTAGTTACAAATTGACAGTGACATATATAAGGCTAAGACAATGTGTTTAATGTCTAAATATATTATTAAATTAATGTAGTAGTATGCGCGGTACTATATGTATTAAGGTGAGTTTAGACCACACTTTGTTTCTACAGTGTAAGATAGTTATTATGTTATGTTTATAAAACTATACTTGTGGGTTCGAAACCTCATTTGGGGCGTAGAATTCTTCACGTGAGGAAGCCATCCAGCTGGCTTACGGAAGGTCGGTGGTTCTACCCAGGTGCCCGCTCGTGATGAAATAGTGCACGGAGAGGCACCTGGGGTCTTCCTCCACCATTAAAGCTGGAAAGTCGCCATATGACCTAAAATTGTGTCGGTGCGACGTTAAACCCAACAAAATAAAATAAATAAATAAAACTATACTTAGAAGAGAATGACTGAATAAGTTTGCAGATGAAGTTGTGAAAACAGGGCCTAATTTGTCCACCTGTCATCTTGTAGAAAAGCTGTATTATACCAGTATTACCAGAATTATTTGCATCAAGTTCATGTGGGAGGAAAAATTAGGTCACTAGGTCGTGGTGGGTCTTTAACACTTCAAGTAATTTCTTGAATACCGATGGTTAAAAATAAATACTATAGCCTATTTATTAACGGTTAATGCGAATGCGATAATGTTACACACTGATAGCCACACGAGAACTACATGCAGATATAGACTTGTAATAGTACGCTACTGCGGGGCATGTAAAGTGGTAGTATTGGACTGGGAATTCATGGCATGCAAAAACAAGGATCATAAAACGGCAATGATTGGCTAAAGTATACTCACTTATGCATTTCCGAAGATTTTATGCTTTCATCATTCACTTAAAATATCATAATCAAAGAGATTTACAGTATTCTGTAGAGGTAAATCAATGATGGCTGATTTCTGCCTTTTTGAGCTGTCGTGTTGGCGGGGTGAAGACACGGCAGCAAAACAATACGAACAATTCAGAAAATGTCATTTTGTCGAGTCAGTGAGTGAAGGTATGAGAATATGACAGCGTGACAAGTTAAGTCGCAAGAACAACAATTTTGTACCCGCCAACACGAAAACAAAAAAGGTCGAGTCAGCAATCTTTATTTCTCGTTATTGTGTGTAAAATATGTCTTAGGAATATGTATAACAATTCACTGTACAGTACTCCAATTTCATTGTTGCCTGAAAAATAAAAAGTAGTGGAGAAAAACGACGTTTCATTAAATCATTCCGTCGATGTTTGAAGTGGCGTCCAACTAAATTTCATGACAATCGACATACAAATACTTCAAATCGGATATGTTAAATTTTATCGGCCATAAACAACTTTTTTTTATTGCATTTCGAATACAATAAGACAAGAAAATATTGTTAAGTCGTTAAGATAGCAAATACTAGTAAGTAAAGTATAAGCTCATGTGAGCTTTTGAACCGACTATAGAGTAACATATACTATATGTTAATACAAATGTATAAAGGCGCAATGCTAATGTCGAAATCTAAAATACTATTATGTAATTTAACTAATTTTAAAAGAACATTACATTATGCAACCTCTCTAGGCTAGGATATCACTTAAAGGGGAAAGCACAGAAATTTAAAGTAAAAGAAATAAACGTACAAAACTTATAAAACTAGATCTACAGTTTTCAATATCATGTGAAATGTTTGTGGTTTCAAAACTTTTTGTATACCAATTGAAATAATTGTCAATATTTCTTACAATGTAAAAATCAAAAACAAATAGACAGGTACATAAGCACCGAGTCTACGTGTGTGTTCGAATTAAGCTATTCGCGAGTATGTGTGCGTGCGTGTATGCATATGCATGCTATCTTGATCATCATCATCATCATCATCATCATCATCATCATTGTTATTATCAATATTGATTTTAGTGTATTCCAAAAGCTACAGGACTTGCATTCTCTGTTCCACCTACTATACTGATTGATAAGATTCCTAGGTCGCTGAGAAACATATTCAAGGAAGTGGCAAACAATGGCTTCTCACACCCTAGCAGCGGTTGCTTGGAAGGTTGGGCTAGACAGGGAGTATTGTTGCTGAATTCGGCACTCACTGTGCGGTAAGTTAATGACGGTTTTTGACACCGTTTTCCAACATTTGTTTAAATAAAAACTATGAATTACACAAGTCAGTTATGCAATATAATTATGTTTTTTTTCTTTTTTGTTTGATTTATATAGAACTACATAGATGTAATTACACTAGATGGAAGTTGGTTGTATAGACACTAAATAAATGTCAAACAATATACACCATCAATCACTGCACCACAAGAACAATACAATTGTGTTTGTATAGTGTTGAATTTTCCATCAGAAAGAAATGCGTCATTGTGTTTTTCTGTTCATTAAAGGGCATTCCTCAAGGGGAATACTAAAATAGAAATATTCAAATATGATATAAAGTATATGTAGTTCTAATATAGCATTACATTAAACTACGTGACTAACGCTTTACTTTACAGTTTAAACGAATTTGTTTTTACGAATACAACTCCTGCACTAATAAATAATTATTTTTACCTTTTTAGAATTACATGTAGTTACTTATGAAATTATTTCATATTTCGAAATATCTGACATAAATTTAGAGGCATATCCCTTTATTAATCCGTTTCGCAACCCTAGCTTAGTTCAACTTATTTGCTTTAAAATTATTTAAAGGCTTTTATCACATATATAAAATGTTAGTCGTGAGTGTCTTGGACATAAAAAATATCTGTTACATCTGCGAAAGTGGGAGTGAGATAAAGAAATGTTGTCCGTCCGTCCGTTTGTCCTTTTCTCTGTCCGTCACACTTTATTTGTTTAAACGATTACGTTAAAACCACTGAAAAGAATGGAACGAAACTTGACATAATGGTAGACGGTAATCAGAGGGAATGCAGAGCGGAAGAACCAACACCTATCTTGAAAATATTTTGAATTATCTCGATCCTCTTTCGTAATTTCGTTTCCGTTGTCCGGACGAAACTTTAAGACCGCTGGAGGAAACTATAATAAAGCCAATGGAAATAGAACAAACTGCAGAGCAAATGAACCATAACTCTGTTTTGAATAATTTTCGAATTATCTCCCTTTTGTATTTATTTGTTTCATTTAAAAAATCACTTTATTACATCTTGATGAAAATTCAACTGTAGTATTATTCACAATTCAGAATATTAATTAAACTTTTCATTTTCACACACAAAGTATATCTTCTATTGTTGACTAACACCGCCCAGAGGGATGAACGATGTGAATGTGCTGTCCCAGATGTGCGATAGATTGAAACGACCGGATGTAAATCGCTTCCTTCATCCCTCCCTCTTTCAAACCACGAGGGGTCCCGGTATGCCTAGTCGTGCATAACTTAAGTATGATTTTTTTACCGAGTCACGGCCCTTTGAATGTCGAACATAAATTCTACTTAGAGGTTCGGTCTGGTAGTCATAAAATTATGTTTCTGCATCTCTTCCTAAATCGCTGGTCGGATTTTAATATAACTTCACAGCGCTGATTTGAATAGTAGCGTAGTTATGTGAAGTTGGTAATGAATTGTGCTTTTTGGGTTGATTTGTCAGTTTATCAGACGTGAGTTGAGCATTCACTAAAAGTGAGTTGAACATTAACAAGAAGTGAGATGTTCATTCGCAAGAAAGCAGTTGAACATTTGTTTAAAGTGAGTTATACATTCGTTAGAAAGGAGCTGAACATTCAACAAAAAGGAGATGAATTCGTCAAAAAGGATTTCAACATTCGTCAAAATGGATTTGAACATTCGCCGAAAAGGGTTTGAACAATCGACAGAAAAGAGTTGAACAGTCGAACTTCCGACGGAGAGGTGTTGGACAATTGTCAAAAAAGAATGGGACATTTATTAGGAAGGAGTTGAACATTCGCTAAAAAGGAGTTGAACATTCGCCAGAACTGAGTTGAACAGTCGTCATAAAGGAGTTGAACATTCGTTATAATGGAGCTTATCATTCCTCAGAAAGGAGGTTATCATTCGCTAAAAAATGTTATACATTCGCCAGGATCGAGTTGAACTTTTGTCATAAAGAAATTGAACATTTGCCAGAAAGGAATTTAACGTTTGCTAAAAAAGGAGTCGAACATTCGCCAGAAAAGTGTCAAACATGTTGAACATCAGAATTAGTTCTCTTTAAGGTTTAGCAGTATATCACAAAACCACAGAAATCTTTAGTAAACAAACTACATCTTTATAAACAACCCATCTGTCCAATACATTTTTACCGTTCTGTCCCGTAGAATTGGATACTTAAAATATTCTAAAAGAGTTGTCCCACTTTAAAAAAGAATGCCATTTGTAAAGAAATAAATGTAAACAATTATCAAAAGCAATGCTTAACCTAGTTATGTAAAGTTTAAGCACTCGTACATTGTTGCAAATGCATCAAAACGAAGACATGTAACAGCTTTTTTAAAATGAAGGCCCCTTCATGCAGTCCCTTTCCGAAATTCAATAAATATATGAGTAATTGACAATGGTTTTGTAGAATAATATAACTGTTTTATATGCTGTTTAATTTTCATGTAAAACAATTCTTTCTTTCTATGATTTGGTGATGTTCGTACTTTCTTCTCCGAAACATGGACCTAACTCTTAAAGGAGATGGGATATATATCAGAAAGGGCGAACGTTCAAACCACTTTAAGCGAATATTCAGCGCACAGCGCACAACTCACTGCCAGCTTCACACACTTTTTATCGTCGGCACAAACATATGTATAGGATATAAAATCTGGAAAGTAGATTCCTCGGAAGCACCGAGAACAAGACAAAAAGTGAAAATTACAGACTCGGTTTGATTGAGTCTGTTCATGAGCAGTAATGGAAAATGCAACGCTGCCCACGCCCACTAGCACCGGCTTAAGCAGTATTCAATCTTCAAATCTAAATGAGTTGAAATCAATGATCCCGAAGGACCAGAAGATATAACAACACTGAGATGAAGTCGGGGCGACTTTGTAAGGCCGCCACACAGCACTTAACACCCGCTGTTGTGAAGTAAATAAAATCTGGAAAGTAGATCCCTCAGAAGCACCGAGAACAAGACAAAAAGTGAAAATTGCAGACTCGGTTTGATTGAGTCTGTTCATGAGCAGTAATGGAAAATGCGATGCTGCCCATGCCCCCTAGCACTGGCTTAAGCAGTATTCAATCTTCAAATCTAAATGAGTTGAAATCAATGATCCTTATATATAGGAGTCATATTACGGGCGGTCTGGCGGTCAGTTGTTTTCATTTAGACGGAAACTACCTCCATAATTATAAAGGGATTCCAGTGAAACTTCAAACATATGACTTATCATGAAGTGCAGAAGTATGTGACACTGCTTAGCATTAGTTGGTGCATTGCAGAGTTAAGCACTTTTGAGCTTAGACAAACTGTACACTGTCGTGATTGTTGCATGGAACTTTGTCGCGAAGGCTCGTTCCACCGTAACGGTTTTAAAATGATTACAGTGAAAGTTCATACCTATGATAACCACGTATAGATGTGACACATTTAAGGGTCAGTTTAGCCATTGTAAAGTTATGCGCAATATAGGCCTACACTGGTATTATTGGTGCATAGTACTTTATACACGATGTGCGTTTCAAATATGGTTTTATGGTGTTGGGGCGTCTGCTAAGGAACTGCAGGATGTTTGTGGCAAGAACTACTTAGTACACAATTTTAAATGGATTGCAAAGAAACTTGATAACTGTGTTTTGATGTGCGTGACAGATTTATGTAGGATGAGATAAGGCAGGACAGAGTAATGTACACTTAGACATAATGTGTTATTGTGTCTTCTGTTTATTATTTGTACTGTCAGCCAGTGTAATATACGAAATGCACAATCGTACAATCATTTCCAGGGACAACTGGTATTCAGAGGTTCAACATAACATTACAATGCTTCGTGCACATTAAATGGAATTACAAAAAAGCCGGGTGAACGTGTCAGGCCCTCTATTTATCAAATTACCAGATGTAAGATATGTCGTGGATCTGACACAAAAATATTAGAGTAAAAATTCATGTGACAGATACGACCTTCGTCTAATTTTTAACGGCTTAAATAATTTGACAAATGAATGGTAGTCGGTTCCATTTGTATTTAAGAGATTCTAATATGGCTAGGTACAGTTTCAGTAAGAACAAGAGATGTTAGAAGAACATGCATGCCCCCCAAACCACCAACCCACCTTCGTGGTCAGTCAGTAATGGGAGTGACGAAAAATACCGAGCAATTAACGAGAAACCATTTCGAGGCTCAAAATGACCCTGACCTTGATGTTGCATCTACTGCCTTGACAAAAGATGTTTGGAAAATTTTTAATCGCACATACAGACGGGCAGTCGGTTATTGCAGTGGAGTTAGTCCCAACACTGCCAACCATGTTATAAGTTATTTGTATAACTCACTTACAACTCACTTACACAAGTCTGATGTACGAAAGTGAAAATAGCAACCGACCGTCCGACATGTGCAAGGTAAGATGCCCCCGCTTCTTCGGAGTGGGGTATGGGGCATAAGGGACATTTGCACTTTAAGCCTAATCATCCTACCAAGTTCGAAGGGGTTGGGTCAAGTGCTTTTCAAGAGGTCATGCAGAAATGTTCAGGTCCCTATGACCTTGACCTCAGACTTATTGACCCCCAAAACAATAGGAGTCATCTACTACTTTTTAAGCCAAATCATGCTATGAAGTTTGAAGTTTCTGGATCAAATGGTTCTCAAGTTATTGAGTGGAAACCGTGTTCAAGGTTCAGGTGTAATTCCAATCATGCTACCTAGTTTGAATGTTTTGGGTCAAGTAGTTCTCAAGTAATTGAGCGTAAACAGTTCGCTCTACCGACAGACAGACATGCCGACCGACCGACATGTGCAAGGCAATATGCCCCCGCTACTTCGAAGGGGGGCATAAAAATATGAAACCATCCAATCAGGTTTTATTCAGTTTTCTCAAAAGTACTGCACTTCAATTGGTTCTGAAATATAAGTAGTCATTCATGTTCTTGCAAATATGTCACGTCTGTTTAAAAATGTTACAATTCTGAAGTGTTACTAAGCGAATATATTAAATTTTCAGACAAGGGGTGCAAAATTCCCATGCACAGGCTTGGAAGACATATACTGACAACATCATCAAAATGGTTAGTGCCACGAATAGCCATGTCGTCTTCATGTTATGGGGAAACTTTGCGAAAAAAAAAGGACCTTTGATCGAGCAGGCCAATTCAAGGCACACGATACTAGTGGCAGGACATCCATCGCCGCTTTCTGAGAGATATTTCACGGGCTGTAGACATTTTGCACAATGTAATATCGCATTAAGCCTGCACGGCCAGGATCCTATTAACTGGTCAGTTTAAAATGAAACTTTAAAAGCAAAGATCGACCTACTTGCTTGAAACAGTTTTGAGAGAAAAGACATGCAAACCTTTCACTTTTACAGTTAGACTTTCATCACAAACATTTTAATCGGCTGCATTAATTGAGGCCCCAATGTATTCTAATATAACTAAAATAATAAGCATCTGAAAAATTGGGAATAAGATATCGTGTTTAAATATTTATCTATACAAACAGAATAAAACCCTGAAAAGTTAAAACCTTCTAATAATCCTGAATGGAAAAACGACTCCGATTAGTTTTAAATATAACATTATTTTACTTTATCATATCAAGAAAATGAAAATAATAATAACATACAGATTGATACATGTACATTAATTTTCTGAAATACTGTAAATGTTGTGAAAGGGTGCTAAACTCAAACAAATTAATTATCTGAGAAATGAAAAATGATTATCATTATGTACATTGAGTATAGAAAATTCAAATATATCACCAAGATTTATTAATCAAAGGCCTGAAGTGCCTGAGAGTCGGCTAATGATTGATGTACTGGTAGTATAGTCTACCAGTTTCAGTTTGTTTTTAGTTTTTTTCCCGACTGAACAGAGATTTTGTTACAATAGATGAAATTAACATTCAATCGATGCCTAGTAAAACTTTGATGACATTATACAAGTATTTAAACCCAGTATATTTCTCTAAAATTCAAGAGTGGTTCGCAAAAATAAAAATGTTGAAAGTACAAACTACAATTGTACAGCTGACACTAAGATACTGCCCATGACTATATATATTTTTCCAGTAAACATTTGCCTCCGGCATTACCAAAACAGGCAATTATCGGCTGGTATATATTCGCACATGATAAAATTTGAATATGACAATTTATATATTGAAATTCATAAGTTATAGCGCGGATTGTCACATACAATTTGTAACAGATGGACGAAAGAACTGTTCAGATATTTTACAGATAACTGGCCTGGCGATAACCGTGTCACACGCTAGGTATTGTTCAATCATATTATAAGTGATGTGAATTTAAAGTATACTTACTTTTGCGTTTAAAGATATGTAAATGTTGCTGAGTGTCAATATATAGTGTCATGAATGTTTACACTGACAGGAAAATTGCGCATTCGAAACTAAGGGAAATTACACGGACTAGCTACCAATTTCGGAAAAGATAACCGATATTAATCAATGCAGTTATTTTTTAGTTAAAACCATCATTTATTCTATTTCAGACCTGTTAACCCCTTCAAAACCATGTCAGTAGTCCCCAAGTCCATGCACTTTCAATTATTCATTTTGATTCGTGTAGACAGACAGGCCCAGACTGGGCTGATAAATGTTTGAGCCATTTTTACGTGGTCGGTAGCAGGGTGGGTGTGGGGAGGGGTGTTGCTTCCCGCTTTTGACTGCAGTCAGATTTTGAAATGAGCATTGTGGCAGGTGGCAAAAGGGCAAATGTATCAAACTGTAAAGTGGCAATATGGGGGGAGGGTGTGGGAGGATAACCCCTCCTGCAAGTAGGATTTGGGGTATCACCACAAGAAAATTTTGAAAATGTAGACCCTTGATACAGCCTTTGGTGCGATTTCTAACTGAAAATTTTATGTTTCACTTTCTAAATATAACCTAGATTCTTTTTAGTATTACAATATCCAAAGTATGAATGACTGTCACTTCATATTTTTACTTTCAGGTCATGCCTCAGGACTAGAATATAAGTCTGATATAGATTCTATGTATGTGTTATAAAAATAAATTCTAGAATCATTTCTGTTACAATAATATCTATCATGTCTGTTACTTGAATGTTAAAATTTCATAACACAGCTCGATATTTACCCAAAATATTATATCCGGATACGATTACACTTTTCTTTATACCGCCAAAATCTCTAGTGTCAACAATATGTTTTACAAATTGTGATGACACGAAGACAGTTTAGCAGCAATTGGCAGTATCTGACATTGAAGTTTACGGTGATATTACCTCTTATATAAATCATTTCATAAAAACATTGTTTCGTTTCGTCAAAGCAGTCGAACATAGAAGATCTACTTTCGATTTCAAAAACTACAAGAAAATACAATTTAATGTTTCACCAATTTGTTTATTTCTCGAAAAATAAGAAATAAAATCATTTTTAAAATCAGTAGTAATTAAACAAACCAGTAAGAGCTTCTTTTCCCGATAATTTATCCGCTTACTGACTGCAAAATTCAACCCTGTGTGAAATGCAGAATGGGTGACGGTTTCATTTTTTTGCGACCTGAATCGTAAGCAAATTATCCGAACAAGTCAAAATTCCAGAAAGGTTACGATTTAGAACGAAGTTGTATGTAGACGTTTGCATTTTTCGCCACTCGCGATTTTGCATAATTTTGATCTGCCCGATCTCCGTAGTCATGATTTTTTCGGTGGAACGAAGTCCGTATTTTCAAGCGCAAATTCGTAGAAGCGTTGTTATAAACAGGTCACGTGTGTTCGCCGACAAGTGCCCAAAATGTAATTAGGATTCATCCGCGAAGTCTCGCGGAAGAATTAACGTACTGCACATATCTTATTCGGACCATTTAAAATGAAGCTGTCATAATTTAATTTCACCGATGTGGTAAACTCTTTGATAAGAGACATTCCAATGCTTTCAGAGGTACCCGACTAAATAAAATACTAGCAGTATGTTTATGGAACTATATTTTATCTTTCGCTGGATGTTACGCAAGCTTGGTAAGCCTGCGCAATTCATGAAATGCACAGCGCAATAAATTTGTTATTTGCGCAATGATTTTAAAGATTATTTTTTGAAACGGACAGGGTAACAAATGGATAATTTGGCTAATAACTTAATATGCAGTTTTTATTTGAATTTGTGAATATCATAATTGCTATTTTGTGACAAAAGGGCATAAAATTAGTTACCATAATCATATGCGCAAATGTATTAATCCCGCAGAATCGTTATGCGTGTTTATGCTTAATGAGTTACCGCGGCTTTATTCGAGTATTGCACAATTACACTTCATAAATTTGACAGATTACATCGTATATTGGTCATAGCAAATGGGATTGACATAACTGAACTTCATCCGATCATTGAACTCTTTGAAATTAGAGACAATCTAATGGAACTACATCTATTCACTGTGTTGTGAGACCATTTAATGAGAATGAGAAATCGGGTGATAGCAAGGACTCGTCAAACGCTTCCAGCGTTTAGCCGACTCAAAAATACAAGAAGTAAAGATGAATAACTTTTATTCCAACTTATGTCCCAAAAAGGGTACTTTGAATTTGATGGGGATACCGCTGTCTACCTTTAATTAATTTATGCTCACATCGGTGCCATGTTCTGTCCTTTCGTCCCACTGGAACCGGCCGATCGGAATTTAAGAAGTACTAGTATACTAGTATAAGTGAATCTGTTGGGACTTGAACCTGGACCCTTGTGGCGACAGAGCTGGAATATGTGAGAACAGATCCATGTTCTATCGCACACTCCTTATTAAAAACATTTGTGCATAGAACGGTTACATCCAAGCTGTTACTCTGGCAACGTTATTCGCGCGACAGTTTTCTAATGGGAGAGAGGATGGTTGCCATTGCACAACTAGTAGCTCCAGAGTTAAGTCAGTGCCACAATAATGTCATTATTGCTCTCTGCTTTATACGCCTTGTTCCATGAAACACCAGTACGTTCACATTACTACAGGAGCCGTATTTTTTTTCATGGTGAAAGTCACGATGTTACCTTTATTGTGCCGTTGCGACTTAAATACTTAAAATGCAACAGAACTTAATCATCATGATCATACATGTATTTATTACATGTGAAACGGTTTTGACTTTTCTGTATGCTAATTAGAAGAACAGTAACATCCCTTTTAATTCTATTATTGCATGAATTATTTATTGTTCATATTATTTTGGGCGCTTTTGGCATGTTTGGGCGGCTTTGACTGCTTTATCAGATAATTACGTCTTTAAGTAAATTGATTGACTGCTAAACTCACCAAGTTCCATTTTTTAGGGAATTATGCCGGGTCCGTATGATCTCGTGCTGCATGGGGAGCGGGGATCCAGGCTGTACGGTCAGTTGTGTATTTTTTGCTCTGTAAGTTTTTCTCTTTATTTCTCTGAATTCGGCATTTTTGGCAGTAAATTTTTGTTTCAAAATTGTAACCAGTAACTTAAGTCATTAGTGTAAACATTGTTTGTGAAACTAGAAAATACATTTTCTAAACCACTCCGTTCCCCTAACCTACCCATCACTACTAGTAAATACTAAAACCATATTCACTTAATATTATTTATTAATTAATAAATTGCAAGCAAGCGTTTGGCTATGCTGTGTGCACAATTATTACATGTCATATCATACATATCATCAATATCATCGATATCCTCATCAAACATCCTGACAAAACATTTAATTCAACACTATCCTAACAAACATTTCACTTCTAATTTGAAATATTATACTGTGTATTCACTCAGAAGTAATATAATCATAATAATTATAACCATCCTAGTAAATGATCTGGTAAAGATGGACAAATTAAAAAATAATGTCTGTCCTACTGCACACATGTAATGCCTACCGCTGAATGACAATTATTCTAGAGCGGTCACCTATCTGACCACTAGTCACATGACAACCAAACAAGTAGAGACTGACCAATCAGGGGAAATTATTTTCCAGCTAACTCATTGCATTCAAATGTTGGAAAATTCTTAACTTGTATGTCCATTTCAGACCATATACATTTATTTATATCGCCATTATTCATGCTCGTTTCACGCTAGGTTGATTTTTACCTATCGTTATATACATACTATACACACAGTGTAGCCGGGTACATTTTAGTACATTACAAGAACCGTTACGCACTCGAGTCACGCACGGGCAACTGTTCTTTTATCTTGCTTATTCTCCTATTCGATAAAAGTTATTTTCTTCGGTCTCTGGCCTGAAAGAAAGACAACTCGTAAAGGCCTACTGAATTCAGATCGTCCCGCTTTTTTCCCTTTCTATGTTATTTGATTATTGAATCTGAATTCACAAGGCTCATCAAAATACGCCCAAGCGCAGCTGTCAAGTTGTTTAAGTAGTGATTAAAAGAGCCAAGAAATCACACTATTTAGCTTCTAGTTAGAATCGTAGTAGCTTGCTCAAGATAGTTTTCATTATTCTAACACCATTTAAAAGTTGTTTATAATATTGTGTGATCCTGTCAGCAGTTGTTTGTGGTTTTAAAAGCTGTATTTCAGGATGTCTTCGTCAGAGGCAGCAGAAACTTCGCCCCCGCCCTTGGGAATACTAGAGCGAACAAGCGCCCTTGTGCAGACAGAGACGGAGAGCTTTCTTACCTTGACCTAGACACCGGAAGGGTCATGCGTGCTACCAAGACGCCCGGCAGTATTAACATTACACACATTACTTATGACTCAATGATGTCGAAGCTGATTGTTCTAGAGCGTGGTCTTAGCAGGCTAGATAAGCTAGACAAATTAGATAGTATTGAACAATAAAATAAAGTGCTAGAATTCGACTACAGGCTTAAGGCCAATGAAAAATGCATACACGAATTGAATGACTCTGTAGCTTTTATGAGCAACAAATATGATGACGTCATAGAGAAATGTCAAACTGAATCAAATAAAATTACGTATTGTGAACGCGAAATACAACAAGTGAAACAAACTAATGATGAACTCCGCAATTCCGTTCAAGAACTTATTACTTTGAACAAATCCCTGAAGGACCGAACTCGTTGATATGAAGTGTCGTAGTATGCGAAATAACCTCGTCTTCAATAACATTCTTGAAATTATTCAACTCAAAGATGGTCTCTCCTTTGAAGACACTGAGGCCGAACTTTGCAAATTCTTAAATGATAAACTTCAAGTGCGTGACGTCAAGTTTGAACGTGTTCACCGCCTAGGAAACCCCCGACATGGACAGCGTAGGGATGGACCCCGTCCAATTGTTGCAAAGTTCACCTTCTACAAGGAGCGCGAACTTGTACGCCGGAGCGGGTACAAGCTTAAGGGTACGAACTATGGCATACACGAACAGTTCCCTGAGGAAGTGAAAGTACGGCGCCGCGATAACTAAGGGCGGATAACAGGAGGGCGGTCTTAAGAGATAAGCTCTTCGTCGACGGAATCCCAATCCGACCCGAGGATGTGCAGGCCCCACGTCGCCGACCCCTTCGCCAGGTCACAGCAAGCACACGGTGATAGGACAGCCATGGTGGTGACCATTTAAACCAAAGACACTTATCATGTTCTTGCCTTAATGTTTGTGGGTTAAAATCTAAATTGAATATTCCTGAATTTTGTGGTTATATTAACAAATTTGATATTTTTGTCGTCAACGAAACGAAACTTGATGATTTAGATAATTATTCTTTCATTTCAAAACATAGAAAACAGAAGTCATTTAAAAGGTCTGGTGGAGTTGGAGTTTTTATAAGAACTAGTATTTTTTCAAGTTTTGAATATATTGATACAGAATGCGAATATGTGCAATGGTTTAAAATATCTCATCGCATGTTAAATATTGATGAAGACGTCGTTTTGGGGGCTGTCTGTGTCCCGCCAGATAACACTAAATACTACTCAAGAGAAATTTATAAACTATTCTATGAAGAATTAGATCGGTTTTCTTCAAATAATAAGTATGTCATATTAACTGGTGATTTTAATGCAAGAGTAGGAGAAATGTATGATATTACTGATATTGATTAATTCATATACGATAATGTTGATATAAATACACATGATGTTTTTGAAAATGATATGAATGATATTCTCCTATCTAATGATTTAGATAAAAGCGGAATACCCAGGATACTTCTATAAACCGATTTGGTAGAAATACTATCGAATTTTGTGCAATTAATGAAATAGCTATTTTAAACGGTAGATCATTTAATGACAAACACGTTGGAAAGTGTACTTGTAAGAATGCATCAGTTGTTGATTATGTTATATCTTCCATAAACGCAATTTCACCATTTTGGCATTTCGATGTTGATGAATATTGTCCACTTTTTTCTGATGTCCATTGTCCATTATTGTGCAATCTTAAATCATCTGTTGAAATAAATATAATAAATGATCAACAAAGGGAAAAAAATCAACCATGGCAAGACAATAAACTAAATGAATTTGTCACTAACTTAGATAGGTTTAAACTTGCCCATGTACATAGTTTGTTAGATAATAATGATTTAGTCATAACAGAAACAATATAAATGAAATTGTTACAGAAATCGGAAACATACTATGCGATTCTGCAAAACTCACCTTTGGAACATACGTTAAACGGAATATAAACACTAACAAAAAATACTCAAAGAAAAAATGGTTTGACAAAAAATGTAAAACTAAACTGCATAATATTCATAGCCTTAAACGAAGATATGTTTCGTCTAAAACAGAAGAAAATAAACTGAACATGTTAAATGCTAGAAATCAATATAAGAATGTCATACGAACGGCTGTGGTTAAACACAAACGTAACCTTAAAAAAGAAATTAGAAATAGGCGTCAAAAGTCTTCAAAAGTCTTCAAAAGAGTACTGGAAATATGTCAGTAGTTTATAATATAAGTCACAACAGAAAAAATTAGATGAAACCTTATTCTATGATTTTTTTTAAAGATTTGAACTCTAACATACATGATGACGAGGCTACGCCTTATGTTGAGTTCCCAAATATTGAAATTGTTAATAATTCAGATAAAGATATCACGATTTTAGAAGTTAAAAACGCCATATCAAAACTTAAACAAGGTAAGGCTAGTGGATTAGATTATATTACAAATGAGTTTATTAAACACTCAAGTATTGAACTAACACCATTATATATTAAACTTTTTAATAGAATTCCATATACTGGTGTTATACCAGAGGCTTGGCTCATTGGTGTTATTATACCGATTTACAAAAATAAAGGCGATAGTTAACGGCCAGAAAACTATAGACCTATAACACTGTTGAGTTATCTAGGAAAATGTCAATGAACGATTAACTATGTACCTAGAAGACAATGAACTACTTTAAAAAAACCAAGCTGGTTTTAGAAAACAACATAGCACAGTTGATAATATTTTTGTTTTACATATGTTGCCAGAGTACTATAAATATAAAAAAAGCCAGTTTAAATCGATTCATATTAACTGTTTTGAAAACCGTTTAAACCCACCTGGCAACTTATAACCTTTAAAATCTTAAAAGATACATATGTATATTCATATCGAAAATAAATGCTTTACACTGCGAAAAAGGGTCAATATACGGGAGTATACGGTCCCGTATATTTCGAAAATACGGGAGTATACGGGATGTATATTATAAATATACGGACCTAATATTCGGAACATCTAGTATACGGGAAGTCCGTATATTTGTCATGCATATACGGGATCCCGTATACGCCGAATATACATAAATGTATATTTCCCGTATATATGAAATATACGAACTTAAAAAAAAAATCCATAGAAATGGTGTTTATTCGTGTCCTGCTTTAACATAAGTTTCATTTTCATGTATTCGAAGGGTTTTGAGACTTTTTTCCCGTATGCTTTCCGTATTTTAGAATATACGGAACACGTATACGAGCCTGTATATTCCGGATATACGAAGTATACGGATCCCGTAATTTTGTCATATACGGACTGTGATTGCATCTAATATACGGGGCATATACGGACCTGTATTTTCTAATATACGGGCTTCGGATTTTTTCCGTATACGCATGATATACTTAGTATACGGATCCCGTACTTTTGTCATATACGGGGCATATACGAAACTGTATTTTTTTATATACGGGCTACGGACTAGTCCCGTATATGCATGGTATACGCAATATACGGATCCCGTACTTTTGTCATATACGGGGCATATACGAAACTGTATTTTTTTATATAAGGGCTACGGACTAGTCCCGTATATGCATGGTATACGCAATATACGGATCCCGTACTTGTGTCATATACGGGGAATATACGAAACTGTATTTTTTTGATATACGGGCTACGGGCTAGTCCCGTATATGCATGGTATACGCAATATACGGATCCCGTACTTGTGTCATATACGGAATGTATTTGCATCTGATATACGGGGATATACGGACCTGTAGTTTTTGATATACGGGCCAGGTTTTTTCCCGTTTATGCAAGATATGCGTAGTATATAGATCCCATATTTGTGTCACATTCAGACTGAATTTGGTTTTCGTATTCGGGGAATTCACGGACCAGTATTTCTAAAAGATACGTTTACCAGACTTTTCCCGTATATGCACTATGTGTAGTATACGAATCCCGTATTTTTCTTTTATGTGAACTGATTTCGTATATGGGCACACACTGAAAGATGACATAAAATGAAGGTCAATCATACCTACAGCAGAATACGGTATGTTAGAAAAAAGCAAGACAAAGACAGGGTATAAGAAAAAATGTCATATTGTTATTAATTGGAGACATGTCAGATTAAATTAACATTTTATTCAACTTCAATACTTTTTAAAACAGTTTTTCAAACGATTATGAATCATTTTCATTTCTTGTCCAAATGAAATAAGCAGAAAATGTGAGTAATCAATAACATCAAGCATTTCTTATGTTCATTTCTAATTGAAAAACTAGCAATTCGCACATTTAATTCTGCGCCGTTGACTCAACAAATCAGTTGAGTATCACTTCTTTTACTACTGTCTGTACATGTTTTCGTTACTCCCATGAATGTTGATTACCGCTATAGGATTTTCGATTTGCCGTCTGCTAAGAAGAGCACTACACCCCTTCTAATATCCGAAGATGTATTCAAAACGAGCGCTTTAAAAAGACGCATTTTGGTTCTGTGCTGGAACTCGATATGTAAGCAGGTTACAAATGATGCACCCCATGGAAATATTCAGTTTCCTGATCTCAATAAGTATAAGCCTTTATCTGTTGTTACGAATGTCACTGAGAACGAATGGCTCATCCGGGCTGTCTGTCTGCATCTGTTGACCAAACTAGTAGAAACTTCTCACATAAGCATATTCTCTATCGTGAAAATAAATAGTCGTCCCGTTTTCTGATTCCAGTAAACAACTCTTGGGTCAACCTGGAATAAAAAATGCACGCATTATAAGTTATAAAAATGGACTCTTGCAATTCATAGATACTGATAATTTTATCTATTAAATGATGTGAAAATTATGACGAATAAAATGACATGTGGGCAGGGATGACGACATCATTTAAGTGTCAGAACGCACCATACTCATTTCGTCGCGGAAAGAAATTAGATATCATTAAATGTGTCTGTTGATATTTAATACAAGTTATCTACAGTGTGTTTTATTTGCATTTTATTGTTATATTACGTTAAAATCTATCTCCTAAATTATATTTAATATAAAATGCATGGTGTTCATAGTGCCGTCATACGTTGTCCGGCCAATCCTCACCTCATTTTGAAGGATTGTCTTCAAACTGACATACAGTAATGACATAAGTACGGGAGAGACTTTTTTCAAGAGAGATTTTACCTGTCACAAAACTTCAAAAGCACATAAAGTGCGGTAATGGGATCTAAATAACACTTTCCCATTTTATTCCTACCAAATGTCAAAACTACATCCACAGTATAATTTAAACCAAAGCTAGCGTTAACGTAAACTATGCTAAATTAATGTTCTTTAACCTGTCCGCCATTACGCAATCCTCCGTGTTAGAACTTATTCAAAATGCACAATAATTCTTTTGTACAGTTTTGATAAAATATATGAGAGTGACATAACATTTAATTTCAAACCTCTCTTTAAACTTTGTGACTGAACAAGTTCTGAACGATATATTTGCCACTAAACGTTTTAATTTTAGCTCATCTGAGCACGAAGTGCTCAAAGGTGGGCTTTAGTGATCACCCTGTGTCCGTCGTCCGTCCGTCGTCCGTCCGTCGTCAGTCGTCCGCCGTCAACAATTTGACTGTTAACACCCTAGAGGTCACAATTTTGGCCCAAACTTAATGCAACTTGGTCAAAATGTTACCCTCAATAAAATCTTGGACGAGTTCGATATTGGGTCATCTGGGGTCAGAAACTAGGTCACTAGGTCAGGAAAAGCTTGTTAACACTCTAGAGGTCACAATTTTAGCCCAATCTTAATGAAACTTGGTCAGAATGTTACCCTTAATAAAATCTTGGACCAGTTTGATATTGGGTCATCCAGAGGTATTCCTCCACCAACAAAACTGGAAGGTCGCTAAAGGACCAATAAGTGCGTCAGCGCAACGTTAATCCCAACAAAAACACAAAAAACGACCTTCTCGGTCGGTAGCAGACGATACTGTATTAAACGAACGAAGGGCGTTTGTTCGAATCTTTGGACGCAGACACATCATATCGATTATTTTGCGTCTGTAAAAATATTAGAATTGATTTCATAAGTAAAGTATCAATACATGTCTTATATATTTTTTTTCAGTACAAAACAGAAATGGATTAGTTCATCTTTTTTCTATAAATATTTGCATTGTATGCACAAGCGTTGGAAATGGGCGTTTGTTCGAATCTTTGGACGCAGACACATCATATCGATTATTTTGCGTCTGTAAAAATATTAGAATTGATTTCATAAGTAAAGTATCAATACATGTCTTATATATTTTTTTTTCAGTACAAAACAGAAATGGATTAGTTCATCTTTTTTCTATAAATATTTGCATTGTATGCACAAGCGTTGGAAATGTGCAGAAAAAAAGTTAATTTATGCTTTCATTTGATTTTTACAATGGCGATGATCCACGGATGTATTTATCACTGTTTGTTTAAACATATTTTATTGCCAATATATACATATATAAACAGATAACTACGTCAATTGTACATATAATAGGCAAAAGGGTCGACCCACAAGTTCTCGCAACATTAGTAACGGGTCTTCCTTAATGCAAATATTTAAATATTTAATTTACAACACTGACAACTAATCAAGTACATGTGTGGTAAATAATAAATTTACAATGTTATAGCTACAAAAAAAGGAAAGAAAAAAAAAAGAGTTGAAATATGTATAAGGTACAAGTACATGTGTACTTATATAAACAAACACATTTGTGACTAGTGGCAATGTATAGATAGATGTAAGAGTAAAAATGATGCAATTAGTTTACATTAACATGTACTACATTTAGGAAAAAAGAACTTAAAAAAAGAGAAACGAGTACATGTGACTTATATAGACAAACATATTTGTGACTAGTCAGTGTACAAAAAGATGTAAGAGTACAACTAGTCAGTGTACAAAAAGATGTAAGAGTACAAAAAAGATGCAATTCAATTGCATTAACATACATGTATACTACATTTGGGGAAAAAGAACATAAAAAAGAAACAACTGGGGTCTTGTCAATAATAAACTTATTAATTATATATAAATAAATTGAATAATATTGCCTGCTAAATATGGTGAGTCTCAAAAGCGTTTGGTTGATTTTATGTAATGCTGGACTGAGCAGAATATTTTGCAGTTGTCTTCATATGACAATTCGGAATTACCAACTAAAAGAAGTTGTGTATTTAAAGGATGAAATTGCCTTAGATCGTGGAAAAGTTTAATCCTTTGATTTGTATATAGTGAAAAGAAAATGTTTAACGTCTTCAATATCTTCTCCACAAGAACAGATTGAGTCCTGAGACAGATGGTTGCAAAATAAATGAAAATTAAAATTACTGCACGCGTTTCTAAGCCTTGCATGAATTAAAGAAAATTTTCTTTCTCCTACAAGATACCATTTTGGAGTTTCTGTAGTTGGAAAAATGGTCGTTTTTAACAATCTTCTAAAACTTGATAAGGTGTTTGTGGCTCTTATTTCAGGACTCAAATTGTTCCATATATCAATAGCAGAAGGCACAAAGGAATTAGAAAATATTTGAGTTCTTCGACTGAGGATTATATAATTTTCAGCGTTTCTTAAGTTGTTTTGGTAGAATTGTTGACAATGTTTGGAAAAATATTATTCAAATACTCGGGCGCATCACCGTTACGAATTCTAAATGTGATTAAAAGTTTTTGATATAATCGTCTGTCAGATAGTGAGAGCCAATTGATTTCCTGATATAAATTTTGAATTGAGACAGACCGGGTAAGTCCAGTTACAATACGGGCTGCTTCATGTTGAATTTTTTCTAGTGTTTCTTTTTCGTACTGAGTACAGCCATCCCACACTACAGAAGCATATTCTAAAACAGGTCTTAAGAAAGATATATATATTTGATAAAGAGTCTGTCTATTAAGAATGTACTTTAATTTTCTCATTATGCCTAACAATTTTGAAGCTGATGTAGTTATTTGGTCAATGTGGTCATGCCATTTTCCATTTGAACTTAGTGTTAAACCTAAGTGTTTATGTCGTTCAACAAATCTAACAGGTACGTTATCAAATGTCAAATATGGTTTGTTGATATTTTGTTGTAAAGTAAAAAACACTGCTTCTGTTTTATTCGGATTAAAATCTACAAGCCATTTTTTAGACCAAGCATTTATCATAGCAAGATCATGGTTAACAATTCCTTCGAGATCAGTCAAAGAAGATGTAGTACATGCTAAAGAAGTGTCATCCGCAAAAAGACGTGCAATACATAACAAATTTTCAATGATGTCATTAACATGTACTAGAAAGAAAAGGGGCCCAAGGACTGAGCCTTGGGGCACCCCGGCATTTACGCTGAGAGGTTCAGATAAGGAAGAGCTAACAAAAACTTTCTGGTTTCTGTTTTCAAGATAACTCTTGGTCCATTTTAACAACTTTCCTTTGATACCATTTAGTTGTAGTTTATAAAGGAGACCTTTGTGCCAAACTCTATCAAAGGCCTTAGAGATATATATAATATTATACCAGATTTATATAGCGCCCTTTTCATGATAAACACGTTCAAAGGCGCTTTACAGCAACTGCAGCCGCACAGGGCGCGAAATCATCCTTTACTTGTACAGACACAGAGCGACTTGACCAGAGGGACAGAGTGAGATAAAGCCCCCAGAACAGACAGAGAAAACTTTTCAGATACAGACGTGTCCGGCTAACTTAGCCTAGCTCTTTTCGAATAGACAGTCTGGTTCTTTAACGTGCCCGGTGTATAGCACCGATACACGCGAAGCCGTCTTTCCTGGGAAGAACCAGTACAGGCTTCTAGTTAGGTGGGAGACACTCAAGAGCATCTCAGAAATTTCCAGTGCCTGGACCGGGATTCGAACCCCGGACCTCTGGATTGACATTCAAGCGTGTTACCACTGGACCACCGGCCCACCGGCTCAACATACATACATATTTCACTTTCTAAGTTATTTAGGAAAACTTATGGAAAGAATTCTACACAAACATATGTATAAGAGATGTCACAAAATACAATACAAGTATAAGTTTTGGTATCTACAGATTGAACAATTTGATGGTACATATCTAATAATTGATAAACTGTAGAATGTCCTTTCAAAAAGCCGGATTGTTTAGAGTAAATAAGTTGATTAGCTACCAAATGGTTATACATATGTTTATGTAGAATTCTTTCCATAAGTTTTCCTAAATAACTTAAGAAGTGAAATAGGACGATAATTAGAAGTCAATTTATTATCTCCTTTCTTAAAAAGTGGCATCACAATTGCTGATTTCCAAATTTCAGGAAAAACACATTCTGACAAAGACCTATTGAATAATGTGCAAAGAGGTTTGGAAACTATTTTGCAAATATTTTTCAATACTTTATGACTAATTAGGTCTTCACCGACCGCTTTATTAATATCTAAGATTTTAATTATGTCCTGAATTTCTGATTCTTGTATTTCTATAGTAGATAAACTAGCATCTGTATAATCGGGCATATGCGATGGCACTTCATCAATGTCGTCAAGGTGTGATATTGATGCAAAGTATTCATTTAGACAATTAGCTTTTTCAGAGTCAGAGAAGTGGTACGTTTCTGTGCCGTCAGAATTACAAGTTTTCAAAGGGGGGATAACTTCTGAAAAATTATTAGTTTTTAGAAAACTACGCAGAAGCTTCCAATATTGTTTTTGACTGTTTGTATCCAAATCGACAAGGCTGTCCTCCAAATTAACATAAAATTTTTCTCTGGCATGTTTTTTTAAATTGTTCACTTTGTTTCTTAATTTTTTATAAGTATTCCAATGGTTTGTATTATGGGTAGAAATTGCAATGGATTTTTGTCTATCACGTTTGCAAGAATACAGTCTTATGGTTGAATCATACCATGGTTTGTCGTATGGTCTGATATAGACTTCTTTGTATGGTATACACTTTTTCATATAATCTAATAGTTTTTCAGTAAATAAAACTGCACCATCATTAACGTTAATAGAGTTAAGAAACGACCAATCAACATTTGCAATATAGTTATTTAGGGACTGAAAGTCGGCTCTACTGTATAACCATACTTTCCTTTTGTTGGACATTTGACAAGAAAACGGGGCTTTGAAAAATGCATAAGTCGCTTTATGATCACTGATATTGTCAGGAACTGTGAAAACGTCACTGTGTAGACACGATAAACCATCAGAAACTAGAATTGGATCTATAAGTGTAGATGAGGTCGCCGTGACCCGTGTCGGATTTATGACTACATTATCTAAATTATATAAAAGCATGATCTGTTTTAAGTGGCAATTATGTTTAAACTGATCTTCATTTATATCTCCATCGACAATTAAGTTTTCATTCATATCTAAAGCATTGTCTAGCATTACCGCTAAATCGTTCCAAAATGCTACAGGCTTATTTGGCGGTCGGTAAACACAGCACAGTAAAAAAGACATAATACCTAATTTAAAATTCTAACCAAATAGCATCTATTGAAGGATTTTCAAATTCTAGTTTTCGGCAAGATACTATTTTTTCAGAAACATATATCAAAATTCCACTTGAATGTGCGGTAGAATCTCGACGATACAAACAGTTGTTATAACCTTGAATAGACAATTTTTCATTTTCAACAATGTCAGTAAGATGTGTCTCTGTGAAGCAGAGTATGTCGAAATCAAGGAGGTTATCTTGTATAAATTCAATTTTATTTCTTAAAGATCTAATATTTAAGTGAAGAATAGATATACTGGGATTTTTGTTTTCATTATTTAGAGGGCCTGGATTTTGTTCAACATCACCAGACATTAGTACTAGGGTAAATAACAGAAACGCAAATTCTATGTTTAGAAAACAATATGTAGACATGTGACATAATTTCTTAAGCGAAATAATGCAAGATGTAAAGAAAATAATTAGCAAGTCAGAGCAAAAAAAGTGCATGTACTTTTTTCTTTCTTGAAAAGCTTTTGAACTTTACCGTAAAATAACCCTATGGCCGCTCTATAGAGGTTTAGATCATTACCCATTGGGTAAGATGTACAGCCAATTACTTGAGATATGCGACCAAAGATAAAGGGTAACAGTACAAGCAGACATAACAGTATTCACCGTAGACAAGACAATTGTATAAGTTGGACAAAAACAAAAATATAAACAAGCAGGAAAACAGAAAACAAAAAAAACTAATACTAGAAACAATAGCGTAAAAACATATTCCAGTGAAGAGAATGGTTGAGTAAAAACTTGAAGAACTACTAGTGTAACTGGTTTGAAAAGTGATCAAAAGTTATTGTGACTTTGATTTACCTAACGTGTTAATATCAACTATTTAAAGAAAGTCACGGAGATATAACAGCCTGTTACGATAAATATAGACACGTGTACACAAATATGTACAAACATATATACACATTTATATATGTATTTATATACATAAAAATAACCAAAAGTTGTTGTGACGTTGAATTACAACGCATGTTAATATCAATTTAACATTTGGAAATAGTCACGGAGATATAACAGCCTATAAAGAGAAATAGACATATATAATACACATATAGCTCTGCAAATGATTAAAAGATATTGTGACTTTGATTTACCTAACGTGTTAATATCAACTATTTAAAGAAAGTCACGGAAATATAACAGCCTGTTACGATAAATATAGACACGTGTACACAAATATTTACATACATGTATACACATTCATATATGTATTTATATACCATATATGTATTTATATACATAAAAAATGACCAAAAGTTATTGTATTACAAAGCATGTAAATATCAATTATTTAGAAATAGTCACGGAGATATAACAGCCTATACATGTGTACAGAAATATATACATATAGCTCTACATATGCATTAATTTTATAAACGGCATGAGGCCAGACGTACAAAAATACAAATATAATTAATGTCCTGTCAAAGAACGTCTGCATCGTTTATACATGCGTAAGGTATTGACTGTGTCTGTGCCTGAATAAAGCAAGCGACAAAACGCTATTTATAGTTACCGCAAATAATTTTGTCAAATCTGGAAATTTTAGCTCTATATTTAGTAACATGACACTGTATATATATATATGTTCAATATTGGAAATTTGTCGACTGTTTTTAGAAACGTTACTCATGAAGATTCACGAGATTTCGGCTGTTCGACAGAGTTTATAGGACACGAGACCGATTAACTTTTATGAGAGTTTCAGTTTTAATATTAAGTGTAAACTTGTTTATTTACTTTTTGAAAATAATTATAAACAAGGAAAAGATGCTAAATTCGCAAAACATATAGAAAATATAAGCATGGCAGAGAAAATCTGGTTACTTTTTTTTTAAATATTTATAAACCAGGAAAAATGTTCAAATCGCAAATATGTATATACATATATAGAACGTATTAACATGACAGAGAAATGTGGTTACATGTATAAATAACAGATTTCTACTGTAGCACTTTCGTCGTTATAAGTATAGATGCACATTGGATTGTTATATTATTGTAATTATATAAAACTGAGTTAGTGTTTTCTGACGAAGTATAGCCTAGTCTTTCGATCTTGGCTGGTAAATCAAGAAAGAGTCAAGTTGGTCTTCGGACTGAATGCGGTGCACTTTAGACTTGTAATCTTTCACTAAAATGTTCCCGACTTTCAAACTCCACACAAGTCTTTGGCAACGTGCGATGATCTCACAGGACAGGGACCGTAGCTCTGGCTTACCTTTTGTCATAATAATGCCCCTTTTTTATAAATTTTGGCAGAAGGTCTATGTATTATATGCAGGCTTCCCAGAAGCTACCAGACATAACACTTTGAATTCTTTCAAATTATAAGGTGACCTGTTATGGAAGGTTATTAATTCTATAATTTTAGCATAAATTTGATCAGAATATGGGATGAAAAGTCAGTTCCAAACATTTTGGTTTTCTACTACCAAATTGCATTCAGGCTAACACAATTTGGTAGTGACTACCAAAACTCGGCCGAATTTTGGTAGTTTTCCAAAATGCGTTGCTACCATTTTGAGGCGCGGTAATGGAACGCATTTTTGTAGTTTCGTTTACATCAGGGACTGGACTCATGCGTCCTCATTGTCAACATAATCATTGATTTTTATCACTATCAGTTTCGTCAACAACATTATTTTCATCACTGTTTTACGATTTGTGTTTGGATGGTTTATTTTGAGACGTAAAACAGCTTTATCTATATTTAATATGGAGTTAAAATATTTTGAAAGCTGAACATGTGAATAAAATGTTTAATTTTATAAAAAGTAACCAATTTCACAACACAAGCAAAATACACGTTATCTTAATTACAAATCGTTTAAACAATTGTAGGGTATGCACTGTCATGTCTAAGATATAAAAACGTATGCAAAACACAATTGAGCCGCGCCATGAGAAACCAACATAATGGCTTTGCGACAAGCATGGATCCAGACCAGCCTGCGCATCCGCGCCGTCTGGTCAGGATCCGTGCTGGTCGCTTTCATAGTCTATTGCAATTAGAGAAACCGTTAGCGAACAACATGGATCCTGGCCAGACTGCGCGGATACGCAAAGCCATTATGTTGGTTTTCTCGTGGTGCGGCTCAGTTAAAAGGTCAGTTTGTAGATTTATCGACCTGATAAAAGTAATATTGACCGAGGGCACAGCCCGAGGTTGATATCGCTTTTATCAGAGCAATACATCCACATTTCGACTAAACCTAAAAGGCAACAATTGTTTTATTATTAAATCCGGCCTAATTAAATAAGTATCAAATTGAATACAAATATCTGCAGCCTTTGGTAATTTTTCGCACTAAATTGTGTACGACGTCACATTGTTTTGACGTCAAACAGTGATGACGTCACAGCTGGAGGTCAATATGTGTTTTTGGCCCCGCCTTCGAGTCAATACGGCTTTTTATCATTGATCATGTGACTACATCTAGACCAGTGGAAAGGATTTTATATATATATATATATATATATATATATATGGACTTGATAATATCAACAGAGTCTGTTTTGGTAATTTGGTTATTAAGGGCCAATTAATTCCTTCTATCGTAGTTACCAAATGTCAACTATTTCATACCACCTGGCCTGATACGATCTTCACATGCACGTAACCGGTCCCAAATTTGTTTGGACCATTTGGTTTCTTTATCACATTATTATTTCTAAAACGGGCACCGCTATTTCTGCCACATTTTAAAAAAGTTCACGAACGCTGATTATTTGCGGGACATCCTCTACTGTGCCTTTGGAATGGTAGATGCTGGGTCTAATAATTCCTGTTAACTTAATTATTTCTCTAAAATGCTCTACATTATTTAAAACAAATCATATTGCAGGATTCCCCTTCAAACAAATTTTCACTATTTGAATTTGTACGTGCAATGGTAGCATATCAAAGCGAAAATATAGAAGGAGTACGTGTATTTTTATTCCCATGACGCTGTCTTTCAACTAATCGTTGCAAAGTTAAAATATCCAAAAGCTCTGTGGAGGTCCTAATGTGATATATGGTTCTCATTCCAAGTCGCATGAATTATTTATCCTGAATATTCAGTTATAATAATAAGGCTCATGTTGCCAAGTTACCAACGTTTAGTCGAGTTATGCAAATGTGCAACTGAATGTAACAATTCAGGAGTGTATATTTGTGCATTCAATCCAAAGGCAATCCTACACCCCGGGGTATACGAAAAGTCTTTTTCAGCACCAGGTGAAAATACGAGAAAGTTATGCTCGGTAAACAAAACTACAAGTGCCTGATATTTTCTCGGCCAACCTCGGTAACTCTCGATGAATAAATTAAGCAGTAACCCTCGGAATTAAATTCTCTACGAGATTAGATTGTTTAATTGCATTTCAATATATAAAACAAAATTGAAAAATTCTGAAGATTTTTGGTGGGAAAAGGTTGCATGTCTACCGTGTATATACTTTTATAGGCATTATACAAACCGTCTTATGTGACCTTTTTTCCTGAATCGCTTGACTTTTAACCTTAGACAGTCTATACTTACTTATGGGCGTTTGTGAAACCTGTCCCATGGTCGGGTCATGCGAAAGACATATCAAATAATTGTGGTAAACAGTTGTGCCAAGTTCCTTCAATACATGTATATACACGACGTGAAAACTTAAGTCCAATTTATTATGCCCAGTTTCCGTACTTTGTCCTAAGAGACCGTTGTCTTAAGAGACCACTTTTTGCCTGTCCCTTGGGTGGTCTCTTAACACAAGATTGACTGTATTCATATGTCCTTTAATGTACTGTTTTGATAAAATATTGTGAGCAGCAAGCTTACAGATATTTTAATATTCTACTTTCAATGTTATTCCTGCTTCCAATTGAGCTTTTGAACATCTGAATCAGTAAAAAAATCTGAAATATGTGATACATAATCTTTGTCCACACAAAAAGAGAAATAAAAATGGCAAAAATGGCGTCCCGGAGACTTTCATTGCTTTAAGGAAAAGAGAAAAAAATTATATATACAATTTTGAAGGTTGTAGGGGCAAAACTTAAATTAAGTCTGCCTATAACTATGTATTTTTAGTGTCATACCTCTACATTTATTTATCAGTAAGCATTCTGGCACTGCCAGTACATGGTTTTCCTACAATCTTGTTCAAAAATCTTCATGGAACCACAGCCAGTTGAGTATGTTCTGAGACCTAAATAAAAACTTTACAAGAAAATAACAATGTATTCATCCAACACTCTACCCCTCCTTAATATCCTGCTCAATGAGAAAATTCTGAATCCATGCAGACACCAAAAACTTGAAATATCACTTGGATCACATGAAAACACATATTTGAAATATTGATAATACAAAGTTTGAGCACCTCTGGTCTTGATATTGGCTAAAAGTATGTACCTACCTGTTTAAATTCCTGCAATTATAGTACTGAACAACCTTGGAAGCTTTGATTCACAATATACCTATAAATGTCCATACTGTAAATGTTTTAAAAGAAAGGTACAATAAATATTTAAATAGTGATGCACAAATTCAGTGATAGCTCGTTTTTAGATATAAGTAGAATGAATTTGTTGCATATCTGTGTGTGTGTTTTATTTTCATTATCATTAATTTATTTTATTTTGTTTTTGAAAAATCAGATGTCTGCCGTAAAAGGTATGAATGAGTCAATAATGCTGTTTATTGTTGTATTTAAAGTTCTGAAGGCCACATTTAAAATTTGATGTATATAATCGTTTGTGTCACACCCTATATATCTCCCTTTGGATATAGCTCCCCGGGGAGATGTATTTGGAACACGTTTTCGTATATAGCTCCTTTGGGATAGAGGAACTGTATACGAACGCAAGCATGTACAAACCCGAATATGACTCCCTATACTGGGAAAAATTAAACTGCAATAACCGTACTGTTCGAGTAATACAAAACATGATCATTTGGCAGAGTGTCATTTGGATATACGATTTCCCACACCTTAGGGGAGACAGTTGGGGATTTATAAATTTGATTTCTCGAGACATTCGTACGTATGAGTTAGAGAGCGAGAGTGCATAGGTGCACACTCCCGAAAACGGAAATAAATTTGATCAAAGCTCACCAACCTTTACAAAAAGATAATTACTGGCAACTGAATTTAGGAACATGGGTTGAAGTTTTGTATCTGGTCTAGCAGTTATGACCCTCGAGTCCAAATACATACTTGATCATACTGTGACAGGCACTCGTCTTCAGTACTATGTGACGGAATGATCGAATTTGGAAGCTAGATATATTTTCTAGAGTTTGATTTCCATCCGAGAGTTTGAGAGATAGAGGAAGTCAGTTTATCTCACAGCTGATGGAAGAAGTGTGTAGGCTGATCAGTCTGAAACAAATGTTCACAACTCCGTATAATCCAAAGTGCAATGTTTTTTGTGAGCGTATGAATGGTATTTTAAAGAGTATGTTAAAAAAGATGTGTCAAGAAAAACCAAAGGACTGAGATAGATATTTGTCAGCAGTGTTGTTTGCATATCGAGAGGTTCCACAGGCAAGGACCGGATTCTCACCATTTGAACTGCTCTATGGCAGGACAGTCAGAGGACCTATGCAAGTACTTAAAGAACTTTGGACTGAAGCTGAAACACCAGAAACAAGAAACACCTATGAATATGTTTTAGACCTTAGAAATCGACTAGAGAAAATATGTGAGGTAGCTAGAGAAAGTCTTCATGAAGCACAAGAAACGTACCGACACCATTATGACAAGAGTGCCAGAAACAGAAATTTGAAAGTCGGAGATAAAGTGTTTTTACTTTTGCCAACTAACCACAATAAGTTAATGCTTCAGTGGAAAGGACCTTACGAAGTAGCTGATGTTCTAAATAATATGGACTATAAAAATAAGAGTAGGTGATAAAATAGGGCTTTACCTATCAATTTACTCAAGAAGTATGAGGAAAGACAATATATTTTTGCCGGACGTGTTACAGTGATCGATGCCGATGAAAGTATTGTGAGAGAGGGATGGTTGATGACGAAAATTTACTTGATCTTATTAAAATAGGAGGGTCGGAATCATATAAAGATATACAAATCAATCCTAAGTTGTCCGAAAACCAAATGAGTCAAATAAAATCTCTTGTAAAACAATATCAAGACATCTTCACAGAAAGCCCTGGGACTACGAATCTCGCAGAACATAAGGTCGAACTCATAACCACAGAACCTGTTAGAGTCAGATGATACCCAATACCATCTGCGAAACGAAATGAGGTTAATCAAGAGGTCCAACATATGTTAAAGGCTGGTATCATTGAGCATGTCACCTTTGCATACAACTCCCCTATCGTGATGGTAAAAAAGAAAGATAACACAAACAAATGTTGTATTGATTTTAGGCGATTGAATTCTGTAACGAAATTTGATACGGAGCCTATGGGAAACGATGAAGATATTCAGTCAAAACTTCTCTAGGATAAATAATTTACAAAATTAGATCTCAGCAAAGGTTACTGGCAGATTCCTGTCGAGAAGCAATCTAGGCACTTGACAGCATTCACAACATCTGAGGGAAGTTTTCAGTTCCGGAAAATGCGATTTGGTGTGATAAATTCAGGTGCTACATTTAATAAAATGATGCGAAAATTATTGATAGGGTGCAAACATGCTGACAATTATGTAGACGATATTTTAGGTCACACAATAACATGGGACACACATATGTCAATGTTACAAGATATTTTTAAGAGAGTTAGAGATGCAAAGCTCACACTAAGACCATCAAAGTGTCTCATAGGATATGATAATATTTCATTCACCGGGCATAAAGTTGAAATGATCAGATGGAAATGGAAAATGATAACTTAGATCGCGTAAAAATGCAGACGAACCTAAGACTAAGAGACAAGTACGAAGTTTTCTTGGTCTAACAGGATATTACAGAAAATTCATAGCATCGTACTCCTAAGTTGCAGCACCCCTGACCGGCTTAATCATGAAAGGAAACCTAATAACGTGGTATGGGAAGAACAACATGCCAAAGCTTGTAATACTTTAAAAACCTTGCTTACACAAGCATCTATTCTACGGTTTCCAGACTTTTCACGACCTTTTATATTACAGTGTGATGCTTCAGATACTGGGGTTGGAGCAGCACTTCTTCAGAGGTATGAAGATGGACAATTTCCCCTAGCTTATGCTAGTAAGAAATTGCTCCAAAGAGAGATGATGTTGAAAATTCATAAACCAACAAAGTTTTGTCAAAACATGTTTCGCTTTTATAAGCTTCTTCAGTTGACAATAACATACACAATCCAAAGAGAGAGAAACTATTCGGTAATTGAAAGAGAATGTTCATCAATAGTATTTGGAGTTAAGAAATTTCAAAAGTATTTGTATGGCAGTGAATTTATCCTCCAGACTGATCATGTCCCATTGAGTTATATACAGAAATGTAAAGTAGAAAGTTCGAGAATTATGAAATGGGCATTGTTTTTGCAGTGTTACAGATTCAAGATAGAATCTATTAAAGGGACAGAAAACGTATGTGCTGCTTATTTAAGCAGACAATAATTGATTATATGTGTTAAGTGTAACAGATCTTTAAAATAATCAAGAAATAGTAAAAAGAAAAGGAGAGTTTATATGCAAATTATTCCTCAAGTCATTGAAAAACTGAAAGTATTTTCTTGAGAAGGGGGCTATTGTCAGAATAATTTGTATATTTGATATATTGATAACGTAACATAAGTACAGATAGTGCTTGACTCCCTTTTCATGCTATCATTGCTATAATTATTGTTGAATTGCTGTTAATAATAGGATTTGGGTCATTTGTGGCTGATTTGGGTTCATTATGTCGATACCTGGATCCCAGCATCACACATTATGTCATATACAATAGTTAAAAGGAAACCAGATATTTGTTAGAGCAAGTACTCGTTGTAAAATACTATGTATAAACTTGGACCAATCAGAAACAAGTTCTATAAATAGCACCAATCAGAGCTCACGTCTGCAAATTATAAATAGGTAGATGGTGGACAGAGAGATCATTAGGTATCCAGCGATAGAAGAAGACACATAGAAGATTCAACTAATAATTTATTGCATTTATTGATGAGGAAGTTATTGCAACTACACTGTCAGGGCGGATAAATTATTAAAAAGAAAACATTTGAAGTTCATAGACTAAAGAAGAGTTTCAGAATTTCAACAAGGTTTCGAGCTATAGGGCCAGCGCATAGGAGTTTTACCTTAAGGGTAGTTGAATTCTATAGACGATAGCAAATATAGGCTGAGCATCAGAAAGCTGAGGCAGAGACATAGGTTTTGGTAATCTACTGGGAAAGTAGGAGCGTTCCAGCTTATAGACGAGGTTCAGCGTTATTGGCAAAGTACAGCCAGTGCATCAGGGTTATACCTATATGGTATAGTTGAATGCTATAAGTGATAGCATATAGGCGCTGAGCATCCAGGAGTCAGGGCAATCTTAGTGAGTTGCAGCTTTAATTAAAAGAACATAGGCTGAGCATGCATCTATGCGATAGGACTCATACGTTGTTGTTCAAAGACATTGTCTGAAGGGCACTTCGACACAAAGACCAGTCAAGTATAGTATCTCCAGCCTATAGGAGATTAAGCTGCGTTGAGTTGAAGGTTGATAGTTGAAACATTGAATGATTTTGCCTGATCCCTGAAATTATCTAGCTCATAATTTAAATCATTTACGAATCATTGGTACACGAATTATTTAGGCAAGGTAGCCAGAGGAAAATTTTATATACGAGATATTTGGTCTCACCAGCTATACGTTTTAACAAAGGACATTCTACATCGTTTGTCATCTAGTCTAAGACGTAGTCACCTTAGCGATAGGACCCATTTTATTGTTCAAGATACTAAAGGCGTAGGCACTTCCCTGGGTCATATAACATGTATCCTGTCAGACACAGTTTTTCGCCTTTGTGTGTTATTTTTTCAATAAAAGATCATATATATATATATATATATATATATATATATATATATATATATATATATAAATTTTTGAGGCCCCATTGAAGGGTAACCCCGTTTATTTTCGAAACTGAAAAGAAAAAAATTAATGCATTAAATATACATTATATAAAAAATATAGTGAGTGAAGTATAACTCGCAATTTAACTGTGAGAAATTATCAGTAATTACTCAAGATCGTATCATATTAAGTTTGGTTCTGTGTTTCATCAGGAATAAAGTCTTGTTTATCCTACACAAATAATTCTAACATCTAGTTTATTTTTCAAAACACAAATTGCCTTGCCAAGCGAAAATTGAAAAAGCAAGACAAAGATAGTAGGAAAAGAATAGTGTATGAGGGGAAGTAACTCTTACATCCTTATTTTTCTTAGCATTACCGAGTTATACTTCTTACAATGTAATGTACTTAATCTCTTGAAATTAATATTTAAAAAAATAAAACATAAAAAGAGCTCAAAGGTCATGCATTTTACATAAAATATGTTAATGCATTACGAGTTTTTTGAAAATGGAAGAAAAAATATAAAAAAGGGGGGCTGGGTGCAGTATTGGGCAGATCAGGATTTAAATAAAATTAGCAACTTAACTGTAATTGGTGTACAATGGTAAATATTCACTCCATATTTTGTCAAATTCAGATGCATTGTTTTCTTTTTTTTAAATTGTACGAATCTGTATGTAAAAGTGTAGAAACTTGACTTCGAAACAGCTGAGAGCTTGGTTCCAAGTTATGTATTTTGCAACGGTATATAGTATACTTGGCCAAAAAATTAATACTCATTGTTGTCTTATTGTAGTTTTCATTGCCTAAAATTATATATCAATGACCAATTTACATTTACTTGTGGACATTTTGAATTTATCCATCTTTGAACTTCCTCTCGAAAGGCCTTTGTTAATTGACAATCAAAGAAAAGATGCTTTATTGTTTCAGTTTGGTTATTACAGAAAGGGCACAGGCTATCATTTTTTATATTCAGTTTTTGTAATAAGTAATTTGTTGCAAGAATCCTATGATTTATTTCAAACTGAAACCATTGTAAAATTTAGTCATTTGTAACTGTAAAGACAAATCTGTAAGTATACTTCCAGTTAAAGTCATCATTTAAATTTAGCTCATAACTCCATTTTCTTTTGGAAGTTGGAGAAGTATTGGATCTTACATGTAAGACAAGGTTATAAATACCTCTGCATCCTTTCTTTTGACCGATAATTATTTTTACTGACAGTGGTTGTAATGCATTTTCTTCTTTTTTGGCAGCATGTATAAAAAGGCATGGCAGATAGAAATCCTCTGACAAACTCTATAAAATTTGGTACAAATGTTATATAACTATAGCTCTTTCTGCCTAGAGATTTACTGACGTTTTCCTGCTTTAACTTTTATATCACCACCAACATTAAATAGTAATTAAAGCACTGAAGTACTGAAGGGGCGATTTTCTTGTCGGTCTGAGTGAAATTTTAGGTTCAAACCCCACTACCAAACGGACTGTTAATGACTATGGTCTAGTCATGTTCCTTCCCTAATACGATGGTTAGGAAAATTGACGGACCCGTAACAGTTTACCTCCTTGTTTGAAGAGTATTCAATTCCTACCATAAACCTACTTTAACCAAGTTTTCAGGAGGACGTAGGTTCAAGCCCCACTAGGACCAAACGTTCTTTTTTTCATTATTATTCCGTTTATCTAGTAAGATAAACTGTTTTTTCAAGACTTATTATTAATTTGTTGTACAAAAGCGGAATTTTTTCATTTGATTAGCCATTCTTGCTGTTTAAAGTGAATTTAATCCCTGATACACAATGGTGAAGGTTTAGACATCTTTTAAAATACCGAGTTACATGTGGTAAATGTTCTTTATTTTGCATTTATTCTTTACTTTACTTACTGTGGAAGAAATGTAGGTAGGATTTACTTCTGTCCTATGGTTATTTTTGAATTCAGAGAGCAAGGCCATAATTTTTCAGTGTTGGAGCGTAATTTCTATCCGATTGAATCCTTTTACTTGAGGCTCCCCAGAAAAAAATGTTATCGACAGTTTTATTTTGTGTTTTGTAATTGTTACGCAATACTTTGAGGTTTCTTTTATCAAAATGTTTGGTATAATGACTTTTCTGCGATCGTTTTGCTCACTGGTTACCACTGTGAAATTTGTCTCTGTTTGAGCTTGAGGAAATAACATAAATTATACAAAATTAAAAAAATAATAATAATAAAATAAAACACGACACGGTAAAAGTCATTTAAGAATGCAACACAGTGCAACACCAATGTTAACTTCAGGACTGTATCAAGTTAATGCAATTATTAAACATTACCATTACGGGTCCACTATCTTAATATAACTTGAAATACAGTTGAAAAGGGGTGTTTAAACAACAATCGCTTACATCTACCCCCTCCACCCCCTTAGACTACCCCCACCCCCGTTGAAAAGCACTTTTTACAATATTACTTTAATGTTTCTAAAACGAACTTGTTTAGTATAAAAACTGCAAAAAAAAAACACAAAGAAACTGCCGTTAATCAAATAATATTATAAGATTCTTTCACCGGTTGTAGGTGCAGATTGGAATATCCGGCCTCGAGGGTAACTGTTTAGGAGGTAACGAGGCTCCCTGTCGAGTTACCGCCTAAAGTTACCCGAGAGCCGGTTATTTCTATCTGCACGTATAACCAGTGACAGAATCTTTTTCTTGCATACCGATTTCCAGAAATAATAATAAAAATAAAATCAATCGAACGGCTTTCTTTTTAGAACTATTTCTTATAGCAGTGTATTTAAACAAAGCGCGGGAAACCAACGTCCGTAAACAGGAAAGACGTCATGACGTTTCAAAACAAATAACAATGTTTAGTTCCGGTTTTGTTTTATCAGTTGCAGCGTAACGTTATGAATTTTTGATAAAATAACGTGATTTGAATCGAGAAATATACTATCAAGAACCAATAGGAACTGTCAAGGTATTTAATTTTTATTCCGTTTTTTAAATAAAATATAAATTACTACATAAATCTTCTACATATATGTAGTTCTTAATACGTCATTTACAGCACGAGAGTCATCTTACACCCCGGGTGTAAGATTGATTTTTCCAGCACCGGTAAAAATAACGGAAATCCCCGTCTGGTATGCAAGAATATAGTTTCTATTGTAAGTGTAAACGTTATTTCTGTAGCAAAATATAACATGTACGCTGTTTCGGTATACAAATCGTAGAATGTGGCAATTTGTTTCTTCTCACGTTACTGTGGCAATTCCACGCAGCGCTTACCTCCCCTAGAACCTATAGCAATTGATCTAGAAGAATTTGTTTTTAACTTATGCTCCTCTTTCACATTATTCATATTTTGTGTTCATTATTTATTATTTATTATATGCAAATCATACCTAGTAAAAGTAATACTTTTATTAAACATATAATTAATAATGCGCATCGACATTTGTCATGAATGAAACTGTACTGTGAACCAGTGTTTGTTTGATGAGCTATTTATAGACCGAGGTCATAAGTTATAACGAAGTGGTCGCTGGAATCCCGTTTCCATTTAAACAACATAATCAGTATCTAAGTAATAAGTAAGTATTCAATATCGATCTTATTGAGAACATGGTTTCCCGCCCCTCTTAATTCGGAGATGAACGTTTATTTACTGGAGATAACGACCAAAGCTACAGGATTATCTATTTTCTGGACGAATAGTCGTTCATGTATATATATGAACGATATAAATTAATGGTATATATATATATTAATATGTCCAATTGTTTTCGAAAGTTTTTGGAGTGGCTGGTACTAGTTCTCAGAAAAATTATCAGCATTATATATCGTATAAAGAGACGACAGGGGAACTAGCATTCAAATACCTATTACTGGATGTGATATCGCTTCGCAAGTAATTTTGGATATATTCCTGATTTTAATAAATGTAAGTATATAAATTTATAGCTCTTCATGTTAAAAAAAGTGTTCTATGTTAAGTTATCAGTGATAGAGAAAAACATGCGTAAAAAACGTTGTTTTAGGTATATTTTGGCCACGTGCAGATTACCTAGTTTCTGATGCATGAGATCGTTGTAAGTGTTTAGCCCTACTGTTTGTAATTAGTTGATGTTATGGCATTTTCCCGTAATAATAGAAGGGTTAAGAAATATTTAAGACGTTTGCAGAAGTCATACATGTGTAATTATCAATCAGTATGTATATGAAATGTTGACGTACATGTGGTAGTTTATTTTATGTACCACGTGATATGTATCAGCCAATGAGAAACATTCAGTTCTATGGCGAAACGACTTCATTTGTCATTGTTTGAGAATCAGGACGAATCCGTCAATGTTTACATATGTCTGTTTGTGTTTCTGTTTCGTTTTTGCTATGAATGTCAACCAGAAGAAACTTTTTTTTACGTTCGTGATTAATTCATGACGAAGGTGGAGAAATGGCCTACATTCCAGGTTTTGGCGCGTTAGTACCAGTAACTGTTGTGGTATAAATTTGAGATTCTTGTGTGGTCATCAATGTAATGGTTTATGGTTACTGGCTTATGGCTTTACATACCATTAAGTTTATATGATACTAAAAATTTGAAGGTTCTTTTATGTGTTGTGTGAAATTGGATAGAAATTACGCGGGTAAATTGTCACGTGACCTGGATTGAACGCGTCGGTCAGGCGGAGGAAGTGGACGTGTAAATATCTGAGAATTAATTTCTCTGCATTTGTGGTTTATATGTTTGCTAGAGGTAGTTGTAGTTCAAAGCATATGAAAAATTGTCTATCATAATTTTTGACTCGGTAATGTGTGTTTAAACGGCAGTATTGTGTTTGACCTACTTATGCCGGTACCCGGCTGATGACGGTGTTATCTGGACGAATAGTCGTTCATGCATATTTATAAATATATGAACGATGTCAATTATGATATATTTTCTATTCAAATGTTCAATTGTTTTCGAAAGCTTTTTTTTGTGTTGCTGGTACTATTTCCTAATAAAATGTACAGTATTACGTATTGTGTCAAGGTAAAAAGCGGGAACCAGTGTTCATATGCCACTGCACTGTTTATCGTTTCGGAATTGAATTTGACTATCTTTCTGTTGCTAATGAAAGTACAACAGAAAGATAGTCAAATTATACGTATACATATGTTAATTGATCGTTTTCAAGTATGAACAATTTAGGCTGTATTATTAACTATCAACAATAGTATAAGGAAACTGCGTATTTTATTAAACATAAACGAATCGAACGATTCAGATGATACACAGTATAAGTCTTAAAATAGTTACCTCCGTTTGTTTCTTTCACGTCCTTTGCATGTCAAAAATACGATGCCTTTCTTCAAACAAAAGGAGGTAAATATCTAATTTTAACGATTCAGACAAGTCAAATCATAACCACTAATCATAACTATACTAGTCTTTATATGAAAGACGTGCTGATTTAAGTCATTAGCCTTATATACATGTACTCTAGTTTAATTATGGAGGTATTTATGCAAAATTCTGGAGTAATTTCACCCCAGTCAGCTCGTCCCAAATTTTGATATTTTCGTACCGATGACAATTAATCTTTGTTATTTCTTTCTCTTTCTTTTATAATGTCGGAATATTGAATACAAAACATTACAGGATATTTCTTTCAGATTTAAGGATAGAACTGGGTCCAGTAAACTTTGTGAAAATGTTGCGTAAATTCCAGATTTAGCAAAAATAGAAAAGCAACAATTGGCTTCTGCATCTTTATACATTACTGCTGGCATCTGTAGGTTGAGCAGCAGTTATAATTTAATTGTGGCGGGATGGCAGTTGTAGACCTGGTTGTTTATTGCTTAAAATGAAATATTGTTTAATTCCCCTCACACTACTAGTACAACAAATTTGATGCGATACTAGGAAATATTGAGATTTTTTCATATGGTCAATGTAAAAATTGCATGTCATAAAAATAAAACAATCTGACCGTCGAATTATTTTGACTACTCCCACAACCTGAATACAAAAACTGCCCCTAGGTTATCAATTATTTTGTTAACTGTAAGCAATGGGATTTTTAGGATGTATTAGAATCTTATTAGCCAGAGCAGGGGTCTTTCCTGCTAGGGACTGCATGGCTATTTATAGGTGTCGCTTAGATAAATCAATAATTATGAAAGAGTGGGTTATGATTGCGCTTCATCCTTTTCATACCGTAAGTTATCGATTCAAGAACCTTGAAATTTCATTCTGTAGCTGCTCATACATTTCGCAAAAGGGAGCATTTATTTAGAGGCCAAGTGTATTTTTTCAAGTTACAAAATACAGAAAGCTATACATCAAAGTTACAAATAAATAATGTGTATATTTTGTAATAAAAAAATTAATAGGACAGTGAATAGAGCGTTTATTAGCAATGAGTTTTTATACTGGGATATATAGTAGTATATTATGTATATAAAAGCAATTTGAAAAAGAAATAAGAATAAAACTTAGGAGAAGGGGTGTTTTAATTTGATGTGGCGTTATTACTGGATGACACAGTAGTACATGTATATCCTCTTAATATATACGGTAGTATATATTGATACTTAGGAAATAATAAGTTCCCAAACGTGGTTTATCGTAGGATAACCCGAGGTTTTAGTTCTTATGCGTAAGAATATATCACGAAGGTCGTAGGCCTGAGTGATATATTGTTTCGCATAAGAACGAAAAACTCGGGTTATTCTACGATAAATCACACTTGGGAACTTATTATTTCGATTCTAACACGACATACAAGTATCAACAGTGTTAGAAAATATGGATACTACTTTTTACGACCGTGCTACGCACCTGAATCGGATGACGTCATTGCACGCGAGTGGTTTATTGCAGAATAACCCGAGATAGATTTTGCTTTACATGTATGTAGGTTATTTGCTGGTCGTCTTAGAATATGGTATAAATACCATTTTTATTGCTCAGCGAATGTAAGGGGTATTTGCATTTATTTGCATTTATTAGGGGGTTGAAAAGCATTTATACTGTGGTATATGGTAGTAAATGTACATGTATACATGCTTATATAAGCAATATGAAAACATACTACTTTTAACTCCGGCCAGGTATATTGGAATGCAACAAGTAGTGTAGCACATGGGGAATGGGTGATATCACGTGAATTTTTACCGATATGCGATTGGCTTATCGCATTTATGGAACGCCGTTTTTGCAATATAGCTGGCAATCTATATGATATATAGAGAAATGCTTGTGACTTGAATTCCTCATTCATTATTTCATATAATTTATTTAAACTTTCAGCAATGATTAATATTGATACATAGTTGTACATAAGGGATTTTTTAAAAATGCTCTTAAATTTCCTGGATTATGGTCCTGTGTTGTTTTGCTCTATATGTCAACGAAGTCCAGGTGAAGGCATGAATCACATTTGTGATAGGTGTAGTAAAGTGTTTCAATAGTCAAGGAATGTGACCAGTTGAGCTAAAAGCTATGTTATACATGAAACGGAAATATTGTTATTTTTTGCTCAAAACAATGAATTAGATTAAAAATAGATGATCTCCTGTTGCGATTCTGTGTATTTTATACTTCTTTGGAAATACATATTTTATAGATCTACTTGTAAAACATGTAGAATTAATAATAGTTCCAACATTAAAGCGTAATGGTACGATAAAAAAAATACAAGCACGCTATTCACCCATAAGTTACTTTTTGGACTGAGTGGTCACACAAACATCAATAACAATTTCTGGTCTGTATAACTTCTGGCCGCGGGAAATCTTTCGACTTGTTTTGTATTTTTAATTGGGTATACGGTAGTACCGGTCTGGCCTTAATATATGTACACTGTGGTTTACGGTAGTATAGGCATATAACGCAACACGAAATATATTTATATTACAAATAGGAAGGGTGGGTGAGTTATATGAGTTACGAGTTGAAGGGCAGCGGTTATATTATGCTATATGGTAATACGAGTATAGCCTGACAATATGAACCGGGATATAGAGCAGTAATTTATATTGACACAAACACAAACAAGAGGGGAGGGGACGTTTATCAGGGGTATACGGTGGTACGAACATAATCCTAATGTTCTATACGGATGTATACGGTGATACAGATATATAGGTAAAATAAAAAAGAAGAAAATTTGTTTGCGAAAAAGAATGTGTGCGTTTAATAGGGGAAGAGGGGGAGGCGAGCCGATAATACTGATATATAAGGTGGTACATGGATATATCAATATGCGTCTATTTACTAACATATATTTATTAACATAGTCGCCACTTGCAACTGTTGCAAGCAATATCTGTATAACAAAACGAAGCAATGCAGCAACTTGTGAAACAATACAGGGCAATAACTCTTAAGCCAGGCATGATATATTCATAAAGTTCTCTTTTAAATTTAGACCAGGACCGTTCATATCTGTAGGATGAGTTATCCGGACAAGGCTTAATATATTATAGAAATGGATTTTTAGTCATGATATAGAAATTTTAAAGTAAAGGTGTCATTTGAAACAAATATTTTAGAATTATTTGCCATTTTATTCATAAGCTATTTAATTGGGATTTGGATGAACAGAGATAATAACATGGGTGTTTCATTCTCTTAAACATCGTACAGAGGGAATAACACAAAAATATAAATAGTTTTTTTTAAATATTTTGGACTAGATTCAATGAGACACTAAAGATAACTTTAATATAGAACAATAAATACCATTATCTGTATTGAGAGGAGCTGTATTCATTAAATGGGTGTCTTCCATTTTCTACACACGGAGAAACTAAACGATATAAATAGAAATTTTGTCTGTAATTATCCATACACATTGAAACTAAAATTATAGAAAATCACTATCTATACAAGAAAAAACTGAAGGATATACTGTAATTGTCCACACACATTGAAACTAAAATGAAAGAAAGGCGCTCTTTACAAGGAGAAACTAAACGATATAGATAGAAGTTATGACTAATTATCTCAACAAATGGAAACCAAAATTAAAGAAAGGTACTCGATGCATCACAGATCAAATAAATAATAATAATTTTAAATAAATAAACACATTTCATTATCTTTTGTTTGTGTCTTCTCCATAGTCAGTGATGTTTCGTGTGCCGATTGCATTCAGAAAATTTGACATTAGAATGCAGCGTGTTTCAGCTGAATAAAACATATATAAGGCACCATTACATTTTCATAAGGAATGCATAATGTCATCTGAGCTTGGGTTGTTCCAGCACAGGCTAAACCAAAATTTAGTGTCTGTAGAACTGGCTATGGTTGTATGCCACCTTCAACTACTCTTATATTCGTTTTCTACTAGTATTAAAATACAAACCTGAACGTATAGTAAAATATATACAAATCGTTACGTAAGAACTTCTACCTCAAAAAGATTGCTACCTTAAAAGTATTGTTAAAGTAAAAGTTAATAGATCAGGTTTCAACAGCATTATCCCCTTATGACACTTCTAATATCTATTTAATATAAATTTTATTTCTACCTGGTACACCTTTAAAGTGCCTTCAGAGATGTAGATACATCTTAAAAAACGTTTAGAATAAAGTAAGATAAGTATCGCCTCGGAGGAACTGTTAATTTTGAATTAAATGTTATGTCTATCTTATCAAGTGTAGAAAGCTCGGATTGTTGTGATGCTTGATGCATGAGTATGGCTCTGCTCAACTAAACATATTTATCTATAATTACATACTCCATCTGAACGTTCATGTTGATACATTTAATTTGAAATATTTTACATAGCACTTTTCTGCGTGCTAGTTCATTAATTTCATTATGCATTATGATACGGCTTGATGTTGTGTGATTCATGGAAACAGTGGCAAAGAGCTCTTGTTCTAAGGGCTAGCTGCCATCTTGCAAATATATGAACAAAACGTTACAGACATTATCTGTGTTTATTAAATGGTATATAACGGGTTGTTTGTTCTAATTATCGGCCGTAAAATATAATTAGGTTTTCCTACCCCATTTTTCTGTCTAAAATATTCTAAATACCACTCATCCATCTTTAAATTATCATAGATATAAATTATATTGTATATGTGATAAAAATAATATATCTCATTGATTGATGGTCTAATATTTCTATTATACATTTTTTGCATTATATAAAGTGGGTGGGGTGCATAAAATACCCCGGATTTGCGTATTTCTTAGTCACGCCTGAAGTAGATTGCACTATAGAGTATTTAAATAACTTACTTTTAACTGAATAGTTTGTAAGTAAAGGTTTTATCGCCTTTCATTAGTGTTGCTCTTATTTAATAACGGGTTGTTAATTCTAATTATCGGTTGTAAAATACATCGGTTTTCCTACCCCCTTTTTCCATTTAAAATCTTTTAAATGCCCCTCATCCAGCTTTATATGGTCAAAATATAGATTATATTGTTTACGTGATAAAAGGAATATATCTTCTTGGTTGTTGGTCGAATATTTTTATTAAACATTTTTTGCATTATATAAAGTGGGTGGGGTACATAACATACCCCGAATTAGCGTATTTCTTGGCCAAACCTGAACTAGAGTAGCAAGATGATTTTCTATTCTTACAGACTGTTTCGAAGCGGTATTAATAAATGACTTTGAGAAATAAGACCATTTTTAAGGTTACTTCTTTATACTGTAGTTTTTAGGTTAAATATTTTTATTTTATTCTCTGGTATATTAGGTTCCAAATCTTATAATAAAATGTACATAAAATGAGTACATTTTGCGTATTTTACAACCATAAGCCTTATGCGTAAAAGCAATGTAGAAATATATATATTTGAACTTATTTTAGAAACATGATGCTATGTTTTGTTAGTAAAAAAACGATTTGAATCTAAAAAAACTGCAAATATACAGAGTTATCTCCCCTTGATATTCTCAAATATCGCAAGAGCTTTTGTTTTGCAGGCCCGATTTTTCTGATCTGCGAGACTTTGTACTTTCATAATATGTATAGAAACCGACTATAGCATGACCGGACAGGTAAATTCATTTTTTCATGCCTTGGCTCCCCGGCTAGTAGCAAAATGCAGAAATTTATGAAAAATAAAGGGCCAAAATTCTTAAACCAGGCATGATATGTTTAAGTTTTAACAATATGCGCAAGTTCTCTTCTAAGCTTAGACCAGAACTGTTTGGATTAGGCTTAATGTAACCGTATTGCTCAGCATACAGCGTTCTGTAAAAGTTTTAAGAGCCACAACTTCCAAACCAAGCAAGGTTGGGCCAGATTGTTTGTAATTATCTGCACAAAGATATCGGGACGGACACACGTTCAGACAGACAAACGGAAGGACAAGGGTGTAACAATATATTAACTATGAATGTCAAAATGTTTTCGCATTTCATCAATATTATCTCTATATCTTTGACTTGACTAAAATGACTTCTTTGTTTGAAAATATTGGACAGGAATATAACAACCCCATAACAAATCCCAGTATGACATCAACTCTTGTATCAGGTCATTATTAACAATTTCGGATAAAATTATATGTATTAATTCTTTTAAATTTTTATCCGCTTGTTCTTTCTTTACATTTTCTGAATCTGTTTTCATCCATGACATCTTTTTTTAGATACTATCACATCTCAGGTTCATCCGTGGCAGACCATTTAAGGTCGTTGACTTTGGATCACTTGCCTCTCATCGATGTGGGTTCGAAATCTCACTTGCGGTAAAGAAATATTTCATGTGAGGAAGCCATCCAGCTGGCGTACGGAGCCTGCTTGTTCTATTTGCCATTTTGATTGCCTTTTTCTGAACGAACATGATAAGTATCGAAGTTATCTTTGAAATCACGAAATCGTTTCACTGAAATTGCCTACCCCTTACTCATTCTAAATACATTTTTATTAATCAGCATTTTTCTAAAGTATGCTCGTTGATATATTTCTATAATTCTTATAGAGCATTTCAATTGTACATGTTTAGATAATTCGTTTTCAATATGTTATCAAGGGCAATCTATGCGGAACCAAACGCGAGGGTAGAAAGGAGTTACCATCTGGTTAAATTAAAATTTATATTGCAGCTGGTGTATTTACGGTGATATGTTTAGGACATGCACTTATTTTTTTAAAGATTAAATTATCTCGTGCGCATGACATCTTATCTCGAGCACACAACATCTTATCTCGAGCTCTCGACAGCTTATCTCGAGCGCTCGACATAATATCTCGTGCGCACAACATCTTATCTCGTGCGCTCGACATCTTATCTCGTGCGCACAACATCTTATTTCGAGCGCTCGACATTTTATCTAGTGCGTACGACATCTTATCTCGAGCGCTCGACATCTTATCTCGTGCGCACGACATATTATCTCGTGCGCACGACATCTTCTCTCGAGCGCTCGACATCTTATCTCGTGCGCACGACATCTTATCTCGAGCGCTTGACATATTATCTCGTGCGTACGACATCTTATCTCGTGCGCATGACATCTTATTTATATATATTTAAGGCCTTTTTTGTGAATTCAGATCATCAGTAAAATCATTTTTGCTTTGGTTTCGATTATACTTATACGTGTTTGCAGGGTTGTAATTTAAATACACAAACTGATAAAAACGGCAGCAAAAATTCAGTGATGACGCAAAGAAATAAATTTAAGTCCTTGCCAAAAAAAAAAAAAAAAAAAAAAAAGATTCAGTATGTAGGCTTCGCCCAAATATTAAAAAATTTCCCCCGTTTCCCTTTAATTCATGCATGCAATTTTATAACTTTTCTGACAATGCGCGAATTTATACTATTAGTCAAACTGCGATTTGTTGTTATTCTAACATTTAGTAAGCATAATTGGTTATGTTCGTTTAATTTTGGAGATAGGATGACCAATTATGAGCGCTGCTCTCTGAAATGATGTAATAAACTTGTACATGTGGGGAGTTTAAATAACATCTGAATAGGCGGGACCCTAATTATCTACTTGTCCGTATGTTTTACTGATGACCTAAATACATACAAAGGGCCTTAATATATATAGATATGATGTCGTGCGCTCAATATAAGCGCACGAGATAAGATGTCGTGCGATCGATATAAGATGTCGAACGATCGAGATAAGATGTCGTGCGCACGAGATAATATGTCGAGCGCTCTAGATAAGATGCCGTGCGCTCAAGATAAGATGTCGTACGCACGAGATAACTTGTCGAGCGCACGAGATAATGTGTCGAGCGCTCAAGATAAGATGTCGAGCGCTCGAGATAAGACGTCGAGCGATCGAGATAAGATGTCGTGCGCTCGAGATAAGATGTCGTGCGCTCGAGGTAAGATGTCGAGCGCTCGAAATAAGATGTTGAGAGATCGAGATAAGATGTCGTGCGCACGTGATAAGATGTCGAGCAATCGAGAAAAGATGTCGAGCGCTCGAGATATGATGTCGTGCGCACGAGATAATTTAATCTAAAAAAAAATAAATGCATGTAATAAACATACCACCGTACGCATTATGAAGTGAGAAAAAAGTATAAAATTCATGTTTCAAAGACGTGTCATAACGGAAAAGAAAAATCATATTAAAATAATATGGCAAAACAAAAATAGCGATTAATTAAGTGTTTGCCTGACCATTTTTTTTTTAAAAATAAATGAAATGAAGATACACAATTATTACCGCCATTATCAAATCAAAATGTGTAAAATGTAGTACTAAGATAATCTCTTATTTTGTCATTGGAAAGTATATATACATATATACAATGCATTTTATACAGTCATGTATTTTTGGTATATCACGTTGTTTATTGAGCAGTTTTGTGTAATATATACTTTTTCGTGTATAAACTTTAATTTCTTTTACATGCTGAACAGGTAGACTTACATTTCAACTTATTATATATATAAAACGTAATACAGGTATAGTAATAGTAGTTGCATATCATGCATACCAAATATTTATGTATATCATTATTCTCTTGCTTTTCTTTATTATTAAAAGAGGGAAGAAATTCTAAATCCACGTGTCGCATTTTTGTCATTTCTCTTTCGGACAAAAAGTGACAGTGTGTGGACATTTTTATGATTGCAAACGATTTGTTCATTATATACTTTTCATTTTAAGCTCTAAATATCGGATCTTGCTATTTCGAATTTTCGGTTCAAGATCCATTCATACTGGAGCTTACTTTTATAACGTCTAAAATAACATTACAAAAGAAAATAACAGTATAAGATACTAAATAAAGATTAATTAATTTTCAGTTTATACATTGCAAGATACTATAAATGTAAGCTTTTGTGTGTAGTTGAATTCCAATTATGTGGACATTATATATGTATTTGTTTTAATTTGTCGCCATATTTGTCTATATTGTTGTTTATGCCGCATGGGTCTAGGACCTAGTGGATGAAAATGAAATAAACTTGTAAACTTGTATATAACTTTCGCGTAGTAATATTGCGCTCCTATAAGATCGCACAGTATGCCCGCTGCAGAACTCGTTACAAAGCTAATAACCTATGATTATTTGTCACAACGAGGTGTATTTTTTATGCATGTAGTTAAACACTTTAAGCATATTTCCGCCATTGACAATCCTTTTCAGAATTTGTATTAATTGTCAACTTCTGATTTGATCAAGGGACATGTTGACCTAGATCAAATATATCACGTAATGTGTATTATTATGATGACTGTATTGAATAAACTTCAAACTTCAAACTATATTATCACTGGAGAAATCAGGATTTTCATATTATCAGTATGATATCCATTTCCCGTGTATACAATGCATATGTAAATATAATGCCACAGAGAGCCATAAAGGTACAGGAATATACAAGTTATACACATTTAACACAAGTAAAAGTCACACTAGCCTGTCATTAAGTACATGAAATACGTGCATATATATTATGTCCAATATTTCGAAATATTCCTCTAAATGATCATACTGATACACCATAATGCAGACAAAATGACATAAAATATTATTTCTATTTCACACCCTTGGATACTGATGTGTATCATGTCCTTACTTGAAGACGACTTCAACTTAAAATATTCAGTTTTTGTAAACATTATTTGGTCAAAATACATGTTGGAAGTAATTTTTAACTGTAAGTGATTTACAAATTAGGCGTATTTGTTTTTTCAAGTTCATCAAGTAGATGTAAAGAATGTGTTTTATTAGTTTCTTGAGTATAATTTCAACAGATTATTTTTGAAAAGTGTTCAGCTTTTACAGTAGATATATATTACTGACATTGTTACTGCCCCGTTTTGCAAATAAGAAGGGAATAAACATACATAATGATACATGCATAAAAAAAGAGATAGGAGTAAAACAAATAAAACATTAGTAGTTGACAGTCGGGTTTTGTGACAAGTGTATGACAAAAACCTAGTCCCCTGAGTAAAAGTACTTGTGTCCCAAACTACCGAAAGAAAGGTGTAGAATGGGGGAAAAGGGCATGAAAGGGTCATACACAGTACCAACATCTGTCTTCTACCATATCATCACAAAATTATGACTTTTATGGGCAGTCGGTTAATTCTAAAAGTAATGTAATCAATTTAATAGCTGCTGTATAAATTGTAAGACATATTTTAATAATATTATATATTCTAGCATGTATGACAAGGTTTAAAATAAACATAAGACATAAAGCATAAAAAAGTAACTATTAATACTTATAAAAAAAGTAGTTGGAATAGATTACTTTAAAGATTACAGCTAGCCTAGAAGTAGTTGTAAGTATTTTTGTAACGATATTGATGGAAACATTCATAAGATTTTATTGAACTGAAAAAAAAAAACGTTCGAGAAAGCCACGGTAATCGCTGAATCAGATTCACAGAAAAAATAACAGGAACAGAGTCTTTGTCTGATTGTGATGGTGTGTAACATTTTTAAATATTCAGTTTATCTTTTTTCTGTGTCTTCCTGGATCTTGTTTACTGTTCTGATTTTTAAGACGTTATTTGAAGATTACAGCTAGAAGGAGTTGTATTATTTGTAGCGATTTTGATGGAAACATCGATACGATTTTATTGAACTGAAAAAATAACTTTCGAGAAAGCCAGGCCAATAGCTGAATCAGATTCAGAGAATAATAAAAGGAACCGAGATCGGTTTAAAATCTTTGATTGTGATGGTGTGAAACATTTTTTATTTATTAGTGGCACCTGAAGTCTTCCTCCTCCATGAAAGCTGAAAGTTGCCATAGCTGTTGAGTACGACGTTAAATCCAAATCAATCAATTTTCACCATACAATAAACCCTATTGGTAAAATCCATAACTTTTATATGACGTTTATAATTGTGCAAACTTTGAATTTTCAGTTCAGATTTGTTAAAATCTCTCGATTACCATTCATGATACTGCTACAAGTCAAATGGTTTATCGCGGCCAGAAATTTGTACAAACCGGACAGAAGTTGCGAAATTGTCATTTGTGCAGGAAAGAAGCGTTTACCATAATGTCCAGTACTGGACAGGTATAGTGACCATGCACGGACACAGCCAATTTTCTCAGAGGGGATCCGATCCCCTGCCCCCCCACCCCACCCTGGAAATTTTGAAATTTAGCACTTCATTTTTTGCATTCTGGGACAGTTTTATGGACTAACCTGTTAAATTTGGGAAAATGATAAAATCAAGCTTTCTTGAAGGTAAAAGTCTTAGTTTCTTTTAGATAAATAATATGAATTATTTCGGGGTCGTATGTAGCAGCAGCCGCATATACTTTACATGCAGTCCTAATGTTGCCTTTTTCGAAAAACATTTTCTTTCCTTCTTGTCTTCTTTCCTTTTTTAAAGATTTTCCAGAGGGGGTCCGGACCCCCGGTCCACTCCCCCCCCCCACTCTGGATCCGAGCATGGTGACATATCATGCTTTCTGTTTATGCAGGTAAACTTGTGTTTGGTTAAATTTCAACAGAGCACAATTGTCTGAACAGTGTACAAACTCATTACTGTTTTTTCAGGCAAGGGTGGAAAAAAAGTGGTAGACAATGTAGACAATGAAAGCAGTAACATTTTTATTAGAAAAAATAAACAATGAGACAAACATTTCCAACATCTTTGGACGGTTCAAAAATCCCATGTTAAACATACGATAAAGCCCGAAACGCGTGAAAATGTTCCGAATGTAAATCGGGTGAAGTAGGCGCTCTATGTATAGAGTTAGATTATGCGTCTGGATTGATTAAACTGGGCGAGTCTACTTACTTATTACTTGAGGATGAAAAAAAAACGTGTTTTTTAAATGTTGCTCTTAAACAAGGGTGGCGGTTGAACTACTAAAAGTACAACAACAGTTAATTCACAACAAATCGTACGGTATGTTTTATAATCAGTAGAAGCTAGTCGTATTTACGCTTATGAGACCTGTTTCACCCATAAGTAAAGAATTCACAGGTCCATCATGAAATATTTTCCCCAGCGCGCATATACTTTACCTATTCAATATGATCGCGGCGATCAATGATACTTCACAGGACAGTTGAACATAATAACAGAATGCATAAGGCAAGCATATGCGTTCCAATATCAAAAGTAAAGTTCACACATATTGTTAAAAGTCCAAATTTGTGTACACTTGTGTATCCAGTTTATAACTTTAATCTTACAACAGTTGTCCTGATATTTACACATTATGTGTATAATCTGTGTTGTTTAGAGACAATCGGTTCTCCAATACTTTCAGTTCTCGTAAATGAAGTTGTCTAATAATTGATGAGATGTTACTGCTTTAATGTTTGTATTTTCTTTTTCAGTATTCAAAGAAAGAAAAGATTTAAATTTCATTTCTGATCTTATCAACATACAGGTTGTTTTACAGGATTGTCTGCCATGTTGTAAAGTTAACACAATTTATTTAATCTATTAAGAGAACGTCAAATTGTAGGTAGACATTTGATTACGAAGCGTGTATACAATGCAGTCGTATAGTCAGAATACATGGGGCCAATTCGTTTCACTTTTGCGGCGTACGCCGTTTCATCGGGGACAACCGGCTAGGCGTTCGTTTGCCTTCCCGGCACTGCCCGGGTCTATCCAGCGTACGCCGATGTCCACCGGTCTTACGAGACAGGCAAGGCGGCAAATCACATACTTTTGCGGTATAAAATCGGGTAGAAACTTGGAAATTTGGGTTAATACCAGTAAAGATAGAAAAACATAGTGCAAGAAATATTTTGCCAACTAATTTGGAACTAGCCACAATAGAAATTCATAATAAATTTGAAATTATTTTTGCTTATTTGCAGCTCACGTGGCCGGCGTACGTCGAAGCGTTCGTTTACCAACGAACCGGCGATTTTGTTTTCTTGCCGCTCATGTGACAGGCTAGTCCCGGGTTTTGTGAAACGAATTGGCCCATGGCTTTACTTATTTTCTTCATGTTAAAAGGAATACCATTTACATACATTTCATCCCTGGATTAAATCGGCAAAGTATATTTAAGGAAGTTTACTGGAGGAGACATAAATATGAAATTCCAGGTGAGGAATAATTGCCCAAAATATTTCGCGGCACTCCAGATGTCCACTATCTACTATTCTATATACTCTTAGTTTGTATATTTACAAATACATAAGACTTGGAGACACGCAGAGAGGCCATAAATACAGATGCATACCACAGTGTTACATAAATAATATTTTGACTCGGAGTTCTGTCAAGTAATTGTCTTAAGTGACTCGAAGGAATTTCCTTTAAGACTTCAAATCACAATTATATCTATATAATTCAATACCTGTATTTAGGTCCAAAAAAGTTTTACCGTCAAAACAGGTGCGATTATCACACTCAATCTTTATAAAATGCGTCGTAAAATGATCAGGTATAGGGTTTCATCTAAACTTCCTGATTACCCACGTGGGTAGATACAGTTTATTTATAAACTTGAACGAAACCTACCAATCCCCAACGGTAACGTGATTCCCGCCGAAACGCGATGACGAGTCCATTTTATGATAACTGATAAAATAACAATTCATAAAGCTTGCACATTACTTGTCAAAAAATATTAGAATTTGTTTCATTTTAACTTTCCAGTTAGTATACTGCAACATAGCTCAGTACCATAGCTTTGCGCAAGATGGATACCACATTTGTTGACCCCAGAACAAAAGTCAGAGCGCGTAGGAATAGCCAAAGAACTCTTGGACAATTATGATGGATGTGATCCCAGACGGCTAAATCAAGTGTGCACAGGTGATGAAACACGGGTGTCTTTTTTTGAAGCTGAAAGAAAAGAAAATAGCAAAGTCTGGATCGGCGAAAATGGTGGAAGGCCCCAAATTGCTAGAAAGACCAATGGTCTTAAACGCGTTATGTACGCATTATTTTTCGATGCAGGTGGTATGGTAGCACGAGTGCCTGTTCCTGAACACACTACTGTCTCAGGAAGGTTTTACGCGGATAAAGTGCTGCCTGGGGTTGTCAAGCACTACGCTGAGGCCCGCCCATGTACCGGGATGCGTGGAATCAAGCTTCTCCATGACAACGCACTAGATCATATGTCCGCCGTGGTAATCAATCATTTGACAACACATGGTATTGAAACTTTACCCCACCCTCCCTACAGTCCCCACCTGGCACCTTGTGACTTTTGGCTCAACCTCATCATTTAACAGTGCTTAAGAGGTCGCTGGTTTTAGTCCCGCCAGGAGGCCGAATTAGCCGTATTTCACTGCATCAACTGTGTACCTAAAGAGGGCTTCAGGAAAGCATTTTCTGACTGGAATAAACGCCTGTGTGTAGCTGTGCAGGGGGAGTGTTTCGGGGGTCTGAAATAATCATTTTTTATCAGGTAACCTTCATTTTTCTATACCGCACCAAGTGCACGGACTTTTAAAATGATCCTCGTACTTTATTCACGTTATCTGTTGTAATGAATAATTGATCTTCGTATTTATATGAAGTGAATTTATGAAGAATAGGAACTGATAAGCTCAAGTCCAGAAAAATGATATCTCCTCTCTTGTTCTATACCTTTTGTAATTTCAGTAATATTATAAGTAGTTGTGCAGTGCGATATCAAAATGGAACTATTGAGAGAAAAAGTGTCGATAAGTGTTTTTTTCCGAAACCATCATAATATTAAGATGACGGGTGTACCTTTTTAACAAATAAAAATCAAAGGGACAAAGATATTTCATTTCTGAGCCAATAAATAAATAAATTAAGAGGTGTGTATTTGTTTTAAGGTGAAGAAGGTGTAATTCAGCGACGTCTGGCGGAACGGTAAACGTTACGCTTCGCAACGTCGCGTCATTACGTTCTATTAAGAAACAAAATGGCGCCGAGCTGTTTCTTTCTTTTTCTTTCATTCTCGGCTGGATAATCTTGGTGGTTATAGGTGCCAAACAAAGACGAATAAAAAAGAATAAATCTTTAAAAAAGACTACACATTTTGAAATATACTACTAAACATTACAATAGCCGTGCAAAATTCGTTTGAAGTCAAAACATGTGCAGAAAAACGAATGATGTTTTTTTTGTATTTTCTTTGGCTGACATGGGTGGTTATTTTGTCCTACTTTCGTGTTTATCGCTTTTCAGTAACCAGGGATCACGTGATTTTAAAATTCATTCAAACGAATATCCCGTTTTAAGACGCACCACTTGCACAAAATAACTGTATTTTTTGTATTTCCTTGATGGTAATTATACTTGATTTGCATGAAAAATATGAGATATACAACATTTTTAGTTTCAAATTGACAGTGTCATATATAAGGTCTATATTCTTAAAACTATGCTGAAAAAAGATTGACTGAATACGTTTGCGTATGAAGTTTTGAAAACACATTTATTTCGGAAGGGCCTAAATTGCCCCCCCCCACCCCCACCCCCACCAGCCACGCCCCGAAAACTTGTAGTATAGCTGTTTATTACCTGTATTATAAGAATGATTTTCATGAAGTTTTTGTGAGTTACAAAAATGTTGAATTCCCTATGTTTGTAAACATTATCGTTGGTGTTTGCATCTATTCATAAATTATAGCCTCGTTTCGGAGCATTCTTCCGGAAAAAAACCCGAAGATGCGCGACGGGTTTGCAAGCAGTCAGAAAACATACTTAAATGTGCAAGTCTTTTCTATATGATAATGGGTACACTTGAGAATTATGAAAGGCATGTCAAAATTTATATATATTTTGAAGACTGCTGATGTGTATAAATTTTATTTATCAATCAGACATTTTATATCACTGCTGTATAACATACAAACATAGCAGTTATCAAACGCATTGTCATAATAAAAATGAAAAAATATGAAAAAGTTTTGAGGTTTGTGTTTTGTTTTGTATTGTAAGTAGTAATGATTTACCGACAATTTAACTGTTATTGTTTCCGAACTCCCTAACGGTATCAACTTGCTCAACATTTATTACTGACAACATCTCTGTAGCAGGTTTGTTTAGATGCAGTAGTTTCAAAAGATAAATTATAGCAAAAGCAAGTATTTGGCGGTCGCTCAGTCCCGAATATGTTACAACTTTACATGCTGCATATTATTCCTGCATGGTTTCATGTCTCTATCATTTTTTAAAATAAATGTAACAAAAATCTTGAAGCACTTAATGAGATACATGCGACACAATTTTATGTATATTTTCGACTACGTCAAGGGCCATAACACCGGTCTGACTGTGTGAGATCAAATTAAAACATTATATACTCAAATGAAAATACTGATAACAATCCTGTGAGGTTTGATTACTCTGGGTTAGTACTTTCTTAGATATGTCCGACACTATTTCGGACTGACGGACGGACGGGCGAGGGGAACACTAATTGCCCCGACCAAACATAACTTGGATAGGGCACATAAAAAGATATATTTCATATTGTTACATTCTCTATCCAAAGAAATCATTTACCATCCGTTGCACCGTATATTATACTTAAAAACACATCTTCTTGAAATATGTCCTAACATTTCATGCGAACAAAAAAATGTACGACTTTCTTTTTACCACGGAATACAATGAAAAGACCGAATATTTGTATATGTACATGTATATGCACTTGCTTAATTGTACATGTGTTTTGTCTCGCAATTGTACAATCTAAGTAGGTAACTTGGTAATTACCACATATATTCACGTGATAAAGACAACTATGAAATATAATGATTTGGAAATACAAGAATGAAAGTGAGTTTTAGAAAATATTAGATTTTTTAAAACGGAATGGCTAAATATCTATTTGCAAACAGCATACACAGTTTTAGTAATAAGACGTTTGCGTAACGTCAGAAAAAAGCGGGAAAATGCGCAACGTCAAACGCCGCCCATAGCGCCATTTGAGACTTTATCATTTTTTTGCGACTTCGTAGCTCGAAAACGAAGTCGGTAGTCAAGGACTTTTTTTCCGTTATTTTGCTGAGAAATGCCTTTAAAATAATTGTGTAAATTTTAAAAAAATTCTATGGACCAGTAAATGCATGCTCCCAATTTATACAAGAAACGTCATTGTCGTAGAGGTCAGATTTTGGAACAACACATGCTAAGATTTATGGCTACAACTTAATTAATCGGAAAGAGTCAGCCTCAAACTTATCACTTAACAAACTCGCGTGCAGTCAGTGTCGCTGTGGGCTAACATTTGTCTGGTAGAAGTGTACTTCGTTGATTTATCAAATGATTTTTTTATGATTTTTTATGTTTGAAAAATGCATGAGAAAATGGGGGTAGGGTAAAATTTATGACAATACTGCGAAAACGAAGTCGGTGACCCCTGATTTTTATTTGCTCATTTTACAGTAAAATAAATTTATAAGATAATATTAGTTTTTTAAAAAATTCTATGGACCAGTTTTTGTCCACTACTTAGTCATTCCGTACGAAAACAATATTTTCATAGCAAGATTTTGGCATGATTTTTGCATAAAATAAGCATTCCTTCAGCGAATAGCGGGAGTATGTATTTGAAAATTATATCACCGTGTAGGTTTCGACTGGCATATTATACAAAATGGAAAAAAAAAAACTTTTTAAATAAAATGAATGCCCCGAGACTAAATTAATCGCCATGAAAACGGCAACGTCACAACTATTTCCGACTAGGCTTAAAGGTGAAATTTCGACGTCGTTTGCGTAAAAAGTGTGCATTTGATCTTTTCAATAATTGTACATCGGGTGAAGATCAACTTTTGCTGTTATCTACGTATGTTATCTATGACGTAACTTGTTTTTGAAAATCCCGCTCATTACACCTTCTTCACCTTAAATATATAAACAGGAATATATTATATTCTATAGCAAAAAACTCAGAGATGAGTGTAGTGCTTTTACGATTCAGGGGTGTCTTTTTCTAAAGCACACTGAATTTTTGTTACGAACAGCACAATCACTATTATACTTCTATGCCTAAATCTGTAATAATGTTGAAAGAGGAATACACTGCTAGTATCTATGTATACAATATATATATACTTTGTTGATAAAACAGATGACACTATTGTTACTATTCTGTATAAGTAAAAGATTTATGTATGAATTCAATTGTTAACACAAAATAAGAGGAGGAGGGGAGGTAACCAAAATAAACAAACCAAAGTTTCAGTTCTGAGATGTTGATATTGATGAATGCATTAATGATACACAGATAAGATTTATTCATTCATTTTTTTCCACCGAAGATGATGGTTACCGTATTGATGGTAACGGTGATGGTACGAGTACACACATAAGATGTGTTCGTTTATTATTATTTCAACACTTAACATTTCTTAACTCCACGCTGTGATCTTTGTTGTTATCTCTGTCAATTATTGGCACATTTCAATAAACATTTATAGGAAACACCGTTTAATAATCAATACATACATTACGATAAAAAGTATCAACAAGAATCAAAAGTAAACTGCATTTAAACAAAACAGTCACGATACGATAACGCCTAAAAAGTGACAAAGTGAGTGCCGCTTGGTGTTGGCCGCTATGTAGCAAGTAGTGCCATATGCATGACTAAACATTTAGCAACAAGCATTACATCCATCAAAGCGGTAGAATGCCCTTATTCTGAGATGAGATGATATTTCGTAAGTGTAGGTTATTAAAATGTTAATCAAAATATTCAAAGAGTTCTGCAAAGGAGGAAGTATGGTGTGTGCTCGAAATAATCGGTCGAGCGATTGAGATTATAAATTCATCACTCAACAGATGTTAATCGCTGGAGATAAAATGGATTGAGATAATGAGTTGTACGCTCGAGATAATGAGTCAAGCACTCAATGTTTTACGTCATATGTTCGAGTTAGGATGTTGCATGCTCGATATAGTAAGTCAAGCGATCCAGAGAATACATCGACAACTCATCAGTGTCGAGTGTTCGAGGCGACATTGTCTTGAAATAATGTTTCTATTATAACTGTTGTCCTAATCAGAGTTAACTGTAAAGTTCATCTGACTGGAAGTAAATTTTATAGATTGCGGATATGCAACTGAATTTTTTATAAAATGGTTGACAAAATAACTGTTTGTTTGTTTTGTTGGGTTAAACTTCGCACCGACACAGTTATAGCTCATATGGCGGTTTCAAAATTTGATAGTGGAGGAAGGCCCAGGTTCCTCTCTGTGCATTATTTCATCAAGGGCAGGTAACTGGGTAGAATCACTGACCTTCCGTAAGCTAGCTGGATGGCTTCCTCATATCAAAAACAATATGCGCAAAGTGAGGCTCGACCCTACATTGGTGAGTAGTAAGTGATTCGAGGTCAGTGACCCTAACAACTCGGCCACAAAATGAAACTACAAACAAAATAATACACACCTTTTGTTATGTATATGTCATTCTCCCTTTAGGCTTTGCTTTATTGATGATAAATAGGCATAATGTAAATAGGTTCTTTATATTCTATGGTGTTCCAGAATGGTCTACCACAATACTGATAAACAAGGTGTGACAATTATACTTAAAGTCTGGATTGTTCTTGGTTTTCCAGAATCTTCTTTTCATTCTTAGTGTTACATGAAAGTTCTGGAAACCTTTATGATACATCAATATATTTTTACAACAGCATCCTAAAATACCAGCCAGTAAACTAGAGGTCACTACCAGGCACCTAAAGGCATTGTTCTTGGTTTTCCAGAATCTTCTTTTTATTCTTAGTGTTACATGAAAGTTCTGGAAACTTCCAAAATACATCAATATTTTTCCAACAGCATCCTAAAGTACCAGCCAGTAAACTAGAGGTCATTACCAGGCACCTATCGTGGCATATTCAGTTACTCTGCTAATTGCTGAGTTTAATTTTTCAACTTTAAAAGCATTTTAAATAAAAATGGGACCAGTAACACAGATCAGGAGAGGACACATGGATACATGGATAGAGTCAACGTTTGCACATATATTACGTAAACTGTACTTTTTTAGTTTTGTAAATTCTAAAAGAAAAACCAGGGCTGATTTCAAGTATTTTGTGTATGATGCCCATATTTACGATCTATAAAGAATAATGCCGCTAGATATTTTGGTAATAATCATTCTGGTTATTGTTGATAATAATGATTGTGTAGTTACAGTACTATGGAATGATCTTGTGTGTGTGACTATGTTTACAGGTGATTTCAGTATTACTTCTTTCACAATAATTAATAGACATTAGTTTTGGTCTTAAACACCACATACATGTACCTAAAATTGAAAAACTAGGCTATCTCACTCTCCCCTGGCACCCCATAAAATCATTGTATATCGGTCTCCTGGTTACGAGGGTATGTAAGAAGAAATATCAAAACTCGACATTATAATCGTCCTCTTTTTGATAAAGTTTATTTGTACAGTGAGTGATAAAATATTTCTGTTGCATACGCATATTCTAAACTCCAGGATACGGCCAGAACATATGTACATATATAGGGTTTTGAGATATGCCTAATGCAGATTTTAGTAACATAATCTGGTCCCCTATAGCTTAGTAAATATCTCATAAATGTCATTCGTATAATCATAGCTACTGCAGACACGCATTTTGATTTCACTATATATGTTACCCAGGCAGAATAACCTGCTCAAAAGTAAATGATATCATACTGATTTATTTCATTGTAAATTATCAACAAATGAATTCAGAAAAAGGCAACTTATACCAATACGTTTTTACCACGAGGATTATTGTCAAAATTCTTCAATGGAAATTATAGCCTTAAACTTCTTAAATGCAAAATTTAAATAAACAACAGCAAACCGTCAGAGGTATTGAACCCAGTGATGACTTTTGGTTCCACCTAAAACATTTCATATAATGCATTATTAAAAACTGTATCAGTATTTTATACGAATAAAAATTGTAAATTTATCATAGTAGAAAGAAGTATGTAGTGCACATAAGTTGTTATAGCTTTTGAAATATTCATACTGTATGTGTCAAACAAATCATATAATACATTGTAAATACCAAATTCAACTTTTGAACTACCCTATTTTGTTTCTAGTATTCTCCCTTATTGTAGTATCGTATCAGAGCCAAGGATGAGAGCCAAAGATGATACCCATATATCGAATCATTATCTTCTAGAAATTTCCATTCGGAAAAATAAGTTTCTGCGTTCATACTCTTAAACAAATTCAGACAAATGAGAGAACTACTAAACATAAGCAGCCATTAAAAGAAGCCACACAACGTGATTACCTAAGACAGGTTGCTGCGTAAGTCATGTTGAAATGAGAAAAATGTCAATTTGGGAATTGTTGATTGGCTTCTTAAGGCAAGTGGCAGTTTAACACAGGTGATCGTCAAGGCAGGATTTACTGTATACCTCTAGCACAGTTCAGCAGACTATACTGTTTTAAATGTTTGCAAAAGGTCTCTCTGAAACTTCATTTCATCTTAAACCTCACTCCTCGGCTTATTAAATTTCTTTTTCATCTTTATTGTCGAAAAATGACGATATGCCCGTGAGTGTGTTCGTAAGTTGAACTACGTGCCTATCACGCTGTCTTTCCCTTTGACCAAAAACCACCAATTACATTTCTTTTCTAAAACTATGATATGGGGAGGCTCCACTGACCAACCAACGACAGATGATTCCCTTTGTCACACCCTCCCGCTGGGTAAGTTCAGAATTATTTGCGCTACGTCCCTGACACCCTGACCTATGTGATAAAATAGGTCTTCAAAACCCACGAAAAGGCTATTTCCAAGCAATTACAAATTGCATTTTTTATTCGTGTAACATTCTGATCTCGAATTGGAAACCCTCAATCCTCCTATCGTCAGTCCGTACTCAGGCCCTTACGTTATAACCAGAGCAATAATTGAACGGAAACTGGGGTCCATCCTTCATTTTTTTTTCAAACCTAACCTATTTCTAAAGAATGGTTTAGATACTCGATGAAAAGTTTGTTTTTTAATGTTTAGGTTCCAAGTGCAAAATCATCTATAGTTGAACAAGCTTTTTTGGAATTATGAAGATTTTTTTCCTGTTTTTATTGCATGTGTAAGCCAAGCTGAACATTTGTCCTTGATTTTTTTTCTGCACTAAATATAAAGCCAATTTGGGACGAAAGATAAAGCACTTCGGGACTTCTATCGATGTGTGCGTTTTTTCGACAGGGCTTACACATGTACGAACACAAAGTAATATGTAATCCAATAATGACCAGTAGTTGTACATGTATTTCGATCGCGGTAAAAACTGAAAAGGACTAGCTAATGATTCCTTTATTTTATCAGTGTTACAAAAGACAATTTAATTTTATATATTTTTATGCATGATCAAATAAAAACATATCTACTGTATAAAGGACATTGATATGGCAATTCGCGGACACCTTAATAGCATAATTATAATATAGTTTATGAGCTTAAAATTGTGTTGTTATTTCACGTGATTCGTAGAGAAACTTGAATGAGACGATAAAAAACAAATATCCGTATTAGTTATATGTACTGCTAAATATCCGAAATCGTTCACTATTTTTATTGATAATAATTATAAATTTTCTAGTGCTGTAATTTAGGCATTGTACCTAAAGTTTTCAAAGGTTCAAAAGGTTTTTTTACCAAAACATCTACTAGTTTCTATATCAATTTCAGAATGACCGCCACGAAATACCTATATACATTATATATTTATATATAAGACCTTCAAAAACGACAATGTAACGTTTTTGTATAAACTGCTGCTATTTATACATGTTCACAATTGCAGACAACACAAAAATACCTCAAAAGAACAAAAAGACTTACATGAACATATTTAACATAACATACTTTGGCGATACATGTCTTCTAAACTTTATATATATATATGTCCCTTTTGTATGAGGTATGAAACTGACTCAAATCCGAGTGCAAAATTCAGCAGGTGGCGGATATAAACTGTCAGTTAACAACAAAATAGATAAAGGTGGTCAATCATATCTAAGCAACATTTTATGACATTTTTCAGTTTTTGTATATTCTGATTTATTGAAATAACTAAATGACCTATCACAAAATTTTAGATTTCCACTGGTATTTATTACTTCCATTTAACATAAAAGTAAAACGGACTATTTGTTTTGATTTCAATACAATTTCTAGTTTTACATTTCGATTTGACAGATATTGGGATATTTCAACTATATGAAACCAAAGGTAATAGTGAGAGAATATCGTGAAACCATTGTTTACTTTGGCACAAAGTTGGCACATTTGTACCTGAAAGGATATTCTTCAATTTAAGCTATGGACCCATCTTGTTAGATCCATAAGATGGCTGCCAAAAGACAGAAAATAAGTTCGTGTTAAGGTTTCGCTTAATTTATTTACATATATTTCTCTGAATTTAACTATTTAACGGAGCACAAGTGTAAGGATGCACTTATTTGGTAAAATTATGTATTGACAAGATGATTTGTTTTAATTGCTGTATAAATTTGTACATGCAATATATCAATACTTTGGAAGTTATATATATTGCCTCTGATAACTAATCCATAAGTCAATCGCATTATATTGAGATATTGTTACTAAATAACTGCTACACACGGGTCTTACGATACCATTACTAATCGTACAATGAATTCACATTGTCCAACAAGTTTGAAGAACCTCACAACTTCCTCCACATTGACAAAGAGCAGTGCACAACAATTCTGCTTTAATGCATTTGCGTCATCCATGGCAACCGATCTCCGGACTGCAACCACACTTCAGTAACTCCTGACAAATTTTATATGCCTGTGGAAGTGTAAAAAGTCTCCCCGTACATTCGATCAGGGCTGTTATATTTCGATCTTCTCAGATCGTTCAGCACGACTTTTATGTCGTGTTACTGGTACTGTTTAGTTTCTCAGAATGAACATTTCGGCCTGGGTGGTTCCAATACTCCAGCTTTCATAGCTTTGGGTATTGTTTAATCACCCAACGGATATGGTGCCTGCTTTTTAATTTTGTCTTTTGGCAGTTCCTGTGATATGCAGGCTCCATAACCTCAGATCCCCTTTCTAAATTCCAGTTTGTTTAGTTCTGCTCATTGTTTTCTCGTTTAGGGCAAACCCATTATTTTAACTGGGGACCATACGCCGCTTTTCATGGAATTACACGCTAGTGTAGTATTGAAGGTACCATGTGCACCGCCGTATGAACACATCTGCGGATGTCTCTAAATTGTTTTTTGTACTTTTAGCATGTGTAAATGTTGAGTTCTGCTCAACCCGGGGCTAGAGGGCGTGGACGGTAGCATGCATTTTAACTGCCGTCCATGAACAGGCTCAATCAAACCGAGCCAGCAATATTTTCGTTTTTATTGTGTTGAACGACCTGTGGAGTTTCCACTTCTATTGTACAAAATGGCTCACATGTGTTATCAGGGCCTGTTGTCTAACCCCGATTATTGGGGCAAGGCAGTTCAGGAGAAGGCACAAGTGCCTGACCCAAGCAGTATCCCGTTTGGTATGCAACACGTCTAGTATGCCGAACAACGGCTGCTGATGTTGGTGGGATTCCATCTATTGTTCTTTCTTTACGTATGAATAAGTCAGTACTAGAACGGTCATACATAAGGACAACAAATCACTTTAAAGTTGGAATAAGATTAACAATAGAATCTTCAGTTGGAGTTTGACTGAGAATTCCAAATAATGAGAGAGTTGTTGGATGGAATCAAAGATGCTGATATCTATGTTGACAATGTCCTCTGGCGCACAATAACTTGAGAGAGATACCTAAGGATGTTGAGAAATGTATTCGCAATAATACGGGAGGCATGACACATTAAAGCCATCGAAATATATTATTGGATTTTGAAGTGTTTCGTTTACTTGCCATATTGTAAGTGATGGCATAATGCAAATGGAAGATGGTAAATAAACTCTGGAAAGTAGGTCCCTCGGAAGCACCGAGAACAAGGCAAACAGTGAAAATTGCAGACTCGGTTTGATTGAGTCTGTTCATGAGCAGTAATGGAAAATGCAACACTGCCCACGCCCCCTAGCACCGGCTTTAAAAAAAGTTGTACAAGATACGTAATGCTGAGAGGCCAGAAACTAAGAAGAAACTTAGGGGGATACTATAGGAAATTCAAAGGGTCCTTCGCAGAGATTCCCACACCATTCACAAACCTCAAAAAGAAAGGTCAACCAAACAAAATGGTCTGGAGTCCAGACCATGAATTTGCCCTCAGGACACTAAAGCATTTATTGACTCGTGCGCCGATATTACGTTTGTCTGACTTCTCAAAACCGTTTGTCTTGCAGAACGATGCTTCGAATACCGGGATTGGAGCAGCGCTTCTACAAAAGTTCGATGACGGCTTGTTTCCTACTGCCTATGCAAGCAAGAAGCTTTTGAAAAGAGAGAAGAACTACTCAGCAATAAATAGAGAATGTCTTGCTATGGTCTTTGGAATTAAAAGAAAATCCACATGTACCTGTATTTACAACAGTTTGACCTGCAAATTAACCACGCACCTTTGGCCAATATTCAAAAATGTAAAGTGTAAAGAGGTCGCATTATGAAATTGGCCTTATTCTTGCAGAACTACAAGTTCCGAATTGAGGCTATAGAATAATTCTTTGTTGCTTTATTAAAACGCCGTTATACAAAGTGTTGTAAATATATACTGTATACTAGCTTTAACCGTAGCAGAGAAAAAAAGTTTATCTTTATTTACATGTTATGGTGGCTGATTTCTGCCATCTCGTCCTGGCGTGTTGGCGCGTTTGCAGGGCGCCAGGACGCCAGGACGACAATTATACGCGCCAAGACGACAAACAAGGCATTTGTCGTTCTGGCGGGGGCGCCAACACGCTAAATTGGGAAGTTGTCGTCCTGGCGTTCTGGCGTCTTAGCGCGTTTGCAGGGCGCCAAGACGCCAACACGCCAGGACGACAATTATACGCGCCAAGACGACAAAATCCATATTCGTCGTTTTGGCGCGTTCACTTGTCGTCTTTGCGTGTTGGCGTCTTGACGTCAGAACGACAGGACGACAACTTCCCAATGTAGCGTGTTGGCGCCCCCGCCAGAACGACAAATGCCTTATTTGTCGTCTTGGCGCGTATAATTGTCGTCCTGGCGTTCTGGCGCCCTGCAAACGCGCCAACACGCCAGGACGAGATGGCAGAAATCAGCCACCATAACATGTTGCTACATTATACGACTTGTTAAACCTCGATCATAGATTAAATAATCTAATACGCTGGATTAGAGATTGTAGCAGTTCGGTTTTCTTCGCGCTTTATGGAGAGACAGTCACGTTATAACGCAGTTTTAAAGTAAGTTAGAGTCAATTGGTGGGTCGAATATTGCAGTATTAAGATTTGGTTCTTGATTTGTTTCTTGATTTGTTTCTTGTAGATTGGTGGCGTATATTTCACTGTAAATAATTGTTAATTAATTTGGCGAACATTTTGGTCATTCAATTATGATTTTGTTTTCAAGTTGATACTTTGTTTGTTGGCGGTTGGAATTGTTGGTTCTTTTGGGATTTTGGTGTTTACAATTTGGTTGGTTGTTTGAATTTGTCTGTTGATTGATTTATTTGAGAGTTAGAGGTATATAAATTGGTCTATAAATTGATATTTTGCAGTTTGGTCATGAATTGTTTCGACCTAAAATTTATTATGAGTTTTGGAGACTAATTGTTTGGTTTTGAATGGTTCTTGGTTAAAGCTTGTGCTGATCGAGCATAAGCATTAAAATACTAGCGGTATTTTTGTTTATCGTATATACCTGCGTATATGTGATAAAGCTTGCCGAAAAGCGGTGCAAATCGTTTTTATTTGTTTATTAGAGTCTCTATCACATACATACAATAACAATATACATTTACAAACATACATATAATAGTACATAACTGTTCTATATAGAACTATTAGAGACTATACATTATACATTTATTCATCGTTAAAACAATTCTTCTATTAAAACCACTTCTATATACACTAAGATATATTGTACTATCTAAAAGCTTATTGCTATGTACACATGTACATTATGAAATATGTACTACATGTGAGGACAATATCATGGAGGAACCAAGATTCCGACTCATTTTGCCCCGAAACATTCATAAGAAGACAACAAACAATCTTGATTCTCCCACAACATTCTCCCACATTACTTGCACAAAAATGTCTGACGCCGTTGTAAAATTAAAAAGCAGGTTTTTGCACAATCTCTTATAATATCATCATTTGTAAACAGAAATATGAATTTTTCTTCCTCTGTCATATTTCCAAAATCTACATTTACGTTTGTGGAAAGAATGTGTGAGTTGTGTGTTTGATTTAGGTGTAAATAGTACGTCACTTTGCTTAAGTATATAATGTATAATACAGTAAAAATATATATAACAAGACATATCTTTAAATCTTTGGTCGGCGAATTGTAATAAAACAAGAAGTTTATGAGGTCTTCATATCATTTGTGTTATTCTATCATCTATCTAACATTTTGCAAATAGCAAAACTAAACACGACACTTTAACAATTTAAATGGTTCTCTTTTATTTTTCCACAAAGGTTTCGTAGGGGTGCAATCTTGTGTAATTTTTTCTACGACGAATAATTACAGCAGTTGTCTGGAAGGCACTTCTCTACCTAGAAGACTTTAATCGAACGGCTAATCACACCCTTATTCATGTGATGCTCTCTCTGTAAATTGATATCTGTTGGTATTTGAACAGGTTTTTATTATATTTATTAAACTTACTTATCATTTTACATATATCAATATTCTTGCTAAATATACTGAGCGAAACGTTGATGTAAACAGCGTCATTAAGGATAAACGCTCCGTCTAACATTTCACTCAGCGTTGCACAATTAGCAGAGTGAAAAGATAGACACTCTCGTCCAACCAGGCAGAGTGTTGTATAAATATTTCATTTTGATAAATTATCTATAATGCGTTATCAAATTATCTGATTTGCAAACTTAAGTCACATGGCATGGATTAGTCAAGGTCACGAATTCGTTCTTAGACGGCGTTCGCCGAAAAACTACAAAAAATACACACACAAAAATAAAACAGATTACAATAAAGTGCTAGTTTCCAAAGTAAAGATTAGCCGTAGTCAGGCGGTGCAAACTACCGTTGGTGACGCCTCGCGCCGGTCACCAAAACCTTACAGTCTTGAATCTGACGAAACTAAAATATATTTACGCACTTTTATAAATGTTTATATACGTACAAGATCGCCACCTTGATTCCGGATACTTATATTTCTAAAGAAATCCTTTAAGTACTTAATTACCAGTTTTCACGTAAATTGTATAATGTTTGCTGTATTTTGTAGATTTTATTGCAGATTTTAATACCCCTACTACTAAGTTTTGTATAAATAGGTATTAAGGACAAAGCATGTAGTGTGACCTGGTCATTCGATATATCACAATTACAATTGATAATATATTCGAACCTTTTTTGCTATTATTAAGTATGCATCTTAATCATTATAGATATCGATTTATATATAAGCACTTAACAATTATTATCTATAATGGATAACATTGATTATCGATAAAGTTAACTGCGTTTCTTTTAGAAAGACATGAAAAAACCCAGAAAAAGTTTTGTTTATATGTAAGATAAAACTATATTTCACTCGTAAACACAAGATCTTAGATATATTGTTCATTCGGTGAAAGATATCTAACCTTACTGAAACAAATAGGTTGTAAATCGTTGTTTGCTAACAGATATAAACCTGTCACTTTCACCTCATTCTACAGCATATGTATTTGCTTTTGGTTATAAATGATAAGTCAAAAGTCCTAGCAGTTTTGCTTTAAACATGCTGTTTAGAAATTTACGAATGATAATACAACAATAATGACATTACAGATTTTTAATAAAAGTATCACTACAAATATAAGCAATGCCAATTAATGAACACCGTCGTTCAGGCTTCCATTTGACAATATTTCTTATCTATAATTTGATATCTGCATTTTCAAAAGAAGCTAACAAATCCGAGTCTGAGTTTTCTTAACTTACTGTTGAAGGAAGTTAGTCCGCACAAAAATATTAACCTCTTAAACAGGATGTCTTAGTCTTTGCTGAATGTACCCCAACAAAATGATATCTATCAAGCAAATACTGCGTATTCGTTATCCTATATGACCTCATTGATAACGATATCTGACAGGCGTTATCAATAAGTAGGTGCATTTAATCTCGCCACAGATTTACCGAAGATGAATATTCTTTTAGGTAGTATGTTTGACTATCAAAATACACTATAACACAAAATCCGTTCAGACCCCAAAAAGAATGATGTAATGAAAAATATTACTTTTAAGGTATTTTTTGTTCACTACTGTCGCACAACAAAACACTTGACTTGGAAAAATTGAATATTTACCTTTCTACAAGACGGTCGTTTATGTCCAAAAAGGTAGTCGAAAAAATTGACTACATGTTCATGACCGTAATGTATTTGTATCCGGAACCAGTGTATATACACACAGAGTGGGAATTTATACGAACAAATCACCATCAGAATATAACAGACCAATTACAGCAACACGCCTACCAATACAAACGAGCGTGCATATTTCACAAGTCCACTATCCATAAAAGATTAGTTTCGATACTGTTTTATACACAAACCCGAATTGTACTACACATTCATACTAGTTTAACATTTGCACATACACTCAAATCTCTGTTATCATATCTCACAAATCAGCAGTAAAATTGTAGCCTTTTAAACTGGTTGGGATCAGAGAAGTATATATTTTCTCAATGAAAGTTAACTGATCTTTAGGGAAATGAACAGATTCAGAAGTCAACTTTCCCATACGTGAGATCCGATAAGATACAAGTTCTCACTATAAATCATTAAAGGTGGAGACAGTTTATACGAAAAAGGCACCATCACAATATAACAGACCAATTTCGGCAAAGAGCCTAGCAATACAAATTAGCATGCATATTTCACAGCAAGTCCACTAACCCAATAAGATTAGTTTCGATGTTGCTTTATATACACACCCGAGTTGTACTACACGTTCGTACTTGTTCAACATCTGCATATATACTCAAATCTCTGTTATCACGTCTCACAAATCAGCAGTGACATTTTAGTCTTTTTAACTGGTCATGTTCGCATTATAAATCATTATATATAGAGAGAATGTAAACGAACAAATCACAACCACAGTATACCAGACCAATTACGGCAAAGCGCCTAGCAATACAAACGAGCGTGCATATTTCACAACAAGTCCACTAACCCAGTAAATTTAGTTTCGATGCTGAATTGAATTATATTACAAATTGGTAATGTTTCAACATTTGCATATATACTACCGGGTAATATGTCTGTTATTTATGGTGGCTTTTGTGCCATTTCGTTTTTTCGTTCTGTCTCAGCGACACCACGACAAACGTCGCCTCACAATACGTTACCCCACCGAATGTTGCCGCGCCGAATGTCGCCATGTCAAACATCGCCCCAAGAAACGTCGCCCCCGCCAAATGACGCCCCGCCGAATGTCACTCTGTCGAACATCGCCCGGCCGAACTTGGCCCCGCCGAATGGCGCCAGACAAACTTCACCCCGCCGAATCGCTCGCCGAACGTCACCCCTCCGAATGTCTCCCTGTCGAACGTCGCCCCACCGAATGTTGCCCCGAAAAACGTCGCCCATTAGAATATCACCCCTTACAATGTCGCCCCTTAGAATATCAACTTGTCGAACGTCGCCCCGCCAAATTTTGTCCCGCCGCACGTGGCTAAGACAATCGTCGCCCCGCCGATTGTCGCGACGCCGAACGTCGCCCCGCCGAACGCCGCCCTGCCGAACGTATCCGATCATGCAAGCCAGACCTCCGATTGTACAGGCCGGACAATCGATCATGCAGGCCGGATTTCCGATCGAGCAGACCTGATCTTTGATCGTGCACACACGATACTAGAGGCAGGACATCCATCGCAACTTTCTGTGAAACTGTTCGCGAGTAATGAACATTTTGATCAATGTAATAAAGCCTTATTCGAACACGACTAGGATTCTATCGACTGGTCACTATAGCACTATTTTTGAGTTTTAACGGTAATGCTTACATCCTATATAAATATGTTCATAGACTCACTTTTCCAAGAAACAATGCTTTGCTGGCATTTATTACCTAGTTAGTCAAAACAAATCATTTGATAATTATTGAAAACTAACAATTTACCTTTCCTCCTATTGCCGCAAATTAGAGCTGATTTTATTATTGCGTTAATGTTAACAAGAATGAATGAATGAGTTGGGTTTTACGGCGAATCGACACAAAAAGGTCATATATCGCCGAGAATGTTAACAATAATGACGATAACAAACACAACACGTATAAATAAATTTTGTACACGCAATGCTTTGGAGGTCTTTGAAAAGCATTACACTTTCCCTGAGACCTAAAGGTGTTTTCTTAAAATAATAAATGAAGATAATCCAAGTGTTTACCGGTATATCTGTACATGGTAAGAAGTGGTGTTTCTACATTCTCAATATCAGCACGCCTCCGGATTTATGTTATTTTTTTTTTTTTTTTTTGGAAATTTTGAAAATACCTTCTGTAGTTAGTAATTGCATTAGAAAGGCATAATTATAAAGTAATTCCGTACGTTGTAGGAACTAATATTTGAGTCAATAAAATATGTAGAAAACTCTCAAAACCGTTAGTCACGCTGTTGAAATTTAGTATAAAAGAAAAGAAATCTGGCTGCATTTTGTGTCATACACATTAAAATACCTATTAAACAATATTGGTATACTATTTTCGACATCTAATTTTAATTGTTGTCTGTTTTAAAAAAAATCAAAATTTTTATGTTGATCTGGAGGCACGTCCCTTTACGAACTGGAGCACAATCAACCGAGGTTTAACTTCTCTGTGGTGTTTTTGTTGGGTTTTGCCCTTAGTTATTGGTTTTATTTTGTCTGTGTATTTGTGATATATATATATTATACATATTATACATAATATGTATTATACATTTCAATTTAACACGTACATATTCATTTGTACACTACTGTTGCGGTCCGTTCTAAGTTTGCTGCCCTCGTGGATCTTAGATTTTACTTTTTCAGTACTATATTCATTTTTTTCAAAGAACAAAGCAAAATTCTTCAAATATATTTGGTCATAACAGGGCCTCTTAGGGATAGTGACAAGGTCTTACCCTTCATCAATGCCGATTTTAAACGCCGCTAGGCATGTAGAAAAACCATACAGCCGCCTTGTACAGGAGGTCGATCAATTTATATACCCTTGGAGTCTTACACAATAACTCTATTTAGGGTCGCAATATTACCTCTATTAAAATGTACTTAATTATTTTTACATATTTTTCAAGGAAATATTGAAATAAAAGAGTGACATATATCTGATAATTTTACAGAGAAATACTATATCAAAGATATAACGTTTTATTAAAAGCATTTAAAGACATGAAATAGAAAAGAAATTAGTTTGTTTTACATGTACGACACATCTTTCACTCGTTTACACCAGATTTAACATTATAACTCCGACTACGCCATGGGCCATCCTGGGATATATATGTCACTAAATTTGTAGAAAGTAATAATATTGTTTTGTCTGAACATAATATCTTCTGCTGTTACAACTATAAAATAATTGTAAAGGACTGTAATATTCAATTTGTATTGTCAAATGCTCTTTTGTTTTGTATAATTCAATAAGCCATATATTATCACGAATAAATAAAATAAAATAAAAATCGTAAAAATAGTGCATCCGATGTTCACAAGTTGAACGATATTACGATGTTACAATGACACAAAGTTATATCTTGTATATTTTAATTTGTCATAATGACTACTTAGTATGAATGGACTGCAAAATGATTTCTATTAATTTTTAACCATGTAAGTTCAAGAGCAAATTCATGGCATAAAGGGTAAAAGTTGTCTCTGGAAAATTAGAAACAAAAAATAATCAAAATTCTGTATTACAATATCGCAGCAAAAATAATTTATTCAGATTATATAATTGTAAAATGCCACCCAAAAACGTTGAAACTTCACAGTCATGTAGATTTCCACTTTCGTGCGCATCGCTCTTTGTAGGTCTGATCCATACCTGGTTCCCTTTCTCGGATTCTGTTAATATGTCATCATTTAAATAGTCATTAGCAGTCGTTATCTCTGTTATTTTTTTCTTAACATTTCAAGGCATACGGTTTCGGTCCCATGTTCCCATGACCGGTAAATCATGTCGTTGCGTCGAATTAGACTAAGTCTTGTTAGAACATTATAATAATTATATATATCCAAAAAATTAAAAAGGTACATTCATTTGCAACGGATATCACTTACGAATGACGATTAGCGTTTATCATTAATTTGGCAATAAACAAAAGCTATTTGGCTGTTGACAGTCTAGCATAAAAACGGTATTATTTTTATGTATGCGCTTTCCATGCCGAATTCCGAGGGTTTGGTTGGCGCCCGAGTGTTAAAACTAAAAAAAAGAACATGTATTGTTCCTTTATAGGAAAATAACAAGGTCTGTTGAATATCTATACCTTGTCTCAAGGTGTACATGTAGAATTATTTTGTTTCAAAAAGCGTCTTGGTGTGTAACTATTCGGAACATTCAGTTCAATTCAATTTAATTCAATATATTATTAGCATTAAACATGTTATACTTACTTATAGCAACACAATACATTAAACAGAATAGATTTCATACACCTCAAATTCCATAGTCATACTAAAAAAATGGTAAATATTCAACAGGAAAAAAAAAGTTTTCCAAGGAGCTGCAACCTCATGACATGGACAAACAATACACACAAGTACACAGACAAAGTGAAACACACATACAGCGAGGACGAAGCGATCAAATAAATGAACTCAGTGTGGCTATGGCCACACTACGGACAGTAGCAAAAATAAAACGGGCAATGGTGCTCCTATCTCGCTGTATTAGTAAACACTAATAACAAGTTTTAAATGATTAAATCAAGTGGACATTCATTAAAAGATATTTATTAGACCAGTAACTGTTTATAGGGATTAACCATACGTACGCGGGCACATGAAAATAAGAAATCGCAAACTCTGTACGTTTCTACAGCATCCGAAATAAGTACATTGTATACAAAGAAATCTAGATTATTCACTGTTCCAGTCCACTGCACGAACAGTATGAAACTGTACACTTTAAAGTGTTTATCATTCACAAGGTTTATTTTAGAGTAGACTGAATATATATTTTTCATATCAAGTTTCAAAATATTTAAAATGTGGGTTAAGACTTACGCTTCAAGGGGTATATAACCCATATTGTAAACAGTTCAACAAAAGCTGACATAAATTAGACGTTTTATTTTTATGGATCATAAATTCACAAATCTGGATATTTGAAAAGTTTAGGATGTCTGTTTTTTATTCAGTACATAAGGACAGCTATGTTGGTGATACGGAAGAATCAAAACCGCCGCCGGCGCCGCCGGGAACAGTCAAGAAGTCAACTATGTATATCATAGTAGCGCTTAGTGTTGTGGTCACGTCTATGATGTTTGCAAGCACCGTTACTGTTGTTTACCTCATAGCTAAAGGGGAAAACAAATCTTCCGGAGGAGGAAATAATGGCCCCGGAGGTCTGATGAGACATGTTACAGAGAGTGCGACCGGAAACACTGGTACTGCAGCGCCGCCTGCCAGCTCAACGCAAAGCCAAGGTCAAACAACTAGAGCGCCTGTGCAGAATGAGGCCGGAAACCAGGTCAGTACTACTCGCTCTGGAACTGGAGCGCCACCTGTCAGCAAGGCACAAAGTCAAGGTCAAACAACTAGAGCTCCTTTGCAGACCACACCCTCACAATCTCAGTCAGATAGATTCGATTTGCCAAGTAAGTTGTGTCAATAATTAAAACTATTTCTGTACATTTCCGCACACTATAAACGGGTTAAAGCTTTACAGACTGCACATACTTTTTGAAGACCAATCAGTACATCAGTACTCTCCATCCGTTTGTGACATTTATCAATTATATCCAAGTGTTTAATGTGTTTAATGTACGGAAGCTTTTAAGCGCCGTGTCGGATTTCCCAGCATATGAAGCTATCTATTAAATTTACGAGTTAATTTAGGTTACTAGAAAAACGTGACATTTCGTGTGTCTGTCGAGACAGTGTGTATAAAAACTCTTGATTTTGACAAACAGTGAACAATAACGTTTGCTCTTTTTCTTTATCTTTTAGAAAAATACAATGCAAAACACGGAAATTCCGTGTTTCTTTCTCTTTTGCTTTTGTAAACGGTTAGAGAGAGAGACAGAGAGAGTATCATATTGCAGTAAAACATTTACCGATATTAGAAAGCAACGAAACAAAGGTACAAATGCATGTAATTGTAAGTAAATTATAAACAAATTTATCACATTTAAATGCTACAAAAGTGAAATTTTATTGATGTGAAACCCTTCTGCCCTCTGCCACTTTGGTGGCAATATTTTTTTCTATATAATGATTAAATGTATTTTCAACCGTCTTTCCTTCAGGTCCCGTTACAACATTTACAAGATGGGGTAAAACAGAATGTACGCCCAACTCTGCAGTTTTATACACTGGTATGTACAGCCATACGCATTTCACTTTGGACTGAAACTACTAGAACTAAAGTGCTGACCACACACTGTTTGATTGAACTATTGACTTTTTTTTAAAATTCAGTGTAGGACAGAAACCGAGGGGTACCAATTGTATGCATCTGTATTTCGCTTTCTTGAAACATGCACGTTCCGATTCATCAACATGCATGCGCCACGTCATAAGATCAAAGTAAGCTCCAAGTAAAATGCCTTAGTCATTGCTATCTACTTATTGCCAAACTATGCAGGCGACTTTCATTACAGGAAAGTGACATTTGCCTTATTTCATCGTTTAAATTTAGATTTGTAGTTACTGGTTTTGGAAATGTTATAGTAGGTGATAGCACATAAAATTGAATTAATTGTATGTGAAAGATGTAATAATTGAATTTCTTTGTAATCATCCTCACGTGATGTGTGACACGGCCGACAGGAGAAGTCATCGTTCCAGGGCGCTTGGATAATTTGTTCGTCAACTTAGTCACTGAGTCGTATTTTTGTAGTTAAACTTTTCACTCTATTATTCTTAATTCTATATATTGCATTATAAAAGTTTAATGAATCCGCCATCCTTTTCATTTTGCACAGGCTTCACCGCCGGCAGTCGCTATAACTACCATGGCGGAACTTCAAACGTTCTCTGTCTGCCAAAAGAGCCGCAGTTCAATTCCTACTCGCCAGGTATGTCAGGGAATTACTTGTACGGGTCAGAATACAATGCCAGAAATACTTATTTAAGTGACATATTTGGAAAAGAGTTAAATGAGCAGGATGTTCCATGCGCTGTCTGTGAAGTAACCGGAAGTTCAGCAATGATGGTCTTTCCGGCACGCACTGAATGTTACAATGGCTGGAATAAACAATACTCGGGTTACCTTATGACGAGCCATGAAGCGCACAATAAGTCAATGGACGTTGTTTGCATAGATTCAGAACCGGAAGCAATTCATGACTCGAGCGATAACGAAAACGGGGCTTTGTTCTATTTCGTGGAAACGAATGGACAGTTGTTCAAGCACGGATACTCGAAAGGTCGTGAAATGACATGTGTTGTCTGTACGAAATGATTTTATGTGATAACTATTTACATTGACTTATTATATTATCAATGAATAACTTTATATATTAATCAGAACATGTTACTTTGTTGTTTTTTAAGTTTTTTGGCATCTCGAAATGACAGTGTACCGCTCATCGACAACTTAACTTAAAATGTTACTGTTTAGGCGGCAAGTGATTCTGCCTTTGCGACCAGTGCAAACCAAGATCAGCCTACACATCCGTGCAGTCTGATCATGGTCTGCACTGTTCGCCATTCAGTCAGTATATTTTTGGTAAACATCCCTTTTTAACAGTTTATGGTACTGTCCAGATAGAATGATGGACTAGTCCATTGTAGAAATTTAGCAGGGTAAGGGTTAAAGTCAGATGTCTTTTTCTTCAGGAAAATAATATTATGATGTGTTAATTTTGGACATTTATGTTGTATGAAACAGTTCTTCCTAATCCCATTCCGTTTGTGTAAGCTTGACAGAAGATAGACATCTTTAGTCATAAGCATTAAACATTGTTGTATAGATTATGGAAAATGTTTAATACTCGATCAATACTATTTAGCATTTCATTTGAGTATGCCTTACTAGACACAAAGAAGCATCAGACAAGCTACGGAAGTCCTTTTCACTCGAGAAACTGATCTTGGAGGTTATAATTGATGAATTAGAATTTAACGGCAGTATGATTAGCAAAACCGGGTCAAAGCACGACTATTTAGAAACCAAATGTGATAGGAAAAAAAGGTTTCTCAGAGAATATATGGCCCCAACTTTTCTAATGAGTTTATGACAGCGTCAATATGGGGAAAAGATTTGTAAAATATAAAGGGCCTGACTATGTGTGACAGCACTTCAAACATAATAAGACTGTGTAGGGAATAAAATTTAGTCTATGTACAGCTTACAATAGCATGCGCTCTTCTAAACGTGTCAAAATACACGAAATGTACCCAAGGAATATGTATGCATTTATATAGATTCATCTTTTTTTCAGTTAGAGGTACGTGGTCGTCTTAAAACATACGCTTTACTACTGACCCATGTGGCAAATACAAATTAGGAGAGTCTTTTCATACTGAACTTATTAAACGAGTTGAATAAAATGATCAAATGCGAGGCTCTGTCGAGCAGTTTATCATATTTATTCGCTGAGTTTAATAAATTCAATGTGGAAAGACCAAAATGTAATATTCTTTTTATCACAAAGTCATGTTAGTTTTTTTTTTTTTTGTGAAACATATAAAAATTCAAACTTTCTTTACCTGTTATAAACCAAGTCAACTCAACCAACGTCTCCTGCGCTAGAAAGACGTCAGTGTGAAAATGTTACATTGTTGTAAAACCAAACAAAAAAATGACATGGCTTTATTTTCACTTCCATGAAATCAAACATGTGATAAACATATCTACAATTATACAGAAGTCCTTTCAGCCTTAAGATCAAATCATTGTATATTTTGGCTATTGCTCTATTGTTCTAATAACAACTGCATTGCTTCAGCCTAACAGATATGCAATGAATAAAATTGCCTATTGCTTGTCACGTCAGTGGAAGAAACCTTTTCCCTCTGGCAGTTGTACTGTTCTGCCTGATATTGCTGGTAATGCTGTCCAATGAATGCTGGCTCAGAAACAAGATTTTTTAATTATTCTTCATTGCTTAAAATTTAATACTTCATTTCAGTCATCTTTTATTTATACTATTCAATACAATAAGTATATTTGAGTCGTGCCTTTTCTGATACATAAAATACATATAGCATGATACAAACCATAAAAATATTTCCAAAAGAAATATAAATATGAGAGACTGTTCAGACTGACAGAAGGACGACTTTTTGTAAAATAAAAGGGAAGGTATTCTACCATAATTATATAATGATACGAAATGTGTAACAGTAGCCTCCCTGGTATAAGTGCATAATTAAATACACTAGCAGATAGTCGGTTCCGCAATTTTGTTTGTTAAGATTTTTTTATATTTAACGTTAACATTTCCTTCTATGCCGTCAGCTGATAAATAGTAAAAAGAAGAAGTTCACCTTTTCAGTAAGTGACTTTCAATATCTCCAAATCCGAATCTCTTCTTATCTTAAGAAAGCGGAATCGTCATCATCACCCTCTCTCCTCTCCAAATATTCAATCAGCACATACCAGAGGTATTGATCTCAAATGATTATTTAGTAAAAGTATGGAGGTGGCCTTTGGAAAATTTGTACCGAGAAGTAACTTGGAAACCTTCTAAAACAGACAATAAAAACACAAATTATGGTCTTTAAAATGAAGACTATTCTTACACCAGCCATCATATCCTCTCCTGATCCTGGTCACAATCTTTGAAATTCTGAAGAAATTCATGTCATTTCTGCTATTACAATTTCTTTCTCATGTGACACGCCACTGTTCCAGACTGGAACATTCTGGTATACCAGCCATTAGCAACTCTAAGACTTTATCTTCGTTTCAAACAACTTAAATATTCATAATTTAACAACGCAGTCCGTCATATCATTACTTTGGTGACAGGAAACTCGAGGTAATCCAAGAGTTCGCACTAAATGTAGTTCGTTCAGTTATCATCTCTTCCTAAAATACATAGCCCCTACTCCGTTGTGCAGATGTGAAAAAAGAAACTCGAATCAAACATCCACTATTTTTTTTAATGTTCACCTCTTTCTAACTGTCACAACGTTTTCTTAAAATTTCAGAGATGCGATTTTGATCCAGGTGAGCGATTAAGGGTCAACATCGTCCTGTTCAAAAGTAGATATTTTTCATATCAATATGAAATTTGAAAGAAAATTAAAATGGCAAAGTTATGATTTAAATACAATTTAATGTAAAACTTTCGGAAAAGCAATTCTGAAGTAGAATGATAAATCTTGTCATTGTTCTTTTTTCGTGATCAATTCAAAACAAGATAAGATACATTCAGGAACAACTGTGATTGGAGAAAGTGAATGAAGTGAAACTGGTGTCTACTTTCTCATTTCAAATGTCCTAATAACTATGTATAATTAAACGAAGCTACTTCTGAAAGTGTGCGAAAATAATTTGATATTATAGTTAAGGACTTTTTGAAAGTACTAGTAATGAGCTCGGCGAGCCTTAATTGCAAAGTACAATACTATAGGACCGTTCCCATAGCATACTGATGACACAAAATGTTTTGTCCATCTTGAGTGGTGTATCTTCTCTCATGTATATGTTTCTATCATCTATCAAGACAAAGTAAATTTTGAATCGCTGGAGCACCTTAAACGAAACCTAAATAAACACTAAAACCATTAATGGAACTTGTGTGGTTTGTTTTTGTTTGTTTCATTTAACATCGAAACGGAATTCTACTACATATGTTGGTTGTGGAAATGGTTTTACTTTATTGCTATCATGTACAGTTAAAGAATTTTGACTATCACATAATGTAATAATGCTCGTGAAAGGTTGAGTCAACAATTTTAAGCTTGAAACATGAAGTAAGCTGTCCGACTCTGACGGTGAAAGTGACCATACAGTGATTCTTAATCCAGGCCTGTATTATTCCGCACACGGTAAAACGATAAGTTATACAATTATTTAAAACAGTAATATAGAGTATTTGTAGAGCCTGATGAAATATAATAATTGCTCCGTTAAGTCAAAATATGTTTGGCTTATGTCAACCGAGATTAACAACTCGAAGTTAGTATTAAGGGGTGAATGCAAAAGAAGCGATTCTTTTTCTGTATGCACTTAGCTTGCTTTCGCATTCACCCCTCGATATGCTAACTTAATTTCCTAAATGGCTTGAGAAAGTCCCTATAGTGCGAGGTCAGAATCAGATTCGGTATCGGTTCAGTTCGCAAATGTCAAATAGTGACAAGTTAAAATGTTCTAGTGTAATGAGGAAGAACTTAATCTCACTGTATTGAACAGGAAATGAAACACACAATATAAGTATCGTACACGTTACACTTAATTTATTGGTGGGTGCTAGGGTATTTATATATATATACAGTCAAACCCGGCTGCAGAACCTCCCTTGGGGACTGAAAAATGCCGGTATTTGTGAAAACATATATTTTCTCAAGACAGGTGACGTGTGACCATAGTAAGCAGGTTATATTTTTGGAGGCTGTCTACAGTACGGGTCTGACTGCATAAGGGAGTTCATCGGTTCTAAGACAAAGGTGAATGTACCAAGTAATATAGCAAAAACAAAACAAAATTATGTGGGATAAGGCCGTGACTTTATTGTAAATTTTCAAATGAAAATTATGGCATATTATAAATAAATAGCATGGTATATATGAAAATGATGAGAAAATATGAAAGACAAAGCTCCAGCTAAAATGCCTGGAAGCAACATAGCAGCGCGAAGGTGCAGAAAACTATGAAAATAAACGCAGAACATACCAGACCTAACAGGAAATTGTAGGTTCTAGTACTTCGCACTAATGAGAAACGAGGCAAAGATGCTGTCGCCGATCTCTATGATATAAGATGATAACTATAGATTTCAACGAATGTAATGCATTTTAGATTTTAGTACTAATAAGATTTACAATATGCCATACCGAAATGCACATTACGTGTATTGAGGGCCACTCAACATTTTATGAAAATAAAATTCGCCAAAACGAGGTATGCAGTGAATACACGTTTACTCAATAGGTACAACAGGTATGGAAGCGTATATCGTACATACTGATGACGATATCATGTCGTCTATTTTGAGATGCAGTAAGACGACATGTGCACATATAATGTGTCATGTTGTCAAAACAGAACTAAACTTGCCGCACTAGTTACACGACTTTATTACTTAAATTAAACGACAAAATCACATATTGTAGATGCCGACTTATACTTATAAAACAAGGCAACATAAATTTTGTCGACAAAGACTGTTTATCTATGTTTTTTCACAAAAAGTTTCAACATAAAACTTTCCGACATGACCAGAAATTCTAGTCGTTTAAACATAAAGCTTTGTCACACCCTATATGGCTCTCTTCGATAAGGAGCACGTATTCGCAAAAATTGGAGCTATAAACGGAACACATGTAGCCCCGTTCCACATTTAGCTCCCCGGTCTTGTAATGAAACATTGACCACGTAGTTGTTAATTCATTTAAGTAATTTAAGATATTGAGCTTAATTTCTAAAGGGCTACTTAAAATATAGAATATACCGTTTCCGCATTCTACGTTCAGTAATGTGTGTGATTTGGCTCTAGGATTTGCTATCATCATTCAAGTTTATATAGTTAAAAACGAATACCGAGCTGCAATGCCAAGCTCGCCCATCGGCATCCATTTTTATATGAATGCCAGGCTTACTCTTTCATAGTAATAAATGAATGTCGAGCTATAATGCGAAATTAAGCTACCGGCACCTGAGGGTCATGCTCAATGTGTCACGACATTGTCTCTAAGACATATTTTTTTCGCATTTACAGACAATGACAGACCGGTCAGAAAATTTAAGTTACCCATCGTAGATGCATCATCGCGTGTTTTTTAAAGAAGGTAACTGCGTTATTTCTGGGAAAAGACACATTCGGGATGTTTCTGTTTGGGCTTCTACACATACAAAACTAGAACTATGTCGATAGCATACGGATGTCCCTACTTTGTCACTTTTTTTCACAGAACAAAGGCAATGATATTCTCCTTTGAGATTTCATGAATTCTGTGTTAAATCTGGCTTACTGTTTACAATATTTCACATATGATGTCTAAAATCTTTTGGAAGGATCGTTACTTAACCCCTCTTTGCCAGTCAATACTTCTGTACAGTTTTGCGACTTTGGGGGTAATTACTTTATTTCGTCAAGGACTCTAATTCTGTAGTTACTGGTCCGATACACAAATAAAGACATCACTTACACCTAATTAATACAAAAATAAAGTCATCACTTATACCTAATTAACATTTGTGTCGAATTTGGTTCACAATGTTCAGAAGATGGATGCTTTTCATAGTATGATCAAATATGTATTTGGACTAGATCAAGGGCCACAACTGCCAGTCCAGATACAAAAGTTTAAACTCATGTGCCTAACTTCATTTATCATTTTTATAAAGTTTGGTGATTGTCAATCAAACGGTACCCATTTTCAGGAGATACGTATCCAAGTACGCTCACTCTCTAACTTATTCGTATGCACGGACAGAGAGGAGAGAATCTTTATGTCTCCCTCTCTTCCCAAAGGGGTTGAAATCATATGTCCAAATAACACTCTGACACATACTATTTTACATTACTGTTGTAGCATAGTGAGTCATACTCGGATTTGCACCTGCTTGCGTTCTTATACATCTCCTCTATAGCAAGGAGCTATATACAAAATCGTGCTCCGAACAGAGCTCCCCATGGAGCTATATCCGCAGGGAGCCATATAGGGTGTGACATAGCCTCACCTCATTTGATTGTTGGAGTATCTGAATAAAACTTAGTAGAACTATATATCACTATACTGGGAATGTGTCTGTGCAAGTTTCAGACATATTGCCTATTGATAAACACAAGTGTTTCTGCCCTTTATACTTATACATATGTATAGACTTTGCTTTGCAAACCATAAATATCCATTTCTGCTGAAACTGCGATATTGTGTTCAAACTTGGTGTATACATAGCTTTCTTGGAGGCATGCGTTCTGGTTGCTGGGGTCATGGTCAATGTCACTATTATAAACAAGAACTGCGTTTGAGAAACACGCATGCCCCAAAAATGGCACACATGACAAAAAAATATAAATGACACTTTTTTATTTTTAATTATTGTAAAAATGACCCAGAGGACTCCAGAGCATCTAAATAGTACTTTCTAATTATAAAGAAGAACATTTAGTTTTAAAAGAAATTCGTTCCGACTGGTACTTGAACCTCCACTCTTCAAAATTTGTTCATTGTTCTTTAGCCCAACACCACAGACCACAGTACCATAGCAGATTTCGTTGTAAAATTGATATGTTATAGAAGCGGAAAAGTAAAGTTCATGACATTTTGTACTGAACATAGTTCAAAATGAATGTACTTATGCTTGAGAAATGTTTCTTGTGCACTGCACTTCCTCTATTAAAATTATTCTCTGATCTTAATCCAAATATTGTAAGATGACCTTCTATAATAATCGAGACAATAGATGGACAAAGAAAAAGGGAAAAGAAATAACTCAACAATAACTAAGGCTAGAGTTATGGTTCTGGGTACTTCACTCTTTCTTGTCGCCATCTACCTATATTCCAAGTTTAAAGTTAATCCCTTGCGTAGTTTTCAAGTTAAGCTCCGGACAAGCAAAGTGAAAGGAAAAATGAGAAAGGGGAATAACTAAAAAATTACTTAAGTTGGAGTAATGGTTTCTAGGTACTGCACTCCTCCTTGTTGCCATCTATTTATATTCCAAGTTTGAAGGCAATCACTTGCACAGTTTATGAGTTATGCTACGGACAAGCAAAGCGTAAGTAAAAATAAGAAAGGGGAATAACTCAAAAATATTAAGCTTGAGTTATGGTTACTGGACATTGTACTCCTTTTTTGTCGACATCTACCTATATTCAAAGTTTGAAGTCAATCCCATGAATAGGTATTTTAAGTTATGCTCTGGACAAGCAAAGTGGTGACGGACGGACAGATAGACGGACTGAAAAACGGACGGACGGTTCAGTTACTGTATACCAAAGCAATGATGGATACTTCACCCTTTCTTGTCGCCATCTACCTATATTCCAAGGTTGAAGTTAATCCCTTGCATAGTTTTTAAGTTAAGCTCCGGACAAGCAAAGTGAAAGAAAAAATGAGAAAGGGGAATAACTAAAAATTTACTAAAGCTGGAGTAATGGTTTCTAGGTATTGCACTCCTCCTTGTTGCCATCTATTTATATTCCAAGTTTGAAGCCAATCTCTTGCATAGTTTATGAGTTATGCTACGGACAAGCAAAGCGTAAGTAAAAATAAGAAAGGGGAATAACTCAAAAATACTAAGCTGAAGTTACGGTTACTGGACATTGTACTCCTTTTTTGTCGACATCTACCTATATTCAAAGTTTGAAGTCAATCCCTTGAATAGTTTCTTAAGTTATGCTCTGGACAAGCAAAGTGGTGACGGACGGACAGATAGACGGATTGAAAAATGGACGGACGGTTCAATTACTGTATACCAAAACAATGATTCTGACATTTTTCCGCAATGGTTTAAGTTGTTAAGTTATCAAAATGTATGTCGGAATACTAGGATGATATATATAATTAGGGAAAATATAAACCGCGAAGACGTGTTAATGTATGTCGACATATCCTTATTATGAAAATGTCGGAATAATATATGTAGCGAAGGTAAGAACATATTAGCATGCCGCAAAACTTTAAGTCGCGATACTGAAATATTATATAGACAAGAGATGTTAATTATGTCGACATGATGTGTTGTATTGAAGCATGTCGACATACCATAACATGTTTTCCCTACATGAACACGCCAGCAGGATGTACGATATACGCTTCCATAAGCAGGTCATTGACAAACAGTTAAAGTCTAGAGCTAGAAATTACCTTTTGCTATGTACCTTAATTTTTAAGATGTATCAAAATCTATGAAACTCGCTGCATATTTTACATATTGTATATCTTTAAATGGTACAATGCCATTCAGGTACATGTACATATTATACAATAGTTCGATTACTATAAGCCAGGGTCATCATGAAACCTTTTGCTGAGGTTTCAGTCAAAATGTATTATCTATTTATTTTGAACGAACATCAGACGAACGGACGGACGGGCGGACGAATAGGAAACCAATAGCCATAAGACGTCTTACTGCCACTGACTTGTTACGTCATAAACAGCATATGCTTGAACAGTTTCCTGTGACGTCTTCTTTGCATTCATATTATTGAAATTATTATTCATATCATTATTGTTATTATAATTATTATTATTATTATTAACATTATTCTCATAATTGATTCAATTCGGTTTTACACCTATTTTCGATATTTCTTGATTATTTCGCTTTCCGTATCAATGCATTTTTATAACTTATTCTTTTACATGCAGGCAACGGACCTAGATAAATCGGATCTAATAAAATTAACCAGGTACAGCAGTTACCTTTCAACACAAGGTGCCCCGATAGCTGCCGATCCCGACCATGCCACGCCGCTCCTATAGCTAAAGTGTTTAAAGACATTAGGAGAATAGCCGGTTGACGACATTAGTTTTCTGCAGCCCCTTATACCAGAGATTGACCGTGTTAATGCTGGTGTTACAGTTGCTGACGTAATGGATTATCCGCATCAAAGCGTACAGGCTAGAATTGCGTCTAAAAATAATGTGTATGCATTTCATTAGCGTGTAACAAAACTGATAACACAAATCCATATTTTAGTCATTAAGAAATACATTTAAAGCTGAATATTGTTCAAAATATAACAATAATCTGTATTAATTTATATATGTCCTTGTATATGATAATCTTTTGCAGAACGGAACCATGCAAAGTATTAGCAGATTCGGTTCGATTAACTTGATTCATGGGAAATCACTCGTGGCACTCCCAAGTATAGCTATTGTGGCTTATTCCATTTAGCTCAGAATGTTTTTATTTCTATAGCACCATTCTCCATAAGTTTCGTTATTTCCTGGATTTTATTCTTATGTAAAATACTCTCAGAAACAGTAACCAGACTTAAGTATGAAAAGCACATCTTAATTACCTTACTTCGAACAAGTCCGCATTATATTGTTTAACAGTTCTGAAAGAGCTTTGTAATTTCATTACAATGAATTAATAATATATCTATAAATCCGTGCATTATTTGATTTAAACATGACGCTTTCTTGCTTTAAGAAATATTTCTACGACTTAGAATTGTGACAGTATGTTATTAATTTTCATAAGCATCACTTACCATTTACTGTTATACATTACAACAGTTGAGATCTAGGTTACCCTGCTGATGTATAAAATGAAAACATATCTAACATTTCTTTCGATATCTAACAAACAGCAGCTAACCAATATGTTACATTATGAAAACATCCAATATACACGTATCTTTCTTGTCAGCTGTTAATGTTTCATGCCATGGTACGAACCCAACTGGAACGCTCTCTTGCTAGTATAGCTAATCAAGTTAATATAGCCAATTTCGTTCCTGAACACGTAAAAAGCGTAAGCTTACATTACCTTATTACATACCAATTTTCCTATGTGCAGTCTCTACGAACACTTCAACCATCTGACTGAAATACTGTTGAAAACGGCATGGAACCAATTAATTGTATGTCGCTCCTTTCTCATCGGATCTGTGAAGCTGCAACTAGACTATGCAGCATGCTTTTTATTATTTGAAGCAAGATATTTAAAGTATAATTTTGACAATTGGTAAGAAACAACCAAATGTATATTTCTATTTGATTTAATGACATAATAGTTTGTAATTTTTTTTTTTTGAAACTATATTAGGCTACAAAGCAAAATTCTTTGATTAATCCCAGCGATACTAAATCATGTTACAAAATATTTCCGCAACAATGTACGTTAGAAATGCATAAACCTCAATACACCTGGGTGAAACCAGTACATGCATATTGTACATATGATTAAAGTCCATAAATAATAATGACCGAGAATAATGTACAGGAACTAACGTACTGCATTTTTGCGCATGTACATGCAAACAAAAAAAACGCTCGACCACACCCATGTTTTACCTGTGAGTGTTTGTCAGCTCACTATGTCTGTTAATTTTATTTATTGATTTATCGGTTTATTTATTTTTTATAACTAAAATTCACTTCAGACTGATTCAGTCAGTGATTGAATAAAACCAAATAACCAATATCTTGCTGATTGTACGATGAACACGTGTCTCCCATTACTTTCCAAAGGATATATTCAAATGCCGTATAAACAGAAAGTTCAGCAATCAAAATTATAAGCGCAGGCATATAAAGAAAATATATAATGTATACTCATCTCAATACAGTAGCGCTGCAGTTTTCCGTCGTAATCTTCTTTAAATTTTTGTAAACGATCTGTCCTCTACGGATTTCCGATAAAGAATGTGCCCATGAAAATCCCGTGGGATTAAAACTTGTCAGACTAGTATTTGAACTGATACGACTATAAATACAAATACAGGTGCGGTTTAGCAGTGAGGCGTTATGTTAGACAAGACGATACCCACCAAAATTAAAACAATTTATTTCATAAGGGAACATAAATTTACTTATTTATATTTTGTCTGTTCAAGAATTTACTGCAAGAACATTTGTTTTTATGTCCTCAACCAAGGAGCGGGACGTTAATCAATAGTAATAGAAATCGGATCGTCCGTCTGAATGTCCGCCCCGATAACTGAAGAAAGCTTTGGCACAGGAACCTTAAACTTGGTAGGCCGGCAGGATGTGCGGCAGACTTTGAATTTGAGGTGGGTTGCTAAAGGTCAAGATCGTGATCAATAACTGAAGAACGCTTTGAAATACGGTCGTCAACTTCATAGGATGATTGCCTGCGGTCAGTAGATGATCCCTTTTGTTCTGGAAAGAAGTAGATCAAAGGTCAAAATCGTGGTGACATAGACCTTAAAATCGGTTTCCACTCGAGAATTGAAGAAGGCTTTGTCTTACAGTCATCAAACTTTACAGAATGGTTACATGTGGTCGTCAGATGATCTTTATATGTTTGTGACCAGTAGGCCAAAGGACAAGGCCGTGGCGATAATAAATTGATTGTTTCGGGCCGTGGTTCGAAATTCATTGTGTTTTGTTTTCTTAAATCCTCATTAATTAATTATAGACCCAAAGTATCAGGTTTAAGTACAAGTATTTTTGTATAGATTTAATAACCTATTTTCTACAGAGGCTATTAAACCTAATATTTTTTCTTTAGATTTCAAACAATCTTTTTTTACTAATTGATATAATAAAATCAGGAAAAAAATCAATTTTAAAATGTAGTTTTAACATAATATCTAACGCGATGTGAATTTTTTTGTCTCCCTTTATTATGAAACTTCTAAAACGTAAAAATAACGTGTTTTAAAATTTATCAAGTAAAACGAAGAAAATGAGTGAGTTTGCGGTGTTAATATTTCCGAAAAGCTAAGGACTATATACTGTGCATATATCTTCTAAACATATCGTTTTTGTTTTGTTCCGCGCGTATATACTTGTGTATTTATATTTTCTTTATAAAAATCCACCGAACAGCTTGTTTATAAATGTGAATCTTATCGGCAATCAGAGTAAATCTGAATACTTTTCTTCCAAACGTCGTTCGGATATCAAAATGAATTTAAGTAAGTTGGTCCCTTATTCCTTGTTCATTTTAAAATAAAGAAAACAAAACAATATAAAATCCTTATTCCCGCTTCAAAGCTTTTAAAGTCGTAAGATAAACCATTCCGGCATACCAGAGGTCTGCTATTTTTGTCACGGGAATATAACGAGAATGGAGATAAACATGTAAGGTCGAAATGGCTAGTACAGAATAAGGAAAAGCTTCGGTGTGGTTCCCTATTCCTTTTTTCAGAGGTCGGATTAGGAATAGAAAATTGCGAAAATGAAATGAATTACAAGCCATGAAACTTTAAAAAAAATAGGACCCGGAAATTAAACAACTACGTGAAAGGCTGTAGTAAAAAAAAACGTTTGCGATTATACTGAATCCAAAGCGGCATATTGATGATAATTAGACAAGGCCTTAATATTAGGGAGCTGCAAATAAATAAAATTCTAAAAAATCTTTTTAAACATTAGGTATGTTACTGTTATAAAATCTTTTAACTATGTGAGCGGTGTTTTCCAAGATTTAGATATTGTATGCCCTCAAAATAGGGGAATACTGTTCGCATAAGAAAATGACTTAAATTAGTATCAAATAAGGAGCTCTCATATAACTGGACTTTTCTCATTCGGCACCGCTTGATGAGAGACTACTGGCACGTGAAGATCTAGAGGACGTTTCGCGGGCAACTTGTGGCGGCAGCCCGCCCGCTTAGCTCAATAGGTAAGAGCGTTGGTCTACGGATCTCGGGGTCGCGAGATCGATCCTCGGGTGGGGCGTATGTTCTCCGTGACTATTTGATAGACGACATTGTGTCTGATATCATTAGTCCTCCACCTCTGATTCATGTGTGGAAGTTGGCAGTTACTTGCGGAGAACAGGTTTGTACTGGTACAGAATCCAGGAACACTGGTAAGGTTAACTGCCCGCCGTTACATGACTGAAATACTGTTGAAAAACGGCGTTAAACCGAAAACAAACAAACAAACAAACTTGTGGCGGGTGGGGTCTCTTCGAGGCTCCGTCCCACTGGGCATGGAGTTTGTTGTCGGAGAAAGTAGGTATATAAAGATGAGACTGTTCTCCTTCAACCCAGCTTGCCGAACTTCCCCGACAAATTTAATGGTCTCGGGGACGCAGATGGCCGTCGTAAATCGCAATCGTAAATGTAGACCCGGCTATGCAGTCGTATATCACATTCCATGTAGACCCGGCCGTGCAATCGTAGATCAACATTCCATGTAGACCCGGCCGTGCAATCGTGGATCAACACTCAATATAGACCCGGCTATGCAATCGTAGATCAACACTCAATGTAGACCCGGCTATGCAATCGTAGATCAACATTCCATGTAGACCCGGCTATGCAATCGTAGATCAACATTCCATGTAGACCCGGCTATGCAATCGTAGATCAACATTCTATGTAGACCTGGGTATAAAGTCGTAGATCAACATTCCATGTAGACCCGGCTATGAAGTCGTAGATTTACATTCTATGTAGACCCATCTATGCACTCGTAGATCAACATTCTCTGTAGACCTGGCTTTAAAGTCGTAGATCAACTTTCCATGTAGACCCGGCTATGAAGTCGTAGATCAACATTCCATGTAGACCCGGCAATACAATCGTATATCAACATTCAATGTAGACCTGGCTACGCAGTCGTAGATCAACATTCCATGTGACCCGGCTATAAAGTCGTAGATCAACATTCTATGTAGATCCGGCTGTGCAATCGTAGATCAACATTCTATGTAGACCTGGGTATGCAGTCTTAGATCAACATTCCCGGCTATGTAGACCTAACCATGCAATCGTAGATCAACATTCTCTGTAGACCTGGCTATGAAGTCATAGAACAACATTCCATGTAGACCCGGCTATGAAGTCGTAGATCAACATTCCATGTAGACCCGGTCATACAATCGTAGATCAACGTTCAATATAGACCTGGCTACGCAGTCGTAGATCAACATTCCATGTAGACCCGGCTATAAAGTCGTAGATCAACAATGCATGTGGATCCGGCTATAAAGTCGTAGATCAACATTCCATGTAGACCCGGCTATGCAATTATAGATCAACATTCCATGTAGACCTGGCTACGCAGTCATAGATCAACATTCCATGTAGACCCGGCTATGCAATCGTAGATCAACATTCAATGTAGTCTCGGCTATGCAATCGTACATCAACTTTCCATGTAGACCTGGCTACGCAGTCGTAGATCAACATTCCATGTAGACCTGGCTATGCAATCGTAGATCAACATTCCATGTAGACCCGGCTACGCAGTCATAGATCAACATTCCATGTAGACCTGGCTACGCAGTCATAGATCAACATTCCATGTAGACCCGGCTATGCAATCGTAGATCAACATTCAATGTAGACCTGGCTACGCAGTCGTAGATCCACATTTTATGTAGACCTGGCTATGCAGTCGTAGATCAACATTCTATGTAGACCTGGCTACACTTTACGATATTAAAGTAAAAATTGTTTCGGAATGAAGATGTAAAATACTTTTGATCTGCTACATTTAGCATGGTTACATAGGCCTATAATTTAGTGCGTAATTCTGTATTTTGCACCTGAAAAGTAGATTTTCTGAAAAATGTCGAATAACCTACTGCCTACCAACAGGTAGTCAGTGGATCTTTCATGCGAATTCGCAAGTCGCTTCCCTGATCTTTGCAAAAAGTGCTCTTAATATTATAAGTACTGCAGATTAATATTTTAGAACAAATCAAATGTTTTTGATCGATTGATTTTATCATTGAACAGCGGTATACTTTCTTCTAAGTTTAAATAACAAACTGGAAGCGGGTTTCTTAGTAATTTATGAAAGAAATGCAGTTACTGTTCAATTGTTTTAATCGGTTATATTGAGCATATTTAAACATGTTGACATTTGTAAATGAATAAAATAGGCATTATGAACAATTTTTGAATGACCAACTATAGTTAGTTATTCGTGTGAAATGAAAACTGATGGACATATACCTCAAACTTGATAACGTTTGCGAAACTATATTTTAATTTGAGTTTAATCGGTAATTGAACTTGCCAATAAATTTTGATTAGTCAGCTGGCAGCTAATATGTAACAGGTTATAACATTTTTTCAGCTACCAACTGTTTACCAACTTAATTGTGGTCGCGTTTATTATCCTTTTTTTTTACAAGGCTAAAAAAAAAGAAATTCTTTTCCAAGTGCATTATATTATTTTTTTCTTTCAATGTTTGCAATAGATTAAACACATATTTACAGAATGTTATTTGAAAGTATTTCTTTAAAAAATTATCACAAAACTAATCCACGTTGAACTTTCGGGTTTGATTTTCAAGTTCCAAGTAATGGTGTTTGGAAGTATGAAACTTATTTTGTGCTTATAGAAAGGTAAGATACAGTCGAGTTAATCCAAAAGTCACATGAACAATTATTATTCCAGCTAGACGTTTTATTATAATAGCACTGCAACTGTACTGCACTTGTGAGCCGAAAGTCTCTATAGAATGTATATACATGTAACATATCTTTTGGACCGGCTATCAGCTTTTTGTCGAATCGGACGTATACTTATTGACAGTCCCTTTGGAAGTGGTAACCTTCAGAATTGTATTCCCATGCATCGTCAGGAACATCTGTATTCACACTCGCTGACATGTAGCATGTACGCCACTGCGGGAAATAATCAAATGATCGACACAGGAATGTTGCCTCCTCGACACACCTTCTCTTACATTCAGCCAGCGAAATGTTCTCAACAGTTTCGTCGTTAAATCCACGGATGATTTTTTTGCTGACGCTTTGGTACGTTTCGCCGTAGGCTTTGCAGCTATCTACGCAAGATCGAGCTTGTACGTCGTAACTGAGTCCAAGCAAGCATTGACAACGACCATCACGACACTCGCTGTCAGCATTTAGACATTCTCCGCCTCTGGAAGTACAAGCACTCCCGATTCCGCCGTATAGAATCGCGCCATTTGCATTTATTTTCACATTAGCCGTTTGGTTAACTTCAAATATCTTGTCCTCAAAATCAGTCAATGCGTTCATGACATCAATCTTCAATGCCCCAATCACAGCTTCGGTCTCTTTTACTTTCCCATTCATCTCTTCAATAACTTCTTCCGATCTTTTCCTTAGCTGAATATCGCCTTTCTTCTCTCCCATTAGATAGTTCTTCAGCGCTTCTATTTTTCCTTCCATTTCCGTAAGTCTATCTTCGAAATTTGACCCAATTTCTATTACTTGTTTGCCAGTAGATACGCCAGGCTCCCCTCCATATGATTTAGCTTTGACTTGAGATATCTGGGCCGTCAGGTTGGTTTCGAGAGCGTCTAACATAACAAAAATTTCATCTTGCTCAGACTGCAAGTCTTTTACTTGATTTTGAAGTCTCTTTATGGAAACTCTGTTCACAATGTGTCCATTTGTGACAACAAGACAAGCGATGAAAATATAAATCCTCATATTTTCTGACTTTCTAAAAGAAGCGAAATCCTTTAGGTGAAAGAATGTTCCTGCCCCGATTTTGATATATTGTTGTATAGCTAAATATATTGAAGTATGTACGATTTTTTCACAACTTCTTCCTACTTGTAACAAAATATGAAAGCAAGCAACTATAATTGAATACAAATGTTACAATTAATCTCCAGCAGTAGAGTCTACTTCCTGTTGATCTTAATTGGATAAACTTTCCACTCGAGACTGTTAAGGGCCTGAACAAAAAACAACAGTATCCTTGGTTAATCTTAACAGAGGTTTGTTTCCTGTGGTTTAACACGTCTGTATCCTATTTGATTCACATTTTTATTTACAGATTTACAGCGTTTGTTTTGCAACTTTTTTTTTAATTTGAAAAAAGTCTCTTTAATTAGCTGTTTTATAAGTTATTGATTTGACTGTTAATGTAATTTTTTGATTAGTACAATGTAAATTTCGTGAAAAAAGTCATAATTTGAGTTTAGAAGTACACGTATATGATAATAAGATCGGATCTTGGGGTTTGTTTAATTTTGCTTTTTATGGACGATTAAACAAACTCTGGGTACTATATAAGTGCTAAATTAATGCCAGAGTTTTATCACATGTCGCGTTATGTTAAATGATATTCGTTATATAAACTAAATTTTGTACTAACATATAAAGTTATACATATGAAATACATCACTGTAATCATCGCGTGTACTCGTAAATCAGTTACATAAACACTTGATGAACTCAACCCAAAACAAGGAGTCTTCTACCGACCAGAGGCACGCATCATCCAGGTATTGACTGGACACCGTTTTCGGTTTCAGGTTTAGGTCACTCTGATCTTAACCTTCATCTTACGAAGTCGACTGTATGCCGAAGTGTTCTTTACATATTGAGCTGAAATATTTTTCAGTTTCAAGTTATCGGCGATATCTGACCTTTTGTGTCGATTCGCCGTAAAACCCAACCCATTCATTCAATTTCAAGTTCACTGCAACTTTGGCCTTATGATTCCTTATCTACTGACCTACGACAAACATTCTATGAAGCAAAACGACTGTAGGCCAAAGTCTTCTTTACTTATTCAACGGAAACCGTTTTCAGACACAATGTCATCGTGACTTTGACCTTTGGTCTACTACCCCCCACAGCCCCTAAAAAGACAGGGTCATCTACTGACTACAGGCATTCACCCTATGAAGTTCGGCAATTATGAGACTAAGCATTCTCTAGTTATTGACCAGAATCTAAACTGTCTACCAGATATTGATAGACAGGTCATGAGCAAATGAATTTACATGTTCCTTTGAATGACAGTACTATGATAAAAATCTCAGCTAAATCCATTAGTCTAAGAGCTAAAGCCAAGTTTTGAGGTTTTTACATTATTTCAACACACCCTGGTACCGGCGCTCCCAAGTACAGGTGGCACTCACACATACAGCGCTCGATAAGCGATTTTGGAGGAGCGGTGGTTTAAGTATTTCTTATTGTATCTCCGGTAATTCAAAACTTTTCTTAAAATGAAAGATATCTGCGCCCTGATGAATAATTGATGACTACGTTTTGTGAGTGTCACAACATTCCATCTTGAAATAAACAAAATACGGCGAGGTAAACGTGAATGTTTGACTCAAAAATGTCAAATGTCAAAAAAACACGTAAAATACTCAGTAAATACTCCAAATGTATTCATTTTTTATACAGTATCGTATAGTCATGTCTTCCTACAATAACCAGTTCAAATTTCAAGACTTAATTTGTTATATTTAAAGAATGACTCGTGTTTAAAGATGGTATGGGGTTTCAAAACGGCACTCACATGGCACAGGTGTTAATTTTTTGGCGCTCAACAAGTACAGCTAGAGAAAGTCTTCAGAAATGTAGACCTTGTTGTTGTTTACTCTCAGTGTTGTGTCTGTATATATGATCATAAATCTTTATACCGTTAAAAAACTGACTCTAGAAGTCGACCTTTTTTATGTTAAAACTTACGGCGACAATATTTTAACATTATTTTTTATGAAAAAAGCTTGGTGAAAACTGATAAATGCTGAAATTTGATATGTCCTAAGATTTCGTTGAAAAATGAAAAACGTGCTTCAAACATTCTCAGTGGGATCAGTGGACGGTAAGGTTTTGCAAGAAGATATGTGTGTGCTTGCGTGCGTTTGTGCGTGCGTATGCGTTTGGTTAAACGCCGTTACTAAACAATATTTCAGGTCAATCTCAACGTTTTGAGTACCAGTATAATGCTATGAGCATCCGTATGAAAATATATATAATGGGGCGTTCCATGAGAAAACCCGTATTAGTGACAAAAACTCAAAAATTGAGATAATAACATATTCATAAAGAACATTCTTTTTTCTTTCAAATCCGAAAATTTGAAGTGATTATCTTCACTACCTTAAGAGCTACAATGTTTTTAAGTTAGTCAACATGGGATATTTTGAGACGTGACGTTAAGAACGTCATGAAGCAGTATGACGTCGTTGTGCATGCCCTGTATTTTTCAAGTCATTATCGGAACAAATTATGCGTAACACTTACTTAACATCATAAATTTGAATATTAGGAACATTTAAAGCGATTTTACTGAAAAATAACTTAACCGTATATTTTTAGTTTCATCACAAGCCTTTTATCTACACACCTCTAATATTTTTCATGACGCATGGGTGCTTTGGAATTTCCGTTGCCATGACAACAGAAACAACATTTATATGAAACTATGGTAGATTATGATTTGTCTTAGATGTCACAATTACAATATATTATTAGTTTCTATTTTCTGGAGCAACATAAGAAAAACAGCGATTTTTCAGTATTTTACACTACTAATTATACAACAGTTATATCATGTCACTAATACAGTTTTCTCATGGAATGGCCCACAATATATATAGAGCCAGATCGATACTTTTTGTTGGGGTGTGGAATAAATGTTTGATTACAGAGTTAGTAAAACTCATTATAACGGACTGACAAGTTTTCTATTCTTTTCTTATTTTAACAACTTACCATACGCCTACATTGAATGTATAATAAATGTTGAACTTCTTACGAACAATATTTTACTTGTATTATTAGATTTAAGATTCAGTAAACACTCATAACAGAGAAATGGAAGATTTTTACGGTGGCTGATTTATACCATTTCATCAGTTCGCCACGCGACCCCGTCGAGAGAAAACACGAGAATTAAGAAAAGTTAAACGTGGAGTGTTTAGCGAGCAAAAATTCGATAACGTGTACGGAGGGAAAACACGATTATGGGGGGATGGGGGGGGGGGGGGGGGGGGGGGGGTGGTGCTGGCGTTGAGTGAGATTCAAGATGTAAAGCGGCTGGGTGCCCGGGTGCCCACCAATGTTATGCCTTTCAAACCTCAACTCCTTGCTCGGAGCCCGCTGATCAGCCAGTTTTCGCTCGACTCCCCCCAACGATTTACATATTAAATCTAAACTTTTAGTCTGCGATTCTCCATAGAGAAAATACTAGGAATAAGAAAGGGCGGGAGCGTGGATTGAAAACATGATAATTAGTGAGGGCGCCCAAAATTAGCGGAAAGACGGAATGGCATATATCAGCCATTAAAGAATTTTTTTTAAAATGTCTGTTAGGTTCAAAAGACGCTCATATTTTAATATCTTATTAATTCAAGGAATTTATCAATTAATGAGTTCTTGTTTGGCTCTCTCATGAATTGATGTGAGTCATTCCGATTTAATAGCAGACATGAGACGTGATGACTAGTTCCATTAACTACTGTTTAATCCAACATCAGACTCTTCTTGGTGGTGTTATCTCTACCACACATAACTAACCAGTCCGATTCATCTCTTTTCTGTTGTAGTTGCCTTAGAGCTGACGATTTCTCCACATTTCTGAAGACCTTCTCTAGCTGTACTTGGTGAGCGTCAAAAAAATACACACCTGTGCCATGTGAGTGCCGTTTTGAAACCCCATACCATCTTTAAACACGAGTCATTCTTTAAATATAACAAATTAAGTCTTGGAATTGGAACTGGTTATTGTAGGAAGATATGACTATACGATACTGTATCAAAAATGAATACATTTGGTGTATTTACTGAGTATTTTACGTGTTTTTTTGACATTCGACATTTTTGAGTCAAACGTTCACGTTTAACTCGCCGTAGTTTGTTTATTTCAAGATGAAATGTTGTGACACTCACAGAACATAGTCATCAATTATTCACCAGGGCGCAGATATCTTTCATTTTACAAAAATTTTTGAATTACCGGAGATACAATAAGAAATACTTACACCACCGCTCCTCCAAAATCGCTTATCGAGCGCTGTATGTGTGAGTGCCACCTGTACTTGGGAGCGCCGGTACCAGGTGACAGTACAAGGCCGTTGTTGGTAAATGTATTATTGTGCAATGTTCTTTTAAAAGGCGGGAAACTTGGCAGTAATGAAACTGATAAAATCAAAATAAACGATTTGCTGTTTTGTTTCAATTTTATTTAATATTTCAACAATTCTTGCTGCATAAAGGTCACGTTTTGGAATATTTCTTGATGTTAAATAGCTAGAAAGGTAAATCAATGCAGCATTTTATAGATCAAAATTTTAATCATTTTTACTACTAGTATTTTTTTCTTTATAAATTGCAGTATTTCCTTTAATATCCGCATTTCATTTAATGTTAGTTTATCATCTTCACATGATAAAATGCACATGTATCATTGTTTACTGGCAGTTATCTGCTCTTTGAAGTAGCACAATCGAATAAATAAACACAAAAAAAACATTGAAAGTCTATCACAGTTATTTTAACCATTGCTATATACATGTGTTTGCACATTTCTTTTGTTCCTTCTAAAATGTAAAAATATGTAATGAACACAAACAGTCACTGTTTCTGGCAATATCAAGATTTTCTGCTCTGTAATTTCACAATCTTTGTGTCAAAAGTCTGATCCTCTACAGTACTTTGTTAAAAATAAACAATCCCTCCCAATCCCCCCCAAAAATGAAAACACTCAAAACACTATTTTTCATTTGCTTAACAACATTTATGTGACTGTGTATAAATCAAATTAATTTTTTCAATTTGGATGGCCACTGTAGTCACTGCTCCACATAATTTTATAACTAACAGATTATACTAATAAATCATAAAAATATGAGCCGTGCCATGGGAAAACCAACATAGTGGGTATGCGACCAGCATGGATCCAGACCAGCCTGCGCATCCGCGCAGTCTGGTCAGGTTCCATGCTGTTCGCTTTTAAAGCCTATTGGAATTGGAGAAACTGTTAGCGAACAGCATGGATCCTGACCAGACTGCGCGGATGCGCAGGCTGGTCTGGATCCATGCTGGTCGCAAAGCCACTATGTTGGTTTTCCCATGGCATGGCTCAATAATACACGATAATTGAGCACAGGTATAGTAGAGAATAAAATCCATTTATACGTTACCGGTAACACATATATTCCACACAACCGCTCAAACTTTGCTCCCAAAATAATATTCAACACATAAATGTTTGCCCAATATAAAAATTTACTTTTCTTACATTTTTAAGAATATCGAAAATGTCTCAATAACAATGTCAATGATATATAATGTAAATGCAAGAATGAATGTATGATGAGATTGGTGCGTTAACTTGACTTAGGCTCTTGGGTTGTACTGTTCTACTCTCTCTAACAAAGCATCGGAGTAGCCTGGGGAATAGTATCTGAAAATAGAGAGAAAAAAATGCAGGTTAAATTACTGCCAATATAATGTGTCTCCATAACATGGAAGCATAAATTAATGCATGTATGAATCAACTTATCTGAACATTTTATCATGTGAGTTTTTTAATCAAGTCATCCTGAAGCACTGACATAAAGTTGTGAAGAACTTTCTACATCATTCACAGAAAACCCAGGAATGTTAAGCTGAATGTGACAATCAATACATGGAAAAAATCTCTCTAGAAGACTTAAATTTCATAAATGTTCTTAAACTTAGCTTGTTAAAAGCAGATTTCAAACAAAGAATCCGGCATCAATTCTATATTCTTTCTGTCAGTTTTTGAAAGCTTTTGTCACATCATTTTTAAGGAAAATTTTTATAAACAGTGACAAGAAAATAATCTTTCAACTGAGATATATTATTAAACCAAACATTAGACTAGCCACTGCACAGATAATAAAGAATTTGTCACAAAAGTTCATATTTTTGGATTTTTTCTTTTATTTTATGTAATAGTGACAAATGCCAATCTACTCCGTCTACTTTAGAGATTTTCTCAGAGAACTGATTGTAATAGTGGATTTAGACTGGCTAAATTCCGAACTTTAAAACTATATTTAAAAAAATGATATATCATAGTCTAGAAGCTAGTCTAACCAAAGATGTTACTGAAAATGGCAAAGACAATATAGCTGTTCAAATGTCAAATATCGTCATTTCTCAGCCTTAGATAGCCACCAACCTTCAGAAAGCCAGGCAGACATCTTCCACAAATAAATCATTAATGAATCTTTATAGGCTGAACCATTGGTGACATGGTGAGAATATCTAAATGTTAAATTTATCCAGAGTGTAATATTCAGACAAGAGATATCAGAAAAGCCAATGAATTTCAACTTACTTGACAATTTCTTCTGGATAACAGTTATTTATTGTGTTGATATATTCGGCTAGTGCTGATCCTGGTTCTGCTTTAATTTCTTGAATCTTTTTCAAACCGGCACTCGTAACGAATAATCTGCGGGCTTTGGAGTCGTGTGGCAGGACTTTGCTGAATTGGCCGACAACGTGTTTGAGTATATTTGGTGGAGCGTCATGTAGGAGAGGTTCAAGGGCTGGCAGGTGGACACATTTCTGTAGAATGTTTTTGAGGGCTTTCTTACTCTGAAAGATGAATATGGGATTATTTCATCTGTATGTTTGACAATTTATACATTCATCACTGCTGTAAGAAAAATGTTCAAGATCTTGAAAAGGGAAAGAAAAAAAGAGAGAATGTTTTTTTAGAATATTCATCGATAAGAATTAGCTTCATTAAGGTAAAACTGAGATAATACTGGATATTACACAAAGTTTATTTCTCAATCTAGTCTAAAGTGAAATACCCTTCCCTAGGAAATATTAAAACAGTTATGCTCTAATATAAACTTATGACAAACTCTTTGAGCAAGTTAATACACTGTAATATGGAGCAATCATTAATATAGTGATGGAGAATTAATTTTCGTCAATTTCATGGTTGCATCAATTTAGGAAGAAATTAAATCGCTATGAATATAGAAAATATCTATTCATTTTATCTTTAAATTTGAAATCAAAATTAAATTCCCATGAAATAAACATTTTAGCCAAAACCATGAAATTTAATCCCTGCAAAATTTTATTGTTTTTACAGTAGTCAAGAACTTGTTCCTTACAGTATAAGTGACTGTCTAGATTTGAAGAAAAATAATAAATTTTTTATCAAACCTTTGTCTGAAGATCTTCTGAGGCGTCAGCTCTGAGGTAACATTGCAGTAATTTTGGTAATACATTAGCCACAGCTACAGCCTTGGCATGCTCTGGTGTATGTCGTCCTATCTGACCAAGCGCCCACGCTGCAGCAGCCTGTATATGGTCCTCAGGTTCTTCTGATAGTGCTATAGCTAGCTGTACAACTCCCTAAAATCAATGAAATATTTGTAAATTCACAGTGTAAATGTAACAGTGGAAGATTTGCCAAATTAGCATGTAAATGCATAAAGTAAAAGTTCTGTTTCCAATACTTAGTGTAGTTTTGAAATATTTTAGAAAAAAAGCCTGTGCAAGTTAAATGCATCTCAGCTTACAGACCTGTAAAGAAATAGAACCGACAGAAGGAACTCGGCAACCAAAGACATGAAATAATCAAACATTGTTTATTGTTGTATTTATTTTTTCCACCTATTAATGCCTATAAGCATCAAAATCTTTGTCTATGTCATATATATCTTGATATTAATATCCCTTTAAAAACTGTTCATGACATATAAAAACAGTTGATACATGTACTTTAGTTTTTTTTAAACACATTAAATATAAAGAATGCTTTTACTCAACCTAAAAGAGGACTTTACTTAATTTTTTCGTTTGAATTAAAACAACGATCTGGACTAGTAGTGAGCAGTATAAAAAAATACCAGTATTGTACAGGAATTTAATGAATAATGATCATACAGAAAATTGTTTTTACCTTTGACACAATGACTGCCATTGCGAGATTCTCACTGTGTGCAGCCACATAACCTAACATCATTATTCCTGGTAACCTTACATTGCCCTTAGACTCTCCAACGTAGTCCACCACTGCAGCCACACCTCCTGCGTTCACAATCAGCTGAGACAACTGTGAACAAAATATCATATTCCGATATTAAATTTTTTTCAAATGAAAAATTTCTAAGAATAAAACTAAATTGATTCATGAAAATTAAATGTTTCTTTATGAAAAATACAAGTTCCCACATCCTGTGTTTTTTACATCAGATTTTTCATCCTTTTTTACACTAATTTTAGTAGCAGTGAAACAATATTCACTTGACCTCAGATAGCTAAGCACACTCTTTCACTCATGACAAGCAAATTATTGTGGTTGTCAGCTGTTTCACTCACATCTTCTAAGTCTGGGTTGCTTGAAAATTTGGACAACTTGAGCATTTTGCTTAAAATCTGTTACCTTCAGCAATTTGTGTTTTGCTGTATTTGATATTGATAAGCTATTAGTGAACTGTGATAGTTCCCCACTTGATATTAGGCATATGATGAATTACTCTGGATACATTATTTAGCTTTATATGGTTATAAAAGAGCTGGACCTTGGATTTGTGGGATTGAATTTGATAACGTGTAAAGTTCTACAACAGCATAATCATTAACCTAAATTAGCCTGCTGTCAGCAAGTGATTCTGCCTTTGCGACCAGTGCAGACCAAGATCAGCCTGCACGTCTGTTTAATTTTCATTAAACACCCCTTCAAATAGTAAATTGTACTGCCCAGATTGAATGATGAACCAGTCCATTTAAAAAATATAGCAGGGTAAAGGTTAAGCAAAATATCATTAAATCATAAACTAAATACTGGTAATTAATCACATAAAAAGCCCTATAGTAATTTAAAGCATATACATGTACTCATATAAGTTTCCTGACTCATACCTCTGGTGTATGTTTGGCAATCTCTCTGATCAATGTAGCAACATTTTTCTTCACATACTCATCGGGATCCTTGAGACAAGTGAGGACTGCAGGGAATATTTCTGCCTCCACCACCATCTCGGCAAGGTCAACAGAGTGCTTAGAGATCTGGCTCAGGGCTGAGAATACCTGGCGCTGCAATACATACAACAGGTTATTATAGACCACATGCGATCTGACTACCGGTAGATGAAATGAATTTAAGAATTAGTGAATCTGCCAAGGAAAGTGAAATTTCAAGGCAGATGTTAATTAGTAGCGTTGACAAATTATCCTGTTTTACAAATGTGTACAATATGAAACTGCCAATATTCTAAATCAACTGATGTATTTTTCAACAGAATTTTAGTTAAAATGTTTCATACAATCCAAAGCAATAGCAGAAGCTAATATTGTAAACTTAATAGGTACAGACACGCAACTATCATTTCTTTATTTGCTTTTTCATATTTCAGAAACTTCAGATTTTTATGCTTTATACCTTGAGTTTAGCATCGGGGTTCAATATCATCTGTGCAAGATGGGCAATAGCACCAGCATCTACAACAGTCTGCGCAAGTTCTGGAGAATGTTTGCTGATATCACTGAGAGCTGAGGCAGCGATACGTTTCAGGGACAGTTCTGGTTCCTGTATACACAATACAAGCAATGGTACTGCTCCTGCATCAACTACAGCTTGGGCCAATTCTGTAAAACATAGAAAATAATGTGCACATACTCCTTGTCTCTGCTTTTTAGAATTTATAAATAGCCATCACCACTAAATCATTGGTTTTCTCGCAAGCTCACCCCAGATTTTGGCATTAACAGAATTTAAAAATTATCTCCCCTAATGCACATGTAACATGGCCTGCAAAGTTACTTCCCTTCATGCACATGGCATGAGTATAGGAACTGATAGTTACTTCCCTTAATGTACATGTAATTATACCTAACACAGTTTCCTCCCTTGATACACAAAAATTACAATTTCAATGTGTATCAGTGTATATATATTTAAATGTTGCATTCAAGATATTGTTTTATATCATTATCTGTATCAATGAATGACAAATATTCTCAGAAATATTTATCAAAAGTAAAGATCTCTATTACTGTCTCTGTATAGCAACAGATGTTTAGAACAGGTATAGTAATTTAATAACCACACTTACCAGCATTGTGTCTGGCTATGTAACCAAGTGCCCAGGCTGCAGCCTCCTTGACACCAGGATCAAACTCCTCAAGGCAAATGACAAGGGCATCTAAGGCTCCACAGTCAACCACGGACTGAGCAAGCTGTGGAGAGTGCTTGGCTACAGCACGCAGAACAAAAGCAGCAGCTTTCTTGTAAAATCTCTGCAAAATAAAATTGACTCACAGGTCAGGTAAATACAAGCATAAGCATGTAAATCAAGCAGAAAAAAGATTTAAGCTAGCAATAAACCATTCAAATAAATGAATTTTGATTCATCATTGTAAACATGACAAAACAGCATTCATTCTGAAATTGTTTTCAATATTCTTAAAAAAGATCTAAATCATAGTATGACAAATAAGCCCTAGCTGTGCACAGCAAGCAGTTAAATTGCTTTGTACCTGACCAATAAACAATGATAGCTGTTCATAAGACAACACGCTTGATTATCTGACAACTTCAAAGTCTAACAAGAGTCATATACAGCTTGCCTGAGTTGTTTTATTACTGTAACAATCTATTACAAATTAAAATGTTACAGTGGAAATGTAAAAACTTCAAACAAATTCTCTAAGTCAAATATGGCCATGATTTACATTAATTTCAAACAACTGTTCTTGCGGTCACGGTTAAGAATGCCAGGACAATGGATGAGTGGGATGTTGCGTGAAGTTTCAGTCTTTATCAAAAGATACATGAAACTTACATTCTGTTCAGCAAGAGAATAGACAAGCTGTGGTAGGATGTCTCCCTTTACAACAGCCTCTGCAAGATCATCATTGTAGTTTGCTAGGCGACCAAGAGCAAGGGCGGCTGTCTGCTGAATTGTTGGTACAATATCAAGCAACAGTGGACGCAACAAGGACATAACTCCTGCATTTTGGAGGGTCTCAATGTTCTGTGGTCTGGAAGCTAATTCTGCCACAGTCTGCACAAACTGGGTCCGAGCTTTCTGGTACTGCTCAAAAACTGAAAAATAAATGATCAACATACATTGCCCTCATGCACTAAAATCTATCTACCTCATAATACTAGCTTAGCAGCCACCTGCTACTAGGATTTTAGTAAAAGTGAAAGATATAAACTTGGGGCAAGCACTTAATTAAAAGAATTCAAGCAAAAGTGAGAGACGAGATTGAAAGACATAATAAAATGTTACCGTTAAGAAATAAACAGACGTAAGTGTAGTGATAGTAGGTTTACATTTAGCCATTCCAACAATAGTAAGGGGTTCAATGCCTGGAAGGGTCCTTGGTATTTTCTCCCCCAGGTTTACTGTAATGGTGTCAGAATTGTTTGACGCCAATTTGACGGACTCATGCTGTGGACACGGAGTGTCATTCTGCAAAGCTGGTAAAGTGAGAGAATTTACGAAGTGTAGTGATAGTATGTCTATAGACCACTTTCAACAGCCTTGTTGTTTTGTTAACCCTTTACGACGCGGATAGAGTGTCCGCATAAAGATCAAGATGTCTGGGGTTTGAGCTCCTGTAGGGACCTTGGTATTTTCTCTCCCAGGTATAATTTGATAGTGTCAGAATTGTTTGACAAACCTATGTGGTGGGCATGCAGCATGATTCTGGAGAGCTGGTCAGCTCTGTAAAAGTAAAAGGAGAGAAGTGTAGTTATAGTTGATTTATAGGCCACTTCCAATAGCCTTGCTGTTAGGTTATCGATTTAGTGACGTGATCTGAATGTCAGCCTACCAAACATGTGGTCCTGGGTTTGAGCCCTAGTAGGGACTCTAAGGTTAATTATTTCATAAGTCTTCGTTCACCATTTATTATTATTACAAAGGAGTTTTTAGAATCAAACCAATATAATACTTCTTGCAGCTTTACACTTAATTCAAATTTATATTCTGAATCTATTTTCAGACAGGTATTTTTCATGTAGATAAATGTAGAATAAAAGCCCAAACATCCTTAGATGCTAAGCTTTGTTGCTTCTTTGGCCCATTTGTAATTTGTTTTCCCTATTTGGCATTAATCACTTATTGTTTTTATGTAGAAAGACTCACTAAAGTAGTTGCTTACCCATTCCTGTTATTCCATGGAACTTGTTAACTCCCATATTAAATATTACAAAAACACATTAAATATGTGTTGATATCATGTCAACCAATACTTTAAACTAGTCTAAATAATGAGACTTTAGGTAGACCTATTTTATGTTCTGATAATTCACGTTGTCTAGGATATTGACCCGTCAAAAAATATAACAATATTCATCTCTTCAGTACTTACAATTATTTGGACTATACATGCCATGAAATAGCGCTTCAAGCACTTGCGTTTGAGCGGTTCATATGATAAAAGTATATAGTTTAAAAATGTCTTAGAAATTGAGTTATGATTGGTAACTTTTTTTTTAGCTGAACATGTTTGGCAGCTGCTGTCCCCACAACCCTGCTTTGCCACACCCAAACTTGCTGCGCATACACATTGTAAACTTCCGACGGCTTAAAAGTGCATTCTACATGAATACATAAAAGAAGGCATATTAGAATGGAAATCAAATATAGCTGGACCATGTTTTGATATAACCAAACACTCTTAATATTTATACGCCATGTGTATCAACTATGCAGCATCCCTCATGAATTTATTTCAGAATTATAATTTATATCATATTCAGCAGGAATTAACCTCTTTCATGTATTATTTATATACATTAACGGCTTGGATGGTATTGCTAGATATTGTTTCTTTAATGTATTGTGTAGAGCTTTTCTTCCAACAATAACTTTCAACACCTTGCAATGAAATGAATTTTAACCAATATCATCATGTTTGACATGAATATGTCAAACAAAAAACTCAACATCAGTCATCACCTTTTAATTACTAATAAAACGTTGAAAAAGGAAAATGGTTGTCATACCTTGAAGCACCTGTCGCTGGCTCATTTTTTGTTTTCTTAATGTGTACAATCCAAACTTTTAACCGATACGACTTGTCCGACTTGTCACCAAAAATCACTAGCCTAACTATACAGGTTTCTATAGAGACATAGCAACAAACAGTACCGAAGAAAATTCATGTGCGTTTTCGTATGGTGTATAAATAAAAAGAAGTCTTAGTAATAAATTATTCTGAAGTTCATCATCCAGTGTACTTTGAAAATAAGTTTTGTTAATTTTCAGCCATCAAATTAAGAAAAACATACTTTTTAATTTGATCATTATCTGCAGTTCTACAACATGGCCGCGCCCTTGACAAAGTTTTCGCAGAGATGTCTATTTTCAATAAATAAACAGGTAAATGGCCAAAATATATGTTAAAAAGGGACAGCGAGCAAGTATTTAACACGTCTGATGATGTTTACAAATATTCATAGCAGTTTAGTTCGTTTCTTCCTTAAATTGGTCAGTAAGATAACTAAATTCGGATAAAATGGTTTCGGATGCAAGGGTTATGTTGATAATCTCCTGCAAGGAATAAACTTATCTGCTGGATGGCAGTTATAGCAGTGTAGGTGTATGGCAGTGTTGACTTATTTAGGTACACTAAATCAACACTTTTCCGACAATGCTGTTGGCCAAAATTTGTAAATTAAATTATTTGACATTCAGGTTTGATCCATCATCATAATGGTAGCAAGACGTTTTGACCCCTTGACACCTTGACCCCTAATAAAATAAGATGACACCATGACCCCTAGACACTTTGTCCCCTATTGTCAATGTTTTCATAGTGACACTTTGACCCCTAATTTATTTTTTTTAGCTTGGTTTAAGTGAAAAATTTACATGTTATATGTCGATGTGCAGTATGTATAGTTAGTTTTTAGTGTTTTTGTTGAATACTTCAACAGAGATTCTGGCTCAAATATTTCACATTTTAGTGTTTTTGTTGAATATTGACAGAGATTCTGGCTCAAATATTTCACATTATTTTACTTTTTTGAAAGGAACAGACATCAGAAAATAATAGAATTTTAATCAAATTATTTGAAGATTTTGACATCACAAGACACATCAAAGAATATGTAAAAAGACGATAATGATATAATGGTAAGTATAAATGCTGTATTAAAATATAATGACTTTGAATCTCTCAACGATTACTCTCTTACAGTAGATTTAAACATTCATTTAATTTTGAAAAGTACTTGTGAATGAATATAATTGAAGATAAAAAGTTTCGAATTGCTCTTAGTAGATTTAGATTATCATCACATAATTTGGAAATAGAAAGAGGTAGATATAACAACACGGATAGAAATGATAGAAAATGTAAATTTTGTAATCTTAATTCTTTAGAAAATGATAATCACTTTCTTCTTGTATGTCCGTTATATATAGAATTACGAAGAAAATGTTTAAAACCATATTACTGTAGATGGCCCACTCTAAATAAATTTGATAATCTGATGTCTACAGAAAATAGAAAGGAATTACTGAATCTCTACAAGATATTGAAAGTTAGTTTCATTTTTGAAGCAACAAGATTTTCCATTTAACATACAGTAGTCATTGTATGTTAGAATGTTCTGGATGTAATAATGATAATAATGAAAAGCTTCTCTCAGTATCTGTATTATTATATTAAATATAAAATATGTCTCACTACATGTCAACTCTGTTTAGGCTAGAAGCATTTATAAATGCGTAACTGCTGAATAAGTTTCAGAATTACACATTTTCAGAATTACACATATTTGGCTATGTTTGATAAGATGTTGAATGAATGCAATTATTTTCCACTGAGCTATAAATATTATAAGAGTTGTTGGAAAACTCAAGGACATATTTTATCAACACAAACCAGTGTTTATATAATTGAACATTATAACATGTTTTATTGCATTAAAAAATGTCAATGATAAACATGCAAAATGTTTTTATAAAATTTACTAAGTATAATAGTATTGTAGTTATTGCAATCAGAACAGATAGATATCAAGGATGTGTTTGTTGATTAATTAATGTAAATGAATATATATTTTGTGGAGTGAAAATTTCACTAATAAGATTTGAACAATTAAAGTCTATGAATGAATAACACTTATTATAATAGCATTTTATTTCACGTTTATCAATTTTTCAATGTATTTTCATAAAAATGATATTTCAATATTAAATTAATTTCAAATATAAAATTCTTCAAAAATAACATAAATTACAACTATTCTTTAAGCAGATTATCAAATTTATCTATCATTTAATTTATTGTTTAAAGGCATACTTTAACTCCATCAATAGGGTGGTGATTGGATTAAAAACTTATTGAGGTGTGAAAATTGGATTACACTGCACTATATACTGAAGTGTGCCCCTAATTACTCTAATCTAGGTACAATACAATAAACTTGTGTCCTTTAAGTGTTACCTAATGGGGTCTCACCTTCACAACATGCAATTAGTAGGTACCCTATATTAATTGAAATGTATGGTGTTAAAGGATATCAGGCTAATATTTTATGAAAATTCCTTAAAATCAAAATATTTAACTTTTATCTAAGTTGAATATTAAAAGTGTTGGTTTACAATGAAAATGGTTTAAACTTAAACATAATTATTATGTATCAAAGTTATGTCTAATTTACATGTGTACAGGTGTACATGTCAATGGACAATCGTATTGGTGAGCTATGGGACAAGTACGATGACCATGATATCATGTGTTAAGACTTTCTAGCCCGCGTTGGTGAGATTTATGGCCGTATGTAAATCTAAAACTCAACCAAATTGAAATAACAGTGCCAGTGACCAACCAGTGCTCATCATGTAAATAGTGTACAAAGTGTATTATGTTTTATGTGATGCATTTTTCTTATTTGTGTCTTTGTTGTGTTTTGTATAATGTTTTATATTTATGTTGTCTGTTTCATGTAAATAGTGTACAAAGTGTACTTATTAAATGTATTTTATGTTTTATGTGATGTATTTTTCTTATTTGTGTCTTTGTTGTCTTTTGTTTGACTTTTCTGTTTTACAGTTTTCTGTCTTTTGTATAATGTTTTATATTCATGTTGTCTGTTTCGTGTAAATAGTGTACAAATTGTTCTTATTAAATGTATATTATGTTTTATGTAATGTATTTTCTTATTGAACTATTTAACTGTATGAAAGAAATATGAGAATGAAAAGAGAGAAAGAATGAGTGAAAGAAATAATGAATGAAGAGAAAAATATTTAGTTTTAGCGTTACTTGTATTTATTTATAAAAATGTACATTTATGAATAAAGTAGTATACCAATAAATGTGAAGTTTCGAACAGAGAGTTATTTTATTATTTCAATTAGTAAATGAAGTTATTGATATCTATAATTACTAACATGATTAGTAATTTCATCTAAATAATTTCTTAGATAATTGCAAACGTTTGTGAAACATCATTTTTAATAATACCAACATGAGTAAACAACACACATAAACCATACTTTGTCACCTACTCATAGTCTAGAACTTGTACAAGTCCATCAATACAGCATTTATCAATGACTTACATGCACATTAAGAAATTAAACTGCAGAAAAATATACCCCTAGCCACAAAAAAAAATCTAAGAGGTCAAAGTGTCAAATAAAAAAAAGTAGGGATCAAGATGTCACTGAAAATAGGGGTCAAAGTGTCACTAAGGGGTCAAGGTGTCATCTTTGGTAAAAAAATTTAAGGGGTCAAGTTGTCAAGGGGTCAAACCGTCTAACATTCATAATAATTAGGCCAATTAATCCATAAAGTATGTGAAAGCAGTTTTTTTTTTTGGTACGGGATTGGAGGTGGGCGTGATAGTCCAAATAATAGGATGTTTCGAGACAGCGTGATAACTTCGAGTGTCGCTGCCCTGTCACTTCTAAACTTCTTCTGCATATTTCTGTTGAAATCCATTGGGAATGTTTTCTGGTACATGTACAGTGGATTTGTGGATGCAGGCATGCAAATGATTACACCTCTGATAATTTATTTATATTGAAATTAAAGCTTAAAATTGCCTCGCTGGCATTTTTTTAAAATTTGTATTTTGTTTAGAACCTGCAATTAACGTGTCATCGGCAGTCAGCTGTGTATTGAAACCGGTGTCGGGGGTAGATATCCTATCGCACCTGTTTACATCATATTTCTGAAGATTAAAGTATCTTATTTAAAGTTATGAGTTATATTGAACCCAGTGTGAAAAATTACAGTAATCCAAACTGTCTGACATTCTCATGTTAGTTTTATTAGCTTGACATTTCAAAGAATAGGTAAAGCTGTATTGGACCCACCCATGCATCGGTGTCTGCATCCCGATTTGGTTAAGTTTTTGTATGTAAACTGGTATCAAAGTAACCACTTGTGGGAATGGATTGAAATTTTAACACATTTATTCACTGTGATAAACTGACTTACATTGCACAGGTTCCATAACTCTATTTTGCTTTTTTACAAAATTATGCCCCTTTTTCGACTAATATTGATTCAGTTGACGAGGCTGTTAAATAGTATGAAAGCTAGAGAAAAAGTTTACATTATTAGCTCAACTATTCAAAGAATAGCTAAGCTATTCTACTCACCCTAGCGTCAGTGTTGGCATCACTCCTTGGTTAAAGTTTTGCATGCAAGTACATATGGCTATCATTTGAAGGCATATAGCTTTGAAACTTATTTTTTCTTTTTCTAGGTCAATTACCAACCTCACTGGGTAAAGTCCCATAAATCTGACATGTATTTTGAGAAAATCCTGGTTAAAGTTTTACATGCAAGTTACTATCTCCAAAACTAATGCAGATATTGAATTGAAACTTCACATATGTCTTCGGGGTTATAAAACTAGTTGATAGCATCTAGTCCCATAACTGTGACCTGCATTTTGGCCAAATTATGCCCCCTTTTGGACTTGGAAAACCCTGGTTAAAGTTTTGTGTGCAAGTACATACAGCAATTACTAAATTTTAAAGGCATATAGATTTGAAACTTATTTTTACTTTTTATTATGCTCCCGTAGGAAGGCATATTAGTTTTCAACTGTCCGTTCGTTCGTTAGTTAGTTAGTTAGTTCGTCACAACGTTAACTTTTTGCATGAAGGCACTTTACTCGCGAACCACTGCATCCAGAACCTTCAAACTTCACGTGCTGATAGTATTTATTGAGTGCACCACCCCTACTGACCAGGTCACCAGGTCAAAGGTCAAGATCACAGGGGCCAATGTTACACTGCACAGGTTCCATAATGTTCCAATGTTAACTTTTTGCATGAAGGCACTTTACTCGCGAACCGCTTGACACAGGACCTTCAAACTTCACGTGCTGATAGTACTTATTGAGTACACCACCCCTACTGACTTTGGGGTCACCAGGTCAAAGGTCAAGGTCACAGGGGCCAACGTTAACTTTTTGCATGAAGGCACTTTACTCGCGAACCACTGCACCAAGGACCTTCAAACTTCACATGCTGATAGTACTTATTGAGTGCACCACCCCTACTGACCAGGTCAAAGGTCAAGGTCACAGGGGCCAACGTTAAGTTTTTTCATGAAGGCACTTTACTTGTGAACCACTCCACCCAGAACCTTCAAACTTCACATGCTGATAGTACTTATTGAGTACACCACCCCTACCACCCCTTGTGGTGGACAGATAGCTCAGTGGTTTGCACACTGGCCTTCCAATCCTGAGATCAGGGGTTCGATTCCCGGCAGCTACTCAGGAATTTTCAGAAACGCTTTTCAGTGTTTCCCACCCAACTAGAGGTGTACTGGTCAGGAACCCAGGCAATCCTTGCGTGTATCAGTGCTATACGCTGGGCACGTTAAAGAACCAGGCTGTCTATTCGCAACGAGCTAGGCTAAGTTAGCCGGACAAGCCTGTATCTGATTTCTGATCTCTCTGTCGTGGGGGCTTTGTCTCACTCTGTCCCTCTGGTCAGATCGCTCTGTGTCTGTACTAGTAGAGGATGAATTATGCGCCATGTGTGGCTGCATTTGAACTATGTAAAGCGCCTTTGAATGTGAAATTAATCATGAAAAGGGCGCTATATAAATCTGGTATAATAATAATAATAATACTGACTTTGGGGTCACCAGGTCAAAGGTCAAGGTCACAGGGGCCAACGTTAACTTTTTGCATGAAGGCACTTTACTCATGAACAACTGCATCCAGGACCTTCAAACTTCACATGCTGATAGTACTTATTGAGTACACCACTCCTACTGACTTTTGGATCACCAGGTCAAAGGTCAAGGTCACAGGGGCCAATGTTAACTTTTTGCATGAAGGCACTTTACTCGCGAACCACTTCACCCAGGACATTCAATCTTCACATGCTGATAGTACTTATTGAGTACACCACCCCTACTTTTGGGTCACCAGGTCAAAGGTCAAGGTGCTGCGGGGGCATTTGTCACCATTAGTGACAGCTCTTGTTCTAGATCAATTACCAACTTCACTGGGTCAAGGCCAATAAATCTGACATATATTTTGGGCAAATTATGCCCGCTTTTGGACTTAGAAAATCCTGGTTGAAGTTTTACATGCAATTTACTATCTCCAAAACTAATGCAGATATCGAATTGAAACTTCACATGTGTCATCAGGGTTATAAAACTAGTTGTTAGCATCTAGTCCAATAACTGTGACCTGCATTTTGGTCAAATTATGCACCCTTTTAGACTTAGAATATCCTGGTTAAAGTTTTGGGTGCAAGTACATACAGCTATTACTTAAAGGCATATAGATTTGAAACTTATTTTTTTCTTTTTCTAGATCAATTACCAACCTCACTTGGTAAAGTCCCATAACTCTGACATGTATTTTGAGCAAATTATGCCCCCTTTTGGACTTAGAAAATCCTGGTTAAGTTTTACATGCAAGTTACTACAAGTATCTCCAAAACTAATGCAGATATTGAATTGAAACTTCACATGTGTCTTAGGGGTTATAAAACTAGTTGATAGCATAAAGTCCCTTAACTCAGACCTGCATTTTGGCCAAATTATGCCCCCTTTTGGACTTAGAAAACCCTGGTTAAAGTTTTGCATGCAAGTACATACAGCTACATTTGTATTACTTAAAGGCATATAGATTTGAAACTTATTTTTTCTTTTTCTAGATCAATTACCAACCTCAGAGGGTCAAGTCCCATAACTCTGACATGTAATTTAGGCAAATTATGCCCCCTTTTGGATTAAGAAAATTCTGGTTAAAGTTTTGCGTGCAAGTTACTATCTGCAGAACAAATGCAGATATTAAATTGAAACTTCACATGTTCCTTATGGGTTATAAAACTAGTTAATTGCATCAAGTCCAATAACTCTGACATGCATTTTGGTCAAATTATGTCCCCTTTTGAACTTAAAACTTCTGGTTAAAGTTTTGCAAGCAAGTTACTATCTCCAAAACTAATGCAGATACTGGATTGAAACTCTATAGATATTTTAACATTTAGGGTAATATTTTCCTGCTTCTGGGACAATAATTCATAGTCGAGCATTGGCTGTCTTATGGACAGCTCTTGTTTTTGAAGAGCCCTCATAATAGGGAGATACCCTAACTATACGCAACATGCCTCGTAGATTATCCATTTGGGCCGACTTCGTCCCCATTAAAATATTTATGGATGCAGGCACGTAAAGTTCCTTTTTTAAATTTTATTTCATGTCTTTTATATGGTTTTAACACATAAAAGAAATTAGTGCTACCTAAACAATGCTAAAAGGCAGGCTCCCTTGAAATATCACCTGTGCCCCATAAAAAAAATTAAAGAAGTGGTTTTATTGCCATGGCTGCAAATATCTTGAGTTATGGATCCATTTTAGGAAGTTTATGTTCTATTATTACAATTATTTGTATTAACGATAATCCATAATTTCTGAATGCAATACATTATGTATAAGCTTGTTATGTCTTAGACTGTATTAAAATTAAATCTTGACATGTGAACACTTGACAATTATTCTAAACAAAAGAAAGTACGGGATAGATAAACATCTGCACCAAGATGAAGAGAAAAACATATATGAATTATTTCTGTTATTCATATTGAAACCTACTGTATCAACAGTTTTACATAAATTATTGTCATCTATAGTTCTAAACCAATCGCTAACAATAAATGCTTCAAATTTAAAAGCTTGTCCTGTGAATTTTTTTAACCTAATATAATCTCATTAGGCCTATAGCCTTATTAAAGAAATTGTGTTTCTTTTTGGGTAAATGTTTGGAAATGAAGACCTAATGTAAAAATTTCATTTTCTAATTCCAACATTTATAGAATCAGGATTTAAGTAATCCTGGGATCATAGACAATGCAGGGCTTTTTATGTCCCCCCTTCGAAAAAGGAGAAGTATATTGTTTTGCAGAGGTCGGTCGGTTCGTAGACCAATCAGTTTCCAGATGATAACTCAAGAACGCTTGAGCCTAGGATCATGAAAGTTGATAGGGTGGTTGGTCATGACCAGCAGATGACCCCTATTGATTTTGAGGTCAGTAGGCCAAAGGTCAAGGTCACAGTGACCCAGAACAGTTAAACAGTTTCCGGATGATAACTCAAGAAGGCTAGGGCCCAGTATCATGAAAGTTGATGAGGAGGTTAGTCATGACGAGTAGATGACCCCTATTGATTTTGAGATCAGTAGGTCAACGGTCAAGGTCACAGTGACCAGCAACAGTTTAACGGTTTCCAGATGATAACTCAAGAAGGTTAGGGCCCAGTATCATGAAAGTCGATGAGGAGGTTAGTCATGACGAGAAGATGACCCCAATTGATTTTGAGATCAGTAGATCAAAGGTCAAGGTCACAGTGACCAGCAACAGGATCACAAAACTTAATAGGGAGGTTTTTTATGACCTGAAGATGACCCCTATTGATTTTTAGGTCAAAGGTCAAGGTTACTTTGACCAAGAACAGTTGAACTTTTGTGCACAGTGACCAAACAATTTCTGTTCCTTGTGCAATTACTAAATGCATCAAGGAGGGCATTTTGTGTTCTACGAGCTCTTGTTTTCCTATAAATCTACCTCCGGTAAAAGGAGGCAGTCCCAAAGCAAAAAAGTATGTTTTTTTTTCCCAATTCTGTACTAAAATTCACAAATGATTGTTAACTTTTGGCGTACTTGCTGTTATAAATAGTTTTTGCTACTTAATCTGCTTATTTTGATTCTGTAAACAACACTTAAAATATACTGTTGAACAATTGTTAAAATGCAACTCACATTAGGAAGTATAACACACAAATAGCACCTTTGTACAGATTATGGTAATTTTCCATTTTTCCCAATTAAGACAATTTCCGAGAGCATTTTCCCAATTCCACCGGTGTTAGTGGCATTCCCAAAATTATGGGAAATACTGTTGTAGAGGCCACATATGAATAAATCCATATAAACATAAACGTTTCTGACAGCCTTTTTCTTCTGTGTTCTCCCAAATTTTTGTCAGCAAACAACTTCCGTATACATGTTGTACCATTCACATAACTCATAGTCACCATGATGTCTCAAAGTCACTATTGTAATTCTTTTTAATGTCATTATTGTCAAATTACATTCTTTTTGGAAGGAAGAATGGGACCAGATTTCTGCCAAAAACTCTGCTATGGTAGACGTCTGGTATGGGAGAATGACAAACATCTATTTAGTATACATGTACAATGTTTGTTTTAAATTCAGAAGACAAACCATTTTTAAAAATTACTAATTAGAATTTTACTCAGAGAAAAAGACTGTTCACTGAAATTCTCGAAAACCCCTAGTTTAATTTACTGAACTGCTAAAAATCAAGGGCTTTTTAAGGTTAATCTTTTAGCTCCATTTTAAAATTTATTCTTATTTGTATAGCCAACAATTTTTTCCAAGTGTAAAACTCTGGTCATTGATTCTTAAGAGTGTGGATGCAATATATGTGAAAGGGGAGAAGTGCAACGTGTACTTTTCCAAAATTAAACGCCTGTTAATTTGGACCCCATTTTTTTTCCAAAGTTATATCTACTGTACAGGCAGTACATTGGAACCTGACATCAAAACAAAACATTTGTTAAAATTTCACAAAAACGTTCCCCATGATGAGACAATATGTCAATGCATGATCTATGCTTATCAGTTAAAGGTCAAGGTCACTGTTCAAGGTCAAGTAAAAAAACATTTCAGCTCCATTGCTTTTAATTGCATCGAAGGATTTTTTTAGTACTACACAGAAATGTTCCCCATGATTAGAATATGTGGCGTGCACATGACCCATGGTTGTTGGTCAAAGGTCAAGGTCACTATTCAAGGTCAAGTAAAGTTTTTATTTCACTGGTAAAGGACTTCTGTATTGCCACTGCAGTACTCGGTCACTTAGTATTGTCAGTGCTAATGTAAAACAGATGATAAAAAATGCTGGCTTCTTTTTTCTGAAACTAAAGTCTGTTTGCATTGAGAGAATACTAGTACCACATTCAACAGTGCCATCAAGTGCACAAGACATAATCCTGATTATTAAGGTGAATATCAAGGACATTGACGTGAAACATGCTACAGGATCCGACAATGTGTTTGTTTTAGGAAAGATCCCAACTGGAACAGAGTTCCACTTTCTAATACTTTGGACCTTAGACAGGCAGGAGAGTTTAGACAGATATGTGGGCCTTTCCACAATACTCAAATACAATTTGTGAGTACAGCTTTCTAGTCAACAAGTTGAATTGGTATTATCTTTTCTTTATTCTCTTGGGGAAAAACAAAGACCAATATACCTGACTAAATATACACATGTGATCACGCTATAGTTAATGAATATTTCTCTTAACTTTTTCTTATTATCCAGTAAATCTCCCAACTGTTTAATAAAACAGAACTGCTTATGATAGTAATTGATGAAAAATGGAAAGGAACAATATTCATTGCTTGAAATGACAGGAGTATTATGAAAAAAACAAAACTGCTTAGACAAATATACATGTATATGTTTTCAGTCAAACAAAATGTGCTTAATATGTTTTCACTCTACCAAAATGGGGCTTACTGGTCCAGTGCCTAAATCCGGACACTTTTGGTGGGTTTTTGACAGTAACTTTGCATTATGAAACCACACGTGCATAAAATTTTAACTGTATAATTTTAGGTTCTTTATAAATCTCATTGCAAAACAACAAAATCGTATATTGCTGATTTCATCATAAAAATGTCATCCGAATTGGGCCAGTAAAAGCTGTCAAAATTGACCTTCAGAGTGCTTAAATATTCGGACACTATTTGGGTATAAAATGGAACGAGTATGTGCACCAAAAAATAACAATAAACATGACTTCGTTTAAAATAAAGCAGTCAAATACAGTCCTGTAAATATATACAAAAATCTCCGTCCGAATAATATTTAATTACCTGTTCGTCACGTGATCATATGGACTAGTTTCTAACTTACAATAATATAATAAAATTTATTTGAGCAAAAATTAATGTTTAAAATTATTATTTCTTACATGTAGATTCTGTCGCTGTCGTTATACATTTTGACACAACTATGGTGATCGTTATAATGACACTGCGCCGATTTTATCTAGTGAATCGCTTCCCTGGTCTGCAAAATGCTGGCATTTTTTCTCTATTGTATTAATTGATATGTAACAGAAATTGGTTAAATCTTTTAAATAAATACTGAGGGTAGTACAGAATTCTAAAACATGTTTTTACATCAGTTTCGATCAGCAAACAAAAAGAGTCGTCTGCAATAGGCAGAATATTTTTCTTATTTAATCAGTACCTCGTCGCACCTCAAATAATTGGCGCGCGCTGCATGACGTCATCCCCCAACACACACAATGTTAACTTTATGCGGTGCGGATATTTGAAGGTAGTTTTCTCTTGAAAAGCTTACATTCATACACTTTTGTTGACAGCTGGTCATCAAAGTTTTCGTTTGCATCGATCCTGTTCATTTCAGTAAAAAATCATGACCGTAAAGCATTTTTAAACGGTGTCCGAATAATTAAGCACTGTCCGGATTTAGGCACTGAACCAGTACAGTAAATTAAATTGCCAGAAAATGTGGACAATTGAAGTAAAACCATCTGTTTTTGTGAAAAGACATATCTACAAGAAAGAACATTAAATTTCATAGCATGCACAAAAGTGTGATATTTATAGGGGAACAGGGCAAAGTAAAGACATTTGTTTGTAAACATTTCACCTGCGCCCAAAACCTACCATGATAAAACATTTTTATCTTTACAGTTATTCAACTAAATTCAGTGGTGCTGAAAAATGGGCTTTGCGCCATCACACTGGCACATTTATTTTTTGAAATTTGTGTAAAGCAGTAGTATAAACCACTTACTGTTAAAGATTCCTGTAGCACATGTACCAGTACTTTGGGTTTAAAATATAGTCTTTTTGTTGCAGTGAGATATATGGCTCATACAGCATACCACTGTACATATATGTCCTACCCTATGGTAATTGAACACCATTAAAAATACAAAGAAGGATTTTTGGATTGGACATTAGAGATATAACATTAAATTTCTCAATACTTATTTTTTGTGCAGGTATATAATCCAGCACGTTTGAAATACTGGGAGAGAGGTGAGGACAGTATATACGAGAAAGGTGAATCTCCATCTGACAGGTATGTTGGAGTACCACAGAAGAAGAAACCTCATCCAGAGACTCAGGTCAAGGGTCAGTTTGAATTGAATCCACCGAAAGGAAAGATATATGACAAGAAACCATTCCCTGCTCTACTTAAGGCTGGCAAAAAATACTCCTGGTGTACTTGTGGACACAGTAAACATCAGGTAAATGTAGTTCTACTTGACAGATAATCAAGGCCTTCGAGTGGTTTGTCACCTAATTTATCACGGCTCAGAGTTCAGATGTGCTGAAGTTGAACCACAAAGGCACGGCCCAAGTGGTTTAATATCTAAGCATCTGAATGATGAACTGTGTGGTAAATAAGACGACAAACCACAAGAAGGTCCTGACTGTTTTTATTCTTACATGTTCACTGTGTTATTTTGATAAAAAGTATGCTCTGCTTCATTTAGCCGAGTAATAAAAAACCTGACATCATCTGGCAATTTGATGTCATAATGCTTTCTTACCAGTCTGCGCATCAAACATTGTTTATCGCAGAATAAACAGAGCTTGATTTTCTTCTTTGCTTAACTGGCAATCAGATCGAACCATGTTAGAATCCTCTAGTTTTATTCACATGCAAAGTTTAATTCAGACCGTAAATTTTCTAAAAATGGTCCAGTGATTTAGAAGGATGGGTATATATCATATCCTATAATTATAGAGTCTTGACAAAAGATATCTTTAAGAAAAATTAGCCTCAGTTATTAAGACAATTTTTCGCATAAAAATAATAGCTTCTATTTTGTGTTTCTTTTTCTCTTCCAGTCAGTCATGATTGATACACATTTATACCACATGACCATCCAATCTATTTCCATATTGGATACAATAAATTCCTACTTAGATGATACTATAACTTTGATTCCAACTCTGTGTCAGCTAATTGATAGTTGTTGACTGATAAATGTATCCACATGTATATACATGTAGGTACGAACACCAGTAAAACTTCGATGTGGTTTAAAGGTTGCCCTGGGATGTTAAGATTGTTTTGTTAAGATTGTAAAAACTTCTGGTTAAAGTTTTGCATACAAGTAACTAATATCTCCAAAACTAAAGCAGATACTGGATTGAAACTCTACAGATATTTTAACATTTAGGGTAATATTCATGCTTCTGGGACAACAATTTGAATAGTCAAGCATTGGCATTCTTACAGACACCTCTTGTTGTTTTAAATCTGTTTTAAAAAATCCAGATCAAGAAAAATAGTTGCCCTTGTCGGGAATCGATCCTGGACCACCACGGCAATTAAAACTTTTCTGTTGTCTTTACCAATACAGACACGGAGGATTATAATGTGTTCTACGCGTTAAAATATAGACATTTATAATTAAGGCAATTTACCTAGAGTAAAACATTACACATGCTTTTTGATTTTCATTGTCTAAACATTGTAAAAGCTACTAATTCTCTTGTATTTCCATAACATACAGTCTGTGAGTAATTAAGTTTCAAAGCCTTCTTAAGAAATATAGCATTAATTTCCTGATACCTACTTTTTTCCCATTGTTGTACCATATGGACCCAGTGCCATTAATATATAAAAGTATGGGGAATTTCTCAGCTGATAGGAATTTTGTTCAGAAATGGACCTGAAACAATTTTTTTCATGGAAAAAAAAAACAAAGCTACCACAATGGTCAGACTTCATACAATGATTGCCTGAGGCAATGACCCCAGTTGTTTTTGGAGTTTAGCAGGTCAAATGTTAGGGCTACAGAGAACTTGAGACTGACTACCACTTCTGCTCAATAAGTAATGAATGCTTTGGTTTGAAGTCTTCAGATTTAAAAAGGATGATATTGCCTGGATCAAATGATGGCATCTATGCTATGGTTTTGTTGGAGGGGGGGTGGGGGGTGGGGGGGATGGGAAGTAGGTGAAAGATCAAGGTTACATTTGCCTTGACTTTGAAAATGGTTTCTTTAGTAACTAATTAATGGTTTTGCTTACAGTTATCAAATTTCCTAGGGTTGTTTGGGACATTAGCTGGCCACCGTTGGGGTGGGGGGTGGGGGGTGCGGGGTCAATATAAGACAAAGATCAAGGTCACAGTGACATTTCCTTTGAAGATTGTTCCCACTTAGTAAATCAGAATGCCTTGGCTTATAGTGGTTTATCTTCATACTAGGATAATTGCCTTATGTCAGTAGAGGACCCCTGTTGTTTTTTGGGTCAGTAGGTCACAGGTCAAGGTCACAGGATCTCAGCACTGAAAATGTTTTCTTCTCAATAGAAAAGAATGCTTTGACCGACTTGCCTTGGAAAGGCCGTTTTGGAGGATATAATTATGTGTTTTATAAAGAGTTATTTTTTTAGAATGAAAAGATTATTTAACATTGTTCTGTTATTACAGGATATATTTGGACTCTTTCCCATTTGAAAAAAAAAACACATTAGACTCATCTATCAGCTTGTCAGATATTGTTTCTTGAATGGGTATTCACCCACCAAATATTTTGCCGTATTGTACAAATCTAATGTTATTCTTTTTGTTGTAACCTGAGAACAATAATGTAACACATTTTAAGCTACATGTAACTAATCTTTTCTGAAGTTTATCAGGTTTATAACTACATTTTACACGGTCAAATCCTGGAAGTGGTCTCCAGTGCAAAGTATCTAGGGGTAGATATAGCAAATGATCTCTCCTGAACACACATGTAGATAGAATCACAAACAATGCAAACAAATCACTGGGTTTCCTACGCAGAAACCTCGCAGTCAAAAAACAAAATATTAAAGAAACCTCCTACAAGACTCTAGTTAGGCCACAACTAGAGTATGCCTCTACGGTATGGTCACCACACACATAAAGAAACATACATAAAATAGAAATGGTGCAAAGAAGAGCTGCCAGGTGGGTAAAGGGTCAATATTCATATTATGAAAGTGTAACAAACATGTTAAATGATCTCAGTTGGCAGACACTCGAGGACAGACGGACAATTGCTAGACTTTTCATGTTTTACAAAATTGTTCATGGTTACGTAGCTATTCCAATCCCTCCGTATCTAGTACAGCCATTGAGACGAACACGTCATATGCACGACCAGTCCCTTAGGCAGATCCATACAAACATTAATGTTTTTAAGTTCTCTTTCTTTCCATACACCGTTACCCTATGGAATCAACTGCCACCCCTGATCGTTAATCAGCCTGATCCTGAGCATTTCAGACATGCTGTTAACGCATCCCACTACTATTAAGTGACTACACCCTGTTTTTATCCTGATTTTACTCTTGTTAATACAGTTTTATCTTGCACTAGTATCTTCCTTTTGACATCTTACTGTCATTCTTTTAACTTTTATTCTGGCACAGATACGCACCTGCTAGTTATACCCGAAAGGGGTGTCAAGCAGTATACATACATACAGGTTAGATGTGTCAACATGACCATCTGGTAAGAATTCCTATATTTTTAGCTCACCTGAGCAATGCTCAGGTGAGTTTTTCTGATCGCTCGATGTCCGTCGTCCGTCGTCCGTCGTCTGTCGTCTGTCGTCCGTCGTCTGTCAACATTTAGCTTGTGTATGCGATAGAGGCTGTATTTTTCAATTAATCTTCATGAATATTGGTCAGAATGATAACCTTGATGAAATCTAGGCCGAGTTCGAAAATGGGTCATCTCGGGTCAAAAACTAGGTCACTAGGTCAAATCAAAGAAAAACCTTGTGTATGCGATAGAGGCTGTATTTTTCATTTAATCTTCATGAATTTTGGTCAGAATGATAACTTTGATGAAATCTAGGCCGAGTTCGAAAATGGGTCATCTCGGGTCAAAAACTAGGTCACTAGGTCAAATCAAAGAAAAACCTTGTGTATGCGATAGAGGCGGTATTTTTCAATTAATCTTCATGAATATTGGTCAGAATGATAACCTTGATGAAATCTAAGCCGAGTTCGAAAATGGGTCATCTCGGGTCAAAAACTAGGTCACTAGGTCAAATCAAAGAAAAACCTTGTGTATGCGATAGAGGCTGTATTTTTCAATTCTTCTTCATGAATATTGGTCAGAATGATAACCTTGATGAAATCTAGGCCGAGTTCGAAAATGGGTCATCTCGGGTCAAAAACTAGGTCACTAGGTCAAATCAAAGAAAAACCTTGTGTATGCGATAGAGGCTGTATTTTTCAATTGATCTTCATGAATTTTGGTCAGAATGATTGCCTTGATGAAATCTTGGCCGAGTTCGAAAATGGGTCATCTCGGGTCAAAAACTAGGTCACTAGGTCAAATCAAAGAAAAACCTTGTGTATGCGATAGAGGCGGTATTTTTCAATTGATCTTCATGAATTTTGGTCAGAATGATTACCTTGATGAAATTTAGACCAAGTTCAAAAATAGGTCATCTGGGGTCAAAAACTAGGTCACTAGGTCAAATCAAAGAAAAACCTTGTGTATGCAGTAGAGGCTGTATTTTTCAACTGATCTTCATGAAATTTAGCCAGAATGATTACCTTGATAAAATCTAGGCCGTGTTCGAAAATGGGTCATCTCGGGTCAAAAACTAGGTCACTAGGTCAAATCGAAGAAAAACATTGTGTATGCAATAGAGGATGTATTTTTCAATTGATCTGTATGAAATTTTGTCAGAATGATTGTCTTGATGAAATCTAGGTCGATTTTGAATATGGGTTATCTGAGGTCAAAAACTAGGTCACTAGGTCAAATTAAAGAAAAATCTTGTGTATGCGATAGAGACTGTTTTTTTCAATTGATTTTATGAAATTTGGTCAGGTTGATTGCCTTAATGAAATCTAGGTCGAATTTGAATATGGGTCATCTGAGGTCAAAAACTAGGTCACTTGGTCAAATCAAAGAAAAAACTTCTGTATGTGATAGAGGCTGTATTTTTCAGTTGATCTTCATGAATTTTGGTCAGAATGATTGCCTTGATAAAATCTAGGTCGAGTTTGAACATGGGTCATCTAGGGTCAAAAACTAGGTCATATCTAAGAAAATGCTTGTTTTATCGCAAGAGACCAATTTTTTGGTCCAATCTTAATGAAAATTGGTCAGAATATTTGTTTCCTTGAAATCACTAGGTCAAACATGTTTTACACTGTTATGGAGTGTTTCTTAGGTGAGCGACCTAGGGCCATCTTGGCCCTCTTGTTTTCTATATTTTAGTCGAAAGCAGGTTTATAGCCAGTGACTGTTGCATGCCTACAGACAGGAAAGTTTAACCTCCAGTAAATTTATTTCACTCTCTATTTCAGCCATTCTGTGACGGATCACATAAGACGGTTTATAATGTATTAAAAAGAGGCAGTGCGGAAGGAAAGGGTACTTTTCAGAATATTTTGCATCAGCCAGTCCGATTTGAAGTAGAGGAAGATGGAGAGTACTGGTTATGTAACTGTAAACAGACAAATGGACGGCCATTCTGTGATGGTACTCACAAACAGCCTGAAATACAGGCTAAGATAAAGTCTTGAAATATCCAGTGTTGGGATATTTCTGGAGTATATTCAGTTATGACTTTTATGTTCAGTAATTATATTCTGACGGATACAAAGCATGTTTTTTATGATGTTCTTTTGATACACGTTGCCTAAAGGGAGAAATGCTTCCAGATGATGTACTGCACAAACAACGACAATGTTTTTAAACATGGAGATTGTCGCAGAATTTAAGAAAGCCAAACAACTTGGCTCAGGAAGAATCAGATCTACAGAGTTTTGGTTGTGAGTTTAGTCCCCCAGCAAAGAATATATTCTCTGTGGTAATTTGATTAAATACAATGTTATATCACCGTGTTACTGTGTGAACTGTTATAAAGTAGACACGTGATGAAAATAAACAACATTTTTTTCCAGTTGTCGATTATTCATTGAAAGTTATTGCTTAAGGTAGCATGTTCAGATCAGTTTTTTTCTACATTGTAGAATTTGAGTGTATCACAGTTCTACAAGAAAATTTGACCTGTCAGAGAGATTGGGTCATGTGCTTGTGTTTTTAGCTCACCTGTCACATAGTGACAAGGTGAGCTTTTGTTACCACTTGATGTCTGTTGTCCGTCATCTGTCGTACGTCGTGTGTCAACAATTTGTAAAAAAATCTTCTTCTTCAGAACCACTGGGCAGATTTACACCAAACTTCACAGCAATGATCCTTGGGTGGCCCCCTTTCAAAATTGCCCAAAGAATTTAATTCCCTGCAGAACTCTGGTTGTCATGGCAACTGAAAGGAAAAACTTTGAAAATCTTCTTGTCAGAAACTGTTAGCCGGATTTCAAAAATATTTTGTAGAAATGATCTCTAGGTGACCCTCTACCAAAATTGCCTAAGCCATTCTGTTTCGGTAAAAAACATGGCTGCCGGGAGGGGAGGGGGGGGGGGGCTTATTTTCCATATATGGCTATATTGTAAATTTTCTTCAAAACCACAAGGCAGATTTACACTAAACTTCACAGAAATGATCCTTGGGTGCCCCCTATCAAAATTGCTCAAAGAATTGAAATCCATGCAGAATTCTGGTTGCCATGGCAACAGAAAGGAAAAACTTTAAAAATCTTCTTGTCCAAAACCACGTAGCTAAGGCTTTGATATTTGGTATGTGGCATCATCGAATGGTCCTCTAACAAGTTAGTTCAAATTATACCCCTAGGGTCAAATATGGCCCCGCCCTGGGGGTCATATGGTTTACATAGACTTATATAGGAAAAACTTTGAAAATCTTCTTGTCCAAAACCACAGGGCCTAGGGCTTTGATATTTTTTATGTAACATCATCTGGTGGTCCCCTACTGAGATTGTTCAAATTATCCCCCTAGGATTAAATATGGCCCGCCTCGGGGTCAAATTCATGATTTATATAGACTTACATATGGAAAAACTTTGAAAATCTTCTTATCCAAAACCAAAGGGCCTAGGGCTTTGATATTTGGTATGTAGCATCATCAAATAGTCCTCTACCAAGTTTGTTCAAAGTATCCCCCGAGGGTCAAATATGGCCCCCTCCCCAGGGGTCACATGGTTTATATAGACTTATATAGGGAAAAACTTTGAAAATCTTCTTGTCCAAAACGGCAGGGTCTAGGGCTTTGATATTTGGTATGTAGCATCATCTATTGGTCCTTAACCAAGTTTGTTCAATTTATCCCCCTACGGTCAAATATTGCCCCGCCCAGGCCGGGTCACATGGTTTAAATAGACTTGTATAGGAAAAAACTTTAAAAATCTTCTTGTCTGAAACCACAAGACCCAGGCCTTTGATGTTTTGTATGTAGCATTGCCTTATGGTTCCTTTACCAAGATTGTTCAAATTATTGCCCTGGGGTGAAAAGACGCCCTTCCCTCGGGGTCAATAGTTTTACATTATTATGTCTATTGTTTTTGCCCTGTCCGTCCGTCCGTCCGTACGTCACACTTCATTTCCGATTAATAACTAGAGAACCATTTGATCTAGAACCTTCATAGGGTTGTAGGGCTGCTGGAGTAGACGACCCCTATTGTTTTTGGGGTCACTCCGTCAAAGGTCAAGATCACAGGGGCCTGAACATTGAAAACCATTTCCGATCAATAACTAGAGAACCACTTGACCCAGAATGTTGAAACTTCATAGGATGATTGGTCATGTACAGTAGACGACCCCTATTGTTTTTGGGGTCACTCCGTCAAAGTTCAAGGTCACAGGGGCCTGAACATTGAAAACCATTTCCGATCAATAACTTGAGTACCACTTGACCCAGAATGTTGAAAGTTCATAGGATGATTGGTCATGTATAGTAGACAACCCCTATTGTTTTTGGGGTCACTCCGTCAAAGGTCAAGGTCACAGGGGCCTGAACATTGAAAACCATTTCCGATCAATAACTAGAGAACCACTTGACCCAGAATGTTGAAACTTCATAGGATGATTGTACATGGGAAGTAGATGACCCCTATTGATTTTGGGGTCACTCTGTTAAAGGTCAAGGTCACAGGGGCCTGAACATGGAAAACCGTTTCCGACCAGTAATTTGAGAACCTCTCGACCCAGAATGTTGAAACTTCATAGGATGATTGTTCATGCAGAGTAAATGACCCTTATTGATTTTGGGGTCACTCTGTTAAAGGTCAAGGTCACAGGGGCCTGAACATGGAAAACCGTTTCCGACCAGTAATTTGAGAACCTCTCGACCCAGAATGTTGAAACTTCATAGGATGATTGTTCATGCAGAGTAAATGACCCCTATTGTTTTTGGGGTCACTCCGTTAAAGGTCAAGGTCACAGGGGCCTGAACATGGAAAACTGTTTCCGATCAATAACTTGAGAACCTCTTGACCCAGAATGTTGAAACCTCATAGGATGACTGTTCATGCAGAGTAAATGACCCCTATTGTTTTTTGGGGTCACTCCATTAAAGGTCAAGGTCACAGGGGCCTGAACATGGATAACTATTTCCGATCAATAACTTGAGAACCTCTTGATCCATAATGTTGAAACTTCATCTATATGGATGATTGGACAGGCAGAGTAGATGACCCCTGTCAATTTTGGGGTCACTCTGTTAAAGGTCAAGGTCACAGGAGCCTGAACATGGAAAACAGTTTACGATCAATAGCTTGAGAACCACTTGACCCAGAATGTTGAAAGTTCATAGGATGATTGAACATGCAGAGTAGATGACCCCTGTTGATTTTTGGGTCAGTCTGTTAAAGGGGCCTGGTCATGTAAAATCATTTCCGGAAAATAACTTAAGAACCACTTGACCTAGAATGTTGAAACTTAATAGGATGGTTGGACATGCAGAGTAGAGGACCCCTATTTTTTTTGGGGTCACTTGATCAAAGGTCAAGGTCACAGGAGCCTGAACAGTGACTTTAGAACTACTAAGCCAAGAGTGTTGAAACTTAGTGGGATGACTGGACCATCAGTGTCTCTTTGACTTTCGCTCCTGACCCCTATTGACTTCTTGCCTATAGGACTTTGCATTGGGGGAGACATGCACTTTTTTACAAAAAGCAATTTCTAGTATTTATATACGAAAAACTTTAAAAATCTTCTTATTTGAAAGTGGAAGGCCTAGGCTTTTGATATTTGGTATGTTGCATTGCCTAGTGGTCCTCTATACCAAGATTATTCAAATTATGCCCCTTAGTGTTGAAAAGAGGCCCCACCCAGGGTGTCCCAAGTTTTACATAGACTTGTATAGGAAAAAAAATTAAAAAACCTAGGCCGAAGTCCCTTGATATTTTTTATGTATCATTGCTTAGTTGATTTCTAACAAGATTGTTTGAATTATGCCCCTGGGGTGAAAAGAGGCCCTGCCCCGAACTTTCTTGTTTTCTAAGATACAGCCTTGAAATTTGGGAGACATGTACAGTTTTGCACACTGATCTTAAAACTGACTTTCAGTGACCATGAATGTGACCTACTGACCTACTTTCTTAATATTTTAGCATCAGTTTGACATTTGATACATGTAGGTCATATTACTCAATTGAATGATTTAGGGTCATAATGACTCTCTTGTTTTTTTTTGGTAGACAGATTTTCAGTCAAGTTTTTAGAAAAGAAAATAACAATGTCAATGATATTTCTGCACATGGAAATCAATCTATGTAGATTTTGATAAAACTTCTGACAGTTGTCAATTTACATCTCATTATGACCGCCTTCGAAGAAGGAGGTGTATATTTTTTTTTGCTGATGTCGGTCTGTCAGTCAGTCAGTCCGTAGGCCAATCAGTTTCTGGATGATAACTCAAGAACGCTTGGGCCTAGGACCATGAAAGTTGATCATGACCAGCAGATGACCCGTATTGATCTTGAGGTCACAGGTCAAGGTCACAGTGACCTGGAATAATTAAACCATTTTCGGAAAATAACTTGGGAACACTTGAACACAAACATAATAGGGAGATTGATCATGACCAGCAGATGACCCCTATTGATTTTGAGATCAGTAAGTCAAAGGTCAAGGTGACATTGACCCGGAATATTAGAACATTTTTTGCCAAATAACTAGAGAATGCTTTGGTCTAAGATCACATTTGATATGGAGGTCACTTATGACTGGCAAATGAACCATAATTATTGATTTGAGGTCAGTACGTCAAACATCCAGTGCACAGTGACCAAATAATTCTTTTCCTTGTGCAGATACTGAATGCATCAAGAGGCGGGGGGGATGGGGGGGGGGGGAGCATTTTTTGTTCTACTACAAGCTCTTGTTTTTCTTTTGGTTTAATGAAAATTTGTATGTCAATGTGCTTGATTTTGAGATAATTGCCCATGCTTAAACTGATCTCCAAATTTTAAGCTGACATTTTCACCAATGTTGTATTAACTTTATGTGTCAGCACATTTGTTCATATTTTAATCTTTAGAAAGATAAGATGCACTGCTGGTTTGATCAGTTAACTCAAGTTTTGCCATTTATTTTAGATTTATTTTTTATTGTCTGAATGCCCACTATGTTTATTGATTAAATAATCTTATTCTATCCCTTCTGGCTTAATAAAAACATGCGTAACTACATGAATATGCTTTGAATAATACCATAAAAAGATGAACATGAAAAAAATAAAAGTTTTGCGTTCTTGAAGTTGTTGATATCTTAGAGTAACTTCAACATACTGCAGTAAGTAAATAATGTTTGAAGCCTGCCTCCCTAAAATTATTTGTGGTACAGAAATATTACATTAGCAGTCTAGCTAATGTTTACTTTGAACATAGTGAATAACCACAGAGGCAATTGGTGAGTTTGACAATCATGTTTAGTGGGGTTGATAACTGCAGAATTTCATTGAATCTTCTCAAGAGTGATTGGTATGGAGCCTAGATGTGCATATCACTGGAATATTTTTAGCTCGACTCTTGTCGCCCACCCTTTCCTCGGTGTTGCTGTCCATATCCATTTCACAAAAGTTTTGCCTGTGCGCAGGTTTCTCAAGAACTTCTCTGTCAAACGCTTTCAAACTTGATGTAAACATCATCAGGAGTTGACCTTACAGGACAAGTTATACAACTGTAGCTTTTTTTTTTCAAATTTGTATATCCTTTTTTAGCTTGATTATTCAAATAATAGGTAGAGCTATTGGACTCACCCATGCGTCGCCACTGCCTCTGCGTCTGCATCCCGATTTGGTTAAGTTTTTATATGTAAGCTGGTATCTCAGTAACCACTTGTGGGAATGGATTAAAACTAATCACACACTTATTTACTGTGATAAACTGACTTACATTGCACAGGTTCCAAAACTCAATTTTGCTTTTTTACAAATGATGCTACAGATCCTGATGCATAGAAATAGAAACAAAACAATTTTAAACAACTTTTTTTCGTGAACCACTTGATAGGTCTTCACCAAACTTGGAATATAGCAATATTGTATGGTCCTCTCTTAAGTATTTTCTTTTTCAAATTGTTTTGATAAATAACTTCGTTTGAGTCAAATTATTCTGCCCATGAATAAAAATGATGAGTCTGCACAAAACCTGGCCTTTTTTTCTTGTATAGTCACGAGTGTCTAAAGCTTTTTCAAAATTTTCTGCTTTGCTGATTTTAGGGACCACCAAAGCTTTAAATAGACAAACATTTAAACCCCTCAAAGCTTTCAATGGACAAACACTGAAATAACTTCAACCCACTCACGTAGCTAAGAAGAGAGTTGATGTGCAGACTGTGTTCCTTAAGTCCCAGGATGAGGCATATGTTCTCATTATGATTTTGTAGAAGACATTGTGTTAGCAGTCATTTTGTCTTCCACCTCTGATTAATGCGGTGAAGTTGGTAGTTACACATACAGAACAAATTAGTACAGGTACAGAATCCAGAAACACTGGTTAGGTTGACTACCTGCAGTTACATAACTGAAATGCTGTTGAAAAACGGCGCTAAAACCAAAACAAACAAAAAAAATGAAGTAGCCTTCTTGAGCCATTTGGTGGATCTCCAAACTTGGTTTGCATCATTTTTTCATCCTTGCATAGCCCTCGCTTAAAGTTGTTTCTAGAAGTTCCACTTGGACCTTAAGAGCCAAAACTGTAAAAAAGCTATAAACGATTTTCTCTTATGAACTCGTTGATGGATCATTATAAAAATTGGTCTTGCATTTGTGTGGTTTTGTTCATGATGTTCTGACATGCAGTGTGTAGGTTTCATAACGTTATTTTTATCTTTACGAAAGTTATTCTCCTTTTCGGAATATTCATCTTAACTTGACAGTGTCTAGGCTTTTTATTAGTCGAGCGTTGCTGTCTTCTGGGAGCTCTTGTAATTTAAACATCATCTAGACAACTGGATAGAACTACGCCAATTTGGGCCTGTAGCACCCTGGGATGGTCCTCTCTATAGTTCTGTTTTCCAAATAGTTCTGTTTGACCCCTTTTATGGACTGCCAGGGCTACTTTTCATGAACCACTTGTTAAACCTTCACTAGAATTAGCATAAAGCACCCTTGCATCGGCCTCTCTCAAATTTATGGTCATCTGGTTCCATATTGGCCCTTTTATGGGTTGCCATAGCTGAAAATAGAGAAAAAAACAGACTTAAACAACCTCTTCATGAACGTCGTGATGGATCGTCATCAATGTTTGTCTGTAATATCCTTGTATAGAACTGTGTTACGTGTGTTCAAAAGGTTCCCTTTATCCTTTCTAGGGACTGTTAGAACTAGAACTAGAAAATGCCTGATTAATTGGACCAAATTTAGCAGCAGAACTGAAAAACCTTTAACAAAATTCTATATGAAAGGCTTGATGGATGGTCATTAAATTCGGTCTGTAGCATCTTTAGCACGGACTCTCTCAATTGTAAATGGTTCCGCTTGGCTCCTGCACCTGTCACTATTTTGCCCGCCCGGGGGAGCGGCGGGCATACACGGGACTTTAGACAGAAGACCATTCCCGACAGGCGGGAATTTGACAAACATTTGATGTACCAACCAGGCTCTAGGGTGGGATTAAGACAAAAAAGGTTGTCTCTGGGATGGGGATTTAGACAACAAAAATTTTGAAATGTCAAATTCCCCTGGGTCAGCCCGCCGCCCCACCGGACGAGCAAAATATTGACAGGTACATCCTTTTGGTGGTCGCCAGAGCTAAAAGGAGAAGAACCTTTTAACAGCGTCTTAACAGGGACCGCTTGATAGATTTTACCAAACTCTCAAGTTTGTTTGTATGAATACACATTTTTGGTAAAAAACAAGACATCTTAAAATAACTCAATAAACAACTTCAAAGATGTTCATCAAATTTGGTCAAAGCAAGGTCAAATGGTCAAGGTCCGCCTCGAGTGAGCGACTTGGGCCCACTTTGGCCCCTTGTTTTGCAAAGTCGGCATTTTCCAGCCAGTAAGATGATATGTTTTGGCTAAGGCATGCTTACTTATATAAGCTACCTAAAACAAATAAAAAGTTTTGGGATATTCTGTTGGAAACCAACACCAATTTAATTTCAATTCGGTTTATTTCTGGCTGTTTAATTTGACAATATCATCAATAACGTATTTACTAAGTTATAAAAAGCCTCAGCAGTAATAAACTTTGCATTTCAAGATATAGGTTATATGTCTTCATGATTGCACTTAATTGCTTCAAGTTTAGAGACTACTTACAGAGTGGCCTAGTGACGAACACGGATATTAGGTGATTCATAGTTTGTTGACTTTTCACGTTGCTGAACATTTTGTAAACTGTTTTCACAAAAAAGTCTGAGATGTTAGCGGTTTAAGAGATAAAAGTATAGTGAGTTCACGTTACAAAACAGCTTGTGCTTAAACCAGTAGAAAACAACGTTTGTTAGATCATCATTAGATCTGTCTTCATTTAATATTGTAGTGGGCGAGATGAAGAAAATATTTTGTTGTTGTTCAAAACAAATTTAGCGTTTTCTCGAATGCATCTTTATTAAGACGGTGAGTTTTCAAATAACTGTTTACCTATCATGTTTACTTCATTATATATACCGAACACACACACTTCATTATATATAATAGCACGCGAATGTGAGGAATGTGCAGAAACCATTAAATACGCGTAAATTTCACTGTCTCTTCTCAAGTAATGATAACTACTAATTATACATTTCCGACGTTTAATGTTACACTGCTGGAGTGGACTATAGTCGATCACAGAGAATAAAAGATATGATGTATTTATTGTTACATTAAATGCTTTCCAGTAGTCGTGCATCCGGATGTCAAGATTGTTAAGTATACGCTAGTGCTAAGAGTGTGTAGCTTACTAGTACTTTAGGTAAAGCAAACAATATTATGGCCGAAGGATGCCGAAATTTCATATGGAGAATACATGACCGCACGGAAATTGCTGATTGAAGCCAGAAATTCACCTAGCCCTAGCTACACCTAGCCCTAGCTAACCAAACAACGTAGCGCAATGGTGTGTGTATCTTGTTATCACCCGTTCGAATTCGCCAGTAAAGATTTAACAGCCCTAGTTCTGTAATTTTAATAGAGGATGCTACATGATTTTTATGTCCTGTCCCACCAAGCATCCCAGAAAGAAGCTAACGACCGACTACTTTACACCTGGGCCTCTTTCTTCTGTCGCCATATGACTTCTAATAATTGTGTTGGCGCGACGTTATCCTCAACAAAAATAGGGGGATGGAAAATGCCTCTAAACGACATGTCTTCAGTTAATCATCACAAAGAATAAACGCTTCAACCTTCTTGTGTATGGTGTTATGCACATTGGGCAAACTGAGTGACTTTAAAAATTATTCATTGTGCTAGATGAAGGACAAGTGTGGTGTCTATAATACATGTATGAAATAATTCTTTGACTCTTTATTTTAAAGATCAAGACATACTGAAAAAATATTCTCTGGAAGAAATAGGTAATAGAAATCAGTAAAAAAAATGTGATCAAAATACAATAACTCAGGAAGTGCGGTAAATTGTCCACCTTTCATATTGTTGCGTAACTATATTATTATGCGAAATACGTAGGATACTTCTTTAAGCCAGAGTAATAAGTTGTTAGTATTATAAAAATGTTCGTAATGATTATCAATCGTGTTATCGCAGTATCCCACTTCAACCAAAGTATAAATAAAAAGAATATGAAACGTACAATAGGATGATACATGAATACACCTAATAAATAAATGCATCGTGTATAAAAAGAAATTACACAATGCTTTTTTTATTTTAACCTTTTTTTCGATTTTCTTGACGTTTCATTTGTTTCTGATAAAATCTAATATGTCTTCATCATAAATAAATTTTAGGTAAGCTCTAGAATCATTGATATACATGAGTGTTCTTGCTCAAGTCTATTTCCGTCCGTTATCATGCCATGGCATATGAAATTCTTATATTATTAAAATAAGAACATCACATGGAAATATCTTAAAGGTATATTCAGAGTCTCGACTAGAAACCATTTGACAGATTTTAACTGTAAAACAATTTGTGTTTGCACCGGACATAGTATATGCAGAACCCGACGGTTGCTATAAGTATGTACAAACTACCTTTCAGTTTCTCTGCAAACGCATTCATTGCTTGCTTCTAACAAACAAGTCCTGGAATGTCCGTTTCTATTGTCATTGGAGAAACTACTTCCAACGTACTGTCCAAGGACATGTCAAGGAATCTCCTGTATTGATATATTCATTAAATGTTGATGTTCTTGTTACACCCGTCTAGTTGGATAGCCAGTCATAATGGTCATATGTTTGGAAACAATATAATCGTGGAATCTTCAAGAACAAATACAAACTGGTTTGGTTGCTTTTTCATATACTTCTTTCTTGGCATTTGGATCGTGATCATTAACTTGGAATCACTGCTGGATTATGTTGTTTGTTTACGTTATATAATGTTTAATCTGGAAGTCGGGACAACTGAAATCTTCCTCAACCAAACTGAAAAAGTGTAAAGTTGCAATATGACCTAACAGTCAGTCTAATGGAAATCTTTATGTCAGAACTATCTAGGCTTTTCGTCATCTTATTTTTGTTTGTCTAGTAGTTTGAACTTAACCCGCCCGCTTAGCTCAGTAGGTAGAGCGTCGGTCTACGGATCGCGGGGTCGCGAGTTCGATCCTCGGGCGGGGCGTGTGTTCTCCGTGACTATTTGATAAACGACATTGTTTCTGAAATCATTAGTCCTCCACCTCTGATTCATGTGGGGAAGTTGGCAGTTACTTGCGGAGAACAGGTTTGTACTGGTACAGAATCCAGGAACACTGGTTAGGTTAACTGCCCGCCGTTACATAACTGAAATACTGTTGAAAAACGGCGTTAAACCCCAAAACAAACAAACAAACAAAGTTTGAACTTAATGTAACGTAAAAAAAATGCTACGTACCCCGATTTTCAATGACTGTATAAAGCATTGCTTAAGGTAGTGGACATGTAATGACACTCGCAATTTTCGTGCGATTACGTTTCACGATGGCCTATTCGGTATTCTTCGGTTGTTAATGTAATACGCAAATGAAATTCCGTAAAAACCGTAAAATGCCGAAAAAACATTACGGAGATCACGTAAACTGCCGACTGTAATTACGGGTCCAATGCATGAAGTAAGGAAAAAACATAAAATATTCAGAGGCTATATCTTATGGTGGCATATTTCTGCATACGATAATCATAATATCTTACTGATTAGAGAAAAAAAAAATCGCGAAAAATTGAATAAACTTTCGTGAATTTAGGAGAACGTTTTCGTGAAAATATTGTCTGGTTATCGAGACTATATGTCAAAATAGTGCCCAGTACTGCATAAAGATAACTCTTTAAAAAACAACTTCTTTTCATCACAGCGCTGTGCAGGGATAAAAAAAAAAAGTTTTACATATTCCCAGGGCCTAATTTTTGATTGGTCGGTTACTTCACTGGTGGGAATAAGTATCATTTACACAACAGCATATCCTTCCCTAGAGCTTCGATATGAACTAATACCCTATGGTTGATAATTTTTATGTAAAGTTTAAATATTTCGCGATATTCCTTTTTTCTTGAAAGTTTATAAGATTTTCAAGATATTTTCAAGATTGTCGCATGCAGAAAAAAATACAAGATAATTCATTTTTCACGAAAACAAGCATGGTTTTGCAAAAATATCTTGAGTTTCTTTTGATGAAAGGTTTTTAAATTTTCACGAAAACTACTTTTTTTCGCGAAAACTATCTGCTAAGTGGATGCAGAAATATGCCACCATAATATCTTAAAAAATAAAAGACTTGTTAAAATGAGACATTATATTGCCTTTATGCCTTTATTAACCTACATATTTTTGTAGTTAAAAGTTCTATGATATGGTTTGTTTTATCTGTTCAGAGGTTTAAAACTCGGTCTTTCCGGAAATACAGCTGAAATTCTATATCTCGGACTCGCTATCTATATTCCGGCTAACTCGGTAAAGTGTCTTCCAGAAAACACGTACACAAAATATGATGAAAAGTCGAATCTCGTAGTAAACGCTCTGTCCTTTGAATTCAAGACACCTAGTTTCAACTATGTATTTTTGTTTTCTGAATATAATAGAAAAAAAAATGTAAAGAAAAAACGCAAGCAATACAGTTTTAGCGAATAAAATTTCATAAAGTGTTATACGCTATTTACAGAATATATAAGTGTTATATACTCTGCTCTGTATAATGTTTGCTTTTTGATGGTAATTCCTCCCTGCCGGTTCACATCCTTACTTAATTTAGTGTTAATTAGTCTTTGTTTTTTCTAGATTACACAAACAGACAGTTCGAAAATAAGTTATGCTAGAGCTGCAGACATAATAATGCTCAAATTTCATTAATGTGCCAAAAACAATTGTAAAAGATCTTTCTTTCAATCATCATGAAGACTTGGGCGTAAAAACACAAATTGAAAATACCATATTGCATGATTTAATGGGTATTATGCAAGTACAAAATGCAGAGGTATCTGATTTAGAAAACAGACACTGTTATTTGTTGCTAACTTCAAATACTAAATGTGTCAATAATGTTATATTTGTTTTTATAATATACCTATATAAATTCTGTAAAAAAATCGGCTTGTATTTCACAAGTAAATATACAGGCAGAAAAAAAGTCTGTATTGTACCTTTTGTATTGTTTTATTAATATGCATGACCTGGCACAGGTCTATAAATGGCGCACATATAAACTTTACTAAGTTCAATTTTAATATCGATAAACATTAAAGATTTCGTTCAATAACATAGCATAGGGTGTAAGATGTCTCATGGGCTGAAATTTATGAATGAAATAGTAAATTTATAAGCTACTATTATAAATAGCGCTTAAAAGCATTTGTTTTATTTTATTTCTTCTAATAATTGAAAAATACGGTAGGCAAGAAAAGAACTACTAGTTGAAGGAGAGATGGAAATATCTTGTTCTCGGGTAACTGTTTCGCGGCAACTCGGCAGAACCTCGTTACCGCCTGAACTGTTCCCCTCGAGTCAGATATTTCCAGACGCATCTTCAACCAGTGAACGATTCTTATAGTACACACCTACACAATCATGTAAATATAATGCAACTTTCGGTTGAAAACAATACTGTTATAAAAGACATAGTCAATCCATGGACCTGGTCAACAAACGGATGATAACTCTGTCAAGAGATCCCTCTGGTGGTTAATAGACACACGCTTAGTAACACCAAATATAAGAGATGAGAACGCTGCAACAAGACAGCCAACCAAGGAAATTAACAGTTTATGATACTACCGTCGTATCATGAACTCTTTAATAACATATTTACCAAATCTTGACAGGACACGAAAATTATTCACTACATTACTAATTAAATGACTTAATAATTAGTGAGACGATTACAACAAAACGGTAAACACATCACAAAAGTTCATAGAAGAACAACGTAGATCGAAGACACTTAGTCTATTTTCAAGATATGTTATTGTAAGTTCTGTATACACACTTTTGAAGAGGTGTGGCATGTTGTTGCAGCAGTACGTTTGCCAGAAGCACGTGCCAACTAAAGGAACCTACAGTCTGGCGAGACATTGTGAAGCTGAAAGATATTATACTTGACGGCAAATAGTTGTTATAACAACAAAATTACAAGAATGTGAATAAAGGAAAGAGCGGGAGAAAAAGATTTTCATCAAACCTGTCCTTTATAAATATCACATAAACAATGCACTTTACATTACACTGAAATGCTTAAGGAAAATAGTAGAAATGACATTTGTCAAACAAGTACTTGAATGGCTGTGGTTAATATGTGCATATTAACATTAGGTAGGGCGAACACCCACAAAAAAATCAAAAGAAAATTACTTCTCAACAGAAAATATTTTTGTAGTCAATATATAATGCACATCAAAATTGCAGAAAATCAGTTTGATACAAGAATGAAAACGAATATTGACAAATCATTCTCATAATAATTCTCATTTTTCTTCAACACTCGCACTGTCTCTATGGCTTACCCTCATTTTACTTTCGTGTTGCTAATGTCCATTATACCACAGCTTTTGAAGGCTAGTTCTCTTTTGCCATAACTGTTCAGCTATGTAAAACACGTGACGGAACACACACGTTTGCTGATCAATTTTGTGAAATAAAATGAAAACACAAATGAAACATACAATAGGCTCCTTGATACAATACCTGGTATGGAAGGTTAATTCAATGCAACATACGAAACATTATTTTTAATAAAACTATATAGGTAACAATAAAAACCATTGAACATTTTGTGAAATGCATCTGTTTTAAACATTTTAGTTGTAAGTGAATTCTTTAAGTCGTCATATCGCCTATAGCTGTGTCGATATGTACGTCAAACTCAACAAAATCACCTGTTTTAGACATATCAATATAATAAACAATGGGAAACTATTTATTTGTTGGCTAATATTACACTGATACTGAAGCTTTATTAGAATCGTTGCTTTTTTTTTTATTGGAAATGATATGAAAGTTGGTATGAAGTTTTCATTGGAGCCAGAGATGAGTCTGTACCCAAACGAATATGCGCTGTAAAGTGATACTGATATTTTCTAGCACTAGCTTACAAGTTTTTGAAAACAATTTGAAATTTTGTTTAATTTCTTTCTGGCAAATAAAACAGTGATACACCTTTGCATTAAAATATGTATTTGCCTCTGCTAACTATTTTCGAGCTTTCTTTATTTCGTACTTGCCCGAATTGAGTTGTGTTGAAACAATAAGATGACATAAAGGGGTACTATACAGTGGTTTATTTATGGCTATGCAACTTCAGTGAGTTCATTGTTTATGCTAAAAAGTAAAATACATGTTTCCATGCCTATACATTCTTTGGCAACGGGTACAATCTGTTTGATAATATATGGAATAAAATATGTGAAAATATTGACCACAACCAAGCAACATAGAAGCAGACTCGGTTTGAGTGAGTCTGCTCTTGAGAAGTAATGAAAGGCGCAAAGCCCGTTACGTCCCATTCCTGAACACCAGCTTAAGTGAAATTCTGTTATAGTCAAAATGCTATTGATAGTCTGTCACTTCACATGGCATCGTGGCGTGCGAGGACAAAAGTAACCCGGTTGAATGGGCACCTGCGTAAAACTAGATTCCTGTAGTAAGTCGTCTTAACTTTTTTCTTTCCAGCGCTTTTAGAACCCAAAACAGTGAGGAGCAAGTATAAACATAAGTATAGATGTTTGCACAACTTTTGACAAAATTAGCATGTAAACATTCTTATAACACACATGTATGATAGAAAATGTATTATTATACATAAACAGCTGCCAGTTGTCAAATGCTACAATGTATTCCCATAATTAACACACTGATGGGTTCGATAAGTATGCAATTGTCATTACATACATATAAATTTCATTCATAAAGTATTCGATGCGAGTTTCATGGCCGCTTGAATGGAACTTCGGCAATCGTGGTGGATGCATGAATTGACATTACAAGATTAGCCATGACTATGTGTCTTGTATGCTTCATATCTATCTGCGTTTAAGATAAATACATATTGAAAGATAACGAAACAATAACAGATAACGAAATCTTGATTTGACTTTCATAAGACAGATTTTTCCCAAAGCACTATTTTCTTAGAAGTTGCAGGTGTAATATGAATACATTGTGTGTAGTATAGGTCTATTGAATTAGCAAACCTGGTGTTTTATCTTGTTCAGATAACAGACTTGTCGGCACACATTAATACAAGTAATAAAAGAGTTATAACGCATTTACTTGCGATGTAAACGATATTGATTTGCTTCTTGAATATCATACAAAAAGTAATATTTCACACTTCCTTTCTATTCTACAAGATATGTAAGAATGAGATTTACATACATTTTCTTTCCAGGAACTCTCTTATGTTTAGTTTATTATGATGCTAGCCGTCATTATGTAAATACACACTTCTATATCTACACTTTTTCTGTTGCCGGAAATACAGTTAATGTTTCTTAAATGAATACAATACCTTGTATTTAACTCCAGTCTGATTAAAATGTGTCTTGTGGTTGGAGTTATTGGTTTAGTCGTGGCGTCAAAAATGACGTCAGAACCTATGTATTGATAACGTCTCGACATTCTATGCGTCAACAAGTTCACCGTTCCAAACGAGCGTTAAGTCTTATTTGCTAAAGTTTTCAGTCTGGTATCGTCATTTTAACACCAAAAATATGTAATGATTAACAATAAAATATCAAAGCCGCCATAAGACCTATAATTGTGCCGATGCGAAAAAAACAACAACAACAACAACAACAATAATATACCTGTCAACATCAGCTCTTTGTGAATACACCATTGCTGATTAAGGTTCAGTTATAGATCTAATAACGTTAGTTTACTGACTTGACGAGTAAGACTCATTTTCACCTCTTGCAAAACAGGAGAAAATACATACGCTTTCTAATTTTGCTGTTGTGTATGAGATCTCACGAATGCTAACCTGTGCAGAAGCTAACAAATGCTTTAATTGTTTGTGGCGTTGATATCACAAAATGCTTTAAGTCAACAGTTTCTGTCCTTGTCTTTCGGTTGTTATTTTTCAGCAGTATTTCAGTTAATCATGGCGATCTTTGCTCCTATTTCAATATGTCTTGCAAGTAACTGAAAATTTCCCCAATCTCGTCGAGGTGAACTCACTTTCAGCATCTTGCCTACATGGAATGTTTTTCGTTCTGGTATATTGCTTTGACTGCTTGGAAGCCAGTAAATCTAAAACCTTATACGTCTAAATTTGGTAAGAAAATGTAAGCAACGCCTGTGTAAGATCTTCACAACCATTGTGCCGTTTTGTTTATAACATGTTCATTCGTTTTTGTTACTATCTCACATTACATGACATTCTTATAAACAACGCTTACATTCAGAGAACTTCGAATAGGTACCTTTGAAAAATGTTTATTCTCTGATTTTGTTGTTTATATTTTGCATAATATATAGAGAACGTGACGACTGCTGGCATTAAATACAGATACCTTTAACTATTGAGATCTACTCATTATTCGCTTTCGACGTTTTACAGCCAGGATATAAATCATTCAAAGGGACTGAAAACATTACAATACATCATCTTGTATTTACAACAAGCATGTTCTTGCATGTCATGATTGTTTACATCTACCATGCACATGTAGTACCAGTTCTGTACTAATAAACGTCTATCTCTATCTCCTTAGGAAGTATTACATGTAGCGTTGTGTACAAGTTACTCAAGGACATACCAAGGCATTTTTTTTGCTTTGGCAATGCTATTAAAATAGCGGTGGCCATGTTTAAGCGTTTAAGCGTCTATCGGGACATGAAAGTGGTAATATTTTTAGAAGCCTTAAGATTATCCTGCAAATCTTGTAGAAGACATGCAAGTAGCTTTCGCTTTGTCTTAAGACACTGTTATTATAACATTTTGGTTGCCGCCACTAACTTTGAATCACTTGCTTCAGATTCAAGTTTCAATAAAAGCTCAATAGTTAATCTATTAAGCCTTCAGTTTGGAAGTAAAATCTTCAGGGGCATTACGGTATTATTGGAAACTCGTCATATCACCTAACTAGCCTCTTCGACGTCACATATTTCCTTTTAATTAATAAGTATAATATATATTGGAATTTAAGTTTAGATAAGGATTATTAACTCTCCATAATTTTCATTTTCAGCTGATTCGAATATTTTCTTACTCTTAGACTAGTGTTAATCAGTATTTGTTTTTGATCTTTTAAATTGTAGAAACTGACAGGTTGCAAACAAGCTATGTTATAGTTGCAGACAAAATAAAGCTCAATTTTCAGAGACGTGCCAAGTACAATAGTAAAATATATTTCTTTCTCTCGCCGCCAAGTGGTGGGAAAAGACAAACTGCTTTCTATCTGATCCAGACAAAAGACACACGTAATCTTCTGCTAAATTCGAGTAACACATAAACCAACTACTGTTTATTTATTTACAATAAAGTTAATGATATACAAGATAGCTATGCTCTTTATCAACGATTATACCATGTGCTATGAATGTATAAAAATGGACATGAGTTATATTATTGCCTCACTGACAAATGAATGATTTGTTGATTAGAAAAACACATTGGTTAAATTAATTTGTATTTAATAGTAACATAGGTGGATCTTAAACTATCTCTATAATAAAAACCATTCTTAAAATTTGAACAGTCAAGTTATTGCATGCTAAATTCTGCCAATTTTCCATAGGCAACGTGTTTAATGACCTAATCTAATATAGGGGAAAAGCATTTATTAAAAGCTTTTGGGCAAAAGCTGACTGTAAAGATTTCTAAATTGACTTTGTTCAAATGTTTAGTAACGATCTGAGACAGTATACAAGTAATATCTATGTTTTTCCATGACATGGGTGAAACAGTCTTACCCAAACAGCTGAACGCGTAGTCGTTTATTGGACCGAGTACTCCGCTAAGAGGTCATTCAGCATAACCGAGACACCTGGATACCTGGATAGTTCATAACTTACACACGTGATACATCTATAACATCGATGCACAACGAATGGCAATGTTTTATTAGTAACTCGAATTCTTTGCGTCTAGTAGTGAGATTAATATAAAAGCCAAACAGTAAATTTTTAAATACTTTAAAATGGTTTACTGACGATTGGCCAAATTATTCTAAAATATGTAATTACAGCACACTATTCGTAAAACGTTGCGACTGATGAATTTAAAAGACTGACTACTTATATACTTCAAACAATAATAAATATGACTCATAGAGCTACAGGAAATAAACGATGTTATTTTGGATATGTTTAATGCTAAACGGCGTAGCTTGATGTACAATTTTACAATTGTAAGTTATTCTCCCATTCATTTAGTTGTTATAAAACTGACTGGCGTTTTGTCTTTATTTGTTAGTATTTCATTTTCACATGTCCATATTTGTATTATTATGCGAAAAGGCGACCATGTATTAAAATATCAAAATACACAGATCTATAGGTTTATTTGCAATACTTAATATCTACTATACAGTGAAACAAACACTACGCACCATCATATGAGACCTTTCTTAACTCCATTATTTAATGTTAGTATTGTTCTATTTTCATTGTGTTTGGTAGAAATATAGACGAAGCGGTTCAGAAATAAACAATTCTTTATGCAATAGATGATGTTTAAGAAACCTTTCGAATGCAATACACATACACACAACTCAGAAAGTAGAGTATTATTATGGTTTCCACGACTACAAAACAATTTTCAAGCTTGATTAAACTGGTATATTCCTCTTACTTCCACATTGACTCTTCTCAAGATGGTATCTCTATTATGAACTACTAGAATGATTCGAGTCACATCCGTCAGTACCTTGTTTTATCCAAGAACATGCTTTGCATATAATAGGAGAATGTACTTTCACAAATAACAAAAACAAATGAATAATGTTAAGCGAAAACTCAGACTTTGCTCAATAGTTCTTCTTTATTGATGAGCATGTGCTTTCTTCTTATCATGCATTCATCAATTAGTTTTTTTCTTGAAACTAGAGAAACGTACAAACTTGCAAGTTGTAAAAAGTCCTGTATGGGCGGCTTGGATTTTTCTAATGCGGCTTTCCCTATTGGACGTGTAAAATTATTAGATCTGCACTACAATCATGCTAAAATAAAGTCGCAACCATTCTGAAATATTTGATTAAGAGTTTAGATTTTGAAATATAGATAATGAGGCTCTTCTAAAATTTGTAAAGTCATTCGTGAAAGATAGTCTGAAGTTTTGAAGTTTTTTAAAGTTTATTCAAATATATTCCACTGGGCTATAAGCCCACGGTGGCACACATATACATAATATATTAAACGAACAGTGGTGATATACAATATATATGGGGAAAGTAAGACAAACATAATTTTCACACACACACACACACACACATATATATATATCACAGACTGTCGCTTTTAGATTGTGTAGATTCTTACGTTTTGCCGTACGTTACCGTTGTGTATGATATGTGTTGATACATTCATTACATTCCAAAGAAAAAGCGGCATCACCTCTTCGATAAGTAAGTATTTTATTTTTTATAAATCCAGCGATGCATACTTGCGCCAATATATTAATATCGTATTACTAACTTAATACATACCAACGTTTAGTTACCTAGTTGCCTATTTAGCTATTTAGCACACATATAATCTATGGAAAAACAAATTAGTTTTGTTACCGTTTCTTCCAGTAGTATCACAATTAGCCCCAATTATTTTTATCTGTTCTCTATTAACTATTTCCTTCATTTAAAAACATTTAAAGAATTGCTACATACATTCTATCAGTAATAAATGCTCAATATTTTTCTTTCAGACAATCCTTTAGAACAAGTAAGAAAAGCGAAGGAAAATTTATGAAAGTTCCATCAAATTAAGTTTTTCTTTGAATAAAACTTTGGCCTAAGTAGGCATTGTGAAATAGGCTGAAGGACTTAAATATCGAAGCAAGCTTTTGCCTATGGAATTGACTCAGAAACCGTTTCTGACTTTTTGATTAAATGTTTTAGAGCTAAGGCATAAAAGTTAGAAGTCAGTCTCAAAGTGTCCATTTTAGATTTGAAATTATAAGCATGCTTGGAATATTAATATATTTTATTAATCGAAAATTCTAGCGTACATGAAAATTTCTATAAGAAAATTATGTTTATCGTCAGTAACTCATTTTAGGAGTATAGTTTTTATTTGTTTTGTTTTTTAAAGAAAAAAAAACCTGCCATTAACCTCAATAATCTGTTTTTATAACCGGAGGTAATATTTGATGCTACGCTTGCAACTGTCATCATGCTTTGCATATCTCCCTAATTTATTTAGAGACTCTTACCTCGGTGAAAACAAAGTAATACCGAGGAAGGTTAATCTCTTTTCTATGCTTAATATAGTTTAAGCTGTTGTTTTGACTGTCTAAAGGCATGTCAGCTCTGTAGAATGTTGCATTTAGAAAATAACATGACTACAAGAAGATTAGGTCGCATTATTACAGCCTCTAATGTTATTTATCGTTGTAATTGATGCTATTTAAATTATGAAAACAATGAACAGACGAAAATAGTTCCCTTAGATGTTACAGACATAATGACACGTCTAGAGCATGTGCCAACTGTATAACAGCAAAACACTAAAATGTTTTTTCTCAAATTATAGATGTTTTGACATACACGTGAAAAAAATGGCATACACCTCCCATTATTACCATACAGCAAGATTTACGGGGTATTTGGTGAAAGAAATTTCAACAAAAAGATTATGAAGTTACTGTAGTGTCTCAGAACCACATGTTTGCCCTATCTGAACTCGGAAAGAAACGTTTAAATGGCTTTTACACCACTATAGCATTAGTTTGGAGGGAGAAGTAATATATGTTTCTTTTTTTCTCTCGAAAAGTTGAATATTGGATCCATATTCTGCGGTCCTAGCTTTACATGATATGTATTCAAGTAAGTTCTTGTTGTGATAAAATCTTATAAATTTGGACGACATCTTACATGCAAACATATACAAGAAACTGGTAATTCATATTAATCAGAAGAATTAACTCAGGATTGAAAAAACAATATTTTTACCATCCTATAAATTATCCAGAACGTTGTATACTGCCAACATATCAAAGTTAAGAAAAATATTTACGGAAAATGCTACTAAAACAATAGTAAGAACCCAGGTCAGACCGAACCAACACATGTAATAATCTAACGAATATATGTCTACACGTATGTTAGTTAAAGATACCAACAAGAAGTCCTCCCACTTCCAGAAATTGTATTTGAACTAGGACCTAAAATATTCGATGGGACGCTTGCAAGGATGCTAGTAAGAGTATGATTTCAATAAGCTTCTCTTGCGTCTAAATTCAAAAATGTCTAATAATGTTTACACAATTTTTAGTATACACGATCAAATGTCTTTGTAAAACAAACTCTTAGGTTTGAATATGGGAAGTTTTGCCAGACTTACGCAAGCCTCGGTCATATTGTGTCTAAAGACACTTTACGTAATTTTCCATGTACAATTATCATAACAATATTGAACAAGTCGTTTTTCAATAAACTATTTCGTTTACAGCTTTCATACAGAAATGTTTTAATTACTTTATAATAGTAATGTACTTCTCGTTGTCATTCGTCATAAAAATGTGTTCATACAAAACTATTTTCCTTTTATTTCGCCATCGGTACAATATAATAACAGTTATCATCTTAGCACAAATACATTAAGTTTTAAACATGGATTTAATTAAGCATTACGTGAGAATGGATTTTTTAGTATTCCTGTGTGTTGAAATCTCTACAATCATTGATATACTCTCATTTAATGTTTACTTGCATTCGCTTTTGATATCATTCAGTAGTGCATGACATTCTTATAAACAAAGTGCAAAGAATTATCCCTAATATTGTCGGTAATGAGTTATTCTAACGTCCTCTTTTAATTGAAAGATGTTTCGACGCCGCCATATGATATACATTGTGCCGGTTTTTCTCTAAACCCAACAAAATAACTATATATATGTTTATCTAAGACATCATAATACAAGCAGAACTTGCCTGTTTCAAGCATATAATACAAACACCTTTCACTTTTTCTCTGGAGCTATGAGGTCTTACAATAATTCGCTTTTGGCGTTTATTGCCATACTACTGTTAGATATGATTACATCAAAGAGTCCGCAAACCTTGTTATACATTTTGTCTTACATTAAACGTCTCAAACGATATTGTCCTTGCATGTTATGAATTATTTTCATCTGCCACATACATACACTCCCTCTCTGTTGCGCTAAGATCTGTCCATAGTTTCTCCGGAATAATTACTACATGAACTGTATTTAGCAACCTGCTCAGGGGCATACCAAAGAATTATATTTCGCAATGTGATTACGAAACGGTCTGGTAAAACACATACATACTGATATGGAAGTAGTCATATTCTCGGATCATGCACATATTGTAGTTGACATGCAGTTTCACTTCTTCATTAGCAATTTTGGTTGAGATCGTTTGAATCACGTGCTCCTTAACACACGGAAACAATTGATAGAAAGGCAAATGAGATCTTCCTCAACCTCAACAGCTGCAATTTCGTCATATATCCTCACGACTGGTTTCAGAGAACACTCTGCAATACCTAAACCAAATAAAGGCTTGTAGGCGCCCTGCATGTCTTGGTTTACTCGCGTTAAAATATACAAGCTGAAGTTTACAAATTAAAAGGTAATACAGAGTACATAGACTCTTTGGAGATACATTGAGCAAAATAATTTCCCCTCAGAGATAAGCTTTAACATTAGTGACATATATCAGACTGCACCATCAGATAGATAAGCGTAACAATTTATTGTTGAAGTTTCATCTGTTCTTTACGAATTTTGCGTTCTATCCTTTATTTTAATGAAATATGTAGCAGAATAAAAACATAGTTTATTACTTTTTAAATAGCTGCTCTAATCAAACGGGATAATCTCATATCACATGGTAGGTGTTGATCAAAGTTAAGTTTAGCATTGGCATATACATCATGTTGCATTAAAGTATGTTTCGACTTGTTCAATTTTCTTAAAGTTTATAAATCCCTTAGTTTAAGTAATTGTCACAATAAATTGTGCGCACCAATTCCAGATACTAGCAGGTAGAATTTCATCAAACTTGAAATAAATAGAACCAACTACTTTGATGATGCCCGTCATTTTCTTTTTTTATTGGTCAATTTTCCATACAGTTATTGGCCTTTAATTGTTTAAAAATCCACAGATTTGTACATAACAAACCAACCAATTGGATGATATTCATTAAACTTCTTTCATTCTTTTCCATGAACATTTATTATAAACATGTGAAGTTGTGTACCCACACCTGGTCGCCACCTTGCCTTGGTCACCTCCCCCCCTCCCACCTCCCAATTTTTTTGTCATTTTTAATTTTCCATCAATATCTATAATCAACATGTAAACTTTTGTACCCTCACCCCACCCCCCCATCCCCCCCCCCCACCACCACCCCCACAAAAGAATAACATTCATTTTCTGTTAATTTGATTTTGACTAATGAAATTATTTGCTTCTTTGTAACATTCTTAACCTTTTGCTGGATATATTTTTGCCGTTCTTCACCACAGACCCTTTCGGCGGGGGATACCAATTCATCGAATTTGCTTGTTTAAATTAGCGTTGTCTCTAATTTTCATAGGTGTATAAACTACATTCACATAGAGTACGGGGCGTGTCAGATCAAGTTTAAGAATTTATTATGGCTTGTGGCATATTTGACAATCTATGTTGAAATTAGTGGAAGTAAAACATTTCGTACTTTGTTATAGCGTAACAACTTTTTGTAATACTTCAAAGTTTGTAAAATCAAAATCCTCTTAAGTTAAGCAAGCTCTGTCAAAACGAATAAATTTTGATATATAGACACCGTATGATGTTTCTGACGGGACATATCCGTCCAGTGCGGGGAAACTGACAATTTCAGAGTTAAAACCGTCTCTTTTAACACATATTTTTGGTTCTAAATTACTACTAACAATGTTTAATTGTAGACCTAAAACTGGCACTCCAAAATTCTAGGCTTTAGTTTTGTTAAGTTTTTGGATATATGTGTTTCATCGTTTCTGAAAAAATATAAATCTGGAACATAATCAAGGTACCTTGAGGTTTCCTCAAAGGCTTCAAATACGTCAAAATGAGTCTCAGTATAAAATAAATCAGCAATGGGTAGAGTGCAGTTGGTTTCCAGAGGGATACCAATTACTTGTCAGTATGTTTTACGTATGTTTTTCTGTTATGTTTCTCATACCTGGTCACAGGCCCACATGGCGCAATTGCTAATTTTATTGTAAGATAAAAGTGCTCTTGTTTCATTACATGCCAAATAATTAGGATTATAAACTCTCCTTCATGTTACTTTGCATGATAATTGGTCCCAACCGTTTTGCATTCTTACATACTGTAGTGTTAATTAATCTATGTTTTTTTCTCATGATGACAGAAACAGACAGTTTGAAAATAAGTCATGTTCTAGTTGCTGACATAATGATGATCGCATTTCAGTAATGTGCCGAGTGCATTAGTAAAACATAATTCTTCTTCTCATATGAAGAGTTAGGTGTAACAAGACAAAATTCAATTTGTCTCTTGTGTTTATCATTTTGCACGATTGAGGGGGTTTTGTGCAAGTACCACATACATAGCCTATGGACACGTGCAATTCCTTGCTTAATTACAATATTAAACTTTAATTCTTCATGTGAGGAAGCCAACCAGCTGGCTTACGGAAGGTTGGTTGTTCTGCCCAGGTGCCCGCTAGTGATGACATAATGCACGGAGGGGCATCTGGAGTCTTCCTCCACAATCAAAGCATGACCTATCATTATGTCGGTGCGACGTTAATTTACTTATTTATTTTGTTGGGTTTAACGTCGCACCGACATAATTATAGTAAGACCCCAGATGCCCCTCCGTGCATTATTTCATCACGAACGGGCACCTGGGTAGAACCACCGACGTTCCGTAAGCCAGCTGGATGGCTTCCTCACATGAAGAATTCAACGCCCCGAGTGAGGCGCGAACCCACATCGATGGGGGCAAGTTATTTGTAGACAGCGACCTTAACCACTCGGCCACGGAGGCCTCTCCAACAAAAACTAAACAAACTAAATATTTAAAATGTTATATAGTTAACATAACAGTATATTTCGTGAGATGAGACTCTATTAAGCAAAGTCCAGATAAACATACTCCTGCTACTTCTACTCTTACTCCTACTACTCATGCACCTTCTACTAATACTATTCCTGTACCTATCAGTAGTTGTAGTAGGAATTATAATAGTAGTAACAGTAAATGTTTCACAACATTTTTGTGCAGTAATGAATGCCCGGTTGGCACCTATGACTTTTAAGAAGTCAAACTGTTCGGTAAGGATTAATGGTTTTATTGTTTTATTTAAGCAATCGTTTTTAAATGAAGCGAGCAAAGCCGGGGAATTTACAATTAAGACACATGGATAGGCAGTAAAATACAAATGGATTTTTTGTTGTACCAAACAGCAATGTTTATAAAAGACGTATAACTGGTTTAAGGATAAACAGACTATTAGGTTTTTGCCTATCTGAAATTAAGTTTATCAAGCTCTTCTCCGAATACATCATCCATCCCTCGGCAGAGCCTCGGGATGCATAAACATTACTTCGGCTTGCTGGATAAACTAACTTAAAAGTGACAGTAACCTAATATTCTCTATATCATCAGTAAGCTTCGTATTTGTCAGCTTTTTGTATATTACTGATTAGATACGCGTATACAGATAGTTGTTCTACTTTTAACAAATAGCAGTTCTCTTGTGAATTTTAATGTGACAATATTTCATAAGAAACTACAGTGACATATTCATTTCTTTATAACAAATAGTAAACTTAAAGTATTATCTCACCCTATCATTAGTTTCTTCGCAAACATAATTATGACATGTTTTCTGGGGAAATAAAGATTTAGTAATGAAATATATAAATGCAAGTGGTCGCCTTTTAGGTAAGAAAGTCTACAGGAAAGACGTAATCAATATTCCAACACTTCCAAATTTTATATACTTGCTCTCAAACATTATGACTCGTTTTGTTCCCACGGTACAAAAAATACAAAAGCAAATTACAAGATTGTTGAATAATTGGTGAAAGATTATTCTGCTTACATTCAATCACTTTTCTACAGATGGTAAACCTATTATGAATTACAGAAATGAACAAATGTATCGTTTCAAGTCTCATCCGTCAGTCCCTTGTTTTAGCCAAGAGCATGCTTTGTATATAATAGAATTATGTAGTTTCACAACAACAAAACAAATGGAAAATGTTAAGCGAAAAGTCAGACGATGATCAATAACAATCCATGATGTTTTCTTTTATTTCCTCGGTGAAAAGATGTTTTCTACTTATCTTTAATTAACCTTTCTAATAATTACTGAAAGGTACAAACTTGCAACATATAAATCAATTTTATCTGCACCAAAATAATGAAAATATAGAAGTGCAACATTTCTCAAAATGATTTGTTGAAGAATAGGTCTTCTAGAACAGACGTAAAAGAAAACTCTGAAATTGTTAAAGCTGTTCGTGAAAGCTGAATATCATAGACTCTTCTATGGAGAATTTATCTTTTTATATCATAAAATGCTAGGAGTATAACGCTTACATTATTTATATCATTAGGAAATAAGGGCGGGTCGTAGTTCTATCTTTCTACGCTTTATGTTACGAAACAGACTAGGATTTTTCTCTTGATACCTGAATAAAAGACTACATTTTGCTTGTGTTAATATGGTATATAAGAACTGACCCTAGTTTTACAAAGAATTTTAAGTAATTGCTTAGCTAAGCCTGTTATTTCAAATGCTTGTTTTTTCCCTTTGTGTGTCTTTAATGTTGACGTTTTCATCTATATCAGAACCGTATATGACTATTTCATAGATAAAAAACACAAATTCTGAATTTTACAGAAAACGAAGTAAGTATAAAAATAAGAAATATACTTAAGCAAGGACTTAAGTTTATTATATTGGCTTAAATAGAAATATCACACTTGCGAGACTGAAATAAGCACTGCAGACAAATACTAATAACCGTAGTATAATTTAACCATAAATTCATTGTTATGGAAAAAATCAACATTAAATAACAATACATTAAGCAATAGCACGATCTTATACAAAAGATAAAGAGAACTGTACAATCAGATTGAGAATTAACTTATGATCACAATTCTGATGCCAACTTTGCGATATATAAATGGTTTCGGCAGATTATTACATGAAATCTTATATAAATACAATATCTAGAACCTGCTTCAAAAAATAAGTGAAATAGTTCTATGCGTTACACGTATGCCATTGCTTGGCTAACAGTGCAGCAGAGCATTCGTAATATGATTTGTTTTAAACACACATCTTCTTAGTTCACAAATTAGACTAAGTAGGCTGTGTGATGCTTTGAAACCGTCAGTTGGTATTCAAAAACTTTAATGCTAAGAAAGAACGGCCCATTGCCGTCTGAAAGTGTCAGGTGGAAGATTTGAACATATAAGCAGGAAGGGATAATTATGCCACAATTGATACTCAAAATACAGCATATAGATGTCAATAGTTATACTTGTGTCGTCAGTCACATATACTTTTATTTTAGGAATATAGTTTGGTTTAGACATATACATTAACCGCATTTCCTAGAAGTGCAGATCTGTTTTTACTATTTGCATCAATATTTAATGTATGTAATTAATGAATACTACTGAGCATGTGGTTATCATTACTGTGTGCATATCTTCCAAACTAATTAGTTTTCGTATGGAGTGGAATAATTTAATGAAAGGTTAATAACATTTTAGTTGTTAATATACTTTAGTGAGGAGCAATTGAAAAAAAAATGTGTAGATAGTAATGAATACCGTATTCTAAAATGTAGATAAAATGACATTATTTATGGAACTTACAATGTCTTAGAACTAACGTATGGGAAGAATGAAAATAATTCACAGAAACGATATGGCGGATTGTGGTGGTCAGAAAGAATGGAATGCTCAAATTAGGAAATAATGAAACGTACAGGCATTACAGTTACCTTCCTCTTAAAAAGTCTTTACCAGTGCTTAAAACCTTACATGGTACGCCCAGAGGGCTGCACATAAAGGTTTCAAACCCCTAGTCACTGGTGCCATCACTTAAGACTTTAAACATACTACTACTCTACCCTGAGACAATAACACCAATGCAGCATGTACTAAAAATATGGAAATGTATGTCTGATTAGCAATTACTTTCAATGCAATTCCTGCGGAGTTAAATTGCATAGTCGGATCATCCAACTGACAAGAGAAACATTCCCTTTAAAAGATTGAACATCCAACAGACAACATGTGTGCCGAATCTGGAAGCAGAAGAAAATGGTTTCCTTTTATTCAGCATTCATTTTCCCATATCTTGTGCAAAAATTTAGCATTCTTTGAATTGCTTTGAAATCAAGCAAAGCTTTAAATTATCTTTTAAAGGTAAACTGTTAGATAGAGTGCATAAAATCTTTAATACAAAGTGAAATACTAGAATGTACTGTTTCTTTCGGATACATTTGAAGTACAGTCCTTTAAGAGTATATGAACGGTTTCACTTTCACTTATTCCAATCTAGCTCCTGTTCTTTTCCTTATACCTTACAAGGATAATATTATAGCACGCCTGGGAAACAACCGAACTCTCTCTTTCAAAGGTTTACGGAAAATCGCTCTGTCGCAATTTCGCGTAAGTACTTGTCACGAGAAAAAACGTCAACAAAAGTGAGTGTCATCATATTTGGTTTTGCATTTAATAAGCATTTTATCGAATATCGTAAATCAGGGAATGGCAAAACTGATTTAGTTTGCTGGTAAATATTGCCAAGGCCACAAACCAAGAATTATTTTGGATGCCAACTTTAAGTTGTCTGTAAAGTTAAATCAAATCTAAATCACTGCCATTCCCTGATTTCCGATATTTGATAAAATGCTTATAAAAATGTAAGAAATATGATCACCTTTTTGGCGTTCTTTTGGCGATATGTACTAGTTCGGAAGTTGCGACAGAATGTTCTATCGACTGCACTAATGATGGACTGGTTCATGTTATTATTTATGTTCCACATAACATAACACCATGTATAAGATTTGTTGATTTATCAGTATACGTCAATTAACTGCATTAAGACAAATAGTAAGTGATGCTGTAATTGAACAGACATACGTGTCATTTACCATTTTCTGCTAAAATTTGAAGTTTGCTATTAAATGGCGCAAATATCAAAGTGCAATACTTGTGTTAAGTAGAAAACATTTGTATGCAGACTTCATCTCTCAGCACTATTTTTCTCCATACCCAATACTTTGGAAGCGGGAAGATTGGAACCACCCAGGCCAAAATGTTCATGCTAAGAAACTAAACAGTACCAATTACACGACATAAAAGTCGTGCTGAACGATCTGAGAAAATCGAAATATAACAGCCCTGACTGAATGTACGGGGACATTAAAGGTCACACTTAAGGTGGCCAGTCATACTTAAACAACGTTTTATGACATGCTAACCTTTCATATATTCCGTATATCTATTTAAGGAAAGCAAGGGTTAGATCACTATTATAAATCTTTGTTTCTTTATATATAAAAACTGTAATTGCCCCTTCCCTTGAGGTAACGATTTCATCATTACTTCGACACCGGCGTAAGCATCCTAAGAGCTTTGCATTTATTGTGAGCAACAACTGGACATTGTGCTTTCAATGTCCATTCAAGTCGTCAAAATTATGAGGTTACTCAATAGGTAAATTAAACAAAGTCTAGCATACACATTTACAATATTATGCCACTTTTGTACATTTTGAATTTATAAATTCTAGACAGAATGCTTTCCAATACAAACGCTGTTGATATTCAAAACTGAACTAGCAGATCACTTTCCATACCATGTTTGATCAAGAACTCTCATTCAACAGCTTTTCCTTAAAGTTTTAACCAATACTTTTTGTACAATCTCTAAAAATTCTAACTGGCGTCACTTCCTTACAACAAATCGATATTGATAACTTTTAGTCGTAATATAAACCATATCCGTGCCAAGTTCCATTTAAATCAGTACAATATTTACAAATATCGAGCAAAAGTTAAGTATATTAAAGTCTGAGACTTCAAATGTTGATTAATACGGGTATCATATAAAGTACTTGAAAAAATGAATGCTTTGCACATTCCACGCATTTAATTTTTCTGCATTGTAATTGCTGCTGATTAGTATTGTTATCTGATTGTTGACTATGACTGAATCAATTCTATTATCTTTCATTTGTTTTCTTTCATTTTTTCTCTCTTTTGACTAGTTTTCTAGATTTTCATCAACAAATCTTAAAATTAGTCCAGTATTACAACAAAATTAGATATTTTATATAAGCAATATACTTTGTGTAGACGGGAACTTCTGCCTGCAAGTGTATTTATCTTCCGTCGCAGTCTCAACTTATTTCTGGAACAGGCTTTGGTTTCTGCATTAACCTTTTTTCATGATTGTGCACATTCAGGATTTCGCAGTCTGCTGTGATATTTGATGTTAATCAAATTAAGGACTGAATCTTGTTGAATATTTAACTGTAATTATTACGTGCTTTTTTTCTTCTTCAAGTAACTTATATGTGGTCAAATTGTATTAGGTAAATAACTAACATGTGGTGTCTGTTTTCATTTTTTCCTCTGCCTTCTTGTACAATTTAACTATTTACATAGGGACAATTACTATTTCTGAAAGAACAACCGCCTAAAAAGCATTAGTTCCAAACCATATGAACACTATACTATATTTTGCTACTTATTAAGCGCTCACCACTAAAGTAAGTATGAAATAATGCTTTGGTCGCACATTATCTGCTATTTACAGCAAAAAGTATATGTATTTAAATAAAACTAGCTAACTATTTTATCAATTTGTTAAACACGGATATTTTAAATAAATGACATATACTCGAAATTTCTTTTTAATGTCTTTTAACAACAAATGTTTTGAACGGCACATGTCTTCTGATATCTATGTTCCCAGCGCTAACGGGTTAATACCCTCAATTTTCGTCATATAGGTAATTTCAATTCCAAGCGGTAACCCAATTTTCGTCTGAAAAGTAAGTTGCGTCAAGTTATTTTAAGAAGTTGATAGTTTCCGCCTTTTGGTTAGAAATATTGCTAATTGCCAGATATCTTTTAAACTTATTGTTTGCTGACGTTTTGCCAAAGTGTTTTAAAATGTATAGAAATGGTTCCAGTATACTGCGATAACTGTTCAGAGACTGATACCACCTGATCAAGGTATACTGCTCTCTTGCCTTGCCGTATATTATTTTGTATCTGTAAAAGTTTCGGTACAAGAGAAAAAGAGCAACTTAAAAGTGACAATTTATTTGAAGTTTTGAACAAGAATCAATATGAACCAAAGTGTTACATAATAGGAACTTATTTATTCTTTTGGATATACTACATGTGTTTCAAAACATTATTCTGCTGGATCTATAATGTAACACTTCTCGACAATTGTAAGTTTATTTCGCTCTCTTTAGTTATTTTACTTAACAATTTCATTTATTCCGTATTAATTTTGTTTTACGATCCTAATGTGTTACCACAATGATTAAAATACTTAGATTACGTAAAGGTTTTATATAGTAGTTTTAATTTTCAGTACTTACTAATACAATACTTCTTAACGCCTGATTAACAGTAAAACAGTAAAAATCACCAGTCAGGTAGATTTACCTCATGTTCAACCTGAAATACATGTATTTTAATACATTTTGTGTTTTATTGATGTATAGCATTACTGTTTTTGCTGTTATCGATAATATATCGTAAACATAACACATACACAATTATTTATTCAAAACAATTTAAAACAATCAAAACGTTCTCTAATCTTTTAATTTTGTAACAAAATATATCTATTTTGTAAACAAATTAAATTGGAGATGAAATAGAGCTTTTTGAAGAAACAAAATAGGAATGACAATTTTTACGATAAGAGTATCTAATACATACATGTATGTAAGTAATTTCATCACTCAAACAGTCGGACATTTTATGTGTTTCGGTGAAATACCGGAATATATCAGTGAAATAAAATTGATTTTCATCCCATCATGGAGCAATAATCCTAAATTGCTTATAATTTAGTTCAAACAGCTGACATTTGAAAATGCATGGAAGAAAGAAAGTTTGTTTGTGGCAGTGTAAAATGAACATTTCTTTTACTCGTGACCATAAGTGTTTTTACATTTTCACTCGTGGCTGCGCCACTATAGGTTTAACGTCTTTGTAGAAACTAATAATTTTCAAATATATAAAACTCAAAAGCAGATGATTATCATTAATGTATGTAGCCGGTACACGAAATTTATATATTCTAATAATACTCCTGAATGTAATATACATAGATTATGATTTATATAAATTTACACAATCAGACTAAACATGTCATTGATTACTTTTCGAATGACAGTTTTAGATTTCAATTAATAAATGCAGTCAAGAAAACGTTTGTAACAGGATTCAACAAAAACAGATAAGCAATGATTTTTTTCTCGATCATACATTGACATATCAATTGGAAAAAGTACTAGTCTTCTGTTCAATATAACTGATATATTTGTAAACAAAAATACCGAAAAAAAACTATAGTGTATTGCCGATACAACATGTTAGAATTATCTGAAAAAAAGGAGAGACATATATTAGTTAACCATTTTTTTCTGATCCTGTAAAAATAAAAATACTTTAGAAAAATATTAAATTGAATTCTAATATGCTTGTCTCTGTTAAAACACTCTTACGCTTGAATGACGTCACGTTAACGTGCGATGACGTTAAAGTTTTTGTTGCGACCAAGAAAGAGCGCTTCTATATTTTATTTACTCTTTTAGATCAAGGGCATATTAGAATCGAAATAATTTATTGCACAACCGTGTTTTAACACTATTTATACACTCGGGTGGTAATACGTCGTACAAATAATTTCACTCGTGAAATTATTAGGCCCGACGTATAACCACCCATCGTGCATAAATAATGTTAAAGCACGCTTTTGCTATAAATTATTTCTTAATTAAACGTGAACGTTGTGCCAGTACTGGGCTTACTGACTAAATACATTAAGAATATATACCGTTTGAATTAGATATTAAGGACGGACGAAATGGCTTTAGACATTATATTTGTTAACAAATCATAATGGAGATCATACGCCTCGTCCGGGGATCGGAGAAGTTGCCAAGTTGGCAGTTACTTGCATATACAAGGTTAGGAACACTCGTTATATGAAGAGATACTTTTCAAATAGATTTAATAAATCAGGTTATGAGGATGAAAAGACTTTTGCCTTTACCTCTACGGAGAACACAAGCCATGTCATTGGCAGCTACCTACTGATAATAGGTTAGGAACACTCGTTAAATGAATACTGTTGAAGACTGACACTAACCCCAAAACGTTAACCGGCTTATTAGTGCAATATAACTATGGAATCAAGCCACATGGCGTGATCTAGGTAAAACCCTTTACTTGCTTTGTATCTGAAACATACTCCAACAGATCAACTAATATTTTTATAAATAATTCAGCTGTTTGGAAAAAGTTGACTGATGCAATTCATTTTCTTCTAACCGCTTTGTATTTGACTGCAAATATAAGTCTCTTTTGTAAGTTTCATTTAAGTCTTATCAAAAATCAGAAACATTGGATGTGTATTAAGTTTAATATTCACATAGCTGTTTATGAGTTTTTGTATACAAACCACACACCTTTCGTAAACGATTGACGTAAATTTAAAGAAAAACTTCGAGTTTGAATTTGTTGTTAATTCACATCGGCTAATGATTGAAATAAAACTATCAAGTGTTCGAATGCTTGTTACATTTATCCGCGATGTACATATTTCATATATGAGGATCCAGAGTGTGTGTTAAAACATGCCAACCTCTTTAGAGTCTTATATATACGACAAATTAATCTTAAATGAAATACAGTTATTTCAAATCAAATCTTTTCCAAACTCAAATTATCTGTATAATCAAAATGCCTTAAGTATATTAAGGACGATAAAAGAATTGCTTGAAAACATTTAAGACATGTCTAATTATGCCTAAAGTATTGAATCGTTCCCACGCGTAAACATTTAACAAAAAGAAGCAAAAACAATTTACAATATTGTTAAATAATTGGTATAAGACAACTTTCAGCCAGACTCATCCCAGGTGGTAAATATATTATGAATTACAGAAAAGAACAAAGGCATCGTTTCAAGTCTCATCCGTCAACCCCTTGTTTCAGCCAAGAAAGTGCTATGTTTATAATAGAAGAATTTTTCTTTCGTAACAACACAACACATTGGAAATGTTAATCGAAAAATCAGAGGTACCTCAAACGGTGCTCATTTTCATTTTTACAAAACAAAAACTTTACAGAGACTCTATTTATGAACTGGAGGCGCATGCCACGGGATGAGTTTTGAGTAAATAAAATGCATACTATTTTTTTCTATTAATCATTTATACAAAAGTGGTCACGATGTTAATCAATTAACAAATAAAAAAAAATATAGCTGCGTTTGTGACATTCTTTTAAACGGGCTGTTTTTCAAGAAACGTTGTGTCCGGATTTCCTTGAGACCGTACTAGAACAATTAACTTTCATGCATTCTTACATAAAATAATTACGTCCTTACAGGATCGATGACGGTGGGTGGCATTTATATAAATGTAAATCTTGAAAAAACAACAACAACAACAATAACAAAAACTATAAGCCAACGAAACAAGAATTTCGCCGGTGCGAGCGACTTGTTATTTCTCCCTTTTGTTTCTTTTTCAAAAAATTTAAGCATAAACTTTATTTTAGACTCATCAAACTTTGATCCGCATGGGTTGCGAAAGGCGTGGTTCGCTTAAGCTTCCAGTAGTATCCGTAGGGTCATACGGCAAATGTAATGTGATGAACAAGTGTCTTTAATACTGTCTAGAGATGATACTGGGATGTTTGTAAAGTTTTTAAGATGTCTTTAAAGGTGTGAACTTTATGGTCTAAAATATAATGTGGCCCGTGACAAAAATTGAAATAGTTATATACGTATATTTTTTTTTTAATTTTTTACTTCGATGCTAACTTAAACCTTCTGAAAGTGAAATAAAAATTATTAATAAGTTTTAAAAGTATTTAGGTTCTCGAAATGGCAGACATAGGATATTTGTTTGTTTTAGTGTAAGATCGAAATTTCTTGCATACCAGACGGGGATTTCCGAGTGAATACTATAATACAATATTTTCACTTGTAGCTGCGCCACTCGTGAAAATGTAAATTATTATGTTCACGAGTGAAATTTATTCCGATCTTACACTGAAACAAACAAATTTTTTATTTATTTTATGTATTTCTAATTGGTTTTACAAAATTATATCAAGTTGTCCGCTCAACGTCACGTACATCGGATCATGACGTCATAATGTTGTGATGTCAGGATATCTTAAAGTTTGTAGAAAATCTGTAAATAGTTCCATTACGTTTCCTGATTTCTCTTACATTTTATTATGATTATAAAATGTATATATTTATGATCCTGTTAGTATTTCTATACATCTATATTTTTACTGAAGTATATTTTGCAAGGAATTTTCTATTGTGTATAATTCATATTCTTATTTGAAACAGTGAAAATATCAATTTTATGTAATAGTTATAGTATGTGTGAGAGTGTGTTACCAGGATATATCAGAGCTAGGGGTACATCGAGGGTATTTTTCTCTGCAAATATCGTCGAGGCCTGTAGGCCGAGACAGATATGTGCAGAGAAAAATACCGAGATGTACCCCTAGCTCTGATATATCCTGGTAACACACGAGCACTACATATTATAACTGTTTTATCGCATAGTTTATCATTAAAATTTATATATTATTTTCATTTAAATTTGTTTATTATTATTTTTACTATTTTGATTCCCTTTCTGCGCCTCGCTGACTGAAACACTAAAACTTCTGTTTTAGAAAATGTGTTCCCCAGATAAAAGTACCCAACAAATTTCTGCATTGGTTTTAAATCTTTGCATTTCATTGGCCAGACATATTGTAAAACTTGTTGTTTTGTTTGTAAAAAAAATCAAAGAAAAAGAAACATTTGAGAAATCTCAGAATTTCATATATTTCATGTATTTCTGAATTTGGCAATAACTATCAAGTTTTTGAAATAATCTAGTTTATTTATTCTTTTACTTTATAAATGTAGACTGTGTTTGTGACAATTCTTTCTCTGTGAACTGTAAATTGGAGCTAAAATCATCTTTTCTTTGAAAGGAAAAAATTATACTCCCTTGATAGGACCTCAATAGAGAAAAAGTGTTCCGATATATATCGGAACAGTTTTACTGTGCTGATATATATCGGAACACTTTTTTTCTTATGAAACTCCATAGAGATTTCCGTGTTGATATATATCGCAACAGTTTTTTAAGATATCAGCACAGTTTTGTAGTAATAATGTGTGTTACTATGTATAACATGCTGGAAAGATCAAAGGAAAATTGCCGCACTATGCGATAATTCACGGATAAATTTCAGTACTTTACTGAAGAGCATAAAATAAAATACTTCTAAATTATTATTATCGGTTTTGACGTTAAATTTTGTTTTAAAAATATTAAAAAGTTATATTGGGACTGGGAGACATGGCCGCGTATACGTGCGCCGAAAGGATTTTTAAATAACTTGACAAAAACGACCAACTTATAAAGACGACGTGTCACGTGCAACAACCAATCCCTAGCTTAAACATCAATGTCACACTCACAGGTCATTTTTTCTGCCGGTTCGTTTTTGAGAGAGACAATTTTATTGCAAATCATTTAGGCTTAAAAGCCCATCATGACATAAATATTACATAATACAAGACATACAGCAAACAGTGGTGCACATCACGATATAAAAGTTACTATAAAGAGTTATATAACATGCAGACGAGCGACAGAAAAGACAAAGTCACAACCATAAAACACACAAACAAACAAAACAAAAACGGAGAAGGTCATCTTTGACAAGTTTACAAGAGTTGTACAACTTGACATAGATCTATTCAAATCAACAATCAGAAGCATAATTAATTCTTAGATAAGTAGCTTCAAAACAGAAGCAATCAACCAAATAGACACTATAAATATGGACCGTTTAACAATACATTTAAATACATCATATATAGAACAATCAATTCAATCACAGCCTTGTCGAAACGAAATACAAGACCTGAAAAAACACACACATTTAACTACAACCATAACATATAACATAATAATATAGAGTATTACAAAGTAGACTGTCTAAGTTTAAATGCATTAAATATAAATATTCCTAAATTTTGTATTATTTTCTTATTTTCGGAGTTCAAAAATTCTATAAATTTAAACATATTTGGTCCAATCCAGTATTTTCTTGGTATATATTGTTTTCTTAAATCATTATACAAATCACATTCTATTATAAAATGGTATTCATCTTCTAATTTTTGACAAATAATACATTTCCTTTCATCTAATGGTGTACTAACTGGTCATACCCATCTTCCAGCTTCTACTTGTAATTTATGAGAAGATACCCTAAAGTGTTACAGATATACAAAATTTATTTACATTAAAATATTCAAGATACGGCTGAAATCTAAAAATTGAAATTCTCTTATACAATAAAGCTCTAGAAGAATTATTTATTCTTGAATTCCAATTTTGTATAAATTGATCATTTAATCTTGTTTAACCATATATAAAAACATATCAACATTACCTACACATTGATATATCCAAGCATCTACAAAACCCAGCGAACAAAGTAAATCTTTAAGTAAAGAGCACCAGTTACGTCTACCATGATTTTCAAAGTCGTTTTTTAACAATGTGTATGTAATAAAAACATATTTGTTATGACCAAGTTGTAATATTTTTAACCAATATTTTAATATATTATACATGTGAATTGTTCTGTAAGATACTCGACCCAATTCGCCATATATGAAGTCATTTTGAGTTACCTTTTTAACTCCTAAAAGTTTCTTGCAAAATTGCATGTGCACCCTCTCGACGGATAAATCATTTACAAAACCCCAAACTTCGCTGCAATAGTTTAAAATAGGTGACACAAGCTTATCAAATAATTCCAATTTATGTTTTGGTGATGTATAAGTAAACTTATACAAATATTTATTTAATTTGAATATTGCCTTTTGTGCTTGGCCTGCTAAAGTATTTTGGGCTGTACTCAGTGACCCTCCACAAGTAAATACTATACCTAAGTTACAAAATTTATTGACAGTTTCAATCCTAAAACCATCATATAGAAATTCTATGTTTCTTGGAATACTACCTCCTTTTTTAAAAATCATTATTTTTGTTTTTGTAACATTCACCTTAAGTTTCCAAAGCATGCAATAATTATGTAGCAGATTAATATTGTTTTGTAATTCTTCAGCAGAATTTGCAAATATAACAATATCGTCTGCATACAACAATAAAAATACTTTAAACATATTAACATCTATTCCAACTGCATCACTATTAATAAATACATCTTCCAAATCATTGATAAATATTGTGAATAAAAAGGGAGATAAACACTCCCCCTGCCTGACCCCTAACATACAAGAGTACTCTTCGCTTAAGGTATTACAATATTTAACTCTAGACTTAACTGATTCATAAATTGATTTTACAATATCTAAAATGTTACCTCGCAGTCCTAATTTTATTAATTTATACCATAGATTATCTCTTACCACATAATCAAAAGCCTTCGTGTAATCAACAAATAAAGTATACAATTGCTTCCCTTGATTCAAAAAATGCGATATTAAACCATTTAATACAAATACATTGTCGACAGTACTCATTTTTGACCTGAACCCCGCTTGGGCCTCAACATAAACATTGTAATTCTCAGCCCATAATTTTAACCTATTATTTATTATACGGATAAATAGTTTACCTATACAGCTTAATAAAGTAATGCCACGATAATTTTCAACGTTATTTATGCTTCCTTTTTTGTGTATTAATAGATAAAAAAGGTCCAAACAATAGACATGACACGGTCACTTGTAGCATTAAAGATCCCTATCTTTAAAGAAACAGTCATACTTAATGTAAAGTTTATACATATTTTTTTCGCATCCTGTTTGTGCGTTGTGTATGAATATATGGATAGTCAAGTACTTTGACAAAAATATTCACTATGACTAAAACTACGAAACTAGTCTGAATTATGAAACACCTAGCTAAAAGATCAAAGTTACCACCAAAGGTTAAAGTTTTGTTTTACAGATATTCTTTTTAGTATAGATAGATGATTTATAACATTTGGAATAAACGTCCCCCATTTATGGATCACTTGTCGCGTGTTAGACCCACAGCTGTTACGTCTAGGTCGCGCTTTGAGTTAAAAGAATTTGCTTCGTTTCCCTGGTTCGAACTGTACGGTTATCTTAGTACTTTTATATGCATAAAAATGCACATGCACAATAAGACAAAATGTCAAATGCATGTTTTGTACGTCTTGTTCACAGCTAGAAGGTCAAAATTGTAAATGACTTATTCTCAAGGAACCCCTACAACAGGGCTTATGATGCAGGCCCCGTAGGAAAATATATTTTCAGATTTTGGAGGGGGCGGGGACACACATTTTAAAAATAAGCCGACCTATAACAGACCCACATCCAATGAATACAGAGTATTCAGGGTTGTCAATAAGTTTTTGTTGAACAGGCTGAAATAGAAAAGTAGGTGACTAGGTATGGGGATTTTGGGGGCATGCTGCCCCTGAAAATTTTGAAATTCAGCGCTTCATTTCCTGCATTCTGGTGCATTTTGGGAGCATTTAAGAACACCTTTACCACTGCAATTTTATATACAATATACCCCATATTTTGACATTTTCAAATGAATACAGTATAATGGGTATTATAAGTATAAAACCCCTCACCTTTTTCTTGGGCTTGGGTCCGATTAACGCTTTTCTAAGGCTTTTTTTATCATTTTTACATGTTTTCTTTTTTTTTTTTGATTTGACACTAATAACGATACAATTATAAAACTGCATGTCTGGTGACAGGTCACAGCTACAATGGACTCGCTGTCAAAAAATAGTTAATTGCTATTGCTAAGATAATTACCATAATCGGTCAAATTATTGAGCGTGTGTGTTGGGGGGGGGGGGGGGGGGTCGCGGCCCCTCTCTCCCCCACGCCCCCTGTTCCTACGGCTTTGTGATGGTTCGTTTCAATTTGTATGCATTATATGTCAGGTGTTACAGTACCCATAAGAATATAATATAATATTTCTGAAATAACATCACAGGCTCGGCTTTTATTTTCGGAAAAGTTTAATTCTTTATAATTAGAAATTTAATGAAAATTATCAGCGTAAGTAGATGCCTCAGCAACTATTAGACCAAATGCTTTCAAACTCAATACACATCGTTATGTCTGTACAATATGGAGTGACCAAAAAGACCAGTTTTCATAAGATTTGCTTACACGTTTATAACAGTATGCCCCTTTTTATCTAAAAATATAGTAGAAATATTGTTTTTATATTAGATGGATTAAGTACTTTAATTAATTTCCACATTTAATTTAATTTCACATTTCATAGTGACGTCACATGCAAAATTTGATAACTCTGACTTGTATTTTAAGAACAATTCTAACTGTAAAAATTTAGAAATGTTAGTAAAGATTTCTAAGTCAGCAGATTTCTAAGAATCTACTAGACCGACAACATTCAAATTCCATACGAATTCGGGGTCATCAAATAAAAACGCGGAGTCAGGTTTTATAACTATTGAGGGCGATTTTATTTGTACAACCCAGTTCTTTTCAGTTTCGTCACTACAAAAATTAAGTACATTATTGAAAATTGTTTAACTACAAATGTTCAGTACTGTTTTGCACTTATTATCAAGTTTGTGATTCTATTTTATGTAAGAAAAATATCTTTCTGAGATTTTAAATGTTACAGAAGTTCATTCATTTAGTTTCGCTTGAGTAATCTTATATATCATTTATCTTTAACCTTAAGCTAGTTTCATTAAGTTCATCAGATTGGCGTGATTTTCTTGATAAACTTCATCACTTGTGAAATCAAGCACTTACTGCAAAATGATTAATTATCAAACTAATACGTGCAGACTACAACTTCTTTCTGCAGCAGTCACAAGCGAATCATAATTTAGGAATAATATTTGGTTTTATCGTTAGCCTGTTTTTGCTATATTTCACATCATTTTTAGATTTCTGCAATCTGTTACCAAGTTTCGCAGTAACAAAGTCGATTTTTGAATATAGCTTAGCATTAATATCGTTGTTTGAACTAACCACTTGTTCACACAAATGTGGCCATATTGCGTTAGGCAAATAACTTCCATGTGGTGTATTCCTTCTCGGTTTCACTGATTTAATTTTGCTATAACTTACATAAACACAATAATATATTTCTTAAACATAGTATTACTATAAAACTATATGAACAGGACAGCAAGGTTGTGACATAATTGCTAATTTGTCTAAGAATTAAACGACAAACAAGCTGTATGATAAATTTTACAACCTACTGAACTTTCATAATGAAACTAAGTAGGACATTAAACGGTATGAAAACATATTGGTTTTGCTCATACTGTTAAAGAAATAAAAACGATCGTATTAAATTTTCCTCTAACAGTAATTGCTAGAGCCTGGAGTAAAATTTCAGTGTCTTGTGAATATTGCCAGCATTTGTAAATACGAAAGAAAGGAAGTTTCACTCGACACTTGTTTCTCTATACACATTTCGCAATGTGTTATGATGCATTTGCACCCAGCGTTCTCTAATCTTCGCTTAGTAATGTCGTAACATTTTTATATCAACGTTCAGAAATTACTAATTGTTTGAGTAATTAAAGAATGTTAATGATATATTACTTAATGCCTTGAATGCAAAAAATCCTAATAAACGTTATTATTTCTATTGTTATGTTTTAAAAACTTGTTTCTGTGTGAATTATTTTCATTCTTTCTCTGATTATCAGCGTCTTAGTTTACAACTCTTAAAACTGTGATATTCAGACGGTTTTGAGTGGTGCAGCAGAAAACTAATGGCGCACTAATTAACACTCAGCATATCTTTCGTTAGTATAACTTTGAAGAAGAATACGTTGTAACATGTAAATGACCAAGGTTATTGCTCCCCACAGCAATATATATATTTACACATTACTTCGCCAAGATTCTACAAGAAGGGAATACTTAGTTACAAAAACTGTTGCTGTCATTTTGATGCAAATATGTCCCTTTTTGCACATACAATTAAACAGTTTTAAAACACAGATCGGTTCTCCATTGAGCGCTAGTTATTATGTCAGTATGTCCTTTTAAACAGGTCTCGTTAATTCGATTTTAGGAAAAATCTATCTTATTTTTGTTCGGCTCACATTCAAAGGAAAGCCTTAAAGTTAAAATGGATCTACTGAAAATGATGTCGTTAAACACCGTACTCCAAAATTCTAACTTTTTGAAACGAGCCCCAGATCGATAAACAGGTCCTGTGGACAATTGAGTAAATCATTAAAGTCCATAAATATTTTGTAGCTCTGACCATCAAATCAAAGGATAATTCAAGTTTTCATCGTGAATATATTTTTTTTTCATGTCATGGCTTAGATTAGTCTTTGAATATTTTCTTACCAGCTATTCTGTAGGCTTTGGTCATTAATTGCTCATATGTTTATTCTTATCGTACTATGCTACGGGACCAATACATTAAAGAATGGGATCATGCTTTTACTTCTATGCCTAAATTATATTATTACTGAAAATTTAGAAAGGTGTTATTTGAAGAATATTTCAACACTATTGTCGATGATAATCTGAGAAAAAGTTACACTTGTTTTAGATTAAGCTCTCACCATTTGGAAATAGAACGTGGAAGATTCAACGGGACTGATAGAGAAAATAGATTATGTAATTTACTAAACTATGTAGCCAAAATGTTATTGAAACTGAGTACCATTCTATGTTGTGCTGTAATAGATATGAACAATTAAGAAAGAAATATTTGGGAACTATTACCTGGCCTAGTATACAGAAATTTAATAATTTAATGTCAACGAAAAGTAAAAGGAAAATACTGAATATAGCAAAATTTGTCACAGAGTCTATGTCTTTAAGGAAAAACTACATTGAACGTCCAATTGTTTCTTAATATCATGCACTTGTGTTATTTGTGTTGTATAATCTTGTAATTGTATTATATACTGTATCTGTTTTATAGTCTATTGTATGACTATATTACATTGTGTCTTTGCCATAATTTTTATGAATGTAAATGGCCAAAGGCAATTTTATTGTCGATATGCCAATAAGTTTAAAACCTTGAAAAAAAAGATTGTCAACTTGTATATATTTTAAGAAGTGCTTGTTACGACTTATATGCATCTATTGTTTTAGGACCGCAAATGTAGATCGCCTCACGCAAATGATGTACAGGTGTTAAAGGTTTGACTTTTCGTATTCATAAATCATTTCTTTATGTAGTCCATAAGACCAATTTTTCACTCTAACTTATTTATAACATTTTACTCCAATTTAAGATATTCAGCCTCTACACAACACAACAACAATAATAATATCACGCACAACAGTAAATTGCAGTCTGTGTAGGAACAACAGTTATTGAAAGAATGAGAAACCATGCATTATGACACAGTAAATTAGCAAAATATAACATGTAGACGGAAACGTCTGTCTGCAATAATATATGAGCCGTGCCATGAGAAAACCAACATAGTGACTTTGCGACCAGCATGGATCCAGACCAGCCTGCGCATCCGCGCAGTCTGGTCAGGATCCATACTGTTCGCTTTTAAAGCCTATTGGAATTGGATAAACTATAAGCGAACAGCATGGATCCTGACCAGACTGCGCGGATGCGCAGGCTGGTCTGGATCCATGCTGGTCGCAAAGCCACTATGTTGGTTTTCTCATGGCACGGCTCATATATCTTTTAGTCTCAGATTTATTTTAGGAATAGTCTTTGGTTTTTGCATTAGTCTGTTTTTCACATAGGGTAGATCAATAAAGAGTTTTTACTGCCTGTAGTAATTGGTGGTGCAAGTCTATTTTTAGATTGCTATTGAGCATATAACTGTCATTATTCTATGCCAATTTTCTTAACTAACTCCACGATAATTATCACTTGTTTATGAACTGTAACTTTGGTCATATTTTGGGAGGTAAATCACTTTCTTGAACTCATCGTTCTGTTGGCACGTTTTTCTTCGCGGAAAATAACAACATAACATAAATAATATTTGTTCTGAATCGGAGATAAAATCTCAATGCTATAACATGTCCTGATTCGGGAAAATGTAAAATCTGAATGCTGTAACTATTCATTTACACAAATACGCAATTCGTAAATTACACATTATTTAGAAATGAATATTTGCTACTTAAACACTTCATAACAAGTATTAAACTAGAAGAATGCTATTCCTGATATTTCAAACAGCAGTGAACATTATTGGACATGTTCTTACCAAATAAACCGTTTTAAAAGGTCGGAAATCAATTTATCTCATTGACATTAAAGTTTGTATCCATGGTATGTAAATCCAACAAGTCTCCATTAATAACATTTATGATTATGATATATATATATATATATATAAGGCTATAAACATGTATAAAAGGCAATGAACTACAGTTTAAATTATCATTACAATTGTTCCATGAATGCCAATATTGTTGAAAAAGTATTAAAAGTATTGCATAAATCTAGTTCGAAATAGTTTTGAACGTATACATAGATATATTCCTGGAATTTTGCACACTTTTTGAAAAAGCGATTGTACACGACAGTTTCTAATTTATTCAGTACATGTCTCTGTACAACAAATATATGCATCGAATTGCTTTCTCACATCTTTGTTACAGTTTGCGCGGAATACACCGTGAAGAATATACCCTTAAAACTATAAGACTATTCAACAAAACATAACAAAAACAAAATATAATAAAGAATAAAAACAGGGGAATGCTACATGCTATAAGCAGATATAAATCTAAGCAATAGCTCTGTTAGCTAATAACACAAGATATTTATGGAGCAACCTTCTGAGACACTAACTAACCTTGTCTGACCCTAGAATCTTGTAGAATGTATCAGAGATTTCATGCATGTATAGCAGAAAATAAAACCGTTTCTAAAATGGCAACAGTGCATTGGCAAATGTATAAGATCATATTTCTTATGCAAAATTGCTTTGATCGTCAGGCAAAAATCTTCAATTGCTATGAATAAGAAAAATGTCTCAAGCAGTCAATATCTTATTTCGAGCTAATGACAACTGGATGGGACAAAATCGTATTTCAGTTGCGAAATATCTTACATTGTGCGCATGCGCGGAGTCATTCTCGAACGTATGTTATCTTATTTCAATCTCTCGACATATAATCTGGACCGCATGATATTTTATCTCAAGCGGACTGATCCTGTATGTTTCTGGTCTTCAGGTTCTAATCATCTTAATGTTTCTGGTCTACAACTCTTCAACTTCTAATGATCTGTATGTTTCTGGTCTTCAGCTTCTGGTCGTCTGTATATTTCTGGTTAACAATTTTTAATCATCTGTTTCTTTCTGGTCTATAACTTCTAATCATCTGTTTGTTTCTGGTCTATAACTTCTAATCATCTGTTTGTTTCTGGTCTATAACTTCTAATCATCTGTTTCTTTCTGGTCAACAATTTCTAATCATCTGTTTCTTTCTGGTCTATAACTTCTAATCATCTGTTTCTTTCTGGTCTATAACTTCTAATGATCTGTTTCTTTCTGGTCTATAACTTCTGATCATCTGTATCTTTCTGGTGTATGACTTCTAATCATCTGTATGTGTATGTTTATGGTGTACATCATCTGATCATCTGTATGTCTCTGGTCTGCAGCTTCTTTTCATCAGTATGTTCCTGGTCTATAGTTTGTTTCTTATTCATCAGAGTGTATATGCTTCTGGCCTACAGCTTCTATTCATTTGCATGTTTCTGGTTTACAGCTTATATTCATTTGTATATTTCTGGTCTACAGTATTTCTATTCACCTGTATAATATATATTTTGGTAAAGGATTCAAATCATAAATATATCTCAGGTCTACGTTTTCTGTTCGTATGCATGACTCCGGTTTACATTTTCTATTCATCTGTATACTTCTGTCACTGGCCTACTGTGTGTTGGGTCAAGAAACCTATTTCTATAAACATTCATTTAGGATTAAGAAATTCCGTGTTGAGAAACAACATTGATTGTTGTTTAGTTCAAAGTAATAAAAAATAGGAAAATCAAACATTACGACAGACATAATTAGCAATTATATTTATCTTCAGTCACAGGATCAACTAAATTTGGGTACAGGATTAGGATGTTGCATTAGCATGTTATCTTGCAAATCAATATAAAGATTTTTTGTAATGAACAAAAACAGTTGGTGCAAATACGATATTGGAATGCCATAGAACATAATAATTATTGTTCTGCCAGATCATTACAAATGATTTACGCAGTTTAAAGCATTTACAAATGGGTTTGTTAAAGCACCATTTATTACTCCAACAGTGATGAACATCATGAGATTGTACTTTGAGAATTTTCTAAAAATATTGTTTATAATACACAGTGATATATTTCATGATAAAACGTACTTATTAATAAGCGAAGTAGTAAATAAATATAGGATCTTTGTATGTTTCAGTGTAAAACTGAAAAGTCTTTGACCGTGAAATTATTATAGGTATTCTCCGTCACATAAAAATCGTGTCTGTCAAGCTGTGGCTGTATTGACTAATTATTATAATTATGCATGTGATATTGAACACTTTTTAGCACGGATGTCTATTTAACCGCTGAGGTAAATTTGTTTTAAAACGCACTTTATCATATTTACAAAAGAACGAAATCAACTCCTTGGAAGTTATTGTTAAAAACATCCTCAAAAAGTGTATACCTTGTTTGTTTGCTTCCTTTAGACCGAGATAAATGGAATTATTTTTCCAATTTTTTTCACCTGCAAAGGCTTATTTCTGTATGTTAATTGTTTTGGATGGTTTAAAACTGGCAAAGCGGGAACAGAAAAGCATGAAACGATTTCACGAATAAACAACTCTTGAGAATAAAGGGAAAACATCTTGTCTTGTCTTTAGTCCCTTGTTTTATCCGGGAAAATGCTAAGTTTTAAAAGGAAGTTCTCAGCATCACAACAAAAGATAAAATGTGAATTGCGAAAGTAGAACATTCTGGTGGTCTTGTTTGATAATTGGTATGATACACTTTAAAGACCGCAATAAATCACCCGAGCACTTACTTGAAAATAACATTAGCAATGTTGTAATATTCTAATATTTTGCCAAATTACTAATTCCCATGTGCATTATGGCATTGACTATATATCTTATGTTAACGCCTGTAATATTAATTTAATTGAGTAGGCTTACAGAAGTACAGTTACCTTTTACTGAAAGCATGACATACAGATTTATTATTCCTCCCACATGAACTTTTTTTTAATTCAGTCTGAAAATCTGTTAGATTCTGGCATGACTTATAAATATCATATATGTATACCTGTCAGATGTCTTTTTTTCTTATGTTAGTATTACACTTCCTTAGATTATCTGCACTCACAGGGATTAATCCATTAACTTTTTTTTAAAGAACTAATATTGCCAGAAAGTAACATATGTCTGTGTTTTGTCAATTCTATCACTATATATTCTAAAACAATATAACTCGTTCTAAAACCTAAATGACTACTTTACAACTAATATTGTACACTTACGTAATGCTATTTAATTGATCTTAAAATTGCTCTTAGGGAACGGTGGTAACACTCTTATAGAAACAAAAACTGTAACTCACAGCGAAGGCCGTTTTTTACATATAGACAGTTGGCTTACTGGGAAAAGAGGCCCGGTTAACAAATCCGTAGGCATTGTTTAGTACAATATGGTATCATACCTTAAAACGTTCGTTATTCTTTCTCCTATTTAACCAGGGTGGATACCAGGCTCAAAAATCCATTCTATTTTTTTTTGTGAGGCCCCAAATAGGGACAATTAGTTTTTTTCTCAATTTTAAGGGATATTAAAGAAAATTTTCATTTTTGTCATTATTTGATGAAATGTGTATCTGTTTTAGATTAAATGTATTGTAATATGAATAAATATGTTCATCACACTAATTATTTTAGAATTTCAGGCCCATTACAGGGCGTTTAAAACAATATTTTGAAATTTTTGATACGCAACGCATAATTTAGAAGTATATTGTTTTTACTCTATTTGCGAAATCTCTATGATAGTAAGGTTGAGCATTTAAGGTTCAAGTGTGTAACAGGCATTCTAATACACAAAATAATAAAAAAGGCACCACTGTGGGGTCATGTTAATTGTAGAATAATTGATAAGCAAATTTTTAAGTTTGTTGACAATGTTTCGTAAATTGCCCTCTTCTTTCATATGTTGTAAACCATTAAATTTACCAGTATATTTTCTTCACAGCAATTTAATATTTGTTCTTAGGTATTTACTCCGTCCCCCCCACCTCCACCCTCAAAAAAACAATTTTGAGGCTCCAAAGGGGTTTAAGTTACTCACATTTCATGATAATTTAGATTAATAAGTAGTTATTAGTTAAAAGAATCATTGCTGAAATATAATTAGCATATGACGATTTATGATTCACCATTTTATATGTATGGTGGTATTCACATCTCTTTAATAGGATGTAAGTGAAACTTTAACTAATATGCCATAGTATAAATATTGCTCAAAGACCAGATTAATCTTAAATGTGTGCCCTCTTGATATGCTAGTAGCAAGTCTATAATTATATTCATTGGCAATGTCACCTATACATGTTTCTTTATTCATCTGATCTCTTGTATCATTGGAATATACCCCATACAACAATCAGATCACTTGATTCAGCTAGCCAGAGAGACAAGTCAAAGACATTTTTAACTAATTTGGTATCAGCGTAGCAGTTGTCAAGTATTTAGGTTTCGGCTGCTCAATCTGGAGGTCAGCATTTCATGTACCACATGACACCAGTACTGGTGTGTGTCCACTTCAGTAAATGTCACAATGACACTGCACAGCTGATAGTTACATTTTATAATTGTAAGTATTTCATTACCTGAAAAGGATCACTGATGTTCACGTGAACATGTAGCACCTATTTTCCCAACCAGCTACGTTTTTGGTAGGTGGTGTTTATGAAGAAGTCACAAAGGGGCTAGAAAATTCTAATATTTTCAAAAATGATGTAATCATTAGTATTTTGTGTAGTTTCGTGCCATGCAGATTGTAGATATCGGCTCTTCTTTATCCTCATATACTCGCCTCTATTCATGCTATAGGAACAAGAATGTCCAGAACCTGTGAAATCTATTTGTTTACAATTTTGATAATAGATTAAGTATGTATATTTTGTTTTCGTTATTAACGATAGTTATACTTGTAAGGATTGCTGAGAGTAAGCATTTTTCTGTACAAATGACAGCATGGAATGATTTTCCTGGCACCTTAGTGCCTGAGGGCCCTCCATGTAGTTTCAGCTCAACATTAAAAAATTGTTAATGGTCATTTTTTCAGTTCTAGGCTTATTATGCTCTAGAAGCCTATTTTGCTCAGGTTAAAAGAACTGAGTACATGTCTTAATAGTTGTTAGGCTTACTTTGTATCTAAATTTACAGAAACATTTCGTATTGTACATACTTTGCCATTACGTCTTTTATTTACACTGTTATGCAACTCTGAAAAGTTGGAAGGATTAGGAGAAAGGTTTACTTCACTTTTTACTGGTTTAATTTTCAAGTTGTGTTTTTGCAACTGACAGTCCCAAATCTGTGCTCCACTTTTTTCCTTTGGGTGTCCGTATCTTTCCCGTTGTCTATATATTTTACTTACATGTATATTAAGTGTAAAGTTAATCATGTACACATCCATACAATCACTGATATAGGGTTTTTGTTTGATGGGAGCTTCTTTCTCCGAATGTTGTTTTTCTTAATGAATATTTGTCCTTGCATTTTTTTTTTGTCTAGCCTTGTGATTTGAAAATACTCTCAAAAAGTAAAAATGCAACATCCATTCTTTAGGACAGTCTAAGCATGACTTAGTGTTACATGAGCATATGGTGCCTGTGTTGTAATTCATTTCACTACCACCTTAGAAACTCATATTAATTACATTTCGATATACAGAAATTCGATCATCAGTAAGGAATGACATACCAAATATCCGTAAAAGTCTTGATACTGTTAAATGATTAATAAATTGACCAAGAGTTTAAGTTTGGTAAGTTTGAAGTTTTTACCTTGCAAAACACTTTTGTGTGATGTAGACGCGATTACAAACATTTACGTGTAATGTCACACGAGGTTTTCTATATTGTAGTAGTATTATTACATCTGGTGACTCCACCATTTCATAACAACTGAATGTCAATTGGTCTTATGGCATACCACTGCTTCAACAAATTATTTTTGAAAAATGCCTGTTCTGGCCATGGATAAAGTCCGATAACGATTTTAATAACAATAGCTGCCCAAAAGCCTTTCGCTTGACTATTCAGCAACTTCTAAGTTTAACAAGGACCATGACTGGGCAAGACTTACAAAACCATGTTTGATGACCGGAAGCACTATGTGAAATTTTAATCAAATGCATGTAGTTTCTGAAATACACCTTTTTTTTTAGGTACATGCTAAACTTTTACCAAATATTCTAGGTTGAAATCATTTTTTGTATTAAACTCAGTCAAGATTATTTTTATTTCTAAAGGTTAGATGACACAAAAGCCTTATATAAAGTTTTAATCCAACACATATATTGGTTGCTAAGATATGAACTTACATGCAAAAGTAAAAAGTCTTATCCAAGGTGAGGATGTAAACAAAGGCGACACGAACACCAGAGTGAACGGAATAGCTCTCACTATTTTTCAAATGCACTAGAATTTTGAAAAGTTTGGCAATTTATATGTGTATATCAATGTACACCAAATATTTACACACAATATTTTGCCCCCCCCCCAAAAAAAAAAGAAGAAATATTTGCCAGAAAGTGATTACGTGTTTACTTTTTTGAGTGTATATATCGGTTAAGTATTCCATATTTGAGCAATTTGCCTATATGTGTCTCAAAAGTTAGTACCAATTAAACCGATATTTTACGCACTCTTATTGTAGTAACAATTAAATGAAAATAAGGAAATGAAATGCAGTGAAGTAACATGTATTTGAATATATTGGCTCTACAATTTCTTGAAATCCCAACAGTTACTTATTACATATGTATCAAATGTTTTGCGAAAGTCTCGGTTTTAGTGTTCTCAGACCTCAATAGAAAGTGATGCTACAATAAATAAATACAATAAAATTACTTTACACAGTAAGTTTTAGTACAGTTAATGTTTTAAGACTGCGTGAGTATACCACACACTTAACTGAATGTTACGTTGATGGCAAAAATGATATGCAGCATGTCCGGTTTAAAATTGTTTCATTTTGAGTGTAACTCCTTTTGGGGCCTCTTGATTATATATGAAATTTCAAAGAAAATGTAATTGTGTTAGTTTTTTTTAATGCACTGGATACTATAGAGGATAAGTACATGTTAATACCGATGTACTGCAATTTTAACATATTGGATACGTCACATCATGTAAATGCCGTATGACGGAAACCCCCAGTTTAGGGCCTCTTAGTCTTTAATTTTCACTTGAAAATTACATTTATACCTCAAGTTATATTAATATAATTGAATCTTTCCACTCTATTATATATTTAAGTCAGATTTACCTTAAACTGTAATTTAAACAAAATTTTACTTTCATTATTATTTCTGATCACGTGCACCCCTTTTGGGGCCTCACGAAAACTTGAATACGGATATTTGAGCCTGGTATCCACACTGGCTGAATTCCATATACCCCAACGAACATTTTGATGTATGATACCATATTGTACTAAAAAATGCCTACGGATTTTTTTCTCGGGGCTTTCGCCAACTGTCTAATAGACTTAGACAGCTTCTTTGTCTAGTTAAATGAAGTTCGTGCTTCTGAAACTAGTTTGAACATAAACCAGCAGTTTTGTAGAAAGATTGTATATAAACTTCGAGTATCTATTTGTTTTTGCACCGTACTTATAATACTAAAATAATTTAATTATCGCTCATTCTGTGAACAATAATTTAAATAAGCAACAATTGCTTTGAGAGTCTCTCGAAAAAGTAACCTTGGGCAAGGTAAGCCTGACAACAGGTTAATTCTATATGAAAGCAACCCTCGAGCCTTTCATAACGCTGAAAGAGTTTTTAAAATCGGAATCATGGAGGCAGCCATTTTAGTGTGTTTATGACGTCATTTACACACTGCTGAATTCTTGATTAGCAAAACAAGTTTAAAATAGATTAATTTCAAATGTAAAAAATGGTAATTTCTTCCATTATAGCTGGAAAAAGTAGAAGCAAAGAAATACAGTTCAAATACGTATTTAGAAATTCATTAAATCCGCCATTTTTGTGTTGCCATGGAAACAAAATGACCTTCATTTTGATAAAATATTTAAATGCTGATAACTTTATCATTTTTAAGCCGATTTTGAACATCCTTTCACTTCTGTAAGTGAAATGAGAAATCCTAGCAGACAGAGTTAAATAAGAACAACATTGCCTTTCTCTTTAATATTTTCTTATATCTAGAAAAACCACAAGGTTTGATTCGTCGTCAGGATTGTTGGAGAAATTACAGACACGTGCATTATTTTAAGATATTTATCTTACAAAAACACGAGCAAACCGCAATGTTGTGTCCTATAAATGAAGTTATTACTAAACAGTATGCTGTTTAAAATAAAAAATAATGATAAGAAAACTCTTCGTAACAAAGCAAAATAATGGTAAATTCAGTTTGATTGGGCCTGTTCAATGAGACGTAATAAAATATTCAATGTATGCCTAGAAAATAGTTAATTCGCAATGAAACATGGTATTTGTTCAGAATAATCTACCTGTGCCATATATTTGATACTAAAAATCTTTGACTATTGATGAATCACATTATCAGTGATTTGAAATTTGACATTATACTATATACTATTAAAACTGATGACAATTGGACGGTTGCTTTGAACACTTATTAGTCCCCTACTGGTTGAAAACCAGTTTCGGGGACTATAGGAATGCGCTTTTCCGTCCGTCATTCCGTTCGTCCGCAATTTCGCGTCCGGTCCATACTTCTGTCATCCATGAAGGGATTTTAATATAACTGGGCACAAATGTTCCCCATGATGAGACGAGATGTCCTACGCAAAACCCGGACCCCTAGCTTGAATGTCAAGGTCACGATTTGAGGTCAAAGGTCAACAGGTTTTTTCCCTGTCCGGTCCATAACTATGCCATTCATTAAGGGATTTTAATATAACTTGGCATAAATGTACCTCATAATTAGACGATGTATCATGCACAATTTTCAAACCCCTAGCTGTAAGGTCAAGGTCACATTTGGCAGTCAAATGTTAACATGGCATGAACAGGGTCTGTTTCGTGTCCTGTCCATAACTCTGTCATCCATGAAGGAATTTAAAAATTACTTGGCACAAATGTTCCCCATGATGAGACGACATGTCATGTGTAAGTCCCGGACCCCTGGCTCAAAGATCAAGGTCACAATTGGAGGTCAAAGGTCAACAGGGCCTTTTTTCCTGTCCGGTCCAGAACTCTGACATCCACCAAGGGATTTTAATATTACTTGACAAAAATGTTCCCCATGATGAAATGACGTGTTATGCGCAACACCCAGAACCCTAACTTAAAGGTCAAGGTCACACTTGGAGATCAAAGGTTAATGGGACATTTTTCCTGTCCGGTGTATAACTTTGTCATGCAAAACAGGGTTTGAATATTACTTGGCACAAATGTTCACCACTATGAGAGGAAGTGTCTGGTACTTAGGTCGAAGGTCAAGGTCACTCATAGATGCCAAAGGTCAGATACAAGAATGACTTTGTCTGGAACACTTCTTCTTCATGCATGGAGGGATTTTGATGTAACTTGGCATAAATGTTCACTATCATGAGACGGCTTGTTGTGCGCAAGAGCGAAGTCCCTAGGTCTAAGGTCAAGGTCACGCTTAGAGGTCAAATGCCAAATTCAAGAATGACTTTGTCCGGAGCATTTCTTCTTTATGCATGGAGGGATTTTGATGTAACTTGGCACAAATGTTCATCACCATGAGACACTCTTGTTTTTTAGAATTATGTCCCTTTGTTTTACTATAAATTAATAGCTTATATTGTAACTTACTTATTACAGGCCGTAGGGAAGAATCGAGACCAGTTTTCTGTGGTACAACATGCATGTTACATCCAATTTTTAGGTGTATTTTGACCTACCTCTACCTGGTAAAGAGCTTTGTGTGGCCTTATATGGAATGTTTTTTACTATAAATAATGTTACCTTTTTGATAATCGGCCAAAAAATGCTATATGAACAATTATAGAGTTTTATATATACAAAATTTAATCCAAGTCTTTTGTTTATAACATACTGTATATATAGTACAATATTGTTTATACATCATAGACAGATATCAGTTCATTATGTTATACTGTAGAGAAAGGGGGACTTCCAGTAGGGGACTTTGTATTGCATGGCAATACTTCATTCACTTGTTTTTCCTGAATTGTATTTGGTTATGTTATGCAACTGTCACAAAAATGAATAAAAGTATTTACTTACTTAAGTATACATCGCTGCAGCCAATGCAAAGACATTTTTTCACACTATCCCTTAATGCTGCGTTTCCAAAGGAAAAAAGCTACGGCATTTAACTAACTCTTATTCAAAATATGAGCTTTAAATTCAACGAATAAATAACAATCATGCTTAAACGGGCTGACTTGTGGAGAAGATAAAAGAAATATAACGCTTAATATAAGCAACTAACAGAAGAAAGAAAAACAGTATTATCTGTATACCTTGCATCAAAAGAAGACAGAATCACTAATGAAGAACTGAATTTGGAAGATTCAATTATCAAGAGCCTTATCTAAGCGTACGTGTACATCTTTATGCAAAATAACACATCGCACATTTGCTGAGGTAAATATTCAGATGTAATATTTGGTATCATATCAACATTTTGTAAAATTATTCTCCAGTGTAAATTCCAAAATGTCCAGAAAATTGGATATGTCAGTGTTACAAGTAATACTTGTCATCAAGCTTTCATTATAAACGTGCAGATGATGTTCACGCTTATACAATTGGGTTGTCTAGACCTAATATCAAGAAGAGAAAAAGTAATGTTTTAAGTAAGAGCAAAATTGTCAACAACAGCAACTTTGGCAAGTGTCGATAATACCTTTATGGAAATTTAACAGAAAAACATCACATACAAAGAACAATGACATGAACATACATGACATATTATGTAGAGGTAATATGTTTACTATATCTGCACACATCAATAGAACATATTTATAGTAGCACGGCAAAGAAATATATACCATGAAACAGTTTGCATATCATACAGTAATAAGAACATTTAATATAATCAGTGATAAATGATACAGATATTCAAACGAAATATCAAACTTATTTTACCGACAAAATGCGGGTGCCATTCTATAAAAGCAACAGTTCAACACGTAACACGCACTCCAGAAACCTACCTACCATCACGCGTTACGACAGCTTAATAACCGACAAAATCTGAATTCACGTAGACTACCATTGAATCTGAATGATGTACAATGAATAGTGGTAAAACATCTCAAAGAAAAGTATATTGTCTGACAGAAAGGATGCTTCATATTAATTTTCAACATTAATTACTTTCCTTTCAAATAAAATTATCTTGATCCTCAGACTTACACACATCTCTTTACATAAACCTCACAGTGGCAGATTTTAAGCAGACACCTTTTACTTTTTTTCTTCCAAAACAGTTATAACTTGAATTGTTTATTTCAAATTGAAGCCATTATTAACGTGTAGCTGTCACTCAACACAGTTACTGTTGCTGTATTCCTTTATTTCTTCTTGGCTGTTTACAAACTAATTTGTTGTATATCGCATATTGATGATTACATTATCCGCAGCTTTCAAAGAAGAATGATCTTAATTCATTTTTACAATAATTTTGAAAATATTTGTTTATACATATTTTTTGTGTGTGTAGATTTTTAAGCGACATTTATTTCTAATAGTAGAAGGCACTGTACATTCTCGTATGAACATTATTATATCAGACTCTTGACCACATTTTGGTAAATCATCAAGAGTCCTTCCGAGGCCGGCTTGCTTGGGTTAGTGACCTGTGTTTCAAAATCGGTGGACGTATCTACGTATCCACCAATATTCTCGCACCCGATCTGTTAATAAATCAGCAGATGGGCAAAGACGTTTCATTTCCATAACAACTAAAGCACAGATGAATCTGTTATAATTTTGCTGGTTGGAGTTCAATGATTCCCAATAATCTGAGAGAACTGTATGCAAAAACTAAGTATCATGTTGTTGTCGTTAAAAATCGTTCCGTATTTGCACTCAGTGTTGTAACTACTTCTGGTCCTTAGGGATCATGATATTCATCCGATAATGTTTTATAAAGCTCTGCCGAAGATTACGCGGCGTGTTTTTATTTCATAACAACTTTAATATTTTGTTTTTGACTCGATTAAGAATAGGGGCCTATGTTCATACTTTGTTAGCTTGAAGAACGTTAGCTTCTAGGACAAGTAAGAGCAAAAACAGCACAGATCACCGCACTCGTTCTCTTCTTTTTCACTCACTAATAGGCATTCTTGAAATTTAGCAAATTTGAAAAGCGGGGTTACTTTATTAAACACAAAATATCCACTTAATATTATAAGGATTCCAAGTTTTTCATTTTACTAAAATACACGGTGATATCAATATTACATTAACATCGACGTCACTAACAAAGCACTATACTTTTTCATATTGACATATTAAGTAGCCCCAGTAACATTTTTTTTTTCAGTTGGAACGCACATTTAAATCTACAAAAATATCTACATTTAAGGTTCTAAAAATAATTTGCTTTTTCAATGGCACATGGCACAAAAATATGTTTCAAAATGGAATGAAAACGTTGGGTCACCATGCATCTAAGAGATTTATTTTGAAACAACCTGTAAAAACAGATGTATTTTGATATCTTCAGTTCCCTTTGTTTTGAATGATATTTTCTAGATAATAAAATGTACTATGTTGAAAAAGGTAACGTGTAGCTTATTATTATATATATCAGTTAAAAAATATCAGAAATATAAATTTTCTACTTAAATAGATACTTGAAATTGACGACCCGTACCCCATTATTTAACTCACATCAGATAAAGGCAAATTGCGGCCAGTAAAATAGGATTTTTTTCTCTCGCAGCAAGTAGAAACAGAATTGTTAAACGATACACTATTGGCCATATTTTGATGATTCAGCATTTACTTTCGTTATGAAGTTTGTTTGGAAAAAATATTCAAAGAGTCATTTCTGGGTGATATCCTGGAAAACTCGCCCGTACATCCTAAATCGAGTCTACAATTAGAGTGCTTGCTTGCTTTCTACATGTATACTTCTTACATATCTTCTTATATGTTAAATTACTCACAGTGAATAAAATGCGATTACTGCGCTTGAGTGAATAGTATTCATATAGTACTGATGTGATCATTTCATGTGATCAGAAATTAACAAAATATCTAAAGTAACAATGTTGCTGTTGGTGTAAATTAAGGAGGTGTACACATTTGATATACCACTAGAAAAAACTACAGTCACATTCTGGTAAACCATTTGTTACCCTTAGCTTACTGATTATATAATACGTAGATTTCCATTCGCGTTATTAACATCGTCATCAAATGCACATCAATATATGAAATTATTTTAAAAAGCCTGAGAGGTAGGTGTGTAGATTCTTTCGAATAAATCACTGCATGATCATCTGAAAACCATTAATTTCCACTTTAGTAAATAATAAGCTGTCATGCGAGCTAGATATTCATGGTATCCTGATCGCTTAACTTTTACAGAACAGCTGTTTTAAAGTTAGAAATGAACATTAATACATTTTATCGAAATAACTATATAATTCTGAGATAATGAAATATTCTTCCGAGATGCATTTATTGCACCTGTGCAGGCCTACAATTGTCTGATAATATGTGTGTTTTAAATCTCCTGAAGCATGGTGTAAAATAATAACGTTTTGTTAAACCAACTGTCTCGTCTGTATCCATAAAAATTGTCACAATTTGTTTAAATATGCTTATTATAGTCTTAAACAAAATGTAAATGTGATTTCCTTCATGTTTTCCCTTAATGTAACCTCTAAAATTAAAGACAGACAATTAAATTTACGTACGTAAACTTTGATCAAATAATCACCACAAACTTAATAATCTCAAACAATAACTTATTCTCAGGGTTATGTGATGCAATTGTGGCGGCAAATAAATGTACAGATTAAATTGTACTTCATTTTGCTTCTCAAATTTGCAGTAAACAGAACGTTAGGGATCGGTGTTGCAGATATTTGAAAAAATATTATGATTGTGACCCCCTGTTTTTGCTTCCGTAAGGACATGTCAGATATGAAATTTCCATGACACTTTTCCGTTGCACTGGGGTAACATGGGTACTAATCCTAGGTCTAAGGTTTGTTCAAATATTGTTGACGGCTAAGACATTTTATCCCCTTTAGTGACCCACATCTTGATGTAGTCATTCGGAAAATGATCAGCCTTGTTCTGTCACTTTAGAAATCAAAAATATAGATTTGAATATTTTCTAATAACATAAACATAGAAATATGTTCAAAAATGATAGAGAGTTCATTTGAACTATATTTATGAAGGTTTACAATGAATTAGTGTTTGAAATTATTTTTGTTCAATGGCATTGCAGTACTTTTCAAATTTTCGGGAAATTAATTTTAGTAAATCAGCATTAACTTTCTGCGCCGCTCGTAGCTAATTAAACTTGGTAAATACACACTAATAAACAACTAACCTATACATAAAGTTTTAGCGTACATTTTTGTTTTATGTTACACTTTTGCTAATTAAAAGCTATACTGCGTTGCTGCAGTCATTGATAATAAATCGCAGACCCTGCGAATGTTGAATTGTAAGATACATGACCGAAGTCGAGTCGGTTTCTGAATTTTATGTGAATATTTTTTGGATTTAATTTAAAGTCAGGTATAATTCAAAACCCTGTCGGTATTTTTAGAATTTTAAGAAATTTAAAACAAGTTAATATTAGAGAACTTTTTTAAAAATATCGCAACGGGATTATCGCTTGTGGAATAATTCCAAGTGGGCGTCGCCCGAGTGCATCATTCACCCGGTATTAAAAATCTGAAGTGTTGAGATATGCTCAATCAGGTTTCCTATATGGATTTCTAAAATTATGTCTTTTATTTAAAAAAATAGATGAAAAGGGAACCCATATTTCATGGCACATGTATGGATTTTAGGCTTTAAAAAAAAATCATTGTTTGTGTTCCGATGGTTTTATACCCTCGGGCTGCGCAATGTGATTTTTTCCTTGCATTGACCGCCAAACAATGATTTATTAGCGACAAATCCTATATCAGTTTTAATTTTTTTTTAAAAAAAGTTTTTTCACTCGAAATTGTACTTATGGCTGCGCAGTCGTTTAAAAAAAGCGCTGTATGATACAGCTTTGACAAGAAGTAAGGACTATGCCCCGATTTAAAAAAAAAAATTTTAAGCGTTACGTTCATTGGTAAACAGTTTATTTCTTTCTTGTTCTTTTTTGATCCCCTCCCCAAAAGGGTTTTTTTATTTTATCGGTATTAATGGGTAGCCGGGGAAGCTGTTTCCGGTCAGCGGTAATCAATTGGGCCCCGCTTTTAAATTTTTGAAATGCGATGTCTGATAAAATCCTTTTTACTTTTTTAAAAATTTTTATTCGTTTTAAAAAGGGGATTTAAAATTGAAAGTCCGTTTGTTTTTAGAAAGCGGATATTCGACGAGCGAAAAAAAATATTTCCTTTTTATTGGGTTTTTTAAAAATTTAATTTGAACAATCAGCACACAGTTTAAAAACGTTTTTTGGTTATATTTTTTTCTGAAAAAAAACCCTATGATACTGTTGTGTAAAATTTTACTCAATATTAAATTTTTCAGCGAAAATCATTGATTGGTTATTTGTCTTTTTTGAAACAGTATAGTTACTGTTGTCGCTATAAATTTTGCTAGCTTCCTTTTAAGCTACAACAGGCTTCTATGTTTTTCGTGATTGTATAAAAAGACCCCCGAAGACTGATTTTATTATAAATTTTTGCCCCCTTGTTGCCAATGCGAAAAACCCTAATACGTTTCCCAAGAGATCATTTTTTAAAGCATTTAAATTTCGGGTTTAATTGTACAAAATAAAAAAGTGATTGTTTTCAACTGACATATTGCATTCACTTAGTCTTTTTAGCCGTAAAAATCTTTTTCGGAATGCAAAAACGTCTGAAAGTAGGGGAGATAACTTTGACTGCACGAGGGTTTTGTATGATTACCTTTCAGATTTTTGGGTTTAAAATGTTTTTGTTAATTTCACAAATCAATGATATTAAGAAATTTTCACTAGATAAAGTTATTACCATTTAAGTCTATTGTCCCCCTTTAGGCAACAAGTAATATATATGTGTAAAAACCCTTTTTAGACTTTTTTAAAACTGGAAAATATAGCAGTGGCGTTTTTTCAAATTTATGAAAATTTAGGTTTGGGCAGGGTGGGGGTACGCAACTGAGACAATTTTTAAGTTGTTGTGGGATTTGTATTTTGGTTAACTTTTTTGTTCAGTTTAATTTTTTGTTTTTTTGTAAATAAAAAAGGATATTTTTGTTTTTTTTTTTGAAAATAATAGCATTTTCACAAAACAAAGGTTATGTTTTATGTAGGGTAGTCAAATTTTAGCGCCCTCGAAGTTTTTTCGATTCCTTAATTCCCACTGCCTAACTAGTACCATAGCAAATCCTTTGCCAAGTTTCCCCTTGAAACTGTTGTAATGTGTGAGGGAAGGGATTGCCGTGTAGGGAAAAAAAATTCGCTAAAGTCAAAACTTTTGTTATAAAAAGACAAAATTATAATTTTACTACTTTCTCAGTAAAAAAATTTAAATGATAAACCCTTTTTTTCTCCTATCCTGCATACTCGATTATTGGGACGTAACACGACTTCTCACCCGTCGGGATTGATAAAATTTGGAAATTTTTTTTTTTTTTTTCTGAAAAAGTTAAAAAAATTTTAAAGTTTAAAGTCTTTGGGCTTCAGCTTTGTTTTCTAAACCCGGATTAGTTACGGGTTTGTACAGTGATTACATTAAGCTTTTTTATTTACATGTTTTACATTCGAATTTACCCAGTATCAAGCGCTTTTGAATGCAGTTGGTGTTTTCTTTCCCGAACAAATTTATATAGGAAAAGAAAAATTTCAATAAAAAAATTTAAACTACATGGTTGTAATATAATTTTTTGGGCCTGGTTTGCGTCTGATTTAAAAACAGTATTAATTGATTTGAAATTTAAACTGTCTAGCGTGCTTCTGTTATAAAGGGTTTTTTTTTCTGTAGACGCTTTTATGTAAAAAATTGAAAAAAAACAGACACACCCCTTTAAAAAAACGTGTTCTCTTCCCTTTCTGTAAGGCGTGAAGTATTGAAAAAAATATAGAAAAACTTTAGTTATTATTTAGACAGAATAATTTTAAAAGAATGCTTCGCTTGAATTTTAAATATAATTATTTCATAAACCCCCAGTTATTTTTGTTGTGTTTGTTTCCTTTTACTAGTATACACCATTAAATTACAGAAAAATTTTTGAAAGAGAAATATATTGAAATTTAAACTAAAAACCTTCTTGGTTTTGAATTTTTTTTGTAAATCTCAAAAAACGTTTAACCCTCGATAGCCTAGTGGTACAGCTCCGCTCGAGTGCGGGGGGTGTTTGTTCGATTCCCGGCCGCGTTACAAGACGTAAAAAAATGGTACAGTAGTCCCTTGTTTGGCGCTCAGCTTTGAAAGGAAACCGGCTTCCCTTTCCCCCCTATGGCGTGGATTCATCAGGAATGATGTGCGAGAGTGATTAAAAAATTTTGTAAATTTTTGCTTCAAAATCGACCTAAAATAAGTTATGTAAAATTAAAACTGAAAAAAAAGTTCAAGGGGCAGCGTTTTATCAGTATTTGTTTTTCGGGACCCTTCCCCTGTTTAAATGTTTAAAGCACTTGCCCATTTTCAATTTGGACGTCCTTAACTTTTTAAAGGGGTGATACCAAAACGATATGATAAAATGGGAAACAGGAAGCCATGATAACGAAAGGAATGCAGTTGTTTTGGTCTGCATGGTCGCAAGGCAAAATTTATTTGCCACTTGCGGCAAAGGGTTAAAGGGGCATGCTGTAGGAAAAGGTTTTTCGCAATCAACCTTTACGGAAAACCCGACACAGGTTATATGTCATGTATATGTCGTTTGCTTTCAGTATCAAAACCGAACGGAGGGAAATTTTTTAAATCAGACAAGTTAAAATTTTATGTTTTTTTACAGAAACAAAGATAGTATATCAATCGACTTAAATTTAAACGTTTTACACTGGTAAGGTATAAACGTTTTATATGATCTGGAGTTCATTTTACGTGGGCGTCGCCGAGTGCTCATCATTCTAGCTTTGAAATGTTCTAGTTGGTTTGGGGTTATCAAGAAAATAATTCTAAATAAGGGTATCAATATTCTCAAAATAGTCCTCTTATTATTAAATTTTATCAGTTATAAGTTGATTAAAAAGTATTTAGAGATTTTTTTGTGCATTTAGTGAGATAGTACCTAAGTTTTTCAAATCATATTTTTTGAATTTAAAAAAGCTTTGAAATAAGAGAAATGTCCATATATTTCTCAAAAAAAGAAATATAGACAATTTTTTTTAAACCCAGAAGTGCGAGTTATGAGATTTATTTTTTATGATAACAAAAAATTTTGTGATAAAGGGAAAAAGAATCTTCTTGAACGGGAGAGCAAAAACCAAAGGGACTAATTAGTCAATATTTTCAATTTGGGGCATTTGTTAACATTTAACTTTGATCGGGGGTTGCTAAATATGACCCATGTACTGTGTGCTAAAATTTAAAACTCTAAAACAGTCTTTTAAAACAGCAAACTATGCTTTGAGTCTAAATATTTAAGCTCTAATGGGACTCGAACCAGGCCCTCTCACCAAAGGGCGGGGCACTTACATTCCTATAACGCGTAGTATGATGCAGTTTAATTGCTGGATTACATTGGTGAACGGGAAAACAATAATTCGGTAAAACTCGGATTATCGGCGTATTCGCTTTTTTACCTAACGGCAATTTTTGTGTAAGAAAAAATTTTAATTAATGCTGCCAAGTTTTAATTGGTCAAATATGCCCAAATTTCTCTGCGTGTTGTTAGATATTGAAATTATAACTGGCAGTACAGTGAAATATACTTAAAATATGAATCTTTTATATTTGCCTTTTTGCAGCTGCCGAAAGGCAAGACGATGAGATTTGTCCAAATATAAAGTAATTATTTTACAGTTTTGCGCCGCTGTACAATTAAACTTGGTAAATACACAGTTACAAAACCCTATAATACGTTTTGCGACATTTTGGGGTTTTAGATTCACTGTCAAAAAAGTATTATGCGTGATCGCAGTCATTGATTCATTCCAAAGGTGTTGAATAAAACAGAGTCCTTTTTGTTTACGATTTTTATCGTAAGTTGCATTGTAAAAAATCGGTATAGTTAGAAAATATTAAAGAAATTAAACTTAGGATATATATTACATTAACCATATATCTAGCAAATATCCAAAACGGAAACGCGGGATATTGGGGTCCCCCTGAAGTTCCCCAAAAATCTGAATTTTGGGTTTAATCCGCCCTAAAGGGCACTAAAATTGTCTTTTCCTTAAACAAGTAATGAAATAGGGACACTATTTCATGAATGTTGGCTAGTACATGCTCTAATAAATCATTGTGTGTTAGGGTTTAACAATCACGGGAGTGAAAATAATTTTCGCATCGGATACAGTAAAAGCGATTATACAATATATTATTTCTTCAAAAAACGAATGAAAAAATTTCTCGTCGGAAATTGTTTATGGTGCCTGAAATTATAATGTATATTAGCATTTGAAAAATAACCTATATGATTTAACGAATTAAAGGTTACGAGAAAAATCAGAACTTTCTCAGTATTTACCAAATTTTTTCTTTTAATCTTAAATGGTACCCAAAGCTGTTTTATCGGAACAACGTGGCGTGAAAATTTAAAATGGATGTTAAGATAAATCTATTTACTTTAATATAATGCTATTTTTTAAAAATGGCATTTACTTTTAAACCGCATTTTTTAAATGTGGATATAGACTTAAAAATACTCTAACTATATTGTCTTTTAAAATTAATTTGAACAATGAGTCACGGTTAAACGTGTTGCGTTCAATATTTTTTCTGCTAAAAAAAAGCGTGTACTTATTTTATTTTACGATTTGATTGGTTATTGGTCGAAACAATATAGCTTACGTGTTTTAACTGCTATCAACTGGTCTATTACATGCTACAACATAATTCACATCGGGATGAGACCTCCGGGTGAAAATTATTACGCCCGTCTGCATATGCGCCCCTATCGTTCCAAAATATTTTTGCTTACCAAAACAAATAGTTTGATATAAATGATATGATTCATTAATTAAAACCAAAACCCCATCAATTTAAATAAACTAACATTGTCCCGGGTTCCTTGATGTTACCTTCATAAATTATTTGGTTGAAAATAAAAACATTTTAAGTTTTACTCTACTCAAAGTTATTATATTTATCTATTTCCGCTTACTAACACTAAAATATGATATAACCTTTTAGAATATTTCAAACGACATGATACAACTGTTTTTTTGAAAATTTGGTTAACGTGCGGGTGGAGGAAACGCAAGAGACATGTTTAACGTTTTTTGATTGATATTTTCTTTATTCGTGTTGTAAACAGGTTTGCATCTTTGAATGCATTTGTAATATCAACAGAAAATTCGATTAAAAAATATATGTACATTTTCACAAAAAAATGTCAACTTGTGTTGGTGCTCCAAAATTTTGCTGACAGAATGACGATCCTTATTGCCACTCCCACTAACCTGTACGCCAAGATCAACTTGAATGTGTAAAGTGGAGAAGGCCCCCTGTAAGGAAATAATCGCCTGATTCTAAAATTATTGTTAAAAAAACAAATATAATTTTTACATTCGTTTAAATTTAACACTTTTATCGAAAACATCCTGCCATACTTGATTATTTGGTGAATGTTCCCCAGTATGACTATGACTATTAATCTATTTTTCAAAAGTTAAGAAAATATTTAGTTAAATCGTTTGTTGAAAAAGTTGTTTTCAAACTCGGTTTATTAAAATTGTGTAACATAAGCTATTTAGTTTACAGATTTACAGATTTTGATTTATATACCAACGCGCTGAGCGTTGCGCTCCCGACAACTGTTAAGGGCTGACTTCAAAAATGATTTGCCCCTCATGGGGGGTTAACATTTAAACCTTGGGCCTCGTTGAATTTGCATTTGTGAGGTAAGTATTACAGCTGGCTTCTGAAAGGTAGGGGTTCTTTTCATGATGACGCTCATGATAAATAATTTGCACGACGGGACACCTTATGTGTCTTCCTTCTTACGAGCAAAGACTGGAAAAATACGAACATTTTTTTGACCTATAAGTATGTTCAGACTGAGTCAACATTAACCGTTACTTTAGTGTCTTCTCCTTTCACCCTATACACCCCCCATCTACAGTCCCCTTCAAAAAAAATATATTAATAAACGGCAACCTTAATGATAATTTTAGTTCCATAATCGGTCCTAAACACAACACTTTTTCCCCGTCATCAAATATGTAAAAATAGTACAGTGTTCTTTTCGCTCACTGAAAGGAATCTCTTCTCAACCTCGTAATTTCCCGTACCAGAGTTTAATAAAATTTAATTTGAAACACCAATTAACTTATTATAAACTAAATTGTACAGAATTTTCCGCTTTTTTTAATTTGTTATAAACCTTACCCTGCTAAATTTTAAATGGACTGGTCCATCTTAAATTTGGACAGTTACCATTAACGTTTCAAAGGGGTGCTACAGAAATACTGACTGAATAGCGAACTGCAGATACGTGGGATATGCATTTGGGATACATAAAATCGCAGGTCGTAAGCAAAACGCTATTGCAGGCTAGTAAAGCTCTGTTATGCAGCTTATTTGCATCAATGTAAACCAACCATGATAAGTACTGAGATGATGATTTTATTTAGTATAAGTAACATGCAAATATTCGCGAGTTTAATTTATATTCATTTACAAAACAAAGAAAAATATGAATACGAAAAATAATCTTTTACCTTAAATAACTGTTAGATTATAATTTATAAAAGTTTATCAAAACGTAAAATGGTATTGGTACTGATTATCAATTGAAATATTCAAATAATGGTACAATTTAGCAAAAATGGGGTTTTATAGGTAATAATTCATATAATTTGTCATTATATTTTAAATTTTTTGTGAAAACGTGAAATCTAGAAATATCAAAATCAAATGAGGCCTTAAAGTCTTGGGAAATTTTTAAAAAATCCGCTTAAAACCACTGGTATTCGTCTTAAGTATGAATTGCCTTTAATAAAATTTTGAAATCGTAAATATCTAGAAAATCAGTGCAATTTTACGACTCATGATTGCAAAAATTTCCACAAAAACCCGATGTATTAAAATATGCTGTCTCAAAGAAACGTGAAAATCATTTATCGTCAAGTTTTAACTGTCCTGTATTTACACTTAGCTTTAATAAAATTCCCTTTAGAAAATTACAGAAAATTATGTATAATTTTACCACTTTACTTCTTGTTTTGAAAACCATGTTATAAAAATTGACACTTGACGTAATTAGGATCTTGAATGACATGGAAATTGTTATACCAATCTACTCTTTTTTTAATATGCCATTTACTTAAACTTATTACCAAATTGAGCAGTGATTAAGGATTAATATGATTGTCTTGAATAAAACAATACTAGAATAGCAGTCACACTGCAGTTCAAGGGTTTTTGTTTAGAAGTACTGAAAAACATTTTTTGTGATTACATATGTAATCAAATAATTTATGGTTTGTTTAATTATTTCACTCTTATGAGCCAATATTTAGAGCACTAAATTTTCCCCCGGCTTCATCACTTAATATCCTTTTTGTAAAATTTTTTTTAATTAACAATACATCTAAATCAAATTTCTTTTTAGTTTCTTTGGTCTATAAATAAAAACATTTGTTTTATATATTAAATTACCTTTTTAGACCAGAAAAAATGATATGACTTTAGTAAATGCTTACTTTAAAGTAACCCCTGAAGCAAACGCTCAGCTTTCTGAAATAGCTATTCTTTGAATGGTTGTTTCTATAGGAAGCCTATTCAAAGATTCGGTTATATGAAAATTTACTAAGGAACTTTGTGTTGTGTGTTCAGTGCTGGAGCAAAAGATATGCTTTTGGGTGTAAGCAAGATAAAGAAGTGAAAAGCAATGTCGCTAAAGAGATAATCAACTATCGCAAAAAAAATACTCGTAATGGTTTAAACTCGCGTTTGTTTCAACTATTATATCGTAAAAAATATCCATTTTTTAAGTTTCGAATGTCGGATATACCATAATTTCAATTCCCCAGTAGGGGTTTAAAAATTTAGAAATAAATGTAAATGTTAATCTTTTCGTTTTGGTTCTTTTTTACTTTAGATATTTTTTTTGTTAATTTTTGTGTGGTTTCCCTATTAAACACTGCCCTAATTGTTATTGGGTAGGATGTTTGGAACTACATTCTCAGTGAATTCACGTTGTCTCTTCTAAGATCAATAAAACCCCATGGTATAATGGGCGGTGAATTAACTTTCCCCCCCCCCCCCGAAAAAAAAGAATAGTTACCTCACCCTTATGATAATTGCTCCAGAATTGTCCAAAAAACCATCTAAAATACACAAAAGTAGAAAGTTTGCTTTTTTATCCATTGAAGCAATCAAACAAATGAATACATCTTATCTGGAACAAAATTTACGTTGATATTCACATACAGATTTTCTGTTTTTGCTTTTAAATTAATCCTTCTCAGAAAAATTTCTAAAATGGATTTCCCGTTTTAATTTGGGCAAACGAAAGGTTTTCAAAAATATGATATATGAGCTGTTTGATTTCATAATCGAATTGTAGCAAAAGCATCGCAAGGCCATATGTCTTTATTAATTTGCCAACCTTAAAAATAAATGTATATATTTTGAAAATGTATTCCCAAAGAAGCACAAAACTAAACAAATTACAAAGAAAAGTTTTTAAAATTATGACTTTAATAATTATAAAATGTTATAAAACGTAAATGTTTTAAAACATGAAATAATTAGGCTTAAAAATTACAACTACGTAAAATTTAAAGATAATATTGTATCAGAGTAATAAATTAATTTCTATGACTATATAAGCTTTTTAAAACGGGAATGCGTTTATTATAAAAGGTTCAATTTTGTGTATAGTCTTTTCATTGGTTCCTGCATATTTATTTAAAAAAATGGCAACGTTAAATGTCTGGTTCAAATTCAGGTTGATGACTATTAAAACGCATGTGTGCAATCAGAAACATAGTCGTGAAGTCCATATTGGAAGTTTTAGACTGCTTGCACAGGAGTTAAGCTAATCTAGTATCGCTATAGGATTGTCACTTTCACTGTATTCAAACCATGTGTCAATAAACAGTTTTGCCGAGTATCCATCTGGCTCGAAGAACGCAGAATATTTTAAATTTCTCAACGATATCCACAATTACAGCAAGATATAATGAAGCATAACCTTAGAATAGCATCAGAACTTGTCCAGCGGACACAAAGAACATGTCAGTTCAGTTTCTTTAATAAACAGTATAGACATTCATTAAATCAAATCAATGTTCATTTCAAATGAGATTTGAAGTATTATATTTAATATAGACATGAAAAAATGTCCTAATATTTTTATCCAGAAAGTATCCTTTGTGCATTTTATACTGATAAACACATATTTTAAAGGAATAACTCGTGATACATAAGCGAGGCGGTAACTGTAGATAATAATTAAGGCGAAAGTTACAAACAACAGTATTCTCTCACTACGTTTTGGCATCATTCTGAATGCGTCATCGTGTTTTGCACTAGAGCTTGGCGTTACAATTCCATATGTTTTGTCTTTACTTTTAATATTAAGCAGTAAGAGATATTTCGTTTTATGTTAATTACACCTTTCAATATTGAAGATATTCTACAAATTTTGAAAAATGTATTGCTACAGGATATACTTCAGGTAACACTGCCTGTCAGTAATAAAGATCTTCTTGGTTTCAAGTATTTCCTTGTGAAAGTGACTCCAATGGACTAGGTGTGTTAAAGTCACAATTAAAGTATAGGGACATCAGTTTTGAGCTTATCATATTAAACCGTATTATTCGTAAATAGTCAATATCGTCAATATTGTAAGAAAAATAGTATATAATTATGTCAAACTTAAAAATGAAACTGAAAATGTTTTATAATAAGTATAATGATTTATACGAATGGTTGAGGCCCCTCTCTAAACGTTAGTTCCGAATAAAACAAGATAGAAAATTTTTAGTGTATTAAATTTATTTTCAGTACGTTAGTTATTGAAATAATGTTGTGGTGATAATAATTTAATTGTAAAACCCTGTTTTATGTTACTTAGTAACGGATTGGGGAAAAAACACATTATTTTCTTACCCGGATTCCTCCCCGCGGGGTTAAAGGATTAAAATTTGGGTCTGATAGCATATTAAAGCAATTTAAATGAACAATTTGTTATAACAAGGTTTAACAAATTCTATTCCTTCCCGGATCATTCACGGATGTCCGGATTCTTGCTCGAAATCTTTGGATTAAACGAATTATAAAATACAAGGGTTAATGGGTTTGGACAATGATTCACTTAAAACTCGGATTCGGGGTGATTTTTCAGATGGGTACTTTACTCATCCGGGGGTTTAAACAAATAAAAAAAAAACACATTTAATTTACCATGGGGTTTGAATCGAAGTATTTACCATTAAAAACCCGATTCGGGGTGCAGAGTATTCATCAGGGGCTTTTAAAAAACAAAAAGTAAAAAAAAAACCCTTACCCGATCCCCTTTAAGGGTGCAAGAGGTAACTTGTCGGGGGGGCATAGATAAAAAATATAAAAAAAGTATTAACGTGTTGAACAATTATTTCTTTGCCCGATCCGGGGGTGCCAGAGTACTCGTCGGAGTGTTATAAAGAATTAACTATACACATTAACAGGTTGAACAAATATTTCCTTCCCGATCCGCGCGGTGCCAGAGTACTCGTCTGGCATAATATAAAATTATAAATCTAAGGTCCATCGCGAAACTGGTCAACATATGTATAAAGCAAGTACAGTTATTGAATTAGTTTCCCAGTGAGAACTCGCATTGCCCCTACTAGCACATAATGTATTGATGTTAAACAGACTTGTACACTGCCTTCTTGGGTATTGGTGTATATTGGCATTTTTTGTAAGTTCATTAACCGGGTTCAAAAGATACAACAGTGAAAACAGAGCAACTTGTCTCATTATAATATTAAGCATGAACAGGGAACTCATTCGTGATATATCAGTGGCGTAAACAAAACAACATGTGAGCTCCTGGAAATAGCTGAAATCCGCCTGATTTCAGGTGAAGAAAGTTTGTTTAATCGTAGGATAGATATAAACACAATACTACTTTACTACAGCTTCATTTCAATATTCAAGTTTAATATTTTAACTATTATATCGAGTAAAACTACACTTATGTCGTATCTTTTTATGTTTGTATGATGCTCCACTTTTAAAGCAGTAATATTGAAGAAAGTCCAAGGATAAGTTCCATGCAAATCAGATTATCTTATCACATTAATAGTTATTATGTAATTAATTCGTACACTGAAGAATGCTCAACGTATTATACCGCTAAAATAAAATCAGTTCAAGAGATAATTTATCTAATACCAAACATTTTGCGATTCAAGATTTCTTTGTATGCCAAGATATACCGCATATCTCTCCCCTGAAACAACAGATGATGTAATACAACTAGTAAATTCAATACATTCATGGAACCACATTACATAAAGAACACTTTCTTATTTATATGAAAGATATTTCCCTGCTTGTATATATTTCAATAAAACGGGTCATAGAGCTGACTTAAATAAATGACTACATGCAGGCTACACAAAAGTTTACCAAACATGAATTATAAGTTCCAATATGATATATCTACAGTTAGGAGTTTGTAAGTGGCAGTTTCATATTTTTTATTACGGAAAGAAGTTATGGCGAGCCAGATCCTAGAAGCGTTGAGAGGCCTGCCTTCTCACAAAAAAGTATATCTCGAATGGTGTTACCTGGCGTACATTTCCTTCCACAGTGTCATCTTTAAAATTTGCAAACTTTAAAAAAAGTTTTTAATTTGCCCCCAATGTTTTCGAGTGCACTCCCTTTCCTTACTCTCTGAAACTGCCATTGTTTGCTCCCTTTTTAGGTGGATTTGACTAAATACCATTTTAAGTTGTTTATAATAAAACGCTGACTATATACGACATTTTTATAGGCTACAGCATATAATAAGAACCAAGTTTGATCTTAGAGTGTGGTGTAATGCTTATGAATGTTTACTCGCTATTTTTTTTTAAAAAAAAATTCTTATTGGATTATGAGGCTTTATAATATTTCTTTTAGTTCCGCTTATGTTGGTGCTTATGGTGATGAGGGGTGTTTAACATTTCATTGCATCTCATGAACATACCCAGTTAGACCGAATCTGCTTTTATTTTGCTTTTTCGGCGAACGCCGTCTAAGAACGAATTCGTTACCTATGCCACGTGACTTCAGTTTGCAAATCAAACTACTTGATAACGCATTATAGATAATTTATCAAAATGGAAGATTTATGCAACACTCTGCCTAATTGGACGAGAGTGTCAATTTCTTTCACTCTGTTGATTGTGCTACGCTGAGTGAAATGTAGACAAAGCGTTTATCCTAAACGACGCTGTTCACAGTTTTAAAGCTAACTTTGGCTCAGTATATTTAGCAAGAATATTGATATATCTCAAAATGATAAGTAAGTTTAATAAATATGATAAAAACCTGTTCAAATACCAACATATATCAAATTAAAGAAAGAGCTGAATACGGCCTGCGTATCACATGAACAAGGGTATGATAAGAGCCTTTTATGTAGAGAAGTGCTTTTTAAAAGATTTTCCTTGTTACAATTGTCGTCTGTATACGAAAAGGTTCCTTGCTTTTGTGACTTATTCAGATTGCATATTATTATAATAAAATGAGTACTTGTTTGCTTTGATATATTTGTTATAAATTATTTAACTGATTTATTATATATGAATATTTTTCTTTAGTATGGTATGCAAATATTGAACTCAGTTGAAATCTGTTTTATTATGTATTCTGTTTATTCTATATAATGACTGAATCTCATTACACTGAATGAAGGTACGACAAATTTGACCCCTTTTAGGGGCTGCTTGAGCTAAAACTAGAAATGCCTTTATACAGCGTCTCATGAACAGCTTGGCGGATCTTTGTCATACTTGGTCTGGAGCATCATTATAAGGTCCTCTTCCAAATTTATTTATATAGGATCTTGGGCCCTATTAGGGACCACTATAGCTAGAAGTAAATATGCCTTTCTTCGCATTAACCACTAAAATGTAATGGATTTTTTTATCAAACTCGATGTGTAACAATATCGTAAGGTCTCCTGCTATTTTGTTACAAATGGGGATAGGGACCAATTTAGCTAAAAATATAAACACGTTTAATGACCTTTTCTCATGAACCACTTCATGAATATTCATCAAACTACTGCTGTAATTATTCGTCTAAGGATAAACGAAACAAAATTGCGACCCGACGAAACCTTTGCGAAAAATTAAAAGAGAACCATTTAAATTGTTAAAGTGCGGTATTTAGTTTTGCAATTTGAAAAATGTTAGATGAAAGATGAATGTTAGAGGAAAAATTCATAAACTTCTTTCCTTATTACAATTCGCCGACCATCATTTTTAAAGATATTTCTTGTAAATTATTGTGTTTGTGTGTGTGTGTGTGTGTGTGTGTGTGTGTGGGTGTGTGTGTGTGTGTGTGTGTGTTCCTATGCATACTGTTGCAGATTGTATTCACTCACTACCTGATGTATGTGCTAGCGTTCAATTCTGATTATTTGTATGATATTGTTTCCACTTTATAAAATCTTAATTTAGCTTAAGATGAATGTCTGTTTGAGAAATAATAAAGAGACAGTAAATCAAAATATTTCATGCCATGATAAAACTATTCAGTCGTGCGTCAATATAAATAAATCCGAGCATCCAGCCGGCTAGAAAGAAATAAAATGAGCCGCACCATGAGAAAACCAACAAAGTTCATTTGCGACCAGCATGGATCCAGACCAGCCAGCGCATCCGCGCAGTCTGGTCAGGATCCATGCTGTTCGCTAACGGTTTCTCTAATTGCAATAGGCTTTGAAAGCGAATGGAATCCTGACGAGACTGCGCGGATGCGCAGGCTGGTCTGGATCCATGCTGGTCGCAAATGCACTATGTTGGTTTTCTCATGGTGCGGCTCAAATAGTTTTAAAATTTCAATGATAACCACACACGCAGCAAGATGAAATTAGGATGATATTTTAGTAGAACATTACCAGATCTTGTGCAATAGATACAAAGCAGATGTCAATTTCTAGACGCTTTTCTTCAAATAAAATCAACGTTCATGTTTAAAGATACTTAACAAATTAGATTAAAAATAGTAATAAAATAAGAAACAACTGTAATCAAAGGATGTCCTTTGTGCCTTCTACACTAACAGAATCTGATGAGAAATATTGTAGTTAAAATAAATGATTCATGATATACGCAATAACTTTAGATAGATTTAGAATTAATTTTATAAAAACTAACTATGCTTCTCTAAGGGGTCATGCGCATCTTCATACCGAATGCCTCTTTGCAGATGACATTAGTGCAGGCGTTTTGTTTCATTTCATATTGTTCGTTACCATTTCATGTGTGTATTTCGTCTGTAGAAGAAGTCTGTACTTTTGACATGCAGTCAGATGCTTTTTTAAACACCAAAAAGTTTATTTGGTGTGTGACATGTGCATATGCTGTAATTTGAAAAGTATGGTTTACACAATACACATCACAAAAGACGATGGATATATTATAACATTATAAGTTGGCTTTCAGGTTACGGACTCGTATGTTTCATTAATTTATTTCACGCGTTATTTCACGCCTCTACAGGAATTATGTGGTCAAAAGGAATCCGATCACGTAAATAAAATCTCAGAGTATCATGATACTATTCCAAGCATAATAAATAACATGGCACATACTATTAAGAAAATATCATCTATATTGAAACAAACACTCATCAAAATGTCTAACTTATTACTTCACATTAACGAGTATGTTTCATCAGGAGTTCCAGATAAGTCAGGAATCCCTTTGCATCCAGTGATGAATCTCTGTGAAACTTCGCTGTGAAATATTAAAAAAATAAAGGTAAGTGCAGATTTCCCGGAAGCACAAAGCACAGCAAACACAGCCAAGGACAAACATCGCAAAGTTGGCCGACACAAACAGAAAATGTAGTGGAAAGATATAGCAGAGGAGTTACTTTAAAAATCAAACAAAATGTACATTGTAGTTATATGCAAGATATAAATGCCCATCGGGTTTTTATTTGGATACAATGCTGCTTTGTAAAATATGGGTGTGGAACATTATATATCTAACCTGCAGAATTACCTTAACATGTAGTTTTAGCAATAAGTATATTTTTCATCTAAACTGGAGGAAAATTAAAATATAACATTTCGAATTTTACTTTAACTTAGACATATTAAGATTGCAGTCTCAATCAAAACAGAAACAACAAGTGCTAATGTAATATACATATAGAAAAATGCATGCTGTGAAATGCACAATTATCTCTAAGGTTATATTAACCTCTACCAGATGTACCATTACCACAATTAAGTTTGCTTAACGAATTAATTTTGTATTCAATAAATGTACCACACTTTCCATTCAAACATAAATTTAAAGAAAATAATGTAACTTAAAGATAGAAATTCAGCAACACCCTCATTGTCGAGTATATGGGATACACTTTTATTTTGGACCATGTAAAGATGGTAATGAATAGATTCGAAACGATAAACAGAACACAGTGAATAGTGTGTTAAAGGACCCACGATATTGCACAATAGATTTTAGTGAATAAACAAAAAATGGCATAAAGAAAACATCAAAAATGTATGTAATACAAATTATTATGTGATATAAAACAATGTTATTTGTCATTCCTCTCCTTATTTGTAGAACAGAAAAAAATATTTTTTTATTTAAACATTCGTCAAATTGTTGATCCGATTTATTGATAAGGGAGGTTACTCTAAGTAAAATTTTCGAAAGAGCAATGTTTTTCAAATATCCAATGAAATTGTAGGAAATGACATTACCAGATCACGTGAAACTTTATCAGTAAATAGTAAACACTCACTATAAAAATAATGGTTTCTGTGAACCACAACTCTGAAATAATTAACTTTCAGCATTTCCTCATTTCCAAACAAACTGCATTTATGTGATACTTCATACACATGCACCTATATATCAGAACTTTCCACTGGTGCTGACCTTAGTTGGTGAAATAATTAATTTAATTTTGTATGTATTCTTTATCATGTTTATTCTTGACTGTTTCTAACAGTTTATAACATATATTTTGTTGCAAATGTTGATTATTTGTAACCAGTCAGTCTAATACAGTAATGATTAGGTAATTTCTCATATTGCAGTAAATGTTCTTCAAACACAACACTTGGCGGCGTCTTTGATGATTGCAACTATGAATTTCCTTGTGTATCCATTGGGATACATCAGAAAAAGGAGACCAACGTAACACATTTCATAATACTCACATAAACACTATAAACAAAGCTGCAGGAAAAATGAAAAATCAGTCAACCATAAGGCCGAAAAAATATTATTTTACGGGATACTGAATTAAATTGAACTGTACATTTAGTTATATGCTGCTTAAGCATTTAAGAACTTAAATGAAAAAAAATCGAAGAACATTTTTAAAAAGAGTAATGAAAAATGAGATGGAACATGCCTGATGGACCGTGCAGCTTCAGGTCCAACTGAAATATGATTCAGTGCGTGTTTTTAAGTGGTGGATTTTATTATAATACAACAAGCAAAAAAAATAGGTGCACATATTTTTTTCGGTACTTAATAGATCTGTAGAATATTTGTAAAGACGAAAATGTCCTAAAACGACATTTCGTACTTAGATTCAGTGTATTAAATCGTCTCCTCTTCTCGTCTCGGGATTAGTCGTTATGTATGAGTTCCGACAATAGGGAGTGTTAGGGGTGTTGCCCACATTTGAATAACAAGTCCGACAATACGAAGCTTATTTATTAGGAAAAATAACTTTTCCGATATATATATTCAGCATATTTTCAATTTGATAAACCTCTATTCAAGCTGATTCTATTTTATGCATTATCAGAATAGAAAATGTGTTTGTATAAATAATGATGCAAAACATGTTTTAATCTTCTTTTTGTGACATAAGGTAATGACGATTAATAACTTTAACATGTTTAAGGCGGAATTTCAGAGAAGAACATACGCCAACTCAAACACGCTCAAACAGCATTTAACATTGTTTATTAAATGAAATGAACCAAGCCGCAGTTTCGGATGCAATTGGAAGTATGGTAGATTGTGATGTGAAGTGATAATAGATATAATCAATCATACAATATTTTACATTCACGTGTTCAAGTGTAATACTTGAATTAAAAATCAGAAAAAATGAAGGTGTAAAAATTGCCTTAAAAAAGCTTTTCAAAATATGGATATTTTAGATAATTAACATACTTGACCTTTTAAAATCATGCTTTTATCCACACAGAAATTCATATATTAAGGGGAAATTAAAGTATAAACTCTAAATCTAGCAAAAGATTGGTCAGAATATTTTTCTTTTAACAGTAGTTATACTATACGCAGAAAAAGGACTCAACAATTGACAGTCATTTATATTTAAAATAAATAAATGATTATCATTTTAAGACATGTTTCAGTCCAAATTTGTCATGCATAGACAGACATAATTATGTGTTGAAAGAAAATTCAAAAGATTGTTGATTTTGAAATACTTAAGGTAAGAAGTTTCACATTTACATTAGTTGAACTAACACTGTCTATTTTCAATCTATTTGTGAGATTTGGCACCTATACTAAATATTTAAATTTCATATTTAAAGACAAAACAGTTGTGCCTGTCATGATTTAGAAATCTAATACTGTACGTTTGGTATAGCTATTATCAGGTGTACAAGTGAAATTTCATTTATGTTACGATATATAGCCCGGCTTATAAATCCTAAAATATGGCTGAACCTTGCACATTTTAGTAGAGACTTAAGATAATACATTTCTTAAAGAACAATACCAGAAGATAAATTCTGGATATGGAACACTCGAATCAGTCAACCATGAAAGCCTGGGCAAACCGTTTTATGACGTCATCATTAGGACTATTGAATTCGTAAAAATAATTTGATCATGTTCAGCAACGTATAAAATTTTATCGCCCTCTTCGAAATTTCTTATAATCTGGTGACAAATCAATTGGGCTATGTAGAGCTTCTCAAAGTTACATTGTTTTAAGAAATATCAAAGAAAGGTTACTTTTGAAATAATTTGTACGAAAAGGGATAAGTCATCTAAAACGACGTATCACTTTTCGTAAACTTTACGTCCTGTTTTCAAACAAAGACAACAAATTTATAAAATAGTGTTATAAAAAAGAGGAAACATGTGTTCATAATTAGATTATATCGCTTTAGAATTCTTCCGACTATAAATGCCTTTTCGGGTCATTTTAAACTTGGCAACGCATACGGGAGAGATGCCCTATATTTTGCTCGTTCTAAATGTTGTTTATTTCTTTCTTGTGGATACGAACCAAACCTCGTTTTATGTAAAAACAATTTATACGTAGATCTTAATTCGAATTTGAATTGTTTTCTATACTTTTGCATTGATATATTACTGGATATAACAAAATAAAGAATAATGTAGAGTGGTTAATTTCATGACTATTTCGCAAAAGAGCTAGGCTAAAGGATGGCATATAAAATACTAAGAAAATCAGACTCTTTCTAATTGTTAAAAAGCAAGGAACGTATATAAAACTGAAAGAAGAAATATTCCCATAAAGAATATTTATAGGGATATGTCAGAGAGATTTTATTTGTACCGCGAAGTTGCATACAGCTGTAAACTGTATGACAACATGCACTTACCAAATCTTCTAGCGTAACTAAGACTTTTTATTCAAATACCTTTCAAATTACTACATGCACATATGTTTACTCATTTAGAAAAGTATATTGTTAGTAAAATATAAATGTCGAAAGTACAGCTAATTGAAACATCCAATATCAAATACTTTTATTCACATTAATGCCTCAATCCATTTAGAAGGGACTCAATGTAAAAAACTTAATATATTTATTAAAGTGTCTAGCTCATATTTATTGTATATTGTAGTCATTTAAAACGTTTGCAAGTTGATCCCGATAAGGTAAAATATCCGGAAAGAAGGTGTATTGTGTTTGTGTGTGTGTGTGGGGGGGGGGGGGGGGGGGGGGGGGGGGGGGTGGAAGAGAGAGAGAGGGGGATTATTGGGGTGTTTTTACCTGTCAGAGATACATTATTCAATTATATAGATTAATGAGAAAAAAAATATATGATTGCTTTATGTTTTTCTTATAGTGTGGCGACTTTGATCTAACACATTTGTATCAAACAGCATTTCACCAGTGAGATGATATACTGTGCTAGTCTGTCGTATGACTGTAGATAAAATATTTATAAATGTACTTTTACATATGTTTCTAAGTCAACAAAATACATTACAATTTGGACAGGCTACCTCATTAGTATATGTTAAAATTGCCTCTGCATTATAAACAATAAACCTATGTACCATTACTACGACTTTACGTAAAGGTGGAACAATTGCGGTATGGTAAATGTGTATGTTACCGGATGTGATCAATGGGAAAAGTGCATTGTGTGCACCACATTAATACATTTGCTGTAGAGTTCCCGAGAAGTATAACTCCCCATATATGTAAAATTAGACTGAATATTTCAAGTAGTTGTTATAAGATACACATCACCATCGTGGTTTACAAATTTATATTTTGGTATGAAATTCATGATTTTTATATAAAGCGCGTGTGAAGACTACCGGCTTCTAAAAACTAAACACGTCCATATGTTTCATACCTAGATGTGAATCACAGTCTATTTCTGAAAGGGAATGTAAGATGAACATAATCATTTTTACACAACTTAGTACTCTAAAACGATTTCATTTGATGAAATGAAATTAAATAAATAGTTCTACCGAAGTTAATTGGCTTTCCAAATATCAGAACGTTTGGACAGACGTCGCGTTGTCATTCTTTTATGTTTGCACTGGACATTCGTCATAAGACACTTTCATGATGATGCATGCTAGTATAAATATATGCCGTAAGTTGAAAAGTTTATCTTTAAAAACAGTTAAAGTAATGCAAAACTGAATCATTGTAAATAATGTTAAAGAAAGACAAATAAAAAATATACTTATTAATATAATATATGATATAAATAGCAAATAAGAAGTTTCCATTTTGGTATGTACTACAATGATGCGTTAGAAATACGCACCCCTTAACATTTAAAACACGAATATATTTAGCTGATTCTTATTTTACACTATGGCCATAGACCTTTAGGATGATAGGTCAATAATAACTCTGTAAGACATGTTCATGCTTTGTGTGATTAAATTATGTTCTGATGTCAATTTTCTTTCAATCTAAAAATATTCATATGTCAGATATAAATACAGTTTGATAAACATAAGAAATAAATCGCGACTTAGTACTGTTCGTTTGAGTATATCTTTTATTGCGTTACTTTGGAAAAATATACAGACTGATACACATATCATGCCGTTACAAAAAGTAAACCAGCTTTGTTAGATTTACAAGAACGTTTCACTTAAAATATCACAGTTATGTCTTTATATAAATCACGTTGTTAAAAATATCGCATTTTAAGTAGATATATTAAAAACATTTTGGTTCAATTTCTGCGCATCTGAGCTCTGAACCGTGATAAATCGGGTGAAAACCTACTCGACGGCCTTCTTTATTTTTACTCTTACATGGTCATTGAAATTTTATGATAAAATTTTGCTGGGCTTCATTTATCCAAGTAGTAATAAATCGGACGTCATGCCACCATTTGACGTCATAATGGACTTCATAATGCTGTCTTACCGGTCCGCGCGTCAACCGTTGTTTATCGCACATTATAACACAACCGGATTCATTTTTCCTAGCTGATTATTGTGTACTTTTATATATCAATACATTTTCCTGACGTCACAATTATTACGTCAGTCGCGCACTAAAAGAAATCAACACAAAACAGAAAATAGGAAAATACTAGCATTTGATGGATGTCGTCAAGGATGTACTTTAAAGTCCTTCGTAACGTGTTAGAATCGAAATAATATATCTAATTTAGTGATTTGCTCTTCATTGTCTGTCGTTCTGATGAGTATTATTATATCACTCGAGCTACGCCTTCATGATATTAATCTTTATTTCTTAAATATACAGAGGTTGACTACTTTCGTCTTTGTTTAACTAGCAACCAAATCCAGCTATGTCAGAATGAGCAATCTATTTAATGGTAAATCGCCAAGAATGATTCCACTCAATTATTCTTTTTGAGACCATGAACATTTTAATCTAAATACGTAAGTGCCTTGATACTTGTAACTAACCAATATTATAAAATATTGATCACGGTAATGCGACAAATACGCAAAATCTATTTCCATTTACTGATTACCTCCCTTTTAATTGCGTTAACTAATTTTTTTAGCTCACCTGTCACAAAGTGACAAGGTGAGCTTTTGTGATCGCGCGGTGTCCGTAGTCCGTCCGTCCGTCCGTGCGTGCGCTGTAAATTTTGCTTGTGACCACTCTAGAGGTCACATTTTTCATGGGATCTTTATGAAAGTTGGTCAGAATGTTCATCTTGATGATATCTAGGTCAAGTTCGAAACTGGGTCACGTGTCGTCAAAAAGTAGGTCAGTAGGTCTAAAAATAGAAAAACTTTGTGACCTCTCTAGAGGCCATATATTTCAAAGATCTTCATGAAAATTGGTCAGAACGTTCACCTTGATGATATCTAGGTCAAGTTCGAAACTGGGTCACGTGCCGTCAAAACCTAGGTCAGTAGTTCTAAAAATAGAAAAACCTTGTGACCTCTCTAGAGGCCATATATTTCATAAGATCTTCATGAAGATTGGTCAGAACATTCATCTTGATGATATCTAGGTCAAGTTCGAAACTGGGTCATGTGCCGTCAAAAACTAGGTCAGTAGGTCTAAAAATAGAAAAACATTCTGACCTCTCTAGAGGCCATATATTTCAAAAGATCTTCGTGAAAATTGGTCAGAACGTTCAGCTTGATGATATCTAGGTCATGTTCGAAACTGGGTCAGGGGCCATCAAGAACTAGGTCAGTAGGTCAAAAAATAGTAAAACATTGTGACCTCTCTAGAGGCCATATATTTCACAAGATCTTCATGAAAATTGGTCAAAACGTTCAACTTGACGATATCTAGGTCAAGTTTGAAACTGGGTCACGTGCCATCAAAAACTAGGTCAGTAGATCTAAAAATAGAAAAACATTCTGACCTCTCTAGAGGCCATATATTTCACAAGATCTTCATGAAAATTGGTCAGAACGTTCACCTTGATGATATCTAGGTCAAGTTTGAAACTTGTTGAGTCACGTTCCTTCAAAATCTAGGTCAGTAGGTCAAATAATTGAAAAACCTTGTGACCTCTCTAAAGGCCATATTTTTCATGGGATCTGTATGAAAGTTAGTATGAATGTTCATCTTGATGATATCTAGGTCAAGTCCGAAACTGGGTCACGTGCGGTTTAAAACTCGGTCAGTAGTTCTAAAAATAAAAAAAACTTTTTGACCTCTCTAGAGGCAATATATTTCACAAGATCTTCATGAAAATTGGTCAGAATGTTCACCTTGATGATATCTAGGTCAAGTTCGAAACTGGGTCATGTGCCATCAAAAAACTAGGTCAGTAGGTCTAAAGATAGGAAAAACCTTGTGACCTCTCTAAAGGCCATATATTTCATAAGATCTTCATGAAAATTTGTCAGATCGTTCAGCTTGATGATATCTAGATCAGATTCGGAACTGGATTACATGCCCTCAAAATCTAGGTCAGTAGGTCAAATAATAGAAAAACCTTGTGACCTCTCTAAAAGCCAAATTTTTCATGGGATCTGTATGAAAGTTGGTCTGAATGTTCATCTTGATGATATCTAAGTCAAGTTCTAAACTGGTTTACATGCGGTCAAAAACTAGGTCAGTAGGTCTAAAAATAGAAAAACCTTGTGACCTCTCTAGAGGCCAAATATTTTATGAGATCTTCATGAAAACTGGTCAGAATGTTCACCTTAATACTATCTAGGTTGAGTTTGAAAGTGGGTCACATGTCGTCAAAAACTAGGTCAGTAGGACAAATAATAGAAAAACCTTGTGACCTCTCTAAAGGCCATATTTTTCATGGGATCTAAATGAAAGTTGGTCTGAATATTTATCTTGATGATATCTAGGTCAAGTTCGGAACAGGGTCATGTGCGGTCAAAAACTAGGTCAGTAGGTCTAAAAATAGAAAAACTTTGTGACGTCTCTAGAGGCCATACTTGTGAATGGATCTCCATAAAAATTGGTCAGAATGTTCACCTTGATGATATCTAGGTGAAGTTTGAAACTGAGTCACGTGCCTTAAAAAACTAGGTCAGTAGGGCAAATAATATAAAACCTTGTGACTTCTCCAGAGGCCATACTTTTCATGGGATCTGTATGAAAGTTGGTCTGAATGTTCATCTTGATGATACCTAGGTCAAGTTTGAAACTGGGTCAACTGCGGTCAAAAACTATGTCAGTAGGTCTAAAATTATTAAAATCTTTTGACCTCTCTAGAGGCCACATTTTTCAATGGATCTTCATGAAAATTGATCTGAATGTTCACCTTGATAATATCTAGGTCACTTTCGAAACTGCGTCACGTGCAGTCAAAATCTAGGCCAGTAGGTATAAAAATAGAAAAACCTTGTGACCTCTCTAGAGGCCATATTTTTCATGAGATCTTCATGAAAATTAGTGAGAATGTTCACCTTGATGATATCTAGGTAAAGTTTAAAACAGGATTACGTACCTTCGAAAACTAGGTCAATAGGTCAAATAATAGAAAAACCTTGTGACCTCTCTAGATACCATATTTTTTAATGGATTTTCATGAAAATTGGTCAGAATTTTTATCTTGATAATATCTAGGTCAAGTTCAAAACTGGGTCACATGAGCTAAGAAACTAGGTCACTATGTCAAATAATAGAAAAAACGACGTCATATACAAAACTGGGTCATGTGGGAAGAGGTGAGCGATTCAGGACCATCATGGTCCTCTTGTTTAAGGAAAATGATATATTCGATCGCGGATTATGTCACAAAAGTGTAATAGGTGTTGTTTTAAGTGTTTTTTTTATTGAAAAATGAATATTATATTATAAACATTTTACGGTAATTTTGATAAAAAAAAGAAGGACCGATAGCTGTTTATAGACCACAATGAATATTTTTGTCTTTTTCTGAAATATATTATTTATATATATTATTTCAATTTTGCATTCCTATAAAGATAAATCATATACCAATTTTGTCATAATTCATTAAAAATATAACTACTAAGAGCATTTTTATCAAAATAACGGAAGTCGTTGCGCATGAATAAACTTGAGAGTAAACCCATTTTTAATACTATAAATAGAAAGATATTAACAAAAAACACTTAAATCCAAAAAATCTTAAAGGTTTATTTAAAATTGAGCGAAATATGACGATATAAAAAAAATTTTGCTGAAAATATCCTTTATATGAGTTGTCTGCCCCTGACAAGAAAAGGTGCGAAAATTCAGTGTTCCATATCCCGATTTCTATTTCACATAACATTCAATCATTTTATGTTCATGGCATGTCTCTACTAAAAAGTGCAAGAACGAATGACATAAGCCGGGCTAATAAAAGTTGTATCCTACCTTTCTCAGATAACTGTTGCGGTGATTGTAGAAATGGATTTTCTCTGATCACTTCCCATGAACAACACAGCTCAAAATTATTTGACAGCGAGGAAAATGACACATACACAGTTTGAAAATACTGAGAGAAGATGTAAACGCAATATTAGCTTAAAGAAACGTCTATTGAAATAACATATCCCTAACAGTGATTGTGTCATGAAATAAATCAATGTTTGGAGTGTAGATGTAAAGGAACTATATCATGAGAGCACATCCCGAGTTAGAGGTGTTGTTATATGTACACAAGGTCCTCAAAAATTGAAAATAGAACTAATCTGTAAATGCTTATAATGCCTATAAACAGGGATATAGGTAGTATACATGTTTGTTTAAATCTTTCGTTGCCTGTATAGTAGGAATATTTTCTCCATTTTACCGTCGAGCAGAAAATAAGGCACTGAGTAATGCGTACATTAAAAATCTCTAAGAATTATTCTCTACGATGGTGCTTTTTGCTGATTTAGCTTTAAAATCATTTGCACGTTAGTTTTAAGGCAGTCAGTTTCTTTATGGAATAAAAAGGACAAACTTATAGTTTTAGTTAGATCTGTATAAGAAACTTATGTTATATTGATTTTTATATTTTCCTTTGTAATTATCCCTCTTAAATAGAAAAGTATTTAAAATGCTGATTGTTTCCTTTTATTTGAATATGACAATTTCAAGTTTCACACATGCATTAAATAGATATCAGGATGTTCAACTAGCTGAAACAAAAGACAAATTCTAACTTTGCGCGTAGCTTCTGAATTAATTTATTTTGCAATTCCCGTCTGTTGTGCAACCAAAATGAACAAAGGGAGGTTCTAATAATTGTGCAAACTTGCATTCCTAATATGCAATATGAAATCCACCACATATTGTCCTGTTTTGTGTCATATTCATTTTCAGCACACCACCATGACGTTTAACGCTATGAAGTATTTTCTGGTCCTTTGAGATCATGGAGTCCATTTAATATTTATGTAATAGAATTCCGCTTAAGCCGGTGCTAGAGGGTGTGACAGGTGTCGCACTTTCCATTACCTCTAATGCACAGACTCAATCAAGCCACTAAGGAAAATTACAATCACATTCTGGTAAACCATTTTTTACCCTTAGCTAACTGATTATGTAATAAGTAGGTTTCCATTCGCGTTATTAACATCGTCATCAAATGCACATCAATATATGAAATTATCATGTAAAGCCTGAGCGGTAGGTGTGTAGATTCTTTCAAATAAATCACTGCATGATCATCTGAAAACCATTAATTTCCAATTTAGTAAATAATAAGCTGTCATGCGAGCTAGATATTCATGATATCCTGATCGCTTAACATTTACAGAACAGCTGTTTTAAAGTTAGAAATGAACATTAATACATTTTATCGAAATAACTATGTAATTCTGAGATAATGAAATATTCTTCCGAGATGCATTTATTGCACATGTGCAGGCCTACAATTGTCTGATAATATGTGTGTTTTAAATCTCCTGAAGCATGGTGTAAAATAATAACGTTTTGTTAAACCAACTGTCTCGTTTGTAGGTCAATAAAAGTTGCCACGATTTTATGAAATATGCTTATTATATTCTTAAACAAAATGTAAATGTGATTTCCATCATGTTTTATCTTGTTGTAACCTCTAAAATCAAAGACAGACAATTAAATTTACGCACGTAAACTTTGATGAAATAATAATACCACACACTTAATAATCTCAAACAATAACCTATTCTCAGGGTTATGTAATGCAATCGTGGCGGCAAATAAATGTACAGATTAAATTTTACTTCATTTTGCTCTCAAATTTGCAGTAAACAGAACGTTAGGGATCAGTGTTGCAGATTTTTGAAACTGTGAACCCCTGTTTTTGCTTCCATAAGGACATGCCAGATATGAAAATCTACTGAGTTATTTTTCGCGCCTGATAACATTTATATTGTGTGTGAATTACGTGTTACACCGTACTATTATTTCGATGCTGAAACGTCTTTTTAAGCAAATAGTGGATCAAATATAGTAGCACTCTAACATGAAAAAATACATCTGCTATTCTCCACACATAAAATATAACCTCAATATGCTATATGTTCTTTTGTTTCTCTGCTTAAGATTTGATATTTATCCTTGTTTTTTATGAGTTTGTCATGTGACCTAGAAATTATTATATTTAAAATGTATTGATATCACAAAATGTATTTTCGTCTATTCTCCACCCATCAAATATGACCTCAATATGCTATATGTTTTTTTTTCTCTACTTAAGATTTGATATTTATCCTTGATTTCATAAGTTTATCATGTGACCTAGAAATTATTATATTTTAAAATGTATGTATGTAATTAGATACTTTATATGTATAAGTTACTGAAATAAAAGTATGTTCTGTTCTGTTCTGTTTAACATTTAAAATGGAAGTATATCTCACTCTGAAATTGTCACTCATGCGCCAGTCGAGAATATATTGCGTGCGATATGTTTACAGTGTTGGCAAGACAATAACTAACTATTCACCGATTTAAACAATGTTTAAAGCGATACTTTTATTGGTAAGGAAGATTTCGTTTTCTTCTGGAGAAGAAAATACAAACAGACTACATGTCAGTTATGATTCCCCCCCCCCCCCCCCTCCAAGTTATTGTCTTGTTTTATCTGCCCTTAACGGTGTAGCCATGATAGCTGTTTTCGGTCATTGCTAATCTATCAAAGGCCAGCTAGATTTGAATTTATAAAAAATCGATGTCTAGATACAATCCTATTTATATTCTTGTTATATTATATTACTATTTTAAATAGGGGACTTTAATTGAAAGCCCGCATTGCTTTTAGAACATTTCTGGATATTCGTTGAGACGTAAAAACTATTTAACTATTTATTTAGTCTTATAAAACTAATTTGAACAATCAACACACAGTTTATAAACGTTGTTTGGTCAATGTTTTTTTTTTCTGCAAAACCCCATATTGATACTGCTGTGTAAACAGTAACTCAATATTGAATATTTAAGCGAAAACCATTGACTGGTTATTTGTCTGTCTTTGAAACAGATATATGCTTACGTGTTAGTCTGCTATCAATTTGCTAGCTTACCATTTAAGCTACAACATGAGCTTCTCATAGATTTTCGTGACATTGTATAGAAAGGCCACCAGAAAACTAATAATTTTTATATATAGTTTTGCCCCCATGTCTGCCAATGCGCAAAGCCTAATACGATTCCAAGAGATAATTTTTTTTTTAAAAGCATTTTAACTTCAGGCAATTGTACAAAACAAAGATAAGTGATTGATTTACAACTGACATATTGCACTTACACTTACGTCTAATTAGCCGTAAAATCTATTCCTGGAATGACAGAAACGTCTGTAAGTAGGGGAGATAACATTGACTGACACCATGGCTGTCTTGTATGATTACCTTTTCATGATTTATTTGGTTTAAAATAGTCTTTGTTAATTTTCACATAATCACATGATATTAAGAAATTTTCACTAGATAAAGTTATTATCCATTTAAGTACTATTGTCCGCCTTTAGGCTAACAACGTAATATATGTGTAGTATTAAAGTCTTTTTTATTAAAAATATTTTCAAATTGGACAACTGATAGCATGTGGCGTGTTTTCTATTTATGAAATATTTAGGTTTGGTGCGGGGTCGGGGTACGCAACTTAGACATACGTTAAAGTTGCTTTTGGCAATTTAGTATTACCCACCAATGTGTGGAGCTCTTATTGGTTAATCGGTTTTGTATCAGTATTAAACTTTGATTCTTTTGTAAATCAAAAAGATATATATTTGTTTTACGTCATTTACATAAAATGACATTTTCACAAAACAAATGGTTCATGTTTTTACTGTAGTTGGTAGCTCACACATATTAAGTGCACCTCAGAAGTGTACGGTTCCTTAATTAGCCGCTGCTTCACTAGTGCCATAGCAAACTCACATTGCCAAGTTTCACCTTAGCAAACTGTTGTAATTTTGGTGAAGTGTGATGGAAGGAAGGATTCAAAAAAGCTTGCCCGTGTATGGAAAGAAATTCGCTGAAGTCTAAACATTATTGTTATAAAAGACATAATTATAATTTTACTACATTACTCCAGCTATAAAAAATAATGATAACACCTTTTACTCCTCATCCTGCATACTCGATTACTTTAGAGTGACGATAACACGACTTCTCCAGCAGTCGGGACTTTGATGAAATTGGAATTTGATTTTTTTTTCTGTAAAAAGTTTAAGAAAATATTAAGTTTAAAGTCGTTGTGTGCTTCAGCTTTGTTTTCTAAACGCGGATTAGTTACAGGATGTACAGTGATATACATTAAGCTATTTTAGTTTACATGATTTACAGATTACGAATTTATCCAGTACTCAACTGCGCATGAATGCAGTTGTCGTTTTCATTCCCGAACAATATATATAGGAAAAGAAACATTTCAATAAATGATTTGAACTACATGGTTGTAATATATAAATTAAGGCCTTGGCTTGCGCTCTAGATTTGAAACAGTCATTAATTGATTTGTAATTTATTACTGTCTAGACGTGCTTCTGATATATAAAGTGTTCTTTTCATGATAGACAGCTTCTACTGATAAATAATTGAAAAGAAACAGACACAACCCCTTTATAAAACTGTGCTTCTCTTGCCTTCTGTAAGAGCAGCGAAGTACTGTAAAAATATACGTGTACGTTAGTTATTATTTAGACAGAAATAACTTTTAAAGTAATGCTTCAGACACTGAATGCTTAATATGATTATTTCATAAATCCAGTTATATTTTGTTAGTGTCTTGCCTTCCACATTCAAATCTACAGTTACATTGCAAAGAGAAAATATATTGATATTTAAACTGGGAAAACCTTCATTAGTATTGAATATTATTTTGCAAATCTCATAAACGTATAACGCCTCGATAGCCTAGTGCTAGAGCGTCCGCTTCGAGTGCGGGAGGTCGTGGGTTCGATTCCCGGCCCTTAAACTATACGTTTTACACTGAATAAGAGTGATAAACGTGTTATATGACTCTAGAGTTACATTTTTCACAAGTTTGTTGCTAGCATATGAAACAGAATTCTAGTTTGGTATATGATTTCATCATAGAGAATAATAACTCTATAATAATGGTATCAATATTCTTCAAAATAGCTCCTCTTATTATTAATATTATCAGTTATAAGTTGTATTATAAGTATTTAGAGATATTTTTGTGCATTTAGACCGATATAATCTAGCAAATTATCCAAGAACCGCTAGCGCGATTCGTGGTCGCCTGAAGTCCTAAATTGAATATGGTTTATATCCGTCTTAACGCACAAAAATGACATTACAGTAGTCCTCAAGTATGAAAACTGCCTTTCTAAAAATATGTGTCTCTCAGTCTGAGTTTGAAACATACTCTAAGAAAACAATGCCGTGTTAAGTTTAAACTATTGAGTGCAAATAATTTATCGCATCGGATTAGTACAAGCCGATTAATACAATATAGACTTTTACTCAAACGAACGAATGAACAATATGTTATCCTCAGGTAATTCTGTTTTACTGGTGCCTTAAATATAATGTATGTTTCGGTCAAGTAAAACCCTGCACTTAAATGCATTTTCCTATTATTTATCAATAAAAGTTACAGGGAAATATCAGACTGCTAAATATTTACCAGCATGATTTCTTGTGAACTTGAATGAAGCACAGGTATATATCAGGAACAACACGGGTGACGTGAAATGAAATGGATGCTTGAATGGAAATTGTTACCTACCAACCACACACTGCATGTTTTGAAATGCCATTCATTTTTAAACCTGACTAACTAAATGGAGGAATGGTTAAGAAATATTAACAAATACATCTATGAATAAAACGCCGGTTCCTCTGTTCCGGTTGATATTCCTTTTCATATATTTGGTCTTCGAAATAAAAACATTTTTAGTTTTACTATTATCTCAAAGAATCTCATTGTATTGCTCATTTGAATAAAACAGTAAATGTACGTAGCTGAAAGCAGTTTGTTTCGTCCAGCTGCGAACGAACAAAGGCTTTGCAGATTATGAATCTATAATACGATTAATATTGTTATTATAACAGTACCTTGATCTGCAATGTTATATTCGTCTCATATTCGTCTAGATTGAATTTTGTAAGGCATCTGTCCCTCTAGGCGCTTGCACCCAATTTGGTCCGGCATGACAAAATTCAGTTGATACATCATTGCCAGTAAATGTATTGTTTTTTCATGACCCTTTTATTAAAGGCATATACTTATTTTATTTATGTTGTATCAGCAAAAATGACTATAACTTTAGATAAATACGTATACGTTGAACACATGGTTGTGTATTCATTAGTAAAATACATACTGTAGACAGAAAATTCGAAGTTATATATGTAAATTTACAAAAACTTAATTGTGTTGATGTGTTCCAATGAATTGACAGTATTATAATGAATGATATTGCCTTGCAGAACTGTATGCCAGATCAGCATGAATGTGAAAAGCAGAGTAGGATTATACAGAAGATAATACCAATTGAACAATGATGCAAATAACAAAATATTTCGAGTGTTCACATTTGATCGTCGTTTGATATTTAACGATATCATCGTAAAAACATATGCCATATCTTATAAACTGTTGAATGTCAGTATGATATGCCACTATAATCTATGTCCCAGCAGAACATAATTATTCAGGAAAGTTTTATTGTAAAATAGTATACATCTCTGTATATAATAATTGTGTAATCTACTGTATTTATACATTCCAGATTTATATATTTTGATATAATACCGGTCCCCTTAATGATAATTAGCTCCAGAATCGTCCAGACATCACGTTTTATATTAAATATTTAAATGTATGTCAAAATTTGCCACTTACCACTCCACTGATAATCAAAACAACATCAAAACCACGTCCATCTTCAATATATCCATGGAACATCAATTAAGGATTATATATACAACATTTTACAAATGTATTTACAGACATTTCTTGCTTTGTGATAATTTGAATGTTAATGTGGTCATATGAATTCGATACAATAAATGGAAGTTTAGCGCAAAGCTATGAAAAACCAGTGATGTCTGTATGATTTCACATTGCACAACTTACAAAATTGAGAAGTTTGAGATCATGATCTTTTTAAATGTCATACTTCACAATTTCGCGAGTTTCTTTTTTTCAACAAAAGTTTAACGTGAAATCATGAAGTATGAAATGATGATCTTCTGAACCTTACACATCACGACTTTAAAAGTTATAAAAGTTTATAAAACGTAATCTCGTATTATACATGAAATAATTAACATCGAGCACGTCACATTTTGAAGCGTGAGGTATGAGGTAACGAACTTCACAATTTCTCAACTCACTATTTATAAACTTTTTTTAGTATAACATCATGAGCTTTACAAGTTCTGGATTTATAAAATCTCTTAAACTTCTCGGTTTTACGCTGCATGAATTATAAACTTTAATAAAATACGAAATCGTTATGTCTGAAATCATAAATTTCACGACTTCATGATTTCCAAAATTTCACAAAACGCGAATGTATGTAAAAAGTCATGATGTCGGGAAGAATGAAAACGTGAAATTCACATTTCAAGTTTTAAGCCGTGTTTGTGAAATCAAGTAGACAACGGCGATCTTTCGTATATAGTATAGCTTTCAATATACAGACTGTTAGTAACAGACTTTGTCTCTTTTACATTTGTTTTAAAAACATGTATAGTACCTTCGTGATATTCAGGATTTTGCAGACTAGAAAGTTAAAACTGTGTTTTTGAATACGTAATTTGCAAACTTATTACCTTGAGCAGACGCATTGTTATCTAAAAATGAAGTTTTGTTTTATCTAATACGATTAGTTAGAAAAAAAAAGAGTTTAGAATAGTACATGCGCAAATCTTACTGCAAACATATTTTTGGCGATCTCCAAGATGTCTTAAAGAAGCTGTATGCTTAGTGAGTTAGTCATGTATGTGCCTTCTTTAGAGAGTAATTTGCGGCATCATCACTTGATGCCTATTGTATGTTTTAATTAACAGTATAGTATAGTGTGATCTTTTTATTTTCTTCTTTCAATAAATGAAATGCTTACCAAGGCTAGAGAGAAAGATATGTATTTCTTGTCAAATGTTTTCAAAGTATCTGCGCACGCTCATCTTTTGAACAGCTACCTGGAGGTAAGCTTTGTACAGGAGAACACTTGAAGCTCGGTACTATATAACTTAAAACTTTGTGTCCAGTCAGGTACCGTGTAGGAGCAAAAGAATGGCTTTGATTTAGCGAGAAAAGGAAGAGTAGTAACTGTCGGTAATGATATATCAACTACGAAAATAACATACCTCGTAACTGATTGAAACTCTGCAATTGTTTCGCACTGCTTATTAATGTAATGAAATGTTATTTCTAAGGAATCTGAAAATAATACACAGATACTTGTGCAGAATTGCATTTCCTGGTTGCGAGGATTATTAATGAACACAGAAAATGATTAATGCTCTCTCGATAATTCTTTCTTTTGACTTTAGACAATTCTTTTATGATGATGTCTTTTATAAACATAAAAAGTTATGTGAATGTTTGAACTATTTTCTTCTGTGAACGTCTCAAATGGTCATGGTAAAACGCCAGTGTAATAAAACTTTCCGAAGTAAAAAGCAAAAGTTACAGTTATAGTCACCTTACTTCTATGATATGATAAGGATATGCTCCTAAAACCATTTTCATGCGCACTAGTTATTACATCATTTGCATTTATGGAAAATGAATACAGCTGATGTAACAATATACGTTCTCATATTGGCATACAGTATTTGTATGTTGTTTGCTTTAAACATTAAATCTCTCAGTCATTATTTAAGTCACGTGACAACTTTCGGGTTTTAGTTATTGAGAAAAACGAAAGATGTCAGAACATGAGATGTTGCTTCATGCGCAATACATATACAATAAGATATACATATAAAACACAGTTACATGTATGCGACCAATCATAATATGATTTATAAGAGACCTACCTAATTCAAGTATCAGTACATCTAACCTTAAAACATAGGTCTAAAACTATTATACAAATATACAATATATTCCACAGTGTATAAAACTCATTTTGAATATAAAAACTCCTTCTTTCATGAAGAATGTTGAAGCAGGATTTGGCCGATACATACAACAAACTTCCATTGGTGGATATGTATTTTAGTTTCTCAGTATCTGACATGCTGTCACAATCAGAGTTTGCATTAATTTTACAGTATCCAATAGACTTTTCCTGACATTTACATACAAAGGACAATGAAAATGTACATGTATCTCATCCTCCACTATATTTATACAATGGAAACATGTTCTATGACACCACGCAGTATTCTCGTAACGATCCGTTTCTAATCTAAGCGGTGCCACACCGCACCTGAACTTGGCCAATGTACTTCTGTACAGAAATGGTAATCTACATTTAGCATAAGCTTCTTTTCCGAATTCAACTTTAAATAATATATGCATCCTTAACATATTACGTCAAACACTTCTAGTTCCAGTGTCTCTATTAACAAAATTTCTCCATTCAACAATTTCTTTTTCAAAAATCTTAGATTCAATACCATTTACTACTTGTTTAGTGTTGCTAATAGGTGTATCAACAATATCCGACATGTTTATATTTTTCAGGCATGCTTTTAGCCTTGAATAACTATTTCTTACATTTTTTTTTACTTTGCCCAAAAATACATTTTCTTATTTATTCTGCAATCATTCATATTTACATTTCTAAAATGTTGTCTAAAACAGCTCCCCATTTTATTACCATTTGTTGGCTTCCATTCCATTTCACCCACGACTGCTGGATTAGGGGTGTATTTACCGACACGAGATAATATCCCATTGCCCGATTTTGGACGGCATTAATTCATGCGTATGATTTATCTCCCCATATTTGTGCGCTATAACTGATAATAGGCCACACCATAGTATCAAACAGTTTAGTGAATGTAGAATATTGGAAACCGCCAAATGTTTTACTTTTAGAAATAACTAAACCTAATGCTCTAGATGCCGACATAGCCACACTTTTGCTATTTCATGATAATCTAAGAATTCATTTAAAACTACACTAAGATATCTTTTCTGAAGGTAAGCCAGCAGTTTTAAAAACATGTTCAGTTTTCATAACACTTTTAGGTCTGAAATGAACAATGATTTGCATTAGTGCTTGGCGTTACAATTACATATGTTTTAGTCTTTACTTTTAACAAGCAGTAAGAGTTATTTCGTTTTATGAATAACGTGTTAATTACACCTTTCAATATTGAAGATATTCTACAAATTTTGAAAAATGTATTGCTACAGGATATACTTCAGGTAACACTACCTGTCAGTAATAAAGATCTTCTTGGTTTCAAGTATTTCCTTGTGTTTTATTATTTATATTTGAAAAATACTGTAAAGCAACTAATGCAGCTTACCAAAGCAAGCCATTGTTTTGACAAGACTTTGTGGTGAGACTCTCATGCTTCTGTGGTACTAATTAGGTTCCGTTTCAAGGTAATATACAAATCAGTCAACTATTGCTGCACGTGTAAATTTGTGGGTCAACTCCCTCTAAGAATCTCCAATAGATTAGGTTGTTAAAGTCGCAACTGAAGTAAAAAGCAAATCAGTTTTGAGCTTATCATATTAAACCGCATTATTCGTAAATACTCAATATCGCCAATATTGTAAGAAAAATATTATTTATGTCAAACATAAAAATGAAACTTCATTTCATAATAACTATGTGTTAATGCATATTACAGTGTTATTATTTCATTCATGCATATAGATTTATGTGACGAACAATGGCTGGTTTTTATTTAAGTACATGTATATAAACGCAATGATTATTTCTCAATAAAACCGTAACAGGATTAGAATACAGAGAGACAGACACCTGGACGATGATTACCACACTTTGAAGTAATTGGTGTGTATTTATTTCATAATACAAAACAGACATATACATTTGTTTGTTTGTTTGTTTTGGGTTTAACGTCGTTTTTAACAGTATTTCAGTTATGTAACGTATAGCAGTTATATAAAATGTAACATTTTACTTTTTAAATAGTCCAGAATTGTATGATGATTTTCAGTAAGTAGTTTTAAAAAAATTGTTGAAGTTATTAAAGTCAATTTTTGATCAACTAAATTATTAATTATTAACGGGTTGACCATTTATTTCCTTACCAGATCATTATTCGTTTAAGCATAATAAAGAATTAAAACGACAAGCTAACGGTTGAACAATTATTCCCTTACCCGATCCACGGGGTGTCAGAGTAATAAAGAATAAACAGACGCATTAACGGGTTGAACAAATATTTCTTTCCCGATCCAAGGGGTCTGGCATAATATGAAATTATTAATCTAAGGTCCATTGTGAAACTGGTCAATATATATATAAACGAAGAGCAGCTAATAAATTAGTTTCCCAGTTAGAACTCGCATTGCTCATTCTAGCACATAATGTATTGATGTTAAACAAACTTGTACACTGCCTTCGTTGGTATTGGTGTAAGTTCATTAACCCGATTCAAAAGATACAAAAGTAAAAGTTAAGGTAGAGCAACTTGTCTCATTATACTCCTAAGCATGAACAGGGAGAGAAAGAAGAGTAAGTCATATCAGTGAGGTAAACAAAACAGCATGTGAGCTACTGGAAATAGCTAAAATCAGCCAGATATCATGTTAAGAAAGTTTGTTTAATCGTATGATAGATATAAACGTAATAAAACTTTACCACATCTTCATTTTAATATTCATGTTTTTATATTTTAACTATCACATCGAACAAAAATACACATATATCGTATCTTTTTATGTCTGTATGATACACCACTTTTAAAGTAGACATATTGAAGAATGTTCTTAGGATAAGTTCATTGCAAATCAGATTATCGTATCACGCTCATAGTTATTAAGAAATAAATTCGTACACTGAAGTATACTTAATTCATTATGCCACTAAAATACAATCTGTTCAAGAGACAATCAATCTAAAACAAAACATGTTGCGATTAAAGATTTCTTTGTATGCCACGATATACTGTATATCTCTCCCCTGAAATAGCAGATGTAATTTATATCTCGAGTAAATTCAATAATTTCATGGAACATCATTTTATTAAGAACATTTTTCTTGTTTATGTGAAAGATATTTCAATTATGGTAAAACGGTCATATAGCTGACATAAATAGTTGACTTTATTCAGGCTACACATAACTTTACCAAATATAAGTTCAAATATGGATTGTCTACAGTGAGTAGCTTGCAAGTGGCAGTTCCATGATATTTGTTGGGGAAGGGAGTGAGGGTATGGTGTTATCTGGCGTATATTTCCTTCCACACAATGCCATTTTTTAAATGGCAAACTTAAGAAAAAAGCAATTAAAGACGGAAAAAGGATTTAATTTGTCACCAAACTATAAATTTTATACTAGGTCATCAATCATTAATTTTTCAAATTCAATTGTTTTCGAGCGCACCCCCTGTCCCCACCCTCGGACACTGCCCTTGTTTGGTTCCTTTTTAAACGATTATTTTAAATTGTTCTTAAACGAAGTTGAACTATACACGACATTTTTATAGGTTCCAGCATATGTATAAAAGCTAAGCATAATCTTAGGGTGTGGTTTAATGCTTATGAATTTTTACTCTCTAAAATCTGTTTTTTTTTTCTTATTGGATTAAGAGGCTTTATAATATTTCTATTAGTTTCGCATATGTCGGTGCTTATGGGGATGAGGGGTGTTTAACATCTCATTGCCTTTCATGAACATACCCAGTTAGACCGAACCTGCTATTATTTTGTTTTTAAATTATTGTTTCTTTTTTTGTGTGTGTGTTTCCTATGCATCCTGTTACAGATTATTTTCACTCACTACCTAATGTATGCGCTAGATATTCAATTCTAAATATTTGTATGATATCGTTATCCACTTTATAAAAACTTAATTTAGCTTAAGATGAATGTCTGTTTGAGAAATAATAAAGAAACAGTAAATTAAGATGATAAAACTATTCAGTCGTGCGTCAATATAAATAAATCCGAGCATCCATCCGGCTATTAAGAAATAAAATGAGCCGCACCATGGAAAACCAACATAGTGCATTTGCGACCAGCATGGGTCCAGGCCAGCCTGAGCATCCGCGCAGTCTGGTCAGGATCCATGCTATTCGCTAACGGTTTCTGTAATTGCAATAGGCTTTGAAAACGAACAGCATGAATCCTGACCAGACTGCGCGGATGCGCAGGCTGGTCTGGATCCATGCTGGTCGCAAATGCTCTATGTTGGTTTTCTCACGGTGCGGCTCAAATAGTTTTAAAATTTCAATGATAACCACACACGCAGCAAGATGAAATTAGGATGATATTTTAGTAGAACATTACCAGATCTTGTGCAATAGATACAAAGCAGATGTCAATTTCTAGACGATTTTCTTCAAATAAAATCAACGTTCATGTTTAAAGATACTTAACAAATTAGATTAAAAATAGTAATAAATAAGAAACAACTGTAATCAAAGGGTGTCCTTTGTGCCTTTTACACTGACAAAATCTGATGAGAAATATTGTATTTAAAATAAATGATTCAT